>NC_133507.1:96595496-97906924 GCF_049354715.1 Callithrix jacchus | reverse complement strand
TAAAATGTGGAAATAGGTTATACGATTAAGATCCTTTCCAGTTATTTTATACATATATTCCATAATGTTTGAATCTCTAATAGTATTCTGGGCAAATCCAGGACTGTGGACATACATGGATAACCCCCTGGCTCTTATTTGTACATCTAAGTTCTGACGTGCCAGTTAAAAAACATACTGATTATTAACTGAAGTCACCCCTTCATCACATTCTAATAACCTCTGTTGAATCCATCTCTTACCCTTCTTCTGTCCCTGAAACCCTTCTTGATGCTCTTGAAACTCAAGGCCAATTAGCAGAAAAACTACCTATATCTTCAACCTCTTTTTGGAAGGTGTCCTTCACCTTCTAGTTCTAACTGAAATTTGATTTTCCTTGGGGAAGTGGCTTCCTTTGGAGCCCTTTCAAGTGGTTGCTGTTTTCTTTTCTATTCTTTTTGTATCACTGAGCCCGGAGTGAAGTAGGTATCCTTCTTTCCTACTTCTCGCTCCAAGAATGAATTTCATGTCATCTCACTGCCACCAGCTCCCATCCTTGTTATAATCATCTATCCAATTCCTGGTCATTCTCCCTAGTTCGACATTTTAGCTTGCCATGTATTATCGGACTCTCCAATGCAACTCTAGCCACAAATCTTGATGATGTCAATGCCCACACAGATGAACACCTGGCCTGTGATCTCTCTTCTGCACATCTTCTCTGTGCACTCCCACCAATAACAATAACAACTCCAAGTCCTCAATTTCAGACCTCTCACTCTCCAAGCAGCACCTCATGGTTTATCTGCTTACCCTCTCTAATACTTCAACTCAACAATCCTTCGGAATCTGCCATCCCTTGATTCTACTAGGGTTTTATGGTTCCTCATACCCCTCATGTCCACATTTCCATTTCTACTCAGTTTAGTCTCCATGGTTCATGGTAATCATTTCCCTTTACATACCCTCAACTCCACTGCCCCTCTCTCTGTGTACCACTTACAAAACCTAACTGTGTGAAGTCTAACACTCTACCTACTTTCCATTCATGCTATTGACATGGATGTAGATAAATACACAACTATTCTCACTGGTCTCATTTGACCCACCATTACTATTTCAAATTGGCAAGATCCTGATAAATTTCTCTAATTCATTCCCTCTCCTTCTTTACCAGACTATTTCACATTTTCTCTTCTTTCTTCAAAACTGCAATGCCTCCTAACTTATACTTAACTTCCAGTTGACAATCTTGCTTTCTGTATCTCTCAGAATAGAAGAAATCAGAAGAGAATTCTGACAAGGTTCCATCCATGTCTATTGGCATCCTCCCATATCCTCCCCTCTGCTCACTCTGGACAGATCATGTTTCTATCTAAGGGTAGCCCTTCCACTTGTTTTCATCTCCTACATAATCAGTTTTTTTCTCTCTCTACTGGATTATTTCCATCAGCAGACAATGTGTGATAATTTCTCCCATCCTTAAAAAATACCCTCTCCAGAGACCCATTTATCTATACATTTTTATAGCAAAAATCCTTGAAAGATTAATATATACTTCGCATCTCCAACTCCTCTCCTCCTATTCTCACTTGATCCTTCTCTAATCAGACTACTCCTATCGTTCTACTACTAAGTCTCCTGTCAAGATCTCCAATGACTCCCTATTACGCTAAAGGTTAATTCTCAGTTCTTATGTGACTTGACCTATCAGTGTCATTTGATATATTTCATCTCTTTTTTTCCCCTTGAAAAGTCTTTCATATCATCATCTACATTTAAAAATCTAGTCAGGTTTAAACTGTAAGTTGTTATGCAAAGCCCCAGTGGCATCAAATTTTGAATCATGAAGTGTTCACCTCCACGTGGGAAATACTGAGAGAAAATGAAAAACAAAAAAAGGACCCAACAGCATGCCTTTAAAATATTCGATGCCTACATTTTAACATAAAGATTGTGACAGCTAGAAAGAATCTTAGAATTCAACCAGTCCAACACTCCCATTTTACAACCTAAGGACATAAAGGTCCAGAGAAGATTAGTGATTTCTCCATATTTTTACAGAATGGCAGAATTGGGTCTAGATTCTAGGTCTTTTGTCCAGAAGATTTCATTCTAGTGTCCAGTTTATACTGCTTTTCCTCTCATATGTGTGTATATGTACATGTGTATTAATACATAATAAGCATATATATGGAGACAGATATACTATTTATATATGTATAAAGTATGTAAATACAATGTATATGTATATGCACATATACAAATATAGTTATATACATTACACACACACATTTTTAAAAATATTTTTTCCTGAATGAAAGAAGTGTTGGGAGGAGCTCATGTACTCCTTCTCTGTCTGTCCTTTCCTCTGATAGAGTCAGGTGTCCCTGATGGTTCCCCGGGATCAAGCCCATCTTCCAATAAGATGGATGATACTGAAGCAAAAGAAATAAGAAAGCCCTTGGACCACTGGCTGAGTAAAATACTCACTGCTCTGGGCCACCTTCTCAGTTCTGCTGATGGAAGGAGGTTGGATCTGAGAAAAGGGAGACTCAGGTTTAGTACTGGCTAAATCACTGAGTGACCTTGGGTGTTCTCATCTGAACAATGAGAGGTTGTACTGTGTAAAGTCTTAATTCTTCCCTTCTAACCTTCTGCCTTGAACTCAGGTTCTTTGGGCTGATCCCATGTGGTCTATGTCATCTTCTATATTAGCTCCTCCTGCATGACCTATCATCACCCAATCACCAAGCTTCTTGCTTGTCTTGGTGTGTGATATCTGCTTGTCTATTTTGGCCTTCTTAGCTGACCTCCCTAGATGGGATATCTGGACTATGAAATCTGTGGGGTTTTTTTTTTGTTTGTTTTTTTGGCAAGGGTCCTTTCTATGCAATCATACTCTTGGTCCTGGCTGTTAGACAGCTGCTTCCCAGGGTCTGATATAACATAAAAGAATGAATAAGTAATGTGGAAAGCAGGTCTCACAAACAAGGAGAGGGAGGTTGCACAAAAACATAAACAAAACACAGAGAAAGGAAAGACAAGAGGAAACAAAAGAAGAATGGCGCATTATGGCACTTAAGGATAATACTCTCTGAGAGTAACTCTGGCCTAAAAAAAACATAAGATGCTGGAGATGAAGCAAGATGGATGAATAGATGCCTCCACCTATTGTCCTCCAATAGGAACACCAAATTGAGTAACAGTCCACACCAAAAGACATCTTCATAAGAACTAAAAATCAGGTGAGCAATCACAGTCCTTGGTTTCAACTTCATATCACTGAAAGGGGCATTGAAGAGTATGGAAAGACAGTCTTGAATCACTGACACCACCCCTCCCCATTCCCCTGGCAGCTGCATTATGTGGAGAATCTGTGCTCTTGGGGGAGGGAAAGTACAGACTGTGGGACTTTCCACTGGAACTCAGTGTTGCACTGTCACAGCAGAAAGCAACACAAGGCAGAACTCAGCTGGTGCCCACAGAGGGAGCATATAGACCAGCCTTAGCCAGAGGGAAATCACTCATCCCAGTGGTCAGAATCTGAGTTCCTGCAAGCCTTGTGGGCTAATGTGCCCTGGGGTTCTATATAAACTTGAATGGAAGTTTGGGCCACAAGGACTGTTAACTCCAGAGCAAGTTCTGGGGCTGTGCTAGGCTTGGAGCCAGTTGACTGTAGGGGCATGTGAGCTACTGAGACACCAGCTGGGGTGGCCGATGGAGTGCTTACATCACCCTCTCCCAACCCCAGGACAAGTGCCTTTCACTCATTCAACAAAATGTTTGCTAGGTACCTCCTGTGTGCTGGGAACTGTTCTAGGCTCTGGTATTGTAAGTGTGAGCAAAACCAAACACCCTATCTTCCTGTTGTTTAAATGTCCAGAAACATGGCAGTGTTCTACAATAGTTAACATGAGGGTGAGCCCAAGAGATCCTAGAATATGGATCCCTGTTGTTCTGGGAGAGACTGCATTCTTCCACTTGAGGAGAGGAGAGAGAAAAGAGGACTTTGTCTTGACCTTAGACACCTGCTAAGCCACAGCAGGAACAGGCACCAGACAGAGTCCTAAGGCCCCCTGTCTAGGCCCTAGCTCCCAGACAACATTTCTAGCCATACCCTGGATGATATAGAAGGGAACCTTCTGTCTTAAAGGGATGGACCTAGTCCTGGCCAGATTAATTACCTTCTAACTGAAGAGCCCCTGGGCCCTGAAAATGCAGCAGCAGTACCCAGGTAGTACTTGCCACAGGCCTTAGGTGAGACTCAGGGATGTACAAGCTTCAGGTGTAACCCAGCACACTCCCAGCTGAGACCGCCATGAGGAGGGACTTCTTCTGCTTCAGAAAAAGAGAGGGAGGAGTAAAAGAGACTTTGTCCTGCAGTCTAGTTACAGCTTGGCCACAGTGGGGTAGAGCACAAAGCAGCCTCTTACGGTCATTGATTCCAGGCCTTGGCTCTTAAATGCCATTTCTAAGCCTGCCCTGGGCTAGAGGGGAGCTAATTTCCCTGAAGAGTCCTAGCCCTGGCAGCATCCACTACAAGCTGACTCAAAGCCAGTGGGCCCTGAATGAACACCTGTGGCACTCAGGTAGTACTTGCCATAGGCCTTAGGTGAGACTCAGGGATGTACCAGCTTTAGGTGTGACCCAGCACATTCCCAAACGTGGTGTCCATGGGGAGGGACTCCGTGGTTTGTGGAAAGGGGAGGTAAGAGTGGGAAGGACTTTGTCTAGTAGCTTGGGTGCCAGCTCAGCCACAGTAGAAGAGAGTAACAGGTAAATTCCTAAGGCTTCTGACTCCAGGCCCTGGCTCCTGGATGGCATCTCCAGACCTGACTGAGGCTGGCGGAAACTCACCATCTTGAAGGAAAGGACACAAGGCCAGCTAGCTTTGCCACCTGCTGACTGTAGAGTGCTTCATGTGTTTATTTCTGACCTTTGTTTTCTATTCTTTAGAAAGTCTTCTTATGCTTTGCCCTTTTTCCATTATATTGTTGTCTTCTTAGTCCGTAGATTATAATATACATGGTGCTAATCTTTGTTGGCTGTATGTAATACCAATGCCATTTTGGTTTGTATTTTGGCTTTTAATTTTCTCTAGGGTGTCCATTAATGAACAGAAGCTCCTAATTTTAAAGGAATGTTAATCCTTCCTTCAGGCCAGAGGACTTCTTAACAGTTTATTATTACTGTTATATAAAATGGCAATTAACATTTTTGTATTGATCTTATATTCAGTCACCTTGTAAAACTTTCCTATTATTTCTAGTAACTGTCTATAAAATATTTTGGGTTTTCTATGGTCATATCATAATATCTAAACCACCCCCCACCCACCAAACCAAAAGCAAGTGGAATAAAAACAGTTTTAAAAATCCAAAACAAAAACACTTGAGCACAAGAAAGAAAAAAAGACAGGAGATAGAAAACAGAAACATCAAAAATGAACAAGCTTAGCATGTTTCTGAAATGTTAAAAGAATAAGGTAACATAAGTGAACCAAAGTTGAAACAAGATGATGATAAAAGCAACAAAAGTTAATAAAATGGGGTGGGGGGAGGCAAGAAACAATACCTTCTGCCAAATTAAAAGTTGGTTTCTGGAAAGGACAAAAATGGCAAACCACTAGGGAGACTGAAAAGAAGAGACAGGATAAATAAACAACATTATTAATAAAAAGGACAAATAACTACAGATACAACAGAGACCAAAAAGATAATAAGCAAACCCAATCAGGTGGTTTATGTCAATAAGCATGAAAACTTAGACAAAAGGGATACATCCCTATATAATTTATCAGAATTGATAGACAATGCAATAGAAAGCCTGAGAAGTGTTACAAATAGTAATGAAATAAACTAGTAATGAACTAGTAATGAAAGTCACTAACCATCTTCCTATAAACAAAACATCAAGCCCTGATATATTAACAGAATTTCTCACAAATTCAAGGGCTAGATCGTTCTAACTTATACAATTTATAAAGAACAGAAAAATAGGGAATACTTCCCATTCATCTTAAGAGATCAGTATTGTTTTGACATCAAAGTGCAAAACACAAGAAAATAATTTCACTGACTCATTTCAACTCATTTATTAAAATGGTTAATCATAAAAAATAAAATTTGTTAATAAATGAATATAGAAATGGGAGTTTTAAATATGACATTAGTTGACTAAGTTTATCATTGCTTACAAAAAATATAGCTTATATAAGGTTTATCTCAAGGATGTAAAACTGGTATAATTTTTAAAATATAGAAATAGCTTTCACTTAAGGCATTAAAGGCAAAAACCATATGATCATCTCAAAAGATGCACATATAACTTTTGATAAAATACAACATGTCTACGTGATTCTGAAAAAAACCCTCTTAATGAGGCTTAAAGACAACTTCCACAACGTGATAAAGTTAATCTACCCCAAAACAAAACTAAAAACAAATGAGTTACAACATCATCATCATAAATGGATAAACATTGGAAGTATTCCCTTTAAATATCAGCAACAAGACAAGAATGCCTACCATCACCACTCTAACTCAACATTGATTGTAGATTCTTTTAGAAGCACATATCCCTTTCATAGAATCTCATATATAAACCTTCCTCTTAAAGGCAATTCTTAAAACAGATGTTCTTAAACCTATGGCATTGTGTTCTGAAAAGGTAGAACACTCTTCCCACTCCCCAAAGCCATTATCCAGTTTCTTTTTAAAAATAATGCTCAGCAGCACGTCACATTTGAGCAGTTAATTTAAAGAAGGGTCGCGGAAGGAAAAGTATAATTTAACATAGTTAGTTGTAAATCCAGGAGTATTATCCAGGCTAAATATCATCTCACTCTGGGACCAAGAAATTAAACTCATTTTGCTTTTTCTTCTTCAACAAATGCAAAACTTAAAGAGCTGTTTTAGCCCATAATTTCATTCATCTTATGATCCAACTGGTATTATACTGAATAACATTTGTAATTTGACTGTATTATGTGAGTGAACTTTGCACTCCCAGGAGAACTAAAGAGACATTTTATGGCACTGAAGTGACAATTTAAAAAAATCCATTTTTTAAAACGTTTGAGAAAGGTACCAGAAATATTGGTTCATGTATGCTTTGTTCTCAAAATCTAGCTGAGTTTTGAATGAAGAGAATGGTTTATTTCAGGACCAATGCCTTTCACTCATTCGACAAATGTTTGTGAGGTACCTCCTGTGTGGTGGACACTGTTCTAGGTACAGGTGATGTAACCATGAGCAAAACTAAACCCTCTGTCCTCATGTTGTTTAAATGTCCAGAAACATGGTAGTGTTCTACAATAGCAAACATGAGGGTGCACCCAGGAGATCCTAGAATACAGATCCCCTATCCATCCTATCTGCTTCCTCTTTCTCTCTGAAAACTTTCCAGTACTATCTTTAAGGTTAAAGAAAAATGTCTGGGTTGATTCCTTTCCAGGCTTCGGTCACTGCATCACACCAGTGCTACACCTCACTGAGCCTTTCTTGGTAAATTCTTTATGATAATATCATAGCCAGCATCAAAACGGCACCTTTCAAAAAGGCATGTGGCATATGCTGTCTGGTTAAAATCCTGCGATTCGGTATTATCGTCATTTTGTGGGTGAGAATCCGAGGCACAGAAAAGCTCAGTGATCCAACATTATAGATATTAATTCAAGTTTCTTTGACTCCAAAACCTTTGTGAACATTTTCTAGTAGTATATCTGGTTGCCTCA
Organism: Callithrix jacchus; assembly: GCF_049354715.1. Lineage (NCBI taxonomy): Eukaryota > Metazoa > Chordata > Mammalia > Primates > Cebidae > Callithrix > Callithrix jacchus. The sequence continues at coordinate 97,899,207 of NC_133507.1, read as the reverse complement.
TTCATTCATTCACCTTCTCAGCAAATACTGAATTTTGAATTTCATGTTATTCTCCTGAGTATGAGTGTAATCTTTATCCATCATCCATAAATATCCTATTATCCCCAGCTGTGTAATACTGTGAAATCCAGACAGACCCTCCTTTCTCCTGCCCTCACCACAGAATATGGTATAGAAAAACTCAATCAGAAAAAAAGTTTTAACAACCAGAGTTACTCTCAGTGGAATAGGCTGGCATGTAAAATAGTGAATCCCCTAATTACATTCAATGGAGAAGTCTAAGCAGAGGCCAAATAAGGATAGGATAAGGGAGACTCCTCCTTCCCTCCCTCTCTACCTCCTTTTCTTCCTTCTCCATTGAGCTGACATCCCACTGAGAGGGATGGTAGACAGGATAACTTCTATGCTGTTTTTCAACATAATGTCTCTAGGTTATTAGAAATGGGGAGAATAAACAGGAATAAAAAGGCAAGTATTTTGGTGTTGTGGTTTTTGAGCGAAGGCTACAGGACAGACTCAGGTTTACAAATCTAGGCTTGTTCATCACCTGTGTTCTGGACTGGTCCTCACCTCATCTCTCAAATTCACTGGCACACACAGATCACACCCACTGCCAGTTGGTACCAAACATTTATATTATCAACTACCTTCATAGAACTGTATGACCTCTGTTCTGCTAACCAGCTGTGGGGAAACACTGACAGTCACAGGATGTCGCGACTCTCTTCTGAACTTCTCTTCATTCCCTGATTTACTCACTTGCCCCTCAGAGAAATTCTCTTTCTCTTTATGTCCATCCAAACCTGATTCTTAAGACTCATCTCAAACCCCCTCCAGGAAGATATTCTAGCTACTTCATTCCTTTTGCTTAGAGCCATGCTGGCATTCAAACTCAGGAGTCACAGACCATTCATTCACCCAGCATTTCAGTAGGGATCAGTAAGCCCTTGCCATGTGCCAAGGATTCAGCATGAAACACCATGATCTCTGCTGTTAAGGGACAAGCAGCAGAGAACAACAGCAATTTGATGGTCAGGGTGAAACCAAGGGGCTACGGGATTACAGAGGAGGAGCACCCACCCAGATCCAGATCAACAATACAACTGCTAGGAATCGATTCTATAGATATCCACAGAAGACAAGTTCAGTGAATTATGGTACAGCCACACAATGTAGCTGGAAAAAAGAATAAGGGAAACTGTGCACTGACATGGAATGATCTCCGGGATGTGTTAAGTGGGAGAAAGCAAAACAAAACAAGAGGCAGGATAGTGTACATAGTGTGCTTCCTTTTGAATAAGAAATTTGCATTTCTTTGCTTTGTTCAGTGAAAGACGGGGAAGATGAACCAAAAAAAAATCAATAAGCATGGTTACCTAAACGAAGCTAGTGGCACAGAGACAGAGGAGAGAATTCTATGTCCAAAACAACAAAGTCAAATTTTTTAAATGTTGCCTGAGAAAAACTCTGAGAACCTCTCCACATAGCGGAGACTGCTGAATACTGAAGCATGAAGCTTTACTTCCTAGTCACTACAGCCTTTGTTCACAGAGTGACAACACATCAAGCTGGGCAGTATCCCAAAGAGGGGAAAGAAGAAGACATTTGCTCAAGATCACCAAGTAAGTTATGGTCCAGGAAGACACATGCCTACTCCAAGATGGGTATTCGGGTTCTTCCACACATCTCAAAGATTTCGTGGGGCACTGTGGTGCAATAAATGCTGCTGGCACAGCCTCCAGGTCTTCCCTAAAAAATATTGATCCTGTAGCCTTGCCTTCTGAAGGATCCTAATAAAACTCAGGAAGACACCAGGAGCTATCCCAGAAAGAAACATTATAGAATAAAAAGGGACAAAGTAATATATTACATCATAAGAGAGAAAGGGCCAAACAAAAATAAAAGAACTCTTATTTAAGGTGAAAAAGTTGAGAGTAGAAGAAGAAACATTCTGTATGATGCTTCTGGGGGGTTCGTAAAGAGAGAAGCAAGCTGACTAGGGAAAGCTGGAAACCAACCACAAGCGTTCTCTGCCTGCACAAGATCAAGAGCCAGGTTGGCCAATGCAAAGGATGTCATCTCTTTTTCTAATTAAATTCCTTAAAGAGTGTGTTGATTTATTCATTTATAATAAAATCCTGTTTTAATTAAAACTGAAATATCCCCCCACCTGATCCAGCCTTGCCATATTTCTGGTTTCCATGTAATTGAATCTGAAAACCATGATGCTGAGTGATAGCTTGGGATATTACTGCTTCTTGTGACAGCAAATAAGAAAGGCGAATGCTACTACACTTGTTTTAGGAAGGCTTAACCAGTTCTTTCTCCTTTAGACTGAATTTTAACCACAGTTGAAGATAATGTGATATTTCCCTTAATGAAATTGTATATCCGTGGCTAATTTATGAGGGAAATTTAACTTTCTGAGGCTTTAGCTTCACATTATTTTAGTCTATAGTTTTAAGGTCCCTAGGTTCCCTTCCCTCCCTCTGACATCCTCAACCTTCAGTTCCAGAAATTGTTCCTTGTATTGGTCCATTTAATATACAATACTCACATTTATTAGAATTCTTCAGATTGAAGGCTTTGCCACACCTAATGTCATATCTGAAATACTCATGAGAAGGAGGCAAGGTGGCCATTACGTGGTAGATGGCATAATGCTCAGAAAGACTGACATGATTCATTTAGGATCAAAAAGTCAGTTAATTCCAGGCACAGTGGCTCAGACCTGTAATGCCAGCACTTTGGGAAGCCGAGGTAGGCGAATCACCTGAGGCCAGGTGTTCAGATCAGACTGACCAACATGTTGAAAACTCATCTCTACTAAAATTACAAAAAATTAGCCAGGTGTGGTGGTGGGCCTGTAGTCCCAGCTACTTGGGAGGCTGAGGCAGGAGAATCACTTGAACCAGGGAGGCAGAGGTTGCAGTGAGTGAAGATTGCACCAGTACACTCTGGTCTGGGTGACAGAGTTAGACTCTGTCTCAAAAAAAAAAGAAAAAAAAAAAAAATCAGTTAATCACACAGTCAGCGCTGAAACCCAGGTATGTTAGCTCCCAGTTATGGGTATTTCTAGCACATCCACAAGCCCTTTGGGTTTCTAGGTTTCAGGAGGTTCACAGAGGAGCCCACTGTGTAATTTGGTAACTAACGCTTGACATTTGCCCTGGTTTTTCCCAAGCTCATCTCCTTTGTTGTATAATAAGTGTATATCTCTAGGTTGCTGGCTAGTTAAGAAGAAGTAGTTAGAATGGAAGAATGTTTGAAATGGCCTCTCTCTTGATCCTTAAAAGTCTGAGAACAAGCAATTAGAATGTATCTGTCCTCCTTCCCCCATACCCGAAAGGTTTGCATATTGCTATTTCCTCTTGCACACGATAATACTTACTTCTACAAAAACTTTTCCTGAATACTGAGCCCTTTCTGTTCCCTACCTACCTCATTCTTCAAGAGAGTTCCTTCTACTGACCCCAGTATTTTCCTTCCACAGATGATTGTTAATCTTCCATGTCTGGTTTGCCCATTCAGTGGGAAGAGTTCTGGCAAGGGGCTCTTTCTAATGTCTTTACGTGATTTTAAGCCAAATATGAAACTGTAAGGTCACCAAGGAAACCCAAATACCTGTTGACTACATTTTTTTCCACCATTTTTCATCTAATTGCAATTTACCTACTTCACTCGAACAACCTGAGGATTAACTGTCCTCGGGTAACTTTCAAGTCTGTAAAGGATTTATGCCTCCTCAGGGCACATGTTCTCTAAGAGAGACAGAGCTGAAATACTAATAAGAGACTTAATGTGTAGCAGCCTCGAATAATCCGTGCTCTGTGTTACCACTTCAGACAGTCAGCGTCTCCCTAACACACTCTGACAAAGGCAACGTGGAGGGATCAATAGCCAAGTCCGAAAGTCCCAGACAGGAGCACGAACTTCCCTTTCAAAGCCCTTGGGAGGAAGCAGTATTAACTACCAAATTAGGTAGCTGGACCTGGGCCTGGGCCTGGTGCACCTGCTGGTCAGGCGGGGGTGTCTGCCTGCTGTCATATTTTGGCACAAACATTTGACAGCTTCTCCCTCCCAATGAACACTTCTAAAACCCAAGGTTAATCTTGTCTTGGCTTCTTGTCACCACTGACATTTTGTACCTGTTATTCTTCTGTGGTCGGGGGTTGTCCTGGGCATTGTGAGGTGTTTAGCCTCTTCCCTGGACTCTGCACAACAGATTAGTATCCCCATCCCCTCTGAGTTGTGACAATTCAAAATGTCTCCAGACATCTGCTGAATGTTGCCTGGGGTGTGGAGAGGCACAGTCGCACTGGTGAGATGATCCATTGCGAACACTTGATGTATTACTGAGATTATGAGTAAACCTCCACAAAAAAGCCAACCTCAAACATGCTCAGAAATGTCAGTGGCCTTGGGAACCGCTCTTCTCCCATCCCCTACCAAGTTAGATTTAATTCTTCTCCCCCAACATGAAGTGGAGGAGACACACACGTTTTCACAAGAGAAGCAGCATCTGATACGGTGTTTATTTATTTAGCACCATTGCCTTGTTCTGCTGCCTCGCTTTCTTTCAGTCCTGGCAGCCAAAGCTTGCTAATTGGCACAGCATTAAGTATCCTTTTTCTCCCTTTACCTATTCCACTTCAACTGAGGATTTGTCTTTTGCTTTGAAATTCCACTGTGCAAGCTTCTTTTTAAATGTGTTGCATTGTAACACATTTGAACTTGAGGGGGGTAACACCGGGGGTGCTGTGGTAATGGGAGGGAATGCTCATCAAAGGGTGACAAACTCTGGGGGATATCTCTTCCCTCAAAATGTCTCATTAGGGTCCCCGGGCTTGGTCTCCATCTCCGCTGTAGCCTGCAGTCCAATTTAATTGAGCGACGGCCTCGCTGTGGTACACTGCTCTTTCGACAGGAGGGTAAACTCATTCTGTCCATCATGACATTTGCTTTCTTTAGGGCCTCGCAATATGCAACTTAAATCATTAAATGCAGGTCACATCGCAGCTTCGCTTTTCAAGTCTGTCTGAGGGCACAGTGGGTTGTTTCTGATGGCTAGCTGTTGACCATGTGAATTTTAGAAGCTGGTTGGGTTTTTTGTTTGTTTTGTTATTGTTCATGACATGTCTCTTCATGAACACCCCCAAAACTCAGCGTAGTGCAAATCCAATGTGATAGCTGAAAGGGCTGTGGATTTTCTGATGCTGGATAAATGGTGACTATGAGAAATTTGAGACCCTGGTTCTGGCAAGGGTCTCAGAGCAGCCTGCATGTCACGGTCAGTACTTTCCATTTGTCATCCAGGAAAGTGTAATACTGGGACACAAATCCCTTGTGTCGCATTGCATGTGTCTACTTGCTTCGAGATGGAATGGGCTTGTCAAAAAAAAAAAAAAGCAAACCTTTAAAATGACCTAATAAGATAGAAGTTCCAGGCCAGACTAAAGATAACTCTTACCTGTAGTGTTCATTTTAAACAATAGGTTTCTCTGGGGAACTTAGAGTAATTATAACAAATTTGGATTTCATTTAACCCAATGCTGATTTTGCATATTACAGAAATTTGTCATCTTTAAGTAATGTGCCAGATGAATGCTTTAAAATAGATGCAACTTTGTGTGAATTTTCTATAATATAGCAAGATCTGATTGCTCTATTAATAGCCAAAGCCCTTGGCCTTGAGAAGGCAGGATGGCAGCATTTTTAAAATTCATCCTCTCTGCATAATTAGTTGTGAATCCCTAAATATCCAAGCTGAGGAATTAACCAGGAACTAGAGCTGTTATCCCTCAGTGTCCCTTTTAATATTGTCCTATAGTCATCGTTTCCTTGTGTTTTTCTAATTACCGCAAAACCAATTCTTTTTTTAACTCAATGGCCCTGGCTCTTTGTAATTTGTTGAATGTAATCACCTTCAAGTGAAGAAAATGCACTTCTTGTTTGGGAAACTGGGGCTTGATTAGCTGAGCATCATCAAGTGGCTGGGGGACCCCAGTGCCAAAGTTTTCCATATTTTACCTGACTGCTACATTTTGAAGGGGCATGCTGGAAAGTCAGCCCCTTGTTGTGATCTATAGACCCTACTGGGGTTTTATTTGGAGACATAATTTCATAAAAACTGAAAAGAACCAGGAATTCTGGTTCCTTACTCTGAGTGGCCAACAATATGGCACGAGGCACTATAAAACAATGGTTTTGAGTACTGGATTACCTTCTCTCTCAGAAGCTTTGTTTCAGTCTGTGTGTCTGATTATAAGCATCTAGGGCAGGGCTGTGTCATGAACCTTCCCTACTCCCTAGTGTCTAGCAGTGGCCTGGACACAGTAGGAGCTGAACAAACCAAATAAACTGGTGTAGAAGTCAAATCTCTCTTTTGCTTTCACTCCTTCTATCCTTTAGCACTAGGATGTGCTACCCATCTACTACTCAGTTCTCCTTAGAAATTCACAAGGAGAGCAAATTCATATTGGAAATTCATATTGGAAGAGCAAAAGTTTTCAACCAAAATTCATATTGGAAGAGAAAAGGTTTTCAACCTTTACTTCTCTCTTTCATAACAGGGATGTGATACACGCTCATCAATAAGAGTGGTTCTCTAGGCTGGGCACGGTGGTTCAAGCCTGTAATCCCAGCACTTTGGGAGGCCGAGGCGGGTGGATCACAAGGTCAAGAGATCGAGACCATCCTGGTCAACATGGTGAAACCCCATCTCTACCAAAAATACAAAAATTTAGCTGGGCATGGTGGCGCGTGCCTATAATCCCAGCTACTCGGGAGGCTGAGGCAGGAGAATTGCCTGATCCCAGGAGGCGGAGGTTGCAGTGAGCCGAGATCGCGCCATTGCACTCCAGCCTGGGTAACAAGAGTGAAACTCTGTCTCAAAAAAAAAAAAGAGTGGTTCTCTATGACAATAATTCCCATTTTGGGACAGAGTTTATGAGAATCAAGCCAGGAGGCATGAGACTATTTAGACAAAGCAAAGCAAAGCAAAACAAAACAAAACAAAAAAAATTTGATACACGTGCAACAGCCTCCATGAAGTTTCATCATTGAAGAGTAAACTAAAGTCTAGATCCTTGAGAAAAATTGGACAAATAGATTCAACATTTTCTCTAGCACTGTCCTCAAAGAAGAAGAAATGCCCTGATTGTATTTCTTCCTGCAGGTAGCTGTGCTGGGTCTTCCTTTCTCTGGGCAAGGAAAAGCACATCTAGATAATAAATGTGTGTACAACAGGCTACCCAAGATTATAATCAGTGCAGTGAGTGGGTTGCATTTTTATTTGACACACATTTATTAAAGACCTAGGATGTGCCATGTCCCCTGCTAAGTTCAGAGCATGAATGACCAGCAATCTTGGCACTCATGAGGGAGTTGAATGTGCAAAATAATAGATATAATATCAAGTGGAAATGAAAGAGATACAGGGTCTTACAGGGAACAGACAAGGAGAAGTAACTGGGCTTTGGGTGTGGCTGAAGAAAGAGCATCTTGGAAGACTTCCTACAGGAGGTAAAGTCTGAACTGAACCTTAAAGATGAAATGGGGGTTCAATGAAAGGTTATAGCAGAAGGGTGTTCGTATGAAAGCCATTCCAGGGGAGCCAGACCATATAAGCAAAAGCATGGAAGCCCCAACAGCCTTATGTGTTCAGGACATGACAGGCATCTTAACAACACATAAAGAAGCAGCCAAGAAATGGAAAAAATGAGGCTGGAGAAGCAAGACCAAGGTGGGCTTTGTGAGCCTTGTAAGAGGAGATGACTGAAATTTTTTTTAATTTTAAGTAAAATAAAATTTAAAATGTGTCATTCAAAATATTTTAAACCTTATTTTGTGCAAGAAGTATTATTTTAACAGAAATAACTCAGACCCTTATTACAGATATACCTTAAAACAGCATTAATAAATATGGCTTGGGAGTCAGACATTCATTTATTCAATACGCAGATATTTACTGAATATCGGATTTCATGCTAGGTCTGACTATTGAGGAAACACTTCACTTGGTCCTTTTCCTGAAAGGGCACAAGAATCCAAATCATTTTAGATTCTATTAAGTAAATTTAACTGTGAACCACTGTTCACTGGGTGATGCTCAGTTTTCTTATCTGTAAAATGTAAAATCTGTAAAATCAAGATAAAGTGTCTCTTTTATAAAGTTCTCATGAGGAATATATAAGAGAAACTTAGGAAGAAAAGCATCTGGTCCATAGCAGGAGCAGTTATATTGGATCCAATAGGCTGAAATCTGAATGATTTGGCTGTGCAGTATTAAGAGTACAAATGAGTTCAGTGAAGAATAAGTGTGGAATAAATTCTATAGAAACGTGGCAGAGGAAAGAGATGCAACAAAGTGGGCCTCTGAGATGAGCGCATTCCCACGCTAACATGGGGATTTAACTCTGTATTGCCTTACCGCTCCTGCTAAGAGGCCAACAAGCCTGAGGTTCCTGGTTCTGCTCTCAGATCCTCCCAGCATAGCTCCAGGGCAAAAGGACAACTGGGACCTCTCCTTGCTCTTGAAGTTGTTATTTTCGAAACCACTTTGCTGGGGTATCACTGACAGACAAAAAGCAGTACATATTTAATGCGTACCACTTGGTGATTATGGAGAGATGCTGTACTGGGAGAGCGGACTGTGTGGGTGATGGACAACCCTTGAAAAGTTCCCAGCAAAGGAGCACCATGGTGGGATTTTGCATTTCAGGGAGGGCACTCTGGTGGCAGTGAGGATAATGCATTTAAGGGGCATGAGACTGGCAGCAGATTGATAGGGTCTGGGGACAAAGGGAGGCAGCGGGGTGCATGGGTCAGATGGGGGCAAGGGCCAAGGCAGTTCTGGGGTAATTGGGACAGAGGCAGACCTGAGAAGCCTCTAAGAGGGGAGGCAGCAGACCCTGGGATGGCCAGACTCCTTGCTTCATAGTTTGTACACCTACAAGGATGGTGAGACATTCCATGAAGACGAGAACCTGGGAGGCACAGCAGATTTCCAGAGAAAAAAGAGAGGTCTCCATTTGGATGTTTGGTCTTGGGGTGCCTGGCTGGCTTGGTGATTGGTGACACACAGCCAGGCAGATGAAACAGAAGCTTGGGAGAGCCATCTTGCCTAGGGATTGTTATTTGACTTTTCACTAGCCAGGTCCAGTGGGTCCGGTTGAGACTCCCCTTTCTCCCTTTCTGGAGATTGGGACTGTACTGGATCATCCCCTCTTCCTACGATCTGCTTGCTTGCTCCTTCTCCTTTCCACTGTTGTACCCTGCACATGCCTTCTCTGAGGCCCTGCCTGCTGGAAAAGGGCAGGAATGTTTGTTATGCCCAACTTGGTAAATTAGAGCAGGTGGCTCTGTGAACAAAGCCACAACATCACTTCTGTCTGCTACTCCACCGCTGGGCCACCTACCTGGCTCCTAAATCCTGCTCCCACCACTGACTCTGCTAACAACTAGACTTCCTAAACATCTTTCAGAATGAAGCTGAAGAAACCAACCACAAAAGAAAAGTTATACATTTATTTCAGGGTGTTACGAGCCCAGAGGCAAGATTTTGGGAGGCAGGCTTCTTTGGCCACATTCAGTGTGATGCAAACAAAGCTTCCAGGGAATATGGGGCCACAGCTCACCCTGTTTTGAAGACTTGGTTCCCAGCCATGCTGTGACTACCAGGGTGAGCAGCTAGGGTAGGAGCTGGGGCCAATGGGAGTGGGTGGTGGGAGGGTACAGGGGACAGGCAGCAGCCTCTGTAAGCTTCCTGGAAGCTGTGGAGGACTAACTGTCACTATCAAATGTCCTCTCCTGCCCGAGGGAAATTTCAGGGAACTTGCCTGGCTTGGTGGCTCATGCCTGTAATCCCAGCACTTTGGGAGGCCAAGGCGGGAGGATCACCTGAGATCAGGAGTTTGAGACCAGCCTGGCCAACATAGTGAAACCTACTTAAAAAAAATACGAAAATTAGCCGGGCAGGGTGGTGTGTCTGTAATCTCAGCTACTAAGGAGGCTGAGGCAGGAAAGTTGCTTGAACCTGGGAGGCGGAGGTTGCAGTGAGCCAAGATCGCACCACTGTATTCCATCCAGCTTGGGTGACAGAGCGGAGATACTGTATCGAAGAGAAAAGAAAGGAAATTTCAGGGAGCCGAGGAGAAAGGGTGCGTTTGAAAATGAAAAAGGGCAGCTATCTTGGCGAACATCCAATAAGGCTTCACAATCTACTGATGAATTCCACCCTGCAGGTTGGGGACCTCTATTACAGAACCCTGTTATTTCAAAAGGGCCTCTGGGGTGGGACGGCCAATCTCCCTTTCACAAGCACATATGATGAAGGCAAGGAAACACTGACTCAGGGGGAATAAAATCTCCACCAGACACTTAAGGCATGTCCTCCTGTTATTGTTTTTCTCCTGTTTGTATTTTCTTTTTATACCACTTTTCCCAACATTTAGAAAGTTAATGGTGCTACCTCCATCCTTAATGCCCCTTCCTAGGGTTCATTGGAAGCTAGCATACACCCACAGCCATGCCAGCTGTCTGCACAGAACATTTTCCCTTCCCGGCGGCACTGCCACAGCTGGGGCTGACCTGTGGCTGGCTGGCTGGGTGTGCGAACCAGATCTCTGGCAACACATTCTCTCTCTCTCTTTTTTTTTTTTCATAGGGAGTCTCGCTCTGTCACCCAGGCTGGAGTGCAGTGGCGCAATCTTGGCTCACTGCAACCTCCGACTCCTGGGTTCAAGCAATTCTCCTGCCTCAGCCTCCCAAGTAGCTGGGACTATAGGCATGTGCCACCAAACCCAGCTGTATTTTGTTGTATTTTTGGTAGACACAAGGTTTCACCATGTTGTCCAGGCTGGTCTCGATCTCCTGACCTTGTGATCCACACGCCTCAGCCTCCCAACGTGCTGGGATTCCAGGCATGAGCCCCCTGGCCAACACATGCTTTTTTAAAGGTAAGTTGTAGGCACCTTGGTGGAGGGAAAGACTGTCTTGCTGTTTGTGCTCCTTCTAAGACCTCAACACCTTCTCCCAAGAAACACTGTTTCCCCATAAACTAAAGCAATAGAATAAAATAAAGCTGTTCCTTTTCAAAGAGGGGTTTGATTTGGTTGGAGGAAATAGGATGAGCAAAGTGGGTTGACAGAGAAAAATATTCAGGCTAGGATTCACTTCATTTGGCAGAAAAATTTTAAAAAAGTTCAAGCAGTAAGTTTACTGTTCATCATTAGGTCATCCAGAGCCACAACCTAACATGGATTCTTGATTGCCTTGTACAACTCATGTAGACAGGCCTGTGATACTGAAACATGGGCCCTAAGGTGAGTGTACTCGTACCCGGGTACTCTCTCACTTGGAGTCAGAATTTGTTTTAAATCTTGTCTCCTTTTTCAGGACACTTAGACCATCTTTCCCCTTCGTGCCTACTTCTGCTGTCTACACTGGAACCCCACTGGCAGAGGGAGGGGCAGGACAGAACTGAAGATTGCATACTTCTTTTTAGTAACAAGCAACAGACAGAATCATGAGTTTCCTCCTTGGCATACCTTCCTCACGTGACTTCTAAGACGTCATGTTCCCCAGCCCTCCTCCCCTTTCACTGGGTCTTCCTCTTCTCCACGACTGAGAGAAGGTGGGAGGACCTAGTTTTCTCGTGGTCTACACTCCCTCCCTTCCTCATTGCATTTGAACACACAGCACACAGCTTCAAATGCAGTGGATGTGCTGATGATCCTCTGATTTACCTGAGCCCCAGACTCTCTGAAGCTCACACCCACTCACCACTTCCACTTGCAGGCTTAATGGGCACCCAAACCTAGCATGTCCACATACAACTCCCCATTTCACTTGGCAGAAAGGAAGGGCAAATGCAATCTTTCTCAGAGCCAAAGCTTGGAGTCATCCTTGACCCTCCTTTTTTTTCCAGTCTACCAGTGAATCGTATTGTGTTTTGTTTTGTTTTTGTTTTCTGAGACAGGCTTTTGCTGTGTCACCCAGGCTGGAGTGCAGTGGTGCAACCATGGCTCACTGTAGCCTTAATCTCTGGGGCTCAAGCTATCCTCCTCCATCAGCTTCCCGAGTAGTTGGAAATACAGGTGTGTGCCACCACACCCATCTTTTTTTTTAAAGAAAAACTTTGTAAAGACAGGGTCTTGCTGTGTTGCCTAGGCTGGTCTCCAACTCCTGGCCTCAAGCTATTCTCTTGCCTCGCTGTCCTGAACTACTGGGATTACAGGCATGAGCCACCATACCTTGTCTGAGTCAGGTGGTAGTTTTAATTAGATTTGGAATCAGACCATTCTCACTCCCTGTGTTGTATGAGCCACATGTGACTATTCATATTTACATTTGAATGAATTAAAATTTCAAAAAAAAAAAAAAAAAGGAAAAGAAGGAATGGCCCAAATGAGAACTTTTAGGAAAACTGGAGCAAAAAATGCATTAAAAAAAATTCAGTCCCTTACTTGCAGTGGCTGTGTTTCAGGTGCTTAACAGTCATGTGTGCAGACATAAAGCATTTCCATCATTGAGGGAGGTCTCTTAGCCAGTGCTGGTCATTGTGTGGATTGTGGATTGCAACCATCCTGGTCCAAGCTATTAACCTCTCTGGCCTGGATGCCTGTAACAATCTCTTAGTTGATCCTGCTTCTTCAGTTTTCTCAATAGAGCAGCCAGAGGGATCCTTTTTAAACTTTGCATGTCATGCTACTCCTGGGCTTTAAGTCATTCAAATTCCCTGTGCATGTTTCTTAGAGTAGGGGTTAGTCCTCAGAAAGGCATACAGGGTTCCAGGGTTTCTGGACCCTTCTCATTTGACCTCATCCATCAGGCTGCTCTCTCTGCAGCAACATCTGAGCCTCCTGCCTCAAGGACTCCAGAGGGTACTCAGCTTCAAGTCTACCCTACTCACTGTTCTCTCTGCTGGGAGTACCCTTCCGGGCGCACTCACTCTCCTGCTTCAGCTCTCTCTGCTCTAAAGTCGCTTTCTCAGCGAGCTACCTTGTGACTATTCCACTTCAATTTCGACTTCTTCAACCGCCAGCACTCTCACTCTCCCTTTCTCTGCCCTGACTTTGTCTTTTCCGTAGCAGTCATCTCCTTTCAACAACCTATATACATTTACTTGTTTATGATATCTATTGTTTACGATATCTATTGTTTACTGTCTGGAAGGGATCTTTGTCCATTTACTCACTGCTGGAAAACTGGCTCAGAGGAAGCCTTCAACAAACATTTGTTCAATAATGAATGGAGAGAGTTTGAGAGCTGAAAGGGGCCCTGGATACTGTTCCTGAGTGTGCAGCTGAGGGTTGATGAGGTGAGGCTATTCACTGAGGACTTACAATGGGCTCAAGGGAAGGGCATGGATTAAGAGCTGGCATCATCCTAGGCATCTTCACTGGGTAAGCGCCATGACAGTGACCTTCCCTTCCCCTTCATCTGTCACAGTCAGAGGGACACTGATGAATCACAAAGAGCCAACATGGAAAACAACCAACTAAAATACCGGGGGTATTTGCCACTTTCTTCTTGGTAAACCTTCATACGATTCAACCATCAATCCTACCTCTCTGATGACTTATAAGAAGCAAGGGACAAAGTGGTGATTCAGATTAATGAGCCCTTCTTACTCTCACCCTCCTTTCCACAATGCAAATACCAAGATTCTCTGAAAACTGGAAACAGCCAGGACTGCTAGATTCTGTTTTTTCCTAAACGTATCAGCCCTGTTTTAAAAAATAAAATTATGGTTTCATCACATAATTTATAAGTTAGTATTTTTGAAAAAAGTTGAATAGCAGAAAAAGAATGGCTCTCCATTGCATCATTAAAATATTTCTGACAATCCAGAATGAATTAGAAGAAAAGCAGGGCCCAGATCACATTTTGTGTTAGGGATTTGTCTGTCCTCTTATGTCTGTAAGGAAGTGCCATCTGAATAGACATATTTTTAAATGCCTAGGAATAATAATTTTTCTACTGCCAATTCTGGCTCAAAGAAAAATACAGCAAGGGAGCTTCAACCTCACAAACAGACCTGTTCATGATGGCACAGCTAACAGGTCCAGGGCTACACAGCATGATGTTAGCAGAAAGCCTGAAAAACTCCATCCACAGCTCACTGGATGATTTAACTTGCCAGAGTACATAATTAAGAACAAAGTTATCTTTATAGTCATTCCTTCATTATTGAGATAACTCAATTGAAGGCTGTTTTAGAGATGCTGGATTCAGAAATAAAGTCCTTACAGACTGCACTGCAATGTCAGGAAGATTACACCAGAAAACAAATGGATGCGCATAGACAATCTTCTGTACATACCAGAAAATTAGATCTCAGGAGAGACAGGAAGAAAAAACATAAAATCAAAGAGGGTGGGGGCCAAGCACAGTGAAAGGTATAATCAGTGGCTTCCCAGAGAGAGGAACCTGCAGGGCCAGCAAGCTCGCCGGTTGTTACCTGGGGCAGCGCTCTTCAGTGCTTTCACTAACTGTCCCCTTCCAGCTCCAAAACCATTATCTCCATAGTCCGGGTCACTGTCACTATTACTGCCACCGCTGGCAGAGTATGTACACATTCTGGGTACCTTGTCCTAAATGAGTAATATGAGACTGTTAAGATTATTCATACAAATCAAAACGGGGCAGAGCATCCTGTGAGGATGTGACACAGTTCACATTTGGCTGTCATTGTGTGCACAGAATTCCATTCCCACTGCCCAGCCCACCGCCCACTCCAGAGCAACTCTGGATTGCTGGTTTTTTTCTGCCTCTGAGGAGCTGATGTTGTCTACTCAATTACCAGAGCTACAGAAATAGGCCTGCAATAATGAAGCCGTTGACGGTACTCTGCCATTGTCTCAGGCCCAGGAAGGTCCCCACGGTTACCTGTTCTGCATTTTGTATACTTCTTTATAGGGTCTTATTTTTTTTCAAGTGCCTATCATGAGCTGCTATTCCAAACCTAATGGCTTATTTATTTAACTGATCTCATCATTGGCTTCCAAGTATCAGAAGGTAATAAAACAATCAACCTTGGGAACAAAAGAATAAATGTTTGCCTAATTTATAATTTTCTTTCAGTCCCCAAAAGGACAGTAGTCTTTAGGAAAGTAAGCCATTGCTGACCCTATGTAGTCCTCAAAACTGCTGACAGTTCATGAGCTGAGGGACCCAGTTTCCCCTCTTGCTCACATGCACATATCACCGGACCCTGCCCCCTAAGGATGTCACTGGTGTGACAATGATGCTGTACTCAGGAATTGCTGAGGCGGTTGATGCTGTATGAACAGAATTCCCCTCTGTGCATGTAAGCAGAATACTGGATCCAGGAGTGCAACTCCTATGTGTTGAATCAAGGTTATTTGGGAGACTTTTCTGTTTGTAGACTGTCCTGTTAGAGCCTATTATTCACCACCTATGCCAGACAGTTCCAGTACAGATGCATTAGATGGGTCTCTGAAGTTTGTCTGGAAGGGTGTCATTTGGTTGGGGATTATAAACACATATTTTAGGATGTAAACTCACTTATCTGGGGTTACAAATTCAAGCACTTATTTCCTTTACTCCTTCATTCATTTACTTAGCCACCCTCCCATTCATCAGTGTTTACTAAGTACCTACTCTGTGCCAAGCAGTATGTTAGGTTCTAGGGATGGAGAGCTTAATACTGGAGAGACCAGTAGTCTAGAAAGGACTAAGTCCTTGAAGGAAGACAAGCCCAGTGACTGTAGTGCTGGGGAACCTGTGTCCAGAGCTCCAAAAGGACTCAGTAACATTGTCTGGGTATGATGATGAGGTACATCCTTTCATAGCTCCGTTCAACAAAAGCTAACTGGATCAGGCATCGTGCCAGGTACTAGAAATATAAAGCTAATTCTTGCTTGAAACTTTACCTGCCTGGCATTCGATGAAGCAGGATTCTGAGTTTCAGGAATTTCCAGTGCATGGGGCCAGTGCAGGACGATGGGGAAGGGAATCCTAGAGAGGTGTGTCTATTGGTGGATGTGAATGTTATATGAGGAGTGCAGGTCCCCGCTGGGTCAGGAGGAGTAACTGATTTTTCCTTTTTACTTTCTTGGAATTATTCAAACTCCTTTGCCATTGTCACCAACTGTTGTTCCTGAACTGGTTTTCTCCTCTCCAACTCTGGGTGTCTGTTATGGTTTTCTCAATTTGACAGCTCTCAATTTTCTCAATTGTTTTGTGCAAAGTGTGTTCCATAGACCAGCGGCATCAGCATCACCTAGGGGTTTGTTAGAAATGTGTACACCTCACTCCGTGTATGCCAAATTAGACACAAATGGATGTGGGTGATGAGAGTGTAGCCCTTCAGGTGGTTCTGATGCCTGCTCAGGTTTGGGAAGCGCCGATTTGGAGGAGCCCTGATATCCTGTGTTTGACTTAAGGCATGGCAGAATACAGCAGTTTCCTCCTTTGCCTCTTAGACCCATGTCCTGTGAAGGCAGCCATCCTGGGTGCTGCCTGGACTTTAGAGGGCCCAGTTCCAGTCTCAGCTCCACAGTAACTTTCCCCTGGACCCTTAACACAGTCCAGCAGGACTCTGGTATTCCCCACTGGAAATTAAGGCCGTGGGCCTAGAGGATCTCCTCCCCTACTTATCCATCGTCCCCTTCCATATTGAGGCAGATGCTCAAGGCTGAAAGGTGACTTGGCCACACTGAGTGAAGGGGACCTCAGATGTGGGTGAATCTGAGTATCTCATCATCATAGATGGGCAGAAATTCTAGTATAAATAGCAACCAGGGCTCTTGATACTAGGCCTGGGAGAGCCAAGGACAGCAGAAGTGAGAAGGGCCAAGAAGTTTTGGAAAATGATCCATGTATCTTCTCCACCTTTCTTACCACCAGGTACCATGGCAGATGCTGCAGTGGGCCAGCCCCAGGACGAGTGGAGAAATGGTGAATAGTCTGGCCATGGGCAGAGAAACCTGCTGGAAGGGGCAAATAGGAGGAGATACCACATAATCCCCACTAGGGATGAGCAAGGGGTCCCTGAGCCAGTCACCCATCAGGAGTCCCATGTGTGTCATCTCAGGGTAGATGAAGAACCCACAGCAAAAATGAAACTCAGGACTCACTGATTCTAGCAAGTCTCTGACTAGCCATTGCTAAATGCAACAGAATTAGACCTGCTTTCCCTGTTTCATAAGAACAAGGTAAAGATTAAAATAATTACTGAAATAATAAAAAAATAGAAAAAAAATCATTCCAATGGTCCCCTCATGGCTTGGGAGAGTGAATGCTCTCCCACAATATCTAATCAGGGGAGTGCATCCATACCCAAGAATCTGGGTGCATTTCAGAAGAACTTTGATTTCTTCAGAATAAAAGTGTCCCAAGAACCCCCAGTATTCCTTAATAAGGCAGGGAAAAGGATGAACCCTAGGCCTTATTCAATAAACTGACAGAAAATTTCATTTAAAGTAAAATCTATCAAAAAAGTGTTTTAAAAGTACAATTTTTACAATCAGGAACAATGGGCGGATGGCACCCTTCACTTCCCCCAACCCCTCACCTGCGTCCCAGAGGCAGCATCTTCACTCCCCCAGTCTGGAAGCAGTTGGCTTGCCATTGGGTCTTCAGCATATCCAAATGATGAACATGTCTGTGGCCTTGGCTCTGCTTCATTCGGCTTTTGGGTACTGCCTTTTCCTAAATGAGGACATGTATGTGGAATCACATATCAACTTTCATCAACATTTTACAAGTTTAGGAAAGGAGGTGGGGGAGACATTCAGAAATAATAACAAAAGGTCCAAATACAGTGAAAGCTGAGCGTCCTGCCATCCATCCCCCTCTAGTCTGTGCTGCCAAAAACATCTCCAACATCTCCGTATACACGTCTATAGAAGCCCCTTTTCAAGACCCTAAGGCAAACTGTTCTTAGACCCCTTGTCTACAAAATGTTGAAAGGCTTTACAGGTTAGAAAAGGTTCAGCAGGCAAACCATTTGGGAAACACTAAAGTTATTCTTCAAATAATGTTATTCATCTAACAACAAACAAGTTTCTTCTTTGGAGGACTTCTCAGAGGCTTCAGTGTGCTAATGGGTATTAGCATAGTTTCCAAAGACAGGATTTGAATTTGCAGGCTTTCTCAAACATACTTAGCAGGGAACCCCTATTTCCTAAAATACTTATTAAGGTCATTTGGAATAGTGTGGACTGGGAAACTTTGGTTGGAGATCCTTAAAGGTCTCTCAGGGCAATACTTTTCAAGCTTTAATGTACATTTGGATCAGCTGAGCTTTTGTCTGTGCGCATGCTGACTCAGTAGGTATAGGGTGGGCTCTGAGAGTCTGTATTTCTGACAAGTTCCCAGATGATGCCGATGATGCTGGCCCATGGACCACACTGAGTAGCAAGGGTGTAATTAGCAGAGAACAATTAAAGAAAGTTGCTCCATTACCCATAAAAGTAGATTAATCTGCATAGTGTATGCCTTTGTCATGCCAGAATGAAGAACTGCTGTCATTATCCTTCAACCTCAGTGATCATAAGCAGGACATACTCGGACAACCTCTCCACAGCATTTTGCTTGTGAGGAGAAGCTAAGAACTGTGTTTTCATCAGCACTGCAAGTTTTCTGCAGTGACTTCCATTTTTTATATGGGATAAGAAAAATAACCAATTCAAATGACACATTAAACAGGCAGTGACTGCTCAAAAGGAGGTATAATCTCATTTTCTTTTTGTTCCAGCTAGTCCTCATTCCCTAATTTTTAACATTAATAACAGATGGACATAGAAAACAGAAGCATTGGAAAGCAGGCCTGCCTCTGAACCACAGATAGCATGTGGAGAACAGAGAAGTTCAGGATGTGTGACAAAAATTTCCTGTAGTGTATTCGCCTCAGTCTTTACCATATACTACCTGTTTACACCTCTTCATAATAATTTAATTAAGATAGAACCCAAGGCCAGGCATGGTGGCTCACCCTTGTAATCCCAGCACTTTGGGAGGCCAAGGCGGGCAGATCACCTAAGGTCAGGAGGTCAAGACCAGGCTCGCCAACATGGTGAAACCCTGTCTCTACTAAAAATACAAAGATTAGCCAGGTGTGGTGGCACATGCCTGTAATCCCAGCTACTAGGGAGGCTGAGGCCAGAGGATCACTTGAACCCAGGAATTAGAGGTTGCCATGAGCCAAGATTGCACCATTATACTCCAGCCTGGGCGACAGGGTAAGACTGCATCTCAAAACAAAACCAAAAAGGATAGAGCCCTTAGAAACCTGGTGCAGTGGATATTAGAAGCAAGATCAGAACAATCTCCTTCTGATTATTTCTTATGAAACAATTCAAGGCTTGTGGTTTCTGTTCAATTTGTTATAATGACAGCATTTAATCATGGAGGCTACGGCAGCCACCACTGAATTGAGGTCACACATGTGACTATTCAGGCATGGAGTACCTAATCTATAACTAAGATTTCGCCCCTGAATCTCTGGAGGCTGTGTCATTAATTAACGATGCATTTATTTCAAAAATAATATGCATTACAGCCTTTAAAAATGTAGCCTTGACTTGGAATGAGCAGAAGTCTGTGAAGGAAAATGGGTATTACTGGCAGTGGGTATTCCTGTATAAAGGAAGAACTCAGCCATGGGAATAGCCCAATCACATTTACTCAAAGATGCCTAATTAAGTCTCCTTTTCTAATTCTCAGAAGCCTATACTATAAACTCCACTTGCAGCTCCTTTCTTATCATCAACTCATAAATGAAAGTGTTAAAGTTTTAGTTCCTATGTTTATGTATGTTATAAAAGCAACATAAGACATACAAGTTAAAAACTCTTTAGTGTCATCCTGGGCTGCAATAATTTTTTTTTTTGTACTTTAGGTTCTGGGGTACATGTGCAGATCATGCAGGATTGTTGCATAGGTACATACATGGCAATGTGGTTTGCTGCCTCCATCCCCCCTGTCACCTATATCTGGCATTTCTCCCCATGTTATCCCTCCCCAACCTTTCCACCGCCTGCTCCCTCCCCTACCCCTGCCAACCGACCCCAGTGTGTGATGCTCCCCTCCCTGTGTCCACGTGTTCTCATTGTTCAACACTCGCTATGAGTGAGAACACAGGTGTTTGACTTCCTGTTCTTGTGTCAGTTTGCTGAGAATGATGTTTCTAGATTCATCCATGTCCCTACAAAGGCCACAAACTCATTGTTTTCTATGGCTGCATAGTACATATGCAATAAATATTTTTAATCATGGGGGAACAATGAAAAAACAGTAACTCTTAGCCTAGCCCTGTCTTTAATCACGAAAGCTTGTTTCAATTGAGTGACAAGGATAGTACTTCTCAAGGGGAAGGCTCACTCTATTCCATTGCAGTTAGTCCATGATCTACTGCTGATTTATCAAACTATGTCTTTTATAGTTCAAAATATAAATATATTTTAACAGCATAGGAATACATCAGAACATGTAAGTTTCTGGTTAGAAGGCAAACAATATTGTAGTTAAATTTATATCTTGGGCCCAAATTGGTCTATATTAAGAGTTGAGTCTTTTTTTTTTTTTTGATGGAGTCTATCTCTGTCACCAGGCTGGAGTGAGTGGCACGATCCCAGCTCATTGCAACCTCCTCCTCCCTGGTTCAAGAAAGTCTCTTGCCTCAGCCTCCCAAGTAGCTGGAATTACAGGCATGCGCCACCATGCCCAGCTAATTTTTGTATTTTAGTAGACATGGGTTTTACCATCTTGGCCAGGATGGTCTCTATCTCCTGACCTTGTGATCTGCCCTTCTCGGCCTCCCAAAGTGCTGGGATTACAGGCGTGAGCCCCATGCCCAGCCCAGAGTTAAGTTTTATAAAATGAAACATCACAAGTGTATGTTGCATGGGTTTTTTTCTTAATCAGTTCATATATCCATATACCAGTACTTACATGTCTGCTTCCTTATATGTGTGTATACTGCTAAACATAATACTATGAGTAAATACTGTCTTATACACACTGTTTTGCTTTTTGGTGAAGGACATCCGGGAATTTTCACATATCTATGTTTTTATCAGGCAGATCACTGACTTACTCATCTCCTGTTGAAAACTTTTCCCTTTTTTGTCAGCAAGTGTCTTATTAAGGGTGGGAAACTGGCATTTTACCAGAGGAAGCTGGTTTGGGGAGGCGGCTTTGAAGAGGTTGCATCCCTCTGGCAGTCATGATGGGGTCAGATGCTGAATGGACAATGACGCTATCTGCAGGGCGCTGGCCGTCTGTGGAGGAAGGCACTTCACGTTCAAGGGTTTGGGCTCTCATGGAAGAAGCTGCAGAAAAGGCTGGCTGGAGAGGCAGGAGAGGCTCAGTGTCCTCTGGGGAGTCTGGCTGGCATAGGTACCTTCCCGTCGAGCGATTTCCCGAGTCTGGTAGTGGGAAGGTTCCAATCCCACTGTCCAATGTTCTCATCTGACAGTTGGATTCTGAGATAGAATGACAGAGAGAGAGAGGATTAGAGAAGGCTCATATAAAAGGATAAAAGAATCATGGAAATTGGGGTATGATCTGGGGGAAAGGTGACACGTAAAAGGACGAATTTAAGAAAAAGAAAAATGATAAGCATTTGGAAACAGTATTAGTGGTGTAGTAAATTTCCAGTGAGGCACATGAAATGGACTTTTTGAACATAAAAACATCCCCTTTTTGAACATAAAAACATCACCTGCTATGAACAGCAGTTGTTACTTGTGCATATATCCTGGATAGGTCTTCAGAGTTAGAATAGAGGAGGAACAGTTATTAGAGACCAAATTGTGGTCACCCTTATTACAATATGGGAATCATATGACTTCAACCAATTAGTTGAAATTTATTAACTGCAGTAATGAGTACTGAGCACACATAAATTGAAGTGATGTCCTAACAATAGTAATTGTGTATCTCTTGTATGAATGATCATCCATCAACAGTTGACTAAATCTCTGGCCTCTTAATTTGACTGTGGGGACAAGTAATTCATGTGCCAGAAGGGTCATCCCAAAGAGTACCTTTCCCATCATAACATCACTTATCATGTGGGCTTCATTTGACCCAACTGGCACTTGAAGTCTTGTGAGAAGGCTGTGAGCCACGTTCTTTCACTCTCACTTTATTCAGTGACAAAACTCATCAGTAACCCTTTGGATTTCTTGGAAGTCCCAGGGATTTCACTATTCTCTAGACCAAATTAAGGTAATCTCACCATGTATGTGACATATTCTGTTAATTGTGTGTCATCTTTAAAAAGTTTTATATACAGAGAAAAGAATGGCATTTGAAAAAATTACTATGTATTTAATTTCTGGAATGGTGGTATGGTTTATCCAAACCAATGAGGCAGCTTCCAAGATCTGGATGTCATCCAGAAAGTCTCCTGTTCATATGATAATCTTGGAATTAAACTTCCTAAGTTTCATCTTAGAAGCATCTTACAAGTCTAGTACTGGGTAAGACAACTTAGCTCCGTGTTAGGCATGGTGGGGAGTATAATAGATTATGACATAATGTTTGTATTAAAAGCTCAATAGCTCACGCCTGTAATCCCAGCACTATGGGAGGCCGAGGCAGGTGGATCATGCGGTCAAGAGATCAAGACCATCCTGGCCAACATGGTGAAACCCTGTATCTACTAAAAAATACAAAAATTAGCTGGGCATGGCAGTGCACGCCTGTCGTCCCAGCTACTTGGGAGCCTGATTCAGGAACATTGCTTGAACCCGAGAGGCAGAGGTTGCAGTGAGCTGAGATCACGCCACTGCACTTCAGCCTGGCACCTGGCGACAGAACGAGACTCTGTCTCAAAAAAAAAAAAAAAAAAGCTCAAGAGCTACAACTTCTTTGGTGCTTTAGGAACAGAGGCTTGTGGAGCTTGTGGAGTGATCTCCGCCAATGACTAATTGTCAGAACCCCTGTGCAAGAGCCTAAGCCTCTTGAGGTCTCAGGTTCCTTTTAGGATTACTGTGAGGATTAAAATATGTTCACCATTGAATCCTTAGAATTTACAATGACACTAAGCACACTGTGAGACAGCCAAGTAAATGAGTAATGAATGGCAACATATACAAAATGCTTAGTATAATTATTACACATTAGTAGATATCTGATAGGTGAATAGCTTATCTTAAGTATCTTTTATATACAATCTTACTTCATGCTCAGCAATTACTATCCAAACTTCAGAATTTGCCTATTCTCCTACCCTCCTCCTCAAAACTTCTTTGCTGGGAATTTCCTAATACTAAGGCAAAAATAAAGGGATGGGGATGTGTATAGAGTTAGCTTTCCTAGGCTCAAGGAAGTTTGGTGTTTGGTTTTGGAAGTACTAGAAAGATGAAGTCCCTACTTAAGAGGCTTCAGTCTTCACAGGGATATTTAGTAGGAAGACACAGATACCCTTTTTTCTCCACTGTGGTATCATTTAGCCATCTCATATGCCCTGGGATCTCAGAGTTGGGTCATGAACTCCAGGATCCCTGAATCATACAGACGCACCATGAGAGGTGCTTTTCCTTCCCGGGATTAAAAGGCCTAAGTTTTAGCCCCATTCACTTCAGGGCCTCCACCTGGTCAGCTTTGTTCTCAACCAGCCTTACAGATTATTCATGATCTTCTCTTTTCATTTTCTCCTCAATTAAGGTGATTTAATTTTGATAGAATGGTGTTTTTGAGAAAGGATGAGCTGTTTGCATAGGGAAGCACTGACAGACAAGTAAAAAAAAAAAAAGACTCTGCTATTCAGACTTCTGTGTCTTTTCTTAATTTTTGCCTACACATAAAACGCTCTTCACATTTAGCATGTCCATGTGTTGTAACTGGGGCAATTCTGAAAGTCTGAAATGTTTCAGACTTACAGGAGTAAGTAGATCTTCATCAGAACTGACTCAGTTTTGGAAGATGAGAATCAAAGATTCATGGGATGTAGCAGCTAAGATGTGTCAGACCCTATGTGCCCCAGGCTGCCTGCCCTAATAATTTACCCCTGGCATCCTCAGGACCACTTATTCCTGAATCAAGGAGGGCTCAGCAAGGCAGGACATTCGAGGCACTCTTCCCTTTGAGAAGACATGTCCTCAAAAGTTTGGTGTTTATTATAGCTATCAGTTTTCTTTGTTTCATCTCCTCATCTTCACATACCTATAAGGCAAGAACTATTATTGCCATTTAGAAATGAGGAATCACAGCTAAAAGAGGTTAAGCAACTTATCCAAGGCCAGATGCTATAAATGAAAGCCTGGACTTGAATCTAGGCTTGCTTAACTACAAAGACAATGTTCTTAGCCACCAAGCTATGCTGATTCCCCCCAGAAGCACAACAAGTAAACTTCACAGTGGGCTCTGCTCAGTTCATAGCCATTGAGACAGCCACGTGAGCAGAAGGCTCACAGCATGGCCCCATGGCTTCTAGGCAAGGTGCCCAGCTTTTCTTCTGAAATTGGTGCTGGCCCCAGAATTCTAGCTTGGTTCCTGGGCTCCCCATTCTGAGGCTGGAGTCCACTGCCAACATGCCTGGCATCTAACTCGTTGTCTGGCCCTATGCAGGATGCCTATATAGTTCTGAGAATCCCAATTGCCTAGTAACTCTTCCTTCTGCCCTCTTGAGTTGAATCCCTAAACTCCGTGCCAGGGCTTTCTTAGAGTTTACTTTGCCTCCTGATACGGTTTGGACCTGCGTCCCTGCTACGTTTCATGTTGAGATGTAATCCCCAGTGTTAGAGCTGGGGCCTGCTGGGAGGTGTTTGTATAAGGGGGTATAATCCTCATGTATGATTTAGTGCCATCCCCTTAGCGGTGAGTGAGTTCACGCAAACTCTGGTTGTTTAAGTGTGTGGCACCTCCCACCTTCTCTCTTGCTCCTGCTCTTGCCATTTGAGACACCTGCTACTCCTTCACCTTCCACCATAATTGGAAGCTTCCTGAGGCCCTCACCAGCAGCTGATGCCAGCACCATGCTTCCTATACAGCCTGCAGAACCGTGAACCAGTTAAACCTCTTTTCTTATAAATTACATAGCCTCAGGTATTTATTTATGGCAATGTAAGAATGGCCTAATACACCTCCGGCTTGGAAGACAGGCACTCTTCCAAGGGCAGTGTTTTTCTGGCTTTGTCTCTTTCTTCTACGTATTTTAAGGCACATAGAGCACTTAATCCAGTCTTCACAAATGAAGACTGAAAAAGCAAAGTGAGAATCTTGGCAGCCTTTTCAGTTTGGCAATAGGCGCCATATACAAAGCCCATGTATGTTTGTCTAACCTATACCAGAAAGCCATGGGGCAGTTGCAGGAAATAAGGCAGAGGAGGAATTTGGGGGTAGAAAAAATGTTGAAGGTGGTCTAAGTCTGGTGCCTTTCTGAGGACAACATTTTCTAGCATCAGTCCTCTTAAATTTCTTTGCTTTTCTTTCAACACCCAATATTATTATACCAGAGTCTATAAAACAGAACTTTTAGAATTCTTGAGTTCTCTGATTCTCTGAGAATTGCATGCCCTAACATTAAGCTCAGAAATCATTTGCTATTAAGGCCATTTTTAAAATTTCTAAAAGTTACAGATGCCAAATGTACTGACTATGAAGGATTCATTCACTATGAAGTGAGGTTTGGACAGTCAGGGGCTCAGACACTTGCCAAGTTTCCCCCACAAGAAAATTTCTTTGGAATGCATAAACCTTTGGAAATGGAAGCTTATATTGAAAATGCTGACACCATCTTTATGTAGTTTAAGACACTAGTCATTTTTTGCAGTTCATAAAACTATTGTAACCTGAATTACAAGTGTTAGATACTATACTTCTGATGCCAGGATTTTTCTCAGAGAATTTTAAGAACTCACAAAATAATTACATGGTTGTAGTAGGAACTAAGTTCAAAGGGGCGAGCCTGCCTCCCATATTCAATGAGGTGATGCAGTATTGCTCTCAACAAATGTGAATTCACATTTCTGGCTGTGAGTATAGTTGCCCACAGGGCCTTTCTAATAAGTTCAAGGGTAGGGTTGTTGGATGTACAAACAGACTTCATTCTTGCAAGGTCACCAATTACATCTCTGATTCTGGTCAGCCCTCTTACCTGTTCCCATTGTTCCATTTCCCTTCTCTCTGTCTCTCAAGGTATTAATAAGTTCTCATACTTCACCACCACCATCAAGTCCCAGGCAGCTCATGGAATGACTTAAGGCACTACTTCCCAGTCCTTTTAAAGTTGTCTCATACAAAGAAAATACACAGTTGGTGGAGGAAAACACCAGTCCCCAAGACAACTGGTTAACTGAGGGCTGAACAAGCTCCTTCTCAGTACACATGGCACCCATTCAGAGCAGTGATCAGCAGAATGGTAGGGAGTCTTATAGAGAATGGAGTCCCCATTCTCTTTTACTGACACCTTGAATACATTGCCTTGCATATGTTGTTTGGTTTGCAAGGAGGAGACCTTTTCAGTTTCCTAGGAGCAAATACAGGACTTCCTATAAGGCTCTCCTTTTGGAGGAAGAATGTTAAGACTGCTTGGGGCAGTAATATTGTTTGGGCACCAGACTTCAGTAAACAGGAAAGTTACTGTGTCTGAGAGGGACATGAATAGGCAAGATGGGTGTGCTTCCGTGTGGGATGGTGGCAGAGAATTTTGAAGAAACATTTCCACTGGGGATTTTGAAGTTAGGGTTTGTGACAAAAAATCCCTAAACATCTCACCAATGAGTAATACCCTGCTGCTCCCCATCCCCAGCTGCCTCCGCATCTGGCCTTCGAATCTTCATCTGCAAATTATATCCCACTATCTTCATTATAGGGGTGCTTTGAGGACTAGAAACAAAGCATGTGATAAACCTGGCACAATGCTTGAAATAGGGACACTGTTATGATTCAGTAAATGGCAGCAGTTCTCAAAATAAATATTATTAGACTGTAAGCATCCTGCAGGCATAACTGGATTTGATTCATCTCGTCAGTTCTCCCATATAAGTGGCTCCTGCTCCATGATTGCTCTTATTCTACAGTATGGTAATTATACTCCCCAGGTTTCTGACTCTATCACCAGTGCTCAGCATCACACCTAACACATAGTCAGCCTTCACTGATGTGGAATGAACGAACAGGTAAATGAAAAAACAACAAACTTTTAGAAAAGTCTTCCTTATTGTTAATGGATGTGCACCTCTTCTTGTGAAATCTCAATCTGCTTCTTTTTGCTCTGACTTTAGCAACCAAAGCAAACGGCTGACTTCCCTTTCTGTAGCTATTTTTCACATGAAGCCAGACTTCATTAATTCAGATGGCCGCAGAGATAACATCATTTGGAATCCTGAATATTTCAATG
Organism: Callithrix jacchus; assembly: GCF_049354715.1. Classification (NCBI taxonomy): domain Eukaryota; kingdom Metazoa; phylum Chordata; class Mammalia; order Primates; family Cebidae; genus Callithrix; species Callithrix jacchus. The sequence goes on along the minus strand of NC_133507.1, from coordinate 97,871,885 downwards.
ATGGATTTCTTAGTACTTTAAAGTCCTTGGGACAAGAATAGATGACCAAGGCAAAGGAAAGCCAACAGAAGGCTGTTCTAGCATCCTCCTCAGTCCCTGCCAGTGCACAGCATCACTGGGCCTGAGGGTCCCAGGTCTAGGACGCTAGTGTGGCACATCCTAAGAGATTCTAGTTGCTAAGTGGAATGCTACCATCCTGTTTAACACCAGCATCCACTGGTAGTGAGAACTAAGTTCTTACTACAGAGTCACTTTCACTTTCCTGGGGTCATTTGTAGTGAGTGGATGAGATTACTCAGGAACTTCTTATGTGCATTTAACCAGAACAGTGAGTTGCTTCTCTTAAAGCAAATCTGTTAGTTTGGTTGGCTATTGCCTTAGTTCTGATAACTTGGTTGACTACTGCTTTTGTCTATTTTGCATTCCTATAAATGGGTACCTAAGACTGAGTAATTTATAAAGCAAAAAGCTATATTTGGCTCATAATTCTGGATGATGCTGGCATCTGCTTAGCTTCTGGTAAGGCCTCAGGAAGCTTATACTCATGATGGAAGGCTGGCGTGTGTTACATAATGAGAGAAGGGGGTAAGTGCCAGACTCTTTTAAACAACAGCTCTCTGGTGAACCAATTCAGCGAGATCTCACTCATTACTTCAGGGAGGGCACCAAGCCATTTATAAGGGATCTACTCTTATGACCCAAACACCCCCCAACAGGCCCCACTTCCAACACTGGAGGTCATAATTCAACATGAGATTTGGAGGTGACAAATACCCACACTATATAAACTATGCTTCTTCCAAACTTGTTTTATACCATATTCATTCACATAGCAACATCATCTTTATAAATAGCGGCAAAGAAAAAAAGTTGATTTCCAGCACTATTTCAGTTAATATAAATTTCCAAGTGAGTGGGATATGAATTAGCAATGATTTTGGGTGTTTGGGAAATGCCACTAATTTGTTTCTCAGCCTTTTCTTCTGCAGATTCAAGCATCTCCATCTTTTCTCACAGATCCAATTTCACATATCTGTAATGATTTAAATTTGTAAACTCAAAACTCTTTGTATTATTAATATATCTGTCCAAAGAGATTATTACAGGACAGGTTTAAGAAAACCTGAATTTAGTTCTAAGTTACTCTGAATATTCAGATAAATGAAGTGAGAAGACTATACACTTCAGAGTTGGAAAGACTGAGCTCAAAGACCTGCTTAACTACCTGCTTGCTGTGGGACAACAAGGGCTTCTTAGAATTATTCTGAATTAAATAGTCATAGCCCATTTTAAATAGGCCCAGCAGAGTGTTCATTACAAAGTAGACACTCAGTAAGTTTCCATAACTGGTTGTCAGGGAGAAGTGAGGGGCTCTGTAGGTATATAACACATACACTGTCATGGAATCCAAGGCAAACCAAATTGTTATTTGTGCAGCTAGTGTTATACTGCAGCATCTGCATACATTTCACTCAACAACTACCCTGGTCATTTCCCAAGGAGTTACCTTTTGGCAACCATTTTATTGGGGGTTAGTTCATCAAAAGCATTAATGAATGACTGGTGAATATGGACCAATATACTTGAGGTAGCTGCAATCTGCCTCATGGAAAGAAAAGAGAGTTTTTTTTTTTCTTTGAAGAAACTATGTTGGAGGCAGCACCTTAAAGGCTTTTTTTAAAGCCTACACAAATGATGTCTGCTGATGCTCCCTTGTTTACAGACTTATGACATTCTCAGGCAATAGTCCCAGATTAATATGCCATCATATTCAGTAACTTACAGTACATGGATTCTAAAACATTATATTTGCTTCTGTGCAATGACCTTACCCACTTACAGATTCAAACAAATTATATCAGTAATCACCTTTTCCCCCTCTTCAACGTTCATTCATAAATCCTACAAGAAGAGAAAACTTTGAAACTCAAACTTTTTCACTTTGAAAACTTCCACATAGCTATGAAAGTTTCAACCAAATATACAATGAGGCTCCAACACAATTCAGTCAGAAAGAGTGACTCATGGGTGTTTAATATTCATATCCTATTAATTGGCATGCATTCCTATAATGCAAGTGGTCAATGTAAATAAGTCTTTGTAGACGGTCTCTCCAGGTTCCTAAACATCTTTAAGCTACATGTGGTATTGGCAGCAGAAACTTAAACTACAGATGGGAAAACAGATCTCTTTATTTGCACATCCTTCTCTTTATCTGAACGGCTGAAACAAGCTAAAAAAAACCCTAAGCCTGTTGCCAAAGCCACATCAATTAAATGTCGGTTATTCATTCTAAGTTTACCCCATGGCTTTCTCAAAGTAGTAAAAAATGATTATAATGGTTATTTATTCACAACCACTGGGTAACTTTTGGCTGTGGCATTAAGATGACCTTCTGGAAGGGTAAATTCACTCTGATGGCTTTGGAATTCATGAGAATACTCAGCCTCTAAGTTCAAACTGGATTTCAGCTTCCTGAAATTTGAAAAATGAGCAGGAGAATATAAATTTGTCTTCTAATCTCTTGCAGTGTCTTTGGGTGGTGGAAGACCAGACTTCGGGAGTTAGGCATGGGAATGAGCTGCATAGGGGATGAATATTTTTAAAATGTAGGGAATTAATATAACAATTAAAAATGGAAAAAAATGGACCATGAAATTCCTTAGTAAAAATGAAGAAGAAGTTATTTCAACCAATATAAAAGAAGTGGTACCTCAGGCTAAGTTGGTATCCAGTGACTCCAATATTCTTTGTCTGAAAGTAGCATCATGCAAATTACTGTGGTAGGGTGTAATTTAAGGATATAAACTGGAAATGGTCATAAATGTATTCCAAATGCCCACATAGACCATGCCTTTACAGAAATATTTCTTGAATTTATTTTTATATATAGCTGTTATAACCCCTGAAAAAAAAACTTCCTCGATGTGCTGCTGCTTGTCACTGATACTGAAATGGCCTTTCTAAAGTGTTGGGAATGGTTATTCGTCTAGTATTCCAGAATATGTTATGCAATTTTCCAAACATTTCTTGAATTTTTGCAAATTTTAGCAACTGTCACTATACTCTTGTCACTCTAGACTAAAAAATCTTGAGGTCTTCATATAACTGTGTCATGTCTTGCTATGCTACTATTCCTGTCTTAAAAAACAATGGCCAGACTTGCACACAGTACTTACTGTGATAGATATGAGTGGGCTAATGTGATCCCTATGGTTTAATGGCCAGCATTTGTTTGATGAGGTCATCTGACTTAGGAACACAGTTGGATCCCAGACTCCTAGGTCTTGTTTTATGACTTATCACTTCCAGCTCAAAGTCCTTGTTTATGAGAGTAGGACACAGAGTTCTCCCAACTCCTCACAAAGCAATGATTATCACTTAACCACTTTTCTATCCATATGGTAAGTCTTGCCCTCCTTAGTTTGACATTTTTCTAACTAAGAAAAAAAAACTTACTTTAATTAGCAAAACATTCTAGAGTACCACAAAATGTAGAATCACAATGGCTCCAGCCCTGATCCTTAACTGCCATTTTTCTAATTGAAGAAACACCAACTTCTCTCTCCCCCTTGTTCTCTAACAAAATTACTCTGTGCTCAACCTTTTCCCCCAAATCCAATTATAATTTAGCTATTCGTTTGTATCTTCTTTTAATCAACCTTTGGGCTGGTGCATCTGCAAGGCATTTTAAGTCTAAACACGTGCTTTTTACTGATTCTCCTTTGTTCAGACTCATTACATTCTCAGATCACATACCCAAATTAGCGAGTCATGATTTTCTGTTACAGAAGGTACAACATATCGATCCTAAAAGATTATCTTTGCCTGTGTACAACAATCTACTCTTTCCCATAGATTCACTCCATCTCTAGCTGTCATGCCAAAATGAAGTGAAAAGCTGAACAATTATTTGGTGAATCTGATAGACACAGGTGGCTACTACGGGTGGTTCTGTCTCTTTAAATCTCTTCTACTTCACATAAAATTTGTTGAATTATGTGGACAACTGCCTCTACTCTTAATTTCACCTGCCCGGATAACATCTGCCTTGATAAGACACATGAGGGAAGGGAGGAAAGAAAATAAATTGGGGTACAATGCTGCAGGAAGAGATTTAAACCAGCTTTATTTGTCAAGAAACATATAAAAACAGGGAAGCATGGGGAAATTCAGACCTATCAATTAAGCAACTGATGAAAATTTTATTAAAGATATTTATAGGAGCACTGGAGCCAGATCACCCTGTTCATTATTGCACTAAGTTTTCTAAATTAAAAATTTGAAGTTAGATATCTACTCGGAGTATAAATAATTTTAGTCTGTTTATATCAAAAATGTGTTTCTCCATTTGTCTCTGTATTTAATCAGTATTAATTACTTTTTCAATTATATGCAAAAAGAAGAAAGCTCAGGACTTCACAGCCTTAAGCTTTTAAAAAATATTCATATTACTATGTTTTACTTGCTTGTAAGGATTTTAATTACTATAAGATAATCCATTTTAAATGAATATCAAGGATCATTTATTTTTCTTTTATGCGACTGTAGTTGAAATGCTGGTGAAGAGAAGGCTGAAGTTGAGATGAGTCTATCTTTCCATTTCAGTGGCCATCCTCCACTCACCAATATCCCATGGCTGTCTCTACAGAATGATAATAAAAGAAGTAATGAAATCCAACAGACCGGGGGATATAGATATGGGTAAAAATACATATATGGGTTTTTGCTTCCATCCATAAAAAATTAAACTGGTACAGAAATACGCACATGCACACATACACAGTTTTCAGACATTGAAAGATAGAAAGCACAGAATTTGACCTCTGAATCAGAGAAAACAAATGAAGTAAGCCCGACAATTACTCCAGCCAACTTCCTGGAGATAGTTTCTAGACTGAAACAGAGAGAAGAAATACAAACATAGCCTGGAGGTAAATATAGGTGTTAAAGGGGACAGGTATGAGGATCAAGGCAGCTAAAATTTGTATACTAAAGAATGGAGAACACTAGAAATAGTAATAAACTGAAATACCCTAGCTTGGCTGTGATGAATACATTTTGAACAATCCTGCCAATTTCATTTTGCCCACCCTGAGCTCTGTAGGGCATTCTGTTCTGAGAGCTTGTGGTCTGAGACACCTGGCATCTTTGTAACCAGTTTTCTGAGAAACAGGGACCACTGGCCCATACATCCTGTACCTGCAACTGTGTAACTGCCTACCCACATCCTGAGTGAAAAGCAACTTTAAATAGAATTTTGTTGTTAGGCACTCCACCCCACCCCACCACCTCCACCACCTTCCCCTAACCTGCTCCTCCTGCTTCTGTAATAATCTGCTTACTGCCCCCTGACCCTAAACTGGTATAAATATGTTGACCGCCCTTTGTTCTGGGCCGAGAGGTTTGAGCTCTTGTTCACTCTTGGATGCCGGCCATTAAAACTGGACTCTCAACATATATGAAAGTAAAATATATAACAACATCACAAAAAATGGAAGAGGTTATACGAAAATAATCTGTAACATATTATGTAAAATAGATTATAATAAAGTAACTATGTAATAAAGTTACATTTAAATGTTAAGCCACTCATTAAAACAGGAAAACAAAGAGGTATAGCTAATAAGTCACAAGTGGAAATAAAGTGGATCATTAAAAAAAATTCAAAAAGGCAGAAAAAGAGGAAAATATAAAGAAAGATGAGACAATCAGAAAATAAATAATTATATGGTAGATTTTAACACAACTATTTAGATAATTACATAAAATGTAAATAGTTTAAACACTCCAATGAATAGGCTGAGACTGTCAGATTGGATAAAAGAAAAATTGGTATATAAAGTATACCTATTTATGTACTGTAGATAAGGCATTCGTTTTAAATATTAAAAATAGATATGTGCAAACAGGTAAAGATATAGCATGAAAACCCTAATAAAAAGAAAACTGTAGTCACTGTGCTAATATCAAAAAATATAAACGTTAGAAAGGAAATATTACCAGGGATCAGGAGAAACATGTTATAGTTTTAACAAGGTAAATGTATCAAGACATTATGATCCTAAATATGTATATCTATAATAACAGAACTCCCAAATTATGAAGCAAAAAACTGACAGAACTTAAAGAAGAAAGTGTCAAATCCACAATTAAAATTAAAATTCTCTTAGTAATTAATAGAACAAGTAGAGAGACTATCAAAAGGTATAGTATGAACAATATGATTTAACAACTTTGACCAATGTGAATTTTGCAGCACACTCTACCCATCAAGGGCAGAATACGTATTCTTTTTAGGTGCACATTGATTAAGATAAACTATATCCTTCATCGTAAGAAAAGCCTTAGAAAATGTAAAATCACTGAGGCCATGGAAAATATGTTCTCTGACCATCAGTGAATTAAACCAGACATCAGTAGAAGTAAGATGTCTGGAAAAATTTCCAAACATTTACAAATTATACAGTATACTACTAAATTTCCTGTGTATTAAACAGAAAATAAGATAACATTTTGAAATGAATGAAAATACAGTGGGATGCTGCTAAAGCAGTGCCTTAAGGAAAATTTATAGCACAAATAAGGTAGTCCCAAAATAAGTGCTCCAAGACTTCATTTTAAGAAACTAGAAAAATAAGAATGTATTAAACACAACTAAGCAGAAGACATAAAATGAAAGCCAAAATTAATAAAATTTTTAAAAAGCAAAACAATTTAAAAGTCAACGAAACAAAGAGCTTGTTATTTTACATGACTGATTCAACTGACAAACCTCCAACCAGATTGACTAAACACTGACTAAAGGAGAGAAGACATAAATTCTCAACATTATGAGTGAATAAAGAGGCATCACTACAGATCTTCCAGTGAATAACAGATAATATGTATGTATGAAAAACTTAAGCCAACACATTTTACAATTCAGATAAAACGGAAATATTCTTTGAGAAATCCAACTACCAGAACTTACTCAAGAAAAAAGATAAACCAAATAGTCTTATGTCCATTAAGGCAATTGAATTTGAAGTTAAAAATATTTTCACAAAATATTATAGGCCTAGCTGTCTTCACTATTGAATACTACAAAAGCTCTTATAAGGATGAAAAAAAATCATTTCTTTATAAACTCCTTTAAAAAAACAGGAGAAGAGCAAACACTTTCCATAACATTTTCTAATGCCCATATTACTTAGATATCTAACCCAAAGACATCATACATAGAGAAAAATACAGATCAATATACCTCATGAAAATGGATGTCAAAATGCTCAATAATTAGCAAATTAATTATTAAGCATTTTTGCATAATTAAGCTAATTACTCGCCAAGTGGCATTTATTCAAGAAACATAAAATTTGTTTAGCATTTAAGAATAAATCAATATTAAAAGATAACCATATGATTATCTCAAAAGACATAGAAAAAAATCATTTAACAAAATTCAACATCCTTTCATGACAGACAAAAAAAAGAGACTAGGAATAGAACTTTCTCAATCGGTCAAAGCGTAGAAGGGCATCTACAGAAAACTTACAGATTACACCATACATAAAAGAACAGACTGAATTTTTCTCCACTAAGACTGAGAACATGTTAAGAATGTTTGCTCTTCCTATTTAACATTATAGTGGAGGTTGTAGCAATACAACAAGGCAAGGAAAATAAACAGAAGGCATAGAGATTAGAAAGAAAAAACTATAGCTGTCTTTCTCTGAAGACAATAGAACTGTATATGTAGAATACCTTAAGGAACCACCCAAAACATTATGAGAACTAATAAGTGAGTTTAGCAAGGTTACATGATACAAGATTAATATGGCAAAATCAATTATATTAGTATGTATTATAAATAATTGGTAATTAAACAATACTATTTCTAACAGCATGAGAATATGAAAAAAACACATCTTATAAAATGATAAAAACTTGTACACTAAGAAATACAAAGTGTGGCAAAGATCAATTGAAGAATATTGACATAAATGAATATTTATGGGGAGATTTGCCATATTCATGGATTAGAAGACCCAGTGTTGATCAGATGTCAATTCTCTTCAAATTGATCTATAGATTCAACGTCATCTTAACCAAAATGCTATCAGGCTTTAAAAAAAATAGCCATTGACACATTGATTCTAAAATTATGTGAAAATAGAAACATTTTCATAAAGTCAAATGAGGTCAGAGGTCTGACACTACCTAAATTCGTTATAAGGCTACATTCATTAAGAGAGTGTGGTATTGGGTAAGGATTTGCATACAGGTCAGTGGAACAGAACAGACATTCCAGAAACAGACTCACACATTTATTTTCAATTGATTTCTGACAAAGATGGCAACGTAATTTAATGGAAGAAAGGTAATGTTTCGACAAAAGGTACTGAAACACTAAATATTCATCTGAAGAAAAATAAACTTCACCCCTTTCCTCACACTGTATGTAAAAATTAACACATAAGCCCCAACACAAGATGTAATACCACAAAATATCTAGAAGAAAATATCGAGGTATCTCTGTGGCCTTGGATTTGGCAAAAATTTCTTTAATAGAGTATAGAAAATGTGATCCATAAAATAAAAACATGATAAATTAGATTTATTCAAAATTATAAACTTTGTCTTCAAAGACACCATTTAGAAAATTAAAAAGCAAACAACATACAACACTGCAGTAACACTGTTACTGTTATATGTCCCCCCAAAGACTTAAACACAAATGTTTATAGCAGCTTTACACATAATAGCCCCAACTGGAAACAATCAAATTGTCTATCAGCCAGTGGATAAACGAATTGTGGTACATTCATACAACACAATACTAATGAGCAATAAAAACATAAACAAACTAAAAAGCCACTGATACAACATGGATGACTCAAAAGCATTATGCTCATTAAAAGCATATACTATATATTTTATAATTGATTCCATTTACATGAAATTCTAGCAAAGGCAAAACTACAGTGATAGAAAGCAGAGCAGTGGTTCCCCATAGCTATAAGTAGAAGAGGATTGGGTGCACGAGGCATGAAGACTATATTGGGGTGATGACAGCATTGTAAATCTTGACTGTAATAGTGATTATACAACTGTATACATTTACGAAAACGTATTGAACTATACACTTCAAAAGGATGAGTTCTGTTGTATCTAAATTATACCTCCATGTCCCTGCTATTAAACATTTTATGCCCAGCCTGCCAATTAAAAAAAAATACTGAAATCTAACAGTTGATCTGGTTGAACACAGCTGAGCAGAGGAACTGTGCTTTCCCCAGGGTGCATGCTTGAATAATCATTAGAAGCATCTGAAAGTGGTGTTGGGTTTCCAAGAGTCACCAGGGAATAAGACTGAGGCTGTTCTTAATCCCAGATCTAGGCAGCCCACAAAGGGCTTTGTGAACTCCTTTATCTTTTCAATAATCTTGGGAAATAGATATTATTATCCTCACTTTGCAGGCGAGGAAAGCAAAGCTCTGAGAAGTGAAATGGTCACTTGAAGAAGTACCAGCCTGACTCCAAAGCTCAGGATCTTTGTATTCTATTCATCAGCCTCTTCCCAGTAGGGTTGGGATCCCTGTTATCAGAAAGAATGCAAAGGATTCAGCACCCCAGTACTTCTTTAGCTTGGAAGGAGGCCAAAAATCCCTGGTTTCCATAGCTGTGTGCCCCAGACTCCCCTTTTCAGAGAGGGCCCTTAAGGAGCAGAGCCCCTGATTCAGGACCTTAAAGGTAGCTTACATATGCGCTATGCAAATGCATTTGACCTTCATTACACCTCACCTTTCTGCAGCATGACAACATTTGCTGATTATTTACTACTGGGCAAATGCTTCAGTTGTATTGTCATTATGCAGTGTGTAATGGGCACATTTTACCTATGAGGAAACTGAAGTTTAAGGAGGTAAATAACTTGCCCATAAGCTTCTAAGTAGGGAAGCCAGGATTTGGACTGAGCCTGTGCAAACCTCAAAGCTTCTGGCTTGATTGTGATATGGTTACAGTACCTTTCTGTATTTTAGTTTACCAAGCATTCTGAATCAGTAAGAATGTTCTTGGTGGAAAGTAACATGTTAAATGAAAAAGAACAGTATTAATTCACAGTGCAGATTTGGAGTAAGCTTCAGGGCTGCCTTAATCAAGGGCCTCTGCCTTCGTTAGCCTCAAGTTCTCTTCGCTGTGCAGTTCCTATGTATCAGTTTTCTCTTCAAGCTGTTGGCAGGAGGCTTTAGTAGCTCCATGCTAGTCAACCACACACTCCCAAGTCTAAGGGAGAGAGAAGCTGACTCTCTGTGTGACTCTGTCTATACCTCTGACCACCCGTCCCCTGAAAATTAGCCAAATAAGGTCATAAACTCATTCCCAGACCTATCCATGCCACTTGGAAAATGCCACTCACTGACTGGCCCAGAGCTGAATGTTCTGAACCAATCACTGGCAGGGAAGAGTGCTACGACTGCCTTCATCAGGTTTTGCTCCTGGAGTGGAAATGTATGCTACATTCCTTCTTAGTCGTTACTTCATTGGACTTTACAGCAACACTCTGTCCATAAACGGAGCAATCATTTTTCAGATAAAACAAGTGCACAGAGAACATATATATCTCTCAGGGACAGGAGCACGTATACAGAAGCCAGAATTCAAGCCAGGTCTTCTAACACCAAGTCCAGAGCTCTGTCTGCTGCTCTGCAGCAACTACAATCTTAACCTTCTCTCCCTGTTTAGAAGAAAAATTCCATTAAGTTGCTAGGATATTTTAATCTTCCAGTTCTCTCCTTTAGTATTTATATATTTTTTTCTAATTCAATTATTACTCCCTTACAGACTCTAGTGAACCATTTATAACCAAGTCAGGAGACTTGTTTGTTTGTTTGTTTGTTGAGATAGAATCTTACTCTGTCCCCCAGGCTGGAGTGCAGTGGCACAATCTTGGCTCACTGCAACCTCCTTCTCCTGAGTTTAAGCAATTCTCCTGTCTCAGCCTTCCAAGTAGCTGGGACTACAGTCACATGTCACCACACCCAGCTAATTTTTGTACTTTTAGTAGAAATGAGGTTTCACCATATTGGTCAGGGTGGTCTCAAACTCCTGACCTCAGGTGATCCACCTGCCTCGGCCTCCCAAACTGCTGGGATTACAAGTGTGAGCCCCTGTGCCTGGCCCAAGTCAAGAGACTTTGTCAGCACTTCCTTTCTAATGAAGTTTTATAGCCATTATTTAAAATAAATACATAGTCTGATGTACCTTAAGACCTATTTGGTTTGATGTAGTTTTTCTTCTTCAATTTTATTTTCTCTCTTATTTTGGAGATAGTGTCTTGCTCTGTTGCCCAGCTGGAGTGTAGCAGTACTATATTTCTGCTCACTGCAACCTCCACCTCCAAGACTCAAGCCATCCTCCCATGTCAGCCTCCTGAGTAGCTGGAACTACAGGTGCAAGCCACCATGCTTGGCTAATTTTTGTATTTTTTTGTAGAGAGAGGGTTTTGTCATGTTGCCCAGGCTGGTCTTGAACTCCTGGGCTCAAGTCATCCACCTGCCTTGGCCTCCCAAAGTGCTGAGATTACCGGTGTGAGCCACTGCACCCAACTGAATCTCACTTCCTAAAAGAAAATCTTGAGTTGAAAAAGACTGTCCTTTTAAAATTCTTCTTCCACATTTACCATCAACACACTATCAAGCCATATCCCCAGGCCCTTTGGTGCTTCCTACCTGTATTCGCTCTCTGTAACAGACCTAATGAGAACAGGTTCTGGTCTTTGGGCTTTTAAAGCAGCAATATTACAAAGGTAGCATTGCTTTCCTTAAAGGTATATAAGACAAATGGCATAGGAAAAAAACCCTTCAAATCTGCTTAGCCACACAGGACAGTGTTTCAGCAAGAGTTCTAACAGGAACTTTTGAGACAGAATCTCCCTCTGTCCCCTAAGCTGGAGTGCAGTGGCACAATCTTGGCTCACTGCGCAATCTCCAAGCAATTCTTCTGTAAATAGTTAACTGGCTGGCAAATGACTGTGACTTCAGCATCTACAGAGCCCTGGAGGCTGGTATAAAGGAGTCTCTTGCACTTTGGGCACACTTTACATTTAAACTATGCTGCTATGAGCTTCACCTCCTTTTATTGTCTCAACAATCATTCTCTGAAGGCAAAAGTCAGCATATCCAGTTTACAGATACAGAAACTGAAGCAAAGCTTTGCTTAGTTAATAAGGGGCAAAATGATAACTGAAACTTACATATGGTTGTTTCCGGATCATTTCTGTTTAGGGTGCATTATTTTGATTTCTGAAAAGCTAGGGAAGCTGTATGAAAGATGTCAAGGCTCAGGAGCAAGTTTAGCACCTCTGATCCTGCATTTTAGGTTTGAATCTTTCGTAGTTTTGGTTTTTCTTTGGTGTTCAGGAAGTGTAAGCAAGATTTGATAGAAAATTTGATCAGAAGATGCAATAATCATTTTGACATAAGGCCAATATATAAAAATTCAAAAGACGCTATCAAGAATATGTGCTGGTATCATCTAGGGTAACTCATAGCTGGGCCTTCCAACAGAAGGAGATCATTATATGTCAAATAATATTGAATGTGCTATTGATTATTTAGAAAATGCGTATTTTATGGAGACAAGAAGAAAGAGATGAAATGGCATCAAAGAAGCTTCTCATTTTTCCAAATGTGAAGACTTGGGCGTACGGTCTTGGGGGTGCTCCTAAAATAAAGAACTGAGTTGAAGCATGGGAAAATATCCTAATAGGAGAGTAACCATGGAGAGGAGAAGACACGGAAGCTGAACAGAATAGTGATGCTGGAGGCCAAATTAGAAATATCTAGTGCTAAGTGTGAACATTTTGTTTGTTAGCAGAGTTGCTGGGAAGTACAAAGGAAAACTACAGTGAATAGCATTGCTGAGGGTGGGATTAAGCAGAAAGCCATGGCAGCTAAGAGAGCTTCAGGATAAAAGGCTGAAAATGTCTCTGCAAGGTCAAGCGAGTCACAGGACACTTGGGGAGCCCAAGCACACTTGGAAAGAGTTAAAGATGGAACAAAATGAGGAGAATGAGGCAGATACTGTGCAAGTCTCCCTGTGGGGTCCTGAGGACTGCAGCAGAACAGAACATGCTAGGGCTTCAAAGGTTTGTGACAGCTATATCTGCTTGAATGTGCAGGGGAAGGAGAAACATCCCTCTGAAAGACACAGCTCAGCCCATTTATTTCTGTTTCGGAAGAAGTCCTCTTAGCGTCTTGTTATGGTATCATGTTGAAATTGGATTCCCAGTGAAATTTGGCCTGGTGGGAGGTGTTTGGATCATAGGGGAGGATTCCTCATTAACAGCTTGGTGCCATTCTCACAGGAGGGAGTGGGTTCTCACTTTTAGTTCCTGTGAGAGATTTCCCTCTACCCCGGGAAAGCTGGTTGTTAAAAAGAGCCTGGCCTCTCCTCCTCCTCTCTTCTTTCCTCTCTTGCCATGTGGTGTCTGCTTCCCTTTGCCTTCCATCATGAGTGGAGGCTTCCTGAGGAGACACTGGCACCATGCTTGTACAGAGCAGACGCTGGCACCATGCTTGTATAGCCTGCAGGACCACGAGCCACATAACCCTGTTTTCTTTGATAAATTGCCCAGCACAGTCTCAGGTATTCCTTTATAGCAACACAAATGGACCAAGATACTTGTATTCTATATGCCTGCAGAACTTTATTCCAGAAGCCAAATTTATAATCTATTCTTGTAAATATAAACTCACTAATGGGCATGGCTTATTGTAAAGCAGTGTACATGCCTACAGCCTGTTTTCCTATTTCAAGGCCGCCATCATCCTGGGACACTTCATTCAACTTAGCAGGGTTCAGTTGCTTGTCCCAAGTTCTGTCTGGATTAAAAGATCCCTGTGCAATTGCCGAAGTGGAGGCAGGTCCATGCATGTGTCTCTAGGGTGTTGCTTTGTCATGTAGGGGTTGGTGAAAAGTGGGGATTTCTCACACCGTGCATAGTGGATTGCCCTTCTATCTGGCGGTTTCATGCCACCATTCAATACAACTTATATGTACAAAAGAAGACCGGGCACAGATTCAGCACAGCAGCCCACCCACTGTGGAATCCTGGACATGCTGGTTTAAGGTGGAAAATACCATTTAATCTGGGTTCCATAGCAGCCCAGTCTTCTTGTAGAGCAGGGCAATGTGTAAAATGCAGTGCACTAATTGTCATCCTCTATTCTGACCAGTCAGCGCAATTATCTACACGAATAGCAACTCCCACTGATCTCAGCAGGAGCACCCTATGCATGCCTGAAGTCATCATTTTTGTCTGTAGAGGAGCTTTGCTCTAAAACACAAATTCTCTCTAATAGGAATCATCAACTGTGTACTGAATAAATATACCATTTGCAGGCATGCAGATTTCAGGGGCCTTGGCCTTTCCCCCCGTGCACGGGCCTTTCCCCCGTGCACAGGCCTCTGGCATCTTTGGTGCCCTTACGGTGAGGGGAACACTGCAGAAGCCGTACTCCTCTGTGAGGAAGTTCACATCTTACAGACATCAAATTGAGTTCTGAATTCAGACTCAGTCAAAAAGTAAAAGAACTGAGCTTTGTTCCACATGAACTCAGAGGGCTAAACTGAAAGGCTTTTAATAAAGCCTTTTCACTAGGGCCCCTGCACCACTGTTTTACATAAAGGATGATGATTCTGGCTGGCTGGTGTCTGAATCTTGGCACCTGTAGTCTCTACCTACCCCCTACCCACTTTGTAAAATTAGTTTATTGGCCTAGTTTTCCTTGGCCTGGGTGAAACAAACATGGGAAGATGACAGCAATTCAATTTCCTCTAGTTGATGCTCTAATTTTCCTGTTAAAATCTAATGATATGCCATTGTTTAAGTCAGGATTCCTCAGAGAAACCGAACCAACAGAAGATGTGTGTGTATAAAATAAAGAATTGGTTCACATGATAGGAAAGCTGACAAGTCCCAAGATCTTCAGGGTAAGCCAGTAAGCTGGAGATCTAGGAGAGCCCATGTGTTATTCTAGTGCAAAGGCCCAGCAAGCTCAAAACCCATGAAGAGCTGATGTTTCAGTTCAAGAACAAACACAGAAAAAAGGCAGTGTCCCAGCTGAAAGGTAGTCAGGCAGGAAAAATAATTCCCTGTTACTTGGTGAGAGGATTAGTCTTTTTGTTCTACTTGGGCCTTCAACTGATTGGATAAGGCCCACCACATAAGGAAGCACCATCTGCTTTACTCAGTCTACCAATTTAAAAGTTAATCTCATCCAAAATACCCTCATGGAAACACCCAGGATTATGTGTGACCAAATATCTGGGCATCCCATGGGCCAGTTGACACATAAAATTAATCATCAAAGTAATTAAAGAGATGGTGTTTGTGGCACACAGCAATGATTAAAGAGCCAAAATGAGGGCAAAACATTTTCTAATTCAAACACAATTTTCATACTTCCTTTGAATAAACACAGGATGAAAATGGCCTATTTAATAACGAACTCGAGAAAGCCACCTTGCTACTAATCCCCCACCCCCACCCCAAGCTTGAAGAGACATTGTTGTTACTTAGGAATAAAACTGGTGTTTCAAAACTGTGTTCCCAATATGTTTCTGATGTAGACTCCTCAAATCTTGTGGAAATAGTCTGAATAATTCTAAATCCATTGACTAGATGAATCAAAAGTGGCTCGGGGGTTGGAGAGGGGAAGTAGCTTACCTAAGGTCACACTCTTTGGAAAACAAATGTGCCTGCATTTTTAAGAACTCAGGAGAATAGCGTTACTTCCCTATGTCCGTCCCCACATTCTTAGTATATGGTGGAACTTTCTCCTGTAGAAATGATGGACATCATGGTTGATTAAAGAGCTGATTCAGCAGCAGGGAGAAAGGAAAGGTTTTTCAAAGCCGGACTTCAGCAGGTGCTCCCTCATTGAGGTAGCTCATTTCTAGACACTTGGCCCTGACTCTGGATTCTGGGAAATTCCTTGGTATGTGGGTGGCATGCAGGGCACTGAGGATGGCCTGTTCCTTTCTGCTTTACAACTGGAGCATGTCCAATTTCCAGGAACCATATCTGTTTGCCCAAAGGTAACAGCTCCAGAAGTAGCCCAGGAATAATCACTGATGGGAGTTGGAGATAGATACCCAGCTCCCTCATTCCTCAGGTGAGAAAACTCTTGAGACTCACGTTCTATACTCCGGTGTTGCCCAAAGGCTAAGCTAAGGTAGTAGCCAGGCTGAGCGCATGTGCTTGGGGCATGCACAGTTAAACAGGGCCTTGTGATCTGCTGCTGTTATCCTGAAATTCTAATAGCTTTTGAGCAAAAGAGTCTGCATTTTATTCTGCAAATTATGTATCTGGTCCTGGTGATAGCTGGCATTAACATTTTTTTTTCTTGGCTGGTTTCTCTTCTCTCTCTGACTTCCCCTATTGGTCTTTCCTGTACTCGCTGATAATTTACTTGCCCTTGAATTTTTGTTACAGTGAGTACTTCTGGAAGACCCCAAACTAGACTGTTGTAAATGTCATTATAATCCTGAATAACACTGCAAAGAATCAAACAAAGCTATCCTATTTCGTTCAAGTAAGACAATAATGCACACGGATTGAATAGTCACCAAAAATAGTCATGTTTATATCTTCTGTCATTACCATACCTCATTGTAATATCCAAGGGGTTTATTAGGAAGTAATATCCAACTAAGCTTCCCAACTCCTCTGCACTGCAGACCAAGGGCTCAGGTGTATAAAACATGCAAATCTCTCCCTGAAGAAGTAGGACAATAAACAACAGCAGAGTTGACATTTCGACAACGGCTCTGCATGCCATCTGTTTTAAGAAATTATTTGTCTTTGCCAGCATGTCAAGAGTAAGTTCACATAATTTGGGAACTACTAAGGCACGTAAATTCTTGATTATTTACAATGACAGGATTATCTATAGACATCAAGTCTATTTTTTGTAATGTTCAAAGAATTTTCTTAAAAAACAGGCCAGGGAAATAGACATTTTTTGTAGAATGCAATATTAAGGCAAGGTATTAGATTGATTCAATTTTCAACTAAAGTTTCAGAAAATGGTGTAAACAATAATTCTAGCTCAGAATCAGATAGGATAAGCCCATCAAATGGAAAGCCCATGTATTCTCCATTTTTATAGCCCTAAGGTTCAGCACAATTCCTGTAATGAAGTCAATGCCTGATAAATGTTTAGTAACTGAAGTGAACTTGGTTTATGACTGTGCCTTGAGGTGTGAGTACCAGAAAATAAAAGTGACTCACCCCTACTTGTGAAGCAGCTAGCATTTTTCCCATTAGTTCCTTCTTACTGACTGGAACTTAACTAATGGGCAAAGCCCCAGGCCATGAGGACAGTCTGGGAAGAAAAGGATGGAGGCAATTCGTGGGCAGCAAGTCGGGGTGAAATACTGCATTTGTCTAGTGGTTGTGGTTCAGGCACCTGTAGTAAGAGGGGGATGCCATGGTTGAGAGTTGGCTGGAGAAACAGAAGACCATCTTAGGCCTTTCTCACCATGTGTGAGGCTTATGGCCAGGAATTTTTAAGACCGAGTTCATTCATCCTTAAGGTGTTCTAGTCTTCGATATGAACTCTGCTACCAACTTGTGGTAAATTATGGGCAAGACACAGTACTTTTTTATGCCTTACCTTCTGCATCATTCAGGAAGATGATATCTAGCTACCTCTATATCAGACAACCCTGTTAAATAATAACTATAATAACAATTAAGATGGATGCTTGAGTTCCTCCTAGCACCTGGAATGGTGTCACATTCATATGCAAAAACACATTTAATGCTCTCCATAATGCTTCATCTATTATTATCTCCATTTGTCAGATAAGGGATTTGGGGCTTAAAGAGGTTCAGGAACTTGCTCAGTTCCTTGGCAAAGGGAGAACTGGAGAGGCCATAGCTACGGGACTGTAGCACCCAGGCTGTGAGACTGTTGCAGGAATTAATGAAAGCACACTCAAAAATGCAACACTCGAGGAAAACATGCTGATAACATTACTGTTACCAACAAGGCCTACGTTCTGCCCAGAAATTGCTGGATAAGCTTTGCAAATTTTCTAGTATACTTAGATCCAATGACTGAAACACTGTCTTCCCACAGAGCCGTAGGAAATGGGAACTTGACAAGGGCAGATATTATAAAGTTCAGGTAGTAAACCCACCTTCCTCGAAAAGTTGCAGAAATTTGGGCCAGGGAGAAGCATTAGAGTAAATCTAGAACAAGCCCTCTCTCTATGGTTGAGGAGAGTTAGTGAGAGAGAGAGAGAGAGAGAGAGAGAGAGAGAGAGAGAGAGAGATAGAGAGAGAGAGGGAGAGAGGGGAGAGAGAGAGAGAGAGAGAGAGAGAGAGAGAGAGAGAGAGAGAGAGAGGAAGTATTTTGCACTAAGTGACAGAATCTAAAACTATGTTTTGAACTCTTCCCTGCCCTGCCACCAACATTCGTTACCATATTATACTGTCTCGCCATCACTTTTAAATCTCCTTTGAAAAACCTGACTCATTATAACCCAGAAAATAAGTTCTTTTTAAAAAAATTATGTGTTGCATAGGAAAGGGACTGATTTATTTAAACATGTTTTAAAGCAGAATTATAAATACTTTTGAAATCAGAAAAACATTTTGACTAGGTCCATGGTGAGGGGAAATGACATCTTTGGGAAATGTGACACATTCATTTGGAAGCAGGGCAGCCAGTGCCCACCCCAAGTAGGTTCTTGTACACATAGGATTCCTTCCAAATGGTCTCTGAAAGCAGAACTCATGCCTGAGTTTCAAATGGGCAGTAACACACTTTAAAGTTTATTTCCCCTCTGTTTGGGAGCTGACACAATCGAGTTACAGGCAGAGACTGTTTATCACAGTGGCATGAAAGTCTCTCTTCAAATTCCTCCAGCTTTTATAATCAAACAATAACATCTCCAGAGTATAGGTTTTAGCTACATAAGAAACATATTGGAAATTGATTCAATGCTCCTGGCTTGGCTGTAACAATGTTTCATAACCTGGTAACCTCTCAGCTTGTTCTTCCCCCTTCCTGAAAAGCTTTTTGCTGCAAGAAGGTGGCAAAACAAAGATAAAGCAAACATCATCCTTTTATCTGATCCTGTGCAAAATGAGTGGAGCAGACACTGTACCAGTGATAAGATGATTGCTAAATGACTCTTCTCACATTCTATCAATGAGCTAGGGAAAGAAATTAAGACTGACATTGATAAGTTATTTTTCCAGGTAATACCATTTTCAAAAAATGAGAATTTCTCTTTAGAAGCAGTAAGCCCGGGTTGCATGTCTATGACTCATTAAAAAGTACCAGATCAGCTCTACGTTGTAACAAATTAACTGGAAACATAGTTTTCCTTTCTCTATATCCCATTTTCTTTTTCTCTGGCACATCTTTAAAAATTCATTTATGCCAAGAACACCCTGTTCTCAAGATCTCTTTCCTACCTATTTTTTTCTCAGTCACACATTTCATTAAACAACTCAATTTTCATCTCCACGATTTGCCACAGCCCTCACCTGATCTGTCATTCTAGCATTTTATCTTTCTCAAGCTAATGTATTTCTCAAACATGCCATATTGAGTGGACATATCATTGGGAATCCAGGTCAAACTGTGGATTAAAGAAACTAGTGACTAAAAGGAATTCTTTAGCTTGTTTTACAGGATGGCAGGTAAGTAAACAGCTTGTTGAAATCCCTCTGGCTTGATATACGGCAAAACTGGCTGAAACTGGTTGGAACCAATAGAGCTAACTAAAATCTGCACCGAATAGACTTGCTTGCCAGATGAGTGACCTTTTGACATCATAGCTGGAATTTCTAATGTATGTTTCAGACCAACTCCCCCTGCATTTACACGTATGACTCATGAAGAGGCATGAAGAGACAACTGCGCACACCCTAGGGACTTTCCAAACTTCCCTCTTTCTTTCACTGATCACTTCCCAATCCCAAAATCCTCCTTCCAAAATTTCTCACCTCAATATGCTACTTTTAGGCTGTCATGGAAGATAGATTTGAGCTAGCCTCCTGTCTCCTCATTTGGTTGCCTTGAAATAAACCTTTCTCTGCAGAAGACTGGGGCTTTGATGTCTGGCTCTCCTTTGTGTGTGCGCAAACGAACGCTATTTGGTTTGGTTGCACTGGTGAAAAGTATGTGGATCATTTTCATGGAGGTGGTTTTTCATTAAGTTCATGTGACTGAGTTCTTACAACAGGGACAGTGACTTCCATGCTAGGTTATAGGGTTTTTGTAAATCCACAGGTCATCTGTGGCCAGCCTTTTTAAAAAATAAGTAAGTCATGGCTGCTTTTCAGTCACTAATTTTTTATTCCCTTCAGGCATAAGAAATGCTAGTTTTAATGGCACTTAAACCATAGACAGTTCAACCTATCTATAATGTCTAGTAAACTCAGAATCATCTGTGGGAGAATGGAGGGCAAAGAGATGAGAATTCAAGGGTTGCCCACAACCTCTGTTTTTAACTCCTCTCCTGACACCTGACATGCTTCAGAATGATGACCTAGAACTCTATAGTTGTGTTAGGGGCATGTCCCTTTCCTTCCCTCTCTCTCCTCTTGGCATCTCTCTTCCGATGCCAAAGAGCTGCTCCAAGGGTACACAGGAAGAGGATTGGGATGGAGGATGAATGGCATGAATCAGAAGAGCAAACTTAAGGCAGGCTGATGTGGCCCAGAGATATGTTTTGTTTTGGATGGTCTCTTTACCTTAAAAAATTACAAATGATACTTAAAATACAGGAATGCATATTAACAAATTATTAAATTTAAATAATCGTCATAACCCACCCTAACGACTTTAACCATGTGTTTAAACTACTCGTGTACTCTTCTCTGAACACATCCTTCAACCCCACTGCCTCTTGATAAAATAACTATCTTGTTAATTTCATTTTATTCATTAAATCAGTTTGTTTATTCTTACTATATTGTTTAGTTTTGCTCACTAAACAAATAGAATCATCCAGTAAGTATTCTACTACCATTGGCTTTTTTTCAATCAATATTGTTTTTGAGATGAATCATGTTACATGAAGCTGCAGTTCATTACTTTTCACTGCTGTATAGTATTCCACAGCATAGGGATTTCAAAATTTATCCATGCTTTCTACTGCTGATGAACATCTGGGTTATTTTCTAATTTTTGCTAATAGGACAATGTTACCATAATCACTATGCTGTGTATTTCCTAATATGCTTGCCAAGGGTTTTTCTGGGGCCATGCCTTCCAAACTTTTTAGACTATTATCCAAACATATAATTAATATATATAATAATAATATATTAATTTTTACATCATAAACCAGTATACCTTTGTATATGCATGTATATATAAATGTGATAAAAATGTCACAATATTTTTCCTTACTACTTGTATAACACTCCAATAGTTTCATTAGGAAAAATAAATAAAAACAAAACAAAAACAAATGCCAACCTTAACTCACAGACTCTATTTCATGACTCACAGATGAGTACAGTTCAAAAAGTCTTTGTTTAAAATATATTTTTTCTGTTATCAATCTAGCTATACCAGGTTTCTTTTCTTTAATATAGTATGGTATTTATTTTTCTGTCTTTTTACTTTCAATTTTCCTGTGTTGATGTTTAGAGTTATTATGTCTAATCAGCTATAGCTGCTTGATAATCTTTGCCTTTAACTAGAGATTTTAGTCTATTTACATTTATTATCAATCCTCTATATTCAGATTTCTCCCTTTTATTTTATGTCTTCTAGTTGTCCAGCTTTTCTATATTTTTCTCATTTTTCATGTTTTCTTTTGGTTTGTGTTTCTCTTCATTACTATTTCATTTTCCCCATAGTTTTTCTGCTAGTTGGGAAATGTTATATTTTATTTCTACCCTTGAATATTTTAACCTAGAATTTTTCACATGCAAATATGACTTACCAAACTAATCTATTAATCATTTTCCTTAACAATATAAGGACATTACTTGCTTACCACCCCTTCCCACTCATTTCCAGTTCTGTTATTGTTCAGGACTTATCTCTCCTTTGACATATTTAGTAATGTACTTTTATTGTTACATATAGAGTGTTCACCACTTTCTCTATTCATCAGTTCTCCTGCATTTCAGGTCTTCCTGAGATCATTCTTCTCCTGTGTGATGTTAACTCTCTAGAAGTTGGTTTAGTGAGGATCTACTAGTAGAAAATTCATTACTTTTTTTAGCCTTGGAAAATGTCTTTGTTTCTTGAAGCATAGTTTCACTGAGTATTCGCTTCTAGACCAATAATTATTTTGTCTCAGATACAAATTATATCTTCAGACACTACTGAAAACATAATTCTATTGTCTTCTGGTTTTCATTGTTGTCATGAAGTTCACTGCCATTTTAATTGTCAGACCTTACTAGGTAATCTGTATTTTCCTTTTGTTGTAATTTATTTCCTTTATTTTTGGTGTTCTACATATTCACTAAGATGTGCCTAAGTGTAGATTTCTTTTGATTTATCTTGCTAAGAACTAATTTGGCTTCCTGAATCTGAGGGTTGATAACATTCTTTAATTCTGCAAAATTCTTAGTCATTAATTCTTTTGAAATTATGTCTATCCTTTTCATTTTATTCTCTTCTTCTAGAGCTATAATTAGATGTAGGTAGGTTTTATCATCTTAATGTGTCTTAACTTCTCTTTCATACTATCCACTTCCTTGTTTCTCTGTTATACATTTTGTGTAATTTTTTTCAACTGTATCTTCTCGTTCAGTAATCTCTCTTTAGCTGTAATAAATATTATCTACCAATTTTTTTTTCCTTTGAGATGGAGTTTCACTCTTGTTACCCAGGCTGGAGTGCAGTGGCGTGATCTCAGCTCACTGCAACCTCCACCTCCTGGGTTCAGGCAATTCTCCTGCCTCAGCCTCCTGAGAAGCTGGGATTACAGGCACGCGCCACCGTGCCCAGCTAATTTTTTGTGTTTTTAGTAGAGACGAGGTTTCATCATGTTGACCAGGATGGTCTCGATCTCTTGACCTCGTGATCCACCCGCCTCGGCCTCCCAAAGTGCTGGGATTACAGGCTGAGCCACCGCGCCCGGCCCCTACCAATTTTTATACTTTGAAGTTTTTTGTTCCTTTCTTAACTTCCATTTTCATTTTTATTTAGATATACTAAATCTTTTTATATGCTCTATTAGATAATTCTCAATTCTGCAGTCTTTGCAGTACTCATTCTGTGTATTATTGTTTTTTTCTGACTCATTAATGAGTCATTTTTTCCCCCTCATGTTTTGGTTGATTTTCTATTGTGAGTTAGTTTTACTTGGAACTTCCTTTGTATGTAAAGTTTATAGTGAGTGCCTCAAGAGAGGATTTGAGTTGGGTTCTGCCAGGTTCCAAGGGGTACTGTTAACCTAAGTCTGCATTGTTTTTAAACTTTTCATTATGGTAAATGTCAAATGTACTCAAACAGTGTAATATATCCTCATATACCTATTGTCCAACTCTTAGAAAATACTAACCTTCCACCATTCTTATTTCATCGATTCTCTCTTTCAGTTTCTTCTCTGGAACATTAGAAGCACAACTGGGACCCTTTTGTAATTTGAAGCTGGGGGTTTATGGGACGCAAAAAGAGTGAATTAGGTCCCTGAGCTACGTGGGTGCAAGCTAATGATGCACAATCTTCTGAGGAAACATTTTTCTCTTCTTTTTTCCCCAGCTAGTGTTAAGACAGCGTTAAGGCTGAGTCAGGAATTTATTCTCAAAATCTTCCTCTACAGGGCGGCTTTGAAGTTACTGCACTTTGGAGTCCAGCTTTATACAGGGGAGGGGCTTGAGTGTCTTTGATCTAACATTTCACCCCAGTCAGGCCCTGGGCTTTCATTATGTCAACAGTTTAGCTCCTTAAAACCAGGCTCTGCGTAGGGTGACTGACGGGGATTTGAGGAATGTTAGAGAACATGTTTTTCCAGCTCTGAAGAGTTTCCCAGGATGTGAGACTTTCGGTGTTGAAACCAAGAAAGTCCTAGCACACTGGGACCACTGGTCACCCTAGCTCCAGGCCACCAGAGACTAATACATACTCGATGGGCAAATGCAGGCTATGGCATTCTCTTGCTCCCATGGATTCCAGCTTTCTTGCTATTCCTAGCCTATGATGAATTCTTTGCCTGCAGCTCAATCATAAATTTAAGAAAATATGTAGAATTTTATATTACATCCTATACTTTTGGTAGATGTGGCATTCTGTAAAAGGATTTTGAAATTCTAATTTGGCATACTGCCAGATAAAAGTGCCGGCAGATTCATTCTTTTGAACTGAGCCCATATTTAAACGTATCTCAGATGCCACATAAGAAATCTAGGATTCGGCTTCTTGTGAAAAACAGGAAGCCTTGCTACATGCGGCTAGCATTCTTCTATACTGACAACTAGAGCTGCTTCCCTAGGACAGGTCATGTTCTCTACATTCCTCCAATACCCATCACTCATACAATATATGCATGTGTACATCAAGCCCAGCCTGCACCACTCATTGACCCAGGAGCTTTTATTTTTGAGTAACTCCTGGCCAAACAATCTACAAAAGGGACACTTGGACTCTGGTGCCTGAGAGAGGTGATCCAAGAAACATCTGGTCATCATTTAGAATTCTTGGGGGGTTAGTCAACTTTACTTCACAGCTACAGACTATAGTGTTGGTTTGGATGATGGTTCCACTCCATTCTTGTCACGCTGCTGAGCAAGGCACGTAATTTTGAGAATATCCATTTCCTCATCTGCAAATAGCAACCATCACACTTAACTTACAGGGCTAATGTGGAGACAAAACAAGGCAACTTACATAAAACACCCAGGCCAGTGCCCAGCATATAGAAAGCTCTTAATAAGGAGTAGATAGCAATGCAATGTACATCATTGTCTTACTTTATTCACAATTTTCTGTCACATTGGACGGCTTTTGGGTTTTTGCGCTGAGGCACACAGCTGTCTGACTTTGGTTTGACCCTCACCTATTCCTTTCTATGTCTTAAGTTACAAACACAGGCTTATACTTACTTTCAGTGATTTAACTGCCTTTTGGGAAGTTAAAGGAACTGTAAAACATTGGGTCTTTATATAGCTAGTTCAGTTTCCCCAACCTTGTACTTTAGAGCAACGGGCCTTGTAAATGGCCGGGGAAAGTGCAAACCTTAATTAATATGTCTCACTGTTACCTGTTCAATGGGGCCTTTCCCCTTTAGGTACCTGGTTCATGCCACCTCATAGGTCTGCATGTCTGCCTCTGGTGCTGGCAGCTCAGCTTCCCAATCTGTGGCATACCAGTCTCCGCTTTCTTAAATATCAAACCCTTCCTTCTTGCACTTCTCAGTTCCATGGCAGGAAAAGGTACGAGCCCCATGCTCATTCTCTTAGGGTCTGGGGGTGCTAATCTGAGAAACACACTGCTGTTATCAGCCAGCGATGCTTACTGTGTGCCTTTCCAGAGACCACCTGTGTCATCACAAGCCACTGGGGGCTTTCACTCAAAGGAATTGCCAATGGGTGGGAAATTCAGATATATTCTGGTAGGCTGGCATGAGAACTCTCTTTTGGGGGGTAGGGAGCCCTTTGGCAATCATTAATTATTCTTGGTTGTCCATCCTTTCACACAAATATATGATTCTATTTATCACAGTACACTGCATGGAAAGAGTGTTTCGTGAGGAGAAAGGTGACTGGTGAGTTTGTTGGCTCAATGACAAATGAGAGAAAATGAAGTAGCATGTTATTGCAGAAGTCTAAATCTGAGCATCATAGTGATCAATAGCAATGTCTTAACATGTAGGTCTTCTTCTGAAAATCTCCATAGTCTATATGTTGTCTGTAGGGCTAAGTTCAAATCTCTAAGCTCAGCTTTCAAGGTCTCCACCATCTGGTCCCATCCTACAAATCCAACTGTATCTGTGCTTCATCCTGTGCTCTAGCTAAACCTATCCCTGCAGACTCCCCTACCCTCCGGTGTGCTATGCACCTCCTATCTCTAGACCTTTGCTTATGCAGTTTCTCTTTACTTCAAGGACATCTTTCCTTTTCTGATGAAATCCTACCCTTTAGGACTCTGCTGCATATCAGGATCACCTGTAGATCTTTAAGAACTGCAATGCTGGGCTCCCATCCCCAGACATTGTGATTTAATTAATGTGGGGTATGATTTTGGTGTATTTTTAGAGGCTCCCCAGGTGATTCTCATGTGTAGCAAAGTTTGGGAACCATTGGACTAAATGGCATATGCTCTTAAACTTCAATATATTACTCACTCACTCTTGCCTTTTTCTGACAAAAACCAATGCTTCCAGTTCCACTAAAGTGGGGCTGTGTACCCTGCTCTGTGCCACCAGATGTATGTAGAGCACACCTTTCTCTTATCAGTGATCACAATGCATTTGAATTATCTGCTTGCTTTTCTGCCTTCTGGCTAAACTGGAGTTCACAGAGGGCAGATACTGTGTCTTATTCCTCTTTGTATACCCTACAGCTGGTACAGCGTGTAGTTTGCAGAAAAGGCTCAATATAGGCTTGTTGAACTAAATAGAACTTAGCTCCCTGATGCAATCTATAGGAGTAAATATTTTACAAGAGTAAAAAAGCCATACTTTTAACACTGTAAGTCCATAATCCTCTCTCTAGTGAAAAAATAGAGGAAAGAGGTCATAGACTGGGATTGGGTATGCTCACAAATACAGAAACTTCCACCGAAGCTTTATTTGGTGACTGTCTCTGTTTGTGAGAAAAAAGCACTCACAAGGAGCAAGCTGACAGTAAAACCAGAGAACCAGCCAGGAGGGAATGAAAAACATGGAGGATGACATATAATGTTATAAGCACAGGGCTTGGTGTGCCGTAGGTACTCAGTGAATGGATATGGATATTATTATTTTCAGCCCTAGGTCAGAAGATATCACACGGTCCTGTTTTCATGGGCCTAACTTCATGACAAGCAGAGTTTACATTTTAGGCTGCCTTTGCTGGATGCAAAACTCTCCCTTTGGAGTTTATCACTTGTAGTTAGTTATAAGTGAGTGAACTCAGTGCAGCCACAGTGGACTTTTCCTTGCCCAAGCTACTAGTCTACAGTACCTCTTAAATGTTATTTTGTATGTCTGAAAATGCATAAGTAACATAATTTTGGCAAGTATTACTACAGGATCTGAAACATTAAAAAAAAAAAAAAAAACCACACCATACTAATCCCCCATTCATAGGCAAGAGTATCTAAGTAGTTTGATGCCAGTCTGATAGTATTCAATAGAATAATATCTATCAAAGTTATTGAGAACATTTGCACTTCCCACCCACATTCTGTTTTGATTATCAATATCTCTTTCTGTCTACAATTAAGCCTAAATGTGTTAGCACACTATTCACAATGTGACACTCGACTTCACCTTCTGCGCCAAAAGCTGTGACTATCTGGTCAACTTTCTAAGATATACTTTAATTTTAAATAGAAATGCCATTTCCTCTAGGTCAAATTTCTAAACTTTCTTCTTATCTTCTTGGGGGGAAATCTGGTAATATTCTTGAAATGAGACAGATAATTATCAAGGACTTTAATTGACTGGCAGCTACAGCACTAGAAGCCCTAATGTTAGATTTAATTTTAGGGAAAAAGTTAATTTTAGATGCATTGTGTTCCACAAAATATTTGTTTGAACATCTACATACTTTGTTGGTGACCAATTATGTATTTATTCATATATATGGTGATGGCAAATGAATCCAAGTTCAACATGTTTTCCAAAAAGTTATTCAAGGTTAACTGCACAAATAGAGAGCAGTGATAGTTTAAATTATGCAAAATAGGAACTATGCATAAATCATTGAAATCAATTACATCTTTCCTAACAACTTTCTAAATTTGTTTCCCTAGAATTTTTTTTTTTTTTTTTTTTTTTTTGGTGAGACAGAGTTTCACTCTGTCCCCAGGCTGGAGTGCAGTGGTGTGATCTCGGCTCACTGCAACCTCTGCCTCATGGGTTCAAGTGATTCTCCTGCCTCAGCCTCCCAAGTAACTGAGACTACAGGCATGTGCCACCACGACCAGCTAATTTTTGTATTTTTATTAGAGACGGGGTTCACCGTGTTGGCCAGGATGGTCTCAATCTTTTGACCTTGTGATTTGCCTGCCTTAGCCTCCTAAAGTATTGGGATTACAAATGTGAGCCATCATGCCCGGCATTTCCTATGATTTCTTAAATGATAGTAAGAATTTTCGTGTGTTTTCTTAGCACAGCACAACTGAAGTTACAAGGTCATAACATTGGTAGGGGGCTGGCTGCAGGCTGAGAGGCTAGATGTCCCTAATACCCGTTAACTTTTTGTTTCAGAGTTAAGAGAACCTCTATTTTTTGCTGAACATTTGGTTTCCTTCCTTGAATAATGTTTCCCATCCTGTGTGAACAAGTACTGGCCAATGGGATGTCAGCAGAAAGGATGGGGCAACTGCTGGCAAGAGTCCTTAAAAGGATAAGCCATGTCCTTCATCATCCTTCTGCATTTTGGAAAGTGGACATAAGGGATAGTTTTTCAACAATCATCTTAGACCACGAAGTCACTTTGGGAATGAAAATCATAAGGAATGGAAACCATATGAGACAGAAGGACAAGATAGGAGAGTCTAGCATTGCTCTATTAGCTTGGAACACCTCCCTCTGGGCTTTAATGTGTGACAGCAAGAAATTTCTATTCTTATTTAAATCACTGCACTTTAGAGTTTCTTCTACTCCTATCTAAACTTAATTCTACTGGTACTAATGGTTAGAAAAATCCAGTCTTAGATTTAAAAATCAATGCAGTTTGGAGAATTCAAATGATAAAATCCACATATGGATAACTATTGGTAGACATGTTCTATTAAACTTTGATACAATAAAGTAGGTCCCAGAGTTCCTTTCATTTTGATAAGCACCTTGATCCTGGGTCTTGTTCTTTATGTAAGTGAAGCACTTGATTCAAGCCTGTGAAATCTTCCCCTCTTTCCTTACCAAAGAAACAACCACAGCCGTTAACATTCTGGCATCAGGCCAGGCATTCTCTCCTCTGCTGGGTGAAGAAGCTACTGTATTTTCTGACCTTCATTTGAATGTGGTATAGAGATTCCTTGATAATAACAACTGTATATCATACGACCCTTATTTTTTCTGTCTCTGCCTAACTGCAGATGGGCACATTACTACTGTGGATTAGATGCTTTATGGTTGGATGATAAAAGCTTATAAGAACAATGTGTTACAGAATGGCCATTATACATGGTGCTCCAAACCTCTTCTATTTGGCTTAACATAGCTTTGTCTCAATTCTTAGCCTTAATGCAGGCTATTTTTCAAAAGCAGGGTTCTACTACCACAAAACAACTCTTATTTTCCCCTGGCAGTGATTCTTGTACAATTCACTGAAGTAGGCTTGATCCTGTCCTTTTTTCTCCAACCCAAATTTGCTCAAATCCAGTACCGAGTGCCCCAAACTTACAGATCCCAAGAGTTCTTCTTAACTATGGATAAAACTTTGCCCGAGTTCTTGTTACAGTACAAATACATGGCTGAAAAAGGTACCTGTATAATCTGTTACTACATGGATATGAGTGAGTTTACTACATTAGCTAGCTGAATTCTAGGAGAGGATAAGGAATAAAGAAACGAAACACCCTGGAAAAATGGAAATATACTGGTTTGGTGTTAAGATACCCAAAGGTATTTACTGAGCACCTACTGTTCTTCATGATACTTGAGCTGCAGACAGGAGAGCCCCCTCTGAGGAAGAATGAAGGAAGGACAATAGATTGAGGTGGCAGGATGCTTTGGAGGCAATATCACTTTCTGGAGTAGGGAGGAGAGCACCTCTCGGGCAACTTTCCAGAGCTATCCAAAGAAAGTTAGAGCATCAGGGTTAGACCATGTCCTCTGCCATGCTACACTCTGGTGGTAGGAACCCTTCTGGCTCCTGCAGAAGAGGCTGGGAGCATACCCAGACAATGGAGGATGGTAAATAGATTTCATTCAAACATGGGGCACTAGGGCCTATGCCCATTAGACTATTAGGAAGATTGTTCTTTTCAACTCTTTTAAGTTTGGGGAAAATAACATGTATCTTTCACTTCATGAACACCTACCATACATCCCAATAGAATTCAATTTTTTTGTGAATCCTATTGGGTTCTACTTCAATAATATTCTTCCCCAATTTCCTCAAAGGACACTTTCTCCTCTTTGTAATATTTTCCAAATCCCCTGTTTCCTCTTAGGGAATTATTTTAAATTATCACTGGCTGGTGTTTTCAACATAAGACAATGAATGAGAAGTCCTACTAATTGTTAACTCTGGTAGACAATTAGTATAATACATAGAGTAAATGTATGATAGCAGGTAAAAGTTAGATAGCCGGAAAGAATAGTGAGAAATACAGTAGTTGTGATCTTTGGTGTTAATAGTTCTATTAGGCTAGGCTACCCATTTGTTTTGTTCAGTCTGACATTTATGTGGGCAACTTTAAAGAAAAAAAAATGTAGTTGCTTTATTTTACTTAAGTGTGAATCTTGAATTTCAATATAGAGCAGGTTTAGTTAACAAATCTGTTTTTTGCCTTTTTAAAGGCACAGTCTTGCTCTGTCACCTGGGTTGGAGTGCAGTGGCAGGATCATAACTCACCGCACCCTTGACCTCCCAGGCTCAAGCAGTTCTCCTGCCTCAGTCTCCCTAGTAGCTGAGACTACAGGCACTTGCCACTATGCCTAACTAACTTTTTAAAAAGTTTTTCTAGAGATGGGATCTCACTATGTTGCTCAGGCTGGTCTTGAACTCTTGAGTTCAAGCAGTGCTGCTGCCTTGGAATCCCAAAATGCTGGGATTACAGAGATCAGCCACTGTGCCTGGCCAAGTTAACAATGTCTTATCTTGTAATCAACTCATAACATTTTGATTAAACTAATGTGATTACCCTTAACCACAGAAATGCAGACATTCAGATTCGCAATGTTCTTGATTGCTCTTTGTCAAAGACATTAGTTAATATCGGTTAGAAGAACAACACATTTAGATTTGCACAGTTGCTGTTATTAGAAACATATTATGGTTATAAAATATTCCAAGAATAAGTGACAACACTTAGACAACATGAAGAACAATGGTATTATCAGGGTGTAAAAAATATATATTCTCAGCCAGTCTTGTGGAATTAAGATAGACAATCATTTGACTTTGTTGAGTCTCATGCAGTCGTAAAATGGAGGGACTTTGACAAGGTGCAGTGGCTCATGCCTGTAATCCCAGCACATTGGGAGTCTGAGGTGGGCAGATCACCTGAGGTCAGGAGTTTGAAACCAGCCTGACTAATGTGGCAAAACCCTGTCTCTACTAAAAAATAACAAAAATTAGCTGGGCATGGTGGTAGGCACCTGTAGTCCCAGCAACTCAGGAGCCTGAAGCAGGAGAAGCTTGAACCTAGGAGGCAGATGTTGCAATGAGTCGAGGTTGCCTCTCTGCACTTCAGATGAGGCAACATGAGACTCTGTCTAAAAAAATAAAAACATGGAGGGACTTTTTAGAAAATCTGAGGGGAGCCTATTGACCCGTTAGCCTGGGAGACAGGCTCAACCCTCTTCTCCCTGCTACTTCATGCAACAGAGGCTGGAAAGCAACATGCTAACTTTCCCAGCATCCTTTGCAGCTAGAATTTGCTGTATGATCCATTTCTCACCAATGATCCCTAAGATGGAGTCTATGGGGACACTCCATCCTTTATACATTTTACCCTTCCTTATACTTTTGTCTTAAATATAAATTATTAGAGTGGTAGGAGTCATTTTGCAACCAGAGTCCACAAGCATGAGGACAAAAAGTTAGCATGGTGATCATGGCCAAGTAAATAGATACAATGAGCCAGGGCTTTTGATAACATGGTTGAGCTGCTACACACCTCTTTCATGTTTGCCTTCCTCCAGTCCTTTAATTCTGTAAAATGATTGACTTTATTATTTATGTAATGGATTGCATTTATTTTTGGCCAGTAGTAGCATATTCATATAGTTCTCTACCACTTTGAAGAGATACATCTGCAATGATCTGAATACCAAGTCAATTTTCTATCAAAAACATGGTTCCTGCCATCTGCATGGTTCAATGTACTTCATTAGAGTAATCTAATGCAGCAGTATCCAACAGAGCACTGATGAAGAAAATATTCATATAGAACACAAGTTTGTGTGATGAAGGAATATATGTGATCTATTGACGATATAGAACATACATTCACGTACCACAAAATGATATTTTGGTCAGCGATGAACTGCATACACGATGATGGTTCCTTAAAATTATAATGAAGCTGAAAAATTCCTATTCTGTAGTGACGTCGTAAACAATTTAAGCATTTTACATAGTCAGAGTGTAAGCCATTACTCACATGTTTGTGGTGATGCTGGTGTATAAAAACCTATGTGCTGACAGTCTTATAAAAATCTAGCACATACAATGATGTAGAGTACAGAATATTTGATAATAATAAGCAACTATTACTGGTTTATGTATTTACTACTATACTATACTTTTTGCTGTTTAGACTGTGCTCCTTCCATTTATTTTTTTAAAAAAAGAGTTAACTGTAAATCAGCCCCAGGCAAATTCTTCAGGAGGTAACCAGAAGACATTGTTATCACAGGATATGACAGTCCTATGTGTGTTATTGCTTCTGAAGATCTTCCAGTGGGAGAAGATGTGGAGGTGGACGACAGTGATATTGATGATTCTGACCCTGCAGAGGCCTAGCTAATATGTGTGTTTGTGTCTTACTTTTTAACAGATAAATTAAAATTTAAAAATTAAAATTTAATAGAAAAAAACTTAAGAATAAGGATATAAAGAAAGGCTATATTTTTGTGCAGCTGTACAATGTGTTTGTTTTAAGCTAAGTATGATCACAGAGTCAAAATGTTAAAAAATAATTTAAAACTTTATAAAGTAAAAAATGACAGTAAAGTAAAGTTAATTTATTATCAAAAATTTTTTTTTCAATAAATTTAGTGTGGCCCAAGTGTACAGTGTTTATGAAGTGTAGAGTAGTATATGGTGATGTCCTGGGCCTTCACATTCACTCACCACTCACTAACTGACACACCCAGAACAACCTCCAGTTCCTTAAGTGGCCTATACAGGTGTATTGCCTTTTATCTTCGACACTAGTATTTTTTTAACCTTCTCTTTTCTATGTTTAGCTATGGGTAGATACACAAATACTTACCATTATGTTTTAATTGCCTGCAATATTCAGTACGGTAGCATGCTGTACAGGGTTGCATCTAGGACCAACAGCTATGCAATACAGACTAGGTGTGTAGTAGACTATACCCAGGTTTGTGTAAGTACACTCTACGATATTCCCACAATGTTGAAATTGCTGAACGACATTTCTCAGAACGTATTACTGCCACCAAACAGCCTGTGACTGTACAGAATACAGGAGCACTGAATACTCAAAATGTGGCTAGTGTTATTGAGGAAGTAAATTTTTAATTGTATCTTGCTTCATTAATTTAAATTGAAACAGCCACATGTGGCCAGTGGCTATGGCATCAAATACCACAGATACAAAGAATTGCTACCTGTGAAAAAATATTTTAAGG
The DNA here is from genome assembly GCF_049354715.1 of Callithrix jacchus. Classification (NCBI taxonomy): domain Eukaryota; kingdom Metazoa; phylum Chordata; class Mammalia; order Primates; family Cebidae; genus Callithrix; species Callithrix jacchus. Next base: position 97,838,207 of record NC_133507.1, on the reverse strand, counting down.
GATTCCTGTAGTTCTCTTAGAAAAAAATTCAGCCTGTGACTTTATATTTATTACTTTACAGGCCCAAGAACACCTCATTATGGAAAAATGATGACTCAGCAGGCTTTGCACAATGTCATGTTTGAAGGCTGTTAAACAATATTTAACTCAAATATTAGCTAACTATGCAGAACTGATACCAATTTAAGCATTTTACATTGACAAGTATAATAAAGGATTTTTTTTTGGATAATCTTATCCAGACTACACTCTTTCAGCTATTTGTTAAGAGTTTTGTGTTCCCAATTACAAATGAGAAGAATAATAATGGCGTGTCAGTCTCATTAAGCCATGGGGGTACAACAACCCTCTCAGACAAACTATAAATTATAGTTTGCATAAAACCACTGAGTATGCTAGAAAATCAGCCACAAAGTGTGCCCTCATGGCGCCAAGTGGTGGAATCCTGAGAGTGGGCAGCTAAAGACACTCCAAGTGAAAGAAGAGGAGCAATGGATGCTGATTATACCAGACCCTGGCAATCCACGGGGCCATCATGCCCTGGAACATGGTATTCAGTACTATCTCCTACACCCATATGTGACTTGCAGAAATGATTCCATGATGCCTCCATGCCTTGTGTAAAGCTAAATAATCAGCATGCTCACATTCATGGCTATATTTAGTGCCTGACGGACAACCAATTCTTCAAGTGTCCAAGGTGGCCTGGAGCAGTTAAAGGTGTCACTGCTTCTATCTCTTGAGGAGGGTGGTAATCAAAGGCAACTCCTCCATCACTGGTTACCTCCCAGCTGCTGAAAAGAGGTCAGAAAAGTTCCTGTGTGCTGGGAACTTGAGTTCCTTCAGTGCTATGCACAATTTTAAGACATGCTGACAAGCTGAACTTATTTCCGAGACAGGACTATCTATATTCTGAGTTTTAACAGAAATGATGAAAAAAGTGAGTTGAGAGTTTTGGCAAGCCATATTCTTTTATTCTATATTTGGTACTATGTGTAAAACATTTAATTTATAAAATATTTCATTTAAGAAAGCCACCACCCACACCTCTAAACAATAGATATGTATTTGCACTAGGTGTTCTTGAGACAATTATAGCAACTGGATTACTCAGTATCACTTTCATTTCATATTGACAAGTACTCACTTCTCATCAGTTTGCTTTGCATTCCTTTGCAAATACCTATGTTTTCCTCATAGGTGCTGCTTTGACCCACTTAGTTTATGGTAGTGTCCAATTTCTAAGGAGATAATGGCAACCATGTATGAATAGTTAAGACTCAGTCTTGATAGAGAAAGGTGTGAGACATGGTCTCTAGGAATGTACCATATCTGAAAGAAGGATACATGTAGAAAAAGTCTCAGTAAAAGCTGTATGAAGATGTGAATTTTTACCTATGATGTGGCTCTGAAATACAGAATCTGCAACTGCATCTTCTTCATCCTCTTGCAAGTTTTCATTTCCCTCTTTTATCTGCAGGAAGAAGAAAATGCTGCAAGTTCTTATTTGTTTTTTTAAATAGATACTTTTGCAATCCTCAGAGTAATGATACATTCCATAACAAATATGTAGGCATATGTGTGTGTTTGCATGTATATATATGTGTGAGTATGTGCACATAAATATACATATATATTTTTCATTCCACTTTTCTCCACGCCATCATTTGGCTTTGTTACAAGTTTTAATTAATAAGAGCATATTTTCAGACATAATACCTAATCTCTGAAGGAGAGAATTTACAGGGTATCTAATTCCACACAAAATTTTAGAAATAACAGCTTTGCTTGTTAATACCTGATAAAATCAGCAACATAGGGCAGTTAGGAAAAATTAAAGTCTAAGGAGGTATAATTCCTCCAGAGTCAGTGACATCTACTACAAGTGATTTTAATAAGAATAAAAATATATACTTTAAATATACTTAGATCTCCTGGCTTTTTCCTGGAATGTAACTAAAAAGATGATTTTTAAAAAATTCTTTCCATAATGAAAGGAGATGACAATGATGTATGTATGATCAGTGAACTAGAGCCGTGAGTCATTTATCTAGATTCTTTTCAAGCCAAAAACATTCCCCCTTATATTTCAGTTGGAAGGTCCAGGCACTTGATTGGGCAGCATCAAATGGAACCGACACAGAATTTAATGAAGTCTCAGTATTTTACAGATGGTGTCCAGGAAGTTTCCTTAAAGTTGGCACGAATGTAGTAAGTGGCAACACTGGCATGAAAGCCCAGGTCCCCTGCTTCCCAATCCAGTAACAAGAGAAGTAGGAGCATCATCAGCAATACCAACCACGATAAAAACAGTGAACACCTACATACCGTGTGGCAGGTGCTGTTAGCACGTAAGATCTTAACAATCCTTACAACAGTGCTATGAAGCAGCTACTATGGTTAGCTTTATTTTAGAGATAGGGACGCATCCCAGAGCAACAGAGAAGGTAATTGTCCAAGTGGTAGTGCTGGGATTTAAACACAGCAAATCTGACTCCAGATTTGTGTTTACCGGGAGGACCTTTGTTATTCTCAAATTTCCACTTGAATATGCCTGTGTAGACTTGGCCTGAATATCAAGACAATGTGGGGGAATGACCCTATGTAGCCAGTCACCTAGCAGCCAATGATAATAATGTGCAATGCAATGGGTGTCCTCCTTAGGCACATACATTAGAGATTGTCAGTGGATTTGCTACAGGGCTTACTTAGTTGAATGCCAATAAATTATTTTATACTCACAATGTGAAAGTCATATGGCTGCATACTGACCTTGAGCTGGATTTAGCTTTCTGCTTTTGCCTCCTATTTTTCATACTTAATGGAATAAGACCAATTATTTACATTTTATGACTGTAGTTTCAATATTAGAATGTAATTGGTGCTTAATCTGTGCCATGCTGATAGCCAGAGATGGCAAACTCGAGTGAGTATGGAGACGGCTACTCAACCCTGGCAAGGAGAGATCGTTAAGGTTCAGTATCAGGAGGCCATGCTTCATCACTTTCTTTCCCCTTCAGCTGTCTAATCTGTGGGCATTTCCCTGTCGTTTACAAACTCCACAGGAAGAAAGTCAGAGAATGAAAGAAAGCAGGAAAAAAGGGCTTCATTAACTGACTGTGTTCCTAGCAGTATATATTTACAGATGGCAGAGAGGAACCTCACTCTCACTCTGAGTGTGAGAAAGACCAAAGTACTACTTATTTGCCTTCCAAGATTCTCTTCCCTCAGGGATCTGTTTGTGACAAGGTGACCCAAAGGCCCCAAGACACCTTAGTTTCCATTAATAATCTATTAGGAGCCTTTTCTCCTTCTTTATAGAAACAACAAGGAAATCATATTTTCAATTTCATACCACCTCTTATGGCAATATGTTCCATATTTCCCCATGTGTTAATGTAAAATAGTATTTCCTTTGGGTTTTTCTAAATTTATACATTTTAAACTTGCAGTCCTCGAAACCTGTTGGACTGTGAATAAAAATCATCATCTCTGTCAGCCTGTGAAATTCTAAACAAAAGAATTGAATCATTAGAACAAAGTTTTTATTTACAGATAAAGGAAAAGAGGCTCCCCAGAGAAGGTTAATAATCTATTCAAAGTCACACAGAATTTCCATTGTCGAATAGGCACTCCTGATTCCTATCTATTGCCATAATTCAATTTTTCAGAGTGTCCTGTCCTGTTCCAGCTCTCCTTTCCGGACCTTCAAAAAAACTAGTCTGACTTTCTTAGTGTCTACCAGTTAGATTTGAAGGCAATATTCCAAGTATCCACAAACTATATTTTAAGAGTAGTAAACATTTTCTCTGTGTGTGTGTGTGTGTGTGTGTAATTTTCTGCTCCCCTTCCAAAATGTTCCCTACCCCTTCTGTGGCCCTTCTCCACCTCCTTCCTCTAATTATTGTATTTAAGAAAGAAAACAAAAGCTACTTCCCAGTTCTACCTGTCAGCTCCTTGCCAGAACTTTTCCAAGGCTTTATGTGCTTAACAGCAAATGCTAAACGTGGTCTCTTGGGACTTATAAGAGGAACTGGGATGGTGAACAAGGCCCCTGGCTCTTTCAGCTCTCCTGGGCTGGATGACCCACGAGGGGCAGACGACTCATGGTGGTGGGGGGAATTGTGAACTTGAAGGGGATGGATGAAGAAGCAGCAAGCAAATGGAAAGCGGGGGAGTGCTTCAGAGTGACATACTTGTCAGTTCTAATTATCCATACAAATAGATTTCAATGCAAAGTGGTGAGTAATTAAAAAAAATCCATTTGCCTATGCAAATGAAGGACATAATTTATTTTGGCAGCAGATTCCCCTTGCTAATTATATTTTTCATAGGATAAAATTTAAGTTAATTTTCATTTTTGATCCCATAGGAGCTGGATGTTGGTGGAAAGTTGTGGGAGCTTTCCTGGGAGTAGGGGGAGGAATTTGCCAGGTCAAGAATTTGCCAAAAATAGGGGCCGGGTGCGGTGGCTTAAGCCTGTAATCCCAGCACTTTGGGAGGCCGAGGCGGGTGGATCACAAGGTCGAGAGATCGAGACCAACCTGGTCAACATGGTAAAACCCCGTCTCTACTAAAACACAAAAAATTAGCTGGGCATGGTGGCGCGTGCCTGTAATCCCAGCTACTCAGGAGGCTGAGGCAGGAGAATTGCCTGAACCCAGGAGGCGGAGGTTGCAGTGAGCCGAGATCGCGCCATTGCACTCCAGCCTGGGTAACAAGAGCGAAACTCCGTCTCAAAAAAAAAAAAAAAAAAAAAAAAAGAATTTGCCAAAAATAGGCACAAGTGGGAAAGTCTCCATGTGGGAAAGCACTGCAAAGAATGGGAGTGGACAAAAATACAAGAAGTCTGGCAAACATTTGGCTCAGAAAAAACCAGTGGTTAGAAATTTAGAAATGTCTCAGTAATTCCTGCTGCCCCAGGAACAGAAACAAGTTCATGTCAGTTACGTCCCATTTGATAAAAAGTAGAAGCTTACTCACAAGCAGCAATTATGGGCTGTTTTTGGTTTAAGTTAGTGGTCAGTGCTTTGGGTGTCTTCTAATGATTCATCCCTAACTCTTGTCCATCTTTTGGGGCTCTGCAGTTCTAGTTGGGAACTACTCCAAACACCAGTCTATAACAGGCGACAATTAAATATCACTGCACCCCTATTTTATTAACCCCTCGTCCTAGGAAGGACAGGAATAAATGTACTCACAAGAGATACAGGAGGAAAAGGGGAGAAAATAATTCACCATTGATATAATTTCATCATTAAGCCTAATTTTTAAAACATCCTTCATTTGGAGTTCTATACATATTCCTTCTCTGAATCACCCTAACACTAACGGCTTCCCAAGAAACCAACATTTTGATGTCAAAGCTCATTTGAACAGGAAAAGAACGTAATGAATCTAAGTGAAACAGGAAATAATCCTGGGAGAGAAAACTCCTGGAAGGCATAACCTTTGGAAAAATTAATCATTTAGAAACTTTGCAGGCGGAGGGCAAAATATGCGTGCTTCTTATTAGCATCAAAATACCATTTAGAACAGAACTGTTCAATTAAGGATGTTAAAATTATAACATTTCATGGAACTTAATAAGATGATAACAATTTGTGTAATTATTGTACTATTTTTTGCCGTTTTATCAGCACAGTACCATTTTAATGGGATAGTATTTGATGCTTTTTTATTAGCAGACATGATCTTTTTTTTAGACTATGTGACACTGGGTGAGGAGAATACCCATAATTTAAATTAAAATACCCATACTAAAATGGTCATATTAAAATGGTTCATGATGAAGGTATATGATCTCATTAATTTTGTTAATGATTTTTATTTTTGTCCAGTGATAGTTAAATAGGAGCCTAGAGATGTCTTTCTTTGAAACTTTTCATGTCAGAAAATTATCTACATCCACAGGAAGAAAGAGCTTACGACATGGAGTAAGCATAGTGTACCTCTTTCTGACTTGTTCCTTAATACCAAGCAATCTTTCCGAGATACCTGTTCCCTATTTTATAATGATTTTACATAATTTAAATAAAAGTACCAAGTAACATGGCCCTTGTCTAAATTACACAAAATTAGAGCTAAGTGGTCTATAAATGATGGCAGAAATGGGAATATAAGCCTCTAAGGCTCTGAAATGAGAAATTCAGCAAAACATTAATGGGACTTTTAAACATATTTTAGAATGTTTCTAGCAATATGAAAAATGAATATGTAGTTACTAGTGAACTAAGTGGAGGTTTGCTACACGTGTGGATTTGTTATATGTATGAAAATAATCTCTGCTATCACTATATATTTGAATACTAAAAATGCCTTAGGACTCTCATAACTATATATAATCTTAGTTTGCAAAGAACAAGAGATGGTGGTATAGTATGGCATCAGGTTTTTGAACAGTGGTTTTATTCAGATAAAAGCGTAACATGTAATGCATTGCATATAGACATTGTTTTCAACCAAAATAATTACCATGAAAAAAATTCTTTGCAACACACTTTAAAATAAGCAGACAGCACATATACCTTGAGCCCTAGTAGGGGGAAATTCCCTTCAACTCTGAATTTTAAAAGGTTCATGGGTATTCACATCAATGTGCTGTGGTGTTACAATACATTTCGTTTTGCATTTAATCTCCTTCCTACATGGGCCAATAACACATAATAAATGAGTTTTCACTCCTATTTTTGTACTAGTCCCAAAGGAGTCTATAGCAATGTTCTTTCTGAAATTAGTAATTTTAGCCCAATCCATGCTGATGATTATAGAGATGAAACAAAAAGCATTGCATTTTAGATTTAAAAAATGACTAGTTGGTCAACTATCCAGGTTAATAACATTTCTCTGTATGGAAAAGCTTCTTTCTCAGCATGACTAATTTGTCTTGGAGCTAACTAGAAAAATTACCATATATTTATTGATTATGTATATGTGGGATCATTAGGGAATTTTTGTACTTCACAGAAAATAATAAGAGTGTTTCTTGCAGATATTCTGGAAAGACCAAAGGACCCTGTGAAAGGCTGCAGATGAGAAAGGAAAAGCATGGCAAATAACTTTAGCATTAGGAAGTAATAAGAAAATAAAAACGAAATTGTGGAAGCCAAATGCAGAGTCTTTTTGTTTTTTTTGGTCCTTCTGTACAGTGAAGATATACCCTAAGCTGTCAGGACCATATTAAATGGGGCATAGTTAAACTGAGTGCCTCTGATAAGGGGCTCTGCCAGGCTATCAAAGTTTTCCATCAGCTGGATTGAATTTCCAGCATATTGCACATTTTCACACATTCATTCTCTCCCCTTCCTTTCAGTGACACTACAAGGGCAGCCTTAGATATGCTTATAATTTGTGGTTTTATAATGCAGGGGACATCTATGTTTTCAAAGAAGGGATGATATCATGGAAGCCAAGAGAAGAAATGGTGTGGGGGAAAGACAAAAAAAAAGTTTGCAATGAACATAATCTGCATATAATTTTGGAGAGTTTATTAAAAAAAGACCTTATGGCTCTGTAGAGTCAAGAGCTATTTTAATAAAAAAAATTTAATCATCCATTTCTTTCAAATTAAAGTATACAAAACTTGAAGGAACTCTAAACCTCAAAAAGCAATTTTAGCTAATAATTAATAAGTAATAATGTCAACTATGGTTACTTTAAAATCTCCTCTTCTCTCGAATGACTCCAGAAAATAATGCATCATTACCTCATATTTAAAGTTTTCCCTCAGAAAATGGTAGCATGTACTATATTTTTATAATCTCTTTATGAGAGTACAAAAAGATATGGATATAGTAATTCCGTAAAGAGATTTTTTTTTTTTTTTGCGTTTAGCTGCTCTGAAACTTACCGAAAGGAACAATGAATACTATCAAATCATTTACACAAGTACATAAGGAATGTAAGGAGAATAAGTGTAATTTAAGGTAATTTTAAAACAAAAATATTAACTGAAACTAGTACACCCCAGGAAAATATAAAAATACTCCTTCATTTATTTTTTAATTTTTAAAAAGAAGTCTATTCCCTGAGTTCCGACCCTCACAATAGGCTAAATAATAGAAAGCCAAGTTCCAAAAAAGATTTCTTAGCCTTAACAGCCTCTGTCTAAGTTGCATGAATTGGTACATACAACTTCCATAAAACATGAACAATGCTTAAATCAAATCATCCAAATAGGCAATACTCTCTTAAATTGTCTAGCACTTTTATTTTTAAAATCACATTCATTCCTTTTTGGTTGCTGGTGATATTAGAAATAATCATCGAAGCAAATTTCCAGCCCAATGGTATAATGTGAAATGATGCCGGTAGCATCATTTGTCTGGACTCATTGCGATTATCCTCATCGTTCTGAAAACAGCTGGGAAAAGTGGCATTTCTGAGAGCCAGGCCCACTCAAGGTCCAGCTGCTAGCTCTCTGCTGCAGTTGTCACCAGGATTTCTCTCTCTTTTTAGAAAACCCTTTTCACTGACCTTTTCTTTCCCCCACTACAATCTCTTACCCATACATTTTCATTAGCAAACAGTAGAAAGAGCTCAGCCAGAACATCTCAGATTGTAGCACTTGGTACCAGGATGGTGGAGCACTTACCAGGGAATCTTCTGATACTTCCATATCAGCTTTGATTTTCATGTTTTTCTTGTGATTTCCTTGAGTGTTGATAGAGCTGCTGGTGAGACAGGAACCCTGAGAACTGCCCTTTAACACATTCCTGCAGGAAGCATTACTTGATCCACTTTCTGTCTGTGGAGCTGCTTTCTTATCAACTCTGCAGGTAGAAAGCGATTCCTTTGATAAGTTACCTTGCTCTTCTTCAACAACTCTCCTTTTCCCAATCTTTTAATATTTAAAGTAAACTCCTTGTAGCTCTTTGTCTTTAAACCTTTGAAGGATAACTGTTTGTCACAGGCCTTGATCAAATCTTCAAATATTCTAGTAGTGTGTCAATTTAGATTTGACAATATAATGATGTATTTTTTATTTTTATAATTACTTGTGGAGAGGGGCAAAATAAAAACCACTGAGGAGTGATTACTAAATATATTTTTAGCTTAGGAGGGTAAGAAGTATAATTATTTCCGGAACGTTTCCAAGTATATGTTTGCTAGGTATAATCAATGAAAACCACATGCTTTAAAACGTATGTGTAATTTTCTTCCATTTCATGCCATCTGGGTACATTCACAGTTCCTAGTGTAGGTTGAATTTCTATCAACCCTAATAAAACTTACCATTCTTTAATTTCAAAGACCATTGGTTTGGTTAACAAAGTAACATGGACTAAATTATCATTTTATTGCTAACTTTTATTTCATTGTTTAAATTCTGGCTAATGTATAACAGACTGCTACTATTCGTTTCTGCTTGTATGAAAAACACACTTGACTGGCATTTAACGCACAGGAAGCAAACAACTCCCTTTAAGGTGGTGGAGGGACCCCTCTACATTGCTACCTGCTTTCCCAGTGAGTTACCTGTTCAAGAGTTCCGTCATGAAGGTGTCTTTTGTTGAACATGTAACAGGGCTGTGTCTCTTCCTTGGTTCAAACTTCAGTTGGTTGTAAATGTCCTGTGGTGTTTTCCGATTACTTTTGCTTTGTAAACCGCCGACTGGATTGTCTGCTGACTTGGGGTCCTTGATAAGCTCGTTTTCTATCTCACACGGTAGTTCAGGCTTCTTTTTCTCTTTTTTTCTTTCTGGTTTTAGTTGTTTGTTTCCAAAGCCCAAGACTTTTGCATCTTTCTTTTCCACTTTGGTTTTGGAGACATCCATTTTCCTGCTACTGAGAGCTGGAAGTCTACTCTTCCGAAAACCAAACCAGCTGGCAAAAGAAGGCCCAGGCTTCTGCTTCGCTTCCACAGAGGTGGGCTTTGTTTGTACTTGGCCCTTTTCCACATTTTCCTGAATGCACAACATGACCTTTTCTTCGATTGTGGGTGAGAGGGGGGCTTCTGAACTCACAGCATCAGTCACGGTTGCAGAGGCATCTGGATGCCTTCCAGAAGTTTCTAGCTTGGATATACTGCTTGTTTCAAAAGTATTTGGATGCTGAGTCCTCCCTGGGCTCTGCAGGGCTTCAGGAAAGCCTGTTTGGGTGGGTGGGCACCTGTGGCAATCACCGTCTGGTTCCCCAAGTACAGCCACACTGGGGCACTCTCCTTGGGCGTAGGCCTGCTGATCTTCCTTTTCAAGTGGGTTGAGGAGTCCTTCAGCCTTTGGAGGGACCCTCAGAGGCAACTTGCTTGGGCTCCCATGCTGACTGGTGGAGCTGCTGGAGCTCCCCAAGGAGCCCTGCCTGGAGGAGGGGTGCCCCAAGGGCTTCCCAGCACTGGGGAGACTCTCCGACATGGGAGCAGAAGCGATCTTGTTGGGAGAGCTTTCTGTGGAAGAGTTCTGCCGGGTAAGAGAATTGCCTCTCTCAGCAGTATTGGTAATGATCTGAGTTCGAATTTTGCCTGGCCCTTCCATGGGGGGCGTGGAAGGCTTGTCTCCTGAGTGTGTGCTGAAGCTCTGGCTACGGGCCTTGGCGCCATTCATGCCTAGAGCTGGTTTTAGGTGTGGTTTGCTGGAGGAAAGGGATCTTTTCATGGATCGATTATCTATCCCGTCCCTTCCATCACTCCCAGGGATGCTACTTTCCAATGACTCTTGCAGTGCTGTTTCCAGGGGAAGCTTCTCAGCTAAACTGTCCTGCACTTGTGAGTCCAGTATGGTCACATTTCTTTCGCCAGCTGTGGCTGCCACGCTTGCTGGACTCTTGGAGTCCCCTGGCTTAGACTTGTTCACAGCCACAGAACTTTTGGAGGCCTCATTTAAACTATCTTTTTCATGTTTCCCTGGCACAGTGGAACTTTTCCTGAGCAGCTGGGGAGACTTGATGAGAACTTTGAGTCCCACTGGAAGGCGAGTTTTCAGTCCTTTTTCATGAGCACTTTGACAACCATGAGAGCTGTTATGGCTTTTGGAGGGTGATGACAATGATGAGGGACTGCTGACCTGAGATGATGGTGACTCATTTACCCCTAAGTAGGAAGGCTTGGGGGATGTAGAGGCTCTGTCATTCAATTGTCCTTTTCTCACTGGAGATACACTTTTGGAGGGCGTTATTTCCAGTGGCTCATGGGTTGAAGGAGAATTCCTGGAAGTCTGTAATCCTGCATCCATCTGTGGGGCCCCAAGTGTTTGACGAGGAGAGGTTTTGGGGACACCTCTCTTCGGAGAGACTTTTGGAAGCCCCAGGGCCATTACGGTGAAGGGGCTGGAGGGGGCATGAGCAGGGCATCTGGTTTGAATTACTGCTTCTGGGGAGGGCATAGGGTGAGTGAAGACAGGTTTTTTGAAGGCCACAGACGGTTTCTTCCTCTGCACTTCTGTTGTGGCCTGATTAGATGAAATAACTGGAGCAGAGGTTCCTTTCAGCAGAGGGGATTTGAATGAGGTCCTTGCTATTTCACTGGGGAGCCTGGTTTCAGACTTGGTGGATGAAGGTGCTAGTGAATAGTCACAGCTGGGCCTGGATAGCAGTGAGATGGACCTGCCTGGAGGGGGCGGAGGAGAAGGGGATTTCGCCCCTGCCTCCAGCCCAGAGCCACAGTGCTCATCCCTCGTCGGGGGCTCTCCACTGTCATTAGAGTCAATGTCAGGCCTTGACAGCGACCCTGGAGTCTGACTCTTGGGGTACTGGACCCAGTCCCTCCTGCTGGGCATTCTGGAGCTGTGCGGAAGTTGGGCAGGATGTTTTGGAATGTGTGGATCTGGTCGTAATTCAAAGAGGGGCCCTGGGGTCTCAGTCTTCATGAACCGTGTGAGTTTCCCAGGTGCTAAGGCTGGTGGTTTTTCAAGAGTCACCAGGCCAGATGAGGGGAGTAGTGCAGTGGCCTCGGCCTCCATTAATTTTGACTTCTGAGGTGAAGACTTGCCTCTGGCAGGTATTTTTGTCAGATTTTGCTTTTGATAGATGCCCACGGGAGCCGAAGACCTGGAGTTACTCTGGCATGATACAGTGTGCATTGGTTTGACCAGCTTTTGCTGCTGAGAATTTTGTGTCACTGTCCTGGAGCTGAAAGATTCAGTGGACACCTTGGGAACATTATCTACATTATCTTTTGGAATGTTTTTCTCAGTGTCTTCTTCAGACCTTTTAAAGAAAGTATAGTCTCTTGCAGCAGCTCCTGGCTGTAAACAAGCAATTCCCTGAGGTAAAAGTTCAGTATGTTCTGCCTTGGGTCCAGTAGGAGCCGAATTGATAGAAATTTCATTTCTGGTAACAGTGACAAGTCCAGTCTGGTGAGAGCTAAATTCAATGGGCTCACCATCTTCCGCATCAAATATCACAGTAACACATTCTTCTGAGGAAGTCCTTTTTACAACTCTTTGCTGCTTAATGAAACTAAACGTCTTTGGTCTAGTCTCTGAAGCGATGGGCACTTGTTTTTCCTCCTCATCAGGAGACTCAAATAGAGACTTTCCAAACCCCACAAGGACATCCAGGTTCTCCACGGACTTATCAGTGTCAGCAGCCAATGACACGTCTGAAGGACTTTTCTCATCGCTGCTCTCTATGTGCAGCTCATCGAGCGTTTCATTATCATCAGTGTCTGAAAGCTGGAGGTGGAGAGCCACACGGCTGTGGCCTTGGCCTTGTGGTTCCCTCTGTACCTGAGGCGCCTGCACACTTGGGCACAGCTTGCTTTCCAAGGGACAGCTGCTGGCACAACTTGTCAGCTTTTCAGGTCTTTCCCTGGGATAAACTGAGGTTGTGCCTTCCAGAAAGTGTTTTCTATTCATCTCCCAGCCAAACAGACTGTCAGAAACACTGTGGGTTAATTTTCTGGCATGTGGCCTGTAGCTCTGGTTTGGAACCGCTTGGAGCAGCGCTAAGGTGGAGTCATCGCCTGCATCATCGTGGGAATCTAGATCATAAACAAATGTCTTGTGGGGCTCCTTGCAGGGGCTCCCCAGGTCAGCTGCTTTGCAGGGGGGATACTCCTTGACGCTGCTACTTTTAATTCCTGGAGAATAGATTCCTTCATTTGAGTTCATGCAATCTTTATAACCCCATTTGGTTATCAATGATGGGGGTTCAAGTAACACTTTTCGCTTCTGTAACTTTCTTAGCCCTTCCAAAATGTGGCTTTCCTTGATACGAGTTGGAGGTAGTTCATTTGTAGGACTAGCAAAGCCACTTGGGAGCGAAGAATCAATACTTAGCCTTTTATCCCAGTTTTGTGATGATTGCTAGGAAAGAAAAGTAGACATCAGAAATGATTGAACCACGTAGATCACAAATATATAAAAGGAAAAGTCCATTATGGGACTTCATTTATACTAGTGGTTGATAAGTATTCACATATAAATGCCTACATTAATTAGTTAATTAATTTATTCACAAACTGTACAGCAAACATTGTTTTTGCCAGGTCCTGTGCTAAGCAGCACAGTGAACTAAGGAAATAGAAGGTAAAGACCCCGTCTTCATGGAGCACAGATCCCAGTAGGGGAGAGGAAACTGGTCATAACTAACTGTACGTCAAGGGAGAAAACAAGAAGTGAAATGTTGTAGATACTCTGGAGATTCAGAGGAGGGAGGCCACAGACAGGTCTATTTGGAGAAAGGCATATAGAAAAGGTATATAAATTTTTTCTTTTAAACTTACCTAGTTCTTGAAAGACAGACAGGTGTGCCTTAGGTTAAAGTGGGAAAAATGATTTCCAGGTGGGAGAAATGGGATGGGCAAAGACCTAATCCAGAAGGGACATTCAAGGTACATTGAGGTGATGACTAGAAGATGATATGGCCTTATTGTTGAGTGTCTACAAGAGGTACAGAGGGTAAAGCTGGAAAAGTAAATTGGTCCATATCTTTATGCTCACATTTGATAGTTTTATGACTGCATAACTTTATTTGGTAGGCAATGGGTATCTATGAAGATTTTCTTAAGTTACCACACATACACACACACACACACACACACACACACACACACAGCAGCTGGGCATTTGCTATTAGAACCTTATAATAATTATTCACCTACCAAATTTATAAGGGTCAATTTCCTGCCAGTCACTCTTCCCAAATGCCAGCCTCAGCTTTGGAAAAGTGTATGGGAAATGACATAGAGAAAAGACTGTGCTCTACATATTCATATTTTTTCATAGTATTGGTAATAAGAAATGGAAGGACAAAAAAAAAATGGTGCTAACATTTACTGAGCCCCTGTTGCATACCAGCCACTTACAGAGTGCTTTCACTCCATCTTCAGAACAGGCAGCTAAGACTCATTGATGGGTCTGTTAGAGATCACACGGAAAGAGCTGGAGCAAAGGTTTGAATTCTGGTTTCTCAGACTCCTTCTACAACACTGTCAATTTCGACTCAGTTCAAAAGTGGCCATGAGAGGACATGAGCCCAGGCAGTCTTGCTCCAGAGCCTGCACTCCCAATCGATGCAATACTACTAAAGTCAAGCTTAGCCCCTTTTCTCCCCTCTACCTTAGTCAGTGTCATAATAGAGATCACAGGTTACCCACACCATTTCTTAAACAGTACTTGCAGAGTATAGGGGGCTGACCTAGTGACTTCTTAAGAAAGCTATATGATTAATGGTAAAGAGCTTCAAGAGAAGGATCTGGGTTTCAGAAGTACACTCTATACCAGTTTGGGCTACATCAGTCTCCTCCCTTCCCCACATGCTTATGTGTAGGTTGAAAAAAAAAAATGTCAGAAACTTCCATTTGAATCTGGGCTTTTTAGTACACTGTAAACATTTGCTTACATTGGAGACATTTTCATGAAAATTACTCTCGTTATCAACAATGCACACATGTATTTATTCTTAAATCAAATTATAAATTTTCTTTAGAAAATTCTCCACTGTCAGAAATTGCTGGCAGTAGATGCTATTTGGTGATGCTGCCCCAGTTCCTCTTCCCTGTCCTCCTTTTGAAATCAGAAGAAATCCCATTAGCAAATCTGGGTATTACAGGTACACCAGGGAGCAGCTGCCACAGTGTGAGTTTCTAAGAATTTCCATGATGCTGATAGTCATGTTGACAATAAATAAGAGAAGCCAGGCCAAAGTTCCCCAAAAAAGCTCGAAAAACGTGGATCTATCTGATCCCCAAGAAGGCAAGTTCAGCCTCCTTTCTGCCTTTCTAGAGCCTGCCCTGTGCCGCACTGTGACTTGTCTCCGAGTCAGCAGCTGCAAACCTCCCAGGGCCCAGGCTTTCTGCCCAAGGAGATTAGCTACCTTTCACCTTCAGTCCTACATAGGAAGTTATAGCATTTAATTACTGGAGAAAAGCCTGGACCAATCTTGAAGCTTGGCGGTGGGAGAGGCATGAAGGCCCTGTGGGAGGGATGGTGGGGAGGAGCTGGCATTTCCCACAGGCAGATCCCTCCTTTGCTACAGAAGTTGGAAGAGAGTTGCTTTCGGGAAGCAGTGTGGTTGGCTAAAAGATGCTGCTGCTGAGGTGCAGGCCTGTGTTTAATGCCCATAGTCCTGTTTCTTACCTGGACAAGAATCTTATAATTTCTTTTTTCTAAAGGCTGTTCTTAGTTTTAATGGGAACAAATTGATCTCAATAACGAAAGCAACCTTTCCACATTTGAGGCTGATTCAACAAGGCCAGTATAACAGAACAATTAAGAGTGTGGGTTCTGGAACCTACTGCCAGGCTCTGCCATGTACTGCCTGTGGGATCTTGGGCCAGTCGCTTAACTTCTTAGCACCTCAGTGTCCTCTTCTGTGAAATGGGGAGAATAGGAGAGCCTGCTTAATAGGTGATTGGGAGCATTACATAATCTAATGCTCCTGAAGTCCTTAAAAGGCTGTGCTGCATATGGTAATTCCTCATCAATTAGAGCTGAGTTCCTTTGTAGGGCAGGCTAGTGCATTTCATGCAGGCTTCCTTTTTGTTTCTACACAGGTGTTTAAAAAAACATACTTGTGAGCTCAAAAAGTGCAATCAATCACATATTATTACATGAGTTAATATTCAAATTCATATGATACAAGTTAATTATGTAAGTTAATACTATGCAAGTACCAGCCCAAGGTAAGGAACTGCAGGAGCTTCTTAAGTAACACACATTTCAAATGTCTTCATGAATCTGGGTCTGGGTTGCGAGGTTCCTGAGAAACAAGACTGCTCACTGTGAGATGTGATAGGTGCACTGGTACTCTGTGGCCATGACAGAGCCTTATTAAGGATCCAGAGAAGAGCCACCTGAGTGTCCATGAAGTGCCTTAAGAAGCTTCTTTCTGCTCATTCAGGTGAGAGATTGACTTAGGACATTAAAAACTACTGTAATTGGAAGAATTCCAGCCAAAAAAATGAAAGAAAGCGAACAGGCTTTGAGAGGGAGAGAGAAAAAGAGGTGTAAGAGTGAAAAGAGCAGAGTGAGGGGCCCTGGGAGCCAGTGATATTCACAAAGCGAGGAAACGTCCCTGACCATCTTTACAGTCTGTTCCAAACTAGGCCCTGAGCACTCATTATTCAGAGCGCCTAACAACTCCTTAGAGGGAGCGATTTTGATAATGCGGCAGGCTCTGTACTTTGCATTGGAAGCCTGAGTCCAAGGGAATAAACCCTAAATGCAGACTTGAAATCTTCTTCTGAGTTCTTGTTCAGAGGACAACAAAGCTACTCCCTCATCAATATCTCCTGGGAGTTCTGGATTTTTCTTGGTTTCTACACTGCTAAAACCATGAACTAAATTTATACAAATGGTAGAAAAATGACCTCCAAATATTCTGATCTGGGGTTTCTATTCTTGTGTGCTCTTTCCTTTTCTCCAACATTAGGGAATGGATACAACAGCTATTTCAAATATTTCCCTTACATCAGTGTACAGAGAAGTCCACTCAAAGCATGAAGGAATCTCCAGCTGTGTGAACCCACTGTGCAGATGGGATCAATCTAGTAGCAGTAATTGTTAAAAATCCCGGTGGGCCGGGCGCAGTGGCTCATGCCTGTAATCCCAGCACTTTGGGAGCTGAGGCGGAAGGATCATGAGGTCAGGAGCTCGAGACCAGTCTGGCCAATATAGTGAAACCCTGTCTCTACTAAAAATGCAAAATATTAGCCGGGTGTAGTGGTATGGGCCAGTAATCCCACCTACTCAGGAGGCTGAAGCAGGAGAATCATGTCAACCTGGGAGGCAGAGGTTGCAGTGAGCCAAGATCGTGCCATTGCACTCCAGCCCAGAAGACAGTGCGAGACTTTGTCTCATAAATAAATAAATAATTAAAACCCTGGTAAAGGAACTCTTGGTATCTATATAAGTAGAAATATGCCTACCTACACTGAAGTTGTGGTCTCAGTCATCTCATCATGCTGCCCTCCAATTTATAGTCAAATAGTGTTTTATGAGGCTATGGCATTGATGAAAGGAGGTCATTATAATACATGAGCAGGTACTCAGCAAACGGTGGTTTCTTTCTTTCTTTCTTTCTTTTTTGAGACGGAGTCTCACTCTGTTGCCAGGCTGGAGTGCAGTGGTGCAATCTCAGCTCACTGCAATCTCCGCCTCTCGGGTTCAAGTGATTCTCTTGCCTCAGCCTCCTGATAGCTGGGATTACAGGTGCACACCACCACACCCAGCTAATTTTTGGTTTCTCAGTAGAGACGGGGTTTCACCATGTTGGCCAGGATGGTCTTGATCTCTTTACCTCATGATCCGCCCACCTTGACCTCTCGAAGTGCTGGAATTACAGGCATGAGTCACTGTACCCGGCTGTTTTCCTTCTTACCTTCCCAACCTCCCTCTACCTCCATGACCAAATCCTATCAGAAGAGGATTCTTTTCTGGTTCAGCTTGATGCCCTTGTGCCTTGAAAGGAGGCCTCACCCTTTTCCTGAGGTTCTTCCCATCGTGCCACGTGTAGGAGGAGCCACTGGAGTACTCGCTGCAGGTGCTTGAAAGAGACAGTTCGCTGCTGCTGCTGTAGGTGTTTCGAGGACAGAGATGACCAGGGATGACAGCTCCCAAGCCAGGGCATTTCAAGGCTGATTTTGTATTCAGTTGGTGTTCCTGAAAAAGCAGGACAGCTCTGAGCAAGGGCTTAGGTCAGAGGAGAGTAAATATCAACAGAACCTTATGCTGAGGTAGGTGGGAATACAGCTGCTCTTCACCTTATGTCAGGGGTACATTCAATAAACCCATGGTAGTTGGAAAGTCAGCTGAAAATGTACTCAATACACATTTCCCACAGAACATCACAGCTCAGCTCAGCCTACACTCACATTAGCCTACACTTGGGCAAAATCCTCTAACACAAAGCCTATTTTATAATAAACTGTTGAATATGTCATGTAATTAACTGAATACTGTGCTGAAAGTGACCATCAGAATGGTTGTATGCATGCTTATAGCACAGTGTCTACCGAATGTGTATTTTGCCTTCCTCATGAAGTTGAAAAATCCTGTCAAACCACCCTCAGCTGGGGATTGTCCATATAGTATGGTATGATAGTTAGAAGCAGACTTTGGAGTCAGACAAATCATAGGCTCAAATCTTGGCTCTGCCTCTTACTAACTGTGTGGCTGTGAGGAAACTATTTATTCTCTTACAGCCACATTTTTACTTTCAAAGAAAATCATGATACTATTATTTATCTCACAGGGTTATTGCAAGGACTAAATGAGGATCTAGTTGTGAAGCTCATCACAGTGTCTGGTCTACAGCAGGTGCTCAATTATTACAAGCTGCCATCATTATTAGGCAAAAGTACCACAATGGTGGTCTTATTTTATCTAGCCATACTGGTGAGAATATCAGATCAGTATCAAAACCTGACTCTAATGCTACAAAAGGACAAAGAGAGTCACATCTAACTACAGGGTTCCAGAGCATGCAAACTGGCTGTGAGTCTAATGGTCTGGATCCTGGGCTACCCACTGCCACTAAGCATGCACTCTTGAGCAAGGGAGACTCTAACTTCCATGGACTTTCATGTCCTCTTTTTAGAGGGTGCAGCTCTCTGAGATTTCTGCTACAGTTTCTCCTGGCTCTGATGGCACCATTCTAAGTCAACAACCAGATGCCCATTGCCTATCTGCATCAAAACTCAGCTATGACACCAAACTCAGGTATCATGAGCCTCCACTATAGATATAACAGGACTTTTCATATCCTGTCCTTGTTACCACTTGGCCGTCCCCATGGTAATAACCCTCACATCAAGTAGATCTGGGTTCTGGTTCTGGGTTCTGAAGGTTCAGGCTGTTAGAATTCTACTGCTTTCTGCATAAGGCTAGGGTAACAAATAAAGTTGTAAACATCCCAGCACATCTTGACAGCCACATTACAGGCCCCTCATGTAACAGATGAAGCTCTACAAACTGGACAGGCTAAATTAATTTACATCCCGACCACTGAGGACAGAATCTCTCTATTACCGTCCAATTCCAGTCTCCTATTTATATAAAGCTTTGTCTCAGAAACTCTTTGATGGGAAGCCATCTGTCTTTCTGTCACTTGCAGAGTGGCAAAGCCTCTTACTTATACAGTTTATTGACACTTTATGGGTGCCTTTCAGTACCTGAGTACTTATCACTGTTTTCCAAATGCAATTCTAACTGACGGTGACTAAAAGCCAGCTTGGGGAAGGAAGGTAATGATGATCCTACAGTACTTGTAGTAAATATTAAACCCCTATGTCAGTATATAGGGCATGTTTAATTTACTCGCTAATCAATATCTATAATGCTTAATAACATGAGATTTTCAGTATTAGACATCTGCCTTACTATCAATACTTCATTTTTGCTGCATAACAGTCTCTTTAAGTGATCTAAAAATGCCAAGAAATTTTACTACCCTATTTCTTCCCCCTGAAATTTGGCTCTAAATATCAGTGAAAGGAGAAACTTGTCTTAAAAATCAGGCTTTCAGCAATATCTATTGATTTATGACCTTGTTTATTGCGGATGTAACTTAGTTAAGGGGAGTTGATATTTGTATCTTCACAGATGCTGAAAACCCATAGGTCTGTCACAGAGCAGCAACTGCCATTTAAGCCTCAGCGCCTGTCGGCACCTGGAATGCACTCCAAACAAACTTTCAGAAATATCTCAGCAGGCTCCACTTCTACTGCGTGCTTTCTGTTTTCTCCATTCTGTCCTCTCACATTTTGTTGTTTAAGTAAGCGGCGTGGTAGTTGTTATTTAGAGCTGCCTCTGCTCTGAGAGATGGGTCTACTCTCCAGAGAGACAGAGACTGTCTGTGGTCCCATGAGGCTGTCCAGATCTAAACTCCAATGGCCTTTCTGCCCTCTGCCTGGATTTGGTTACACTTTACATTCTACCTTCTCGCAAGGTATTCAGGAAGGCTTTCATGTGATTCTCTTTGCCCTTCCTGCCTGTTCTTCCCACTACATCTACTAAAATTATACCTGTTTTCGCAACTCAATTCCCAGGCCTCTTTTAATGTAATAAGCACCCTTGCCCACTCACATCCACATGTATACCTCCTGTATAGATGCTGGGGTAAGATGACAGGAAACTAGGACTCAGAAGATGGGCTGGAGTGAGAAGGAATTCCTGCTTCTCCCTTGGCCTGAACTTGATATGCCCTGATGTGATGGTGGATACTTGAGGGAGGTGGAGAAGGCCTGTCACTGTCACTTGGGAGCAGGCAGGGGCAAGGGTGGTTAAGCAGAGAGGTGTCCTATAAGACAGCTTTTCACACTTTAATGTGAACTGAATCACCAAGGGATCTTGTTAAAATGCAGATTCTGATTCAGTAATTCTGAGGTAGGACCTGAGATGTATGTAGTAATTTTAACAAGTTCCCAGGTGTTTCAATGCTGCCATTCTGTGACCCGTGCTTTGCACAACAAGCCTCTAGGAGAAGCTATTAAAGAAGTCTGTCTCTTGTGTGGGTTCCCTAGCAGCACACTGTGGTGTCTCACAGTCTGACATGGGCTGTGCTGAGCCGGACAAAGGGAATGGCTGAGCCTGCCCACAGGCACGAGTTAGGGAGAGTGTCTGTGGTCCTGTACATGTACTGGTGGTTACAGAGTAATTCTGTGCAAAGAAGAGAAGGCAGCCACTCCTTTCTACTGGGAAATTCTCCCACCTTCCTCCACCTTGGAAAATCAATGTTTGAACTTATAAGGGATGCAGAATCCCTGACATCCTGGCTGCAAACTGAGCTCTTTTTCCCTACAGTTTCCTTCATCAGCATGTGATTATCACGTAGGATTATCTATTCCAGTGAATAACTGTTCTGTGGTTGAGTACTTGAACTCCAAGGCCATATATGAGGTTTAAATTCTGGCTTTCACCTGCTAGCTCTTTGAACTTGGGAAAATTATTAAATCCCTCTGTGACTCTGTTTCTTTCTTTGTAAATGAAGATAATGAAAGCAGCTACTATGTGGGATAATTGTGAAGACTGAACAGTTCCTGACAAATGCTAACGCTTAGGGACTTTCAGGTGGGTGTTGCTGCTCTTACTGAAAATGTTATATATACATATGCCGGGAATGGTGGCCCACATCTGTAATCCTAGCTCTTTGGGAGGCTGAGGCAGGTGGATCGCCTGAGGTCAGGAGAGACCAATCTGGCCAACATAGTGAAACCCTGTCTCTACTAAAAATACAAAAAATTAGCCAGGCATGGTGGTATGGGCCTGTAATCCCAGCTACTTGAGAGGCTGAGGCAGGGGAATTGCTTGAACCAGGGAGGTAGAGGTTGCAGTGAGCTGAGATTGCGTCAGCGTACTCTAGCCTGGGTGACAGAGTGAGACTCCATCTCAAAAATACACACACACACACACACACACACACACACACACACTCACACGTGTCTGGCTCTTCAACTAAGCCATCAGTTAGTTCATGGTCTCCCTGCGGGACCCAGTTTTACACTTCCTGATGCCCTATCATTCTCCGATACCTGGTGCGTAAGTGGTAACTGCATTAGGCAATAGCCAAAAGTGGATGCACTTTGTCACCAGGGATCACTGATGTGAGCTCTGGCTTCTGGGGATGCATTAGTAGAGCCCTTTCTCAGGGATCATTTCCACCTTTGCTGTGGTTTGCTGTGGGTGTGGCATGGTACTACATATTAAGAGAACAGAAGAGAGCCAAAGGAACAGAGATCTTATGCTTGTTCCAATATTGGTAGCAGGCACTGTGTACAAACATATCCTGTATTATCTCATTTAATCCTCACCACAACTCTCTAAAATAGAAAAGAAATATCAGCGCCCTCTTTTTCTTAATGGGAAGACTGAGGCATTGAGGTTTTACTACCTTGCCCAAAGTCACCCCATCAATGTAATATTCTGATGCCCAGCCCAAGACGGAACCATTATGCCATAATGGCAAGTCAGGCCCCTGACAATGAGCAGAGCTCCCAGAGATACACAGAACCCCATGAATCCCAGTGAGTTCTCATTGGTAATAATGATTTTTTTTTTTTCTGAGATGGAGTCTCTCTCTGTCGCTCACTGGAATGCAGTGACACAATCTTGGCTCACTGTAACCTCTGCCTCCTGGGTTCAAGCGTTTCTCCTGCCTCAGCCTCCTGAGTAGTTGGGATTTCAGGCACATGCCACTATACCTGGCTAATTTTTGTATTTTTTTAGTAGAGATGGGGTTTTATCATGTTGGTCAGGCTTATCTCAAACTCCTGACCTCGTGATCTGCCTGCCTCAGCCTCTCAAAGTGCTGGGATTACAGGCATGAGCCACTCCTCCCGGCAATGATGATTATTTTAAAAATTTTTCATCAAAAATGCATATTAGCTTTTATTACAACATGATCTTAATTATGTTGATTTAATAGGCAAAAATACATCCTGTCTTCTGCACTATTCAAAGTGAATTTTTCTCATTGTTTATTTTAGATTACCACTCTGAATGGTTCATATACTTGAAACATTCTTACTGTGAGAAATGCAGTATAAAAACTACAATTTTAGTTAAAAAATAGAGATATAGAATGAAGCCAAGAGTTTCATTTTTCCCATTTTTAAATAAAAACTCTGCACTTAAAAAAAAACCTCTTGACCTTAAAGCCATATTATAGATTGGATGCCATTAAGTCTTTATGAATGTTTAAAGTGACAACATTCCCATGAAATTTAATTCAAATATACTTAAGAATATTTACATTTAATGGTCTATCTACACTGATGGAATTATTCAGTAAAATAAAACCCAGTTATCCACAAATGTTCATGTCATTATTTTAAGCCTTACATTTTTCATTATATATTTGTGTTTTTTCAAGTTACTCTTTTTATGTCAATGAGAGTTAAAAAGCCATGCTGGTTAAAGTTTTGTCAAATAAGCACAAAGCTAACCCCAGCTAGAGAAAAAAAAAGTGCAGAGCCCATGAATTTTTAAAACTTCATGCATAATATATCATAAAAGTAGGATGAATAATATGGGATGTGGGTTTTAATAAAAAGCTCCTTGACCATTTCTCAGAGACTCTGAGATGTAATCAATATCCAAAAAGGTATCTTGGGGACAGAGCCAAGATTTATGATATTTTTGCCAAGAATGACACTTTCTGCTTACTATATCAGCTGGGGGACATGATATTGAATTTCAGAGAACACAAGAAAGGAAGGTATTTTTATCTGCCTGACAACGCTTCAAGGATGCACTTTATGGTTCGCTTGTGACATCATATTTGATGGAAAGAAAATAACAACCAAAACAAGTGTTCTGAAGGCAACTGGGAAACTCACGTGCAGCTCAGCATCAGTTCGTGACTGTGTCAGACTTCGGCTTCTTTCCACCTCTGAAAGCAAATCTCCGGATGAAAGACCCAAGAGGCGTGAGTGAAGTTTCTGGGTAAAACAAAGCAGAAACATGGAACAGGGATAATTTAATTGCTTGTTTCAAAATCCTGCCTTAGACAGTTAAATCTCAAAAGAGTTAACATTTCCAGATTAAATAATACATGTCCTGATTTAAAAAAGTTTATTCTAGTTTATCAGTATTCCATACATGTGTGCGTATGTATATATGCAAATTATATTTTGTAAACAATAATCATGCTTTTACAGTCTGTCAGTCTGCCCTGGAAAATATGTAGTAGAAAAATATCAGTAGTAGTTAAAATAAGTAGTAGAAAAACTATGAATACCCTGCTATACATATTGGCTAGTATGAAAATTAACATTTGATATTCACATTATGGAAACAAATCGCCAAGTTCACCTTATTATGTTGAGCAGTGATTAAAATGTGAGCAGATAATTATAAAAGTGACCTTATTTCTAAACAGCATTGATCTCGTGAAATCTTCCCTTGGACACATTTTAACTCAAAGTCATTAATGTCATCTGTTAGGAACAATTAATGTGAATAGAAAATAATTGCATTGGGGATCTGGGGACTCCGAGGAATTTGTACATTAATATTCACGTGCTATTCAATTATATACTGAATTCTTTATTTCAGTTTTGTTTGGGAGGCCCGCTAAGCCAGAGACATTTCACTATATTAATCTTTATACTAATTACTAAGGCTTTTCTGTGGACATTAAATTTGATCTGTTTAATTGCAAATACAATAAAACTCGTGATTTATGCCTAATGTTTCTGCTAGGCTGATGACATTTTGAAAATGGCACTTATATCCTGGTTTGTCTTTGTCAAAATTTTTGTAGCTTCAGATGCTAAAAAAAAATCTAACTGAGTAAGTAAATAATGTGGCTAAGCGTGCCTCTCTCACTTCTGAAAAGTTTTCCTACTCCTTTTGCTCCCTGGAGAGACCCTGCTGCACACTGATGCTGATCTAAGAAATGCCTTTGCTTCTTTACTGCTAAGCGATACTAGAATCATCTTAGAGTGCAGGGCTGTCCCACAGGTCACTCTGTCCCAGGATATCTACCATGCAGTCAGCAGGGACTACAAACTCCACTCAAATGAGCCACATTCTCTCTGTTCCCCATTTGACTCTCTTTAGGCTGAACTTCTGTGACAGCCCTGAGTACTTGGTTAGTTGATGATTCAACAAGCATTTATGCAGCACCTACTGAAGGATGGCTCTGTGGCAGGGCAGTGTTCTAGCCTTCTGCAAGGGGAAAGGTATTTTTTTCTGTTGTGGGTTGACCAGTTCTCCTTCTCAGTGGACCTTCCAACTGTGTGTCTGTGGAGGTCCTTTCACAAAGAAGAAAATAATTTCTAAACTGGTTGCCTGTTGCTTTGAAAATCCAAATTTCTGCAGCAGAGCTAAGACCTCCGTACGTAACCACAACCATGACATTGTTTCTAACAGTTTTTATAATCCTAAATTCCCTCTAGAATCTGACTTTCCCGGGGGCAAAGATAGAATTTATCTCATCTTGTAATCTACAGGACCTGACAAAATACATTGTAGTTAGTAAGTAGCCCATTCATGCTTGTTGTAGTCTATAAACAAAAAGATGTTTTTATATTTTATCCACCCATATATAAGTTTTAAAGATTGAAAGACTGCCAAAAGAATTACAATGTTGTGAGACCCAAGAATACATTTATCAATATGCAAACAGGACAAGAAGTTATGGGAAATGACAGTCAACAAAAGAAATCATTTTGAGTGGTATATCATGTGACTGGAGAGAAGAGGTCTCCATGAATTAGCTATCTGACTTATGCAGTTCATGAATGCACTTCACTATTAATTCTCAGATATGTGATGTCACCCTTTTGCCTACTGCATGAATATGTGCATCTAAAGACCTGCCCTTGTCAATGCTGTTTCGGTGGCTTTTATCCAAATGGGTCCCTTCCCTCCATTGAAATAGGGAAATTGAAGGTCTGTGTGGGAGAACCGAGACGTCCTGGGGCAAGGGCCAGGAAACCTGAGTTCTAGTCCTGTCGAAGGCACATGTTTTCAAGGATCCCAGAAATGTAACTGAACCTCTTAGTCTCAGATCCCTCATCTGCTAAAGAAAGATGGGAAAACTTAAACCAGAGGTACCATCTGACCCATCAGTCCATTACTAAGTGTGTACCCAAACTACCAAAAAGACACATGCACACACATGTCCATCGCCATGCTATTTAAAGTAGCAAAGACATGGAGTCAGCCTAGGTGCCAATAAATAGTGGATTGGATAAAGAAATATAGTACATATATACCACAGAATACAGCCATAAAAAATAATGAAATCATGTCCTTTGCAGCAACACAGATGCAGCTAGAGGAAGCCATAATCCTATGTGAATTAATCCAAAAACAGAAAACCAAATACTGAATGTTCTCACTTATAAGTGGAAGCTAGACATTGAGCACACGTGGACATAAACATGGGAACAACAGATGCTGCAGACTAGTAGATGGAGAGAAAGAAAGGGAGGAATGGGTTGAAAAACTACTTAGTGGGTACTATGCTCACTACCTGGGAGATGGAACCTGTATCCAAAACCCAGCATCATGCCATATATCCATGTAACAAACCTGCACATGTACCCCTGCATCTAAAATAAAAGTTGAAGTTAAATAAAATCTCTAACAAAGTCACAACATCCGATGACAGAGTTGTAGACATTAATAAATATATATTTTCTGAAAAAAGAAAGAGGGAAGTGACTGTTTAATCCACTAGCACAGGTGGAGAGTGGCCCTGTTATAGTAAGAAGGGGCAACAAATAGGTTCATATGCTGAAATTCACACAGGCCAGTTTATTGTATGCCTGACAGTTGGTGGTAGGTAATTCCTTAGATAATAAGGTACAAATGAATCACTCATTGTTATATTTTTCATACATATAAGGCAAATACAAATTGATTTAGAATAAAATACAATCCACTTACATTAAAAAAAAACAATTTAAAAATTTAATTATTTTATTTAAATTTTTAAAATAATTAGGATATATAATAGTTGTTTATATTTATGGGGGTGCATGTGAGGTTTTGATACAGATATATAATGTATAATGATCAAATTGGGGTAACTGGATTACCTATCATCTCAAGCATAATAAAATCTAATTTTGCGCTATAAAATCTACTTTTGTGTTAAAGCTATAGGCAAGGAAATGGTAGGTAGATATCACACAACCTCACACAACTTCCCTTAAATAATAACTATGAAGAACACAACCCCATAGAGACTACATTTCTTTTGATAAGAATTTTTATAATAGGCTTATATTTTCACCATATATACATATATATTATACATAGATATATGAAT
This sequence comes from Callithrix jacchus, assembly GCF_049354715.1. NCBI lineage: Eukaryota > Metazoa > Chordata > Mammalia > Primates > Cebidae > Callithrix > Callithrix jacchus. Next base: position 97,811,048 of record NC_133507.1, on the reverse strand, counting down.
ATAGCATCACTTTTATACTGATACTGTATTACCTATGCTTAAATGAAAAATAGGTAGAATGTATACGTGAGAAACTTCATTAAGTCACTGTCAAAAAGAGTGTAACTGACATAAGAGGGCCATGACCTCTTAAGAGGAGCCCCGCAGCTTAGAGTGCAGATTCTCCATCACATACCCAGCTATGGTTCATATTTACTGTTAGTGTTCATCTGAATAAAATCTCATCTGAAATACTTTAACCTTATTATCTTTAACCTGCAAATCCAAATGAATCCTGGAGTTAGACCTACTTGTTTTAGACATCAAAAGCAGCAGGACTACTCAGCATAGTTTTGAAATAGGCTTTGAGTCATCTGTCACACTGGCTCAGTAACTGAGATTCGACTGGGTTTCAGAGGTAGAGACTCCTGATTTCACACATTTTCAAACCGTAAGTAAATGAGAGTCTTTTTACTCAAACGCTTCCTTTGATGAGGTGATGGTCTAAGCCTCCCTATCAGAGCGGCTTCACTGTCTCTCTCATGTGCTCCTCTCCCATCTGAGTTGATCTTTTGTGCATTTTTCCATGGCACAGTCTCCTCTTCCTGCTCCTAGATCTTGTCCAGTATTCAGGACAACACTGAAACCCTCCCTGTAAAGTCATTTATCCTCACTAACCCGCAGTGGATTCCCTGCCTTGAGGGACTGGACTGCCTCTCATTTTGTTCCTTTATCCAAAGTGCACTCTTACTGAACTGTTCTCTGTGTAGGCTCTATCTTCCGAACAGGATGATCAGCTCCATGAAAATGCAGGCCAATCCCTTCATTTTACATCGTCCCAGTGGCAGGGACTAGCCGGGTGTCACGAAACCTCGGGAGCCTTGGCCCTATTCTTTCTGGGCACACAGTTGGTTGGCCACATTTCCCAGCCTCCTTTACAGTCAGGTGTGCCCACATGACATGGTGAGTTCTAGCTCATGGAGCCTGAGCAAAAGTGACATCTGCCCTTTCTTGCCTGGCCCAGGAATATCTCCTTCATATAGTCTTCCAAGCTCTTTCTCCTTCCACTGGCTTGATGCAGCCAACTCAGCATAGCAATGTTGGAAGCCAGCTGTCGAAGATGACGCCAGCCAGGTAGAAGGAATTTGGCTTCTTAAATTGTCAACTCAAGAAAGCCACTCTGGGAAGAGAAATGTGTTTTTTGGACTTGACGTGAGGAAGATATCAACTTATACTGAATTTGGGCCCCGATTCATTTGGAGTTTGTCATTATTGCTGACATTGACCTGGCTGACATAGTTATCTTTGCAGCATACAGGGTAGCCACTGAAGAAATATGCATGTTTCTATGTATATATTTCATATGTGTACACACATACACACATGTATATATATATACATGTGTTTACACAGCCCAAGGTGACATACCCCACTGAAGATTCTAGCTTCATAGGAAAGAGACTTGCTTTCAGTCACTATATATGCAAGGGCAGGGGTTGGGGGATTGTGCGAAGAACTAAGATATATTGCAATTTATAGCAGAATGCATGCCTCATACCAGTGTTAAACACTAAGCTAAGCTTTGGGGACCTGGCAATGCCAGTGCAGTCAGTGGGGTCGGCAATACTTGGTGGGTTAACTTGTCTTCAGTCAGTCAGTTTCATGTTCTCTGTGCAGTTCTGTTTCTGTAATTCAAGGCAGAGAAATGTTCCCCTCAGCAGACTGTGCCAAGGACTGGCTGCCCTTTATCTCGCAGAATGAAGGTGGAGTGGCCCCTTCAGGGTGGTAGTGACTGATTCTGCAGCTCTCCAGTTCATGATGGCAGCAGAGACTGGAGACTAAGGAGCATTTGAGCCTTTCAGAGCTGGGCTGGAGGGCCAGAGTTTTTCATTTCATTTCTCTCCTCAGTTCCTCAGATGCTCAGTGAAGGCTTACTGCATTTAATAGAATTCTGCCTCTAGATTTTTACTCAGCACCATGATGATGTCTTAATTTTAAGTCAGTGTGATTGCTAAGGCCAGGAAGACACTGCTTCCTTATTTATTGATGCAAGTTGAGGTCAAAAACATAGCTCCTCTAGAAATTTGGGCAATATTCTTCTCATGCTGGCAATCAAGTAAAATAGATTGATGGGCAGCTTTTGCATTTACTGACTTATTTCCTAAAGGCTGAAAAGAAATGTATGAATTTTCTTATGTCAGGATTTCAGAAGTTATTAACTCAACTTTAGAAGTAGAGAGGAAAGTACAAAAGGGATCATCTCACCATGGCTCCCTTCTCTTTATTCAGATTTGGTGAGAGAATTAATTTACCACCATAAGCATGTATATAATTATTCTCCCCTCTAACTTTTTTTTTTTTTTTTTTTTTAAACATAGTCTCGCTCTGTTGCCCAGGCTGGAGCACAATGGTGTGATCTTAGGTCACTGCAACCTCTACCTCCCAGGTTCAAGTGATTCTCCTGCCTCAGCCTCCTGAGTAGCTGGGATTACAGGTGTGTCCCACCATACCTGGCTAATTTTTTGTATTTTTTGCAGAGATGGGGCTTCACCATGTTGGCCAGTCTGGTCTCAAACGCCTGACCTCAGGTGATCCACCCACCTCAGCCTCTCAAAGCACTGGGATTATAGACATGAGCCACTGCACCTGCCCCCTGCTAACTATTAAAAGCCAAATATCTGTACAAAAGAGAAGTTTTAACTGTTCAGCACCTGATCCAAGAGAAGGGATGCCAACAGCTGCCCTGGCCGCTCCTGTCTGTCTCGGTGAGTTCTTGCTTTCTCTTGCCCACTGTCTCGCTGGGTTCTGCGGCACTCTGTCACCATGGCTGGCTGCTTATTTGGACCTGGCCTTGTTTAGGGATTACCTCCCTCAAATCTAGTGGCATATATGCTGGGCTAATTTCTCAGATAAAGAACTTATTGCTTTTTCAGCTTTAGTTTTGTTTTCAAATCACCTCCACTTCGGAGAGCTGATCTCACTTCACAGCTTCTAGAAAGCTTCCTAGAGCCCCATTCCTGCTCCCTCAACTCTGTCCTAGGTGGGCCCTGGGCCCAGCGTTTGATTCCATTTAAGCCGAGCACAAGGGAAGCAAGTCTGGAATGAGATATTAAGAAATCTCCTGAGTATCTTTTGATATTGCTAAAAATCCTCTGATTTCCTGTGAATTCACCTTTCTAGAGGATTTGGTGCATGTTTCAGAGAAGCATTTTAAATTTGACTCTGAATAGACATAACCAGGTAAATAAGCTTTGTTCTGTCTGTTGGGTAATAAGGCAATTTCACAGATATGCGTAAGGATCTCTAAAAGAAAGTTCCAGGAAATTTTCTAAAACAGCTTAGAGCCTGATGAAAATAATTTTTCTATGAACACCAAATGATCTATAAAGACTCCAAAGTTTTGCCTTATTCAGATACCAGAATTACATTTTTGCCACACTCAGAAAGGTGATTTTTCATGAACCCTTTCAGAATCCCATCAGAAGAGATTGTGGCAGATCCCTGGGTTCACATTTCACAAGTTTCATTCTATTCCATTAAGAATTTATTATAAAACTGAATATTATATAAATGCATATTATATAACTGAGTATGATATGGTCATTTCTTAGATTCACAAAAATTTGAGACCAGGACAAAATCTTTTTGGATAATAGCTGATGTTTAATTAATTATGCCATTATTTCCATTTTGGGATACAAAGATAAAACATAATATCTGCATTCAGCCATCCTGCTGACATGACAGTGTGCTTTCTGAATGTTCTCCTAGAGGCCCTTAAAAAAATATGTCCATCATAACTCGGTCTCACTTCAGTGTCTGAAATTTTTATAGCTAATTTTTTAAGCCGCCTGCAGCAGTCCTTGTTGCACTTGTTATTTTCCCTGACAACTTCTAGACTTGCCTTGCGTATCAACGTTTAGCTGCCCCGGGTGCATTCTGTCTTGCTCTAGATGGTGCCTTGGAAAATCATATGGCTCTATATCCTCTTTTCTACTTCTCCAGGACCCAAGGTTATAAAATGCTTTTGAAACCATTATTCCACAACTATATTCAAAACCTTCTTCAAGGGTCCCCACTACCATGACAGCCTGATTGTCCAGTGGCTTCCCTAAGGGAACAGCATTTGGCTTGGTGATTAGAAAGATTATTCATGGTCTCTACAGCTTAGACTGTTGACTAGTGCATCTCGTACCTGTCCTATCTGCTGCAATTTCATTAACAGTGCCCTGAGGCCCACAGGGTGAGCACCAGTGGGAAGATGAATGAGGATGAAAACAGCAGACCTTGCCCTCAAGAGCCTCCACTCTAACTAGTCCTACAAGAAGCATTTATGAAGCATCTACTATGTGCAGAGTCATGACTATGAGCTATGAGAGACTCAAGGAAGCTCATTAACAGAGCTGACAATATCACTGAGCACAGCAAACACACAAAGGAGAAAAAAACACAAGAATTCTTAAGGCAGAACATGCAAACAAGATCACAGTAGAGTAAGGGTGCCATGCAGATAGAGGTGCTGGAGGCCAGTATATTAACCACACAATTAAACATATAAGAGAATATTCTGTGCAACAGGAACTGAGCTCTTCCTGCAGAGTTCCCAAATCTCTTGAAGTCTTTACAAAAAAAAAAAACAAAAAATTCAGACATAACTGCAAAGTGACAGAATGTTGAGAAAAAGGACAGAAGGTTAAAGTTCCCATGGCAGGCCAGTCAGACCTGTGGGCAGGCGGACAGCCAAAGAGCGACTTGCATTCGCTTGCCAAGCCTGACTCTCTGAAGCTTCCCTTTTGTCTTCTTCTGTGAATATGATCTAAGGGAGGAAGTGATTCAGCACAGCCTGAGCCTATTCTGGGATCTAAGAGACACAGGAGTGCCCTGAAATTTCCATTTTCATCACTAATTACTTTAACAGGTACTTTAATAAGTGCTTTCCAATTGCCCCTGCTGTTTTGTAAAATTATCTACACTGCATTTTACATTTTTAATCAAACTTTATTTTTGAAAAGTTCTGACTTTCTGAAGCTTTTGCCTTTTACATGCAGGGGAACAGATTTTTTCCCTCTGATTTCACCAAACTAAAAGGATTAGTGGGGGAAAAACCCCAAAACTTGACCTGTTTTTATCAGACCTATTGGAAGCTTCACTGATGGTCACTAGAGTTCAATGTACCACAGTACACTGAAGAAATAAATTACCATTTGCTTTGTGGGGGGAAAATACACTCGGTGAACTTCTTTCTCTAATTTTATCTCACAAATCTTCAAACTACTGTGCGGAAAAAGCTGTCATCTTAGTTTATAGAGATGAAGAACCCAAGATGGCAGAAGCAAAGAATACATACATTCTAGGAATCGGGAAAGCCAGGATTCTTCCCCAGACCTGCCTTCCTTCTAAGTTCAAGCTCTTCCTACCGCATTCTGCTTGCTTTTTCTATGAAGGGAGGGACTTGATATCATCCTCGATATCTTTTACAAGGCAAATATTATTGAAGTAGCTTATTTCTGCCTAAGTTTTAAGCCCACAATTTGAGCAAATCCCACGAAATGAACTATGTTGCCTTGGTGATTTTCCTTCCCAGGTTCTGCTTTAGAGGCAGATAATTGGTAAAGAAACAATAATAATAACAGCAACAATAATAGCTGTGAACGCTTACCAAGCTCTTTTTAGCACTAAGTATGTGTTTCACGTATGTTATCCTTTTAAATCCTCATTACAATCTACAGTAAGAACTAATATTATCATCCCTGTCTTGCACATGAAAAAATTGACATAAAGAGCTAAAAAAAATCTTGCCTAATGTTACATAAATAGTATTTGAACCCTGGACATCTGGCTGCAGAGTTCATGCTCTTAATTCTATCCAATTAAATCTGGTTAATGATGGTTTGTTATATACAACTTATTAAAATAATAATATAAATTAATCAGACAGTAAAATGAACTGCATAGAATTAAAAAAGAAATATCCCTAAACACAATGTGATATCTTTGCTTGCTAGACTTAAACATCATTTATTCATTTACTCAAAATCATACTTTACTTATTATTATTCCATTGTTATCACTGGTATTTGATTTGTATTGTTGATGTCATTTTCTTTTTAGTTCTCTACATTCTTTCCAGGAAAGCATAATTCCATGTGTAAATTTGGACCTAACTGAAAAGTAAAACTATGCAAAAAAGAACATTTATAGAGTGCTCATTTGCATGCTAGGTCTTAAGCTAAGTGTTTACGTTATTTTTTATTTTTTAAAATTTAATTTAATTCAATATTATATTTTAATTTCTCTCTAAGTTATTGGGGTACAGGTGGTATTTGGTTCCATAAGTAAGTTCTTTAGTGGTGATTTCTGAGATTTTGGTGCACCCATCACACAACAGTATACATTGCACCATATCTGTAGTCTTTGATCCCTTGCCCCCTTCCCACTCTTCCTGCCAAGTTCCCAGACTCCATTTTATCATTCTTTTTTTTTTTTGAGACGGCTTTTCACTCTTGTTACCCAGGCTGGAGTGCAATGGTGCAATCTAGGTTCACTGCAACCTCCGCCTCCTGGGTTCAGGCAATTCTCCTGCCTCAGCCTCCTGAGTAGCTGGGATTACAGGCATGCACCACCATGCCCAGCTAATTTTTTATATTTTTAGTAGAGACGGGGTTTCACCATGTTGACCAGGATGGTCTCGATCTCTTGACCTTGTGATCCACCCACCTCGGCCTCCCAAAGTGCTGGGATTACCATTGTATCATTCTTATGCCTTTGCGTCCTCATAGCTTAGCTCCCACATACCAGTAAGAACACATGATGTTTGGTTTTCCATTCCTAAATTACTTTGCTTAGAATAATAATCTCCAATCTCATCCAAATGCTGTTCATTCATTCATTTTTATGGCTGTGTATTCCCATACCATAGTTTATTTCCCCACTCATTGACTGATGGGCATTTAGGATGGTTCCATGAGTTTGCAATCTCAAACTGTGCTGCTATAAACATGTGTGCAAGTATCTTTTTCAAATCATTTTCTCTTTTCCTCTGGGTAGATACCCAGTAGTGGTATTGCGAGATCAAATGGTAGTTCTACTTTTTGTCCTTTAAGGAATCTCCACACTGTTTTCCATAGCGGCTTTACTAGCTTACATTCCCACCGGCAGTGTAGAAGAGTTCCCTGTTCACTGCATGCACTCCAACACCTACTGTTCTTGATTATGACTGTTCTTGCAGGAGTAAGGTGGTATCGCATTGTAGTTTTGATTTGCATTTCCCTGATCATTATTGACGTTGAGTATTTTTTCGTATGTTCATTGGCCATTTGTATACCTTCTTTTGAGAACTGTCTATTCATGCTCTTAGCTCACCTTTTGATGAGATTGTTGTTTTCTTCTTGATTTGTTTAAATTTGTTACAGATTCTGGGTATTAGTCCTTTGTCATATGTATAGATTGTGAAGATTTTCTCCCACTCTGCAGGTTGTCTGTTTACTCTGCTGACTGTTCCTTTTTGCCATGTGAAAGCTCTTTAGTTTAATTAGGTCCCAGCTATTTATCTTGTTTTTATTGCATTTGTTTTTGGGTTCTTGGTCATGAAATCCTTGCGTAAGCCAATGTCTAGAAGGGTTTTTCCAATGTTATCTTCTAGAATTTATATAGTTTCAGGTCTTAGGTTTAAGTCTTTATCCATCTTGAGTTGATTTTTGTATAAGGTGAGAGATAAAAATCCAGTTTTATTCTTCTACATGTGGGTTGCCAATTATCCCAGCACCATTTGTTGAATAGGGCGTCCTTTCCCCACTTTATGTTTCTGTTTGCTTTGTCAAAGATCAGTCGGCTCTAAGTATTTGGGTTTATTTCTGGGTTCTCTATTCTGTTCCATTGATCTATGGGCATATTTTTATGCCAGTGTCATGCTGTTTTGGTGACATGGCCTTATAGCATAGCTTGAAGTCGGGCAGTGATGCTTCCAGATTTGTTATTTTTGCTTACTCTTGCTTTGGCTATGCAGGCTCTTTTTTTGGTTCCATATGCATTTTAGAATTGTATTTTCTAATTCTGTGAAGAATGATGGTGGTATTTTGATGGGGATTGCACTGAATTTGTAAATTGCTTTTGGCAGTATGATCATTTTCACAATATTGGTTCAACTCATCCATGATCATGGGATGTGTTTCCATTTGTTTGTGTCATCCATGACTTCTTTCAGCAGTGGGCTCTGTAGTTTTCCTTGTAGAGGCCTTTTGACTCCTTGGTTAGGTATATTCCTTAGTATTCTATTTTATTTTTTTGGCAGCTATCCTAAAAGGGGTTGAGCTATTGATTTCATTCTTCACTTGGTTGCTGTTGGTATATAAAAAAGCTGCTGATTTGTGTACATTAATCTTGTATCCAAAAACTTTGCTGAATTCTTTTATCAGTTCTAGGAGCTTTCTGGAGGAGTTCTTAGGGTTTTCAAGGTAACTGAACATCTCATCAGCAAACAGTGACTGTTTGACTTCCTCTTTACCAATTTGGATACCATTTATTTCTTTCGCTTGTCTGATTGCTCTGGCTAGGAATTCCAGCACTATGCTGAAGAGGAGTGGTGATAGGGCATCCTTGTCTTGTGCCAGTTCTCAGAGGGAATGATTGCAACTTTTCCCCATTCAGTATTATGTTGGCTGTGGGTTTGTCATAGATGACTTTTATTACATAAAGGTATGTTCCTTGTATGTCAGTTTTGCTAAGTTTTAATCATAAAGCGATATTGGATTTGTTGAATGCTTTTTCTACATCTATTGAGAAAATCATGTGATTTTTGTTTTTAATTATATTTATGTGGTGTATCACCTTTATTGACTTGTGTATGTTAAGCCATTCCTGCATTCCTGGTATGAAATCCACTTGATAATGGTGGATTATCTTTTTGATATTTTGTTGGGTTCAGTTAGCTAGTATTTTGTTAAGGATTTTAGCATATCTATTTTAAGTTACCACTTCAATCTCACTGCCTGTTATTGGTTTGTTCGGGGTATCTAATTCTTTCTGATTTAAGCTAAGAGGGATATATTTTTCCAGGAATTTATCCATCTCTTCTAGGTTTTCTAGTTTATGCACACAAAGGTGTTCATAGTAGCCTTGATTAATCTTTTCTATTTCAGTGGTCTCAATTATAATATCTCCTGATATTATATATCTCACTATTTCTTAGTGAGGTTATTTGGATTGTCTCTTCTTTTCTTGGTTAATCTTGCTAATGGTCTATCAATTTTATTTACCTTTTCAAAGAACCAGCTTTTTTTTTTTTGTTTATCTTTGTTTTTTCAATTTCCTTTAGTTCTGTTCTGATCTGATTACCTCCCAAAGTCTCACCTCCTAATGCTATCACCTTAGGGTTTAGGATTCAACATATAAATTTGGGAAGATACAAACATTCAGGCCAAAGCAGGGGTCAAAAAAGAAAGAAAAGTCTTTCTGAGAACAGCATATGAAAAGGTCCAGAGATGAGAGAAAATGTGACATTTTCTGTAAAAAGTTCAGCAAGACCACAGAGGCAAATTCAAGAGAGGAATGGTGAGAGAGATGTCTCAGCAATCAGGAACTTGGGTCAAGTCACACAGTGAGCAAAAGTAACTGAGTTAGGGTCTGATTCCATCACTTTGTCCAAAATACATGCTCTCCTCTACTCCTTTGTTTACCCCATACTTTTCCCACTGCTGGACTTGGCTGTGGGCCTCCAGTACTCCTATCTACATACAGAAAGGAAAGGTCTAGAGGAAGAAACTGGAGATGGGTCTCTGGGAAGAAATGTAGACACAGTCTACACATGGGACATTCACACAGCTTTTATGCCTTCTCAGTATGCTTCTTCCTAAAAGAAGTGGCTGGGGAGGTAGGGGGTCAGTCGAAGGCCCTCAATTATGCTGCATGCTAGAAAAGAGCTGCCATCACTCCAGAGATCCAAAATTGCTAATCCTGAAGACATGGAGTGACTCCTCCTGTGATGTCAAAGGGTTCCCTATGTTATCCAGATGGTCAGCAAGAAACCATACATGGTCCCTGTTCTTACAACTACAATGAGGAGACGTTAAAATCAAATGATTTTCACTTAACTTTGGAAGATAACCTCCAAAGAAGGGAAAATGCTATGTCAGTATTTTGGAGAACCAAAACAATTAGGTAGAATTATTTATAAGATGGGTGCTCCCTTACACTATTGAAGGAAAGATTAGAACAAATGAAATTCAGAGTTTGAGAGATTACATAACCACTGAGACCCTTACAGCCTGCACTATTGACTCTCATAGTATTTCACTGCATGGGGCTGGGAGAAGAAAGAGATCAGAGTGTTGATGAAAATGACTTTCGTGATGTGCACTCATCTGCATTTTACAGCTCAATGTCCTGATTTTAATAGGACGAGTTGCTGGAATCCCAGTCATTTTACAACATTTGCGAAGATGTATTACATAAATGCAATCTCTGGCTGAATGTTCAATGAAAGCCCACTGTCTCACTTCCCTTGATAGTTAATACTAAGTTGTGCATTATCAAGGTTTCAAACTTATTACTTCAGTTTGCCTTATAGGCTTTTTTTGCTACAGATCCACATCAGTTTCCCTGTGGCATTATCCCCAAAGTAGTTTTTTAAATCCACTGTTACTTTACCCCATGGTAAGAAATGCCTCATGGTATTATAAACAAGCAGTTGAAAATTGTTATTTATGTGGCTTCCTAATAGTAATTTGAAATATAGGGCATAAAATTACTAGCTTACAACATCGTTCAATATTAACAGTGGGAAGGGTAACATGTAAAATAGACATTAAAGGATTAGCTGCAAAAATACATTTCACTAAGCTAAATCATTTCTTGGCAAATGGCAGTTTCCAGCTAATACACAGGATTCATCAAGTCAAGTGGATTTATTTTTTTTTCTATTAGTTTGTTAAGTATATTCTATATCTAAACTTCAATTTTGCAGGTTTCTTTTTTAGGCATATTACGGAAGCTGCTGAAAACAGAATGTGAGATAGAAGGAATCTTAGACTTTCAACTCATAACTGCTAGTCGGTTTCCCCAGCAAATCCTCTGAGTTGACTGAAGATGGGATTGTAAAGTCTCATAGGAAGTGCATAGCTATGATATTGCAAACATATGGATGACAGATTAGGAAGTTACAGCTGCATCAGAAGTTTCACTAAAAGGGCATATCTTCCCCAAGACATAAAACAATTGTTTTCATTGTTTTGCTTTAGACTCTATGGACGCACAACACTGTTCTAATCAAGCGTGTCTGGAGTTCGGTAAACAATCTGAATCTGTGAAGCAGGCACCCAGAAAGAAGGTGAAGAGAAATTTCTAATCTCCTAGGGTGGAAATTGTGAAGTATTAAGCAGATATTCGATGCATAAATATAAATAACATAATCTCTCTATTTTCTTCTGAGACAGTCCGTAGTTACTATAATCCTAAAATTATTCCATCTTCTCAAATCCCTAAAGATTTATTAATTTTCATAAACTACTTTGATGGAAACTTTTTTCAAGATGCAAAGTTATCTTTCTCTGAGCTTTTCTCTTATATTATATCACGTGCAGTATTTGCAACCTCAGAGAATACCAAAAGTGAGTTCTTATTTTTCAGAGAAATTGGTTATGGATCTAAAAATAACTATTACAAAGAAATGAGCATTATAGAGAAAAGAAGCTGCTCCTAGACTCATTTGAGAAACTATGGGGAAATTTAGATTCCCAAGAGTAATTATTATTGTAAAGTTAAGGGTTTGCTTTGAATACTTATTAGTATTCAGCTGATTTTAAAGACAACAATTTTTTCTTAGATTGTGGGTTGAAGACTACAAATATTTCTTCTCAAATGCCCGATGTTAATAATTCCAGGGGTTTAAAAACTTCTACTACATATAATACTATACTTTTTAAAAAAGCTATTTGGTGTGGGATGGTAAATTTATTTCATAAACCCTTTCCTATTGATAGAAAGTAATGGAATAAGGTGCCCTTGGGCCGGGCGCAGTGGCTCAAGCCTGTAATTCCAGCACTTTGGGAGGCCGAGGTGGGTAGATCATGAGGTCAAGAGATCAAGACCATCCTGGCCAACATGGTGAAACCCCATCTCTACTAAAAATTACAAAAAAACAATTAGCTGGGTGTGGTGGCATGTGTGCGCCTGTAGTCCCAGGTACTCAAGAGGCTGAGGCAGGAGAATTGCTTGAACCCAGCAGGTGGAGGTTGCAGTGAGCCGAGATCGCACCACTACACTCCAGCCTGGCGCCTGGCAACAGAGCAAGACTCTGTCTCAAAGAAAAAAAAAAAGATGCCCTTTAACTTGAATGCACAAAAATTTAGGCATTGTGCAACATGTGAATTACTTATTCAAAAAGCCAGTAATTGAGTGGATGTCACCAAGCCCAGTGTGTCATCAGGCTCTATATTGGAACAAAGCTCAGGTCCACATGCTATGGCTAATGTTCACTGCCTTACCAAAATACCTCAATTGAATGGAATCCAATAGACCAAAATTCTCCATTTTAGCCAACATATTTAAAACAAAGAGGATAATAACCATACAACTAGCTTTTAAACATGCAGGAGAAATCCTGGGCTCAGCCTTACAAATGAGCTTCCCTCTCCATGGCTACATCCATAATCACAGAGGCAGGAAAGCAGGTGGCCACAGGTGTCATAATCTTGGGTTTAAATCCTGGCTTTGTGTGACTAGGACAAGCCACTTCATCTTTTGAGTCTTCATTTCCTTTAGGGATAATAATACCAATATTAGCTCACAGGGGCTTACTGGTGATTCAAGTTCAAGAGACAGAACTCTTGGATTCATAAGGTTGTGGTGAGGATTTAATTAGTTAAGGTGTTTGGGGCATATTAAATGCTTGAAGAGTGTTAGGTGTTTTAGGAACTAGGGCATAATTTGTGGGGCCCAGAGAATCACCTCCACTGAAGTACTGCCCTTTTGGTAGCAAGCTAAAGAAAGTGCAGAGTGCTCAACTGAGATAGAACAAACACAAGTAGCAAGGGTAAGAGAGGATAGGTAAATACTTCAGTAAGTCCATTTTCCCAATGCTGAGTCACAGTTGTTTTACAGTTAGAACATGGAGAGCAGCTTGCTCGAAGCCCATGCTTGTTTCAATGGATTTCCTTTCCTGTCTCCACAGGAAGGCTGTCCATGCCCTGAAAGGCACTCCTTCCTTGACAGGAAGTACAGGAGGACTTCCCTGCCAGAACACTGGCTCCCTCACAAGATGGCTTCCTGTGGTAGTGAGCAGAGCTAGTGTTTTTATATTCTTCATATCCTTCCCGCTCAGCTCACCCATCTGACATTTCTGCCCTGCCTCACCTGCCTGAACAGTTCTCAGTTTTCCTAATATTGAAGCAAACTGGATGACACTTGTCCTGTTACTACCCATGGTTCCTAACGTGACACAGAGCTATGGAGCAGCTCTTAGTAAAACTCCCGGGCAGACATCAATGAAGGTGTATAAAATGGCAAATGAAGACTTGAAAATTCTACTTCACATAATCCTTCCTGATGAATCTCCAGGAATTGACAGTTTCCTTTGCCACAGCAATATCTAGGCATGGCCTCTCAAAGATACAAATAAATAAGAGCATTACATTCCTCCTATCCTCTTCCTTGAACTGCAAAGGTCTGTCTATCATTACTAAGTATAATTACAACTGTTATTATACTGTCCCCATGTGGTACTGGCAATGCATATCTTACAATATGAAAATCCTTTAACAACTTCTTTCTTACTGATTTTACCCAGGACCAAGACGGACTATGTCACGTGGCACCAAAGTACCATGTAGCCTGCTGTTGGTCCCTGGAGTGATTGTGAGAGTTTTAAATTCCCTTTCACATTTATTTCTTGAATCTGTCACTAGACTCCAGAATCATCTGAAGGAATTAGGCAGTTCTCAATACTATCTCATTATTGACATTTATGTTGATCGATGTTGGCTCTTACAGAATTGGAATCTGCAGATCAATTCCCTTATTAGATTCTTTCTCACTGCTGCCATAATCATTTTATCACACAGGCTGCTGCTATCAAATGCTGGTTTATCACTATGTAATGGGACAAGCTAAATTAGTTTCTCTAGTATGTTACAAAAAATAAAAATTTTCCTGGTTTTAAATCTCACTTTTCTCAATTCTTAAGAAATTCCCTGATGTTTATGTGTATAAAGAGGTTAATTTGAATTTATTCTCCCATAAAACTATGCTTCATGGGAGACCAATGGTGCATCCTAAGAGAAACTCACAATACTCCTGGAAACCATTTTTTCTTTCCATTCAGAGAGCTTCAGACGTCAGATTAACCTTGGCCAAGTGGATAAGCAGGGGATAATGCCAGTGCCTCTGGGAGAGTCCCAGCACCTGGCCAGGTAGCTCTACATAAAGGAGGAGTAACAAAAGCTCCAACACTGCTTCACCCATGACCTACTGTATGATGGCCGAGAAAATACAAGTGTGGTTTGTGTTCACAGAATCCACCCCAACTCTTAGGAAGACAACTCAGGGTAAATGCTTTACTAAGAAATGGTCGGCAACAACATCAAATATAAAGCAAATTTATGCAAATATTTTTCTAAAGGCTAATGTTAATTATTTTTTTTTTAAGTCAGGGTCCCACTCTGTTGCCCAGGCTGGAGTGCAGTGCCACAATCATGGCCCACTGCAGCCTCGACCTCTCGAGCTCAAACAATCCCCATGCCTCAGCCTCCTAAGTAGTTGTGACTAAAGGCACATGCCACCATGCCTGGCTAATGTTTGTGGTTTTTGTAGGGATGGGGTTTTGCCATGTTGCCCAGGCTGGTTTCTAACTACTGGGTTCAAGCAATCTACCTGCCTTGGTGGAGTGGATCCCTTAAATCCCAAAGTGCTAGGATTACTGGTGTGACACTATGCCCAGCACTATTGTTAAATTCTGTATAGGAAGAATAATATAAGCAATTGTGCTATGCCTACAGACTCACAATTTCTAGGATATGGATAATGCAGATTCTCAGGAGTTTTTAACATGAGATCTCAGGAGTCCATGAGCCCAGGCACAGTGGCTCATGCCTGTAATCCCAGCACTTTGGGAGGCCAAGGCAGGAGGATCAGCTGAGGTTAGGAGTTTGAGACCAGCTGGCCAACATAGTGAAATCCTGTCTCTATCAAAAATATAAAAACAAAAAACAAAAAGTAGCTTGGCATAGTGGCATGCACCTGTAGACCCAGCTACTGGGGAGGCTGAGGTGGGAGGATCACTTGAATCCATGAGGTGGTAGTTGTGAGCCAAGATCACACCACTGCACACCACTCTGGGTGAGAGAGTGAGACCTAGAATTCAAGACATCGATAAACTTGGAAGGAAAAAAAAGCATCTTTATTTTCACTAAACTTAAACCAAAATTTAGTATTTCCTTTAGTTATGAATGTAGGCATCAAACTACAACACTGTAAACTTGTGACTTTGTCTCTAGCAGAAATTACAGACATTTTATCATATAGTTGTTGAAAATACCTCTAAATATTGTGTATGTGCATCACTATTTAAAAATCAAGTTAGACTTCCCTCTTAAGCTTGTTATTTCACGCTTTAGAAAGGAAGCACACGTATTACCATGTCATACATTTTTTTCAATATTTTGTCAACTGTACTTCAATGTACTTGGTTTTCTTTATATTCCTATGTCTTTCATTTTATGCATTAAAAGCATTATTCTGAGAAGGGGCACAGGCTTCCTTGATCTGAAAAAATGGTCTATGGTTAAAAATTGATCATGAACCCCAGTTACCTCACTGCTCCCCAGCCTTCTGTCTCACATTGCATGTAACATGAAGTTCTTCCATTGTGGCTCTGACTTTCCACATGTGTGAACAGGAATGGGTGAATTTTAGGTATCCTGAGTCCTGCCATTTACCTCTAGAACCTAGAATCACTGGCCCTGGTTGGGTAAGGAACTTACGTTAATTCAAATCTCCACTAAAATAAATTAGCTTTCTTTTCTTTGCCAAGCAGAGCGCTACAGCTATGATTGTTATGTATTGTTGCAATCTAGACCTTAATGGCATTTTAGCCCTGTGGTGAGCTCACAGAGAAACTATTTTCAAACTTCAAAAGGCCATTAAAACATGTGCAGATGTCTGGAAAATTAATACTATTATCTAACTCTCACCCTTTGCCTGTAGGAGGCAAAGAAGAAACAAGGCTCAAGAAAGATATTAGAGATCAATACATGGTCATAAAGAAAAGAGCTGTCCTTCTAGGGAGCGCAGATGGGGATGAGCAAGAAATCCCACAGTGCTTCTGAAGAGGCTTTTTCATTAGATTTTTTTTGTTGTTGTTGAAGTCATTCACTTAATCCGTTAAAAATTTAAAGAGAGAATGAGGATGGGATGGAAAGTGGAAGGAGAGAGAAAAAGATAAAGATAATTTTCTGCCACCCCACTTCAATTTGGATGTTCAAGGTCCAGAATTCTCAAGAGTGGAAGCATTCATTCATTCATATGACAAAACCTGAATTTGTCAAGGTTAATGTTGAACAAGCTCCAGTCTGTTTTAAAGTGTTTTGCATCTTGAAAGATTTGAACTGCATTCTGTAAAATTCTCAGTGTAGGGAGGTATTCCCATAGGTAGTTTCAAGGCTTTTGTAAAGTTTTCAGAACCACAGGATATTCTCTTCCCTTCTTTCATTTTATTTCCAACAAATTTTATCCTGTAAGTGTCCTAGGTATCTGCCCAAAACTTAAAAACCAGGCGTATTTTTTAAATCAGCGAATGAAGGCTTTATATTTTATTAAAACATGGGAAAGTTCTTCAATTTTGTAAGAAGACAGAGAAATGAAATAACATGTATTTTTAGTAAGTTTTTTTTTTAAATATATAGGTAAAGCTGATCATTGGAAATGCATTGAGACTCCTTTATGGAATATTACGGCAATTTTCGTCTCTGTATAGCACTTTGTAAGAAAACCTAAAAATGTTCACAGATTGTGGGTAACATATCCTTTTAAACGGGAAGTTTTCCTTTACATTTAAGAATAAGCAAGAGGGTCTGTGTCAATCAGGATTACACTTAGCTTTTAGGAACAGAAGAAAATATTTTGGTAGCATAAACAGACAGGGGTTTGTTTTCCTTAAGCTAGAAGTCCAGAGATAGGTGATCATAAAGATTTTGGGGGTTGTTACTGTATCATAACTTGGCCTATCCTGCCTGATAAAGTAAGCCAACATAAAATGTCAGCCAGGAGGACCAAGTGGCAAATATAGTCTGAAACAGGGTCATATATCAAAAATTTCTTGACCACATTTAAATTTTGTTGGGGTGGCTGAAATGGTGAAAAGAAGATAGGGTGAGTGTGTAGCTCCAAAATGGATGGACAGAACAGTGTGTGGACTCACACCATGATCCTTTGCCCTAAGAACCACCATGAAACATACCAGGAAAAGTGAAAGAATTCATGGACCCTTTGAAAGAAGTAGCACTCCACTGCAAATTCCATGAAACAGGTGAAAAACAGTGAGTTCCCAAAGTGTAAGGGGGGGGAAAAACTACCTCCGAACACACATCCCCACTGGGGAATCTGAAAAATTCAGATCACTCATGGGAGAAGGATTTAAATTTACCTAATGATGAAATGGTTTTAGGGAGTTGCGAGAAATATAGTACAAGTAGCAGCAGGAAGTTCCTTGAATGCACTCCCAGCTTCTAGCTCAAGCCCTGGGAAGCCATCCCTGACTCATAGGGGTCCTTATGGAACACAGCTAGAGGAATTGGGGAGGAGTTGCTGGGCAAAGAAAACTCCCAGCTGAAATTGGTAATGGTTTCAACTGGGCACAAATTCTCTTGAGTGGAGTCCAGGGGACCAGCAGGAGCTGTTGTGGATGTGAGTGAGCCAGTGAAGGAGCTACTGCTGGCAGAGTGGGAAGACAGGGAGGGGAGAGTTATGAAGGTCACACTTGCTCTCAGTTGGGTAGCTCACAGCCTGGGGCAGAGTCTAAATGGGGCACTGCAGGGGTGAGACCTGCCTCACCAACTGCCTGGGAGCTGAGTGAGGCTATCTCCCACATTCTTGGATAACTATATAAAACATCAGAGGTAGCCAAGATCCCCTCTGGAACATAACCACATTGGTCTCAGAATCACTCCCCCATTCCCTGCAGTGGCTGCAGCAAGCTCCACCCTAGGAGAGTCTAAGCCCATACCGCCTAACCCTGCCCAACCGGATAGTATTTCCTTACCTGCCCTGATAGGTCAACACAAAACACAGAAACTCTTGGAAGCTTCATGGCCCCATCCATTGCCTGAAAAACCAAAATACTTAACTGTGGCCATCTTAGGGCAAGCATAAATCCCTTGGCTGCTGCTCTCTTGAATGCACCCCCTTCTGGCTGGAGGCCAACCAACTCAGGTCATTACAGCAACTCAGGACAGAATAACCTTGATCCCAAGAAGGAGAAGACAACACCTGACTCCACTGCCTGCAACATCCTGGCTAACCAGAGGTCCTGAGGGTGTCCACATGACAGCTTCACTGCTAGCATAACCAGCATTCAAGAAAGACAGCACACTAAAGATATCTACAATCAAGGACACTTACAGTATCCACTTCATTCCTCTGCCACCTCCACCAGGGCAGGTGCTGGTTTCCTTGGCTGGGAGATCTGAAGATGGGTCATATCACAGGACTTTCTGGAGACATTCCACAGAACCAGCCTGGAGCCTGATAGTCCCTCTGGGTGGATAGACCCAGAAGAGCAATAAAAATCACTGCAGTCCAGCTCTCAGGAAGCCCCATTCCCAGGGCAGGGGGAGAGCATCACATCAAGGGAGCAGCCTGTGGGACAAGAGAATCTGAACAGCAGGCTTGGCCAGTGGGTCTGACCTCTCCATTGAACTAGTCTACCCAAATGATAAAGAACCAGAAAAGTAATTCTGGAAACATGACAAAACAGTGTTCTATAACATGCCCAAAAGATCACACCAGCTCCACAGCAATGAATCCAAACTAAGAAGAAATCTCTGAAATGCCAGATAAAGAATTTAGAAGGTTGATTATTAAGCTACTCAAGGAGATACAAAAGAAAAGTGAAAATCAACTTAAAGAAATGTTAAAAAATGGGATATGGATAAAAAATTCTCCAGAGAAACAGTTATCATAAAGAAAAAACAATCACAACTTCTGGGAAATGAAAGACACACTTAGAGAAATGCAAAACGCAGTGGAAAGTTTCAATAATAATCTAGAAAAAGTAGAAGAAAGATCTTCAGAGCTTGAAGACAAGGCTTTTAAATTAACCCAATTGAGACAAAGGCAAAGAAAAAAGAATTCTAAAAAAAATGAACAAAGCTTCCAAGAAATTTGTGATTTTGTTAAATGGCAAAATCTAAGAATAATTGGTGTTGCTGAGGAAGAGAAATCTAAAAGTTTGGAAAACTTACTTATGGGAAAAATTGAGGAAAACTTCTCTGGCCTTGCTAGAGATCTAAACATCCAAGTAGAAGAAGTTCAAATAACACCTGGGAAAATCATTGCAGAAAGATAATCACCTAGGCACAAAGTCATCAGGTTATCTAAAGTTGAAACAAAGGAAATAATCTTAAGAGCTGTGAGACAAAACCATAAGATAACCTATAAATGATAACCTATCAGATTATCAGCAGACTTCTCAGCAGAAATTTTATAAGCCAGAAGGGATTGGGGTTCCATCTTCAGCCTCCTGAAACAAAATAATTGTCAGCCAAGGATCTTGTATTCAGTGAAACTAAGCTTCACAAATGAAGGAGAGATAGTCTTTTTCAAATAAACAAATACTGAAAGAATTCACCACAACTCAGTCAGCACTACCTGAAATGCTAAAAGGAGTTTTAAATCTTGAAACAAAACCTCAGAATATACCAAATTAGAACCCCCTTAAAGAATAA
The DNA here is from genome assembly GCF_049354715.1 of Callithrix jacchus. Classification (NCBI taxonomy): domain Eukaryota; kingdom Metazoa; phylum Chordata; class Mammalia; order Primates; family Cebidae; genus Callithrix; species Callithrix jacchus. The sequence goes on along the minus strand of NC_133507.1, from coordinate 97,791,138 downwards.
ATCTCACAGGCTTATAAAATAATAATACAATGGAAAAAAAATCTGAAAGTATTAAGGCAACAACTAATACAATGAATAGAACAGTATCTAACATCTCAATATGAATAATGAATGCAAATAGCCTAACTGCTCCACTTAAAAGACACAGAATGGCAGAATGGATAAAAATTCTTCAACCAAGTATCTTCAGAAGACTCACCTAACACATAAGGACTCACATAAACCTAAGGGATGGGGTGGAAAAAGATATTCTGTGCAAATGGAAACCAAAAGCTAGCAGGAGTGGCTATTCTTATATCAGGCAAAACATACTTTAAAGCGACAATAGTAAAAAAGACAAAGAGGGACATTATGTAATGATAAAAAGAATAGTCCAACAGGAAACTATCACAGTCCTAAACATATATACACCTAACACTGGAGCTCCCAAATTTATCTCAATCCAGGGCTCGTGTAACAGTTCATTGATGGTGTCAAGAAAGTAAACTCCATCTTTCTGCTCTGCTCTGCTGTCTTCTACTGAAGACTTATGCCAAGATGACTTCTGCATGTCCTGGAATTGCTACCACCTTCCAGGTAGGGAGAAGGGATAAGAGGGGATGAAGAACATCTAGAGCCATATGTGTCCTTCCTTTATCAGGTAACATAAGCTTTGTCACAAATCTCTATGGCAGACTTCCTTTTAGGTCTCATAGGCCAGAACTAGGAGAAAAGGAGGCTGAAAAATAGCATATTTGGCTTTCTAATCTCTCAAGTAGAGGAAAGAAGGAGAAGAATATTGATTGAGTATGGTAGTCACAAGTGCTGCCTATCACATATATCTAGTTTTCCTTCCTTCTGGGAATATGTTCAGTTGTGCTTACTGACCCCTTTGTGGCTGGGTAGGGCCCTGTGACTGGTTCTGGCTAATGAATTGTGGATGGAATGCTTCAAATGAGCATTTTAAATACTGATGTGAGCTCTTGTCTTCCTGGCCTGGTGACTGACAAGGTTTGAGATGGTGGCTGGTCCATCAGCAAGGTGTCCTGAGTGTTTAACATGTGCACAGAAACCTGATGACTAATAAAAGACATGTGGCATGAGAAAGAAATGGACTTTTGTGTTTGAAGCTGTAGAGATGGTTGTTACCACAGCATGATCTATACTACACTATTCAATGAGTTAACTTGAAATGTCAGAAGCCATAGGAACAAGTTTGAGGGGCAAAAATAGTTTCACTTTCAGACAAGGTCCATGTATTAGAGATCCCTGAACGAGCATTGATCTCACTGGGACATTATCCTGAAGCCAACATTCTCTACTTCAAGAGCAGTTAAGTGGACTTTAATTCATAATGTTACACAGCTATCCTTGTAACTGCCTACAGGACACAGACAAATTATCTCCCTCTCCTGTGTCTCTACATAGGTGAGTGGCTAATGAAACATAGCGCGTTCAAGGTAAGCCACCAAATTTAATATGAACTTCCATGATGACCATCCACAAAACTTTAATGCATGATAATGAGGGATGGCATAGTTTATGACCAGCCTTGTTAATGACATAGTTCCCATCTCCACCCCTAGAAGGAAGACAAAAATCTGGAGGGGGAAGAGAGGTGACTAAAATTTAAAACATTAATGGCCTCTTCAGTTACACTGAGTGCCTGATTTTTATCTCTACAGACAGTATTTCACATCCTCAGGAAAATCAATAGGAATGTATTCAATAGCACAGGACTTTTCCAGAAGGACCTCAAAGCTACCAATATCAAACCATTTAACAGAGGGCAAGTCATATTATGGGAGAGGAAAGAGAACATTAGTAGGTTTCAGCACAAAGAAGGTGATTGCTTGGCTAGTGATTTCATGTTTCACTGTGGCTCACATTCCATTTTAACTACTATCCCTGGACTTACCATGAGATGGGAGGAGCTAGCCATATGGATTTATGCCAGCAAAACTGTTGTTTCCACTGCAGATGGTAACAAAGAATTGTAGACAACATACTTGTGTGGTAAAAATCACTAAACGTAATTTTAGTTAATTTCATCTGGCTTGAAATGCATAGTGTAGTGTATGCAGCAAAGAGAACACTAAATGGTGACAAGTGTAATTACTGATGCAGTCCCTTAAAGGTAGTCATGCTACAGTGCTCACTTGCAAAGGGCAAAGGCTAGTTTGGAAACAGCAAGGGATGAACAGAAGGCCGTTGTTGCATGATGCTATACTTCTGTGGAGTTTTCAGTTACTCATTTAAAAGGAGGTAAGAGATAACTAATCTCTTGGTCTTGTAAAATCTAAGTATCAATCGCTTAACTTTCCATGAATGTGTATACACCTCGTTTCTGTTCTCATGTTTGGAGTGTCAATTTTGAAAGCCAAAATAAACATTATATATTTAGGGACATTAATAATAATTATTATATTAAATAGTTATGGTTCCTTTTAAAGATTTCAATGGATTCCCACTCTATTACAAAAGCATAAACCCTTTAAATCTTTGAATCATTTAATTTTATGTATTCTTTTGGTATTCCATTTGGGAGTTATGGGGTGTGAAATATGCATCATGATGAGAAAACAATTAACCAGCACACCTGTTGTTTATGCATATTGTACTTGGGAAGGGCCTGCTGGAACCATTATTTAATTCCCCAGCATGGTGTCAGCCAAGGGGCTATCAGAGGTGACCTAACGACATCAAATTATACTTTTATTTGTATTACATGACTTGTGCTTTGCCCTCCTGTTAGAATGATATTTACTTCTCAAGTCAAAAGCATGTTTGTGACCCATAATAACAATCAGTGATATTTTCAGGTTTAATAGAAAATTATTAGCTTAGATTTGCTATAGAAGGAGTGAGTAGTGACAGAATTATAAGAGAAGCAGAGGCTGTCACCATTTAACGAGTGCTTCCCATGCCTAGGTAAATCAAGCAGTTTATAGATAAAGGAGAAAAATAGAACATTCTGGGTTTCTTCACAATACAGGAGAAGAAATGTTCTTTTTGCTACCTTTCCACTAACAGATCCCTGATAGCAGAAGTTCAGCGTAAGTTTAACAAACCCTCTGTAAGCATCTGCAGTGCAGTGGGTGCTGGGCAAGGCATGAAAGACAAGGCAAGAGCAGAGGCTGGGGAAGAGAAAGAACTGGTACTTAGAGGCAAACTGACACTCTGGGTATCGACAGAGGCACTGATGCATGAAAAAGGACTGCTTTCCCTGTGGAGCAGAAGACTGCATGGCGGTAAATGTCATGAGGGTCTGTCATTCAGATGAAGATGGGGTGTATAGATATCGTCCTATAACTAATTACAACTGCAATCGTTCAAATGACTGAGCATTTACTGTATGACAGGCCTGGCTTGACTCCTTAGATGTTATTTATTTATTTTTTTAATTTAAAAAGGGCATTTTTTTTCTTGTGACAAAATATATGTAGAACACAACATTTACCATTTCCATTACTTTTAAATGTAGAATCCAGTGGCATCAAGCATCTTATGTATTTTCATGAAAAATGGGGACACTGCAAGTAAGGTACTGCAGTAAGAGCAATCCTCGCCAGACTGAATCTGTTTGTACCTTGATCTTGGACTGTCCAGCCTCTAGAACTGTGATAAAATACAGTTCTACTATTCATAAATGGTCCAGCCTATGGTATTTCATTATAGCAAGAGGAACAGACTAAGGCACTATATGGTTTAGATTTGTGTCCCTGCCCAAATCCCATGTTGAAGTGTAATCCCCAGTGTTGGAGGAAGGGTAGAGTGGGAGGTGACTGAATCAAGGGGGTGGATTTTCCCTTTGTTGTTTTCATGATAGTGAGTAGTTCCAGTGAGATCTGGTTGTTTGAAAGTGTGTAGCACCTTCCCCTTCTCTCTCTTCCTTCTTCTCCAGCCACGTAGGACTTGCCTGCTTCCCCTTTGCCTTCCGCCATGATTGGAAGCTTCTTGAGGCCTCCCCAGAAGCAGATGCCACTATGCTTCTGGTACAGTTGTGGAACTGTTAGCCAATTAAACCTCTTTTCTTTATAAATCACATAGTCCTAGGTATTTCTTTATAGCAGTGCAAGAATGGACTAATATAGGCACTTAGTGTGATGTGTGAACCACAAGGAATGTACAACAAAGAGTCATTATTATCATGGTTCACTCACAGTGCATGTGCTTGGTCTAATCCTGGAAGGCAACTATCTCTCTCAGTCTTCCACAGGTAACTCAACACCCAACAACACGAGAAGCAAGTGTTTCTTGCTGGCATTTTCCTCAGGAGTCCTGCCCTGGATGTTCAGTATACCCATTGCCTTCCTAGAGCCCAAGCCTGAGGCCTTTGGAGGCTTTCTCTGGTCATTACCATCCTTTCACATTGGTTTCCAGCAATATGGTGAGGTCAGTTCAGCTGTCAACTAGGAGACTCAGCATCTTACAAAGAAAATGGGGATGGGAGACTGACCTAATGGGAGAAAAGTGCTCATAAATAAATATTCTTTTACAGTAATTAAAAATAATGACAATGTCAGCTCATTGGATGAAGAAAATGTCAGTTGTGTTTTATTTATTGAATATTAGTAATAATGGGTATAATGCAGTTAGTTTCCATTTATTTAAGCATCAAAGTCAACAGCACGGCTTTTGCAGTAAACTAAGCGTTGATTTCTAGGCTTGTTAAGTGTATGCCTTGTGGAAAGTGTGAAGCTTATTTCGTTATCTATAAGATGGGAGCAGCATTGCCGACCTTATGGAATGTTGGCTGAAATAAATAAGATAATTCGTAAAAAGCTCCACCGGAGATGCTCAACACGTGGTAGCCATTGTTATTATCTATAACAGGGATTTGCAAACCACAACCTGTGGACTAAATCCCTGCTTTTGTAAATACAATTTTATTGAAACATAGTCACACTCATTCATTCACATATTATCTATACCTGGTTTTGCCTACAAGGGCAGAGTGAGTATGCCTGACAAGAAGCCATTCAGCCAGCTCTTTGCTAAAATATTTACTATTTGGCCCTTGACAGAAATAAATGCTCCCAACCCCTGATTTGGAATAGGGGTTCTCAAGCTATAGCATGCATCAGGATCACCTGGAGGGCTTGATACAAGTCAGACTGCAGGAGACCTACACCCAGATGTTCTGAATCAGCAGGTCTAGAGTGGGCCTGAGAATTTGCATTTCTAAAAGGTTCCCAGGTGATACTGCTGCTGCTGCTGTTGGTGCAGGGACCTCAGTTGAGAACCACTGATCCTGATAAACTTTTCAAATTTCTCTTTTCTATGACTTCAATAGGATCATGCACATCATTAGGGTTGTTTGTGGCTATTGTAATACACGTAAGAGGCATTTATTTACCGTCTGGGGCTCTGGTCAAATTCTCAGGGCCTTTCCAGATTTCATGTCTAGTGATGTTGACTTTCTCCTCTTAGATCCTGCCACAGTCTAAAACACAACTGATAAAACACAAGCTTTCTGTTCCTCTTACACAAACTTATTTTGTGTCCCTTCTACCAACGGAAGCAGAAAGACAGTTCTAAAGTCTGGGCTTTACTTTCCTTCTACTTCCTTTATCCATCCTCCAAGGCCTTATTGAAAACAAATCATTCTCATGCTGGTCTTTCCAGCTCCGTTCCAATTTTCAAAAATTATTTTCAACAGGATACAGAGCAGTTAAACCTATCCAAAAAGTTCTTGTAAATAGGACTCCCAATTATTTCATTTTTTAACGTGGAGGGGGACGGGAGGGGTTTGGAGTACTAAATTGGCTCACTGGTGTTTCTGGTGATTATGCTCAGAGTCTAAGGACAGACTGTTGATTGCAATTCCCTCACTTGCAGTACTGACAGAAAGTCAGGAGCGTAAACAGTATCTCACTTCCAAAGAACAAGTGGCCATGGTGGAATGGGAGCTCTGTGACAACCAGCAGAAGGGGTATTTTTGGATATGAGGCACTTCCCAAATCACACCACAGAGATAAGAGCAGAGATGAGCCTATTCTTCCCATCTATTTCGTACTTGCATATTCTGAATATTGCTTCCAGCAGAAGAGAAAAGAATGCATAGCTGCTTTCTCTCATGGAACTGACAAGGGTCCCTATCCACCATCCATCTGATCCATTACTTCCCAAAGTTGTTAAGTGTTAGAAGAACAAAAGGCAGTAATTTTCAAAAGAATATGAAAGGATCAGTAGCACTTAATGGTCTTTGAATTGTTAAAAACTACACAAGTAATATGTGACAGTATTCTTATAATAAAATGTCAGATAATGTAGAGGTGTATAGAGCAAAAGTGAAAGTCTTTTTTACAATGCCTCCCTCCCCATCTCACCCCACTTTGGTTCTGTTTTCTTCTGCCAAAAGTAACCATTGTTTATGTTTGGTGTGGATCCTTCCAGAACATTTCCAATCCATGCAAATTTGCTAACACATATGAACACACCTTTTTTTAAACATAAATAGATGGCACAGTAAGACACTTGTTGTTCTGCAACTTTTAGATAAAAGAATAATTTGGGATTCTGTGTCAGTACATGTAGATCAATTTCCACTTTTCCCACTGCTTGGTGCTACATTACATGGAAGAACCATTCTTTGCTTAACATTTTTCCCACTAAAAGTTATTCTGGTTATTTCTGATTCTTTGTTGTTATGAACAATGCTGCAATAACCATTCTAATACTTACATATGTACTTGTGTACAAGCATTTCTGCAGAAGAGATATCAAGAACTGGCACTTCTGGGGCTAACATGCATACTTAAATTTTTGTTATAAAGAGCCAAATGACCTTCCAAAAAGGGGTAGCACTCACTTATCACACTCTAAATATTAGATATCAATTTTAAAGATACTTGTCAATGAACAATGTTATTTGATTGCTGTTTTATTTTCATTTCTCTGATCATTGCAACTACTTGAATGTTTATTAGATATCTGCTATTTTTCCTGTGAATTGCTTCTACATAGTTTTTGATCATTTTTCTTTTTGGGTTGTTTGTCCTATTGACTGGTAGGGGCTCTTTATATAATAATAGTATGGATATTAATATCAGAATTTTTCCCTCTCTGTTCCTTGTCTTTTTATTTATGATGTCTTCTGCAATAGGGTTTTTGTTTATTTGGTTGATTGGCTTGGTTTTGTACTTAAATATATCATTTTTTTTCCTTTGTGACTTCTGGATTTTGTGTCTTGCTTAGGAATACCTTGCCTACCAAAACATTATAAACATACTCTGATATATTTTTATATTTAACATATTAGTTCTTTGGGGAATTTACTTGTGCTTATCCTCATAGAACTATAATGAATTTTTTAGAAATATATTGATGAATGCCTACTGTTTCATCTATTGATTTAATATAATATCTCTATCAAAAAAAACCTCCCATTTAAACATTGTGAAGATATGGCCACCATGCCCAGCTAATTTCTGTATTTTTAGTAGAGACGGGGTTTCACCATGTTGACCAGGATGGTCTTGATCTCTTGACCTCGTGATCCACCTGCCTCGGCCTCCCAAAGTGCTGGGATTATAGGCGTGAGCCACTGCGCCTGGCCTCTTTCATCTATTTTTCTACTATTGAATCATATCATCCTGTGTTGGTTGTAGCTTGATAATTCGTTTTGAAATTTGGTAGGCATATCCCCCTTAATGCTTTCTTTTCAAAAATTTTCTTCCAGTTCTTGTCAAAATCCATAAAATAGCATAATGGGATTGTAATTTAATTTTTTTAAATTTTAGGAATACTATCTTTACATCTTCCCATCCATGGACATTGCATCATTGCATAGTAAGAGCTCTCAAGTAGGTTTGTTTATAGGCATTTCATAGAGTGGTTGTTACTATTAATGCATTTTACTAATTACATTTTCTAATTAATACTTGCTGGTATGTAGAAACGCTGTGGTTTGGCTTGGTTTTATAAATGTTTTCCATGTATTTACAGGGTACAAGTACAACTTTGTTACATGCATAGATTGCACGTTGGTCCTGTTAGGGCTTTTAAAATATTCATCATTCAAATAATGTACACTGTACTAATCAATTTCTCATCATCCACCCCCACCCACACCCCCATCCAAGTCTCCACTGTCTATCATTCCATTCTCTACAACCATGTGTACATATATTTTAGCACCTACTTATGAGTGACAATGTGTGACTTGACTTTCTGGGTCTGGCTTGGTTCACTTAAGAAAATGACCTCAGTTCCATTCCTTTTGCTGGAGAAGACATGATTTCATTCTTTTTTATGGCTGAATCATATTACATTGTGTGTGTGTGTGTGTGTGTGTATGTGTGTGTGTATGTATAATATTTCTTTATCCAATCATAGGTTGACAGATACTTAGGTTGATTACTTATCTTTGCTATTATGAATAGTGCTGTGGTAAACTTATGAGTGCAGGTATCTTTTTTGTATATTTATTTATTTTCCTTTGGGCAGATAGCCAGTAGTAGGATTCCTAAATCAAATGGTAGTTTTATGGTAGTTTTATTTTTAGTTCTTTGAGAAATACTTATTCCATTTTTCCATAAAGGTTGCACTAATTTACATTATCACCAGCAGTATATAAGCATTCCTTTTTCTCTTCATCCTTGACAACAACAATTATTGTTTGTCTTATTAATAATAGTCATTCTGACTAGGGTAAGATGATGTCTTATTGTAGTTTTAATTTGCATTTCTCTGATGATTTGTGATGTTTAGATTTTTTTCATATACCTGTTGACTATTTGTACATCCTCTTTTGAAAAGTGTCCATTCATGTCCTTTACCCCACTTTTAATGGGAGTATTTCATTGTTGTTGCTGAGTTGTTTGAATTTCTTGTATATTTGGGGTATTAGTCCCTTGTCAGATGAATAGTTTGCAAATGTGTTCTCCAATTCTGCAGGTTCTGTTCACTCTGTTGATTATTTCATTTGCTGTACAGAAGCTTTTTAGCTTTACATAGTTTCATTTGTCTATTTTTGCTTTTGTTCTTGCCTGTGCTTTTAAAGTCTTATCCATAAAACTCTTTGACCAGACCAATGTGCTGAAATATTTCCCCTATATTTTCTTCTAGTAGTTTTGGGTCTTATGTTTAAGACTTTAATCCATCCTGAGTTGATTTTTGTACATGGTGAGAGATATGGCTTCAGCTTAATTCTACTGCAAATGGCAATCCAATTTTCCCGGCATCATTTATTGAAAAAAGCATCCTTTAGCCAATGCATGTTCTTCTCAGCTTTGTCAAAAATCTGTTGGCTGTAACTAATGTGGGTTTATTTCTGAGTTTCCTATTCTGTTCCATTGCACAGAATATTTTAATACCATTACCATGTTATTTCTGTTACTATAGCCTCGTAATATAATTTGAAGTCAGGTAATGTGAAGCTTCCAGTTTTGCTCTTTTTGCTTAGGATAGCTTTGATTGTTTGGGGTATTTTTTGGTTCCATATGAATGTTAGAAATGTTTCTCTAATTCTGCAAAAATAATTACATTGGCATTTTGATGGAGAGTGCATTGAATCTGTAGATTAGGGAAGTATGGTTAACGATATTAATGCTTCTCATCCCTGAGAATGAGATGACTGTCTATTTTTTTGTGTCATTTATGATTTATTTTATCAATGTTTTGTAGTTTTCCTTTTAGAGATTTTTCACCTCCTTGGTTAATGTTATTCCTAGGTGTGTGTGTGTGTGTGTGTGTGTGTGTGTGTGTGTGTGTGTTTCCTTCAACAGCTATTATAAATGAGACTGCCTTCTTAATTTTATTCTCAACTAGAACATTTGCAGTGTACAGAAATGCTACTGATTTTGTACATTGCTTTTGTATGCTGAAACTTTACTGAATTCATTTGTCAAATCTAAGAACTTTTTGTAGGGTCTTTCTGTTTTTATAGGTATCAGATCATATTATGAACAGAGATAAGTTGACTTCCTTTATTTTTCTAATTTTGATGCCCTTTATTTCTATTTTTAGAGACAGGTTTTGACTTCTGTCACCCAGACTGACTTGCAGTGGTGTAATCATAGCTCACTGCAGCCTTGAACTCTTGGACTCAAGCAATGCTCTTACCTAAGAAGCCTGAGTATTTTTTTTTCTTTTTAATTTTTGTAGAGACAAGGTCTTGCTATGTTTTCCAAGCTAGTCTTGAACTCCTGGCCTCAAGTGACTCTCCTACCTCAGCCTCTGAAATGCTGAGATTACTACCGCACCCAGCCTGGATGCCTTTTGTTTCTTTCTCTTGTCTGATAGCTCTGGTTAGGACTTCTAGTTCTATGTTGAATAGGAGTCATAAAAGTGGGTATCTTTGTCTAATTCCAGTTTTCAGAGAAAACATTTTTAACTTTCCCCTGTTCAGTGTGATGTTAGCTATGGGTTTGTTGTATATGGCCTTTATTATTTTGAGGTATGTTTCTTCTATGCCTACTTTGTTGAGGGTTTTTATCATAAAGAGATGCTGAATTTTATCAATTTTTTCAACATCTATTGAGATGACCATATGTTTTTTGTCTTTAATTCTGTTTATGTAATATATCACATTTATTGGTATGTGCATGTTGAACCATCCTTGCATCCCTGGTATAAACCTGCTTGATCTTGGTGTATCATCCCTTTGATGTGCTGCTGGATTCAGTTTCCTTGTATTTTGTTAAGAATTTTTGCATCTATATTCATCAGGAATATTGATCTATAGTTTTCTTTTTCTTTCTTTTCTTTTGGTCGTCTTCTTGTCTTTTTTTTGGTACAGGATGATACAAGCCTCATAGAATGAGTTAGAGGGAATTCAGCCACTTTGTTTAGGGGTTGATCTTTGCCTTCTCAGCCTCTTCTCTGGTCTTTGGTTGGCTAAGGTTTCCTGCCTCCTCCTGAGATGATTTTTTTTTTGAGATGGAGTATTGCTTGAAGTGTGTTGATTTTTCCCCATTTTTCTGCCTTTAATGAACTAACTTTTCTTTTTTCCAATATTCATTCAAATTTTACCCATCATAGCACTATTCTCAGTTTTCCTCCTAATCTTTTACTGCCAGTTAATTTTATGTCAAATAATTTTATTGTATCCAAGTAAAATATATAAAAAGTTTAAGAGTTAGATATGACTAAGCAGCTTGAAACAAAAAACAGAAGTGTCTCACCCCATCCTTCTCTGCCTTGGGGGCCTAACTCCTATCCCCAGGCTTCCCCCTGATATTTGGCTCCAACTTTTGGAATTATAATCATAGCTAAGGCTCATAAAGTGATTATTGCATAGTAGGTACTTTTCTAAAAATATTTCTATTATTTCATTCTTGTTATCCTGTTTTACTGATGGGACAACCGAGGTACAGAAACATTAAGAAACTTCCTAAAGGTCACATAGCAAGTGAGTAACAGAACCAGGATTCAAATCTAGGTAGCTGTACTCTCTTAACCATTATTACAATATGCTGCTGCCCAAAAATGCCTTTGTAACTGTTGTAATGTTTCACTGTTATTTCTTGATTTATCAATTGCAGACATCTTCCACTGACTTCCCAATGTGGTAAATACAGACTAAGGTCCCACGGCATGCCTTTACTTCTTGTCTCCCCTTCCTAACTTTAACGCAGTAATTTATAATTCATTACTATTTACACTCATGGCAAATATAGCATTATCATAACTACTAATTGCGCAGCTGACTAAATGGTACACTCCATGACCTCATTCACGAACAATCTGTTATTTTCCCAGGAGTATTTTTTTTGTTTGTTATTGTTATTGAGTGGGTTTGCTTTTTTTTCCTAAAATGTGATTTTTTTCCCTGAAAATCTGTATGTTTCCCTTAATTCTTCAACTGCTCATCAGTAACATGTTCCATGTTCTCAGATATAAAGTTTAATTTTTAAAAAAATTTTTCCCTAGGTTATTGGGGTTTAGTGATACTTGGTTACGTGAGTAAGTTCTTTAGTGGTGATTTGTGATACACTCATCACCCAAGCAGTATAGACTGCACCATATATATTGTCTTTTATCCCTTGCTTCCCTCCCACTCTTCCCCTCAAGTCCCCAAAGTCTATTGTATCATTCTTATAACATACTATAAAGCTTATTTTTCCCACTAGAGCCTTGCATGGGCTATTGCTGTTCAGGCCGGCCGTACAGCTGTTTATGTTGTTCATGGGACTGCCCTTGTCATCATTCTGAGTCTTCTTTTGCTGCTTTCCTGTATCAAATCTTGTATTAAGCCAAATATGTCTTCTCACTCCATTTCCTAAAGCACATTGAGGTAGCTTCCTAAGAAAAGGAACACGGTTTCTTTTGTTGGTTTTGAGTGCTTGTAAGCTGGACAATATCTCTAGTCTATCCCCACACTTAATTAGTATTTGGTTGGTCATAGTAGGCTGAGCATTTCATTCTACTGTTATCACAACACTGATGTTGTTGAGAAATCAGGTGTCGTTCAGATTTCAGTTAGCTGCCCCCACCCTTGGGGAGCTTCTCTTTCCCCCATGCATTCTAAAACCTCATAATATACCAGCTGTGGATGTGTCCTCAGAGGCCCATGGGTTTTTTCAACCCAAAGGCTTCTTTACTTGGAAATTATCTTATTTATTTCAGAATTGTCTTTCCTCTATTTTTTGTCCTGTGGTTTCTTTCTGGTATTACTATTATTCTTATGGCTGCACTGTTCTTTAAATTTATTTTTGAACTCAAATTTTTTATCTCGAAACTTTTTTTAAGTTTCTGGGAAATTACCTATACTTTATCTTCCAGCCCTTCTACTGAGACTTTTTCATTATGGTTATCATATTTTTAATTTCTAAGAACTCACTTTCTCTGATATCTCTTGTGTAGTATAATTTCTTTAGCATTTTTCTAATATTTTTTCTTTTCAATTTTCTTCCATTCACTGAGTTATTTTCTTTGACCTCTGGCTTCCTGTTCCCCATTTGCTGGTTTTGATGTCTTCCTTTTTAAATTTATCCTCAAGTGTCTGGTCATTTTTGACTATCCATTCATATAGGAGAATGCATTTCAAAAAGCTGATAATTAGAAGGCCTTCATGCATGGACAGGGCTTGTTCCTGGCTGGGCTTCACTGAGTGTGGGGAGCTGACTTTCCCACTGGGGAGACCTCCAAATGCCAGGAACTGGAGGCTGTTTAGCTCCTGCTGAGATGAGTGCTCCAATACCCCCCAGGCTGAGAGCAGGGTGGTGTACATCTGGGTGGTGGTGTTCTGGCAGCTCAACAGAGTAGGTGGAGGTGGAGAAGGGTCCCCTGCAGGGCAGCATGAAGACTTACGCTTAACTCCCGCCTGTGATCCCTGTTACTCTGGCATCTCTGAGCTTGGAGCCCTCCTCTTTCAACTTAGTCACAGGATAAACCCTTTATTTCTTTGTATACTGTTGTGAGTGATAAAAGAAGTGAACCTACATGATCTAGCCATCCTATACATAGACTTTCAACCCTTTTGCTCTCTCTCTCTGTGGCACCTAGGGTGGGTCTCCCAGTGGAACTCCTCGTGGGTTCTGCAGGGAGATTCCCTTCCCTTTGCTATTTGCTCAATGCCAATACTTAGGTTGTAGCTTCTTCTGTTTAATTAATTCAGTTTCCACTACTCTATCTGATTTTTCTCTTATAAAAACTTAATGAAATCTCTCATCTGCTTTTGCTGCTTCTCCTGTACTGTTTCTCTCTTGTGGGCTAACGCCTTTATTTCTATGATCCAAAGACTTGGAAGTTGGGTTGCTGAGGGAAGAAAATAAGTATTTTTAATTTGAATAGCTGTTGCCATCTAGCTTTTCAAAAAGTCTAACACTTACATTTATGGGAGTACCCTCTCCTTAATATCCATAACAGTAATAAGCATTATTTTCCCCTTGTTTATTGCTAATATGATTAAGGAGATATTTAGTTGTTACCTAAACTTGCATTGCTCTGAATACATACCAGTGATGTGGAGAAACTTTTGACATGTTTGTGGGCCATTTGGAACTGCACTTCTATCAACTGTCTTCTTAAATATTTGCTCAATTTTCTAGCATCTTATATGTCTTTTTCTTGTCCGTTTGTAAGAGCTCTTTATATGTTATAGATGTTTGTCATCTGAATTCAAATACTACGCCCCCAAATCTATTGCTTATCTATTGCTTATGTAAGTAGGATTTTAAAAAATCATACAAAGTTTTTATTTTTTATAGAATCAAATGAGCTCACCTTTCTTTTATAGCTTCTGGATATTTGATTTTATATGTGGTCTCTTATATTAAAATCATATACATATATTATATCTATTATATATATATATACACATATATATAATACTAATTATACCTATTTTCTGTATATGTGTTTTTTTTCCAGATAGATAGCCAGTAGTATAAGTACTGTTGACACTTGGTCCCAACAATGTGAGGGTTAGGGGTACTGAGCAGTCAAAAATGTGCAAATGGTGAGTGCAGTAGCCCATACCTATAATCCCAACACTTTGGGAGGCTAAGGCGGGCAAACTGTTTTGAGCCCAGGAGTTTAAGACCAGCCTGGGAAACATGGTAAAAACCGATTTCTACAAAAAATGCAAATATTAGCCAGGGATATTGGCATTTGCCTGTTCCAGATATCCGGGAGGCTGAGGTAGGAGGATTGCTTGGGCCCAAGAGGTTGAGGCTGCAGTGAACTTTGATCATGCCACTGCTCTCTCACTTGGGTGATGGAGCAAGACCTTGTCTCAAAAAAAATGGTGCAAGTAACTACTAGTAGTCTACTGTGGACCAAAAACCTTATCAATAACAAAGAGTTAACACATATTTTGTATGTTATATGTTTTCTATACTATTTTCTATATATTGTATTCTTACAATAAAGTAAGCTGGAGAAAAGAAAATATTATTAAGAAAATAATAAGGAAAAATATGTTTACAGTAGTATACTGTATTTGTCTATAATACAAATTTACATCATCTGTTTACAAGATGAATCATTTGTCTGACATGTGGCAACTGCAGCTGCAGACCTCAAACGATGGTATCTAGCAATTCAATGGTTTCTTATAATGTCTTGACTTTTCTCTGCTTCTTAAGAACACTTCCAGAATCACTAGTGGCACTTCACATGGGTTTTCAGTATTGCACTAAATACAACAACAAATACATGAGAAGCAAGAGAGATCACTTTTTGCCATAATATGCAATTGCAATAAAAATACTGAAGAGATGCAATGCTCACAGAGAGATGATTAGCATCACACAGATTTTTTTTTTTTTTTTTTTTTTTTTTTTTTTTTTTTTTTTTTTTTTTTTGATATGAAGTCTCACTCTGTTGCCCAGGCTGGAGTACAGTGGTGTGGTCTTGGCTCACTGCAACTTCCACTTCCCAGAATTGCTCAAGCGATTCTCCTGCCTCAGCTTCCAAAGTAACTGGGATGACAGGCACCCACCACCATGCCTGGCTAATTTTTTGTACTTTTAGTAGAGATGGGATTTTATCATGTTGGCCAGGCTGCTGTCAGACTCCTGAACTCAGGTGATCTACACGCCTTGGCCTCCCAAAGTGCTGGGATTACAGGCATAAGCTACTGTGCATCATACGGCCTCACACAGTATTTTAAGTGGATACTAGAAACACTTGAGCACACCACAAGAGTAACAGAAAGTGGCTGTTTAATTATTCCAATAGTACAATATGTAGACAGTTAATTTTACTGTTAATACTACATCTTTACATTTGTTTGCATTTCTCTTTATTGACAATGGCACCATATATGGTCTGTGTTTGTGTGTGCATATGTTTTGATAATTTTTAACTTTTTATATTAGGCTTGTGTATATTCATTTTTAAAAATATTTCTAGGCTTTGTAGTTCATCTGTGAGGTTTTTTTTCAAATTGTCACAAAAAAATTTCACCATATTTTGATTGAAAAAAATCTTTGTATAATTGGACCCATGCATTTCAAGCCCATGTTGTTTAAGGTCATCTATATAATCTTTCAAATAATTCATCTCTCTTCTGCAGAATTGAAATACTGACTTTGAAATATATTAGATTTTCATATATAGTAAGATCTATTTCTGTACTTGGTTCTTTTGATATTTTTTCTATTCCTATTCTAACACCATACTGATTTTAAATATAATGGCTTTACAGTTCATTTTGATATCTAGCAAAACAGATTCCCCTGACTTTTCTTCTCAGAAACTTATTCTCCCAAAACCATGTTAAAATATTTTAATACAATTCCATTTTTTTTGTGATTTTTACGATTTAGTTCAGTATATTTCTTTTAAAATTTATTTCTAAATATATTATAATTTTAGTTCTTACTATAAAAGGAAATAATTTGCTATTTCCATTTCTAGGTGTTTATTGAGAAAAGAGATTATAGCTATCAATTTTTATCGTATTTACCTTCAATCCAATCAGTTAACCATTTTTATACTAGCATGTTTTTTATTAGAGATTCTTTCTAGGAATGTAGTTATGAAATGTGCAGAAGAATATAGTTTTCATTCTACTTTTTCAGCATTTATAGTTGCCATTTCATTTTCATGTCTTACTACGTTTACTAGAACCTTCAATATATTGTAGGATAATAATAACTGGTATTATTATTTATTTTCAGAATTTAATTGAAAAGATTTCTGTTCTGTTTGCCACCATATTTGCTGTTTTTTTGGTTGTTATATATACTCTATTATACTTAATTGCTTTCCCTCTCTTCTGTTTTATGTAGAGTTTTTATTGGAAATTAGTATTGAGCTTTTCAAGTACAAATGCAACATCTTTTGTCTTGGCCATGTGACTTTTTTACTTTAATTTGAAGTTACATCACACCACATTATGTTGATATATTTCCTGATATTGAACCACTCTGGCACTTCTAAAATTGCCTCATTTTGCATAATGTATTTTTAAAAACATTTCTTTATTCTATCTGCCATATTTTCTTTCGAATGTATGCATCTTAATTCATCAATGGTATTCATCTATAGTTTTCCTAAGTGTAGCATTTTATAAGCTTTTGGTATTAAAGTTATGCTGGCTTGACCTTTTACATGGTATGACATAATTTAATAATATTGGCATTACACCCATTTTTAGGGTAACAAAGCTTAGCTGTAACCTTGTCTGTTGTCAGGAACTTTTTCAATGGTAGATTTTTACTTGTCTTTCCAATCTCTTCTGTCATACACTTCAGTTTACAGTTTATATTTTGCTGGACAATAATTTATTTTTAATTTGTTAGGGCAGACAATGATTATTTTTTTAGAAACTTTTATTCACTCACCTCTGTGACTATAATTTTTCCCCTCATTCTTTTTTTACTTTTTATGATTTAATGTAGTCTAAGCATACAATGTTTATAAAGTCTACAGTAGTGCATGGCAATGTCCTAGGCTTTCACATTCACTCATCAGTCACTCACTGACTCACCCAAAGCAACTTCCAGTCCTACAGGCTCTAGTCAAGGCAAATGGCTTATGCGGGTGTGCTCTTTTTTATCTTTTATACTGTATTTTTACTGTACTTTTTCTATGTTTAGATCCACAAATACTTACCATTGTGTTACAATTGCCTACAATATTCGGCAAAGTAACCTGCTGTACAGTTTGCAGCTTAGGAGCAACAGGCTGTCCTGTGTCGTCTAAGTATGTAGTATACTACACCAACCACAATGACAAAATCACCTCACCAGGTACTTCTCAGAACAAGCGTATCTCTGTCCTTAAGGAATTCATAACTGAAGTTAATTAGTTAATAGGATCACTAAACAATTAGTTGAATATTAATCAGTTTTAGGTTAAAACTTTGTCACTCATTCACAAGTCATTTGAGCAGTACATGTTGGTATTTGTTTCCCCTCATTCTTATATAGCTTATCTCTCTTTTCTTAGTGAAATGAGAGATCTGACTATTTTATTGGTATTTTAATAAACTTTTTTGAAATATACATAGTAACATACACACACACACACACGTATATAAGTCTTTGCTTACTTTCAGCCTTCATTGTTACTTATTTCTTTTTGTATTATCCTTTGATTTTTGTTAGCTTTTCCCCAATTTCTAAAATAAATGTTGTTACTTTATTATTTTCTAATACTAAAGATATTTTAGGATATCCAGTTTTTTCTCTTTTTTAAAATCCTTTTTGAGACAGGGTCTCATCTTGTCACCCAGGCTGGAGTGCAATGGCACCATCATGGCTCACTGCCTCAACCTCCTGGGCTCCAGTCCTTCCACTTCAGCCTCCCAAGTAGCTTGGACTACAGGTGCGTGCCACCATGCCCAGATGATTTTTCTTTTTCTTGTTCTTTTTCTTTTTTTTTCACTTTGTTGCCTATGTTGGTCTTGAACTCCTAGGATCAAGCAATCCTTCTCTGCCTCCTAAGTGCTGAGATTACAGGTGTGAGCTACCGTGCCCCACCCAATTTCCATTTTTCCCATGTCCCATGTAAATTTTCTATTTTTGCTGTGTCCCATAGGTTTTGATATGAAGTATATATCTTTACATAGTTTTCAATATGATTTATAATTTTACATTTACTATCCTTTTTGATATAATAATTTTTTAGGAGTATATTTTATAACTTCCAAGTAGTAAACATTTTCAGTCACTTTTAATTTATAATTTTATTAGCTTATTATCAGACAGTTGGCCTGTATAATCTACATGTTTTTCCATTTTGCTAGGGTTTTCTATAGAGCTAAGGCATAAATGATATTTCTAAATGTTTCACAGATATATAACAATGAATATACCTTTTATTGATGCAATGCAGGGGTTCGTATATAGCTATTAAATAAAGATTGGTGACTGTATTCTTTATATCTTTATTTTCCTATGATTTATCAGAATTGCCAATTCTGAAAGAATCTTTGTATTCTGAGGTCTTTTTCTATAACAGTATTGTTTTATTAAGTTCACCTTACATTTAAGTTTTTGCTTTGTATATTTAACTGCTTTGCTTTTTGGTGCATACAATTTTATGACTGTTAAATTTTTATTCATGACATAATTTTTTATTACCTATTGTCCCTCTTTATCTGTTTAAGGCTTCTAAACTTAAATTCTACTGTATCTGTTGTAATTTATTTACAGTTGTTTTCTTTATATTAGCATTTTTCAGGTGTCTTTAATCTTCCATTTATTTTCCCCTTTATTTTATTCACTGTAAGTTGTTTTTAAAAAAATTTTTAAACTCCTATTTTCTAAATGAATCTGACAATCTCTGATGGCTTTTGACCACTCTCTAATCCAATTTCTCTTTTTACCATACATTTTAGTGTTAAGTTGATATACTTAATTTTATTTCTTATATCTTACTTTAGATCTCTTATTTTATATTGTTATTTAATCTCTTTCCTATTTAGTATTTTTACTAATTGAAGTTACTATTGTTTCTCTCATTAATTTGAAAGTTCTACAGTGCTTTGGCTCTAAATAATATATATATTCCTCACACATTTTGAGAAAATATGATACCAGCTATTTCCCCTGCGGATACATAATTTTTCCCTCATCTCTGCCCTTCCCCAATCTGGTAAATTATGACCTTAAGAATACTTTCATCTTCTTCTCCTTTCCTCTTCCTCCTTTCCCCTTCCAGGAATCTCTGGAACACTTTTACCCTTCCCTTTATTCACTCCTCCCAGCTTCAGGATTTTACTGAGGATAGCTTAGTAGTTTAGGATTTATACTAATAGCATCTACCATGAAATTGTCTGTAAAACAAAAATAAGAATATGTAATGTGTTTTCTTTAAAGAGTCTATCATTATAAAGGTATATGTGTTCTCACGTGTATACATATATTTTCATCAATATTTATAAACTTTCCTACCATTGGTATTAGCTTGATTTACTTTTAATTTAGATAATTTTTTAACTGTGTAAGTAACATATGAATAAATTCTCACTGTAAGGTATTCACATAAGAATTCTACAAGAAAGATAAACTCTTACTTGGCCACCCCTCATCCTGTTCCCTTCCTAAAGATACTTCCTTAAAGCCACTGTATTAGTACAACATACATTTTTCCACACTATTTTCCATGTGCTTATGTATACAGATATATTTGAACATTATCATTGTTTTGATTTTCTGTGTATTTACTATAAATTATGTCACGTTACCTGTATTGCTTTGCAACTTTACTTTTTCACTTAATGTATGTATAAGAGATGTTTCTAGATCAGGAAATAGGGTTTAACTTGATACTTTTAAACTTCTAACTTGATAATACTGACTAGCATGGATATAGCATAGTTTTTTGATGGACATTTAGTTGCTTCTATTAATCTGTGACTTGAAGACAGTGCACAATGTCTCACATGTCACCCTCTGCACATTAATGATGGTTTCTGTAAATATGGATATGTGGATTTGCTAAGTCAAAAGGTAGAGGCTTTTACTGCTAAACTGCCACCCAGGAATTGCTATGCTTATTCCTTGCCAGAAACACATGAGTTTTACATTTTCAACATTTGTGTATGCGATTGTTTCTCTCTACCTTGAATAGAGGGAACTTCAAAAAGTATTACAAAGTTGTATCTATTATTATCACATTTTTATTTATGCCAGTCTGTTTGGTGAAAAAATGTATCTCGTGTTTTAACATGCTAACTGACTGGTAGTGAGGTGAGCGTCTTTCGTGAGTTCATTAGCTATTTGTGTTTCCTCTCCTGTAAATTGCCTATTTCCACTCTTGTCTTACTTCATTTTGTTTAACTCATAACAAATTCTGACTCATAGGAATTACATGCTTCCAGTTTTAATCCTTTATTGGTATGTCACAAACTTTTTCTCCTAGTCTATTGCCTATTTTGCCTATATATGCGGAATGCTTGAACAGAACAAAATGTTAATATTTTGATTTAGTCAAATTTAACAGTCTTTTCCTGTATAACTTTATATTATGCCTTGCTTGAGAAAATGAGAAAATAGCCAATACACTAAAATAAAAACAATAGTTTTCTGTGTTTTCTTCAGTATTTACATAATTTCTTGAACATTTAGGGTATTGACCCATGTAAAATTTATATTTCCTTATGTGAAATAGGGCTCCAATTATTATTATTATTTTCAAATGAATTGTCAAATGTACCACACCATTTATGCATATTTCATCATTCCTTACTGCCACTATTATTGTCAAATAAATTCTCATATGTAAATGGGCCTTTAGGAGTTCCTTCTCCCTCAATCCATTCATTTCTTCTTGGTCCATACCCATGCTGTTCTAATAGCTACAACTTTGTGGAATATTTTGAAGTATCACAGAGTAATTTTTCCACCTCACACTTCCGTGTAGTTCTTTATTTTCAAAGCTTTCTTGGCTACTTGAGAACATCTCTAACTTCCCAGGTATATTTTATAATCAGCTTGACAAGTCCCATAAAAAACTATATTGCATTTTGATTGAAAATGCATTTAATTTTAGATTGGCTCTGAGGAATTAACATTTTTATAACGTTGACTTTTCTCATCTCATGGATATATATTTCCACTTATTCATTTCTTCCCTTCTTATTAAATTTTCCTGTTTCATTCATTTAGATCTTACATATTTCTTATTAGGTTTATTGCTAGGTAGTTCATATTTTTTATTTATATTATGAATGAAATCTTTTCTCAATTACATTCTCCAATTGGTTGTTACTGATATATAAGAAATGTACTAACTTTTGTGTGTTATCCTAATATCAGCATACCTTGGTGAACTTATTAGCTTTCAAAGTTTCATAAATTCTTCAGTTTCTTTCTTGCTGATGAAAACCTATCTTATTTATCAGTAATAAGCATTTAATTTGACATAATGAATTTAAGGTAAAGTTTTAGAACCAGGATATAAATCTAGGTGAACAGTATAACTTCCTTTCTTCTTCATATTAGTTGATGGGGACTCTTTTCTTTTTCTTTCTTTTTTTTTTTTTTTAGACACAGTCTCACTCTATCACCCTGGAACAATTTTGGGTGACTGTAGCCTCCGCCTCCCAGGTTCAAGAGATTCTTGTGTCTTGGCCTCCTGAGTAGCTGGGATTACAGGCATAAGCCTCCATGCCCAGATAATTTTTGTATTTTTAGTAGAGATGGGGGTCTCACCATATTGGCCAGGTTGGTCTCAAACTTCTGAGCTCAGGTGATCCACCTGCCTTGGTCTCCCAATGTGCTAGGATTACAGGCATGAGCCACTGCCCAGCCCTTCAGGGTGACTCTTAACATTTAATGATTTCTTCCTCCATACCTCCATCCATTATCCCTTTTCCTCAGCACAAATGAAGCTATAATAGAAAAAAGGATCTCTGGTTCTTGCTAAATCTTTCATTTTACCTACTGAGACCCAAATAATTTAAATGATTTGCCTAAGGTCACACAACTTAGCACTCAGAAAGTGGCAGAATTAGATTAGCTTCAGGAATGGTTATTACAGCCTTCAACATGTAAGCACAAATAACCATGGCTTAACTGTGGCTCTTTTGTAAATTGTATTATGCTTCTATACACTTCCCATTTTGTTGTTACAGAGAATGATTTATGTATTCACGAATTAAGTAAATTAAATTATTAATTAAATATTTTTATATTTTATGAATGTGAGTGAAATAGGCAAATTTTCATGTAAATTTTTTTATTTCTTTTTTTGTTGTTATACTTTAAGTTCTGGGGTATGTGTGCAGAACAAACAGGTTTGTTACACAGGTATACATATGCTATGGTGGTTTGCTACACCCATCAACCCATCATCTACATTAGGTATTTTTCCTAATGCTATCTATCCCTAGACCCCCACTACCAACAGGCTCCGGTGTGTGCTGCTCCCCTCCCTGTGTCCATAGGTTCTCATTGTTCAGCTCCCACCTATGAGTGGAAACATGCGGTGTTTGGTTTTCTGTTTTTGTGTTAGTTTGCTGAGAATGATGGTTGTCCATCAGTGATAGACTGGATAAAGAAAACGTGGCACATATACACCACAGAATACCATACAGCCATAAAAAAGGATGAGTTCATCTTCTCTTCAGGGACATGGATGACGCTGGAAGCCTTGCAAATATTATATGCTTTCAATTGTATACTTTTGAAAAGTAGGAATTGGGCCATATTTATTATATAAAAATCTATAAGTATATACAAAGTGGCTAAAAGAAATTATCAAAATACTTCAGACTATAGGCCAATGAAAAGTAATTAAACCCTGAAAGTGCATTCAGCATTGTGAGAGATTAAAGAGATGCATAAAATATGGGGTAATGATAATGAAACAATATAATTAAATAGCTATTATTGGTAGAGAAATACATTGTACTAAATACCTTGCATATACTAACTCACTTAACTCTAAAATATACACACTCAACAACCAAGAAGTTAGTATCATTTTCCTCCTTTCACAGAGGAGATAACTGAAATTTAGAGAGGTGAAATGACTTGCCAATGTCATGATATTAATGAGTAGCAAAGACTGAATTTGATCTCAGGTGTATTTTACTCCAAAGCTCTTGTTCTGCCTTTTCTATATATATTGTTTTCCTTAGAATCCGACTAGACAGATACACACATATCATCCCATTTGGCAATGCTGCATTAGTACACCAAGTCCCAGGATAACATTTTTAAGTTTTAACTGAGTCATAAATGAATCTAGCACCAAAAAGCTGGTCATGTAACTTATGAACGTTTTCTGTGAACCCCTTCAAGGACATATCTCATCACAAATCAAAAAATCAAAAGTCATTGTGGAAGAACTCCTGATAGAAGCAGCTACATGGCTGAATATCAAACATATGTGAAGCAACATGAGTCAGATACAAAAGAGCATATCTTACATGATTTTGTTTAAACTCTTGAAAAGACAGAGCTAATCCATAGTAACAGAAAGCAGATCCATGGTTGCCTGGGGCTGAGGATTGAGAAGAATTGATTGGGAGGAGAAATTAGGAAATCCTTTTGGGGTGGTTAAAGGAGAATGTAAACATTCTTCAGTAACAGGTCACAATTATATGTGGAATGCATTTAATGGTTCCTCTGAACTAGGGTAAAGACTCAGATTCATCAGGAAACTGCTTTGGAGAAGATAATTTAATAATATGTTATGTGGCTCTGACCAAATGTTTCAGCAGTTTGGTCAGAGACCAGAAGCAAAATTTAGCTACTGAAATGAACAGTCTGATAGTTTAGTGAACAATCAATTCTGGTAATCTGTCCAGATGCACAAAGGGCACACATGAACATCTCACATGTCCTATCTTGATACAGAATTAAGGCAGCGAGTTATTTTTTTCTTTTTGGAAATGGACATAACATTATAATGAGAAGACAATTTTCCATTTGAGGCATCAGCCTGCAGATTACCTCTTTCATTTCAGCTTTTCTCGTTTTTATGGCAAATTCTGCTGCAACATTAATGATAACGGCTTTTTGCACTCATATCATTATGAGATCTTTACGTTAATTCAAGGATCTCAATGCCTGTCTTGAACAATGTCAAATGTAACAATGAAATATGAGCAAGGCTTATTGGAAAACATCTGTATGCGTCTCACATCCAAAAGTGTATAATGTGTTCTATTTTGAAATTCTGATTTCTTTACAACATAAATTTATCTATTATATGATATGATTTCTAAAAGATGATTCTTATTCTCTTACATTCACTATTTAGCTCTTTGGGAGGGAAAAGCAATCATAAAAACGAAAAGCTTGCTGTGCGTGATGTATGTATTTATAGTCTCAGCTATTCAGGAGACTGAGGCAGAAAGATCACTTGAGCCTAGGAGTTTGAGTCTGTGGTGTGGTATGATAAACCTTTGAATAGCCACTGCACTCCAGCCTGGGCAATGTAGTGAGACCTTATAATGCAGTGAGACCTTGTCTCCAAAAGATACAATAAAATAAAATTTAAAAAGTGAAAAGAAAAAGCTAAAAACAACAGTTTTTTAAAGGAGATTTCTACTTTGAATTTACAAAGATGGGTACTCAGGATCTATCATACTTGGTAAAGATTTAAAAACAGGCCTGAAGCAAAGAAACAATATGAAATAGAAAGTGTTCAGTGCAATGTGAATGAAAAAGGGTAAAAGGGCAGTTATGATGCACATGATCACCACGGATTAAATTTTAATTCAGGATTAATTTCTTAATTAAGGGATTCGTTTCTTAATTAATAGGCAGGCTTTGCAGGGTCCTTGAATATCTTGAAGTTACAAGCTAATTTCTCTCTGTATGTAGGGAGAAAACCTATCGTCTTGCTCAGATGCTGAAAGGATTCTGTGATCCAGCCATGGCTCCTCCTCTTTATGAAAGTTAACCACAAGATTAAATAGATAGCTTAATCCAGGGTATTTCCAGCTCCTGAATATCCCATACACACTTCCTGCTGAAACATTCACTCCAAGTCACTGAGCTAAAAGCCCATACGGATGTACTTAGAGCTAAATGTCCCTAGAAAATGCACAGAAATACAAATTCCCAGGAAAATCCAACAAGTCAATAATAGAAAACAGGAACTGATTTAATACAGCATATTTTGGGGGCCAATATCTCATTCACTCAGACCACAGTTTCTCAGAAATCAGGGCTGAGCAAATAGATCACTTGCTGCACCTCCCCGTTTCCCTGCCACACAGACGCAGGCCACAAATCTCACAAGAAGAGAAAGGAAAGAACTTCTGCATTTGTTAGCTTCTAATATTAAGGTCCTAGACATTTTAAGAACGGTCCGAGGTCACCCAGGCAACATGTGGTAGAGAAGGGACGTGAATCTCAGCCTGCTTGGATCTTAGTAGCCTTTAACCTCTCTCCTACCTCTCTGGTCCGCCCAACATGCCTCCTTGGACTTCAATGGTTTAGTCAGTCCACTCCATCTGAACTGTTTCCCAAAGCTGCTCGTTAGACTGAAGGCACATTTCCATGCCAAGGTCTTTCTATTCCTTAATTCGGGTAAATGTCAAATTTATTATCCTCATGGCATAATAGAAAGGGTACAATGCTGAGAATCAGGACTCCTGGAATTGAGCCACTCCTCTCCTCTAAACAGACTGTGTGACCTTGCAAAAGGCAAGTATCAATCTGAGTGTCCAATGACCAGGGAGGGGGCATAGATTCTATGATCAGAAAGTTGAGATATAATAATATATGATTCTATTATTCCTTGGCACAAACATGTTTCTAGAGCAAGTGATTTGATCATGTTACTAGGTTATTAGATCCATGTCCTTATTCAGGGAAATATCTTATGCCCATAACAGTGTTGTCTATAACTCAGATTATCAGAACACCACCCAAATGTATTTAACTTGATTTTTCCAAAGTACAGCACATTGCCAAGTCCAAACAGGCCATTAAATGTCTTTTAATTGGCGAATTTGTTGAATGCCACTGCAATATCCTTTCCTTGTGCAAGCCTGGGAAAAGACATTAAGTGACTTTTGGAAATGAGGGCCTAAGTGGGCAGTGGGTAATTTAAAGCAGGAAGCTTTGGACCAGCAAAGAACCCTGGCTAAGAAGAAGCCACAGCCTCTAGGGGCTCATCACTCTATTTGTGAAACAGCACTAATAACCGGGGCCTATTGTAAGGATGCAGTGAGATGCATTCTGCTTGCTAAAAAAGTGCGGAAGACACTCAAAGCTTTATCAATGTAACTGCCAGGTATCTATTTGGGAAACGCCAGATTGACCACACTGTCCTTCAGCTAACCCAGTTTCACAGATACACTTTGCTACCTTAGTACAACACATGTTAACCTGATAGAACTGCATGGACTACTTCTCCTAATGAGACACTCTTGCAAAGATTCTCATGCTCCTTTTAATTATGTTATTTTACAGGGACTCTGCTGATACTTCTGCATTCCCACTTGTGAGGTAGGAAAGGGCAGAGATTTATCAACCACAGAGTATGACTGGAGGCAGTGGCGACATGTTTATGTGGCCTTTCTCAGGTCACCAGTGAGTCACAGTGGCATCGGACTCCTATCAGGTTCTATGACATACAGGGCAATGTCCCTCATTCCAGTGAGCCTCCTTGTGGGTGAATGGCCTTTCAGATTTTTCAGAAAAGTCAAGCATTTTTTTTACAGTTCTTGATTTTGAGACATTAGGCTGACAGTGATGGACAGAAACTGATCCAGCTAAGACATACAAACTGCTTTAAAGGCAGAAAAGTCTGCTAGAAAGCAACTGTGTGAAGATGGCTTTATGAACAGCAGACTTGGCAACTTTTCCTGGGTCTCCCACTTTCACAAAGGTGCTCTAACATCTCAGCTGTCTGGAGATTTCTATTAGGCTTTTTGAAAACTTGACCTGGGCTTGTGTGTGCTTGTATATGGGGTAGTAGATGAAAGTGGGGCATGTCTTTTTGCCTTTGAAGCTGGCCCAACTGTTCTAGTGCAGACAGATGTAAGCTATAAACCAGTGGCATTAAGATATGAGAGTACATGCCCTGGGAATCTTTATCTTCACCTCCCTAATCACTTTGGGGGCTACTGTGAGACCAGTCCCAATGTATTTCTGAGTGGGTGCAGCAGGTCAGGTACAACTGAACGTTAACCCCACTTGCCTCTAGGATCTGGCCATCACAGGCAGCATGGGGCTTCAGTGGACTTCCTGCAGTTCTCTTCCCAAGGAGGCTCAGCCTGTTCTGGCTTTGCTAAGAGATTCTGGATTCTTCTATTTGCCTCCTTGGTATCTACCCTTCCTCCCCTCCCTTCCCCTCCCTTCCTTGATCCATCCAGCCAGGACTTCAAAGATATCCTTCCTCCCTGCATCCTAACAGGTTAAAGACTTGGTCCCGAGTCTCCTGAGCTGTGGCAGGTTGCAAATCACTGGCCAGTTCAAGAAAACTGCTCCTAGTGCATCAGGGCAGCTCTTAAACAAGTGCACCCTTGTGGTAAGAAAGGTGACAGAACAAAGCCAGAATTGCTTTTCACTTCTGGAAACACTGGTCTTCCTTGTCAGAGTTTGGGTTACTTAATCTTTTCGTGTCAGGAATAAGATTTCCCTGGTGTGACATCTGCTGATAGCAATGGACAGTCCACAATTTCCAGTGCCAAGAAATTAATGCTCTAATCTGCATAATCAAATCCCCAGGTAAACATCACCATTCTTTTCTCAGTGCATTCTGTCCCTTGCATTCCCAAATCCTTCTATTAATCCAAAATTCAGAATGAAAATGTAGTGCTTAACAACAATTTTTACTAGGGGAGTTTTTAAGGTTACTATGATAAACATTTACTGCATGAAATTTACTAAATTCAGGATAATCAGGTTTTCTTATGGGTTTGAAATATGAAAAAAATATATATAGCCTGAATGTTCCATGCTACAAGGTGCATTTCCTGAATTTACACTTCAATCACTTAGTCTATTCCAATACAATGCTGATTTATGTTCAGGGTTTGAACCTCTATTTAATGTTGAAATCCTTAAAACAAACGTTAGCCATAGAGGGCTCTTCACTTTTCCGTAAGACTTCTTAATTCGGTTTAACTAGATTTTTCTTCAGTTAAAAAGCCAGAAAGAAGTGTTGTTGAAGGTCATAGTGACAGAAAATTCACCAGCATGATGCTCCTGGAGGTTCTTGTTTTCCTACAGAGCTGGATGAGTTAATCTGATATTGTTGCAAGAGGTTGAGAAGGCCAAACAAGGCCCAATCAGGGTAAGACAATTCTATAATCTTACAGCTATAATTAAATCCAGGACTTGGGATCCATGTAAATATAAATTCCAGTATTAGTCTTGAATTTAGTCTGCAAATTGCTTTTTTGGAACGGTGTTACCCTAACAAACTCCTATTTATCCTTCAAAGTCCAGGTAAGCTGTGACTGCCTCCTAGAAGGCTTTCCTGACACCCAGAATAGTGTTCATCACTTTTTCCTCTGAGGACCTCGGATAGTAAATGTTTCTGTTGTGTTTACTACTCTGCTGAACAACTGTTTGTTCATATTATCTGTCTCCTTATTAAATGATGACCTCTTCAAGTCTGTGTCTAGATCATCTCTGTGTCCTCAGAAGCTAGTACACTACCA
Organism: Callithrix jacchus; assembly: GCF_049354715.1. Classification (NCBI taxonomy): domain Eukaryota; kingdom Metazoa; phylum Chordata; class Mammalia; order Primates; family Cebidae; genus Callithrix; species Callithrix jacchus. The sequence continues at coordinate 97,762,181 of NC_133507.1, read as the reverse complement.
AGGACATAGTGTACATAGAATTTTTGTTGAAATAATGAATAAAGCAATATATTCTGGCTGCCTCATGTATATGATTGTACAGCGTAGTGCCCAGGTGTTCTGAGCACATGCACCACATTTTAAATTAAAGAGCCACCATTTCCAGGGCAGAGATATGAAAGCAGGTTGCAGGCCAATCCTGGTCCACAGTTGCCTTAATGTGTTTCCTTGGTGTCTTGAAATAGTTGAACTAGGTGTTAGCCAATATTTAAAAATCGAGAGACTACATGCAAAAGTCTGCATTTCAAACTTCCTAAAATTTTCAAAGCTATAATGACACCTAACTAGCATTTCCATGGGGCCAAACTGGCTGGGGCTGGCTACAGAGCACATAGCTTCCTTTCCTGTTTCCTTCACCCTCCTTAGCCCCTTAAAGCATCTGATCTCAGAGCATGAGAGTCTTCATCATATTGGTGAGAGGATGGCTTATATAGAGCCAACCACATAATAATACACATTGACACATATTATGGGAAGCCAGTCATGTGCTCTTGGAAGCAATTAATACATGCTAATACAATTAATACAGCTATCTAATTTTAGAAGGATATGAAGAATAGAAAGGTGCCTTCTATTAAGTCACTTAAAATTTAAGAGGGAGTGGGATGGGAAGATAAAAACCCATGAAACAATATGAAGACACTGGTCCCTCTGACCAAAGGCATATTCATGTAATACAATCTCTGCAGCTTAAGGAGCCAATAATTCCAAGAGAGAACCCGTGTTTACAGTCTCACTGGCAACAAGAAGAGATAAAACAAACAACAAAACATCTGAAACTCATTTAAAAGGAGAGATAATTTCCACTAATTGTCCTGACCCATCTAAACATAATATTCCAAAGCCTTCCTTTTTCATCTTAAATACACAACACCCTAAGAACTGCTCTCGGGGGGATTTCCAAGATGGCGTGGTAAGAACAACTCAGGATGCAGCTCTCAGTGAAAGTGCAGAGGGTGAGTCCTAGCCGCATTTCCAGATGGATCTTTGTTGCCCACAGAATGGGGAAATTCCCAGGAGGAGGAGAGACATGGGATGCCAGCGCAGCCCTCTCAGCTTGTGCCGCCATTTCAGCCAGCACTGCAGCACAGTGGCACCCCACACAAAATGCGCTGGTCTGGGTGCCCTGTTAAACTGGCAATCTGAGATTTGGGAGAGCAGATTAGCATATCCATCAGATTAAACGGGACTTGGACAGAGAGCCAGACCAGGAGATTCCTGGGAAGTGACATTTGAGCCGGTGCAGTGGGTCACTGCACGGGAAATCACACACATCCCAGTGCCCTTTCAGCAGGCGACTAAGACACCTGGGAGAGAGTCAACCATTCAACTTAAAAAAAAGAAAGAAAGAGAGAGAAAGGGCTCTGAGGCAGGGAGCCAGGTGATTAGGCTTGGCAGGTCCTGCCCCCACAGGGACAAACAAAACTGCGATTCGAAATGCTCGGGGTTGGGAGTTTCACTGTGGGCACAGCTGTATCCAGGACCCTGCAGCTCGGTGGGGGAGGGGTGTGCGCCACTACTGAAGCATTCCACATCTACTGAGGTACACTCCCATTGTTGACGCAGCCTGCTGTTGCCGAGGCAACCCACCATAACAGAGAGACTCCGCCAGTAGGGAGGAGACCATGGGCAACAGGCTGGAGCCCACAACAGTAGGGCGGAGTGCATGGCAGCAGGGCGGAGCCCACAGCAGCAGGGCAAAGCCCAAGGCAACAGGGCAGACCCCGCAGAAGGGCGGAGCCTCAGCAGGCAAATAAGGACTAGACTGCCTCCTAGCTGGGCAGGACAGTGCAGCAGATACTCATAAAGAAAGCTCTAACTCCCCGAGACAGAGCGTCTGAAGAGAAAAAGGGGATTTATAAGTTCTGCTGCAGCAGACATAAACGCACCTGCCTAACAGCGCTGAATGAACAACGGAGCTCACAGCTCAGTACTTGAGCTCCTATAAAGTACAGTCCATCTCCTCAAGCAGCTCCCTGACCCCTGTATATCCAAAGAGTCACCTCAAAAAGACTGATCAGACCGACATTTGGCGGGCATCATTCCGGGACAAAGATAGCAGAAGAAGAAAACTGGTAGCATCCCTCACTGTTCTGTAGCTGCTACAGGTGTACCCCAGACAAGCAGGGCCTAGAGTGGACCTCAGCAGTTGTACAGCAGGGGGGCTAGACTGTTAGAAGGAAAACTAAGCAACAGAAATACTTCATCATCAACAACCTGGGCGTCCACTCAGAGACCCAATTGAAAAGTCAGCAACTACTCAGACGACAGGTTGATAAATCCACAAAGATGGGAAGAAACCAGCACAAAAAGGAGGAAAACACCTGAAACCAGAACACCTCTCCTCCTACAAGGGATCACAACTCCTCACCAGCAAGGGAACAAAGCTGGAAGGAGAATGAGTGTGACAAAATGATGGAATCAGACTTCAGAAGGTGGATAATGAGAAACCTCCATGAGCTAAAAGAACATGTTCTAAATCAATGCAAAGAAACTAAAAACCTTGAAAGAAGATTTGAAAAATGATTCGAGGAAATGATAACAAGAATGAACAACTTAGAGAGGAATATGAATGAATTGAAGGAGCTGAAAAACACAACACGAGAATGTCGCAAAGCATGCACAAGTTTCAACAGCCAAATTGACCAGGCAGAAGAAAGGATATCAGAAGTCTAAGACCAACTCAATGAAATTAAACGAGAAACCAAGATTAGAGGAAAAAGTGCAAAAAGAAATGAACAAAGTCTCCAAGAAATGTGGGACTATGTGAAAAGACCTAACCTATGTTTGATAGGTGTACCAGAATGTGACAAAGAGAATGAATCCAAGCTGGAAAATACTCTTCAGGATATTATCTGGGAAAATTTCCCCAGCCTAGCAAGACAGGCCAACATTCAAGTCCAGGAAATACAGAGAACACCACAAAGATATTCTGCAAGAAGAGCAACCCCAAGGCACATAATTGCCAGATTCACCAGGGTTGAAATGAAGGAGAAAATACTAAGGGCAGCCAGAGAGAAAGGTTGGGTCACCCACAAAGGGAAGCCCATCAGACTCATGGCAGATCTCTCAGCAGAAACTCTACAAGCCAGAAGAGAGTGAGGGCCAATATTCAACATCCTTAAAGAAAAAAACTTTCAACACAGAATTTCATATCCAGGCAAACTGAGCTTCATAAGTGAAGGAAAAATAAAATCCTTTGCAAACAAGCAAGTACTGAGAGATTTTGTCACCACCAGGCCTGCTTTACAAGAGCTCCTGAAAGAGGCACTATACATAGAAAGGAACAACCAGTACCAGCCATTCTAAAAACATATCAAATGCTAAAGAGCATCAACAAAATGAAGAATCTTCATCAACTAATGGGCAAAACAGCCAGCAACCATCAAAATGGCAGTATCAAATTCACATATAACAATATTAACCCTGAATGTAAATGGGCTAAATGCACCAATCAAAAGACACAGACTGGCAAATTGGATAAAAAGCCAAAACCCATTGGTGTTCTGTATCCAGGAAACCCATCTCACATGCAAGGATACACAAAGGCTCAAAATAAAGGGATGGAGAAAGATTTACCAAGCAAATGGAGAGCAAAAAAAAGCAGGAGTTGCAATTCTCGTCTCCGATAAAATAGACTTTAAAGCAACAAAGATCAAAAGAGACAAAGAAGGTCATTACATAATGGTAAAAGGATTGATACAACAAGAAGAGCTAACAATCCTAAACATATATGGGCCCAATACAGGAGCACCCAGATATATAAGGCAAGTTCTTAATGACTTACAAAGAGACTTAGACTCCCACACAATAATAGTGGGAGACTTCAACACTCCACTGTCAATATTAGATGGATCAACCAGACAGAAAATTAATGAAGATATCCAGGGCTTGAACTCAGACCTGGAACAAGCAAACCTGATAGACATCTACAGAACTCTCCACCCCATATCCACAGAATATACATTCTTCTCAGCACCACATCACACCTACTCCAAAATCGACCACATAACTGGAAGTAAAGCACTCCTCAGCAAATGCAAAACAACTGAAATCATAACAAACAGTCTCTCAGACCATAGTGCAATCAAGTTAGAACTCAGAATTCAGAAACTAACTCAGAACTGCACAGCTTCATGGAAACTGAACAACTGGCTCTTGAATGTTGATTGGATAAACAATGAAATGAAGGCAGAAATAAAGAAGTTCTTCAAAACCAACGAGAATGAAGACACAACATACCAGAATCTCTGGGACACATTTAAAGCAGCCTCTAGAGGAAAATATATAGCAATAAGTGCTCACGTGAGAAGAGCGGAGAGATCCAAAATTGACACCCTATCATCAAAATTGAAAGAGCTAGAGGAGCAAGATAAAAAAAATAAATCAAAACCTAGCAGAAGACAAGAAATAACTAAGATCAGAGCAGAACTGAAGGAGATAGAGACACGAAAAACCCTTCAAAAAATCAATAAATCCAAGAGCTGTTTTTTTGAAAAGATCAACAAAATAGACCCCTAGCCAGACTGATAAAAAAGAAAAGAGAGAACAACCAAATAGATGCAATAAAAAACGATAAAGGGGAAATCACCACAGAAATTCAAACCATCATCAGAGAAGACTACAAACAACTCTATGCACATAAACTAGTAAACCTGGAAGAAATGGATAAATTTCTGGACACCTGTGTTCTCCCAAGCCTAAACCAGGAGAAAGCTGAAACTATGAATAGACCAATAACAAGGTCTGAAGTCGAGGCAGCAATTAAGAGCCAACCACACAAAAAAAGCCATGGGTTCACAGCCGAATTCTACCAGACACACAAGAGCTGGTACCATTCCTTCTGAAACTATTCCAAATAATCCAAAAAGAGGGAATCCTTCCTAAATCATTTTATGAGACCAACATCATCCTGATACCAAAACCTGGCAGAGACCCAACAAGAAAAGAAAACTTTAGGCCAATATCCATGATGAACATAGATCCAAAAATCTTCAATAAAATACTGGCAAACCGATTGCAACAGCACATCAAAAAACTTATCCATCATGATCAAGTAGGATTCATCCCAGGGATGCAAGGCTGGTTCAACATATGCAAATCTATAAATGTAATTCACCACATGAACAGAACCAAAAACAAAAAACACACGATTATCTCAATTGACGCAGAGAAGGCATTCAACAAAATTCAACAGCCCTTTATGCTAAAAACCCTCAATAAACTCAGTATCGATGGAATGTATCTCAAAGTAATAAAAGCTATTTATGACAAACCAACAGCCAATATCATACTGAATGGGCAAAAACTGGAAGCATTCCCTTTGAAATCCGGCACTAGACAAAGATGCCCTCTCTCACCACTCCTATTCAATATAGTACTGGAAGTTCTAGCCAGAGCAATCAGGCAAGAAAAAGAAATAAAGGGCATTCAAATAGGAAAGGTGGAAGCCAAATTGTCTCTATTTGCAGACAACATGATAGCATACCTAGAAGACCCCATCGCCTCAGCCCAAAAACTCCTGAAACTGATAAGCAACTTCAGCAAAGTCTCAGGATATAAAATCCATGTGCAAAAATCACAACCATTCCTATACACCAATAACAGACTTAAAGAGAGCCAAATCAAGAACGAACTGCCATTCACGATTGCTACAAAAAGAATAAAATACCCAGGAATACAACTTACAAGGAACGTAAAGGACCTCTTCAAGGAAAACTACAAACCACTGCTCAACGAAATCAGAGAGGACACAAACAGATGGAGAAACATTCCATGTTCATGGTTAGGAAGAATCAATATCATGAAAAGGACTATACTGCCCAAAGTAATTTACAGACTCAACGCTATCCCCATCAAGCTACCATCGACTTTCTTCACAGAACTGGAAAAAACCACCATGAACTTCATATGGAACCAAAAGAGAGCCCGCATAGCCAAGTCAATTCTAAGCAAAAAGAACACAGCGGGAGGCATCACACTACCAGACTTCAAACTATGTTACAAGCATTCAATAATCAAAACAGCATGGTACTGGTACCAAAACAGAGATATAGACCAATGGAACAAAACAGAGGCATCGGAGGCAACACAACATATCTACAACCATACAATCTTTGATAAACCTGACAAAAACAAGCAATGGGGAAAGGATTCCCTGTTTAATAAATGGTGTTGGGAAAACTGGCTAGCCATGTGCAGAAAGCAGAAACTGGACCCCTTCCTGATACCTTACACCAAAATTAACTCCAGATGGATTAAAGACTTAAACATAAGACCTGGCACCATAAAAACCCTAGAAGAAAATCTAGGCAAAACCATTCAGGACATAGGAGTAGGCAAGGACTTCATGACCAAAACACCAAAGCATTGGCAACAAAAGCCAAAATAGGCAAATGGGACCTAATGAAACTCCACAGCTTCTGCATGGCAAAAGAAACAGTCACTAGAGTGAATCGGCAACCAACAGAATAGAAAAAAATTTTTGCAGTTTACCCATCTGACAAAGGGCTGATATCCAGAATTTACAAAGAACTCAAACAGATTTACAAGAAAAAAACAAACAAGCCCATTCAAAAATAGGCAAAGGATATGAACAGACACTTTACAAAAGAAGACATACATGAAGCCAACAAACATATGAAAAAATGCTCATCATCACTGGTCATTAGAGAGATGCAAATCAAAACCACACTGAGATACCATCTCACGCCAGTTAGAATGGCAATCATTAAAAAATCTGGAGACAACAGATGCTGGAGAAGGTGTGGAGAAATAGGAACACTGTTACAGTGTTGGTGGGAGTGTAAATTAGTTCAACCATTGTGGAAGACAGTGTGGCGATTCCTCAAGGCCTTAGAAATAGATATTCCATTTGACTCAGCAATCCCATTACTGGGTACATATCCAAAGGACTATAAATCGTTCTACTATAAGGACACATGCACATGAATGTTCGTTGCAGCACTGTTTACAATAGCAAAGACCTGAAGCCAACCCAAATACCCATCGATGATAGACTGGACAGGGAAAATGTGGCACATATACACCATGGAATATTATACAGCAATCAAAAATGTTGAGTTCATGTCCTTTGTAGGGACATGGATGATTCTGGAGAACATCATTTTCAGCAAACTGACACATGAACAGAAAATGCAATATCACATATTCTCACTCATAGCGGGGTGAGGAAAAATGAGAACCCATGGACATGGGGAAGGTGGTACTATATACTGGGGTCTATTGGGGGGAATAGGGGAGGGACAGCGGAGGGGGAGATGGGGAGGAATAGCCTGGGGAGAAATGCCAAATGTGGTTGAAGGGGAGGAAGGCAGCAAAACACACTGCCATGTGTGTACCTATGCAACTATCTTGTACGTTCTGCACATGTACCCCAAAACCTAAAATGCAATAAAAAAATGCAAAAAAAAAAAAAAAAAAAAAAAAAAGAACTGCTCTCACTCCCTTCTCCTCTTCCCTCCCTTGGAGTTACTTCATTTGTGAAACCACCTCCCTGTACCTCTGCTACAAGCATTTCCATTTGCCTGGTTTCACATAATCCTTAGTTCACTCAGCATTTACTGAGGCTCACGTTTGTTCAAGGTGTGTAAGGGGAGGATTCAAAAGTCAAGACAAAGTTTTTGTCCTTAAGAAAATAAGGGCCAAATCAAACGAGAAAAGAGTAGGAATCATACCTTGATTTCCTTTTAACAGACCACAAATGCCTGCCATGGTAATGCTGATGGGAACACAGCATTTAGTGATGATGCATGGACTTGTCAGCCCTGGGTCTTATGAAGAGAAAACAAACCCCCCAGTTGCTTTTGGAATGAAGAACAAAGGTATGCAGAAAGAATTGTAGCCTACTTACAAAGTAGCATATCAACACGGCTGGGACTTAGTGAGCAAGGTGTGAGAAGATTGAGTGGGGCGGGGAACTGTGATCTAACTCCAGGAGCACCTCCAAAGCATAAGAATTTAGAAATCAGATTGTGAGGAAGAGAATTTCTTATGCCTTTGCACAATGTGTTCTTGCTGGATGGCATTTATACTTTCTCTTGTCCACCTAGAGTCACGTGGAGGCATGGCTTCCTCTGCTGAGCCTTCCCCAGAGCCCTGCTCAAGCAGAGCTAGGCTTCCACTTGCCCCACGCCTGTCTCTGCCTGGCTGCTCTAGCTTCCCGCATGCCTTTTAGCACGTCATTTCATTTTCAGCCTTAATTGTAGACCACAGGCTCTTGAGCAAAATGCATTTTGCCGTGGACTTCTCAGCACTGATATTGCTTTGGGTGCTCCCAATTTGGTAATCGAATGAAAAGGAGTGGCAGGGGTGGGGTAGGCAGGGGTAGAGCAGCATTTTGAACAGAAAAATGCATTTCGAACAAAGTGGAACAGTTGAAGGAAAACCTATGTCACGCTCTGTAGAGTGAAAGTATTTCTGCTTGGCTAAAGTAAAGAATTTGTGTCAGAAAAAAAAGAAAAATGAGGCTGTTGAAGTGTGAAGCAAGTCTACAGAAGGTCTTGGGTGGATTATGAAGAGGGAAAAATCACATCTTGCCATAACCCTGATAATTCTTTCTCAGCTTTTGTATTGCTCTTACTTGATCCCAAGCCAGCCTCACGTGTTACATCTCATCATCGAAAGCCCTGCCCTGCAGGAACTGTGTGGTTTTTCAAGGCGTCCCTTACCTCTCAAGAGGGAGACTTTCTACACGTCTGATGGGTTAACCTTTCCAGTGCTTAGTGCATGAGACAGAATCCCTGCTGTACATTCTCCATATGTTTTGATGTCTGACCAGTGCCTATAATAAAACCACTAATGTTTTGTAATGATGCAGGATGAGAGGCTCACCGCCAGTGGATACTCTGCCATCTGAGCCCTGGTGTTACTCAGCATCCCTGAAGCATCCCTGGCTGCTCCTCCTGTCGCCCTATGGGTCTTTCTAAATTAGATCACAGGTTTGTAGGGCAGTGCTGGAGGCGCCTCCATGGCTGGTCCACACAAATAGCTGAGGGACAGAGTTAATCCATTCCAGAAACTCATAAGGCAAACTTATATCCCAGGAGGCTGAAAAGCCACGTAGATGCTCCAAACTTGGGTGGATGTTCTTGCTTCTTCTCCCAATTCCTTCTTAGTTTGTGTCTCAAGAGAGGTCACAATTAATCAGAATGAAAAGCTTCCATCACCAAAACTCAAGAACCACAGTTTCATTCTTAATCCTCTTCTTTACTCACTTGCTTTTCCCTTGTTGCTCTCACCACAGGCTGCCTGCTTAACTAGTCCTTTTTCTTTTCATCTTTTTGTCTCACTTCAGGCACATATATGTGAAAGCACCCCAAAGGCAGATGTTTTGAAAAAGCAAAATGCATACATTTAAAAGTGTATAATATGGCTAACATTTTCCAATTTATCCAAATGACCAAATATCCTAGAGAAGATACTTCCTTATTGGTTGTTTATGTGATTGATCAGCTCCAGGTAGTTCTGTGTGGCTGTGTTCATAGCACAACAATAAGTTCTAAGGTGGCAAAGAGTGTCAGTGTTTACAAATCTCTGCTTCTCAGAAATAAAAAATTGGAAAAGTATAAATCGGGCACCTAGGGCTCTGATAAAAAAATAAACATAAGTGGACAGAAGATCGCATGGTCTTCTCACCATGAAGATTAGAATCTTGTTGGTGTTGGAATCTCCTCCCCAGTGAACTGAGTTTTAGAAAAAAAATGTATGCAACTAATGGCAAAGTCATCAACAAGCATGCACTGAATATGTAATATAAACAAGGATAGTATATGCCAATGGATGCAAAGCAACATTCAGCATAGTTCTTGTCCTCAAAGAGATTGCTACTAAACTAAAGGTTACCAAGAATCTCTAATTATGTGGGTTGTGGGTTGCACTGGATGACCCCCACTCATGGAGGCTAGGATTCTACAATTTCACACAAGACACTTAGCTGTGGCACAGGTCACTAATACCACATGAACTCCAGTATGGGGAAAGTTCAGTGAGGACTGCTAAGGCCCTGGATAGCCCCTTGCTGGGGCGGCCCTTGGCTGGATCTCAGAGTGGGATGCTCAGCTTGTGGACAGGTGGAGAGGAAAGTGTGTAGTGACTTGCCAGTCAGACTCATGGATAGATTTACACTGAAAATAAAGACTAAGAGGAGAAAAAAACAGGAACAAGTAGCATGTAAAAATCCTCTCATCTGTTGGAAATAATAGTATAAAACACTAGCAAAAACTAAAAGTCCGCATTCTAAGATGAAACAGCAAATTTTTGCACCTTGGTTCTAAGCTGTCAGACCCTCCACTGTTGATGTGAGTAATCCACTCTATAAAATTCCTTTCTTCCTAATTTGGCCTAAGGATATGAGTAGCAGGACTTTTTGAAATATCAGATGAAAAAGGAAAGAAAACATTGCCTTAGGCTAAAAATTTGAGAATAATGTCCTATCAGGATAATGATTACGCAGGTGTCCAAAACAAGACAAAGACAGAACACTTAGGGAGGGGAAAATCTTAGATGCCACATTTCAGAAATGTGTCAAGATGGTAGGCTCCTTATTGGAATTGCACTGCAGAAGCCCTCTGATCTGACTCAATCCCAGGTGGTCCAGTTAATTCAAATGTCACTTAGAGTAGTGAATCAGAAAAATTGTCCTCATACCCATTCATGTTCCACGTAGAGGGAGCACCAACTAGAGGCAAAAGAGGTGGACTTAATTTCACCAGATTTTCAGGTTTAAATCCTTGGTCTGTCAAATAACAGCTATGGGACTTAGGCTGTCTATGCCAAAGTATCCCCATTGGTAAAATGGGTGCAATGATAGGTACTACACCACGGGACTGTGATAGAGATTAAATTGGTGAGTGCTCTAAATATTATAATGTCTGACACGTGGTAAGCACTATGATGCATTTGGTAAATGACATTTTTGGTAGGGCCAAGGCTGCTTCTTTGCTCAGAGATCTTTTTGTTCTTGGAATCTTCTAGTATCTTTTCTTTAAATTTGGCATCAACACACACTGTATACATTGTCTATGATTCCTAATTTTTGTTTTCCTTAACAATGGTACATGAACTTAAAACCATTTGATGAGCAGTTTGCATGCAGAATTGTTCCACATTTAAGACAATTTCTGATCTCCCACAACTTTTTTTTTATAGTTAGACACCTATCTTTATTTGTTTATTTTTTGAGATGGAAGTTTGCTCTTGTTGCCCAGGCTGGAGTGGAACGGCATGATCTCGGCTCACTGCAATCCCTGCCTCCCAGGTTCAAGCAATTCTCTTGCCTCAGCCTCCTGAGTAGCTGGGATTATAGGCATGCACCACCTCACCCGGCTAATTTCATATTTTTAGTAGAGATGGGTTTTCTCCACATTGGTCAGGCTGGTCTCGAACTCCACCTCGGGTGATCCACCAGCCTTGGCCTCCCAAAGTGTTGGGATTATAGGCATAAACCAGCCAGACACCTATATTTCAATTTAATCACAAAAGCTACTGTAGCAGACCTACTGAGTTACAAAAATAACTCATTTTTTGCAAGGGTTCAGCTTAAATGGTAAGAGAAATATGTGCACCTGGTAGAGAGCTTCACTAGCTGCCAACAGCCATTAGCTTGAGGATACTGTTCCCTGTGACTTACAAGAGGAAATTGTGAGCATCGGTGAATCTGTACAAGTAGGTTCAAATGAGCTTAGTTAGAGATCCCAGTCCCTGTAAGAACCATTACTTTTGGATTTTGTTTGCTATCCTGCCATCTCAATTCCTTAGAATTTAGTTCCAATGTTGATTTTATTATTGGGGGGTGGTCTTCTTAATCTGATTTATTGCTACCCATAGTCCCTGAGAAATCATTCTAGAAACTGAAATTAGTAGAGAAGTTTGTTGTCAATCTTAAGATTTTAATTTTCAGCTTAGGCCTTTCTTATTTCCATCATGGACCTAGCTCCCTTTGTAGGTTTACTAGAATCTGTCAACTAATCCCCAGAGCATTCCCTTTCTGTTTCTCCCACAGAAGAATTGACTAAATGATATCCATATAACCTCTTATTCTGTATTTTCAAGGAACAAAGAATTGGCTGTTTCTTGTAAGTTATTTTCCTTTCTACTATTTATAATCTATCTACCCAAATCACAGCGTGTTCATAACTCTTCTTTCTGTATTTCTGTTCAGGTAGTAGCTTTGGAATGAGAGAATCATTAGGCTGTATTCCACAGATGACAATTAATGGAGCCTTCTAAGAAGTGCAAAAAACTACTTAGAAATCTGCTGTAACGAATCCATAGGCCATGGGAAGCCTCTATAGGGTCTACAATATTTGAGAGCAGGGGCACACTGGTGGATTTGCTGCCTGCATCCACCATCTTCTCAGATATACTGGGCTGGAACACACGACTAGATAGGACCTCAACATTCATGTAAGCCAAGAAAACTTCAGAAGAAGTGAGAGCATAGACCTCTCTTAGGTTTATGTAAAATAACTTTCCAGAACAATGAAATATTATTTGTTCATTATTTCACTCAACACATGAGTAAGCATCCATAGGTGTAAAGCAAGTTTAGAATGTTTGTATTTTAGCACAACTGTATATATTTTATTTCTCACTTAAACCCAAAATTACTATCAGAATACAAAAAGTTATGAGTGAAATAATTAACACACCATCTGAAAAGGCAGTGATGTCCTCTGTCTGTGATTATGAGCTCCAAGATGTTAAGGGGACAGGTATCACACTTTATGTCATTATTTTTCACCTAACTATTAATAGCTCAGCTTTTAAAATATTTTTAAAATTAGAATGGCTTCTGGAAGGGAGTACTATTTAGGGAGAAATATGAAGTATGTTGGCTGAAAATACCTAATGAATAAACACTGATTTCTATTGTTAGCATACACATTATCCCCTGATCTTTGGATATGAATTTAAGGAATTTGTGACAGCCAAAGAAAAGCTTATATATCCATAGCACATGTGTTTACCATGCAAATAAGTGATCATAATTCATAAAGCCTTAAACACTACTTCAAAAAAGCCTCAAGTTACAACAGGCAAAACAAAAAAATCATGAACATGCAACAGCTTTTAAAGGTAATTCTAATACTGAATCTTGATTATGAGATTGCAAAAGAAACACAACTTTTCATAAATGCAAGATCCCCTATGACAAATATTTATGGTGGTCAAGAACAGAAAACAGAATAGAGATAGATGACTTCCCTCCTGCCCCACACAATTTTTGAGTCATAAATTATGAATTATGTTCAAACACAAATGGCAGAGAAGAAATTAATTTAGGAAATGAGATCTATTTTATAATTCAGAGAGCTGTTTTATATTAATTTGGGGGGCAAATTACATTTTGATGTTCAGCTTCCCAAACATCTTTCTTTCTCTGAAGTGAATTACAATTTCCTATTATTTCTCTGAGGAGTCCTAAGATTTTTAGGCCAAAATTCAGAGGGTAAATTAGCAACACAGTCTGGATCATTTGGAAAACTATTGTCCCATAGAGCTTTCCACAATGATGAAAATATTCTCCATGTGTGCTGTCCAACTAAGGTAGTCCCTGGCCACATGTGGCTTTTGATGACTTGAAATGTGGCTAGCTGGACATAGAAACTTAATTTTAATTTAAATTTTTAAAATTAAAATTTAAATAGCCCTACATGGCTAGTGGTTACAGTGCTGGACAGTATAGTCCAAGATGACCAGAGGCTGGAGAAGGACCTTCCTCTTAGCCAATCAGACCACACAGTGGGTTGCCCTTTGTACACTGCACACTGCCCCTGTGAAACCTCAATGCAGCCTTTGACAGATTAGCCTCAGAAGAGCTTAGGGCAAAGCTCATGGGAGCTTGCTTGAGCAAATATACACATTAATAGGATCACAAAGATTGGAAACAGCAAAGGTCAGCCCTCCAAACCCCTCTATCCATTCATGTGTTTCCCTGCAGTGGGACATATTCTCTAGTGTTTTGTCAAGAACAGCTTCAAATCGATTCAAATGGCTTGCCTTTCCACAGCTTTCCATGTTATGAAGTCAAGTAAAAAAAAAAAAAAAAGTTTAGTGAGAGCACTTAGAAAAAGACAACCTGTAAAAATACAGAGATAGAAACAGGAGGCGTTCTGTTATAAGAAGGAACTCTGCCTAGAGAGTGTTTGAAAGAGAAACAAACCCCACATGTGTTTTTGATTATAAAGAGTTTGAAATAAAGAAATATGCTTTGGCATTAAATAAAATCCTTCCTTGCTTGTCACAGTATGCAAGATTACTAATGCTGGTCCCCAAAGCAATCAATTATTTTCTAACTCTTTTCTATGGTTCCATTTAGTTTACTACAGAACATCTTCTGATTGTCCCTTTTACCTGTTTATTCTTTGTTAGTGCATTTCCTTATCTGCATGTAGCTTTAAAGTCAAGAACTTAAGACACATTGAAATTTAATGACATCTCTTGAGAGAGGAAAGAATTGGGATTCTGATGCAATATGCCCTGCTCATGAAGATGTTGCTAAGCTCCAAACTTAAGTAACTGCCTGTAAATAGCATTTCAGTAGCAAAGACTGTTTTCCAGATAAACACATACCTGGAGGAGCAGATCAGAAGTGGGTCTGACTCGCTGTTGGAATAGGATGCTTAGTGTTCGATTCTGCTGTTCCAAATCAAACACTCTTGTTTTCAACTTCACACATTCCTCCCTTAGATCCTACAACAAACACATCGAAGGAGGAAAGAGTCTATAACTAAAGGATGTCTTTGCATATTAGAACCATATTTTATATATCTCACACGCATTAGTAAAAAACAGTATTTTCATTCTTCAAAGCCTCCAGAAATAAATCACATATAACGTTTTCTTCCACAGACCATTGTCTGATAGAATTATTATGCACAAGGAAGACCAAGTTTTTTTTAAAAATGCACCTTGAAATCAGAAATGCATTAATCTAGCATGCTATTTTTGAAGACAGTAAATCTTAGCGATATAAAGTCAATTTAAGTTTCCACCTATATATTTTGCCTTTTCACTGTCTTTATAAAAGCAATCACAGAGCACAAACCACAAGGACAACAACGTTTCTGCAGTGAATAGAGATTTGATGAGCTGAAGAAACTATCATTTCTGATGGAGTTTTTCATTGTCATTTGTGAAAACAAGTTGAAATTCTCGGCGCTGGGGCTAATAGAGTCAGTGGTGCATTTAGTGGGAGAGAAGTAACTCAGAAGAGATGGCTTTTAAAAGGCCACTTGCAACTTGCTCATCCTCTGAACTCGTGGATTTCCATATCCTCTGGGTCTTGGTGCTGCAGAAGAAGCACACTAAGCTCATTCTGGCATCTGTTTGGAGCAGCTTTTTTGAATAGTTCAAACACCACAGAGACCTTTTCCCCAGCTCATGGAGGAAGCTGAGGTATAAGAACTGCCTTCCAAACTGACTGCTATAAAAGTACTTACGGTACTTAAATACCTATGCCCTCTTTGATGGGATTCAAGACAGACCCGGTAGAATAAAGCCCACATTCAAGGTTCTTCAAAAGCTGACCCTTTTCTACATTTCCAACTATCTTTCACTACTTCCTGATGTTAAAAAAAAGTCTTCTGTTCTCACCAAGCAGAGAACAAAGGTCTGGCATGTTGTTCTCTCGAGCTCTTTGCATTCCTTCTACCTTCTTCTCTTTTCCTTCCACTACTACTTTTCCTTCTTATCCACTTTCTTCTTTCAGCCCACATTTGGCTCTTTGATTGAAGTCCAGTTCAAACTTTATCACCTCTCTAACATTTTACCTGGCATCCCTCAAAACAGGCTCCATTTTCTGAACTCCCATCAGTCCTTAATGCCTACTCTGTGACGTTTAGCATATATTACTCTGTATTCATTTTCTCGTTTGTGCTCTAGACTTGTCTATTACAGGACATGCTTTTTTTTTTTAACAAGGCAAGCACAAGATGATACTGAAATAGCCACACAAGCATATTGCTCTTACATTGTTTTTATTCCACCACCTAGCACAATGCCACATATAGTAAGAGCTTAATAAGTGCTTGCAATTATTTTGCTAAATGGGATGATCATGGCAAATTATGTTTTCTAGTGATTGGTGTGATAAAGAGCGTTCAAGTTTCTCAACACTTCTGTTTCAAAGATTTATGTATTCTGACATGGGGCAGCTATTGGGCTGACGGCTCTGTTAGCAAGGGGGAGCTCAGGCCACAGTTCTGGTGCCTAGGATCTAAATAGGAGTCACAGAGGTGCCTGGGCCTGTTCAGAACCTTGTATCAACCTAATGGCGAAGCTAGATCTCACTAGTAAAGCCTTCTCTGAGGTGTGATGAGCATGCATCATCTTATCCAGTAGTATTAATTCTATTTAAAGGGGGCAAAGGAACAGGCCAATGTATGGTCCACTGAAGTCTCAACTCTCCTTGCATTTTTTAGTTGAATGGATAAAGCTTATGTATAGGGTGTTTTCAACTGATCAGTGCCTACAAATGGAGAGCAGAGAAAAGAAACATCATGTTCAGAAGGACATGCAAGAGTGCAAGATCCAGCAGGGCAGGATCAGGAGTGCGCATTCCATCAAGTGAGCACACGTGTCATTTGGCTGAGGCCATTGTGGTGACCCACTCACTGCTCAAATTAAAAGGTGGAACTGCAGCCTGACCAACATGGCAAAAGCACATCTTTACTAAAAATACAAAAATCAGTCAGGTGTGGTGGTAGATGCCTGTAGTCCCAGCTACTTGGGAAGCTGATGCACAAGAATCACTTGAACCCGGGTGGCAGAGATTGCAATGAGCCCAGATGGCACCACTGTACTCCACCCTGTATGACAGAATCTCAAAAAATCCCTGTCTCAAAAAAAAAAAAAAGATGAAACTTGCTTTCTTTCTTTAGAATTCAACCTCTGTCTGTGTCTCAGGTTGATTTTTGTCCTTAGCAGGTATATAACACTCTCTGCTCCCAAACACTAATTGTTTTTAGTACTGCTAATTAAGCAATTAATAAAACTTGACTGTGAGGCAGATAAATATTAATAGTACCTATTGGGTGGGAAAACACAATCATTTTCATTTGCAATGTAGGGATATGAAAAAGGAAGCATACAGTGGATATGCAAAAAAAAAAAAAAAAACGTGGGGGACCTGAAAGCAACAGCAACCACAATTTTTAGCAGCAACACTGAGAACACCTTGAAAGAGTTATTCAGATGGGGAAAAATAAGATAAAAAGAAAGAAAGAATGAAAAAAATCAATATACTTTACAGACAGTCTTTACACAAGTACTGAAATTTAAAAGGCCATTACAATTACTTATGGTATGGTAAAAGTTCATTAGTGCATTAGTGGGAACACAATTTATCGACCCTGAGAACTCTCTGTTCATCACTATTGGCACATCCAGCTCAGCACACAGCAGCGGAGGAGACAGAGGCTTTAGGAATGTGACACTGATCTCATGGCCACTGACAAACAGAAATGAGCTGGTCTGAAAATCTGTAGATAGAATAGAATCACTTGTTGTTTTCAGTATTCTTACTTTCTTCAGACAAGCTGTGGATTACCAGTAACTTATGCCAGACAGTTACCTTCCCAAGAAACTGTAAACAAAAACACTCGTGTGTCTATGTACACACACATAAACACAACCAGAATGAATTCATAGAGGGAAACAACTGTTTCTCTGACCACTGTTGTGGTACCTGGGCGAAGGGGGCAGTTGGCTGTCTTAGCTTCCTCTGTGCTCACAACAGGAACACACTGACATAAAGGAACGCACGACTGCATGATACATTTAGGCTGGATGTAGCATGCCCTGCCAGTTCAGAGGCAAGACCTAGAACAGCCTCCCCAAGGAAGGCTTTACAAACAAAACAACTCTCCTTGGGTAGGTGCCATAGTCTGGGATCATGGCTCAAGGGAGAGGCTGTAGCATGTGTCCTCTCTCACAACGCTTCTTTTTTTTTTTTTCTTTGACTTCCGTGGCATGTATCAGGTCTCCAGAAAAGAACTTCACTAAAAATATAAGGTTGTGTCTTCAGATAAGGAAAAGGGGGCATAACAGAAATATTTATCATGGAGTAATAATGCCCAAGATTTGACTACATTTCATATCATGTAAAAAAAAAGGTACAGTGGTGTTTGGGTTCAAGAAAATACCCAGACCTGTTTTCCTTACACTATTCATGTTACTACCAATTGGAAATAGAGACTTGAGGGATTACAGCTGAGCAATGTGATACATTGGTCTAATGGGCTCCTGTGCATCTTAATGATCCCAAACCATAATTTCCCAGGGGATCCACACACTGTAATCCTGATCAATTCCCCCTGTGCTTGGGCTAAAGATGATTCTGGACCCACTGCTATATACTACCTATAGGAGTACAGTTACTTTATGCACTGAAGAGTAAAATCCTTATCAGCTCTAGGCTGAAGCACATTTTTTAAAATGCTGATTGCTTAGAAGCAGGACATATGCTAACATGATCACTGGAGTGTCATTGAAAACTGTTTAAATCTGATTTTATCACGTAAAAATGAAGTGATAATGGTATACCTATTTCAGAGGCAGTGTCTGTCATGGGAATACATGGAATTGGAGCTTAGAGGGCCAGGACTCTAGTCCTCATTGTCCACAGGATGTTGAAGAAATGATTGCTTCTGATTAGGTCTGTTTCCTCATCTGTAAACCAAGGCACTACACAAGACTGAGCTTTTGTTCAAAAGACTGTATCATTTCTCACCAGCTTCATGGGATGACTTTTCAAGTGCCACCTTGTTCCCTCCCTGAAGCTTAATGGCCACCCAAACTACCAGCCTCTTTTGTCACACCCCTTCCTGGTAGTTTTTACAGATACATCCCTATCTGTGCCCCAAATGCTGAGACTTTTGTAAAAAGAAAAGCCATTTTTGGAAAAGGCTGGTCACATCTCAGACTGACCCAGGGCTTCCACATCAAATAACTAAAAGGCAAGATAGGTGACGTAAAAGTGTGACTGAACCAGGATACTGCACAGGAAGTAGTGAGTCCTGTGGCAAAATGAATACTGCAAGTCTCCACCCTAAAGGCCTTCAAATTAAACCACTCTTATTAAGGGTGATGGCTAAACAGTTCATGTAACTAAAGTCAACTGAGTCCATTTCCAAAGCTAGTTGACAATCTCAAGATTAAACGCTCACTAAGGCTCCTTGAAATTGTGGAATTTGGGAGTTAAAAATAACATTGATTTTGAGAAAGCTTGACCCCAAATATACAGGGTCAGTTTTACTCCACACATGTCAAACTCTAAATGTTCTTCCTGCTAGAGAAGATCAGCAATACCTTCCAGAAGTTTTAAGAATTCCTGTGGCTACCCTGCCCTTTTGTTTTATTCCCCGTGATCATAATTAATGCTGGATTTCAATCCATCTGTTGATTTTCATGGCATCTCTCTCTCTGTCCTATTGAACTACGGTGAGAAAAACAAGGACTGAATGTGACGTCCTATAAATGCCTGCTAAATATAAACAAGCACCTGATGTCATACAGACCACGGCTAGAGAAGTGGACATGATGATTCAATTGTCCCTCTACAAGGGAAATAGGTAGGAATTGGGAGTTTTCTCAGCTACAAGCTACGAAATTGTTTTCTGCTTCTGCCTGAGCGGCTGGATTCCATCATACCCAGCTTTATTCCACGACAGTGAAGAAAGCACCACACAGAAATATGTGGTTCCTCCAAAGAATATGCAGATAAACCTGAGATTGTTGATATGAATGAAAATAATTGAGAGAATATGCCTTTCTTTCATATTTTGCTTAATGGCAAAACAAAATAAAACAAAAAAACGAAAACCCCAAACACTGAAGAACCTAGGCGAGTTACATTTTCTGCAAGTGTGAAAAAAAAAATTGCTGAGGTATATGAAGAGGATAAAGGGCATTCAGGAGGTTTCTTTTAAATAACACTTTCAAAATTCATACATAATAAAGATAAAACATATTTCAGATAAAAATATTAGTTTAACTTGAATTATTGATTTCACTTGTAGACTTGGACCCATGATTTGGAGGCATCGAAGGAAGAAAGTTGGTGTTTAATATGGTCACTTTTGTATTACTGTTCTAAAGGGGTACAGTCTGTTCGCTTAAGGGAATCCATAGGTTTTTGAGATAAACTGAATTACTTGACTAGGCACACTGAACAGAAACTGCTAAGTTCATGGAAAGAATTTTTTTTCTATAATTTTTTTTTCTATCATATCAGTAGACTCTTTTACTTCAGGATGCTTGTCTGGGCCAATTCAAGATATGCCATGAAAAGTGCATTTCTGGTTGCCCAGTGAAGAGCTGAAGCCAGAGCAGATTTGCCTTTGTGTCATAACTAATGACATACTCTAAAACTGCACAGTAATGCCTATAATTTCACCTCAAGAATCTTCTAGTGACTTGGATAAATCACTCAAGATTTTTTCTGTTTTGTCTTTGCTAGCTACATTCCTTTTTGAAATTAGTTTTCTCATCTGCATTTGGAGTACATTGTATATTCTAGAACGTGCTCTTAATTAAAAAGAAATTTTAGTCTTTTTACAGCAATTTTACAGTCCCCATAAAAACTGGAGGCACACATTTCTGCAGAACATGATTCTTTTGGAATCTCCAAAAGCCCCCAGCATCTCTTTCCGCCTCATAGTGTCCCTGAGGTAAGCTATCTCATAGTAGCACGTCTTTCTGCATCTCACTGCTTAACTGTACCAAGGTAGATTTATCTGTTTACTAGTTATTACTTGGATTTGTGTAGCTATTTCTTTGCAGCCAACCTAAAGGGTCCCATTTTCCTTTTTATTGTACCAGACGGCTTCCTTGTCTCTTTCCTGAGGCACTATTAACAAAGGCAGGCATGAGGATTCTTTCAACAGTTGTACACAGAGCTGCAACAGCACTCCTTTCATTCCTTAGGTTTGTAACTAAATCAGCATAGAGTTTCCAACAGGAGAAAAACAACTGAGAAATTAAAGCCTTACAAAAAGAAAAAGCATTCAAAAATGTTGTGGCAGCAATTACAATTTGTCCTCCAATATCTATTTCTCACCTTCTTCCACAGTAATTTCAGCAAGGCACACATCCAGAACAAAAACTTCTTTGCTGGATTTGTTAGGTGTGGCTGTGTGACTATGGTCTGTTCAAGGAGAGGTATGTAGTAATGTATGAAAGCTTTTGGCTGTGTTCTTTAAAAGATAGCTGCTGTATGCCCTTTATTCTCTTCATATTCCTCAGCTTTTTTCCCCTCCTTCCTGATGGCTGGAATGTGTGGATGTGATGACTGGAGCTAGCATAGTCTTCTTGAACAATGAAGTGACCTTGAAAATGGGGCCACCTTCCATGAAATACAGAGATGGCAGCTAGGGACTCCATGGGCTTTATGGAGCAGAGCTACCATTCTGGTCCTGTACTGCCTACCTGTTGGTTTATATGTGAGAAATAACTAACACATTTTAGCTTATGTAAGCCACTCCATTATGGATCTCTGTTGCTCACAGTGGAACCTAATTCTAGCTCTTCATAAATATACTCAAATGTCTTCATTTATGCATGTTAGTGTAAAACTGAAAGCAGTTAAAATTATTTGTAAATGGAACTGTGACATTTTGACAGAAGTAGTAGGGAAAAAAGTCTAGAAAAATAATTTACCAAAATGCCTATATCATAAAAATTATAAAGAATATTCATTTAAGAATTTCCATGAGAAGCAGTCAACTGCTAATACAATTATTTTCAATAAAAAAATCAAAATGGCATAAATTATTTTGCTGCCATTTGTCACATCATCCTGAATATGGTGCAGGATCTAAAAGTTTATTTTGGAGAAGAAGTATCTATTTTACAGACAGAAATCAAAGTAAACAAAATCTAAGGGAACTAAAATTTAGCTTCTCAGAAACATGATGGCATGAGATGGAAAACATTCTGTATAATTCACTGAAACAGCCAAAGTTGGGCAAAATTGACCTGCATTTACTGTCCGTGCTTAGCTAGATCTTAGATGTGATATTATGTTGTCTGAAGGCAGAATGACAAGGCAGCAAATGCACAGGTATGGAAATTTTGGCACAGTAGTTACCGTTACTTTATATGTACCACATACTATTTTAGTAACTGTTTCTACATGCTTCCCTTGTAGGATCACCACAGCAGTTCCAGAAGGTGGGAATTGTTATTCCCATATTACAGAAGAGGAACTAGCAAAATTAAATAACTTCCCTAACTTCAAAGATCTCTTGCTGAATTTTAGATTTCTGTTAATGCTGTCCAAAAGAAGATATTCATTTTACAGATATTGAGATAATTCACAACTTATGGGAAGTTTGTATTTACTAAATAAAAACCATGGGTTTGCTACTCATCTGGGTACATGAAAAATCTTTCATCTTCAAAAGGCTTTCTATTACTTTACTGAAGGTCTGAATTTTTTACACAATTCCACTGGCCACTGATGTTACCTCATATGCTATCTAAAACACATACAATTTTCCCTAAGTGAATAAATACAAAAGTATTGCATCTATCAATCACAATTTTCTAGCCTAACAACATGAGTTACAATATAGTTGCATAAGTGCTTTGAAAAGAACAATGCCAGAAAGTGACCTACCTTTTGAGTAAGCAGAGCTTGAACAACTTGGTTGGCTACCTTTAAAAAATAAAGAAAAAGTTGTCATTTATAATAATGAGATTTTATATGCACCAACTCTAATTTACCAATAAGTTTTTCACAGCTTATTGTAGCTAATTAGCTCCTCATTTACCTCTTTCCTCTACATCCAGAGATCTGATTCTTTTCATAATAAGCCTATCCTGCTAGGTAATATTTTGCTTTCTCCAAAGGTGACCTTGTTGCTAATTAAGATGGTTACACTTAAGAGATCATTCATACCTTGACTTTCACATTTCCATATTTGGAAAAATGATATCCCTTCATATACTCCAAGAAGGCTAAAAAATGATATAGTGCAAAACACAGTCCTCATTATCTGTACACAGTTTCTACATTTTGCTGATTTACAATGTCCTTTGCCTCTCCTTCCTATTCGTTTGCTGTCTATTTTACTGCTTAACATTACTAGCAAGAGAGATAGGTTGAATGGTCAAGAATAGGGACAACTCATTGTTTCCTATGTGTCCTGCTTTCATTGTCAACGTTTTCTCTTATGCCACCCCCTTATTGTTGCTACCTGTAATAGAATCTAGTAGTTGTTTACTCCAGCATCCATTTTTTTCCTTCTTCCTGAGTAACAAACCTGATGTATTGGGGCTGGGCACATTCAACTGCATTTCCCAGCCACTCTTGTAACTGAGTGTCCCCATGTGACAAAATTCTGGCCAATAGACATAAGCAGACTATTTTCTTGGGCTTACAGGGAGTCTCAAAGAAGAAGGGGGCTCACCCTTCATCCTCTTCCTGACTAGGAATGGAAGTACACTAATGGCTAGAACTTCAGGAGCTACCCTGACAACAAAAGTCACATATTAAGTGTATTTAGGTAGAGAAACAGGACAAGCTTGGTCTTGATGATGTTATGGAGCCATATTGTCTGCCAAACTTCTATGTGAGAGAAATAAGGTAGTCACTGTTATTTTGAGATTCTCCCAGTAAACAATCAAATATAATTCTTAGTAATATTTTCGGGGACCTCATTTTCTTTAAGTACGAGGCAGCTTGGGACCGCAGAAGAACCTAAATCCCTCCTCAGTCCAAGGCTGTGAAAACTTGATTAATCTAAACCAATCTTGGCAATTCTAGTGATTGGTTTAAGAGTGGGCATATAACACAATTCCAGCTAAGGACCACATGTAAAACCAGTAACATGTGTTCCTGGTATTTCAAGTATCTGGCATTTTCTCCAGGTAACCATTCATTATTACTGTATGCCTTTGTGCTAGGATTTCTTTTTCAGCTGCAGATTTCAAAATACTTTCCATAGAATTACCTACTAAATGTCACTATTACCTTGAAGCTATGCCATATGGCGACTGTTGATAATATTAACGTGGACAGGTGAAGTGGGCGATGGTAAACATTTAATATGATGACTGAAATTGACAGCATGAAAGACTAAATCAGAATAATTAAACATGCTAGATATAAGACACTCTGTTTCATTCATTTCTTCCCTCATTAATCCAATATAAATTTTCTGAGTATCTACTTGCAAAGCTAGATGTTTGGGCCATGATGCTTGACGTCAAAGACTCACACCTGGCAGTGAGTTGGCAAAAACATGATTATAACCCATTGTGAAAAACACCTAATCATCTTGGTAATTCTCACATTCAACTGAAGACTGAGGGACACTTTTGTGTTCTTTTCCTCTTGGTAATGCATTATTTTTGGTGATGCTCAACTATTTGTGCCTCTTTCTCTCTCTAGTATAGCGGAACAGATTATAGTAAGAATGTTTCCACGGAGCTTAATTGTTTTTTGACTCAATATTGACAAATCATACATCCTTCACGAAAGCCGGCTACCAGTAAGTCTTATAGAAAATTAAAACACAGGCTGTTACCAACTTTTGGTTAGAAGACATTCACACCCAAGCAGTAAATGACTAAACTCAGATGATCTGTAATTGATTAGTTAAATTACGTGCACAAGAAGGATTTTTTTTTCCCCATCAGAAGTCTTTTTAAAGTTACATTGAGACATTGAATAAACAAGAAAGGCTTTTCAATGAAACTATGGTTTTAAAGGAAACGTGTTTGTAGGTATTTTTTTTGAGAGAAGCGCAAGTTACAGAAGTGTACCCAAGAACTACCGTAGACCAAAATAAACCATACTTTCATTAACTGATGCAGTATTGTCCCTTTATCACTTTATTTGTACGTGATCACAACAGTGATAAATGTTATTCAACCCACACAAATTGACCAATAGTATAATAGTGAAAAGTCATTTTTATAGCATTCATTCCAATTCATAAGTAACTGAGAAATCAAACTATGCATCATCTTTTTTTTGTTGGCAAATAAGACAAAACAAAACAGAAGAATTGAACTATTCAAGCAGGTTGAATCAGGAACAAGTTACCAAAGTTAATTTATGCCATAAATAACTTACTTCTTTTGGATCTCAAACTTTGGATTTGATTTACATTCTCATAAAACTGCCCAATATCAATATTTTCTTTTCTTTTTCCCAACTGGTCTCTCACTGAAACCATTCTAGTAACAGTGGTCACATAAAATAGCTCTATCTGTGATTTAACAGGAGACACGGACTAATATCCTAACTCTAACAGCCCCCAGGAGGAAATATGTTATATCTCACAATCTAAGCAGTTGCCCTATAGGCCTAGAGACTCTATATCTTACACAGTTCCTTCTGGCATGTACTTTGGAAAATCGTTCGCTCTACTTGAAAACTGAACAAAGATACATGAACGCCTTATTTCTTTACCTACTGACATGAAGTTATATTACCCAGAAGGACTCACTGGTTCTTTGAAAAAGAGCAGGCAGATTATACAGATGCTTTCCTCCATACTGGCTAAAATGACAGTGTCCTAGGTTTTGTTACTGCTTTTAATAGTTAACTTCCCTGATGCAT
Organism: Callithrix jacchus; assembly: GCF_049354715.1. Taxonomy (NCBI): domain Eukaryota; kingdom Metazoa; phylum Chordata; class Mammalia; order Primates; family Cebidae; genus Callithrix; species Callithrix jacchus. Next base: position 97,736,548 of record NC_133507.1, on the reverse strand, counting down.
AAATAGGACATCTGCTTAGAGCTTGTGCCTGCAACGTCTACTAGACTCAGAAGACAATGCCTGGAATGCACCCTTGCCCTCAACCTAGCTTTATGCCCTAAGCATTTGGGTTGCAAATAATCACACACCCATAGGGCCAGCTAGTGAGAACAAATCACTTCCAATGTCATCTGCCAGCTTTCCTCTCCAGAGAAAGGGCAGCAGCTGGGCTAGGCTGCAAGGGACTTGAGCCACACTGGAAGAGTAAAGCTGACAATGCTTAAGCCACTAGCTTGTAGTATAGCCTCCCTTAGGCTTTCCCTGGAGGCCACTTCCCTTTGCTTCTAGGAGATGGAGCAGGGCAGCAGGTGAGACAGGAATGCCAAGGAGAGTGCCTGAGTACATCTGGTGTGTTTCCTTCCCAGTAAGAATCCTCTCAGACAGCCTAGCTCCTGTGACACATAGCTGATCTTTGACCCATACCAAACTTTGCTCTTTGTCCCTGAACAACTTCCAGGGTTGTGATTCTTCCATGTACTCTCCTGGAAGTGGGCAAGCAGAGGGAGGAAAAGCTGGAGCTGTGGAGTTGTCTGTTATTTTATTGCAAAACACTCCCTGAAGCTGAATAAAAAGCCACACTAAGGAGTTTATTCAGAGAGGGAGCCAATTCTCAGATAGCCAAGGGCTGGGGTGGAGGGTAGAGAAGATTCAGGTAGATGGGTATGTGGAGTGAGGATCTCAAATGGCTCTATGCTTTGACAGTCCTTCCCTGGCTAGTGGGCTTGCTTTCAGACCTTCCTGAGCTATTTCCCCATGCAAAGCCACTGTTGCGCCGCAAGGTAACTGAAAAATCTCATCAGAAAAAGCAGTTCGGAGAGGCTTCTGAGCTTGGTTGATAGTACTGAGGCAGCTAGGAGAAAGCATGAAGAATATGGATTTGGGTTGAAACAGTGCTTATGATAACTATACACTGACATGCGCAGGGGATGGGAGAGCAACCTGATTTTTCTCAGCCACAAAATAGGCAAGCTGCCTACCTTTGAAGCTGTGAAAAAGGCATGAGATGACAGACATAATCAGTGAAACCACCTAGGATAGAACCTGATATAAAGCAGTCACCTTAAATGTGAATCAGGCCAGTCGAACTTTGAAAGATATAAGGCATGTTCAGGTAAGCAGTTAAGTAAAAATGTTTTAAGAATAAGGGATTTTATTTGTAAAGGCATGAGGGGTATGTACATGTGTTGTGTGTGTGTGTGTGTCCACATAACATACATGTATAAATGTAAGTCACCAAGCATCTGTATTATTCATTTACAAGTTTGTAAAACAATCTTGTAAGATACTAACTAGAAAGTAAGATACTCAAAGAGGTAAATGCACAGCCCCATAGAACACTGAAAAAGGGTGAACAGTGAACCCTAGTCTTCCTAATCCAAAGCCCATAAAGTTCTCTTCTAATTCAAATCAGAGTCTTTGAAGTGGGCCTACTATTTTTTTTCAGCTGATCAATCTTTGGATTATCATTTGGGTTAGTGCATAATAAATGAGTGCTCATCTCTGAAGAGATAACTGAAGAAATTAGTCTAAATATGTAAGTGGGATTTGGGGAAACACTCATTTGGAAATTAACTTCCAGCTGATACTCTCCATTCATTCATTTAGTCATTCAACAAATAAGCATTAGGCTCCTACTGTGGGCCAGGAATCTGCTGGGTCCTGCAGAAATAATAAGGAAATGAATGCAGAGACTGCCTCCAGGCCGTTAGAATCTGGGGCAAACAAGATATAAAACATTTGAACATATGAAAGCAACAAGCGAGATTGTCTTCCATTTCCATCTATCAAGACCTTGATTTTAAAGATGATGTAGGGCCCAGCTGTGGGATATGCCTGAGAATGTCCTGGGAATGATTCTACAGTCCAGGCATGTAGCTCGTGGATCAGAGAGACAGGTGAGAAACAGTCTCAGCAACCTACTTCTACTCTTACTTGAAATTCTTTTTTTTCTCTGTTTCTGAACTACATCGGAAGGTCTAGTTTTTAAGGTCCTTGTGCTCTGAAGTGTAGAGGTTGGAAAGCAACTCAACTCCATCATCACTGAGTGTAAGGAGCCCAGGTCTTATTGGAGAAAAAGAGGCAGTTTCTCCAACTCTGCAGAAGTTCCTCCTGTAATGTTTGTGAAAATCATCAATTTCCTGTCCCTGCATACTGATTGGGAAGGTCTGAATAGGTCTAAGGATATGCAACTTTAGCAACCACCACACATCTTTCTGATGCAAAGGGCTCCCAGGAACACACTTTGAGAAACACTGGGGCTTATTTTATTTTATTTTATTGCTTGTACCTTTATATTATCTCAGACATTGTTGTGGAATCAGAAGTAATTCAAAACTTCCACATGGGTCTGTGCTCTTCTATTACCATAGCTAAACTTGGTGAAGGGAGCTTTCTCATCCTCCTACTGAAAATTTCTGAAAATGCTCTCTAAAGCACAGCATTCAGATAATCTAATTGTGGTGGTTCTTAACCCTGATGAATATTACAATCTCTTATGGTGCTTTAAAAAAAAACCAGAAAGCCCAGGCTCCACCCCAGAGCAGAGTCAGATGGGAATCTCTGAGGTGTGACACAGCCAGCAGTATTTTTAAAGGTCTCCAGGTAAGTCCACCAAGCAGGTAAGGATGAGACGCACCTGCTGTTCTGGATCTGAAACCTTACCTGCTGCATCTCCTACTGCTGAGAATACCCTTTCCATTTCTGCCCCCTCCTCTGCTCACCTACTCGCTGCTCCTCCTGACCTCTGGTGACTGCATTCTGTTTCCAAAGCCCTCAGTGCAGCTCATTTGCTCTGTGACTTTCTCTCACTTCCCCACTCTGTGACTGTCCTTCCCTTGCACTTCTCCTGCCAGACTGGGAGTGCCGTGAGCTCTCAGAGCCTGGGTGAGGCTGACACCCTGTAGAGGTTTGTAGGATACAATTGAATCCATCAAAGTGCAATGCAGTGGTTTTTAGATGTTATTTTACTTATTTTACATGTGTCATTTTACTTCTTTACATAGGGATAGTAGATATGAAACAAACTGTGGCCAAGGCAATACTGTGAATAAATAGCAAGTCATTGCTTGCCAGTAAGTGCCTGTCTAATAGCTAGACTAAGAAACTTGATTCAAACTTGCAAACCTCCAAACTCCCCAGGAAAAATAAGACCAATTCTTGGTTTTCCCTTTGTATTGCAAGGCAGGGAGATGAGATCAGGAGCAGTAGCGGTGATGATGAAGTGTATGCATGCATACATGTTTATATATACATTTGTGGGTATCTGCACTTGTGTATGTGCATGCCTAGCAAGCCAGGGTGTGTGTGTGTGTGTGTGTATCTAGGGATGTGAGTCTGTTACCTTCTGAATAAACGTGCTATTTTATTGGAACACAGATGCTCAAGTGTTTTCCCCAAATCCTCAATATGTTCCTCACTTCCAAGAAAATAACAATCAGTGCAAACAGGATTGAAGAACATTTTGTTTATTTATTTGAGATGGGGCTTCACTCTGTCACCCAGGCTGGAATGCAGTGGAAGGATCATGGCTTACTTCAGCCTCGACCTCTTGGGCCCAAGAGATCCTCCTACCTTAGCCTCCTAAGTAGCTGCCTCCACACACACACACCACCACACTCGCCTAGGTTTTTCAATTTAATTTTTTTTTTTTACTTTGTAGAAACAGAGTCTCCTTGTGTTGCCCAGGCTGGTCTTAAACTTCTGGGCTCTAGTAATCTTCCTGCCTCAACCTCCCAAAGTGGTTACAGGTATAAGCCACTGTGTCTGTCTGAAGAACATTTTAAATTTAGATTTTATCCATGTGTGTATATTTGATGAAACCCACTAGCAAGTAAAAAATGTCCATGAGGCCTTACCTTGTTAGCTTGTTAATTAGTATAAAGAGCCTTGAAAAGAATTTCCAGTTGGCATTATTACTACATTCAACTACCCCGTTGAGAGTGTTTTCTTACAATGTGTAGAAATGAATTATCTACCCTCATGCAATTAGTTATAAAAAGAACCTGCTTGTGTAATCAGGGGTCAGTATTCATGAATACAAAACATGTGTATTGCTTAGAGGGAGTTCTTTCCTGCAAATCACCTCTTTGGCAACAGTTAATTTTTGCAACTAAGAACACAGGAATACTCCTTCTAAAAAGTCTGTCTTCAGTGGAAACTTTATGTGAAATGATTTTGTAGATAAAAACTGACAATTTGTCCCACAAATTCTGATGAAACCTACAGCAAGCAAACATGGGAAACACACAGAAAACAAACTATGAGTTTCCATAAAGAAATGTGAGTTTTTTGACTGATAGAAAGTGTTGACTTGTGGGAGAATTGGGACAAAGTTTCTGTGGCGTGAGTCACATAAATCTGACTTCTAAATACAGATAAAGCCTCAGCAGAAATTTCTGTGAAGGAGCATAAAGTGAAACTTTGCTGATCAGTACATATGACCCAAAGGCACTGTGTGCTCCTTTAAATATCCTTGGATCCATTTGGTCTTTCTTGCCCTAAACTTTGACTGGACCAAGAGCCTGGGGAGAAGGGAGGGCTGCTGAACTGGCCTCACCAGACTAACTTCAGTATTTCTTTTAACTTTGGACATTGTCAAGATTATTCTGGTCTTTTAAGGTCCTGATAGCGCAGAGACTTGCAAATGCCATTTTGCTTGTATGTGGTTGGGAACATTATACAAGTGATGTATCTAATATTATTTTCTGTGGACATTTTGAGAGTTCTTCAACCACATATAAGTAACCAATACAAAGTGGTGTGATGATGACAGTGTCTCAAACTGTCAAGTGTACCAGTATCATTGAGAGAGCTTGTTGACACAGATCGCTGAAGGTCTGGCGAGGGGCCTGAGAATCTGCATTCCTAGCAAGGCCCCAGGAGAGGGTGATGCTGCTGGTCCAGGGATCACGTTTTTTTTTTTTGAGACCAAGTCTCACGCTGTCGCCTGAGCTGGGGTGCTGTGGCACGAGCTCAGCTCACTGAAACCTCTGCCTCTCAGGCTCAAGCGATTCTCCTGCCTCAGTCTCTCGAGTAGCTGGGATTACAGGCACATGCCACCATGTCTGGGTAATTTTTTGTATTTTTAGTAGAGACGGGGTTTCACTATGTTGGCCAGGCTGGTCTTGAATTCCTGACCTCATCATCTGCCCGCCTCGCCCTCCCAAAGTTCTGGGATTAAAGGTGAGAGCCACCGCACCCGGCTGGGATCATATATTTAAAAGCACTGGTGTGGCAGACGCAGAGGACTACTGGACCTCAGAGGAGAGAGACTGCTTCCAGTTTGAAGGGAACGAGAGTTATATACATGGCATCACTGCTGGGAGTTGAGCATGTGTTCCTTATAGATCACCCCACTGACTTCTGGGACAGTACATGGAAGGAGAGTGCGATAGAGAGGGTAAGCAATATCAAGAGGAATTTGTTAGAAGAGGTTTCCCTCATGGATAGCAGGGAGAAAAAGGCTGAAGATATAATGGCAATTCCCACTGATAAATGCAGTTTTTCATTTCTTTCTAAAATCTGCATCAGGTAGATTGTAACAAATCTCAAACTGAATCACCTAGAACCCAGTAAAGTTTGAAGGTGCTGGACAGATGACTAAAGAAGTGATTTCATTTAAATAACAACTCCAGTCACTGACAGGTCCTAGGTGAGAACTTGTCAGGGAGTGAAGGGCCAATCCTAGCAGGAAGAGACAGGGTGCATTAGTGGTAGGTGTGGGCCCTGATGGTGTGAGGCGACAGTGGAGGAGAACAAGGGCTCTGAGTGCATGTCAGTTTTCCCCTTGCCTCTCAGAAACTCTCAAATGCCCACCATCTTTGCCATCATCTCTTCATTATCACCACATAATATTTATCCAGTTTACTCAAGCGTATAGCCCTGTCTTCTTTCATTCTGCTCCAATTTTCTTCCTCACTTCTCTTTCTCTTCTTGTCTTGTTCCGAATCTACTGATGTTTTCCCTCTGGCTGCCAACTGTGAACATCATCCCCACCCACTCTATCAAAGATTTGCTTTTTCAGAAATGGTATCCAATTGGAGGTGCAGCAGGCCCCGATGTGGTTTTTCTCATTCATTGGAAGGGGTCCTACTTATTGAACAGAAAAAATTGATCAAACAGCGTACTGTGGCCCAAGAGTATGAAACAATAACCAAAAGAAATGTACAGATGCCTGCATAAGGAATTAGGGAGGGAAGGAGGCAGACACACACACACACATACACACACACACACACACATACAGACACACACACACATACACAGACACACACACACATACACAGACACACAGACACACATACACACAGACACACACATACACAGACACACACACACAGACACACACACATACACAGATACACATACACACATACACAGACACACACAGACACAGACACACATACACACAGACACACACATACACAGACACACACACACACATACACAGACACACACATAGACACACACATAAACAGACACACACACACCCTTCCTTTTCAATGGCTACACATTCACTACATTTCTTCAGAGGAGAAAATGCTGATGTGAATGTGAGAAATGCCTTAATGTACTTCATTAAGCCAGTTATGTCATTGAATATCCTTTAGTTTGGGCTTCTCTGGAGACTGGTACCATGCACACATATTGAGATCAGATTAAGGGAATGGTAACTAGTCCAGACTGGGATTAGAAGCCTCTTTCCCCCTTACCTCATCAAGACATCGCTCATATTGTTCCCTTTGATTTTCATTCTCCAAAGCCAACGCTGAATTCTCTGCCTGCAGCAAGATACAAAAATAACACAAATAAATCAGTGAAATGTTGTGTTAGGTGACAACTTATTCAATACAGTTACTAAATATATCTCCTCAGGATCCAAGACAATCTTTTAGAAGTACCTTTGACAAGTTCACTCTAAGTACTATTATAAATATCTCAGTGATGACTTCTGTTTTACCAACTTGCTCACTAAAATACACGACAACTTAAAGAAATGCAAAACTTGATATTCCAAACAGGTAGAAAATCAAATCGTGGCTTGATGTGAGAGTGTTCCGTAAAAAGATTAGAATGTTTATTTCATTCTAAGAAAATGTAAATGTGAGAAATGCCTTAATCCACTTCATTAAGACCTGTCACAGACTCACAGCCTAATATTTGTTTAGGCCACAGAAAAGAGTCTCACATAGAGTCATGGAAGCATAATTCCAAATGCAAACTAAATATATTATTTTCATTGTTAGTCAATGACTTGTGAACATAAGATAATAAGAAACATAAGACTTGAACTACAGTTAATCATCCCCTTCCCCATACTCTTGTAAAATTACTGCTTTCTCACTCCTTAGAGTCATGTGGGTATGTGAAGGTTGAATATGGTTACTATGTTACCATGTGGAATAGTAAGGGGAAAGAAAAGTAATCGGTGTAAGCGTATTAGGTTTTAGAAGGAGCATGAAATGATGGTGTCAGAACTGCCCATGTGGGGTGACCTGGTTCCACTGCAGCCACTGTGGGTTCCTGTCTGAATCATCGACTGTTCCAGTGAACCCTTTCCAGGGCTGTGACAACGACCACCCACTCTTAGCCCATAAGTAATCTTGACTCTACCTGCCCCTTCTCTTAAACCCTCCTTGACATTTAGAAGTAGTGTTATGGTGATCTAAATCAGCATTTTGAAAATTACGGTATGATTTTTAGGTGGCACAAAGTTTTCAACATTTTAACTTCATCATTTTATTCCATCTGTTTTTCTGAACTTTTTATTTGGTAATAATTTCAAATTTATATCAATGGATGAATGCATTATGGTTTGCATATACAATGAAATACTATTTGGCCATAAAAAAGAATGAAATATTGTCATTTGCAGCAACATGGATGGAGTGGAAGTCATGTTAAGTGAAATAACACATGCACACAAAGACAAATATTGCATGTTCTCACTCATATGTGGGAGCTAAAAATATGGATGTCATAAAGGTAGACAGTAAAATGATAGATACTAAAGCTGGGTTGGGGATAAGTGGGAGAGGGAATGAAAAGAGCTTAGTCAATGGTTACAGATAAGATATACAGTTAGCTAAAATATATAGTTAAGGAAAGGTATAAGTTCTATTTTTGAATAGCAGAGTAGGGTGACTATAGTTAACAATGTATTAAATATTTCAAAGTAGCTAGAAGAGAGAACACGAATTGTTACTAACACAAAGAAATGATAGGCTGGGCATGGTGGCTCACTTCTGTCATCCCAGCCCTTTGGGGGCAGAGACAGGTGGATCACTAGAGGTCAGGAGTTCGAGACCAGCCTGGCCAACATGGCGAAACCCCATCTCTACTAAAAATACAAAAATTAGCTGGGTATGATGATGCACACCTGTAATCCCAGCTACTTGGGAGGCCGAGGTAAGAGAATCACTTGAATCCAGGAGGCAGAGGATGCAGTGAGCATGGATTATGCCACTGCACTCCAGGCAGGAAGATAAAGTGAATGAGACTCTGTCTCAGGAGAAAAGAGAGAGAGAGAGAGAGAGAGAGAGAGAGAGAGAGAGAGAGAGAGAGAGAGAAGAAATGATACTCAAGCTGATGGATGTCTCAAATGCCCTGACACGATCATTATACATTCTATACTTGAAACAAAATATCACGTGTCCCATAAATATGTAAAATCTTATGTATCAAAAAGCAAAAATAGCATAAAGAACTCCCACAAACCCTTTCCAAGATTCACAGATTGTTAACGTTTTGCCACATCTGCTATATCAATTCCTTTCCCTTTCTTTTCTGTACCTGGAAAGTAAGCTACAGACATGGTGTCCTTTATCCCTAAATACTTCCATGTGTATTTCCTAATAACAAAGGCATTGTCTTGTACGATCACAGTATAGTTGTCAATTTCAAGAAATACCATAGGAAATATAAATTAATACAGTGCTATAATCTGATCTACGGTTCTTCCAATTTCACCAGTTGTCCCAATAATGTCCCTGATAGTATTTTTTACAGTATACAACCCTATCTGTGATCATGCTCTGCATTCGATTGTCATTGCTGTTCATCATGCACCCATTAATTTGGAATAGTTCCAGATTGATGAGATGGAGTCTCACTCTTGTTGCCCAGCTGGAGTGCAACGGCATGATCTCAGCTCACCATGACCTCCGCCTCCCGGGTTCAAGCGATTCTCCCGCCTCAGTCTTCCGAGTAGCTAGGATTACAGGCGACTGCCACCATGCCCAACTCAGTTTTGTATTTTCAGTAGAGATGGAGCTTCAACATGTTCACCAGCCTGGTCTCAAATGCCAGACCTCAGGCTGTCTGCCCACCTTGGCCTCCCAAAGTGCTAGGATTACAGGTGTGAGCCACTGCGCCCGGCCTGGAATAGTTTGTTTTTATTTTCTTCTGTCCTTCGTTTTTCTCTTATTTCCTCTTCTTCGTTGCCTTTCTTTCTTTCTTTTTTTCTGCCCTTTCTGAGTAGAGGCCAGTTATGTTGTTGAATATCCCTTAGTTTGGGCTTCTCCGGAGCTCCCTCATACATAGTTGGTGGAAACAGCGCACAGGCGATGCTGGGCCCTTCTCGGTGCATACAGCAGCTGCATGACATCTATGGGACCCGCTGCTGGACATGCTGACTTTCATCACTTGGTTATTGTAGTGTCTGCCAAATCTCCCCACTGTGAAGTTACTGGCTTTCCTTTTGTGATTAATAAGTAATTTTGGGGGAGAAACTTTGAGGCTATGAAAATATCCTATCGCTCATCAAACTTTCACCTACCTATTTTAGCAACCATCAATGATTTTCAACAAAATCATTGATTAACTTGGTTGCAAATGGTGACTTCTAACTCCATGTTTCTATCTACGTTTATGAGTTGATATTCTCTTCCATAAGTTAGTGCTTTTCCTATTTATTAATGTGCTAATGTCGATTCTGATATTACTCAAAGGTTTATAAGTCGTTACAACTATTATTAATTTTGATGTTCAAATCACTCCAGCTTTGGGCAGGCGAGACCCTGTATGCTGGTGTCTGTATCTTTTTGACATGTACCCATCATTTCTTAAATACTTTCTTTTTCTGCAAAAGGAGACATTCCAGGGCCATCTTGCTTTCTCCTTGCTTTGTCCCTGAAATTAGGCATTTCTCCAAGGAATTCTATTTCCTTTTAGTTGGGGAATGATGTTTGGAAACTAAGATCTGGTTGTTAACCTGTATCAGTTGCTGCTAAGGGGTCACTGCTTCCAGTCCCTTTTAGTGGAAGGATTTCTCCCCACTCCCACATGTACAGGCTCACTGCCCCACCTCACCGCAAGCCCCACAAAATTCTTTCTTGCCTTCTTCCTTTCTTATTAGCATCTTCCTTTTTGTGCAGTTAGAACTCAGGCTCTCAGCAATATTTTAACTCCTTTGCTCAATCTTACCATGTGTACAAAACTGGTACCTACCTAAACCAGTGCTAGGAAAAGCTCAGATTTGTGTGTTTCTTTAGAAGAAAAGTATACAGTGACTGTGGTCCCAAAGTTAGTAAGTTGGTTCTTCCCCTACCTCCCTTTTAGTGTGGTTATATTATTCATTTGAAATTCAGTTCAGTTCATTTGTTGCTGATAGTATTCAAATTTAATTTCCTCTCTTCTTAATTACATTTTATTTTTTAGAATACATAAAACATTAACAGGATTCCAAAAGTTAAAACTATATTAAAGGGTTTATATTAAAACTATATTAAAAACTATATTGAGTGTAGTGTTCCTCCCTCTCCTGACCTGTACGTGTCTACCTCTTGAAGATTCTTTAACAGTGTCATTACCCCTTTTTTGTCTTCCTTTGTTACTATTAAAACCATGTCCTTTGGGTGGGTGTGATAGCTCACACCTATAATCTCAGCACTAAGGGAGGACAAGGTGGGAGGATCCCTTGAGCCCAGGAGTTCAAGACCACCCTAAGTAACATGATCTCCATCTCTACAAAAAATAAAATAAAAATTAGCCAGGTGTGGTGGTATATGCTTATAGCCCCAGCTTCTCAGGAGGCTGAGTTGGGAGGGTTGCTTGAGCCTGGGGAGGTCAAGGCTGCAGTGAGCTGTGATTGTACTTCTGTACTCCAGCCTGGGTGACAATGAGATCCCGACTCAAACACACACATACACACACACACACACACACACACACAAATACACACATAAACACCAAAATACACATACACATACACACACACACCCCAAAATATACACACGCCCCAAAATACACATATAAACACCAAAATACACATACACATACACACACCCCCCAAAATACACACATAAACACCAAAGTACACACACACACACACACACACACACCCATGTCCTTTGACTCCCTCCTATTACATATTCAACAATCACCTTTCTTCCTTTCTCTCCTTTTTCCTACCATTTTATTAGTTGCATTCTTTCTACTTTGCCAGAGCATATCATGTTCACACAGGCTTCTTACACCTTTGCCTCTACCCTTGGTTTGGCCTCCTTAATGGATAATGGCTGGTTGGTCTTACATTCCTTTGCTTCTGCAGCAAAATAAATTGCTTTGAAACTCCCTCTCTTTGTTTTCCCCCTCGCAACCACATCTCCACACTGTACCTCCTCTTTCCCCTTTAACTCCTTCTCCCCTGGCAGGCTGCCTTGCTGAGATAGCCACCTGGGTCTGCTCACTTTCCAGCTCTGCCCAGCAGTCCACTGGACCTGCCACGTGTCCATCTGTGTGCAGTGCTGGCCTTGGGCTTTCACATTCCAGGCGTGCTTTCCTTGGTGCCCTCTGCTTTCCATCTCCCTGGGCACACCGGCTGGCAGCAGGAGTAACATGGCTGTCTGGTATTTATTTTTCTACTTACAGTAATTTGAAATTCAAGTGTTATCTGTCATTGATAATGCAGAAGGCATGGGTTATGTGTGGTTTTAATTGTGTTTCCTGGTGATATGAATGTTTTCCTTGGCAGATGCAAGAAAAGTTTCTAATGTAGGCTGATTTGTTAATTTAATCAACAATAAAATTTAGGAGAAGAGATTGAACCAGGATACGGCACAAAAATTGAGGAAAACTCCTGGGAAAAGTCTGTTTGAGGGTGACTTGCCATTTTGTTCAAGGTCAGATCATTTCGACAGTCACAGCTCAAGTTCCAGAACTCCTCAAACACTGTTTCTTCTTCAGGTTACAGTCTTGATCCTTGGCTTTGAACTTGTTCCTTTGGGGCTGAATCCCCATTTAAAAAACCTGTGAACACTCCAGTCCCTCGGGTGGGATCCTGCCACGTTCTTTCAGGTCTTGTAATGGACAGACATCTGCCACACAGTCCAATCCTTCTGTGCTCAGTCTGATTGTCTGTTTGACCTTTCTAAGTACAGTTATTGGTTAGTCCTAGACTGTTTCTTTTCTTCATTCTTTGCCAAAGTAAAGTGACTTTGCTGTTTCCTTCAGGGATTGCTTTTGGCCAGACCCATGGAAGCTTTCCTGTCTCTGCAGCTGAGATGGAATCCCACAGTTCCTCCTCCAGCCCAAAAGAAGGGAAGGCTCAGGTTCCAGTTCCATTCTGTTGCAGTCTTACTGGGCAATGCCATGTTGAGTAACTTTTAGCAAGTCACTCGCCATTAGCTGGGTTTACAGTTCCTTAGTTAATAAAGGAAGAGATCCAACTAGCCAATCTACAAAGTGACTTCCAGTTCAAATATTTGGATACTGTGAATCATGAAAGAGAATGCTAGAATTCCAATTCCACAAAGTCATTATTTCTTTGGAGAAGTTTACCTTTTGTGGGGTCTGCTTATTTTAGTAAGGCAACAGCACAAAGGATAATGGGAAGAGATAAAGGAGAGAACTGCAAATGCCACTTTACACTGTTTTCACTTTAAATGTCTTGGAAAAAATGTGTACGGAAATAAAGCTGAAAATAGGAATTTATATGGGATGTCTATATCTCACTCCTACCCGCAATATCACGTTGCAATAACACTGCAATCGATCCATTCAGATAATTACCGTCATTATACCATTTACATTACTCGCCTCACGTTTACTGCTCTGACAATCTATTACCGCCAAGCAAATTAAATACCTAAAGGGTGCTGGTGAAAGCACAATAGTCACATTTATGGTTACTGTTTTCAGTTACAGAGACCAATTTAATTGATGTAATCCTACATATCCCATGGGACAAAAAAGATACTAACAATTATGCCAGTGAAGTTAAAATAATCTTGGACTGATGGTTTTCTTTAATCATTTGCATTTATTAGAGATTCAGGATTAACCTGCTACCAACTTAGGGCAACAGAGGGGGAGGATAAAAAAAACAGGAAAAAAACCCCTATTAACTAAATGTGATTTAAAGAAACAGTGAATATTTATATAGCAGGAATGGGAAAGGATAAGCAGAGAGAAAAAGGAAACAGAAAATGCAGGTGTCACTACTAAGAATTACAGAAATTACAACATGGGTCTTTTTCTACTCTAAATAGTATGTTATTAAAGTCAATATGCCCAGAGGATGCAATTAGTGTATTCAAGTAAATGGAACAGTGGATCGTTGCATTCAGCTTTGTCTTCCACAACAATAAAAAACTTTCGCTGGATGTAGCCCGGGACTTAGAAGATTTCCTGCTCAGCGTGGTTTCCCCATGGCTCCAAATTATAGTGGTCTAAATATGTTTGTGGTTTCATCTCTAAAAATCCTTAAATGTCCTTATAAAATCAAAGAGCATCACAGAGAAAATCTATATTGGTTTGGTTTACTGTGGAAAAGAGATTTGAATTGTTACGTAACAGGAACTGTGTTTCTTAGAGGTCCTGCTTAGTGAGTAGATAGGCTGGCTAGAGCTTACCAATAATTGAACAATCTATGTTTCTAAACCACTGTTCTACATTAATTCTATAAGTATGTGTTATGTTTAAAATCTTTGTATACTACAAATTTGTTTAACAGATCCTTTTCCACAGACCAAAGGTAGACTACTTCTACACAAAAATCTGTCCTCTGCATGTCATAACAGCTTGGCTGCAGGCTTTTCACCTCTTATACTCTGTCTCCACTCACTTCCATGACCTTATAAATCTGCTTCTCCACAGTGCACACCATCTCAAGAGCCAGGCTCAGCTTTGAAAGCTCCCATGCTCCCTCCTGGGCTGTGCCTTTGGTTTTGCTGCTCTAGCATGGAATATGCTTTATTCTCCCATTGGCTTTTCTAAATCCGACTCAGTTGTGGTGGTCTGGCTCAAATCTGGACTTAAAATACTTAAAAGGGGACACATTTAAATAAAAAAATTTTTTTGAATGTACAAAAATATAGCAAAATATTGCAAAGAATTCCCCCACATCATTCAACACACTCCCCAAAGGTTAACTTTTTACCACATTTGCTTATCATTTAATAGCTATCTATACCTGGAGATAATTTTTTAAAAACATCTGAGAGTAAGATGTAGACACAGTGCAGTACCCTTTTACCTGTTAATACTTTGGCATGTGCTTTCTAAAAATAAATTTTCTATATAACCACTGTGCAGTTATCACATTCAGGAAATTAACATTGATGCAATAACCTAATCTACTCTACAGGCAGGCCTTGTTCAAATTTTACCAGTTGTCCCTCAAGTATCCCTACCTAGTCCAGGATGCAATCCAGGTCCCCCAAGCTACATCATTTCTCTTTAGCTTCCTCTTATTGGAACAGTTTCTGAGGTGTTGTCTTTCATCACCTTGATACTTTTCAAAAGTACAGGCCAGTTATTTTGTTGAATGTCCTTCAATTTGAATTTGTTTGATGTTTCTTCATAGATTTTAATATTATGGCAAGAATATCACAGCAATGATATTGTGTCCTTCTTAGTGCATTGTATCAGGAGGCCCAGCATACCAATTTATGCCATTACTATAGGTGGAGTATCCCTAATCTGAAAATCTGAAATGTTCCAAAACTAAGCCAACATGAATAAAGAAACATGCATTGGAGCCTTTTAGATTTTGTATTTTCAGATTAGGAATGCTGACTGGGTAAATATATAATGTAAGCATTTCAAAACCTGAAAAAAATCAGAAATTTGAAACACTTCTGGTCGTAAGCATTTTGAATAAAGGATACTGAATTTCTATTTTAAACTTGATCACCTGGTGAAGGTGGTATCTGTGACATTTCCCCATTATAAAATTATTTCCTTTTATGAACAACAAGTATCTTGTGGCAAGGTACTTCAAGATATGTAAATATTCAGAGTCTTTGAGATTGCAAATATGAAAATATCTGTTCCTTGGTTCACTCCTCTTACATCTATTGGCTTTTTTTTTTTTTTTTGACTAAAACAATTACGACTGAGGTGGTTGCAAAATTGCAACTTTTATTTTTATCTCTCTATCATCTATCCATCCATCCATAGTGACTTTTATTCTATCTATCCATTTATCTATCTAATTTATCTGACTCTATCCATCCATCCATCCATCTACCCATCCATCTATGTTGGTGTGAATATAATTGTGGTTTTTGCCATTACTTTTATCAACAAAAACTGCAATTATGTTTGCACCAACCTAATATATATCTTTTTAGAAACAAGGTCTTGCTCTGTCACTTAGACTGGGATGCAGTGATGTGATTGTAGCTCACTGCATCCTCAAACTCCTGGGCTCAAATGATCCTCCTGCCTCAGCCTCCTGAGTAGCTGAAACTGCAGGCATGTACCAATACTCCTTGCTAATTTTCAAAAACATTTTTGTAAAGATAAGGTATTGCTATGTTGTCTAGCCTGGACTTGAGCTCCTGATCTCAGGTGGTCGTTCTGTCTCAGCCTCCCAAAGCATAAATAGTGATTTAAATTATACTAGTCTTCCTACATTTGCTAGTTTGAACCTTATCATAAGAAGGGGTCACACATTTTAGCACTTTATTATAATGTCTTCAACTGAGGTTAGTAGTTTCTTGAGTATTATCAGTCTTCTCCAGTTAGACTGTATGCCCTTTGAGATAGGGATCATGCTTTATATGCCTCTTTTCAAAGGAATGATATATAAATTAGTGAATTTTTATTATAGTTATGGATGAAAATGAAAACTCAGTTTGATATTTAGATTCACTTAGCATCAATGAGTTTGTTGGCATGGTATATGTACTTTACCCATGTCATCTCAATGGTGGTCATACACACGTGTGAATATATACCCATGTATCTTTAAAAAATATTATCTTCTAGACAAATGAGAAATTAAACTAGTGATAATTAACTTTTACTCTTTGCAAGCATCAATATGAATTTGATTTCGTATTATGGTGTCTATATTTTCTTTTTCTTACTTTTCTTTCTTTCTTTTGTTTTTTTGAGACAGGGTCTCTATCATCCAGGCTGAGGGCAATGGTACAATCTTAGCTCCCTGCAACCTCCACCTCTTGGGTTCAAGCGACTTCTTCCACCTCAGCCTGGGACTACAGGCATGTGCCACCACACCCAACTAAACGTTTTATTTTTGGTAGAGATGGGATTTCACCATGTTAGTCAGGCTGGTTTCGAACTCCTGACCCCAAGTGATCTGCCCACTTCAGCCTCCCAAAGTGCTGGGATTTCAGGAGTGAGCCACTGCACCAGGCCCGGTGTGTATATTTTCAAACCAAAAGATGAATATATACCATCTGACACATTTTGACAACTGACAAAATATTTAAAGCTTGTACTTTGTTATACTGAATAGTAGAGGAGACCGAGGTTTTGCCCCTCACTTATAAATGTTAACTGCACTTATTACTAGTATTGCTCTCAGAGTAGATTAAAGATGGTTACAAATGCTTTGTGATTTATCTCCTTGAATCTAGGCTGGCCTTACTGACTCAATTGACCAATGGAAGGTGGCTGAAGTGACATCTTTGGGACTTCCAAGGCTACACCAGGAGCATTTCAGCTTCTACCTGGCCACTCAGAACACTTCTTATAGGAGCTACCATGTAGGCGGTCTGAACGTTTTGAGGTGGTGTAAAGCCCCAGCTATGCAGACAGGCCCTGAAGGATGAGATGCCTTGCAGAGAGAGATAGGCTGGGGACGCTGAGGAGCCACACAGATTGGAAATGAACTATCCAGCTGTGTCCTCCCCAGATTTCTAACCCACAGAATTCTGAGAAAAATTAAGTTGTTATTTAAGCCTCAAGGTTTTGAGATAGTTGGTTACATAGCAATAAATAAGTGAAACAGTTATATTTAGAATATATCAATTCTTTTATGTGTATATTCAATTATTTGTCTTTTGCTGTACCTGTAGGAGCTATGCTAGGGGGTATACAAAGATGGATTAAAAAAGAGGGGCCACCATAAAGAAAAATATAGTCTAATAGAAGAAACAAGCTAATTTCGAACATTGAAAACTACAATGCAATAGAATCAGAACAAAAAAAAAATCAACAAACTTTGGGTGAGGTAGGAAAGAGGTAACCTTTGAATCAGCCTACTTGACAGGCATTCAAAACAATAACACAAGTTTATGTTGGACTAAATAAAAATAGCACAATGCTGAAAAAAATACCAAGAAAATGACATCTGACTTGTATTCAAAAAGTGAATTATTCAAGCAGGCTAGAATCCTGGGTGTGAATATTGTCACATTATTACGAAAGCAAATAATGTCAGACACTATCCAATACCCACTACAGAGAAAATACTGGACTGAACAATGGCAAAAAAGAACAAACTGATCATGTGCAAATGAAACAGGAAGAAACTGAACAGGGTTGAGCGGTGTGAGCAAAGAGGGTGGAAAGAAGATATACTCTGACGGTAAAAAGAGAGAGAAAGAGAAGAAAACGACCAATTCACAGTAGTTAAAAAAGGCTGCCTCCCCATGGCTTTCCCACCGCAAAAGCTGGTCTTTTCCAGAGTGACATCTTTTAAGCTTGCTGAACCGCTTCAATGCAGCAAAGGCAGACAAGTCAAAATAAGATCAGAAAAGGTATTTCTCTAAAATACCAATTCACTTCATGGTTTGGCCCCATAGGTGAAAAAAGGTGCTTCTGTGCTTTAGTTTTCTCTTTGGAACTTTTTTCAGCCAAAAATGTGCTTCTTTATGATGGCCAGCCTGAGTCAGAGCCCTGCGCCACTCTGCTCAAATAACACACTTCATGACTCCGGGCCATCCCACCAACAACTTTAGTCTGGGGGCCAAAGGACTTCAGATTCAGCCTTCCAAGCAAAATACACAGGTCCCCAAAAAGTTCCTAATTACCCTGTAGTCTGTTCTGTTTTGAAAGTTATTTAAAAACATCCTGAGGGAAAAGCCCCAGAGGAGAGGCGAAGTGTGCCAGCCAGGTGAGTGCCTTTTCATCTGTTAGAGTGATATAAAGCCTGAGTACAAGGAACACCAAGAACGGGAGCTGGATATTGAATCTCCTTCCCTCTATGATTATAATACAAACTTATGGGGTTTCTGAATCACTCATCTTATCACACCGGGCTGCCATAGTAGCCATGTGTGCAGCATAGCTGGCTAAAGAGTGTTCCCTGCTGATTGTATTTGAGAGCTTTTATAGTATCCAGACCCAGGCAATGTATAGGGCTGCTGGGCATCTTCGAGGAAAATGTCATCATCCTAGAAAGTGTCAGTCAATATATTAAGCTTTGACCACCCACACAGGAACAAACATGTGTGCCCATACATGCATGAATGCATCTTCACAATGTCCTTGTTTTCCCACTCAACCCATTAGGTTTAGGTCCTTGTTTTCCCACTCAACCCATTAGGTTTAGGACCCATGCAAGACACTAGGGGTATATGTTACATAAAAATGAAGTCTTTGTTTCAAAAAGGTTGAGGAGCTTTGCCATGAGAACATGTGATGTAGAACCTGCCCACAGCTTCATTTTTGAAGAGTTGAATACAAAACACTTTATAATGAAACCTCTGTGTACTTCCAGAATTTAAATGTTTGGATGGGGCTTTAGGCCAGTGGTTTGGAAACTTGAGTGTACACTAGAATCACTTGGGGGGTTGTGAGATCACAGATTTTGGGGGGCACCCTCGTGTTTCGATTCAGGGTGCCTACGGTAGGGTCCAAGAATTGACATCTCTAGCAAGTTTCCAGGTGCTGCTGTAGCTGACCTGGGAACGGCACTTTGAGAGACAGTGCTCAAGATGGATCAACTTCAGGGTGAAAGTGGGTGTCAACTCCTTCTTCCCTCATGCTACCATCGCCGTGGAAGTGTTCAGAAATATCTTGCTGCGTCTCTGGAATTGGGGGTGGTCACCACACAATTTCGTACATTTCCTTCTCTTGTATTGTTTGAGAGTCTGCCTCTCTCTCCCACTCCATGACTCCCATTGGGAGAAAACGGCCTAAGGGCATAGATCAGTGTGTCTCTGTGTGTGCATATGTATGTGTGTGAGTAGAACAGAAAAAAATGTGTGTGATTTGGAAAACCATTATTTGATGCTGCATTACATCTGGGAAATAATAAATGGTAATGCTTTCGTGATACAAACTGACAAGTCATCTCGATAATTTCCTTGCCCAGGGGGATATACAGAAAAGAAATCCATGCCTGGAGTGGGAAGGCAGGATTGGTAAGAAGATCTATCTTCTTAAGAGAGTAAGATAATCTGATGGGGAAGTGATGGCATGCTTTTTAAATTTCCTTTTATTTGAAATGGAAGTAAAAATAAATGTCTGTCACTGTTTTGGGTTGCATGAGATGATGAAGGCAGAATGTAACGGACTTGCAGCCTGGCCCTTTGTGTGGTTTGGTGAATGGTAGTTTCCTTCAGTCCTTTGTAAAACGGCTCCTGTCTGAAACCTCAGCTGCTCACAGGCTTTAATGCAGCGGGTGGTGGTGTCAGCCAAGGCAAAAACTGTCCCTGCTGAAGGAGAGATTTTGGCCAAGAGAAATGTACTCGGGGTCCTCTGGACTGGACATTTTAAACAGGCTCAATATGGATTCACTTCAGGCCCTGGTTCCTTTAATCCACAGTCTTCCTCTCCTACCCTTTCTCCTTATGTCTCTCTAACCTTCTTGCTTCCATTTCCAGGTGCCCATTTATCAACTCATCATTACATTTATCAACTCAATATTACATATTCAAGCTCAAGATGTAATACATCTTTTCCAATAATGACAGAAGCCGAAAATTTGGGGACTCTAAAATTTCTTTGTATAAACAACCTTTAAACCTTAAAACATATTCCATCCCCCACCACCAGATGTGGTTTCAGAGATACAAACCTATGGCTCTCAAGCGAGGGTGGACTAGAGTGAATTTTTTGGTTTTAGAAGCCTCACAGAGAAATTTCATAAAGCTAAAAAATGTAAAACAATCTGATCACTCTGTTGAGCAGAGAATATTTGTGGCCTTAGCCACCAGGTATTTCACAAGTTGAACTATACGAAACTCATTGATTGATTTTCAGAAAAGAATATCAATTAACATATTGACCTTGTTACCTCATTTAATTGAAGGCCCCCAAACTCTATGAGGAAGATAGGATCAGCTCCATTTTATAGATGAAGCAAATGAGAGACAGCTTGTCAATATAAATCCTTTGTGTTACAGAGATATTTTATTCATATACACAGTCTTTATTCCTTCCTAAGGACTTAATACAGCACTTTGAAGAAAAATATATAAATAACAATAGCCTGATAAATGCCTATGATACCAGAGTGTTTGCATCTCTCTACCAAGAAGCAGGTAATTCAGGTGATGAAAAAGACTGAGACTTTCTCCAGAAATAGGAATCCTTGACCTCTGACCTATACAAAAATGGAAAAAAATAAAAAACCCAGAAAGAAAAAAGCACAAACATAGTTGTTCTAAGAATCATTTCATCCAAAAGAGGAAGCCACTTACTTATAAAGCAAGTTTAAACTACGAAGATACCATTACACACCCACCCAACTGGTGCAAATAAAAAAATCTTGCATGGCAAATGTTGGAAAGTGTGTGGAGGGACAGGCGCCTTCATGTACCACTGGTGGGAGTGTAAATTACTACACCCATTTTATGATACTTTGGCTCAACTTGCTGACAGAGAGGATGTTCATAGCTTTTGACGCAGCAATGCCATTGCTAGGTATAAGCCCTGCAGGTACCAGCAAACACATACACCAAGATGGCTGTATACATGGGTGCATAGCAGCTTTGTTTTCCAGCCCTCAGACAGAAATGATCTCAGCTAAGATCGATAGTACAACAAATAATTTGTATTAATACATTTATATAATGGGATGCTATATAGAAATAAAAACCAATGAAAGAGAACTACAGGTTGAATGAAGCTGGCAATGGTAACATTGGATGAAAGAGGCACAACATATATTCAAACACACACACACACACACATATACACACACACACACACACACACAATCTTCCAACATGATTCCACATACAAAGTTCAAAAACTGAAAATATTACATTATATTGTTTAGGGATACATACATAGGAGGTAAACCATATTTTTTCAAAAAGCAAGGAAATTATTATTACAGAAGTCAGATTCGTCATTATCTCCATTGGGGAGAAAGGAAACTGTGATAAGACAGGAGCTCCTGGGGGTTCATGCTAGGATACTAGCAATGTTTCATTTGTGGATCTGGTGGCAGATATTCAATTTTTTTGCTTTATTATTTTTTAATTGTAAGTATACATTTTTATTTATATAAATGTGCAGTCTTCTGTAAACATATTACACACACACACACACACACACACACACACACACACACACACACAGTCTCTCTCTCTCTCTAACAAGTAACAGAGCCCTAGGAGAGGGCCTGAAGGAAAATTGTGGGAGGGCCCTGATGTACTTGGACATCCCACTGGCACTGTAACAGGGCCAGCAGGTGTACAGCCTGTGAGATGAGTGAGGGAAGACAGTGAGGTGGATGTAGCCAGGTGCCAAGGCTAAGAGACAGGACAAAATGTGTATTTTAAGGAAGGAATCCTGGTACCAGCAACAAAGAGCGATGGAAGGGGAAGATGGGGAGATAAAAAAACATGTTCCCGTCAAGGACAACCTACCCCTGAAATAAAACAACAGCACCAAGCCAGGAAGGCCTGCATTGGAGAAAGAATTCAGAAGGGATTCATCAGCTCCTCACCAGTAGCTCGATGAGAAGGAGAGCCAAAGATGACAATGAGTTTTATATTCTGGGTCTCCACCCACTTTAATAGAAGTGGGTAACAAAGTAAGATAAAGTACCATAGGAGATTTTTAGAAAAAAGTCTACTGCCTTGCCATGGAATGATTTTTCCCCACTTTTCCTACGGGGAAGAAAACATTGCAATGAATGTATGACTTTAGTTCTTAAGTAAGGTATGCCAGCAGTTACAGCAACCTCTCTCCCCTTTCTTTCCATTGTTTCCATGTTTGTATGAAATTCTTTTGTTCAGGGATGCTGACTGCTCACTCTAACTTTCTCTGCTCTCTCAGGGATGAATATTGTCCCTTTGCTTTAGAAACCACAAGGAAACAGGATCAAGCGTTAGGGAGATTATGTTAATCATTTAATTTGATTATCAAACATGATCTCTGGACTTCCCACTCAGGACCCGTGCCCTTGCAGCCGGTGGTGCAGATGGACAGTAGCGGGGCAGCAGAGTGCCGCCCTCCATCCTGCTCCCTGCTTGTGTCTGCCTCTAGTGTGGATGAGCAGCAGGGGCTCAGGAGCACTGGGAGGCTCACAGCCTCCTGCTGTCTGCGTGGACAGGAGGACAGAGTGCAGCAGGGGTAAAGCAATGTCTAAGTGGAATGTAACTTGGGCATTGCCACTAGCTGAGAGGGAACATAAGGACTTGGGATACCCTTTGAGTTCCTTTGGTCATCTGGAGTCCTGAAATGTCCTTAATTTGCTTAAAAAATCTCGATAAGATCTGGCCATAAGAGACAAGTTACCCTTGATTTGTGGCAGTTTTCAAAATCATCCGTCTTTGCAGAAACAATTATTAGTTGAGTTTTGTATATATGCAGCATGAGAGCAACATCTGGAAGACATCTAGCCAGGAGCTGGAAATGTAGGTCTAGTTGAAGACAGAAGCCAGGGCCAGAGTAATTGCTGTGGCTGTGACAGAGAACATGGAAACTACAGAAAATGATGATAATAATGATGATGATGACAATGACAGTCAACAAGTACTGATGATTACTATGTGCTTCACTCTGTGCTCAGCCCTCAACAGACTTCATTCTTCCAGCAACACTGCAAAAGAGACATCTGTTGCTATCCCCATTTTACAGATGTTCAATCTGCGGCTCAGAGAGGTTGAGTGGCTTTCCTCAGGTCACACAGACCTAACTGAATCAGAAGCACTCGAAAAAGATACAGTAAACTTCTCAGCATTCGGAATTTTCGATTGTTTTGCTATAAAGAAATTATGAGAAATGGATCCCATTCTAGAAACCACATTCCCTGTGTGCAAGTTTGAGAGCTAAAAGGGGCGGATGATGTTTGGTTTCTCTGTAGAAAACTGGCAAACAGTGTGCTTTGCTTTGAAAATCGTGGGGAAAAACGAATGTTAACACATTTATACACCAACCTAATTCCTCTCACTCTAGCTTTTAAAATTTCTTCCGTTGCTTTCTGTGAGTGGGTAGGAGTTGGTAGGTATTTCTAAGCAGTTAGGACCCTGAGGTGATAAGGGTTGAGGGGAACTGAAATGTAATTTCTTATCAAGGGCTGGATAAAAGAAGAATAAACACCTCAGCTTACAGCACAGCTCAGGTACAATAATAGACATGTAGGCTGAGAAGCTGTCAGCCACCAATTTTATTAAAAGATTTTTCTGTTTGAATTACGTATCATTTTACCAAGATACTATTGGAATCATTGTCCATATTGTGTACTTCTCTGGTGATGTTACCAAGGAGGTATTTTATACCTAGATGATGTCTCATAAAGATATTTTAAGTATATAAAAAATGTGATATCAAGAGACCTGGCTTTTTAGTTGTGGTCTGGCACATTTAGAAAGAATTTCCAGCAGCTTGATGTGGCAGAGAGAATGGTGAGGAACACATGGTTTCAAGTGCTTGCATTTAATTACTATGTGACATTGATCAAGACACTGAACTTCTCTTAGCTTTACTTTTCCCCCCACATAATCTTACTAGACAATACCATCTCCAAAGTCTTTTGCAGCCATAAAATCCTAGACTGCATGAATTGATATAGCAATTATCCAAAGATAAATAATCACAGAATCATAGTTTCTTAAGAGGTGAGAGAATATAAAACTTTAACTGTCTTCACAGTAGAATAATCCATTTTATAAAATTCTGAAATATATGGTGCCCACTTATTCCTTTCTTTGATTCTATGAGAGGGCCAGCAAACTTCCACCAGAACCCTCAGAGCCTGGCTGGCCTTATTTTCTAAACCAGTCTTTGATGCAATCTGTTGAGCAGAGAGAAGCATAACAAAGCCAGAATGAAGTCTCATCAAGACAAACGCGGATGAAATGTCAGGCTGGAAACAGCAAAGCTTATTTCTATGTCTCAACAGATGGCTGGGAAAACAATGTCTTGTTGATCTTGTTAGAACAAATTATATACAAAGAAACCCTCTCTACAATGATAGAGTGTGTATGCAGTACTTGAGTGTATTTAACACACCTATATATACATACGGATGAGAGTTTCTCTAGCTCAGCACTATTGACATTTTAGGTCAGATAGTTCTTTATTTTGAGGGGTTGTCCTGTAAACTGTAGAATGTCTAGCAGCATCCCTGGCCTCTACTCACTATAGATAGACATACCTTGCAGAGAGACATCATGGGTTTGATCATGGATTCCAGATCACCTCAATAAAGCAAATGTTAGAATCAAGCGAACCACATAAATTTTTTGGTTTCCCAGTGCATATATAAAAGTTATGTTTATACTATGCTATAGTATATTAAGCATACAATAGCATTACATTCATAAAATAATGTACACACCTTAATTAAAAAATAGTGCATCGATAAAAATGCTAATGATTATCTGATTCAGATAAGATTCAGCTGGAATCTTTTTGCTGGTATAGGGTCTTGCCTCCATGTTGATGGCTGCTGACTGATCAGGGTGGTAGCTACATAAGGTTGAGGTGGCTACCGCAATTCTTTAAAATAAGACTACAATGAAGTTTGCTGCATCAGTTGATTTCCTTTCACGAATTGTTTCTCTGTAGCAAGCAATGCTGTTTGATAACATTTTACCTACAGCGGAACTTCTTCCAGAATTGAAGTCAGTCTTAAGCCCTGCCAAAGCTTTATCAACGAAGCTTATGTAATATTCTGAAATTTTTGTTGCCATTTTAACAATGTTCACAGCACGTTCACCAGGAGTAGATTTCATCTCAAGAAATGACTTTCTTTGCTCATCCATAAGAAGCATCTCATCTGTTCAAGTATAACCAGGTTGCAGCGCTTCAGTCACATCCTCAAGCTCATCTAATTCTAGCTCTCTTGCCATTTCTACCACATCTGTAATTACTTCCTCCACTAAAGGCTTGACCCCTTAAAAGTTATCCATTGGGGTTGGAATCAACTTCTCCCAAATTCCTGTTAATTGCATTTTGACCTTTCTCATGAATCACAAATGTTCTTAATGGCACCTAGAATTGTTTTCAATTTATTTTCCCCAGAGCCATCAGAGGAATCACTCTCTCTGCCAGAGAGAGCCTTATAACATGTCACTACTTAAATAATAAGACTTGAAAGTCAAAATTCCTTGTTGATCTATGAGGTGCAGAATGGATGTTATGTTAGCAGGCATGAAAACAACTTTAATCTTTTTGCACATCTATCCCAGATACTTCAGAGCTCTTGGATGGCAAGGTACATAGTTTATGAGTAGTAATATTTTGAAAGGAGTATTTTTTTCCTGAGGCTTAGATTCTCAAAAGTAGACTTATTAATAAAATATTCTGTGAACCATGCTGTAAACAGATATGTTGTCACCCAGATTTGGTTGTCCCATTTATAGAGGATAGGCAGTATATATTTAGCATAATTGTAAAGGGCCATATGATTTTTTGAATGGTATATGAGCATTGGCTTCAACATAAAGTCACCAGCTGCATTAGTGCCTAACAAGAGTCAGCCTGTCCTTTAAAGCTTTGACGCTAGGCATTGACTTCTCCTCTCCAGCTATGAAAATCCTAGATGGCCTCTTCTTTCAATATGAGGTTGTTTCATTGACATCAAAAATCAGTTGTTTAGTGTAGTCACTTTCATCCATCATTTGAGCTAGATCTTCTAAATAACTTGCAGCAGATTTACATCTTTACATAAAGCAGTGGTTGTTTCACCTTGCACTTTGATGTTATGGTGGTGCCTTCTTTCCCTAAACCTCATGAACTACCCTCCACTAGTTTCAGACTTTTCTTCTGCAACTTCCTAGCCTCTCTCAGCTTCATAGAATTGAAAAGAGTTAGTACCTTGCTCTGGATTAGGCTTTGGCTTAAGGGAATGTTGTGGCTGGTTTAGTCTTCTATTCAGACCACTCAAACTTTCTCCACATCAGCTGCAAGACTGTTTTGCTTTCTTGTCATTCATGCATTCACCGGAGCAGCACTGTTAAATTCCTTCAAAAGCTATTCCTTTGTGCTCACAACTTGGCTAACTATTTGGGGCATGAGGCCTACCTTTCAGCCTTTCTTGGCTTTTGATGTGTCTTCTTCACTAAGCTTAATCATGACTGGCTTTTGATTTAAAGTGAGAGACATGGGCCAGGTGTGGTGGCTCATGCCTGTAATCCCAGTACTTTGGAAGGCCGAGGTGGATGGATCACAGGAGGTCAGGAGTTCAAGACCAGCCTGACCAACATGGTAAAACCCATCTCTACTAAAAAGGCAAAAAATTAGCCGGCTGTGGTGGCACACATCTGTAATCCTAGCTACTTGGGAGGCTGAGGCATGAGAATCTCTTGAACCCAGGAGGTGGAGCCTACAGTGAGCTGAGATTTAGCTACTGCATTCCAGCCTAGGTGAAAGAGTGAGACTCCCTCAATAACAACAACAATAACAACAATGGCAACAAAAATAATTAAGTGATAGACATGTTACTCTTCCTTTTACTTGAATACTTACAGGCATTGTAGGGTGAATAATTGGCCTAATTTCATTACTGTTATGTCTCAGGAAATACAGGGCCCAAGGAGAGCAAGGGAGACAGCAGAAAGGCCAGTTGGTGGTACAGTTAGAACACATTCAACATGTACTATGTGCATCTTATATGGGTGTGGCTCATGGTGCCCCAAAACAATTAAAATTGTCACATCAAAGATCACTGATCACAGATTACCATAACAGCTATAATAATAATGAAAATGTTTAAAATCCTGTGAGATTATCGAAATGTGAAAAGGAGACACAAAGGGAGCACATGCTATTGGAAAAATAGCGACAGACTTGCTCTATGCAGGGTTGCCAGAAACCCTCAACCTGTGATAAAATGCAGTATTCACAAAGTGCAGTAAAACAAGGTTATGCCTGCGCTAGTAGCATCCCCTTCACCTAGTTTTGATTATAAAGATGTCTCTACACACGGTTAAATGTCCTCTGTGAGAGACCACACACACACACACACACACACACACACACACAAATACCTACACATATGAGTTATTGTATATATTCATATACACATATATCACTGACATCAGATCCATAGTTGTATGGCACTTTCAACTTCATGAATACATGTTCTACATTTTTAGAATTAGAAGAGTTTGAGATATCCAGTCCAACCACGTAATTTTATAGAGTATAAAAAATGTTATGAAAGCTACTATTATTAAGAGAACTGTAGCCCAGAGATATGAATAATGACACTTACCCTGTGACTGTAATTTATCTTTTGTTATTAGACACAAGAACACCGGAACTTAAAGAAATCTCAACCTCACTCAACCCAAACTCCATTTTACAAACAAGAAAGCTACACCCTACTTTTCGCTTTTCTGCCCTTCTATGCATTACACTGATTGTTTGGATCACTTGTTCTGACAGATTTGGGATTAAGTAAATCAACTTCATCCTTTAAAGTGGTAGAATTTGTGCCCAATTATTCGGAGAGACAACCTTTGCAGAGCATATTCCCTTTGTTCAGGTAAGTGGCGACAGGTTGAGTCAGCTCCAGGCTCAGATCTCACACCTGCTGAGTTCCACTTAGGTTTGGTGGCAGCAAGAATGTAATTATCTAGTCAATTGCTCTGGAGGGAACATCATGTCAAAAATATGACCAAGTTCACACTACCATAATTAATCAAACAACTGCTCTAGTGTGATTCTGGTTATCACTTCACAGAATTGGAATTGTCATTTTAACCCAAGGAGACACTGCTCACATTAGGCTGAACTTTATAGAAGCTAGTCCCACATTTGGATGCTAATTAGCAAATAATACCCACAATACAACCTGATTAAATGTTTCACCTCTGGGTGGATATGTATTAAGTAAACGATGTTGTAAATAAAGATGTGTCAGTAGAATATATTGTTGTCAGTATGAAAAAATATTTAAAATCCCCTAAAAAATAGCTCTTTGTATTTTAAAAACTGTCCTAGAATCGCTCTTTTAAAGATGAAGATTTGGGGGATTATCAAGAAAGGACTACAGAAAGAATTTCTTTAAAAAAGCAAAAGGCAGTGTTGCTCTGTGCATTAACTGCATGTCAAGATATACCAGGAGCTTAGAAGGGACTGGTTGCAATTTGCAAATGCTACTACTGTACATGTTTTCATCCCCAATCATATTGCATCATCTTTGTATGTTTGAGGGCAGAGATAAGACTTATTCAAATTTCTAGTTCACATGCATTTTGCTTTTGAAAACCAAAGGTTCTCATTTTCTATTAGCTTTTGTACTACTAGTTTCACAGCATTTGAGGATTCCTGAATTTCTGTGCATATTGGTTTTTCCACTTATCAACATTCATATACAGAAGCAATTATTATTGTGAATCACCATGATAATAAACCGATTTTAAAGCACTAAAGTAAACAGAAATTTGTATTTAATCTCCATTTGTCTGTACTGGAATGAAGTATTCTTAAATCTGAGAAAGTCAATTATTATTCAAAGAACAATCACAACATAGTTAAAAAATGAGCAATCCACGGGAGCAGAAGGTGTAAAGAAGGCATTTATCAGACACCAAGGGAAAAGGGAAAGACAGTTGATAGCTGAGATGTCCAGTTAAAACTCAACTAGCAACGCAAATCTCTGGTAGGTATCACTGATAAAGGTCAAGGGGAACAGAGTTATGACAGTGAACTTTAAAAATACTGACAGGAAACAAGAGTACTGGTTTCCACGTGCGTTGCCTTGCTATTCACATAAAACCATTAGTCCTTTCACAGAAGGGTTTATTGATTTACACAGACACTCGTTTGTCACATCCTGTAAAGTATATTAAAAGCTGCCCAAGTATTTCAAATGTACTCAGCAAATTTGCCTTCTCACGTGGGTGCAGCCTAGATCTTGGCTGTAAGAGAGTTTTCAGGGTTAAAGGTTTGAATGAAGAGAAAGCAACTTAACAAACGAATCACCATGAGGCCCCTTCTTGGTGTCTTACCAAGAAGCTGCTCTCATGGTTGGTGGACATAAATGGGGAATTCATCATGTGAAGGGAACTTAACACATTAGATGCATGGGGGTTCACAAAGGAGGAACAACACAGTTTTCCTCTTGCTCATCCCTATAATATTCCCTGACTTCCCATATAGTTTGTCACTTCCACCAGATGTGACTGCCACATGCCCAGTCCTGTGTCATGTATGGGGAGGCAGTGCAGAGTAACAGATAGGAGAGGTAGCTTTGGCATCCACTCATGTAGGTGTGAATTCTGATTCCACAGCTCATCAACACCCTCACCTGGGTCACTTGCCCTCTTTACCATTCAGTTTCCCAATCTATAAAAAGGGAGTAAAAACCGTACTTGCATCACAGGTTGTTGTGAGGGTCACGTGGGATAATGCAAGAGCACTAAAGAAGATGCATAGTCCAAAGCGATGCTACCTTGCAGAGCTGCAGTGCCCCCTTTGCCACATGGGCTACTGATAAATTAATTAAAATTAATTTAAACTAAAAATTCAGTTCCTCAGTCCCACCAGACACATTTCAAATGATCAATAGCCTTGTTTGGTTAAATGGCCACCACACTAGATAGCACAGACAGAGAACATTTCCAACACTGCACTAAGTTCTGGATAGCACTATTCTAGAGGTTGACTTACATGTTTTTAACTTTATTAACTATTTTTTAGTAGGCATTATCATTTAATCTCAGGCACAGGCCTGTGTCTGATAGTCACTGAAAATTATTTAATGTGTTGACATAAGAAATGTATGTTGACAGATCTCAACTCATATTTTTGTCACTTCCTTTCCTTCTAAATAATGCTTCCATATTTATCTCAATTTATCCTCACCATAGCTTTGTCAGGTAAATATATTAGACATCTATTATTTTCATATTACAGAGGGGAAACAGATATGTGTAGTGCATGTACATTCAGATGAGCAAACAATGTCTATCTTTTGGAGGGTTTTGGGAGTAAGAAATAAATTAGGAAGACTACTTGGGAGGAATGAAGTTCTTATTTTTTTTCTGATTCAAAACTAGGAAGACTTTATTAGGAAAAACTTGAAAAATACACTATGAAGAAAGCAAACATTGTTCACTTATGCAACCCACATAGAATTACTATTAATGTTATAATGTAGCTTTTTAGAGTTATAAAATGTATATTGTATGTTACAATTCACATATTGGATGATGATAGATTTTTTTCACATAAATATTTGACATAAATATTTTTCCACACCATTAAAAATATTTGATAAGATACTTCATGTGTAAGATTGTATGGGACTATACTATATATTATTTAACCATTTCTCATGTTTGCTATTAAATAGAATGCTGCAAGGATTGTGCTTAAACACAAATCTCATTTTAAATCATGGAGCATTTTGGAAGATAGAGCCCTGCAATTGCAATTACTGGGTGAAAGCCCTAGAACTTTCTCAGAGACTCCTAATACCTACGATTACTTTGCATTCTGGAAAGGCTGTATCATATTTCACTTTCTCAGGAGCACATGTGAGAATCACTGCCCTTCTCCAGCACTGATTACTACCATCTAAACATTTTGCCAGTTTTGTACACAAAACATCTTCTTTTCTTATTTCACTTTGTATTGTCTCGGTTGCATGTGAGGCAAAATTTTTCCCTTGTGTCAATTAGCTAATGGTATTTTCTAGTCTGTGGATTGTCTCTTCATACTCTTTGCCAAGCTTCCTGTCACAATGTTCCTGTTCTGAGTTTACATTAAATCTCCATAATGAGCATAGCAAAAATCTAGTTGTGATGTTTTCTGTTTGTCCATTAATGTTGTTTCTGACACTTCTGATATTTTTATGTTCATAGCTTTTAAATGTTTATAAAGTCAAATTGATCTTTTTCCTTTGTGATTTCCTTCACTGATTTTGAAATCAGAAAATCCTTTTCCTACCTGAGAAGAATTCAATAGTCACTTTTGTTTTCCTCAAGTTTAATAATGTTTTGATTAACTCTCTTTTTTGGGGGGGGTACATTTACCTCTTTCATCCACATAGGATTTATGTTATGCTGTCATGTAAGTATCTTATTTCTTTCCAAATAGTGATACTATTGTCCCAGAACATTTCCAGAATGAGTTTTCTTTCTGTGTTGATACACAATATCTCCTTAACTACTATTAAACTGTTAAATTTTGCAAGACTTGTTGCAGCATGACTTACTCTGTTTTATGGATCTACCTTTTCTAAAACTGTAATCACATGGTTTTAATTACTGCAAGTTCACATCATTTCAATATATGATACAGTAAGCCAGCATTTGTGAGTCCTATTTTTTAAAACATTTCTTGGCTTATTTTTTTCTACATGAACCATAGAACCATTTAAAATACTCCCTATAGCTCACCTCTAATTCTACTAATTTTTTTCTTCTTGTCAAGATTGAATCCAACCTTATATTTTGTGAAGAAGTATCAGCTTTGTAATATTGGGCCTGCCTGTCTAGGAACATGGTATGTCTTTTTATTAAATTCTGCCTTATTTCTTACAGTGAGTGTGATAGTTTTCTTTAAATTTGTTTTGCACATTTTATATATAAATAGTACTTTATAACCTTCATTATAATTACACACTAAATTTTCCCTGATGATTTTTTGAGCCACTACTTCTCATTTACAGAAAACTACAGGTTTTTGTATACTCATACCTGACCACCTTACTGCACTCTTATCCATTCTAATGCTTCTTCCTTTTAATTTTCTCAGGTTTGTAATATATGTAAGGCCACTTGCAAATATTTTTTCCTTCTTCTGAATAGTCACAGTTTTATTTATAATTCACATATGAAGGAACATAGCAGAACTCCAAAAACAATGTTAACTAAGTTGCAGATTGCTGGTGTGATGGTTCCTGACTGCAGTTAACAGCTCCTGCATATGTTTCTATTGAGATTACTATTGGCTACCTAATAAATATATTCTTTATCCTGTTAAAAATTATACTTTCAGTTAAAATTTTCCAAGAGTTTGAAACAGAAACTAGTTTGGAATTGACTGAAAGACTTTTGAACTATTATTTTTCTTAGATGGTGCTTGGATTTATTTGCCAAATTTGGATGTCTTTCCATCCCAATTTAAGGAGTTGAGGGACAAATTAACTGTTAATGAAAATGCCAACAAAATTATAGAAGCAGATGACTGTTTTCTAGATGGGAGATTATACTGTAAAGAGAGAAGCATTTTTGGAGTTGTCATCACTGTGCTGAAGTGATATGGACCTTGCACCCCAACCAAAATTTTGGTTTGCATATTGAGACTAATAATACCACATGCACATGAAGAAAGTATGAAGAGA
This sequence comes from Callithrix jacchus, assembly GCF_049354715.1. Lineage (NCBI taxonomy): Eukaryota > Metazoa > Chordata > Mammalia > Primates > Cebidae > Callithrix > Callithrix jacchus. The sequence goes on along the minus strand of NC_133507.1, from coordinate 97,703,613 downwards.
TTTATAACTCCCAGAATGAGGCCTGCTGGGGAGATCAGGGGAGACCCCTCCAAGCAGATCTGAAGTAGCTTGAGAAAGCCCAACCTTGCATCGTTTGAACTTCCCACCTGAGCTAAAAGATATAGTAGTTGGGTTTTCTTGTCAACTGGACCAGATGTAGAGCAGAATGGGAAGGGATAGTAGTGAGGCTTCAAAAGTGTCAGCAAACATAAAACATGGAGTCAAACTCTTAATTACAGTTGAGGTTGAAGAAAGATCAGAGGAGCACTGATTTGATGATAGAGAGAGAAGGCATGAAAATTGATGGCCCTGGACCTCAAGAATTTGGTGGGGGGGCAAAACAGTGATTCTCCAAATATTTAAAATTGCATGATGAATAAGTGATTCAGGGTACAAAATAATTTTCTTTCTCGACATGTTTTACTTGAATGATTTACTGTTTTGCAGAAAATTTACTGAATATGTACTATGTAGAATTGTGACTTCTGTAACATAATCAAAATAATTGTTGAAATTCCAAAAGAATATTTTAAATGTGCAAGAGCAGAAACACAGGGAACTTAGCCTTTTCCTAACATTATCTGCATTACTAAACATTGCTTTTTACTTATGAATAGTGACAAAATATTTAGAACAACATAAACAAATTCAAATATCTAGGAACTGAAAACCTTTTAGTCCATCCTCAACTGAGAACAATTATCACCTAATCAAAGTTGGCCGTTTTTGAGGTTGAATATAGGCTTTTTCAACCCAGTTTGATTCTTTACCTACAAAGTAAAATAGCTTGAGGACACACCTGGCTCTAACTTGGGCATTTCAGAGATTAAGATCTCTGGGGCAGCAAAGTCTTCAGGGATGCTGCTTCTCAAAAATTTAGAGAATCCTCTTCAGTTTAGCCTAGAGGGATATAAACTTCCATCTTAAGATACTCAGTTTAGTTCTTGGAGACTCCATCCACATTTTGTTCTTTGTAGGCAAGAAAAGATACTTCCTATGTCACATGCCTGAGGCCATCACCTGCATACTTAAGAGGCAGTATGACTGCCCACAATCAAGGCTCTTACAACTGGATAACACATTTTAGAGGTGTTTAGACAAACATCTCAGTTAATGTAATCATTCTTTAAAGCCTGGTACCCAACAGAGATTTATTTGGTCAATGCTTTTGTGTATAAACGCTTGTTAGTCCCAATAAGCAGCTCCTCCTATACCTAGACACTTCTAACAGTTACAAATCCTTTCTTTAGATTAGATTTCCATCTCTGTAACCTTTACTTATTAACTTCTTTTTGCTCTTAAGAGCTATATGAAATATATCTGTATGGCATTACATAAGAAATTGCTCTAAATATTTATAGATCTAAATTACATCATCTTGATTTTTCTTTCCCCAAATTAAATAGCTGTGGCCTGACTTCTGTCTTTTCATGCAATGTGATTTTTAGGTGCTTCACCATTTCAGTTCTTTTTCTCTTTCTCTTTTTCCTCTCTTGTCTTCTTTTTTATAGGCACTCTGGTTGGTCAATTTCTCTCTTGAAAACGTGAGTAGCCAGAACCAACTCCTTTAAGATGTGGTCTGAATGGGGTAGAGTGTGGCAAGACTAATTGTGTTCTTGGGAAATGATATTATCCTTCTATTGAATATCCTGTCTTAGCTTTTAGCATACTCTTGACTAATGCTAAGCTTATCTTCAAATATTCTCCTGTGATTTTTCTTTTAATGCTAATTGCTTTTAAGCCTCCTAATTTAACAAATTGATTTTTAAGCCAAAAATGCAGGAGCTGACATTTATTATTGCTGAATTTTTATCTTGTTTACTATGGCCCACTGTTCCAGGATACTAAGAAATGAAAGAAAATCTGGAATTCTGACTTGGACAAAATCAGTTACGCTCCCTTCCCAGTTTGCATTACCTCGATGTTAAAAGCCTGCTCTATAATCTTCATGTTATTGGTAAATTATGCTGAGTAATGCAGTTCTAAAAGGTGGAGCCCTATGGCATAATTCTGAAAGATCATAGTCTTTATTGGGCCAGGTGATTACAATTACAAATCTTTCCAACTGAAGGATCACCAACACATTTCTTCATCCTCATTGAACAGTGTCATAAATTGAGTAATCAGATGTTTTGTTGAAATCTTGGTGTAATCAGCTTATGGCAATCTCGTGGTGAGCAGATTTTTAAAAATCTATTAAGAAGGAAAATACCTGCTCGGCGTGGTGACTCAAGCCTGTATTCCCAGCACATTGGGAGGCCAAGGCAGGAGGATCACCTCAGAGCAGGAGTTAAAGACCAGCATTGCCAACATGGTGAAACCCCTTCTCTACTAAAAATACAAAAAATAGCTGGGCATGGTGGCCTGTGCCTGTGATCCCAGCTACTCAGGAGGCTGAGGCAGGAGAATTTCTTGAACCTGGGAGGTGGAGGTTGCTGTGAGCTGAGATGGCACCACTGCACTCCAGCCTGGGTGACAGAGGGAGACTCCATTTCAAAAAAAACAACCTTATTTTTAGTAAGCTCAGGCTATATCTAATGATCATGTCTTTCTTTTTCATTTGCTCCTTCTTAGAAATTTCCCAGGAAGAAATCTCAACTTCCTTATGCTGGGGTATTCAAATTTTTGTTTATCAAAATGAAGAATATATTATCTTCTATACTCCATTTCCTCAGAGATTATCCACAATAGTTCTGAAAGCATATCCAGCACTTGGAATGTCATTTTCCTGACTGGGAGATGACTCATCCAGAGCAGCTAAGTGCTTGTGTTCTATCTCCTCCCCAATCTTGGACATTGATTCATCGGTTGGGATAATTACTCTATCCTTCCCAATGCAAGGAACACTTTGCTTTGTAAAAACTATGGACAGAAAACAGGAGGTGACTAGTTTTATCATTATGGCTCTTGCTGCTACAAATGCTACCGTTTTCATAATGTTACCAAAATCCCCAAGTGGTTGAGAAATCATAAGATTTTTCTTCTTAGAAGAATATTGATAGCAAGCTTTTAAAAAGCCCTTATTCACTCGGTGGCTCATGCCTGTAATCCCGGCACTCTGGGAGGCAGAAGTGGGCAGATAACCTGAGGTCAGGAGTTCGAGACCAGCCTGACCAACATGGAGAAAACCCATCTCTACTAAAAATACAAAATTAGCTGGGCTTGGTAGCAGGTCCTTGTAATCCCAGCTACTAGGGAGGTTGAGGCAGGAGAATTGAACCCGGGAGGCGGAGGTTGTGGTGAGCCAAGATTACATCATTGCACTCCAGCCTGGGAAACAAGAGCAAAACTGTCTCAAAAAAGAAAAATAGTCCTTACTCTATGGGCTAGGCCTGTTAATGCTTAAAATAATGAATCTCGTTTAATATTCACAAGAAACCAATGATGGAAGTGCTATCACAATGCCCATTTTACAGGCGGCAATGCTTACAATTGGAGCAGTTAAGGAACTTGCCTGAGGCACAGCTAGTGAGTCAGTATTCAGATTCCAAAATTTTTGTGCATACACAGTAGATGTATATATTTATGGGGTACATGAGATGTTTTGATACAGGCATGCAATGTGTAATAATTACATCATGGAGAATGGGTTATATCCATCCCCTCAAGCATTTATCCTTTGTGCTATAATCAATCCAATTACACTCTTTCAGTTATCTAATATTTAAAAATCTACAATTATTATTAACTATAGTCATCCTCTTATACTATCATATAGTAGGTCTTACACATTCTTCCTATTTTTTTGTACCCATCCATTAACCATCCGCATTTCTCCCCAGTGCGCCCCTGGCTACCTTTCTCAGCCTCTGGTAACCATCCTTCTACTCTCTATATCCATGAATTCAATTGTTTTAATTTTTAGATCCCACCAATAAGTGAGAACATGGAATGTCTGTCTTTCTGTGCCTGCCTTATTTCACTTCCATCCATGCCTTTGCAAATGACTGGATGTCATCCTTTCTCATGGCCAAATAGTACTCCATTTTATATATGCACCACATTTTCTTTATCCATTCATCTGTTGATGAACACTTAGGTTGCTTCCAAATCTTAGCTATTGACTACTAAGCTACATTGCAATTCATTTTACTTCTTTAAATATAAAAGAATATTTTTATTCTTGTTTTAGAAACTATAAAGCTTATATGTATAAGCTTTGGATTGGATTGGATTTGGAAATGAGACAGTACCAAACATTGGCCAAAGAAGACCCATCCATTATAGGCCTTCTCTTTTGCCTGGTCACTCAGAAGTATAACTCTAGCTTACAAGCATCGGTACTCAAAGGACCAGTTAGTTACCTACAACATAGCCCTTTTCCACAAACTGATTTGCCACATCTCTTCAGCCTGGCCAGAATACTGACATTCTGTGCCATGTTGTCTTCTGACTGACATCACCCATTTGGTAGACAGACTTCACTGCCTGAGATGTCTAGCAACATCTCATTTGTTGCTAGAGAATACGGTGACTGGATTTTTTTTTCCTTCCACCTGTCTCATGACAGGAGCCTGAGCCACTCACCCAAGTAACTGCATATGATTCATGGATTTTTCAAGAAACAAACTGCTAGCTGTTTCGGACTTGGATCTTACAAATTGATAAAGCACTTGCAATACAGGTCTTCAAAATGGGGCTTCTATTTTCTTTTCTTAAAATCTAATCTTTAGACTCTTCCTGATGCTGTAGCTCAGCCAGCATCCAGCTAGGAAATCAAATTCTGGTGCACTGCAATTCACTTAAAAAATATAAATTTGGTTGACATTCTAATTTTTTGATAAATTTTAGTTTATTGGTGACTTTTATATTTTATGATACTCTTAAGTTTATGCCTCTCTTGTATCAATTAATAGTCCTTCCTTCTAGCAAAATTCCAAGTCCTTTAAAAATCAGATTTTGTGGGTGAACTCCCTATGTGATATTTTAGTTAAATATCTCACTGTGACCTTCCCTTTTCTCTACTGTAGTTCAAAAGGCTTGTTTTGTGTTTGTACGTGTATATATACATGCAAATGCTGTCACTTTTTTCTAAGCATTTCCCAGATAGATGGACATATTGTCCTTTGCCCTCCTAAGTGAACTCCATAGCAGAGAAAGGGCCCTAGTTCCCCTCCTAAAGAGATAAAGGAGAATTCTCTCTGCAGCACAAAAAGAAAAAAGATTTATTATTTCCTGGATCCTATTACACACATCTGCTGAACTCCCCCAAGACTCCTGTAAACTGTGGGACTGTTGATTAGTGGGCCATCCCAGGCCTTCTAAGCTGCCTGAGAGTTGACCAGTTGCTGCTTCTTGCTGGTTGTTGGAGTCATAACCAGAGCGTCTGCCTTGAGGAGCCCGTGAGCTGGGGATATCTGCAGAAACTAACCAATCTGAGCCATTCAAGAAAACTGGTGAAAGAGTAGTGTTAGGAAAGAGTACACATAGTTATCTCTTCAGCAGAGGGCTAGATCTCAAATCCTTCTCTGCAAAGTCAGATGTTGGCCTGTGGTGACTATGTGCAGTGAGAGAAAGAGGCGGGCTTGGGCACCTCCAACAGGACCATATAGGGACTGATGTGTCTGAAGTGAGCCAAGCTCACACTTTCTGTGGCACGCTGCCCTTTGGGAAAGGTCACCATATGGTGCAGAGGAAGAAACGCATCCTATCCTAGACTTGACACATAATCCCATTTCATTCAAGTACACAAGTATGAAAATGCATTCAAATAAAGAACCCATAATAAAACTTTAGACTGGACAGTCAATCAAGGTTTTTCAGAATATGTTGATAGAGCCTTCAACCATCTATAGAGCCTTCAACCCTCCGTGGACTGTTTTTTTTCAGAGTCCATCCATGACATCACAGTTGCTCATTCAATGGACATTCTGAAATCTTCTTTAAGATTAAGTCATGTGTACATATCTAAAATCTGCCCTGCTTCCTTTGGTTCCTTTGATGCTGATTTGCTTCCTTAAGCCTTCCTTCCTTCCAAACCATGAATCAGGTTCTTCCAGAGGCTCAGAATTAAGTTCACAATTAAGAAACAGTGACTCCCTCCCTGTTTCATCTGGTTTCAGAGAGGGGAAAATACTTCCAGGGCAGGTCAGGAATTAATCAGATGCTCTGCTTTCAGCAGCCTGAAACTTTCAGCAGCAACGTGATAGCTGAAATCCCATATCACTACTTCTATTGATGCTTCCTTTTAAATCAGGTGAGATTAATCATCCTCCGCCTGCATACTCTGGCTCTATTGTTATTTCACATCCCTCCTAATTTGTGCTTTAAAATGATATAGAATTTTTGAACACAACTTCACAAATTTCCAGTTTGCTTTCAAATTTGAATATCATCCCTACAGAACATTAGAAACCACTCAGTGTTTAATAACCTAATAATTTAATATGCTGCCCTTAAACTACTGTGGTTTCTTCCCTAGACTTAAGACTTGGACCTAAGACTTGTCTCAATAAATGATTCAGCTACCATCACCAGGGCATTCGGTTGCAATATGCCCTGGTGATTATAGCTGAATCATTTATTGAGACAGCTCTTATTTATTGATTATCCACTATGTGCCAGGTTCCTACATAACACAGTCAGTCCACACAGAAATGTTATATGTTAATCATCCACATCTAGCTTGCAAATAAGATAAAGAGACTTCAATAAATTAAATAACATAAACACAGATATGACTATTTTAGGCCATATTATGGATAAAAGAATAGATTCTAGAGCCAGATGGAACCTGGTTCATTATACTATTAATTAACCGTGTGATCTTGGGTGTGATGCTTAACATCTCTGTGACTTGATGTCCTCATGTATTGATTAGAGACAAGAATAAGAATAATGTGGTTTTATGGAGAATAAATAAGAGGTGAAAAGTGATTAGAATATGCCTGCCACATAGTTAGCTCTCAATAAATATTAGCTGTCATCTTAATTTTTATTTATACTTATAATTCAATTTTTTCCCCATAAGGCTAGTTCTAAGCATTATAACTGTAAATGATCACTTTGAGAGGTGGACACTAATAAAGAGTATTGACTGGTGTCTGTGGCTTTGCTTCCCATCAAAATGCCTCTTGCAAATTATGCATGACAGTACCTTACATAATAATCATTTGAATATTTGAATAAACAAGCCTTCACTTTTTAATATATCTGTGTTTGAAAATACCCACAAAGAACAGGGCTTATATTGACTGCATGGAGAAAACTCTTGTCATAATTTTCCATTCTCTCTATCCTCTATTAACATATTTATCCTCTTCTTCAATCTATAAGTAAATTTGAAAAATAATGGAATTCAGATTTATTTATGAAAATGAATCTGCTTCTTCGTTTAGCCCAACGGGCTCAGTTGGTAATATTTCCCAAGGGGTCCTTTTAAGATTCTTAAAGCAAACATATAGTTAAAACTAGCACCAGTTTAATACACCTTGAAAAATAAGCATAAGAGCCTAATTGCCTTTTCTTGGAATACATCAATTTCTACACATAAAAATACAGTGCTGAATAACAGCAGCAAGCCAAATTTCTTTCAAATAGCACATCTGTATGAATACTAGCTGTCCATTATGTTTCTTAAAATCTAGGAGGCTAAATCATATTTGTGAAAAAGAAACTTTATAATAAAATGGAAAAAGCCTAATTCTTGTGCAAAGAAAAAAAGGCATATAAATGATTCTTTTAAAATTAATACAAAACCTTCCCACATGCTCCAAAACAGTAACAATTTTATGCTAATATAATTCATCATATAGTCTTTTATGATAAAAAATTTTAGAAAAAAATAATGAAGTGTAAAATATAAGCAAGATGGGAGAGAAAATTTGGGGAAATTTTAACTTATCTCTTTTTTAAGTAGAAATTGACAATTCCTGACATCATCCTGTTTTCTCTTTGGTCCCCTTTCACATAGTCTCATGGACTAATATTACCTTTAAAATACAACTGCAATACAGACTTTCTGAAACCTAAATGCTGGGGGCAGGGCCAGGAGAACTGTGTTTTAAAATTGAGAACACAATGGGATCTTGTAGCAGAGCAACATTAAAGGTCTTCTGAATTCTAAGATCACTGAAGGTACTCAACACTGTAAGACTTGTGCATTCCACTACCCATAATTTTATTTCAACAAAGAAGCAATAGTTTTGTAAATCTGATGGGTCACTCAGAAGTGAATGCTGCTCAAGGCCATCAGATGAAAAGCTTATCAGGAGGAAGTACGACAGCCCTGGATATGTATGTTTTGTGGCTTCATCTTTAGAGCAGCACTGCTGTATAATGATATCCCAGAAAGATCATAGCTCTCATCCTAAGTTTCCCAAGTGGCAATCTAAGATATTGCCAGAACTCAGCCAGGCATCAAGTAAAGCTATGGCCAAAATAAATGCCTATTGCCTAGCTTCTGTTTTAGCAACTGGGATTCTATTCATCTAAGGAAATAATTTAAATGTTCACTTAAAATGTGCACAAATGGAAGGGTGCTCTCTGCTGCACCAGACATGTGATGAACCTAAGATTGGAGGGACCATTTGATGGATCTGCTAGACTCGTGGCTAAGGGCATCCAGTGTCTCCTTCCTGAGTTTATATCACGGGGAAAGAAGTATGAATGGTGAGCAGTGTCATACTGTGCAGAGCTGTATCAGAAAAGAAGAGGAGAGGCTGTCATGTGTGCTGCACAGCCTGACCCCGTGTGATTCCAACGGAGAAAGGAATAGGAGGCTAAAGGGGATGAGGTCATTTCAAAACATGAGTTGGGAACTGCTGCTCTAGTCACCAGAATCCCACTTTGGGGCTCAGGAGGGGAAGGCATGTTCCCATCATTGTCTTGGACAGAAAGCAGGGTGATGGCAAAGCAATAGGGAAACAAAGCACTGCAGAACTCTCAGGATAAGCAGTTCTAGAATATTGGGAACACAGAATACAGCCCCGTGGGTGGGGCATCAGGGTCCCTGTGGGGGTGCTTCACGAGTAGTGGTCACAGAAAGGGGCCTTCACTAAGCTGCTTTCAACCCAGGTTTGTATGTGAGGGCATGCCAGTCACAAATGGAAGATGTTTTTATGACTGTTCATAAGAATGTCCTGGGAACTTCTGAAATAACTGGGGGCCAGTTTCTTGTGGGGAAGAGTGAGCAGAGCCTCTGTGTCTGTTGGGAGTGCAGGAAGATGAAAAAGAGCCAGCCACATTTAGTTTCTTCATGTGACCTTATCTGACCCCAGAGGCAGATGGGTTAGGGAGAGTTGGGGATAACATTTGTACTGCAGTAAATTTGGAATCAGATGAAACACCCAACACTATGGGATTGGTTATGTGAATTATCAGACATCCATACAATGTGAGATAGGGCTATGACTCAAAGAATAAATGTGTGTATTTCCTGTGTATTTCACAGACTCATTGCATTCATTCTCACTGTTACCCCAAGGGAACCCTTAGTTCTCAGTGAGCAGAGGCAACACTCAGAGAAATCAACTGCCAAAGACAAGACAGAAATATTCATGTTTGCAGAGCCTGCCCTCTTTTTTATCAGCAAGCAAGATGAGAAATACTGCTGCAGGAGGCAAATTGGGATAGACAGGGGACCTGCTATAGTGTGCCTGGGGTTAAGAACTTCCCTAAGCATAGGCAGACCATAGAATTGATGATCGAACATGACAGAGGGCATTGGCTGGATGAGTAACTGGGACTTAGAATACCTCACTTTGCATGAGGTTGGTTGATCCTAGGCCACTATTAACAAAGAGATCACTATGTAACCATTAAAGTGACAGCATAAAAACACACATCATAAAGTGGAAACGTTCCACTGTGACATTATTAAAAACAACCTTACAAAAAGGCTTGTACTGTAGGATCCCATTAAAATAGGAAGAGGCATAGAGAAGAATGACTGGAAGTCTAGATGCCAAGAAGAATGATTACTTCTGTGTTAACTGAATAAAAGGTTATTTGAAGTCTGTGGTTTTCCATCTTTCTATTAATAGACATTTATTGCTTGTAAAATTAAAGCTTATATTAAAATGTGAAAGAAAGTTAGTTGACTTAGGACCGAAAGCACAGTTTATATGTGGCACTAGCTGCTTAATTCTGAAATTCAATTTCTAGAACACATTTGGAATCATCACTATGATTTTACTATGGACTCAAATGATGATCTTCTCAAGGGCATGATCTGTATCTTATTTCATCTCTTTACATTTTTGGAGTGGTTAGAATAACCCAGTTTGTAGCTTTGATATAGGTTAGCATGTGGTTGCCTTCCTAGGTAAATCAAACTGAAAGATTCTACTTTAAGTCTTGATTCTCCAATGCAAAATTTATGGAAGTGCGAGAGTGGGGTAGACCCAATAATGATGAAAACTAACATTTATGGAATGGTTTTCATGTACCTGTGTTCCAGGCACTGTTGTAGGCTCTTTGTATGCGTCATCGAATTCTCACAGTAATCATATGACAAAGGAACTCTTAACATCTCTTGTTTACAGATAAGAAAGCTAAGCAGAAAGATGTGCAGTGACTTGTCCAAGGTAACTGAAAATACACAATCTACTCTTGATCTGCCACGGTTTTGATGAGACGAGCAAGTCACTCACTCTTAAGTTTGGCAGGAAAATGACTTGTAATAGTTTTGAGTGCTTCATTAAGATTTTAGAAAATGGCTTTTAAAAAACTTTATACTTTTGATTACTCATTTATAAGATCTATACATTTTGGTGCTCATTGTAATTTACACTGTGTTTTCTGATATTATACAGAAGAGGGTATTAAAATGATAGCTCATAGCCCTTATTCAACTACCAGGATTGGCAATTTTCATTTTATCCTTTAACCTATTGGGTCGGTTCGCTCGTTTGTTATAAAAACTTGTTGACATTTTAGTAAAGATATATTTTCTGCTTTAAAGTTTATAACGTTGATTATTAGGACTAGCTTGAAGAACAGACATAAACTAGGCAAACACAGGGAAAATATGATTTCATATTCTTTGACTTTCTTGGCTGCAAGGAGGGGAAAACAGCCCTACAGATGTACCTTTGTCCACCTGTGGGGCTTAAACATCCATCCCGTATGAGCTCTCCATTGAGGACATCAGAAACACAGGCCTGTACCTCTGATTCCTTTTCATGTGTCTTTGGGCTACAAACATAAGACTTCTTTCAAATCACTCTGCCACTTAACTCCAAATCCCCCTTACACCATTTCATAAATTTAGTGTCTCTGGGGATCCTCCTCCTCCTCTAAAGGAGGACCAATTTAAATCATCCTTAAATCAGCACATTAAACACTAGCTATCATTGGCTGCAAGGGAGCCAAGAAGTATATTATACCAAGTCTTAAAATGCTGTCCACGCCTGTTTAATTTTACCATAAAATCAGAGATAGCCATTTTATCATGAAGGATTTAATAAGTTTACCTTTTAAACTAATGGACTATAATGGGCTCCTTATATTTTGCATGTAAAAACCCATGGGTTGGGAAACTTTCAATTTCTCCTTAATAACTCATCACTATAAATCAGATTCCTTTAATATACTACATATCAACATTGCAATAAGCTCAGAAGGATCCAGTGCCATTTTCTTCTTGATGTTTCAGCCACAAGGAAAGGCTGCTTTATTTCTGAAAGGTAGTACTCAAAGCAATTTCATTTTTATTCCCCTCTACAGAAGATATCAGATATTTAAGCACTTTCATAAAAGATCTACCCTTAGGTATTTCAGAATGACCTGTTCCTTGAGGATTTCCTTGGTTTCTCTCTTGCCAGAGAAGAAATTGAAAGAAAAAAAACTTAGGTTTGTCATGGTACATTCAGCATATATTTTGTAATTTTTTTTCATAGCCGGTAGTTAAATATTAATAGTTGAACACATTTATTGGATCATTTCCCCTTCAATTAAAATGTAACACTAATAATCATAATGAAGATGACATTATAACATTCATAATGATGATGACAATGCTATTATAAAATAACAACATTAACTTAGTGCTTCTCCAAAGCTTTGCATTTCTCTAGATTTCTAAAACAAGAACAAAAAAGGACAAAAAAAAAAAAAAAACAAGTGATTCAAAGGACAGTATAATGTAAATAACAGTGTTTTCTGAAGATTCCAAGTTTAGAAATAGCCATGAAAAGAAATTGCTTCCTGAATATTACATAGCCAATCACAATCTGATGCCTTAAAGGCTTTCAGTAGTGAAAGGTCTACACGTTGCCAAATGTCAGGATGAAAGCTTCATGGTTTTCAAATATCTGGTATCAAATAAAACAAGGATATTCCCAATTCATCTGGAGCTGGCGGCATGATAGCTCATAAATGGTCTGGGTTAACTTCTTTAACAAATGATGAATTTGTTGTTTCATTTCATAGGCCTACAAACCATAGTCAAAGGGGGAAGAAGAAAGTGTCCAGGTTCTTTTCCATCAACTTAGCTAGTATGGCAATTCATATAGCAAAGTGGATTTGCAGTGACAAGAGAGGAAGCCAATTCACATGTATGGGTGAAGTGGTGATACAGCCTTTTTGGTCTGGGGGGTGGAGAAGGGAAAGAAAAATACACTTTCAGGTAGAACACTTGCAGGATGGTGTTTACTTCAGCTAAAAATTCATCAATTACCCTGCCACAGAGACTCACAAGATTATAAGACAGCATATAATCAAAGAAGGTGGAAGCGCAGAGGCCCTGGCAGAGACTGTGTCTGTCTATCCTGCTTTGAATGGAGCTTGCTGGAGTCTGAGCACCTGGAGAGAAGGGTGGGCGGGAACTACAACTGACAGAGAGTCATTCACTGAATGCACAAACTGGCTAAAGGAAATTAATGTAAACACCAATCACAGGATTAAATACACAACACTTGATGCAAAATCAATAGGGGGATGATGGCATAGCTTCTGAAAACAGGTAGAGTCAACCTTAAAGAAATCAGATCAGTAACAACAGACACGATGAAAGGAAGAGACAAAGGGCAGAAGAAAGAGAAGGAAAGAAAAAAGATAAAGGGAAAAAAGAAAAAAATTGAGAAGGAATAAAGAAAATATGACCTCTAGAAGACAGATTCTGTACTTCTACAGGACCACGCATCAACTCTAGAGAAATTTAGGGTTTATATGAAATACACAAATTTGACTCAAAGTCATTGGAAGATGCTGAGTCTATTTATCACACAGCTCCAGAATGAGCAGTAAGTATCTGCAAAGTTACGAAGAGAGGCCAGGTCTTGCTTGTGTCTACCTTAGTTATCAAAAGGCAGAAAAGGTACCTCTGTGGCCTGGATGCTGTTGCTGGTTGAAATGTACATTGCTGGAGCCAATTTTAAAATCCAAGTAGCAAGTTCCTGGTTCCTTGGCTACTGCCTGCATACCTACATGTGCCCAACTGAGTGGGCCACCAGCTCCTACTGCATTCCCCTTTCCCCCTTGCCGTCAAGGGCCTTTTACTTTTTTTTTTTTTCTTTTTAATTAAGTTCCTATGCTATTTCATGGCAGGAGGTTTCATGTGATATATCTATGCCAGCTCTGAAGTCAGACAGTTCACAACTCAGTTTCACCATTTCAATCGGATAGTTATATGACCAGGGCAGGTTACTGGCCCTCAAGGTCCTAGGTAGGAATAACAACACATACCAGAGAAGAGGAGCTGACTGCTCATTTTGCTTTCACAGACGAGAAACGTTCACAATAATTCTCCATCCCATACCACGTGTTGAGTACTATCAGTGGGTTAAGGCATTATGTGAAAAGTTAGGCACAGAAAAAAGGACCCCCTTTTGTTGATGGATTCTACAAAAAAAAAAAAAAAAAGTGGGAGACAAAGGGAAAGGAGAAGGCTAAGAATTAAGAAAGTTCTTTTAAGAAAAATCAACACTTGCGTGGGGGTGCTATGTGTTGACTTTCCATAGCATGAGGCCTGGTTCTAAGGTCTGTATGTCATGTTCCAGTGAGAGCTCATAGCCTATATATATCTTCAGAGTCATATATATATACGCACACACATATATGTATATATATATATACACACACACATATATGTGTGTGTGTGATATATGTGATTTATATCTATGCCAGCTCTGAAGTTACATATATGTATAAATCTGAAGTTATATATTTGTGACAAATATCACACACACACACACACACACTCACACACCTATGTGTGTGTATATGTGTGGAATAACTAGGCTGTCCTTTGAGGGCTGGGTCCTTCTATTCCTCATTAGCTCAGAATGCACCTCTCTATTCTCCTTATTTAAAATTGTGTTAAATTGACAATTCCACTTGATTGAGATCCTGATCTCTTATGGCATTTAGGCCTTAATGTATGGCACCACAGTTAAATATCATCAACTCCCAACCAACTAGTGTGAAATCCAAGAATCAAAATCCATCATTCGCAGGAAAAACATTGACTGAATTATATATAACCCAGAGGATCTTCTTACCCTTAAACCCTTCCTTGGTTTTTCTCATCCTCTCACAAAGCTTTATCTGCCATTCCTAGGTTGATGATCTCTCAAAGTAAACCCCACAGGAACCTCATGTACCAAAATGAATACTTTATCTCTCTCTCCAATCTCCTCTGTTATGGAGGAGCCAGAAACCAGGGTATAATCTTCCTTCTCCAAGGCATGTAGACCTCCTTTTCACCCAACATTCTTACCTGAAGCAGGCCCTCAATCTTGCAGGTTCTCCCTTTTTTAACATTCCTCAAAAATGTGTCCCACTGCAACTAATTATAACTTTTTTCTTTATTGTAAGCTGGCTTCTCTGATTCTGGGATAGTTTAATATAGCATCCCCATAACAAATATTTATTGAGTTGTCTACTAGGAGCCAGAAATATGCAGGTGGTTAAGTAAATAGCCATTGCAATGCTGCTAGGACAGTGAGTATATGATGCTATTGAACATTCACAGGAGGAATGTCTAACCTAGTCTTGGATAGTTCAGAGAAGGCCTCCTGGAGGAAGTGGCAATCATGCTGCCCTTGACAACTGTGTGTAGGTGTGTTAGCCAGGTATAGCATCAGTTGATGTTTCCTGGGCCAACATCCATTACCCATCTTTGGGAAAGAGTACTTTGACTTACTAGGAACCTCTTCTCCTACCCTACCGGTCACTGTTCCTGTGATTTGGTTGGAGCTGACTCTAATATGGAACCTCTACTCCCTCTGCTTTCCAGGTGGGAATGTAATACATGTTTGGCCATTCAGTTCATTCCAACCCCACGGTCTCAGGGACTGTTTCAGAGATGAGCTCAGGCCTCTATCAGAGCCAGTATCAGGACTTTTGCTGGGAGGTGCTTAGTTTCCATGGACATGGCTGAAAGCCCAAGACCAATGTTGCCCGCTATTTTGCCACCATGTACTGAGAGTCTGACTGAGAACGTAGCAAAGAGATGGACAGAAGAAGACACCTGATACTGATGACACCATCTGGGTTAATGAACACAGCTATGCAGGGAGCTACTTCTGAGCAAATATACTGCCAGAACCAGTGTGAGTTGGTTTTCTGCCATGTGTAACTAAGAAAGTTCTTACTAATACCCTAAGGAGGAAAATAACATTCTAGGAAGAGAGAATCATACATGCAAAAGCCCAGAGACCAAGAAACCTTGACCCATTCTATGTACAAAGTTCTATGAGACCAGAGAGTAAGAGCGAAGAGTCACTTGGAGAGGTTGGAAAAGTTAAGAGCCAACCTTTTCCAATAGAGAATTGCTCTGCCAGAGTCAATGCCATAAAATGTAAATGTGATCATGCAATTCCTCTTCCCTGCTTAAAATACTTTAATGATACCCCAAAGGTTTTAGGATGAAGTTCAAACCCATTAGCTTGGCACCCAAGACTTTTGATGACCTGGCTGTTCCTTCTCTCTCTGGACTCATCTCCCACATATCTCCCTTAGGTACCCTGTGCTCCAGCTAAATGAAACTACTTGTAGTTTTCCAAAGAGGGCATGCTGTTTCATGCCTTTGTGCCTTCATATTGTATGCATTATATAATTTAATCCTCACAACAGCCCCTATGAAGTGGGTATTATCCCGATTTTCCCAGAAGTATAGAGAAGTTGAGGAGCCTCAAAAATTATACAGCCAGCAAGATAGAGATCTAGGATTTGAACACATATGTCTGATACCAAAGCTCTCCTTCTTTCTTCTCTGCTACCACTCCTCCCAGTTCCTTTGACTTCTGGTCATGGTTCTTTACATTTCACAGAATGGCCTTTCAATAGAATCAATAAAATTTCAGAATTTCAGGACTGGGGGCTGGAGGAATGCATAATGTTCAATTTAAGCTACTTCGCTACTAAAATCAACACAATTGTATTTTCTTCATCCAGTCCACATTTTCTTTCTTTTTTTTTTTTTTTTTTAGAATCTCCAGGCAACTGTGCTGAATGATGGTGCTACAGAGGTAAACAAATCCTGCCACAGTCCTTGCCTTCATGGGCTTTCAGTAAAGTAATCTACTCCTCACACTTAATTCTCCTGAGAAGTCTTCCTGGATACACTTGAGAATGAATGTCACTTTTCTTATATAGACACATGGAACTCCATCACTGCTGTTGCCAAGAAAATATCATTGGCTACGTTATTTTCAACAGCTGTCCATGAATTATATCAGAGATTAATTGATCAGCTAAATGGGAAAAATGCAGAGAATAGACCAGGAATAAATCGATGAAGGAAAAAGTATGCTCTGTCTTCTAAACGCGGGATCAATTTGTTACAGCTCACTCAGAGAGGTTCTATATTGCAAAATAGCTGCTTGAAAGGGGTCATGATTAGGGAAAATCACTGGCTTAACTGTGTTAGCCTAACTTGTGCTAGCCTAACTGACTCCATCTTGGCTGTGAGTCCGACAAGCTCCATCTTAGTTTCTCCCTCCCTGCTATGCCCCTTTCAGGTGCATTATGGGGTAACGCTGTACTCAGAGCCTTGAACCATTGAGGTTTGGGTCACGCTGTTCTCAGTACCTGCAACCAATGTAATCTCATCCTACTTGGCAAGTCCACCTGCTATTGTGAAAAACCCCCTCCTTGGTGACTGATTGTATAGAAAATCCCCCCTTGATGATTGTATGGAAACAAACTTGGTAACCAGCGACTATGGGAACCTCCTACCTCCTGGTTACCAGCTTCCTTCTACTAACTTGCTTGTTCTGCTTCTGTAAAATTCACTTTGCCACCTCCTTTTCTTTTTTTCTTTTAAATTTTTTATTGGATTTTAGGTTTTGGGGTACATGAGCAGAGCATGCAAGACAGTTGCGTAGGTACACACATGGCAGTGTGCTTTGCTTTTCTTCTCCCCTTCACCCACATTTGGCATTTCTCCCCAGGCGATCCCTCCCCACCTCCCCCTCCCACTGGCCCTCCCCTTTTCCCCCCAATAGACCCCAGTGTTTAGTACTCCCCTTTCTGTGTCCATGTGTTCTCATTTTTCATCACCCACCTATGAGTGAGAATATGCGGTGTTTCATTTTCTGTTCTTGTGTCAGTTTGCTGAGGATGATGTTCTCCAGATTCATCCATGTCCCTACAAACGACACAAACTCATCATTTCTGATTGCTGCATAATATTCCATGGTGTATATGTGCCACATTTTTCCAATCCAGTCTATTATCAATGGGCATTTTGGTTGATTGCAGGTCTTTGCTATTGTAAACAGTGCTGCAACGAACATTCGTGTACATGTGTCCTTATAGTAGAACGATTTATAGTCTTTTGGATATATACCCAGTAATGGGATTGCTGGGTCAAATGGAATTTTTATTTCTAAGGCCTTGAGGAATCGCCACACTGTCTTCCACAATGGTTGAACTAATTTACACTCCCACCAACAGTGTAAAAGTGTTCCTTTTTCTCCACATCCTCTCCAGCATCTGTTGTCTCCAGATTTTTTAATGATCGCCATTCTAACTGGCGTGAGATGGTATCTCAATGTGGTTTTGATTTGCATCTCTCTGATGACCAGTGACGATGAGCATTTTTTCATATGATTGTTGGCCTCATATATGTCTTCTTTCGTAAAGTATCTGTTCATATCCTTTGCCCACTTTTGAATGGGCTTGTTTGTTTTTTTCCTGTAAATCCGTTTGAGTTCTTTGTAAATTCTGGATATCAGCCCTTTGTCAGATGGGTAGACTGCGAAAATTTTTTCCCATTCTGTTGGTTGCTGATCCACTCTAGTGACTGTTTCTTTTGCCGTGCAGAAGCTGTGGAGTTTGATTAGGTCCCATTTGTCTATTTTGGCTTTTGTTGCCAATGCTTTTGGTGTTTTGTTCATGAAGTCCTTGCCTACTCCTATGTCCTGGATAGTTTTGCCTAGATTTCCTTCTAGGGTTTTTATGGTGCCAGGTCTTATGTTTAAGTCTTTAATCCATCTGGAGTTAATTTTAGTGTAAGGTGTCAGGAAGGGGTCCAGTTTCTGCTTTCTGCACATGGCTAGCCAGTTTTCCCAACACCATTTGTTAAACATGGAATCCTTTCCCCATTGCTTGTTTTTGTCAGGTTTATCAAAGATTGTATAGTTGTATGTATGTTGTGTTGCCTCCGGTGCCTCCGTTTTGTTCCATTGGTCTATATCTCTGTTTTGGTACCAGTACCATGCTGTTTTGATTACTGTAGCCTTGTAGTATAGTTTGAAATCCGGTAGTGTGATGCCCCCCCGCTGTGTTCTTTTTGCTTAGAATTGACTTGGCTATGCGGGCTCTCTTTTGGTTTTATATGAAGTTCATGGTGGTTTTTTCCAGTTCTGTGAAGAAAGTCAATGGTAGCTTGATGGGGATAGCATTGATTCTGTAAATTACTTTGGGCAGTATAGCCATTTTCATGATATTAATTCTTCCTAACCATGAACATGGAATGTTTCTCCATCTGTTTGTGTCCTCTCTGATTTCGTTGAGCAGTGGTTTGTAGTTCTCCTTGAAGAGGTCTCTTACGTTCCTTGTGAGTTGTATTCCAAGGTATTTTATTCTTTTTGTAGCAATTGTGAATGGCAGTTCGTTCTTGATTTGGCTTTCTTTAAGTCTGTTATTGGTGTAGACGAATGCTTGTGATTTTTGCACACTGATTTTATATCCTGAGACTTTGCTGAAGTTGCTTATCAGTTTCAGGAGTTTTTGGGCTGAGGCAATGGGGTCTTCTAGGTATACTATCATGTCGTCTGCAAATAGAGACAATTTGGTTTCCACCTTTCCTATTTGAATACCCTTTATTTCTTTTTCTTGCCTGATTGCTCTGGCTAGAACTTCCAGTACTATATTGAATAGGAGTGGTGAAAGAGGGCATCCTTGTCTAGTGCCAGATTTCAAAGGGAATGCTTCCAGTTTTTGCCCATTCAGTATGATATTGGCTGTTGGTTTGTCATAACTAGCTTTTATTACTTCGAGATACGTTCCATCGATACCGAGTTTATTGAGGGTTTTTAGCATAAAGGGCTGTTGAATTTTGTCAAATGCCTTCTCTGCGTCAATTGAGATAATCATGTGGTTTTTGTTTTTGGTTCTGTTTATGTGGTGAATTACGTTGATACACTTGCGTATGTTGAACCAGCCTTGCATCCCCGGGATGAATCCTACTTGATCATGATGAATAAGTTTTTTGATTTGCTGTTGCAATCAGCTTGCCAATATTTTATTGAAGATTTTTGGATCTATGTTCATCATGGATATTGGCCTGAAGTTTTCTTTTCTCGTTGGGTCTCTGCCAGGTTTTGGTATCAGAATGATGTTGGTCTCATAAAATGATTTGGGAAGGATTCCCTCTTTTTGGATTGTTTGAAATAGTTTTAGAAGGAATGGTACCAGCTCCTCCTTGTGTGTCTGGTAGAATTCGGCTGTGAACCCGTCTGGACCTGGGCTTTTTTTGTGTGGTAGGCTCTTAATTGCTGCCTCAACTTCAGACCTTGTTATTGGTCTATTCATAGTTTCAGCTTCCTCCTGGTTTAGGCTTGGGAGGACACAGGAGTCCAGGAATTTATCCATTTCTTCCAGGTTTACTAGTTTATGTGCATAGAGTTGTTTGGAATATTCTCTGATGATGGTTTGAATTTCTGTGGAATCTGTGGTGATGTCCCCTTTATCATTTTTTATTGCATCTATTTGGTTGTTCTCTCTTTTCTTTTTAATCCATCTGGCTAGTGGTCTATTTTGTTGATCTTTTCAAAAAACCAGCTCTTGGATTTATTGATTTTTTGAAGGGTTTTTCGTGTCTCAATCTCCTTCAGCTCAGCTCTGATCTTAGTTATTTCTTGTCTTCTGCTGGGTTTTGAGTTTTTTTGATCTTGCTCCTCTAGCTCTCTCAATTTTGACGATAGGGTGTCAATTTTGGATCTCTCCATTCTTCTCATATGGGCACTTATTGCTATATACTTTGCTCTAGAGTCTGCTTTAAATGTGTCCCAGAGGTTCTGGCACGTTGTGTCTTCGTTCTCATTGGTTTCGAAGAACTTCTTTATTTCTTCCTTCATTTCATTGTTTACCCAGTCAACATTCAAGAGCCAGTTGTTCAGTTTCCATGAATCTGTGCGGTTCTGGGTCGGTTTCTGAATTCTGAGTTCTAACTTGATTGCACTATGGTCTGAGAGGCTGTTTGTTATGATTTCAGTTGTTTTGCATTTGTTGAGCAGTGCTTTACTTCCAATTATGTGGTCAATTTTAGAGTAGGTGTGATGTGGTGCTGAGAAGAATGTGTATTCTGTGGATTTGGGGTGGAGAGTTCTGTAAATGCCTGTCAGGTTTTCTTGCTCCAGGTCTGAGTTCAAGCCCTGGATATCCTTGTTGATTTTCTGTCTGGTTGATCTGTCTAGTATTGACAGTGGAGTGTTAAAGTCTCCCACTATTATTGTGTGGCAGTCTAAGTCCTTTTGTAAGTCATTAAGAACTTGCCTCATGTATCTGGGTGCTCCTGCATTGGGTCCATATATGTTTAGGATCGTTAGCTCTTCTTGTTGTATCGATCCTTTTACCATTATGTAATGGCCTTCTTTGTCTCTTTTGATCTTTGTTGCTTTAAAGTCTATTTTATCAGAGATGAGAATTGCAACTCCTGCTTTTTTTTTTGCTTTTCATTAGCTTGGTAAATCTTCCTCCATCCCTTTATTTTGAGCCTTTGTGTATCCTTGCATGTGAGATGGGTTTCCTGGATACAGCACACTGATGGGTTTTGGATTTTTATCCAATTTGCCAGTCTGTGTCTTTTGATTGGTGCATTTAGTCCATTTACATTTAGGGTTAATATTGTTATGTGTGAATTTGATGCTGCCATTTTGATGCTAAGTGGCTGTTTTGCCTGTTAGTTGTTGTAGATTCTTCATTATGTTGATGCTCTTTAGCATTCAGTGTGATTTTGGAATGGCTGGTACTGGTTGATCCTTTCTATGTGTAGTGCCTCTTTTAGGAGCTCTTGTAAAGTAGGCCTGGTGGTGACAAAATCTCTGAGTACTTGCTTGTTCGCAAAGGATTTTATTCTTCCTTCACTTCTGAAGCTCAGTTTGGCTGGATATGAAATTCTGGGTTGAAAGTTCTTTTCTTTAAGAATGCTGAATATTGGCCCCCACTCTCTTCTGGCTTGTAGTGTTTCTGCTGAGAGATCTGCTGTGAGTTTGATGGGCTTCCCTTTGTGGGTGACCCGACCTTTCTCTCTGGCTGCCCTTAGTATTCTCTCCTTTATTTCAACCCTGTTGAATGACGATTATGTGCCTTGGGGTTGCTCTTCTTGCGGAATATCTTTGTGGTGTTCTCTGTATTTCCTGCAGTTGAGTGTTGGCCTGTCTTGCTAGGTGGGGGAAATTTTCCTGGATGATGTCCTGAAGAGTATTTTCCAGCTTGGATTCATTCTCTTCATCCCCTTCTGGTACACCTATCAAACGTAGGTTAGGTCTTTTCACATAGTCCCACATTTCTTGGAGACTTTGTTCATTCCTTTTTGCACTTTTTTCTCTAATCTTGGTTTCTCATTTTATTTCATTGAGTTGGTCTTCGACTTCACATATTCTTTCTTCTGCTTGGTCAATTCGGCTATTGAATCTTGTGCTTGCTTCGCGAAGTTCTCGTATTGTGTTTTTCAGCTCCTTTAATTCATTCATATTCCTCTCTAAGTTATCCATTCTTGTTATCATTTCCTTGAATCTTTTTTCAAGGTTCTTAGTTTCTTTGCATTGATTTAATACATGATCTTTTAGCTCACAAAAGTTTCTCATTATCCATCTTCTGAAGTCTAATTCCGTCATTTCGTCACAGTCATTCTCCGTCCAGCTTTGTTCCCTTGCTGGTGAGGAGTTTTGGTCCTTTCTAGGAGGCGAGGTGTTCTGGTTTCGGGTGTTTTCCTCCTTTTTGCGCCGGTTTCTTCCCATCTTTGTGGATTTGTCCGCTGGTTGTCTGCGTAGTTGCTGACTTTTCAATTGGGTCTCTGAGTGGACACCCAGAATGTTGATGATGAAGTATTTCTGTTGCTTGGTTTTCCTTCTACCAGTCTAGCCCCTTCACTGTACGACTGCTGAGGTCCGCTCCAGACCCTGCTTGTCTGGGGTGCACCTCTAGCAGCTGTGGCACAGTGAGGGATGCTACCAGTTTCTTTTTCTGCTATCTTTGTCCCAGGATGATGCCTGCCTAATGTCAGTCTTTTGGATATAGAGGGGTCAGGGAGCTGCTTGAGGAGACAGTTTGTACTTTATAGGAGCTTAATTGCCGAGCTGTGAACTCTGTTGTTCATTCAGGGCTGTTAGGCTGCTATGTTTGATTCTGCTGCAACAGAGCTCATTAAAAAAACCCTTTTTTTCTCAAATGCTCTGTGTTGAGGTGTTTGGGCTTTATTTTTGGATGTCCATTGAGGTCCTGCCCAGCTAGGACGCAGACTAGCCACTGTTTGCCTGCCGAGGCTCCGCCCTGCTGTTGTGAGGCTCGCCCTGGCTCTGCTGTTCTGCTGTGTTCTCCGCCACACCCTGCGGTGGAGTCTCTCTGTTGTAGCGGGTTGCCTCGGCAACGGCAGGCTGTGTCAGCAGTGGGCGTGTATCTCAGTAGGGACGGGTTGCCTCAGCAACGGCTGGCTGCGTCAGCAATGGGCGTGTATCTCAGTTGGGGTGGGTTGCCTTGGTAATGGTGGACGCCTCTCCCCCTCAGAGCGTCTCGGGCCGTCTGCACGGGGCTTGTTTTGTTCGCCCCACTGGGCCACCCCTAACGCTCTGTCCCTGCAATCCCCTGGGCTTGCCCACTGTCCAAGTCTAGCTCAGTCTCAAGTCCAGCCCTCTCACGTCTCCGGTTGCCGGTTCAACGGGGCACCCGGACAAGCGCGCCCTGTGGGGAGCGCTGGGTAGGGCCGGCCGCCGCCACCCTGGCTGCCAGCTTCGCCGGGCGGAGGTTCTGCCTGGCGTCCCGCGTCTCCTCTTCACTTGGGAATTTCCCCGTTCCATGGGCAACAAAGATCAGTCTGGAAATGCAGCTCAGACTCACCTCTCCGCGGACACAACGAGAGCTCCAATCCTGGGTTGTTCTCACAGCACCATCTTGCCACCTCCTTTTCTAAGCAAGGTGTAAAAAGGAATCAAGCCCCGTCTTTGGGCAGAGAGAATTTTGAGCGTAAAGGACTCCTGATTCAATCTCAGAGCGTGGCACATCCCTTACAACTTGCTCGGTTATAACATAACTACACATGAAATTTTCATTGTCTTATTTATACCCAATTTCTCACTAAAGTGATCAATATTTCTTAATGGTACCAAGTCCGCAGAAGAACAAACTAGAATTGTTTTCTTTTCTTCTAACTAGAACAAAACTGATCATCACCTAATAGTCTCTTTACGGAGAATAAAAGAAACAACAACAAAAAAATGCTCAGCATGAATTGCACACTAAGGATTAAATGAAAGCAAAAGGACAGTTTTTTTTCATTTTAGCTCAGATCTTTACGGGTTAGAAAAACCTAATAATTGTTTTATAACTCTCATTTGGTAGAAAAAGCTAATTGAGTTATTGTTAAGAATTGTAATAAAAATGAGAAAGGATTGTTGAGAAGTGGGAAATTTCCAATGTTGAAAAAGCACCTTTTATGAACATAAAAATATATCAGTCTGTCCTCCCCTAACTATATCTGGATGGGGTCTGACAGATTAAATGCTGGACGTTAGCCCAGTTAGCCTGAGTGAGAAGTGATTCAGGAGCTACCAGACATAAACCAAACGGCTGGCTGCATAACCAGTGGATGAAAGATGTTTGCTGTCCAGCAGGGTCTGCAAAGCCAAGTGGTCACAGTGCCCAGAGAAGCCCCCCTTGGGCAGGCAACCCCCACAAACCTCAGCTGCTACTCCTGGACAGGGGCTTTTACAGTCCCGAAAATGCTATGCCAGACAAGAGACATTCTGAGAGTGAAAAAAGCCATTATTCCACCCAGGAAAAAGATTTTTTTTCATAACCGCAGTGGCCATCAAAAAATGGATTCATTTTTCTTGTGCTGTTCTCTGGGCCCATAAAATAGTTTCAGGATCTCAAAAAGACTATGTTGTAGATGGAACTTTTGTTACAATGAGCTAGCCAGAAGCGAGAATGACTTTAAAAACCTGGATTTTTAAAAGGCTCTAAACCTAAAGATTAAGAAAATATTAAATATTACAGAAAAATCACTCCTTTTGTGTTGTGTGAGTTAATCATGTTTATTCAATGAGTCCCACTTTAAATGCAGCATGTCAAATCCTAAAATATTATTCTTAATTCTTTTAAAATTACATGACATTTTTTCTTATCAACACAGGCCAATAAAATACAAACTGGCATAATTGGTGCAAGACAACCTTTTACAGCTAGTCCAGGTTAATCCGTTGGCATGGATTAGATTATGAAAGGTTTAAATAACTAATCTCAAATCCTTACATATACATCAGGGATTTCATTTGACTGAGCTTAGTGATTATTTGAGTGTTAACCAGAGTGATTCAAGAGGCTATAAAACCCATGCCAAGTCATGCTCAATTACATGAGACCTAGGGAGGTCTACCTTGAACTGAAGAATTAACATGAAAAAAGTACTAAAATACTAAGGAATATTTTCATTATAGATTTAAGAATGTAAAGTGGATTGGGACAGATTTCTTTTTAAGCTAAGGGTGAATAAATAGAGATATAATAAAAATAAGTTAGGGCAAAATGACACCTTGTGATTTAGAATTGCATGTTTTACATCTCATATCCTACAGAGTCTGGCTGTGTCTTAGACACAATAGTAATTTGCTTCCTTTTGGGGCAGTGGTCTTCAACTTTTTTGGCACCAAGGACCAGTGTCATGGAAGACAATTTTTCCATGGACTTGGTTGGGGGTTGGTTTCAGGACGAAACTGTTCTACCTCAGATCATAAGGCATTAGATTCTCATAAGGAATGCACAACCTAGACCCCTTGCATGTGAAGTTCACAATAAGGTTTGTGATCCTATGAGAATCTAATGCTGCCACTGATCTGACAGGAGGCGGAGCTCAGGCAGTAATCACCAGCCCACTGCTCACCCCCTGCTGTGTGTCCTGGTTCCTAACAGACCACAACAGATACAAGTCTGTGACCCCAACAGGGTTGGGGACCCCTGTTTTACAGAGTAGTTAATTCTAGTCTAAAGTTCATCTTTAATAGTTGAGGAAATGACTTTACCAAAAGTCACAAAGCAAGGCAGAAGATACAAAATTCTAAAATCAAGATTTCCTGACCACCAGTTGATATGCTTTTTACTTATCTTTTCTAAAATACTATATTGATTTAGGAAGTACAAATGCATTTGTGTCACATGGATATCTTGTATAGTGGAAGGCTAAACTTATGGTGTACCTATCACCTGAAGAGTGTACATTGTATCCATTAAGTAATTTCTCATTCTTCACTGCCCTCCCATTGTCTCACCATTTTGGGTCTCCAATGATTATTATCACACCCTCTATGTCCACATGTACACATTATTTAGTTCCCACTTAGAAGTGAGAAACTGTAATATTTGACTTTCTGTTTCTGAGTTTTTTCACTTAGGATAATGGCCTCCAGTTCCAACCAAGTTGCTGGAAAAGATATGATTTCATTCTTTTTGATAGCCAACCAGTATTCCATTGTGTGTGTATACCACGTTTTCTTATCCACTCATCCGCTGATGGACACTTGGAGTTATGAATAGTGCTGCTATAAACATATAAGTGCAGATATCTTTTTTTTATTATTGAGATGGAGTCTCACTCTAACACCAGGCTGGAGTGCAGTGGCACAATCTCACTGCAATCTCCACCTCCTGGTTCAAGTGATTCTTTTGCCTTAGCCTCCCAAGTAGCTGGGACTACAAGTGAGCACCAACACGCCCAGCTAAGTTTTTTTGTAATTTTTTTTTTTTTTTTTTTTTTTAGTAGAGATGGGGTTTCACCATGTTGGTCAGGATGGTATCGATCTCTTGACCTCGTGATCCTCCTGCCTTGGCCTCCCAAAGTGCTGGGATTACAGGGGTGAGCCAACACGCTTGGCCAATTGCAGATATCTTTTTATATGATGATTTATTTTCTTTGGGTTAGATACCCAGTGGTGGGATTGCTAGGTCAATGGTAGTTCTACTTTTAGTCCATTGAGAAATGTCCATATCATTTTCCATAGAGGCTGTACTAATCTATATTCTCACAAATAGTGTAAAAGTGTTCTCTTTCTCTGCACCTCACCATTATTTGTTTTTGTTTTTTTGTCTTCTTAGTAATAGTCATCTGGGATGTAAGATAATATCTCACTGTAGTTTTAATTTTCATTTCTCCAATGATTAGTAATGTTTATCATTTTTCTTCTTTTGAAAAATATCAATTCATGTCCTTTGCCCACTTTTTAATGAGATTATTTGTGGATTTTTGTTGTTGAGTTCCTTGTAAATTCTGGATATTCGTTCCATGTCATAGTCACAGTTTGCAAATATTTTCTCCCATTCTGCAGATTGTCTCTTGATTCATTTGATTATTTCCTTTGCTGTGCAGGAACTGTTTAGTTTCATTAAGTCCCAGTTGTCAATTTTTGCTTTTGTTGCTTGTGATTTTGAGGCCTTAATCGAGAATCATTTGACTAGACCAATGTCCAAAGGAGGTTTCCCTGGGTTTTATTATAGTTATTTTAATAGTTTCAGATATTACATTTAAGGCTTTGATTCATCATTATTAATTTTTGTATATGGTGAGAGACAGGGGTCCAGTTTTATTCTTCTGCAAATGGCAGTCCAATTATCCCAGCACCATTTACTGAAAAGGGTATTCTTTTCTCAGTGTATGTTTCTGTCACCTTTGTCAAAAATCAGTTGGCTATAGGTGTGTGGCTTCATTTCTGGGTTCTCTATTTTGTTCCTTGATCTATGTGTCTATTTTTATACCAGTACCATGCCGTTTTGTTTACTATAGCCTCAAAGTGTAATTTGAGGTCAGGTAATGTGATGTCCAACTTTCTTCTTCTTTGCTTAGAATTGCTTTGGCTATTCAGGTTCTTTAGCTTCCATATTAATTTCAGGATTGCTTTTTCTGATTCTGTGAAAAATGACATTGGTATTTTGATAGGGATTACACTGAATATACAGATTGCTTTAGGCAGTATGGTCATTTTAACAGTATTAATTCTTCTGGTCCATGTGCATGGAATATTTTTCCATTTGTGTTATCTACAATTTCTTTCATCACAGTTTTGTAGTTTTCCTCATTGAGAGCTTTCATCTCTTTGGTTAACTATATTCACAGGGTGTTTTTTGTGTTTGTTTTGTTTTGTTTGCAGTTAATGCAAATGGGATTGACTTGTGGATTTGGTTCTCAGCTTGATTGTTATTGACATATAAAAATGTCACTGATTTTTGTATTTTGACTTTGTATCCTGAGACTTTACTAAATTTCTTTATTAAATCTAAGAGTTTTTTAGAGACATCTTTAGGGTTTTCTAGGTATAAGATCATATCATCAGTGAACAGAGATAATGGGCTTTAATATTAAGAAGTTAGGCAAAGGGGTTCACCAAGATAAGTTCTCCTTCTATATTCCTTCTGCTCTTTCTCATGGAGAAAAGGCAGAGCTATATTTTCAGGAACTTTCTTGAATGCTGACTCATAATTGTTTTTCAGCTTCACATGTATAAAATACATCCATTTTTTCAGTAAAAGTAATATTTCTTATCTTTCCCTTATGCTTCTCTGAATGCTTTCCATAGAGCATTGTGTATGGTTTTTGAATATAGTAGGAAATAGCATAGGGTAGTGTTTAAGAGGTGAGATGCTCGGGAATCCAATTTTAGCTTTACCACTTATTAGCTGACTGACCTTGGATAAATTAGTTAACTCCTCTGTGCCTCAGTATCTCCATCTGTGCAATGGTTATAATAATGCAATTATCTCATAAGGTTATAGGGAGGATAAATTCACGAAGCTCTTAGAACAACATTTCGCACATGGTAAGCATTATGTATGATAAATTAAGATAAAATGCTTGCTGAATGACCAAATGTTTCTTTGCACCTGCACTCTAATTAATATTACTCATTAATTGATGAGGTTTTCCTAACCAAGACATGGTTTGAGTATTTGCTAAACTGTGAACAACTCTATCTCTTCTTTTTGAGATAAGCCGAAAGATAAATAATAGCTATGACACATATACCTATCTTGGAAGGTGCCTTGTAATTATTTATTACTTGCTGAAAAACTCAAGTGGGCAAGGGGAAGAACAAGGCAGTCATGTTAACATCTAAACCTCATTAAAGTTTCATCTTCTTTTAAAGTCCAGGAAGATAAATGAGCTACCAGAGGAATTTCCTTTCGTCTGTAAGGCTTATACAGGTATTTGAACATAACTATTAAAGTAAATTAAATGGGATTTAGTTAATGGTCAAATAACACTGTGGTGGGAGCCAAGGGAACAGATGAAGCAAACTATCAAGTTTGGGTATGAATTTCAATGTCTAAGATGAAGCTAGACTTAGTCTAACTTCAATGTCTATTAGTTAGACCCTTATTTTATCACGACACATTGCAAAATAAAAGTGATTATTAATTTATTAAAAAGGCAAATGAAAGGCTGGGTATGGTGCCTCATGCTTGTATTCCCAACACTTTGGGAGACCAGAGCAGGAGAATAGCTTGAGGCCAAAAGTTCAAGATCAGCCTGGAAAATATATTGAGACCCATTCTCTACCAAAACAAAACAAAACAAAATTAGCTGGGCATGGTAGTGTGCACCCGTAAACCCAATTTGATGATGTCTGGAGGCAAACAGTGGAGCCCCCCCATGCAGAGCACTCTCCCTTTCTCCCTTTCCACCATGTAAGGACAAGGCAAGCAAGAAGGCAGAACTCTGCAGACCAGAAGCAAGCTCTCACCTAACACAGAATCTGCCAGCATGTTGATTTTGGACTTCACAGCCTCCAGAACAGTGAGAAAAAATGTTTATTGTATACACCACCTAATCTATGGTATTTTATTATGTAAATCCAAAGTAAAACAGAGGCAATGAAAAAAAAATCTCAAAAAATGCTTCTCTTGCTCTACCTATGACTGTTTGATACAGAACTCTCAAAATTTACAATTAAACTAGAGAATATCTGGCTCTCTATGCAGATATGATTGGCTTTGCTTGATTTGTGTTACCTGAGTTAACAAAAAAAAGGTTAAAACCCCCCAAAATATATTGTTAATGTTGTTCATATTTCAGAATCTGAAAAGTATTTTGGGAGCACAATTTAAGAAAATGAAATATAAAATATTATTCTCAGGAGAACTGTTTTAAAAGTTGCATCAAAGGGAAACTGTCTACAGAGGAATAAAGCCACAGCTGCCTTCTTCATCTAGGTGAGAACAGTTCTTTAGGGCCTAGGAGCAAGCATAGTGAAGCTCTGCAGAACTTTGCCTCATGGTCACTGATATATGCGCTCTACAGTACAATGGTAAAGCAAACACAATATAATCTGCCTTATTTCTTTACTTCTCTCATTTTTGTCTTCTCTTCTGCCCCATGTCCTTTTCATATCAGTAGTCACTGTGCTGGCTTTGTGACATGTCAACTTGGCTACGGTAAACTACATGTTCCCTGAATTCCCTTTGTTGTGTATTTCAGATTAGGGTGAGCCCTAAGAAAAATTCTTGGAAGATGTGAGTGGTTGGTATAAAACAGCAGCTGTTTTGTAGCTCACACATGTTGTTGCTAATCTGCTTGTTTTTAAACTTGTGATCTGACCTGTCTGAGGGCATGCCCCGTGGACTTGAAGCCCCAGCATGAGACACAGTGACAACAGCCTTGCAGAGACCACTTAGGTAGCCCCACAATAGTATAAGCCAGATCCTTGTGACAAATCTCGTACTGCGTCTGCTTCCCTGGTTGAAATTTGAATATAGTCGCCGTATTGACCAGGATGACCCTGTTGCAGTAGATGGTTATCTCCAGTCACCTGGCTGGTTGATTCCTCTAAATTTTAGGGGAAAGACTAAAGGGCTCCCATGCGGCTATAGTGATGGTGTGATAATTAATTTTACCTGTCAACTTGAGTGGGCTGAAAGATACCCAGACAGCTGGTATAACATTATTTGGGAGGGTATCTATGAGGGTGTTTCCAGAAGAGATTAGCATCAGAATCTGTGGACAGAATAAAGAAGATCTGCCCTCCCCAGTGTAGGGAGGCATCATTCAATCACTTGATGGTGGAGAAAAGATAAAAAGGTGGAAAAAGACCAAATTCTCTCTCTTTTTGAGCTGAGACATCCATCTTCTGCAGAAAGGCATCAGAGCTCCTGGTTCTCAAGCCTTTAGACTCTGAACTTATACCAGTGGACTCCCACTTCTCAGGCCTTTGGACTTGATGAATGACACCACTGGCTTTCCTGGTTTTTCAGCTGCAGATGGCAGATCATGGAACTTCTCAGCCTCCATAATCATGTGAGCTAATTCCCATATTAAATCTCTTCTCCTTCCCTTCTATATATCCTATAGGTTCTGTTTCTCTGAAGAATCCTGACTATACCAACAACTTGAACATTTGCAATTGGTAATAATGATGATGATGGGGATAGAAACAGGACAGGTACACAGCATGTACCAAACGTAGGTTCCCAGTACTATAGACTCATTTTATCTTACCAACCACCCTATAAAATAGGTACTGTTATTTTATTTCCCTCTGTACTCTGAAGCACATGTAGATTAAATAACTTGCTAGTAAGTAGAAAGCCAAAAATTAAGCTCAGGCATTCTGGCTCTAGAATCTGTGCTCTTTGATATGATTCCACAGCTCCAAATCAACCTAAATATAATGATTTCCATCCTCTGGCTATCTGGCCTTTTAGAAATTTTTCACAACAGAAAAGTACTGTGCTAGCCTATGACAGTGCAGCCAGGAAACTTCGGTTCTGGTCCTGATTTCACTACTGACTGGCTATTGTTAAAGCAAACTAAATGTGGCCTGAGAAGGACCCCATACTTCTGTATTTGAGTACTGGTGGATGAAAGGTAACCTAGCTTAGTAGGCAGACTAAACTGAAAAGCTAACTTAGTAGTTTGCATCTGTAACAATAGCTAAGTCTTGGCCAATCCTAGTGGCCATACTTCAACCATTTATACACTGCTTAGTGTTCAAATAAGGCATACGCCAAGCTGTAACCAATCCAGCTGTCTGTACCTCACTTCCCATTTTTGTTCATCATTTCACTTTTTTACATTGCATTTTAGGTTTTGGGGTACCTGTGAAGAACATGCAAGATTGCTGCTTAGGTACACACGTGGCAGTGTGATTTGCTGCCTTCCTCCCCTTCACCTATATCTGGCATTTCTCCCCATGCTATCTCTCCCCGTCTATAAATCTTCTACCATGTGGATGTGCCGGAGTCTCTGTAAATCTGCTGTGATATTGCGAGCTGCCTGATTTGTGAATCACTCACTGATCAATGAAACACCTTTAGACTTAATTTAGGTGAAGTTTTTCTTTTATCATTGTGTAGTATTGGTCAGATCATGCTCACTTCCTTATTTGTAAAATGATCTCAGTGCTCTCTTCCAGCTATAAAAGTTCACAATTCTATGGTGTTAAAGTTCTAAGAATAATGTTAATGAGATCTTCGGAAAAAGCTGCTCTATACAGTAAAATTAGGTAATAAAATCTATAACTGGATATTTGACTTCCTTGCATTTATTTTGCAGCCACTTCCTACCCCCAAAATTTATTCTGTAGCTCCCTAGGTAATTATAACAGTGATTTTCCCCCTTTCCAGTTGTGAGGATTCTGTTAATCACACACATGCAGAAAGAGTTGTGAATAGCCACAGAAGAAAAATACGAAACTGTAAGTTGAGAAAAAATATGATAGAAGGACATATTACACTTGATAGTGCTTTTAAGTCAAGTTGAACTTCACTAATTATAACAACGTCTAGAGATATTTGAAAAAGAATGCATATTCACCGTACAGGAAAAACTTCATGGATTTACTGACCTACAGGGTTCTTACAGTTACCTCTTAGTTTCCCTCTGGATTCCGGTTCCCACTCTAGACAGTTTCGGTGAGCTCCTCACTGGTAATCACCCAGTACAAGTGTACGTTAAATGTAACTATGCTAAAAATCAATATATGCTGAGAGCCGAAAGGAGGACTGTTTTATATGCCACGGCTTTACGCTCTTTAGGCTTACTGCCTATTTTTGTTTGTTCCATTTGTTTGTTTCATGTTTTTAAATCGGTAGATCTTTGGTAAGTATTATAAACATTTTTGATCCAGAGAAGTATCACCTCCTCCCTTTTGTTTTTCTTTCTGTTTTCTGTCAGGGTGTCTTCATTGTCATTTAGTGAAAGCTCCCCCAACTGTTAAAAAACTAAGAGGCAAGCATCAAGTTAGAGACAGGAAAAAGTACAGAGTGAAAAGCAATTTTAAAAATTGGATAATCAGTCTAAGAATAGTAGAGCTGGCCATTTTTAAAAGCCAAAGTCCAAATAATGCCTTTAAGAATTTGGTAACACCAATGGTTATAACATAGTACTGGCAGGCACCGGAAGGGTTAAGGCAACACTGAAATGGGAAAGGTAACAGCTTCTCAGTAGAAGACAGACATCACATAGACAGTCACACTAGCTGTTTTTCTTGTGTCTGAGCCTGTGCCTGGAAGGGGTTTACTTTTTCCACAAAGGGGAGAAACACACTATGATAACCCTGAATATACATCCTAGAGCCCACTGCTTAAAGAACACACAGCAAAAAATGAAGGTCATGCAACCATCCCTGCGAAGTTACCAAAAATTCACTCTTAGTTGCCATCTGGGGCAACCCTGATGAGATACTGAAAAGGAAGAAAAGAAGGTTAAACATAAATAGGCATAGTTCAATATCACCACTTTAGGCAAATCTTTCCTGATTATCCTCTACTTCTAACCCTCAACTGCGAGCTGAAACACCCTCACTTCTTTATTTTGCCACGCTTCAGATCTACACAACTGTGGTTTGCACTCTGAATGTATGGTACCTCTCTGTCTCTCCCATGAGGGTAGAGGAAGTGGACCTCATTCATTGATCTGTTCCTAGTTCCTAGCATGGTGTCTAACATCTGGAAACTGCTCAGTGAATGGGAAACAGAATTAAACAAATTCTATTAGTTTACTCTAGAGATCCAAATTTCAGGTAGGAATTCAAGGGAAAATTTTCCAAGTACATGTAACAATTATCAAACATTATGTTTCTCAGAGATTGATGATTACTGCCATTTAGAGATAGGTAGAATTTATTCTTTTGAAAAGTCAGAAAAGGCAACGGCAAAAAGCCTCCAATATGGCTGAGATCCCAATTAAAATTCTTCAACCCCAAAGAAATAGCTTTGATCTGATCAAAATGTATGAGTTTCTTTTTTTGTCACCATAATTTAAAGACAGAAAAATGGTATTTAGGATTTACATATACATGTGGAGTCCAACCTCATTATGATGATTGTACTGAGAAGCCAGGGAGTTCTGAATCACAAATGTATTTTCAGAAAAGAATTGTATTTTCAGAGGAAAAAAAAAGAGCTACAACAATAGCTCTAATTTAACTGGAGACGTTCACTGCACAATCCCCAAAGAGCAGGATAAATTGTCGAGAGCATCAGCAGACTGTCTATTCATTTGGCATATTAGCATGAAAGGGGCTTTTTGCCCAGTGGAGCCCAACCTCTTCTCTACAGGATTTTGCTTTTGAGATCTTTGAAACAAGTATTTCAAATACAGCACACTGAGATTTGCTCTAATCTTAACTATGGCATTAGAAAAGTCATTATAACTTTATGCATAAGTTGTCGGTGTATGGCCAAGTCAGAAATCTTGCCCTGAGGACCAACATCTACATAAAAAGAGAAAATAAATAATGTGTGTAGCCAATTGTTAGAAACCTCTGGTGATGGCAACTAGAAACTATGTGAAGTCATGGATAATTCAACATGGTAAAAGTTACTATATGGAAAAATGTTCCTGTCTTATGCCTGTGATCCCAGCACTTTGGGCTATCCAGGTGGGCGGATCACTTGAGGTCAGGAGTTCAAGACCAGCCTGGCCAACATGGTGAAACCCCATCTCTACTAAAAATACAAAAACTAGCCAGGCATGGTGGTGAGTACCTATAATCGCAGCTACTGGGGAGGCTGAAGCATGAGAATTGCTTGAACCTAAAAGTGGAGGTTGCAGTGAGCCAAGGTCATGTCACTGCACTCTAGCTTGGGTGATACAGCAAGACTTTATCTCAAAAAAACAAAATAGTAAAAAATTAAACAATAACCCCACACTAAAAATAAACTATGAAAATCAAAGTTAAAAAAAACCTTTTAAATCAATTTATTTTACCTCAGTTTATTAAAACATGTACATTTATTAAAGAACTATTTGGTGCCAGACAAGTGTGATCATGTCTAAGACCCATAAACAAGGAGTTGTAAATGACACCTAATGTGATATGCCACCTCTAATGCCCTCTGGAATCCACTGGAGTGTGGGAGAACTCTGCAGCTGTCTACACAACAACCATTTCACCTCTTGTATGTGATTATATAAAAGTCATAGGATTGGTCAGTATTGATCCCCTCTTCACAGCTAGCTGCCCTAATTTGTCTGATCTAATTAAGGTTATGCTATCCCTTATGTCAAAGTGATTGGGAAATATATCCCAGGGATAAACCAATCAGTACATGGCTTTTTTTCCAGCTCTAAGAGATTGATTCAGGGAAGAGTATTTAATTGATTTTAGGTTCATGAAGGCATATGGGAAGTGAAGTCTTCCTGGGAGCTTTTGTAAAGGATAGTTCTGCACTTTTTCAGGAACTCCTGAGAGAAATTTCTTGGGTGGTATGTTAAGTAGATTTGTAGCTTGGATTGACTACAGCCATTTATCCACCTTGAAGCAAGCCATCCTAAGAATGATGTTAACACATGGAAAGAGAAATGCCCATATAACTATACAGAAGGATGGAGCCTGAGCCTTCACCAAATTGCAGCAGAAGCTTGACCTGTGTCTAGACTTCTTTAAACTTATTGCAGCTTGACCTGAGTTTTTGTTACCTGCAGCCAAGGCATCTTAATTATTACAACTGTAACAGGAACTGTGGCGTCAGAGCAGATTTCTGAAAGAAAAACATGATTTAGATAGGTGAATGGTAGATCTGGGAATTGAGAGAGCCCTTTCTGGGACAGAAAATCTTGAGAGCAAAAGCAAAGAGGTAGGAAAACACATGGTATGTTCAGGGGCAAGTCTGTCACACTGGAGGTGAGGTAGAAGGTGAAGCTGAAAGGCAGATTGCAGGGGTTGGAGGACTTTACTGACCCTTTTGGAAGCTAACTGATGGCAGAATGGGAGTTGGAGCAAAGGAGGAGAAGCAGATACAGGTGGCTGTTGCCATCATCTGGGCAAGTGCTCACAAAGGTTCTTGTTCACACGTTGGCAATGAAGATAGAGTAGAGAGGATGAGTTCAAAGGCTATGGCAATGACAAGCTACACATGATGTGGTGTCACACTTCATGAGAAGCAAAGACAATAAGAAATGGACGGTGAGGTTTAAGTCTGGGGACATCTGGTAAAGGCTGGTGCCATTAATCAGGAATGAGAATTCAGGCAGAAGAGTTACACTACCTTAAACATTTTTTCCTTTTTCTTCTTGAGACAGAATCCTGCTCTGTCACCCACATTTGGGTGCGGTGGTGAGATCTCAGCTCATTGCAACGTCTGCCTCATGGGTTCAAATGATTCTCCTGCCTCAGCCTCCCAAGTACC
Source organism: Callithrix jacchus (assembly GCF_049354715.1). Lineage (NCBI taxonomy): Eukaryota > Metazoa > Chordata > Mammalia > Primates > Cebidae > Callithrix > Callithrix jacchus. The sequence goes on along the minus strand of NC_133507.1, from coordinate 97,667,391 downwards.
TGGGATTACAGGTACTCATTCTACACTATTCCCAGCCAACTTTCATATTCTTAGTAGATATGGGGTTTCATCATGTTGGCCAGGCTGGTCAGGAACTCTAGACTTCAAATGATCCACCTGCCTTGGTTTCCCAAAGTGTTGGGATTACAGGCGAGAGCCACTGCCCCCAGCCTGGAATATATTCTATATAATTTGTTTAAAAAGTCATAGAAACAACCTAACTCCAAAATGACAAGGGACTGAATAGCTAAATAAATTATGGTACATTTTCTGAATGAGTGAAATACTATGTAGTGAGACATTAACATTTTCCCACAGGTGAGTCACTTGACTGATAATATTTTCATGCCAGACATGCCCCGATAATAAAGGCTCCTCACTCTGTGTGGCGGCATCAGGGTGGTGGGTTACATGTTTATTTTTTAACAACATCTCTATCTTTCTCCATCACAAACAGATCCCTTGGCACTATACAGTTGAAAACTATTGTTTGGGAGGATGTCAAGAAAAATTCTTCAGAACTGGAGAAAAATATAACCAAAAGTAACTGCTATCTCAGTTTTAAAAATTTAGAAGAATATACACACATGGAAAAAAGATATACACAAATGTGCTTACAGTAATTACTCCTGAGTGGTAGGATCTGGAGTATGTTTTTCTTTTACTTTTTTATAGTTTCTATTCTTTTCCTAAAATGCACATGTATCAATGTTATAATTTTACAAGGACATCAATTACATTGGGTGCTTCATAAAGATATGAGAGTTTGTGTGAAAATGATTTATGAGACAGTTTGCTCACGAGAAATCAGTAGGTGAGGAGGGAAGTGAGAATAGTAAAGGGAGGAGCCCCAGGAAAGGCGTCATATGAATCAGTGAGAGTAACTCGAGACCAACTTCTGAAGGTCAAAGGAGCTGGGGAATTTACTAGTCCTCCTCTAGTCCATCACTGCTTGAGGGCTGCCCCTGTAAATACGTCAATGCCCAGGAACTTCTGGTTCTTCTTGCAGGTAGGAAAATGTAGGGACAGAGAATCTGCCCACAAAGAGACATAGGTGCTGGCTGCTAGGAGCAGGCATGGGTATGGTAAAGGGAGCTGAGATAATATGCATGGAACACTGACTGCATTTGCTGGAGATACTTATGAAATCTTACTGCTGTAATTAATAAATATAGAAATATCTATTTAGTGACTGTGTTCATATGAAAAACATTTACTTACAAAAAGAGGACTAAATAGTCATATATTGTTGGCTCAGCACTTCTCACTGGCAAAGGAGAATTGAAGAGTCTTACTTTTGTAAAACATTTCCTAAGTGCTACCTGCACCTTTAAATATCACACCATATATTGCTTTATATTCTCAGCGTTCACATTCTAAAACTCATACATTAGGAATTAGGACCAGCAAATATAAAAACTTGATGGCACCCGGCGACACCAAATGTTGATTGCTGCTTGTTGTTACAGAGGCAAGACAACCGAAGTTTGGGGAGAGAAATCTCCCCTCCTGACAGCAACATGACAGACCATTAAGAACTTTTGCAAAAATCAATATTGGTCTGAATTATTCACCCAGTGTACAACAGGATATAGTGGAATGTAAACTACTGGGCTTCCACCAAAGCCCTGTGGCTGGCATCCACTACAAACACCCAGTGTAAATACTCTCCAGGGAGGAAAACAGTGAGAGGAGGAGGAAATATCAGGTTTGAGAAAATTAGCCACACAGCATAAATGCCGATCCATTGCCAGATTTGCTAATGTAAGGGTGGACCCACAGGTATGTTACATGTTGGTAAGGCCCTGGTCTTCTTGCCATGTTTCAACGTGGACTGAACACTCTTTTCAATAAATAAATCACATACTAAACATTTTGAAAGTCATCTCTTTCTTCAGTCCCTGAGAGTCCAGTCACAGTTCTACACAGATGGCTGCTAAGGTGGTGTGATCTGAAGTATGCTGGGAAAGTCCTGTTTGTCCCCACATATCTTCCCTCTATTGGCCTCTCCGTCATGAGGAATCAATCAAGATAGGGCATTTCAGGAATCAGAGGATATAACAGAGAAGAAAGGTTCTGACCCTGATGGAATTTATGAACAGATTTCAGGAGTCCTGGTTTCCCATAAAATTATTTGAGAAATACCATGTGTATACACATGAGCGCATTTTTACGGCAGAGAATCCAGGGCTTTCATGATATTTTCAATGTAATCCATGACCCATGAATGGTTAAGGAGCTCAGGACTGAGTCAGGAGACCTGGTTCTCTATATCTGTCTGTCTCAGACTGAGACTCTCCCTGTATTGGCTTCAGATTCCTACATTTTTGAAGGCTGCCCAGTTAAAGCCCTGGTGCTCCATCATGCCTCTGTGTATAAATGGCCCCCTTTCCAAGACTGCTGAGGAAAATGGCCAAATGCTTCTTTTGTACCTGATTCCTATGGCTCTCCCTCAGCTCAGGGAATAGTAATGCATTAAGACAGCATGACTGGAGGAAACAGGGTAACAGAATGACAGAGAAAGAAATGGGAGGGAAGTGGGAAAGAGACAGGGAAAGAGAAATGCCTCTCACTGATAAAGGGATGTCTGTGAGGCAAAGTCAAACAACAGTGACAGAGGTGGTCTTAGGATCAGACCCTTGCCCCCCATTCACTTCCTCTCACTTTCTCCAAGTATTGCTACAGCATGCAAATGTTTGAAAATTCATTTTTATAAAGGTTTTCAATTGAACAAGGGCAGGAGGAGAAGAATTACATACATGTATATATTCATGTTTAGTTTTTACTTTTTAAATTATAAAACCATCATGTCCTCCAATAAATAATAAAATAGAGGGAATAATTTTTTTACCAGCTTCCTCATTTGTTTAATAGTGATGATGTGAAAAAAAAAGACCTTTAAAATACTTAAACGTTTAACTTTTGATCCCAAGTCTTCTCCCCACAGCTTAATTTATTAAAACTAAACACATCTTGACATTATAAATTAGGAAAGATGAGAGGGCAGCACACTATAATTAGAAGACTGGGCCAGACATTCTACAGAACAGATAACTACAACTATTATTATAAATCAGTTTACTGAAAATTTTATTGAGTGTCATTCATGCACAAGCAATGAATGAAGAACTATCACTCATGAATCTGGCTTGAATAAGGGACATTAAAGTTGAAACAACTTTGGCAGTCTCTGTGGACTGAGATCAGCCTTCTTTCCTTAATAAATGTGATTTCTTCATTCATGGAGGGGCTGATAATACAATAGGCAGGGTGGGCAGAAGAGGGAAAATCTTTCTGGCTCCTCTCTGCATTCTGGCCTCCTGCCATGTGACTCATCACCAACACTACCTTATCAATATAAAAGGGATTCTGTTTGTTCAAGTGCTAGTAAGGCCTCTTTTTTTCTACATTAAATTTTTATTTGTATTTTATTTATTCTTACTTTTTTATTTCAATAGATTTTGGGGTACAGGTGACTTTTGGTTACATAGTGGTGATTTCTGAGAGTTCAGTGCACCCATCACCCAAGCAGTGTGCACTATACTCAATATCGTAGTCTTTGGCTGACTTCAGCTGAGCGTGGTGGCTCATGCCTGTAATCCCAACACTTTGGGAGGCCGAGGTAGGTGGATCACTTGAGGCCAGGACTTTGAGACCAGCCTGGTCAACATGGTGAAATCCCATCTCTATTAGAAATACAAAAATTACCCAGTTGTGGTGGTGGATGCCTGTAACCCCAGCTACTCAGGAGCTGAGGTAGGGGAATCGCTTGAACCTGGGAAGCAGAGAGCATGCAGTGAGCCGAAATTGTACCACTGCACTCCAGCCTGGGTGATGGAGTGAAATGTTGTCTAATGTATATTTATTTTATTCTTCACCCCATCCCAACCTTACCCTCTGAGTTCCCAAAGTCCTTTATATCATTCTCATGCTTTTGGGTCCTCATAGCTTAACTCCTACTTATAAGTGAGAATATATGATATTTGGTTTTCTATTGCTGAGTTACTACACTCAGAATAATGACCTCCAGTTCCATCCAAGGTGCAGCAAAGGACATTATTTGGTTCATAACGGCCTATTTTTACTCACTGTGCAACTAATGTGTACCAGGTATAATCCCATAGGATTACTTAAGAGCTCATAATGGGCTTGAGACTAGAGACAGTCCCCAAGACAGAGTCTATTTTGTAGTCACCCTTCAGGGCTCAGGGAACACTGGACCCTATCTGTGATCAAGTCTGGTGATCACTGTTGCACTCTAAGACTTTCATGGGGTAGTTACACTTAAAATATATCAAATAAAAACATGGAGTTATGACTTGTAAATGCTTGTAGTTGGTTAAATCTGTTCTAAGAGCAGAAAGCAATACAGAAACCGAATAACAGAAAAATGGCAGCAAGCTAAATGTTCAACAATAGGATAGTAAAATGACATATAGTGGACAGGATATTGTATAGCCATTGAAATGGTGGCAGGAATCATTGTAGTTATGACTGTGGTAGGTTCTTATGATAAAATGCTAAATTTTAAAAAGTAAGTAGTAAAAACTTATTTATTCTTTTTCAGAGATCTGGGTCTCTAATCACACCACATGATTCTAATTGAGAAAAAAAGTTGACAGAAAAATAAACCACAAAGAAAAAAACAAAATGTTAACATTTTGCCATGGCAGACAGGTGTTAAGAAGTGGTATTTTTCTTCTTCATTTTCATTTATTTGATAATGACATTATCTATTTTATTACATTTGTCTTACTTTTATACTGACAAATATATTTATAATTAAAAGAAACATTAATAAATATTTATATATTAATTAAAAATTTAAATATTTTCTCCTACATTAATTCATTGGCTCCATAAAGGCAAAATTAAGAATACTGAAAGTCAAGTTGTTAGATTTGGAAACTAGAGACAGTGAGTGAAAGCTGGCCAATTCCCACCACTGTCAGAAGCAGAGCAAATCCTCAAAGACAGTGTTGTTAATATCCAGTCTAGAGCCCTTTCCCCCAAAATTAAAAGGCTATTTCTGGCATAAAAACAACTATGTCTACTAGATAATGCACTCAGGGAAAGAACAATCTTCTGTTATTGTACCAGCCCTCTGCTGTTTGTACCTCCCTTGTATCCATTCCAGCACTCTCAGCATCTCCCCATGACTTCCTTTGGTGGACCACTCTTCCCACATTCATGGTCCATTCATACAGTTTTAGGCAGTGCCAACCCTATGCCCCAAGGTCATGGCTATTCAATGGCGCATGTTGGACCATCAGTGTAGTCCAACCAGTTCCAAGCTTATCCAATGAGAGTGAGCCCTGCGATGTTGGCTGGAATGACATTCTTTCCACTGGGGTTGCTAAACTGGCAACACAGAAATCTGGTGTTCCTTGGTAACCCTTTTTGCTGTTGGAGAGATCCTGCCTAAGAATAAGAAAAACCAAAGAGAAGCACAGCTAAGAATAAGGGTAGATGATTACTGGTCATGTGGCCTGCAATCTGGGTCTAGCAATTCCTGAGACTTGATAACACTGAACATTACATTTTCAGGAGTCAACAAATTCCATTATCTCCTTTTAATCCAATTTAAGGTAATTTTTTTTTTTTTTTTTTTTTTTTTTGAGACGGAGTTTCGCTCTTGTTACCCAGGCTGGAGTGCAATGGCGCGATCTCGGCTCACCGCAATCTCCGCCTCCTGGGTTCAGGCAATTCTCCTGCCTCAGCCTCCCGAGCAGCTGGGATTACAGGCACCCACCACCGTGCCCAGCTAATTTTTTGTAATTTTAGTAGAGACGGGGTTTCACCATGTTGACCAAGATGGTCTCGATCTGTTGACCTCGTGATCCACCCACCTCGGCCTCCCAAAGTGCTGGGATTATATAGGCTTGAGCCACCGCGCCCGGCCTGAAGGTAATTTTTATTGCTTGCAACCAAAAGACTCCTGCCTTATATTTCTGCCACTACCCAGCAAAATGTATACAAATGCTTTCTAGTAAAAAAAAAATTACTGATGAAAGAAACCATTGTAGTTCTATATCATGTAGTCACAATCGTCTGTGTTCATGCTCACGATTGTTCATAATCATTCACTGTTGTGATTTATGTCACATTCTTCTCTTGGCAAAAATATTTTAGCATCTTATAAGATGCTAAATAAAGGGGCACATACTTAAGCAATTACAACTACTTGTATTTCTTCTCAAATGGGTATATTATAGCTCCTAATTAATTTTGGCAACTCAACAAAAAACTTTATATATGTTTATTCACATTTGACAATCTGAATAACTATGTTTAAAAGTAAGTTTTGATAAACATATCTTAATTGGCAAAGCAGAAAGGGGTGTTTCTTAATTTTCCATCCATATTCAATTTGGACTTAGACTTTTCAATAAACATTAAACATAAAAACATTTTCATTAGTGGTAATTATACATAACTTAGATTAAGTGATTCTGAAACTTCAGTATGCATTAGAATCATCTGGAAAACTTGTTAAAAAATTTATTGCTGGCCACTGCTCCCTCCTTCTCCAGATTTCTAACTCTGTGGGATGAGGTTGGGCCTGAGACTCTGCATTTCTGACAAGTTCCTGAGTGATGCCAATACCACTGGTCCAGGAACCACAGTTCAATAATCACTTATTTAGACTTTTTTTAAAGTTTTACATTTTGCTGTACTTTTTATTTGGTATAAATTGTAAGATGTGTTTTGTGTCTCTGATTAAAAACATAAGCCCGTGTTTTCTGAGATGCAGATCTCATTTAAACCTGAAAATTCTGGACACAAAGATAATGATGTGCTTTAAAGGTGGATAGGAAATAACAGAGTTAAAGTAATCTGGGCAAAACCTTGATTAAAATAATTCATCATGGAATCCAATCAACCTTAATTTCCAATAGATGGCACGACCACTCAGGTATTCTGCTATATCAAGCAAAATTCAGGCTCAAATGTTCCCCTGCTGCATTGATTAACAAAGTTCACCAGGCCAGGCCAAAGCAATCAAGTATACCACAAATTCCTAGGTGCCTTTTTATCTCTGCCTAACACAATGCAACGAAGTGGTCTCTGTCTGCCAGCAGGGATAATGCAGAACAACTAAACAGTTTGCTAAAACGTGGTTAGTCTTCAGGAAGTCATTAAAATGAGAGTATAATTCAGGAATCTGGTGATCTCCAGGTACAATGCCTTATCAGTTTGTAACATTTGATAATATCAATCCACTTCATTCAAGTAAGAGGTTCTGGGACTTTAAAATCAAGTAGGTCTGAACCTACAAGGGTCTGAACTGAGTTTTATAGTGCTAAAGCATAACATTTTACTGTCTTCCTCTAGACATACCCAAATGGGTTTTGTTTGTTTTTAAAGTGACATTTCTTTCTCTCTTCCCATTCAAGCCTTAACCACTAATGAAGTAAGAATCTTTCATATTTTAACAACTAAGATTAGATTATGACAGAAACTTCATTACAAGTCACATGTAAAATATCCTCTCTGACTGCATATCACTTTGAATATAGTCCATTTCAACATATCTTGTTAAAAGAGGAATATGTGTTAAACATAAAAATGTGCCAATGTTAGCTGTAAGGCTAGTAAATCACAAGTTGGCAATAAGGATATTTATTTCTGTATAGTGAGGAAGTGTGATAACATAGATGCACAGAGCTGAGAGAAATCTTACAATCTGCCCAAACCCCTCTTTACACACAGTAAGGAAACAGGCTCAGAAGAGGGTAATTTTTCTATCAAAGGAATTCGCTTGGCTGTAAAAATAATGTTGCTGGTCATAAAGATTTTCATTTTCCCAATGGAAAGAGTCACCTTTTCAACACATCTGCAGTAGACTCAAAGCAGAGTGGTTGCCAACAGCCTCAGGTTCCAGAAAGGCTCTGAGAGGCTGAAGCCATGGATTACAACGGAATCCACCCAACCAGGTAAAACTCAGCTGAAGTTAACATGCTGCCCTGCACTCGAATCAGAAACAACTGTGTAAGAACAAGGCACAGTCCCACTTACATCAATAAATACTGGGGGATCCCACCTGCTAAGGTGAGGGTGGGACGGGGGTGGGGTAGGGAAATGATCATAAGCACAATCAGGGTTTCTCCAACTCTTGCTTGGAAGGAAGACAGGACAGATGAACAGTAGCACAAGGGAATGTGGTCACAGTGGCAGCAATGAAATAATCTAATTAGCTGAAAGGAGGATCTCTGTGCCATGGGGAATCGATGGAAGTCATATCCCATCAGCTGGATGTGTGCCCACAGCATCCAGAGTCAACATCCTTAATGGGTCACTACTCCCACAAACTGGGAGAAAAATTACCTCAATTTTACCTAAAGGTAATAAACCTTACGATTTTGCTATTCATGCTAAGAAGAAAGAGAAGTGTCTCTGATTGTACCATATCCTATGCTAGACATTTAAAAGATGTTACTTTTTATTTAATCCATTTGCATATGTATTATTGCTTCCATCTTATAGATGTGAGATTGAAACACAAAAGTACAGATTAATGTTCCCAAAGTTAGTGAGAGGACCAGGATTTGAACCCAGGGCTGAAGGGTTCAATCTCTTTACTCATTTGTACCATGCTGTCTCAGTATTAGGAAAATTTCAAAACACTGAGGTGATGTCCAGCATCGAAACAGTAAGCTCTCTCTACTTCCTCTGGCTCTAACTGGTAGAGGCAAGTCCCACTTTCCTTTGTTAGGAAATTAATATTTGTGTGATATTTATCCTGAGAATTTTGCATTTTAATACAGGACTCTTGGATGGGGAGGTGGATGTAGCTAAACATAGAGGAAATGAGGGAAATGGAAGAATTATAAATGATGTCAGAGTCAGAGAGGAGGGAAAGGAACGCTGGCCACGTGATCCCCCCTCAGGTTGCCTGGTAATCAATTTCCAAGTCTGCTGCAGCAAAAGCATCAGGAGAGGAGGTTCTCCATAAGATATTCTTGGAGAAAGAGGCTGGCCTCTGGTAGAGCCAATACAGGTGAGCTTCTAAGGCAATCAGAGGAAAAAGGCAATTGATACTGTATCTAGAGCCATCTTTAGGCTGAACATCCAGATTCAATTCAGTGGTAATGAGTAATGACAGTGTTTTGCTGGTCTTTGGAATTTATAATCCTACAGGTGACAGCGGCCCTCAAAACACCATCTATCTTTGTGATAGTGTTGACTATATTCTCACTGCCCCCCAACCTCCCAAAATGTACTTAATTTCTCTGTTGAAAAGCTGACAAGGAAATGAAAACAAAAAAAGTGAACTCCACTTCATGAATGCTTTATCACCTTCGTAAGTTTATATGTGGGTTGGGTGCGGTGGCTCATGCCTGCAATACTAGCACCTTGGGAAGCCGAGGTGGGTAGATCACTTGAGCTCAGAGGTTCGAGGCCAGCCTAGGCAACATGACAAAAAAATACAAAATTCACCAGGTGTGGTGGCTTGTGCCTGTAGTCACAGCTATTGGAGAGGATGAAGTGGGAGGATCACTTGAGCCTGGGAGTTGGAGTTTGCAGTGAACCAAGATCCACCCTGAGCAATAGAGCTAGACCCTGTCTCAAAAGAAAAAGTTAATAAATGAAGCCAAATTATCACAGGATGTATTTTTGAAAAGTGAGAGTTATAAAACATTAGATTAAAATGAATAAAGTTGTGGTGTTTCTTACACAAACAAAAATTTAAGTCTCATAGGGACATGTTACTTTTATCTAGAGGATCAGAGTTGTCTCAAATGGTTTCTTATTTGTCATATGCTTAATGTGCATTCAAATACAGGTGGCAATCTTTAAAGAAAATTAAATATGCTGTGTCTTAGAAATCAAATAGGAGAAATGTAAGAATGATAAACTTTCAGGTTGTTAATATGAACTTTTTTGAAAAGTTCTTATCTTGGGTACTAAAAAAATTAGGAAGACATCCTGTGGATCAGTTAACTCTTCGTAAAGGTCATTAAATGGCATGGCATAGCAAGGCTGATTTAAAAGCAAGATATGCTAATTTATGTACTGATAATAGAGTAAATGGAAACTAGTAATAATGCAAAGTAAGTGAGGCTATCCTGGGCTTTATCAGTATTAATAATAAAGTGTAGTTTTAAAATAAAGTGATTTCTTCAGCAGATAGTACACAATTCCCTGCAGCTAAAGAATGGAAAATAGATTAGTTCTATGACAACTATCTTGGCTTATCATCCCTTTAGCAGGGCCCCTCTACGTGTTTTAAACCTTTGCATTTGTATGTGAAATCTACTGCCTGGGAAATTAAAACAAATATTATAATTCAACCTAGTGAGCTCTGTCCAATAGGAAGTCAAGGTGCAGTGTGGCTCACTGTCCCTGCCCTCCAGAAGCCCACTCTAGAGAGGACACTTGTTTTCTTCTAGAGCTTAATTTCCAGATGTAGAAAAGTAAGAACTCACAAGATTTCACTTTGCGAGATTTTACAATAGAGCATTTCTTGGCTGGTTTCATTGTCACCTGCACCAGGTAACTCATGAAGTCTTATGAGAATTGCCTCTTATTCTTCAAGAAGGACTTCTATATACCTTCTGCTATGAAATCAGCCCCAGTCCTGAGATACACAAACTTGCTACCCAAACTTAACCCACCCTGACCTGAGATGAATGGGGGCTTCCGAAGACTTTCTCTGAACCAACTCCTTAGCATCCTTACAGATGCCTCATGAATGAGTGCTCGAGGGAATACAGGGAAGAGAGGGGGAAACTGTAAAAAGCTTCTGTGGGCAGACTTAGATAATGATAAATGATAATGATGATAGTTATTTTTATATCGCCAAAGTAGATCCCACTTCATTTACTATTTTCTACCGATGTACCCTTTCTCTGCACTTTTCCTGGTGCAGTGATACAAATGGGGCTTCAAGGGAAAAGTGGGCCCTTTTATGAATGGCTGGTTAGGGAGAGAAGCTCGGCTATCTGTGGGTTTGTAGCTCATTGCAACATGATTCATCTCAGCTGGTTATGTGCAGAGAGCAGCTGGCAGCAGGTACCCAAATAGTTGCAGAGAGAAGTTAAAAGGGACTGTTTCCTGCTGAGAGTGCAGAGGAATTGCTTTAAGGACTCCCTAAAGCACAGCCTCCAGTGAGTGAAGGCATGGGCAGGGAGGCAGAGAAACAGCAGCGGCTGACAGCCCAGCTGACAGGCAGTTAGAGAAAACAGAAATTGGCCATTCAGAGCAAAGGTTTAGGGCCCAAATTTGAGTCTAAAAGGTGGAATAGCAAATGGTAACAAGCTCTTGGAGAGCCCCAAAGGAGACGCTGTATGTAAGGAATAGCACGGCCCTCCAAGCCCCTTAATGCAATGTCAGAGATGAAATGCACCAGTACAGAAGGAAATCTTGGCTAGCGGGAACAAGGCCTCCTGGAAGCCCCAGCTTCTGAAATGACTACAGAGCCAGCTATAGTGCTCTGTCCCTTTTCCTGCCTTTTCCACACACCTCTACTTCGGCAGGTAGGTAGCAGCCCCTGGACACAAATAAATTAGGTCTGAAGCCTAAAACACCAAAAGATTAATATATGGTGTTTGGCAAATTCACTGTGACTAATTCTTTATGTGGAAGGAAAGAAAAATTCAAATAAATTCAAAGGCCTGTGCCTCAGTGAACTTTTGGTACACTAACTCAGAAGCAACAAAGATCCTGAGAGAAAGAAAGAAAGAAGAAAGAAAGAAAGAAAGAAAGAAAGAAAGAAAGAAAGAAAGAAAGAAAGAAAGAGAGAGAGAAAGAAAGAGAGAAAGAAAGACCGGGCGCGGTGGCTCAAGCCTGTAGTCCCAGCTTTTTGGGAGGCTGAGGCGGGTGGATCACGAGGTCAAGAGATTGAGACCATCCTGGTCAACATGGTGAAACCCTGTCTCTACTAAAAATACAAAAAATTAGCTGGGCATGGTGGCGTGTGCCTGTAATCCCATGTACTCGGGAGGCTGAGACAGGAGAATTGCCTGAACCCAGGAGGCGGAGGCTGCAGTGAGCTGAGGTCACAACATTGCACTCCAGCCTGGGTAACAAGAGTGAAACTCCATCTCAAAAAAAAAAAAGGAAAGAAAGAAGAAAGCGAGAGGGAGAGAGAGAAAGAGAGAGGAGGGAGGGAGGTAGGAAAGAAGGAAGAAGGGAAAGGAAGGGAACGGAAGAAGGGAAGGGGAGGGGAGGGGAGGGGAGGGGAGGGGAGGGGAGGGGAGGGGTGGGAGAAAAGAAAAAGAAAGATGGATGGTGAGAAAGAAGGTCAAGATCCCAGCACCCAGGGATGAGAAGAAGCAAAGAATCTGTCAACTGGTGAGGCTTGAGGGCCAGAGATGAAGAAGATCATCCAGAAGTCATCCAAAATGTCATTGAGGTCTCACTGTCTGCAGTGAACATGGCTTTATTTTCATGTTCTGAGGCTTTGACATCTGGGACCTTGCTGACCCTGGAGGGGCAGCCCCTTCAAGGTTAGCCAGTTTCTAGAAACAGTGAACAACTCACTCCAGAGCAAGCTTTGCAAATGCAAGCTAACCCAGAGCCCACACCTCCAACGGGCTCCGTGTCAGTCTCACGTGAGGGGCCTCTGTGCTCCAGAGCCTGTGGAAATCATTCAAACTGCCAACTCTAGAGCTGTTCACACTGCCTTGTTTGCTGTTCTTCCCACAGAAACCGCAGTATAGACTCTAGCATGCGGTTTCCCCTTTGCCCTTTCCTCTGTGTCTAGACCTACCCTGAGCTTCACCTTGCAGCCCCTCCGGGTGTGGCATGCCCCTCCTTTTGGAACCTGTGAGAATAACAACTACCTTTTCAATGGCCCTCATCTCCCGTGCTGTTGGTTTTGCCATACCTCAATAAAGTAAAAGCTATATTTAAAAACACGGCTTCCAAACCATCTGTGTCACTCACTAAAAAAAGGTCCATTCTGGTACCTCTTTGAAAACAGTCATTTTGTAACAGGTGAACATGGAATAAAGAAATTAATGCTTTAGGCTGGGTGCAGTGGCTCGCGCCTGTAATCCCAGCACTTTGGGAGGCTGAGGTGGGTGGATTACTTGAGGTCAGGAGTTTGAGACCAGCCTTTCTAACGTGGTGAAACCCTGTTTCTACCAAAAATACAAAAATTAGCCAGGCATAGTGGTGGGCACCTGTAATTCCATCTACTCCAGAGGCTGAGGCAGGAGAATTGCTGGAAACTGGGAGACGGAAGTTTCAGGGAGCTGAGATTGTGCTCCTGCATTTCAGCCTGGGTGACAGAGTGAAGCTCCATTTCAAAAACAATAAAAAAGAAAAAGAAAAAGAAAAAGAAATTAATCTGTTCACTACACCTTTACTTCTAGATTGTATCTTACTAAAAGTATTTTTGAAAAATTCCTGTTTTAAAATTGTGAACTGAACTAGTTTAAGATCCATATAAGATGATCAGATAAATGTCTTTATATTTTTCTCCAAGAACATATTACTAGTGAATTTACCAAATTTGTATCTGGCTGGCATCAAGAGGTTTCAATATTATATAATTGTTATACTATTATTATTATTCTTCAATACATGATTATTAAATCTCTTACAATAATTACATGGCAATGAGCATGGCTTAGATTCCCTGAAGCTTAGATTCCCATGGCTTAGATGATCCATGAAGCTCTTATGCCTTTGCAATGAGGCCCCTGGGATCAGTTTTCAGACACTGAAGGATGGGGTAAGGTCATAAATGGGGTGTGCATTCAAAAATTTACATTCATCTCAGGAAACACCCAGACACCACTTTTGGAGAAAAAGGAAAAAGGCTGTTTGTTTTCTTATTCATCTCTCTCTCATAAAACTAGACTGCAGGGAGATTTTTTGGTGATTTCGACTTTGGAGGAACCCATTTTATCACATGAACTTAGAAACACCTGCACATCATATGCTATTTGCCTGCAGTTACGTCTCATTTTAAGCTGGAATTCCCTACAGAGTTGCCTCCCCATGTTACTATCCTGTATGGGAGGCAGTCTCCTCTAACTGAATTGCTGATCATCTTAGTATTTTATGAGATTACCAACACCAATTTGACTTGGCCCCAGGAGCCTAAGAAGCAAAAAACAAAACCAAACAGAAATAGAAAAATAAAATGATGCAACAGGAAAGGGAACTTTTTTTCCTGTTTCTAAGAAAGGTCTTGTAGATATGACTACAAATATGATGAAGCTAAGGAAAAAAGACTCTGTCTTGGGAAAAACAATCCAAAATTTCCCAACTGCTCATGTTTCTTGTTCTGTTCTTAAAAAATTTCTTCTTTATTTTGCTGGGTTGAGATGCTGTCCTTTCAAAATAAACCATGGACGCATGTTAAAATCTGTATCTTCTTTAAACAACATAGTAGAACCTGCTTCTAGAGGAGCTCCTGACCACTGCCACAGCTGAGTAGCTGCACTCACTGACTCTGAAAGGGAGGCTGAGCCTGCCCTGGGTGTTCTGTAACTATGGTGTTCCACTTCCAAACGCAAGAATGCTACTGAGCAGGCAAGGATATTTACATCTAGAAAGTTCAATGCACACATTAAAACAAAGATGTATTTTAGATATTTCTGAAACAGCAGTAATTACCAAAACTAAGACTGTAGAGATTCTTACACCATGACAGCTGTTGTTTATAATGTCTCCTCCCACATCTACATCTTAAATCTCTGGTCCTTTATAGTACTTGGGTCACGCTGCTTTGGTTATAAAGTTAAACTATATATTTCCCACTCCCAAGGTAGTGAGGCTCTAGGGTTGGAGCTCATTTGAATGCTAACAAATTAGATGACCCTTAAAAGGCTGCTATCAGAAATCAGACTATGTGGATATTTTACAGCATTTCATAGTTTCAAGGCAACCGTGTTACTGACTCAGCATGTCAAGGCAATACCTATATAACAAGGGTATTTTTCTGGACCCCATTCTAGAGCCACAGTTTTTACCCCAAGGCTATGTTACATTTTCTCCTGGAAAACTATTAGAGTTAATAGAATGCTGTGGTTCTGTTCTGGGACTGCTCATCAATCATACTGATTTTTAAATCACAGCTTAGGTAATTTTTATTCATGACACCTCAGTAAGTTACTAAGAAGCATCACATCTAAAACAACCCAGGGACCCACTCTACAAAAAGCCAAACAAACAAGATTTGGGGTTTTGTTTCCCAATTCTACTCATGATATACTAGGCTTTAACTTGCTTTGTAGAGTAAGGATTAAAATGCTTAATTGGCTGTAACTAAGCAAACCAAATCCTTTTGATTCATCAAGCCAGCCAGCTTTCAGTTTCTGACATCAAAATTTATACTCTTTATGAAAAAAAAAACAAGGCCATAGCGACATAACATTAAACCAACACACAATTAACAACACTTTGTTCTAATTATCTCTGGGCACAATTAATGTTGCCCCTACAGTTCATTTTTCTTCTTTGATAGCTCTTAGAATATTTATGGAGATTAGTCCTTGATGCATTGGCCTTCTCTGAGATCTGGGGTTTTCTTACAAGTTTCCACACAAATGTAAGCCAGGCAAAGTAACATATTTATGCAGATTAATTCTTGACATACTGGCCTTTTCTATTATGTGAGGTGTTTCTAACAAGCTCCTACCTAAATCTGGCCCTGGCAATGCAGTGCAGTCACAGACCCCCTCACACCTTGGCTTACCTCACACCAAGCATGTTTTTTCTTTCCCTGAGCAGTTGGTCATAACTGACAAAAGGTCATGTCTTGATTGAACAAGCTTCCAGGAGTTGGAAGGCCAGAAGGGCTGCTGTAAAACAGCAATGGAGATACTAACAAAACCCAAAGTACGATGAATCTTCAGCTGCCTGTTACTGAGAAACCTAAATTACAGACAAGTTCGGCTTCCTCACATCAATGGTGAGAGTCAGGCAAAAAGAAACTGAGCGCTGATCAAAGGCTTTTGGTGATGGTAGAACTTCAATGTGTGGAATGCATGTATTTTTCTACACTCCAAAGAAGTTTCTTCTGAAGTCACTGGGGCATGCACTTTAAAGTCATAAATGCTCTCTCCATAACTCAGGATGGTTTGCAGTGTCACTTGGCCTGTTTGTTTGACCATGTGATTTGATGCTCTACAGATGGACTGAAGTGCCACGAGGATATTCACTTGGAAAGTTAAGGGGCTGTTAGTTAAGAACACCTCTACACTGATTAGAGGCTTGCCGAGGCAACTGCATGAGTTTTAAGCATAAATGATGCTGGCTCTTAATATGGATGTGTGGGATAGATAGGTAGTTCCATACACTTGCACATATAAACAGGTTGAGCCACTGGGCCTCATCTCTGGCCATAGGTGCCCTGGCCCCAGATAGGCCCATGTTCTGAGGCCTCCTTGAGGCTGTTTGTGGCTTTTCTGTTTTTGTCTAGGCAGTTCCCTCTGCCCTTCTTTTTACCATTTTTGCCTAGAGAACTAGCATAAAGCCTCAAAGACTCACAGTTCAAATGTCACTTCTTTATCTCTTTGCTTTCTCCAAAAATAATTCAGTTAGATACTTCTGTCTTGGTGCTCCACTGAGTCTTGTACATACATTTTTCTAAAATTTTAATGTACATTATTGCTTTAATTAATTTGTATGTTTTTATCTTCCTTCCAACTATGTGAGTATCTCAAGGGCAGAAAAGATGCTCTGTCGTTCACTTTGTAATTCCAGCATCCAACGGGAGGCCAGGCCCAGAAATGCCAAAGGTGGGAGAGGAAGGTGTGGGAGAGAGAAGAGAGACAGACAGGCAGAAAGAGAGAGAGAGAGAGAGAAAAGAAAGACAATATGCCACAAGAGGGAAAAAAAGACAATAAGCAGTAACATACCTTCTGGGTGGTATTAAAGTAATTCTGACATTTAAATAACTAAAACACAAGAATTTTGCCAAATCTTTGATGGAATTTATGGAACTGCTGGTTGAAATGCTCTACCTTCCAAAGGCCAAGAGGTGGGCCAACAACTGAAGCCAAGCCAATGAGATCAGGAGCTTTGACGGGATGACTAGGAAAGAGACATGGCCTTTTTACAGTGCTGTGGATTCAGCACCATCACCTGGAAAAGGCCTTTCTGAGAGCTGAGCTAGCTCAAATGAAAGCAGGGCTGAGAGACGGAGAAAGCTTTCTGACACTCTCTGAACCCTTGCATTCTCCATGCCTTGTTACAGCTGATTGTCCAGTTATATAACCATTCTTCCTTTGGTTAAGTCAGTTTGTGTGGTGTCGCTATGACTCGCAACTGAAAGAATAATCACAGATACAGTACCTTGAAAGAACAGCAAGATTTCCTGCATGCTAAAGTTTTCCCAAGATTTCAGATCTTTGATATTGTTTCAGTAGCCTCTGGATCCTCTCGATATTGTATCCTATACTGAGTGACAGTGGTGGCCCCTTGGAGCAAGTGGGTTGTCAACTGTGCTGCCTCTATCAGCCTCATTTCTGAGATTCTTGATTTTGGTTCTTAAATAAGAAATCTTACTGTCTATGGGCATGACTGCTTTAAAAGCAAATGGTATGCTTTAAATATTCTATCGCAATACACATGTATAAAGAATTAGGCACTAGGATGCTCATAATATTATAATAGTGAAAGAGTGTGAACAAGCTAAGTAGTGAACAGTGAGGATTAAATAAATGGTACTCAGTATCCATTGGATAAATTTCTACATAGCCAAAGTATTGAATAATTTGGAAAAACAGTTTTGATATACATAGCAGGCTACGTAACTGTATACAATGATAGTTCACAATATCCTAATTTGATTAGGTACAACAATAACAAAAACACAAGAAATGTATTTCTTATATTTAGAAATATATTTAGGCTTTTCTATATCATTGTATACAGATACAGATACAATGATATTTTATGGTATCCTAATTTGATTAGGCATAACAATAAGACAAAAAATGTATTTATATATATTTATATATAGTTAAATGTCAATTGATTGGTGTAATTACAATTATTTATTTTCTTATGAGTTTTCCAATTTTCTGTAATGTGACTACTTTTTAAATTAGAAAATTGTTAGTACAAAGTTATATAATGACATAGAATGGAACTTATTTAAAAACTTCAAGCCCCTTTAACAAAGAATAGTTTTGTCTCAAATCCTAGCTTAGTGATTTTGCTAGGTGACCCACAGTTGGATGTAGAACAATTAAGAGAAAGATAAATGCCAGATACTTTAAGACAGGGATCTGCTGTTACCAATCAGCAAACTGTCATAGAATCTAAAGATCAGAAGGAAACAATTTTGAATTTCTATTTAGAATACCACTGGAAAGCTGCCTTATAACTTTTTCCTTTCTTTTACATTGTCTTAAGATAGGAGAGGACAAAAGTGAGAAGAACAAGGTAAGAACTTAAAGCCAATTAGAAATGGAAAGAAATTAGCCTGTTCCTCTCACTGGCAAGGAGACAAAGCCAAACCTGGACATATCTGTGGCCATATCAGGGAAGCCCTCAAAGGTGGCACAAAGCCACTGAAGAGCACTTTAGATGATGACCTTTCCCCAGGCTCCAAAGCTTGTGGCACTGGCCACATGTGGGAAGGCATCTAGATCTAAGGCTGAAGACCCAGAAAAAGTTCTACTTAAGGGGAGGCAGCAGCAGAGAAACGTTAGATTAAAAGCTGGTTAATATCAGCTTCATTTATGTCTCTGAAAAGGATATGAATGCATTCTTTTTTATGGCTGCATAGTATTCCATGGTGTATATGTGCCACATTTTCTTTATCCAGTCTATCATTGATGGGCATTTGGGTTGGTTCCAAGTCTTTGCTATTGTAAACAATGCTGCAATGAACATACATGTGCATGTGTCTTTATAACAGTATGATTTATAATCCTTTGGGTATATACTCAGTAATGGGATTACTGGGTCAAATGATATTTCTATTTCTAGATCCTTGAGGAATTGCCACACTATCTTCCACAATGGTTGAACCAATTTACACTCCTACTAACAATGTAAAAGCATTTCTATTTCTCCACATCCTCACCAGTATCTGCTGCTTCCTGACCCTTTAGTGATCGCCATTCTAACTGGCCTGAGATGGTATCTAACTGTGGTTTTGATTTGCATTTCTCTAATGACCAGTGATGATGAGCTTTTTTCATGTTTCTTGGCTGCATAAATAAGACCAATGAAAGCAGAGAGTAGAATGGTGGTTACAAAGGCTTGGGGGTGCTATAATGCAGAGAGGGGGGTTAAAGCGTACAAACTTTGTTCATAATAGAGTATGATACATTTCAAAATTGCTGAGTCCATTTCAAACATTCTCACCAAAAAAAATGTTAAGTATGTGAGGTGATGAATAAGTTAACTAGCTTGATGTAATTATTACATGTTGTATCATAAATCATATCACTTTGCATGCCATAAATTTATCTAATTAAACATTACCAATTTACACTTTTTTAAAAGACCAATGAAAGCTTGTTGGGTTTAGTATAGAACTGGACCTAAGTTGTTTTGATAGCTTTAAATATCACTCTAAAAGTGGTTCTGTGGTTCTCAATCCTGATTTTGCATCTGAAAAATCCAGAGTTTTAGAAAAATACAGATGATTGGTTTCCTTTGCAGACTAAAAGAGCTGGGATTTCCTGGGTTACCTTCTAGACATCTGAATTTTTAAAAGCTCGATTTCTGCTCTGGTTTCATCCCCCTGGCCTGCTTGTAGATCTCATTTTTGCATTCACACTTCTCTCTCCTGCATCATCAATTTCGCCCTCTCCACTAGACCATGGCCATCAGCACACTAACAGGCTATACCATCAGTTAGCTGCCTTTTCAAGAGTTTCTCTTGTACCCTGTCCCCAGTTTTGACTCTCTCCATGTCTGATCCACTTCAGAACTATCTATACATGTCTCCACATGTTTTCCTCCCCACCCATTCCCATCAGAAATGGTTGCTACCCAGGTCATAGCTGACCATGCCTTGCCAGAGCCGAGGATGGATTCTGTGCTCCATCTTGCTTTTGCTCCTAGCAGCACTCGACAAAGATGCCCTTGGAGCACTTTCTTCTTTAGATTCCTACAACCCTTCACCTTCCAGTTTCCTCCTACCACACCAGATGCTCTCCCCAGGCTCAGGTGCTGGCTCCTCTTCCTCTGTCAGACCTCTAAAAATGGGGAACCTCAGAACTTTGTCCTCTGCCTTCTTCTTGTCCATTTACAGTTACTTCTGATGGGACTTTAATTAGTCCCACGATGCCGAGTGTCATCCATATGCTGATGACTCTCAAATCCATATCTCTAGCCCTGATCTGAACTTTGTATGTCCACCTGCCTATAGTACATCATCACTTGAATGCTTAATAGGCATCTCAACACAGGCAAAACCAATAGACAACTGCATGCTAATTTTGTTAAGTCACCTTTCCTCCAAGGCTTGCCTCTCTCAGAGATTTGGTACAACCTCACACTCAGTTGCTAAAACCAAAAAACTAGAAGTTATCCTTGACTTCTCACTTTTCCTTATATTCTACATCCAATTGATCAGTAATTCCTAATAGATGTCACTTCTGAAACATATTCCTTGACCGTTTCTTACTAGCATAGTATAGTGGAGCCACACATTGGGAGTTCAAATTCTGACTCTCACTGACTACATGACCTTGGCTAAAATATCTAAACTTTCTGGGGCTCAGTTTCCTTATCTGTAAAATGGAGGTGATAATAGTGATAACTACTGTTGGATCTCAGGAAACAGTATCCCCAAATGAAAGCCTCAGAAGTCAAAGTTTTTCTCTGATCTTCTTGTCGTCCTGTCTCCCAGATCCATTCTCCCCCATCTAGTTATAGAAACTAGAATCCCTCTCCTCCAAGGCAGGTCAAAGAAACTGGAAAGCTAGTCATAAAACCTAAAGAGTGTTACTCTAATTTTCCTTCTGCTTTTATATGTAAAATCTGAGCATAAGTCAATTATCTGACCTGCCTTGTTTGGTATAGGTCATAAGACCCCTATTCTAGAGGAGGTTTTGCCCCACGCCCAGAGGGAAGGAGTGCTGCAAGCTGAAGCCAAGAAGAATTTGGACAGGCAGGCCTTGTGTGGGTTCCCCACTCAGCCTATTACCATTAGATCATACTCTTTTTTTTTTTTTTTTTTTTTTTTTTTTTACAGTCGTCTGTCTACACAGCTCTCTATGTTGAACCTAAGCATAAAAATGGCCAATTTCTCCTCTGTCTTTGGGTCCCCATTCTGCAGGCTCCTATGGTATACACATTGAAAATACATGGTACGCCTTTTCTCCTATGAATCAGTTGGCCTCATGTCAGTGATTTTCTGTGAACCTTTAGGGAGCCAAGGGCTTCCGCTGGCACCTATACTATCCTACCCCACCCCATAGGGTTATGAAGATGAAAATAGCATATATAAACATAAATGGTAATCAGAACAGTGGTGTCTGGGATATAGTAAGCCCTATAGGAAGGCTTGCCAACATGGTTATTTTTATTCCCACTATCTCTAGTCCAATTAAATTAATATGGTATGATTATCATTCCCTATTAGACCTAGGCATCTACCCTAGACCAGTCTACTAATGTTTGCCTGAATCTAAAAACAACAAAAAAATACCTTCTATCTGGTCTCCCCACCCCTACTATGTCCCACTATTAGCCCACAAAGCAGAAGGATTTTTCTTTATAAATGAGAAGTCATGTCATTGCTTCTTCCCAGTTTAAAATTCTCTAAATGGCTTCCTTTCGAATTTATATCATTTTCAAAGTCTTTATTGTGACCACGGCTCATAAGGGTCAACAGGGTCTGGCCCTTGTCTATCTCTCTGAACTCATCTCCTTCCATTCTTTAAATTTTGTACCTTCTGTCCCCAGGACATGCTGCTTATTTCTGTTTCTTGGACTTGCTGAGCTTTCCAGCATCTTCAGGTGGCCTTTCACACTTGCAGCTGCCTCCTCTTGGAAAGTTCTTCCTCTGGATCTTCCCACAGCTGTCTCCCTTTTCAAAATTTATATTATACCCAAATGGCTGATGTCAGAGGTGTTCTTCAGTATATACCTCTTCTACCCCTAGCTCGCACTCTCTCTACTACTAACTCAACCAACTTTTCTTACTTAGGAGGCATATAGTTGCCTATTTATTTGCTTTTTCATTATTTTATTTATGTATATCCTTCCTGTGTCTGTCCACTGGGGTAAAGACCAAGAAAACTGATCTAATCCCTGTGCATAGAACAGTGTTTGATCCATAGAAGATATTTAATATATATATCTCAACTATGAGTTCTACATATAATTGTGATGCACTGCCAGGTTTGTCTATTTTAAACTACCTAATTTTAAATAGGAATTACTGATTAACAAAAATGCTTATGCACAGCACTTAAATTGTCATACTTTCATGGAAAGGTATAATGGAGTAGAAAAAGCAGTTACTCACCATAACACATTCAATTGCCATATTTTTCTGCACAAAATACATCATTTCTATAAGTGGCTTAGTTCTTTCAACCTTGCGGCTATCTGGCTAAGTCATCAGCACATGCTTTTAGGCTTAGGACTCTCAGGTGGTGGCGAGCCTATTCTCCCCCTGACTAGAAACTGAGAATCAGAGATGCTGTGGGAATTGGAAGTGAGCCAAGGGGATGTCCAGCCTCACTTTTACTCAGGTGTGCAGTTGTCACTGAGTGGAAAGAAGGGCCTCGTGGAAGTATCAGGAGGGGGCCCTGCAGACAAACAAATCGTGTCTTTCAAGGAACGTGCCATGAGCAAACCTGGGACCTGAGGTGAATGCCCAGGTATAGGGAACAGGGAAGACTTCAGGTGAAGCCAATAGATTCTGGAGGGCAGGTCTGGGAAGATCTCTTGAATCAGTGGTCTCTGGTGGGGTGGGAGAGGGAAGTGATCCTTATAGAAGCAACCTGAGACATGGCAGTGCCGTTGAGAATGGTTAGCTTTGTTCCAAGTCAGGTAAGCAGTCTCTGAAACAGCAGGCTTTAAAAAGCCAGTTTTCTTTTTTATTGTACTTTAGGTTCTGGGGTCCATGTGCAGATCATGCAGGATTGTTGCATAGGTACATATATGGCAATGTGGTTTACTGCCTCCATCCCCCAGTCACCTACATCTGGCATTTCTCCCCATGTTATCCCTCCCCAACCTCCCCACCACTCCTGTCCCTCCCTTATTCCCCCACAACACAGCCCAGTATATGATGCTCCGCTCCCTGCATCCATGTGTTCTCATTGTTCAACACCCACCTATGAGTGAGAACATGTGGTGTTTGTTTTTCTGTTCCTGTGTCATTTTGCTGAGAATGATGGTTTCCAGATTTATCCATGTCCCTACAAAGGACACAAACTCATCATTTTTGATGGCTGCATAGTATTCCATGGTGTATATATGCCATATTTTCCTTGTCCAGTCTATCATCAATGGGCATTTGGGTTGGTTCCAGGTCTTTGCTATTGTAAACAGTGCCTCAATGAATATACACGTGCATGTATCTTTATAATAGAATGATTTATAAACCTTTGGATATATACCCAGTAATGGGATTGCTAAATCAAATGGAATCTCTATTTCTAGGTCCTTGAGGAATCGTTACAATGTCTTCCACAATGGTTGAACTAATTTATACTTCCACCAACAGTGTGAAAGTGTTCCTATTTCTCCACATCCTCTCCAGCATCTGTTGTCTCCTGATTTTTTAATAATCACCATTCTAACTGGCATGAGATGGTATCTCAATGTGATTTTGATTTGCATTTCTCTAATGACCAGTGATGATGAGCATTTTTTCATATGTTCGTTGGCCTCATATATATCTTCTTTTAAAAAGTGTCTGTCAGCCGGGCGCAGTGGCTCACGCTTATAATTCTAGCACTTTGGGAGGTCCAGGCGGGTGGATCACAAGGTCAAGAGATCAAGATCATCCTGGTCAACATGGTGAAACCCCATGTGTACTGAAAATACAAAAAAAATTAGCTGGGCATGGCTGTGCATGCCTGTAGTCCCAGCTACTTGGGAAGCTGAGGCAGGAGCATTGCTTGAACCCAGGAGGTGGAGGTTGCGGTGAGCCGAGATTGTGCCATTGCACTCCAGCCTGGGTAACAAGGGCAAAACTCTGTCTCAAAAAAAAAAAAAGAAAAAGAAAAAAGAAAAGTGTCTGTTCATATCCTTCATCCATTTTTGAATGGGATTTTTGTTTTTCTTACCTGTTTTAGTTCTTTATAGATTCTGGATATCAGTCCTTTGTCAGGTAGATTGCAAAACTTTTTCCCATTCTGTTGGTTGCAGGTTCATTGTAATGACTGTTTCTTTTGCTGTGCAGAAGCTCTGGAGTTTAATTAAATCCCATTTGTCTATTTTAGCTCTTGTTTCCAATGCTTTTGGTGTTTTAGTCATGAAGTCCTTGCCTATGCCTATGTTCTGAATGGTTTTGCCTAGGTTTTCTTCTAGGGAAAACCCAAATTTTTAAAAAACATAGAAAATGCTACCCTCAGGTACTGAGAAGTTAAATAAAATGTGCAAGTGGCATCCAGATTGTCCATGTGTCCCTATGACACAAATGTACACCAAACAATTTTTCCTCCAGGCACCAGGACCCTCAACACAAATTAGAATTTAAGCGCTGGGGAACCAGTGGCTAGGTACGAGGGTAAATGGTCTACTCTTCACTAAGAAGAGCTGGAAACAGCTGAAACCACTGTACTCAGTAGAGAACACAAGGCTGAAAGGATAGAGTGTGTGTGTATAATTATAATTTTCGTAATTTTGACTCTTGGCACTGGAGGTGTTTTTAGGAAGGTAAAGGTCTTAATTAGCAAAACACTTTGCCAAGCATGGGGGTAGTATGGAATGAGCCCATGACATGGCATGCAGAGACCTAGATGGCTCCACCAAAAAAAAAAAAAAAAAAAAAAAGACAGAACTTGGCTGTGGGAGAAGGTGGCTGAGGGAGAGGAGAGTAAGTGGTACAGAGCTGGCCACATTCTAAGGTGGGATCTGGGAACTGAGGAGAAAAGCTACTGAGAAATGCCCTGCAACCAAAGGACTGAGAGGAAAAAGAACTATCAAAAGACAGACTTGAAGGCCCTTCACCTACCTCCAGAATATTCTGCCATGACCCCATATCCTTCCTAACGTTGGATTTTGGAAAAATCAAGTAAAGGGATCTCTGATTTCCAAGTGTTTATTGTGACCATGACCTATAAGGCTTAATAGGTTCTGGCCCTTGTTTACCTCTCTGAACTCATTTTCTTGATAGTTCATAGGAGGTTGGTGCGTGGAGAAGAAACAGGAATTGATTGATGAATGTGAGTAGGAAACTACCCCAGAAATGGTCACATGAGGGAATAATCCAGGGGTGATCTGCTTAGACAGTATTAATGTCCAAAGTCAGGGGCTCCTCAAGTTGTTTTGAATATCATTGTCACAGTAATCAAGAATGTAATATAGGAGTCATCTCTGCATTTTGTTTTCCACACCTTCTTGGAACCTGCTAGGGGAGCAAAAATGAAAGAAGACTGCTTTCTACCATCCTGACAATCATTCCTTTCTGTGACCTACAACACCAGGGGCCAAGAGATTAGGGCATACAAATATGGTCATTTCAAAAATACACTGATGGGTTGCTGGTAGAGTATTGGTGAGCATAGCTGCCTTCCAAAAATATGCTGATGGAAAATATTCTTTGTATTTTTAAAATCTTGCTGTACATCAGGCTTTGCCAAAGTAATTTTTGACACATAATGAATTCCACTGCAACTTTCCAATGAAGCATTTTGTTAAAGCATATAAATCCATATGGGGTCTATGACCAGCTCTAATTGTAGACTGTCAAAATCAGTCCTCTATTTTCCCACAACAATGTTTAACCCATGCAAAGGATCCTAGACACTGAGAATATGGAGCAAATTTTTTAAGATGAAAAAATTAAGTAGCATATAAAATTTATATGAAAATGAATTACATGTATGACAAGACATATATATATAAGAAAATATATTTATATATATTTACAAACATATATTTGTATTTCTTATTTTATATACTTTATGTTAGAAAATAAAATAATCAATGATCCAAGATGGCTGATCACTAACATCTCAGGATTGCAGCTCCCAGTGAAAGAGCAGAGAACAAGAGGATGCCACACTTTCAGACAAATTTTTGTCTCTCACGGAGCAGAAGATTCCCAGTGGAGGAGCTCCATGGGTCGCCAGTGCGACTCTTGTGGCTGGTGCAGTGGTTTTCCCGGCACCTTGGCACGGCAGCTCTTGGTGCAGAGTAAATGGGACTGGTTCCCCTTCTGACTGACGTTTGGAGCTCCGGTTAGGCAGAGTCGCCTATTACAGACTCAAGAAGGAAGCCAGCCTGGAGATTCCAGGGCAGAAAAGCACCATCAGTCTTAACGCCACTATTTTGGCTGGCGCAGTGTGTTGCTCATATTTCGGCCCTGGGAATTAACAACTTGGATGTCCACTCAGAGACCTAATTTGAAAGTTGGTTATTACAAGGATGACAGGTGGATAAATTTACAATGATGGGAAGAAACCAGCATAAAAAGGCTGAGAATACTCAAAATCAGAATGCCTCTCCCTCTAAAGAGAATCACAGTTCCTCATCAACAAGGGAACAATACACAAGAACGAGTGTGTCCCATTAATAGAATCAGGCTTCAGAAGATGGATAATAAGAAACTTCTGTGAATTAAAAGAACATGTTGTAGCCCAATGTAAAGGAACTAAAAACTTTAAAAAAAGGTTTGACAAAATCCTAATGAGAATAGACAATTTAGAGACGAATATAAGTGAATTAATGGAACTGAAGAATACAATATGGGAACTCTGAGAAGTATGCACAGGTTTAAACACTCGAATTGATCAAGCAGAAGAAAGGATATCAGAGGCTGAAGACAAACTTAATGAAATAAAACAAGAAGATAAGATTAGAGAAAAAAGGATAAAAAGGAATGAGCAAAGTCTCCAAGAAATGTGGGACTATGTAAAAAGACCTAATTTACGTTTGATAGGTGTACCTGAATGCGACAGACAGAATGAATCCAAGCTGGAAAATATTCTTCAGGATATTATTCAGGAAAATTTTCCCAACCTAGCAAAGCAGGACAATATTCAACCCCAGGTAATACAGAGAACACCACAAAGATATTCCTCAAGAAGAGCAACCCCAAGGCACATAATCATTAGATTCACGAGGGTTGAAATGAAGGAGAAAATACTAAGGGCAGCCAGAGAGAAAGGTCAGATTACCCACAAAGGGAAGCCTATCAGACTCATAGCAGATCTCTTAGCAGAAACTCTACAAGCCAGAAGAGAGGGGGGCCAATATTCAACATCCTTAAAGAACAGAACTTTCAGCCCATAATTTCATATCCAGCCAAACTAAGCTTCACAACTGAAGGAAAAATAAAATCTTTTATGAACAAGCAAGTACTCAGGGATTTTATTACCACCAGTCCTGCTTTACAAGAGCTTCTGAAAGAAGCATTACACATAGAAACAACCAGTATTAGCCTTTCTAAAAATATACCAAAAAGTAAAGAGCATCAACATAAAGAAGAATTTACATCAACGAATGGACAAAACAGCCAGTTAACATCAAATGTCAGTAACCCTAAATTTAAATTGGCTAAATCCCCCAATCAAAAGATACAGCTAAAACCCAATGGTATGCTACATCCAGACCCATTTCACATGCAAGGATACACAAAGACTCAAAACAAAGGGATGGAGAAAGATTTACCAACCAAATGGAGAGCAAAAATAAATAAATAAATAAAAAGCAGGAGTTGCAATTCTCGCATCTGATAAAATAGATTTTAAAGCAACAAAGATATTGTGGTAAAAGGATCAGTGCAACAATAAAGAGCTAACGATTCTAACACCCAGATACATAGAGACTTAGACTCAATAAGATAGAAAATTAATAAGGATATCCAGGACTCTAACTCAGATCCAGAACAAGTAAACTTAATAAATATTTATAGAGCTCTCCACTTTAAATATACAAAATATACATTCTTGTCAATACCACATCACACCTACTCATAGGTTTAAATGAAATATTGATTGGCCATTATTAATACCCATTTTTTAGAATAAAGCAACATTTCCATTCTCTCTCTGTCTTTTTCATCCTCTTTCTTCCTCTCCTTCACTCTTTTTTCTTTCCTTCTCTCCAAAAAAATTAATAATAATCTTATTACCTACTCAAATAGAAGATAGTAAGATGTGAAGGCAAGAAGAAAGTTCACTTAATATTGAACAGAGAATTTTAGGAAACAAGCAGTTACACTATGACTATAGGAAATTAAAAAAATAAAATAGTTTTATGAATTAAAATGGTGGGGCTTAATGGCACTTATAGATCATCTATTGCATCCAACTAATGCTGGAATCAAGAGTGGTTGCCTGAGGTGTAAAGGACTCTGTTGATGGAAAAATAAGTACTGCTTCTCTTTTACTCACTACAGTTTAAGAAACATTTGCTGTCATATATATTTTTTAAAGCCCTCTTAGCTTGATTAAGTAAAGTGTCCTTTACATTGTTGTCTCTAACTATGACATGAACTAAGATTTATATTCTCTGTATCTAGAAACAAATCCTAACAATTTAAGTACATGGTTCTATGGGATCAAGAAATGGTAATATCAACTCTTTCCTATTTTGAATCTAGTTAATTCAACCTCAAGACAAAGCTGTAAGTTTCTTAAAACTCAAGTAGGAACCTCAGTTTCCCTTGAGAAACTTTCCTATGTTTTATTGTAACTATCTTCAGAAAATGACAAATGAATGAGAACCAATGGGGAGACAAGGGTGATTCCTAGCTCTTTGCCAAGAGGGAGTTGCTTAGTGATTCCTTTGGTTGGTCTTTCTTTTGCTCTGTGTTTGAAGTCACTTGCTTACCTGTCTGCCTTCAGTCACACCTGTGTGGAGTAGCTGAAATCTTTCATTCACAGTCCTTATATTATTAATCATTGTACCAGATAAGTAGGAAGAAAATTAAGAAAAAGGTGCAGGTTTGGTGTGGATGAATAAAAGAGACTATGCACAGGCATCATTTTAAAAATAAGTACTAAAGTAATCCTCATTAATTCCCTGTAAGGCTATTTACTATTACTATCCCCATGGTTTCAGCTGAGGGAACAGAAGTTCAGGGAGCTTTGATGGTTTCAAAGCCAGAAAGTGGTCAAAAAGGGATTTGAACCAAACCCCAAGAATTGAGCTCAAAGTGCATAATCTCACCATTCTGCTTTATTATCACTGAAGAAATTAGTGTAAAATGGACATGCTCACTATAGACAATGTGGTAGATCCGAGGTAGAATTGCAGAAAAAAAGCATAGAAAATGAGGCCTCTCTGGGTCTTATTCCTTTATACTAGTAGAGTTTTCAGGATTTTATAGATTCTATAGTAGACCTGCATTTTTAGATGTTGAGTGAAGGCCTTTCATAAGCTTATCAAAAGGAGGTAAGTGAACTCATAGAAAAAAACTCTTTGCTGAGTCCTTGAACATGTGACATTTCAATCAAGAACTAGTAACTGGAATGGTCTTTGATGACTGCTATAAAAATTCATGAATTGACACTTGAAATAATGTCAAATGCCACTAAATAATAGACGGGTGTTATCAAATACCAGTCTGGAGGTATCTGGAGGACATTGGTGCTCCAAAAATCTCAAGTCTCCTTAGCCAGTTTCAGCTTCACTGTTAGATGCTTTACACGTTGAATTCCTGAACGTTTTCTTGTTTGTTTGTTTGTTTAAGAGATGGCTATACTGCTTAAAATCTCTCTGTGTGTGTGCAATAATCTTTACATACTATTAAATATTTTGCTCATTCATTCGTTCATTCATTTTGCCAGTTACTAGGGAAAACAAAGTGAAATATCACCTAGCCCCTTCCCACAAGGAGCTTGCAATTTTAGAAACTAATCCAGTTTCAGGGCTGAATTTAAGTTAAAATCAATGACTGTCCTATTTACTCCTTTAAAACAACATAAGGTTAAAACCCTTTCAGTGCTAACTTTTTGCTCATTGTAGACAAACAAATCTTAGTAGGAAATCATAGATCGTATTAGTCTGGGAAAACTGAAAAGGGAAGATTTATACTCACTCAAAACCAGTGCCAATAAAAGAAGCGGAACACTGTTATTTTTCTTGACGAGTGTAAAAATTACTTCATTTCTTACCTCTAGAGCTTTCAATCTCTCTAATAGCAATTTGGTCTTTTCTTTTCCCTCATCTGTACTGCTGCTTTCACTCCTTGAATCCTCATCAACCATCATGTGAAGATCTTCCAGAGCTTCCTTATGTTTTCTCTCTTCCTCTGACAGCTTTTCCTGAAGCAAGAAAGAATTACTGTTTTCAATAATCTCCACTGAAAAATAAGCATGAGTGTGAGGCTGAAAAGGCCAGAATCATCCTCCTGCCTGTGCATTCTTCTGGGGCTGGGAGTTTGCTAAACAGATTCCGGGAGGGACTTATTTTAAAACATGAAGTAGATATTTTTACTCAACCCTGAAAGGACAAAGCCATTGGGTCACCACCTCTGAATGCAGATTTCCTTTGCACAGTTGGAGGACTGACAGAGCCAGCAAAGCCACAGGTAGAGTCATGTGGTTAATCCAATTTTATCTGCACAATAAAACTCAGCTATACTGTAAACTGTGAAAAAATAAATCAACTTTGATATCTTGATTTGTGAAAGGCATAGCTCCTCAAAACAGGATCATTAAAGTCACTGGATATGCAGCCATTTAATTAAAGAATATAAAATATCACAAAATACTGAAATAATAGAGCTTTCAGAATTCAAAGCTCACACCAATTAATTCTTACTGCAAAATAATGACACAACTTTTAAGGACCACTTAGTCCCTTTCTGTAACACTGTTCAGTGTTCTTACTTTGGCCTTGAGGCAGACATAAAAAATTATTTTGTCTTGCCTTACTGTTGGAAGCCCCTCACTTGACCTTGACCCTGGACGCTTTTTTGAAAGTTGAGGAAGTATTAAGCCTTATGACTGGCTCTTGTTTTTCAAGGGAAAAAGAAGTATCAAGAGATTATTATATGAAAAAGTCCATCCATTTTGTGCATGGAGACTCTTGCTCCACACACTAGGTGACATCCTTCCATTACACTATTTAATTCTAAACAGAACGCTGCCTTAATCTTTCATGTAGCTGGTTTTCAATCATCTGGGCAAAACTGGATTAGCAGTGGTAGGAGACTTCTCTATATTTTAGTACTAGACTAAGATCAATTTACAAATACAGAAGCACAAAAGACATTATTCTTACCCTCAAGGAGCTCATATGATCTACTTAGAAAAGACCATGAGAAGAAAAAAAAAAGTAGGGTTTTCAAATTGTGTTCACCAAGATGCTTTGATGGTTCGAAAAATATTTGATTTATTTTTTGAAAACAAATTACGATTTAAAACTATGTCTTAATGTATATGTATATATGTATATATATGTATATATATAAATCACTTGAGACCACAAAGTCAGTAAACTCATCCATGTTAAACTGTTACATATAGATTTTAGGATATAATTTCTCCCATCATCTCTGTATAAATGCATAATTGATTAAAAAGGTTGTAGATCTTTATAAAATCAGGCTCAAGCATGCCTAACTGCATACCACATGCAGGTATGAGTTCAGCTCAAATAAATGCCCTGCAAGTTTAAGATGCACATCCACAGGCCAGGAAACAAATCCAGGTCATGGTAGCATTTTTATAGCTTTGATTTTTCAGGGTTTGGCTACCTGTTAGATTTCCATTTTCCATGATAAGGAATATGAAGTTTGTAGATATTGTTACTAAACCAAGAGGTACTTTGACTTCTCTTTTGTGGTTTGGGATGACTGTAGGTAAACGCCATCCTGGGTTGATAAAGCAAGTTGTTTTAAAATTATCTTCATTTTACTTTCTGTATATAGTTTTTCATTCATCACCCAGCATATTCCACTTATATTTTATACATAGACATATGTGTACATACACACACACACACACACACACACATACACATACACATATACACAGTCACACATTGCTTAATGACAGGGATAACTTCTGAGAAATGTACCCTTAGGAGATTTCATCATTGTGTAAACATCATAGAGTGTATTTACACAAACCTAGATGGTATAGCCTACTACACACTCAGGCTATATGGTACCTAGGTTAGAAACCTGTATATCATGTTACTGTACTGAGTGCTGTAGGCAACTGTAACACAATGGCAGGCATTTGTGTATCTAAATGTATCTAAACAGAGAAAAGGTATAGAACGAACATGGGATAATCTTACGGGACCATCATCACACATGTGGCCTGTCATTGACGCATGTCTTTATGAGATGCATGACTCTTTCTCTGTCTCTGTGTGTGTGTGTGCGCGCGCACGCGCGCGCGCGCGTGTGTGTATAGCCTGTAATAATAAGAACTCAATAGCTAATTAAAACAAAGAAAAGCAAAGCCACTGGTGTGGTAAATGGAAAGCCAAAAGGCTTTGGAATGAGACATCAGATTCCAGGTCTACCATTTATTTAGCAGTTTGGCAAATAATCTTGGACAGTTTTTTTTTTTTGAGATGGAGTCTTGCTCTGATGCCCCAGCTGGAGTGCAATGGCATGATCTCAGCTCACTGCAACCCCTGCCTTCTGGGTTCAAGTGGTTCTCCTGCCTCATCCTCCCAAGTAGCTGGGATTAAAGGTGCTTGCCATCACGCCCAGCTAACTTTTGTATTTTTAGTAGAGATGGGGTTTTACCAGGTTGGCCAGGCTGGTCTTGAACTCCTGACCTCAGCTGATCCACTCACCTTGGCCTCCCAAACTGCTGGGATTACAGGTGTGAGACACTGTGCCCGGCCTTGGACAAACTTGTTAATTTCAATAAGTCTTGATGTATTTGTCTACTAAACTCCTAATGAGGCGACTGCTGACATACATATACTCACACACTATATAGTGAATTAATATTATTCACAGTGGTTATGTTCTATACAATGTTCATGAACAGAACGCCAACTCAGGAAATGTAAAATTATTGTTCTGAGGGAAAATACAGAGTTAGGTTCTTGTGAGCCTCTGGTCACCTTTTCATTAACCAGCCATTATATAATCTTGTTTTATGTGTATTTCTATTTAAAGATACCTTACATTTAGCATATACTGATGATCCACTGACATTGAACTAACAGCCAGTAGCACTGTAAGTCATACTTGAAGGAAGCTTATCTAACACACAGGTGTTTTCTCTGTAGAGCACATCACAGCCTGCGTGTGGTTAGGAATAGCAGACAGTGCTTCGGCACTACACTGGGGGCCATTTCAAACAGTGAAATCACCCACAAAAAGTACAAAATGCAAAAAACATGCCACTAAATAGACCATAAACAGGTCACTTGTTTATTGCACGAAAGCTAAAACAAGAAGGCACAGTGCTGCCTTGCTCCATCTCAGCTAGTAGCGTGAAGCTGGTGTGACAAATTTTTCACCATTCCAGGTATATTCATGAATGACCACAAAAGTGACATAAGTATCAGTTTTCAGGTTGCAAATAAATTTTTGTGAGTAGGCAATTTGCAAATGCAGAATCTGCAAATAATGAGGAGCCACTACCCTATCCTACAAACACACACACACACACATACACACATACCTAGACACAGTGCCCAAGTATTATGATGTGGAAATAAAGACAATATGGATCACATATGAGTATTTAGATTACATAAGATGTAAGGGTCACTTTACATAATTTGAAGAAAGGGCAATCAATGAAAGCTGTGAGATGTGATTCCATGGAAACTGAATGTGACTCATACTTTAACACAGTAATACAACTTAAATAGTTAGGCATAGGATGGGTGTTTGGTCAGAGAAAGTTTTAAAAGGCTCCTAGTCAATAATAAGTTTTGTCCTTACAGGTTTATAAGGAAATCATTTTGATTATAATAGAGATAAACTTTTTGAGAGAATAATTGAATAATAGAATTGGGGAGAAAAGGAGGGAGAAGATGCTTGGAAATGAGACACAAATTCAGACACAATTCATTCATTTGTTCATCCAACGAATGTTTTGTTAAACACTCACTACTGGCCATTTGCTGATCTAGGTGCTGGAGTATGGAAAACAGACAGAGTTCCTATATTCCATTAAATTGCATTCTAATGTTGAGAAACATGACAAACTCCAAGTCAAATCTGTAAGTAATATCATGTAATAATAGCTGGTGGCAAATGCTATGAAGAAAATAACACAATGTGTTGGAGAGTGGGATGGTTAGGGACAATGTTAGATGTGGTGACAAAAGAGTGAGGCTGAGTGAGGATGTGGCCATTTGAGCAAAGGCCAAATGATGAGGAGGAAGCAGCAGTGGTCTGGGGAAAAGCATTCCCATCAGAAGGACGAGCAAAGCAAATGCTCATGGTGGGGCTGGACCTGCCTTGCTGACCAGCTGAGGGAGACTCTGCAGTGGAGCACAGTGACTACAAGAGGAAGGCTAGCAGGAAATGCGATCAGAAAGAGAGCTGGACCGTAGGGGGTCTTGCAAGGCATAGGAAGAATTTTGGATTTTATTCTAAGTGCACTAAAGAGGAACTGAAGGCTAGAAGTAGGGGAGTGGTAGTTTCTGATTTATGTTTTAGAAACATCATCCAGACTGCTGCAATGGAAAATGGGCTGTGAAAGGAAGGAGCTAGGAGACTAGCTGGAAAGTCTTTAAACTGAAAGAAATAAAAGTCAGGAATATTTTGAAGGGTTTGAATCAAGACTTGCCAAAAGCAGTTCTTACGGTGGATCAGAATCTACCGTGGAGGATGGGTCAGATGCCCTGAATTCAGTGCTTGGATTTTATAATTTTGGACCTTTCTGGGCAAATCATTCCAACTTTTTAGGTCTCAGTTTCCCCCAGACATAAAATGAGGAGTTGGACTCAATGTCTCTTTCTGTGTTAAAGTTCTACGAATTCAATTACTCAAGATACAGTTTTCAGAAAGAAAACGTTGTCAAGGCACTCAGTGGTAGCATAAATGACAAACAGAAAAAAGCACCTCTACATTTTGTAATAAGAAGGTTGTTAGTGGGAACTTGAGAGCTGTTTGACTAAAGTGTGACAATGGTACCCAAATTGTCAGTGGTTAAGCAAAAAGTAAAAAGAGAGAAAATAGAGGCAATTTTCTCGGATGCTCATTTGAAAGTTTGGCAGGGAAGGAAATCCAAAGAACTGTAGCTGAAGGGCATTGTGGAGGCAAATGGGAACCTTTTTCAAGATAGAAAAAAAGAAAACCGAAGTTGTTTGAAGAACTAAAGAGGAAAGGGAGTGCCAGAGATAGCAGCAAAGGTGGGAATGTATGAAGAGATTTCCAAAGCCAAGAAGGCAGGGGATGAAGGGCGCTGGTAGAGGAGCTAAGGTTTGGAAAATGCAGTTCCCTATAAAATATCACTTCTTACTTAATTATTTTGAGATGGAGTCTCCCTCTGTCACCCAGGCTGGAGTGCAGTGGTGTGATCTCGGCTCACTGCAACCTCGGCTTACTGCAACCTCCACCTCCTGGGTTCAAGTGATTCTCTTGCCTCAGCTTCCCAGGTAGCTGGGATTATAGGCAGGTGCCACCATGCCCAGCTAATTTTTGTGTTTTTAGTAGAGATGAGGTTTCACCATGTTAGCCAGACTGGTCTATAACTCCTGACCTCAGGCAATCCACCCACCTTGGCCTCCCAAAGTGCTGGATTACAAGTGTGAGCCGCCGTGCCTGTCCCCTGCAAAATATCACTTATAATTCAATTTCTCAGTAAGTATTTGTAAATCATTAGTATCTAGCCTGAGTTCTTAGAGAACAAGGATTTGAGTACAAGTAGCTCATTTGGGAGATTCAGGAAACACTGCTAGGGAGGTAGGGGAGTGACTCAAGGAAAGGAAGAATTATCTGACCCCAGGGTGAGAGAGCTGAGGTATTGATGCCCCAACACTGGAGGAATCATTAGTTGAGGCCAGTTCTTGGGGCATTCATTGTTCACTTCCTGGCTCTTCCAGCCTGCTGGAAGCATTGAGGCTCTGTGTAGTACTCATGTAAAAATGCTCTCCGACATAGATCCTAGCAGCTGGAAGTCATGGGGTTACCTTGCATGGTTCTGGGATGTAGGTGCTGCTGAGGTGCTCATGGCAAAGAGGCTTCAAACCTGCTCTGATGGAATGCCACCCAGGACCAAAAGCCACATTACATTCTGCCCACAGGCTACTCACTGACCTAAAGGCTTACTTCCTTGTGCTCTTCATGATAAAATGCCCTGACACAAATCCAGAATAGAGTGTATAATGTAACACTGAGAAAGAGAGAAAATGGAAAGGACATATATAGAGTAAGTGAATAAGCAAAAGAAACAAAAAAGTGGAGAGACAGTGGTAGAGGAAGGATCTGAGAGAGCTGAGGGAAATGTGGCAATACCCTATTCACAGATCACCACAGTCCATTTTAGACAGAAGAGCAGTTGGATTTATCTTACACTCATAAAAACAGAACAGTATTTTAAAAAGTCAAGTATATGCATTCTATCCAAAAATAAATAACACATTTTAATCAGGAAAAGTATCAGAAATGTTAGGTCCTTTGCCAACTAAGAAACTGAGATACACACACAGTAAAAGCAGTGAGACAGAGGTCAGAAATGTGTAGTGCTAAATACTGTGTATTCTTCTTATGAACCTTCAAGAGGGAAATAAGAAAAATAAGCCAGGTCCACTCAGGGGGATGCAAAGTTGAAGAGAGTAAGTTGATTCCAGAGGTGACCTGTTTTCATTTTTATGGCATTTAATCAGCAGTGAATTCTATAAAAGTGAGGCTACCATACAAACAATTTCCACTGCCCACATATTTCATATATGATTGAGACCATAAGAGCTTGTTTACCCCAACAAATACCAGCTAGAACTCAAAAAGCTCAAGATTTAGGAGCTCAGTTTGTATCAAAGGGTTTAAATTAAATTTCACCTTGTCAGTACATAAAGCAATCCTTAGAGCTGTAAGTTTCTCTAAGTGGTAACCTGGGTAATGTTTCACCTTTGGGGGAGCCCTCCTCTTTTGTTCTCAAGCAGCCAATGTCATCGGGCCTATGTAAAGTAACATCAATCAACACAAATCTCTGAACTGCATCAATTGAACTCATGACAGCTCAGGAAGCTTAGTCCCTTAGCTTGGGCACCATGGCTCCTCATGGATGGCCAGCTGCTGCTCAGTCTATACCCTTCCCCAAAATGTATAAATGTGACTTATTTATCTTCTAGTCACTGGTTTTCTGCAGCCCAGCACAGAGGAGATCTCAATTGACATTCCATAGGTCATTTTGGAATTCATTAACCATGCTATTCAACTAATATTTGCTGAGCAGTTCCTATATGCCAGGCACTGAGGAAGATGCCAGGCATACAAAGTGAGTAAAAACATGTATGGCCCCTGTTCTCGTGGAACTTACGGTTTTTCAGAAGAAGATAGCTATTAATCAAAATGTCATGAGCTAACATAAAATAGCACCATAGTGTGTGCTGTGACGGAGTTCCGAGGTGCTTTGAGAACGATTAATAGAGTGATATAAATGAGAGGTCGGGAGAGGTTTCCCAGTTTGAGCTGAGATCTGAAGGCACAGTGGGCGTTAACCAGGAAATAACCATGATGTGAGGAGAGGCGGGGGCAATTGAGAAGTCCAAAAGTAGGCCAGGGTCACTGGGATGGGAGGTGAGGCTGGATGGGCAGATGGGCCCAGGGCACTTGTCAAAGAGTTTTGTCTTTACCCTCAGAGAAATGAGAAGCCAGTGAATGGAATGCCACTATTTGCAAGTATGGTGGAAGTGAGGGTAACACAGTCAGATTAGAGTTGAGAAATCGCTCTCAGATACAGTGTGGTTGGGCTGGGGGAAGTTAACACAGATGTCAGAAAAACAAGATGCTGCTGCAGTTGGCTAAACAGGAGTTGACTGGACCATTGCTGAAACGACGGTCCCACACAATGATAGCCCACAGTTTGTAAGGCATTCCATAACTAGAATTCTTTA
This sequence comes from Callithrix jacchus, assembly GCF_049354715.1. Taxonomy (NCBI): domain Eukaryota; kingdom Metazoa; phylum Chordata; class Mammalia; order Primates; family Cebidae; genus Callithrix; species Callithrix jacchus. The sequence continues at coordinate 97,629,342 of NC_133507.1, read as the reverse complement.
GTATCCACTTCCTCTAACAATGACTACCAATATTTCCTTATTTCAATGTTTCTCGGAGAATGCGCCACCAACCACCAGCATCAGAGTCAGCAGGGGCTGGGGAAGGAGAAGAAGTGCTACTTGTTTAAAATGCAGATTCCTTAGTATACTCTGGCCCTGATGAGTCACAATACCTGGGAGTGGGGCCAGGAATCTTTCATTTTAGAGAACACTACAGGTAATTCGAATCCATGCTGAAGATGAAGAGCCTATGGACAAAGACACTTGAGCATAGAACATAAATCACTTTTACTTTAGATAAGCATTTGAGGATGCAAGTTTGATTTAATTTCTACTATTAATAAGTAAAATGAACAGATAATTAATCATCCAAAGCAACACTCACTGAAGAGTAAGAGTGGGTGTGGCTATGAATAGTACACTGGAATAATGAGTGTAACCAGACAAATTGAGACACATTCACCCGTAGCTTGCTAACCCTGCTTCAGGAATAGATGTCCTATGCAATAGAAGCTACTCTACCTTTGAGTGGTGAGAGACCCCTCAAAATTTATATTTGAGTTTTGAGACTCTAGGGCCCACTATGTTATGATTTTCCTTTTCATAGAAGCAGATGGCATTAACAGCCTGTAACTACTTTCAGTGGCTTCTAGAGAAAAAGGCATTGAGGTTCCAAGAGACAGGTTCTGTGTTTGCAACAATTAAGGGAAACATATGTCTACAACTCTCTTGCTTAGAAAGCCTTAGTAATTTAGGCTAGGCGTGGTGGCTTACGGCTGTAATCCCAGCACTTTGGGAGGCCGAGGCAGGTAGATCACAAGGTCAAGAGATCAAGACCATCCTGGCCAACATGGTGAAATCCCGTCTCTACTAAAAATACAAAAATGAGCTGGGCATGGTGGTGCATGCCTACAGTCCCAGCTACTCTGGAGGCTGAGGCAGGCGAATCACTTGAACCTGGAAGGCAGATGTTGCAGTGAGCCGAGATCATGCCACTGCACTCCATCCTGGGTGAAAGAGGGAGACTCCATCTCAAAAAAAAAAAAAAAAAGTCTTAATAATTTAAAAACAATGCCTGCTTGCCCCTTGTTTTGATTTTAAAAAGAGAGAAATCTGGTCATCAGTGCTCCAAATGAGGTAGACAAGTGGCAACTGGTTGTCACAATAGGCTCACGATTTCTTTCATAAGAAAAGTAAGAAGAAAAGTTGGAATATTTTCATCCCAACCCTAATACTCAGTTCTACTGGGTAGATATGGTTGCCTAGTTTTGTGTACAAAGGCTTAACCTCAACACAGTGGCCGTTCTGCCTTCTGCCCCATCACCGCGGGAGTGACTCTAGGTCTGTCTGAGCCCAGAACTGTGAAGATAACTAAAGAATCCTAAATTAAGGCAGAAAGGAAAGGCAGTATGTATCACATTTGGACATACCTTGGTATTTAATTTGACAATCAACCTTCTTGAGGATCATCAAGTACCATCTCACTATGATCTAAAAGTCTATTTTTCTCCAGGGTAGAGACATCTAGTCCCATTTTTAGTAAGCCTTAGAACAAGTAGAAGTAAGAAATCTACATTCCCTCTTCACTCTGCCACTAGCCAGCTGTGTAATTTTAGTTATCACATAACTTCTCTGTCCCTCAGTTTCTTCATCCCTAAAATAAAATGCACAAACACAGATTTACTCAAAGATCTCTTCTCACTTTAAATTTATACAGTTTTGATCATCTGTAAAAACTCAACCTTGAAGGATAAATATTTAAAACACTGCTGAAGTTCAGGGGTTTTTAATACATGTCATTAAGATTAGATCTACCTAGAAGATACTCTGCATAAAAAAACTTTTATGCTTCTTTTCCAGATGTGTATTTCTATCTTCCTTTTTTCTCACCTCTTGAAAAAAAGAAAAAACTCTTCTCCTTTAGATGTGTACTTTTCTTGCGCCCTAAGATGGGCCCACCTATAAGAAACAAAAGGCTGGTGAGAGTTTAATGAAAGGTACTCCTAAGAGTCCCCAAAAATCACACCTAATATGAGCCCTAATATGAGTCTAATGGTATTTGCTTATGGGAAGAATAATCCCAAGTAGCTCTTAGTTGCAAGGCCTTAGAAAAATAAAGACAATTCACTCATCTATTTTTATTATTATTTTTAACTCTGATGGTGGACACAAAGCATCCATGTATTAACACTGCACGTATGCTGATGGTAATAACAGTTACCCTCTGTTTCCAACTCATTCATTATTTCTCTGATAGAGACTATTCTTAAATCTTAGCATTGTAGGGGGAAAAACTCTAAAGTACTACAGTTTTTTGACTTGATGCCAAAATAAAATTATGGGGATATGAATAAACATCCAACTTTAGGAACTAGTCAGTTGTAGAAGCTAGAACAGAACTTGTTCATTTTGAATATCTAACCATGTGTCATGTCCACCTACTAATTCACAGCAAAAATACAAAAAGCTGTAATTTACGACTGATCACGTAAGGCAGAGATCAGGGTGGTATTAAAATAATATATGCTCTTTCCAGAACAGAAAAGACTTAATAAATAATGATTCATATTTGCATAACATCTCAGAGTTAAACCAAGTGAGTTCAGACATACCATTTTATACATGGCAAGGGTAATATAGGGCAAATATTCCAGACTCCTTTTATAGACAAGGAAACAGCTTCTATTAGGTTGTTATGTGACCCGTTTAACAGTAAGTGGTAGAGCCAGAATTTAAATACAGTTCTGATTTTGGATGCCATGCTCTTTCCACAGACTCAGTGACCTATTTTGAACTTTGCCATGCAGGTACAGATCTATCCCTGATGGTAGTAATTCTACCTGAGAATCTGTGATCTTTAGCCAGCCATGAACCAGGCTACTGGCAGCATCTCTCTCCAAAGGCTCCCAGGCCATTCCTCTATGGAAGTGGTGTTTATATCAGAAATGTCAGGTCTGGCCTCGAATGACTACCAGCAGAATAGGTTGAGCAAACCACTACCACTTCCATAGTTAATGATGACTCAATTAGTTGAAAACATAAACACACACCATAATAGGAGCTAAATGGAAATGCAGAGAGGCCAGCCGTCTGGCTGACAGCCGCTAGCATGTCCCGGTGGTTGCTTCATCTTCTGTGATTTATTTACTCATTTGTTTTCTGGTGGTGGGGAGGGTGTGCAAAATATATTGTCACTTTAGATAGCACTTCAGCAAATACCCTAACAATGTTCCCAGGGATTGCTAGCAGCTTTTGTTCAGCACAAGCATACTAAATTTTAAAGAGGGAAAAATAGCGTCAGATAAATCACAGGATTTTAAAAGAACATCCCAATTTGTTCACAGTTTAATATTACTACCGTCAGGCAAAACATATAAAACTCTTCTTTTTCATCCCTGGATTTGACTTACAAAGTGAACTAAGCACATGGTAAAATCCCCATGATTAAATGTGTATGATGGATAAGAGAACAAAGTGTTTTCTTTATGTCTCTAATATGAACCCACGACCACTGGCGTATCAATCCACATCTCCACATTACTCTTCACTCAAAACCCTCCTCAACATTGCCGACTGTCTTCCATATTGAACAGACCTGTGGAGTTATACTAATAAATTTTCAGATGATGCTTTTATTGTCTGTTCCATCTATCAGCAACAGTTATTTCCCTAAAAAAATAGGTTCAATTCTAAAGCCACTTTACATAAAGGGAAACTCTGCTGTGGAATAGAATGGTGTAAAAACATCCCCCCAGATTTTCATTAACGGTAGGCTCCAGGTAGCTGGACATCTAAGAAGACTAACAGCAGATATTGTGTCCTTGTAGCCCATGGATAGTTTTCTGAGTATAAGCTGGGTAGATAGAAACCAAAAAAAAGGAGGTAAGAATGTCATGTAGATAAGGAATTTCAGTGGTTAATAGTTAAATGCTAGAGTCAAGGAAAACAACAAGACAAACAAACCCTGTCATAACTTAAGGTTGAAATTTGCAAGTCAAATTCAATCCCCCTTCATCCTGTTTTCTAAAGGTATTCACAGGGTAGGGAAGCCAAAGGGCTTCCACAGGGAAGCTGAGCTCACGGACTGAGCAAGGGTCATCCCCCGAAAAACTGATAACCTAGTCACTGAGTAGTAAATGGTAGGTGGGTGGCTAGAGGGCTGCTGTTTATTGCACTCATCTACAGCGGCCATGTGTCTGAGATTCCCAGACAAAATTTTAATCAAAATAAATGTAAGCAATTTAAAATATTCTACCCATTTTGTCACAAATGGATGAACTTGGAGGGCATTATGTTAAGTGAAATAAGCCAGGCACAGAAAGACAAATACCACACAATCTCAACTACATGTGGAATCTAAAGAAGATGAACTCAGAATCGGAGAGTAGACTAGCAGTTACTGGAGGGCTGGGTGGAAGCAGGGGTTGGGAAGATATTGGTCAATGGATACAAAATTTCATTCAGACAGGAGACTAAGTTCAAGAGTCACATATACTTAACAACGATATATACGTGAAAATTGCCAAGGGCATAGATTTTAAGTGTTCTCACCACAAAAAGTTATAAGTATGTGAGATAATGCATATGTTAATTAGCTTGATCTAGCCATTCACAATGTGTATTAAAATATCATGTTATATATAATATATATATAATTTTAATTTTTAACTAAAACTTTAAAACAAAATAAAATTCGATCTCATTATTCTCATATATATACATTATCAGATGACCAAGGTGTTCAAGTTTTTGTTTCAGAAAATGTAGTCAATATCATATCATTTTTGTGCATGTGGCAATTGCTGGCAAATGAAATAGTTGTATCTCTTCTGAGCTTGTTAAATGGAACTGATTGGAAAGCAACTGCTTCTACAAAGAAATAATTCTTTAAGTATTTAAAAGCAATAATAATGATAGTAACAATTCCTAGTTCCTATGGAAAAAAGAACTTGTCAGTCCAAGTTCATTAAGTAGATACTGTATGCAATTCACCAGGTCATGATTATAATGTAATACTCTCAGGGGCAGGAATAATGTTGTCTATACCAGATCCTTATCACTACACACTACACAACAAAGAAGGCATTCAATTAATGTCCAATGTTAGTGAATATGCTGATGTTTTGCCTCTGATGACACTGGGAGTAAGAGTATTGCGGAACTACTTAACTATTCCTAAGTACTTTCAACAGAAAACATTTTTTAAACAAGTATTTTGCCACCATAGACATAAGGCAAAAAACCAGTAGGATATTTGCACAGAAGATAAAAGCACTACTGAATCGATTTTTCTCTCTTAGAAAATGAGATTTTGCACACTTATCCTTTAACTGACACCCCCTGCCACATGCATCTTTTCACATAGGAGCAAATCAACTTTTAAGCCATAGTTGTTTACCCTAAGACGTCCTGGGAATTTTGGAAGACTCAGAGACCAACTCCCAGTCAAGGTACTCTATTCCTACCACCTTCTTCCTTCCTGGGGCTACCTAAAAGAGCTCAACCGAGGTGCATTAGCTACACTACTTTAGAAAGTCAGAGATAAAATGCATAGTTAATTCTCTTGGGTGCTCATGTCAGAAAAGAGAGAAGCTCCACCTATTTGTACCTAAATGGAACTTAAGGATAAAGCAGTAAGACTGTACTTCTTCTAGTACCAGTTGTCTCCAGTCAGGCAAAACTCAGTGCATAGGGTAGGGCAGAACTGCTTGAACATTTGCACTGAAGATGTTTTTCCTAGTAATACTGTCCTGGTGTACTCTTTGATGTTAAAACTATTGTTTTTATCCCTAACCCACGGAAGTGGCAGGAAGCTATCACTTGAGCTGCTTCTTTGTCGCATAGTGGGATGGTACATTCTGACAAACAACTCACAGCCTCAGTGGGAGTAGAGAGGCAACGAGCTGCTTGGCGAAGACAGCTGTAATTCTGCCAGATGATTCATCTTCGTAAGAAAGGAAAGGAAATTTAGATAAATTAGCAGGAAATAAGTATGATCCTCAAAGGCAATTAGAAAAGTCAGAATATGTATGTGAAAAAGCAATAGAAAAGTACATCTAAAACTTGGGTAACAGGTTTCTTCATGCAAAATCCCTGCTTTTGAAGAATAATAAACTGGCCAAGCTGTGGTTCCCAAGACAAATGGCTCTCCTGGAAAAGCTCTTCCAAATTATTCCAACTAAATAATCTTCTAGATTTCACCAGTAGCCATCCTAGTGTTAGGCAACCAAGTACATCTTCTGCTGCCACAGTCATCAGGAGGGGGAAATAGAAAACTGTCCACTGAGCTGGATGCTGGTTCCATGTCTGCCACTCGTGGGTGCTATGACTTTGGTAAAGGTTATCTATGACACCTTTTCTTTTTAATGGTACTTTAGGTTCTGGGGTACATGTGCAGATCATGCAGGATTGTTGCATAGGTACATACATGACAAGGTGGCTTGCTGCCTCCATCCCCTCATCACCTATATCTGGCATTTCTCCTCACGTTATCCCTACTCCCCTCCCCACCCCGCTCTCCCTCCCCTAGTTCCCCCTGACAGACCCCAGTGTGTGATGCTCCCCTCCCTGTGTCTATGTGTTCTCATTGTTCAACACCCACCTATGAGTGGGAACATGCAGTGTTTGATTTTCTGTTCTTGCATCAGTTTGCTGAGAATGATGGTTTCCAGATTCATCCATGTCCCTACGAAGGACAAGAACTCATCTTTTATGACTGTGTAGTATTCCATGGTGTATATGTGCCACATTTTCTTTATCCAGTCTATCACTGATGGACATTTGGGTTGGTTCCAAGTCTTTTATGAGCAAAATGAGGCAGTTGGTTGTTGGAGGTAATGTTTAGCTCTGAGAGTCAGTGACTTCAAATTACCTGTCTTGCCTTCTATTCCTCCTCCTGAGCACCTAAGAGTGCTAACCATCCTGTTTACCTCACAGGGTGACTGACCCACCTGAGTCACACGACAGCTCTTTCCCTGGAAACCGGACAGATGCTGGCCACACAGTGCACATCAACATGACAATAGTTGGTAAACATGGCCTGTGGTCTTGGCTGCACCAATAAATATGAGATTATCCAAGCTCTCTGAAGCCGCTCTCATCTCTAAGATCCTGGATGATCACTTTATAGACTCCTGCCCACAACAACCCTAAAGCATTCTGGCAGTAACTCCCACTAAGCCATAAGGATGCTGCCCAGTTCTCCGTCTCTCTTTCAACCCAGCAAACTCAGCAGCCCTGTGTGTCAAAGATTATGCCAGACATTGATGGGAAAGTCAGAAGCAATTATGGTTCAGGCCACTCTGGAAACTCAGCTCTATGTGTAAGGCTTTGAACTTGTGGGGCTAAGAGGGGTTCGCTGTGACAATAAGCCCTGGGGCCTGGCTGCCCACATCCTTTCTGCCAAGCTTCCACTGAATTTCCAGGGCCTGTCATTATGTCAAGAAAAAAGTGTCAGTTTGGTAACTCTCTAACACTTGCTAATTGTTCGATTTTTAAAAAAGGACAATAGGCCTCAAGCTCAGTTAGCAGGCACCACTAACTAAGGCAAATTTAGAGTCCTGTCATTTTTTTTCATTTGGGCCATACTGTCCTCCTACTAATCCAGATGAAATAATTTTTTATTTCTGAGACGATTTCTTCAGCAGTAGGGTTTTCCTCCACACTCTGCTTGCTCAGATGCCTCTGCTAGTTCTCACTGACCCAGTCCAATCTGGGGTCTCTGAACAGGGGCCACCTCATGCCCTCGTCACTTTTCTGAGTGACCCACTGACCTGACTGCCCCATGCCCCTTTCCTCCCCAGCAATGAGCTTCATACCAACCCATGCATCAGACATTGCTGGGAGTGAGCCCCCAGAAATTAAGTAACTCCTCAAACATCAGGCTACTGTGAGTAGCTGCTCAGTGATGATCCAAATCTAGCCTGTTGGCCTCTGAAGGCTTTAAACTTATCCAGCATTCTCTGTTTCCTCTCACCAGAACACCCATAGTCCTCTGCTTCCTTCTATCACACTGCCCATAAGCCTCCGCCATCTCTCATCAGAGCACCCATAGATCAAAGGATATTTCCATTTATCTGAATTTTACTCTCTGCCAAAGACCAACTCGACTCCTACCTTTCCTAGAAGCTTTGCATGTCTCCTATGCAGAAGGCATAGGCTGGCCTGGTGGGTTAGTGAAAACAAGACCATAGCCACAGGAAGCTTTAGCATGGGAAGCAAGAAAAGAAAAACATATAGCCGAGCCTAATGCCTTGCAGTACAATGATTCTTTTCTTTTCTTTTTCTTTGAGACAGGGTCTCTGTTACCCAGACTGGACTCCAGCTTAGACCTCCCAGTTAGCTGGGGCTACAGGCATGCACCAACACACACCAGATAAGTTCTTGTATTTTTTGTAGAAACAGGGTTTCGCCATGTTGCCCAAGCTGGTCTGGAGCTCCTGGGCTCAGGTAATCTGCCTACCTCAGCCTCTCAAAATGCTGGGATTACAGGTGTGAGCGACCACACCGAGCCTACAATAATTCTTAGCCCAGGCTGCACATGAGAATAGGACTGTGGAAATTTTAAAATCCTGATGCCCAGGCCACACCCCAGACCAACTGAATCAGGATAGAACCAGCAAATTCGTGTTTTTGTTTTGTTTTAACTCTCCAAATGATCCCAAGGCACAGCCACATTTGAGAGTCACTGGTGTAGAAAGTAATTAATTCCACACATGCAAGATATGAACCTTGGAATCAAAAGATCAAGTCTACTCCAGCCTGACTCACTGTATCACCTGAGAAAGTCAACTGCCTGTGTCAAACTCAGGTTCCTTACCAGTGAGGTGAACTTGAACTTTCTGCCCTTTCTATTTCAAAAGTGAATGTGAGGTTCAAATGAGATGATGCTGCAAGAGCACCCTGTAAATGGTAAAACACACATTTATTATCATGGTGTCAATTTTCACTACCAGTCCCCCAGTGGTGAGGTTCAAAAGCTCAGAGAAAAAAAAAGGTAATAAAAATGCACAGAAAAGAAAAATACAATAACAGTAGGGTTAGAATCATTAAGAATAGTGACCCAAGAGAAATATAGCCTATTTTATATCTTAAGGGTATGTTTACAAATTATTTTTATAAGTACAATAAAAAAGATTATAGCAGGAAAGGAAAGGAATTGTATTCAGATGATCACTTATAATTATAGCAGAAGCTTATTAATTCAGACCAAGGGATAGGCTTGCCATCAATGGGGAGAAATGAGTTTTCTGTGGTAGATTAGCTGTATACTAATGATAATATCTACTGTTCATTGAATACTTAAAATATACTATGTACTCTATCATACATTATCTCTGACTGTTAAATGAAATTATATCTAAGGAACCACTGGGAAAACAGAAATCTTTCCTGTTAGCCTTATTATACCTGGAAAGTGCAACCCCAGCTAATTAGATTGCCCAAAATGACAAAACCAACTGACAGTGAAAGCTAAGATTCATTTCCAGGTCTGCCTCTCCCTGAAACTTTTTCTCATTTAAATTCCTCTTCACAAAGTCTCCAACCAACACCTCTTCTATATGTGTTCTTTAGGATGTGAGGGACTGCTGGGACTTCATAGCAGTCTTTTTTAAAAATATAATTTCAACTTTTATTTTAGATCCAGAGGATACATGTGCAGGTTTATTACCTGGATATATTGCGTGATGCTGAGGTTAGGGGTATGACTGATCCTATCACCTAGATAGTAAGCATCACAGATATAGCTTTTCAACCTTTGCCCCTCCCTCTGCCTCCCCTATTGTAGTTTCCAGTATCTTTTGTTACCATCTCTATGTCCATGGTTACCCATTGTTTAGCTCCCTCTTGTAAGTGACAACATGGGGTATTTGGTTTTCTGTTCCTGTGTTACAGGATAACGTAGTATAATGGCTTCCAACTGCATCCATGTTGCTGCAAGGAACACAATTTCTTTCTTTTTTATGGCTGTGTAGCTTCCTGTGGTGTATATATACAAGATTTTCTTTATCTAAACCACCATTGATGGGCACCCAGGTTGACTCCATGTCTTTGCTGTTGTAAATGGTGCTGTGATGAACATATGTGCTAATGTGTCTTTTTTGGTAGAATAATTTTTTTTCTTTTGGGTATATACCCAGTAATGGGATTGCTGAGTCAATGGTAGTTCTGCTTTAAGTTCTTTTAGAAATCTCCAAACTGCTTTCCACCATGGCTGAACTAATTTACATTTCTACCAACAGTGTATCAAGCACTCTCTTTTCTCCACTGTCTCGCCAGTATCTATTGTTTTCTGACTTTTTAGTAACAGCCATTCTGAGTGGTGTAAGATGGTAACTCATTGTGGTTTTGATTTGCATTTCTCTGATGATTAGTGAGGTTGAGTGCATTTTTTTTTCATGTATTTATTGGCTACATGGATGTCTTCTTTTGATAAGTGTCATTTCCATCTTTTGCCCATTTTTTAATGGGGTTGTTTTGTTTTGCTCATTTGCTTAAGTTCCTTATAGATTCAAGATATTAGACTTTTGTTGGATATGTAGTTTGTGAATATTTTCTCTAATTCTGTAGGCTGTTTGCTTACTCTGTTGATAGTTTCTTTAGCTGTGCAGATAACCCTTAACTACGTTCCACTTGTCAATTTTTGTTTTTGTTACAATTGCTTTTGAGGACTTACTCATGAATTCTTTCACAAGACCAATGTCCAGAATGGAGTTTCCTAGGTTTTCTTCTAGGATTCTATAGTTTGAGGTCTTAACATTTAAATTTCTAATCCACCTTGAGTCAATTCTTACATATGGTGAAAGGCAGGGGTCCAATTTCATTCTGTATTCAGCTAGCTGGATATCCCAGCACCATTTATTGAACTGGGAGGCCTTTCCCCACTGCTTGTTTTTTTTTTTTTTTTTCAATTTTGTTGAAGATCAGATGGCTGTCTGTGGGTGTGTGACTTTATCTCTGGGTTCTCTGTTCTATTCCATTGGTATATGTGTCTGTTTTTGTAGCAGCAGTACACTGTTTTGGTTACTGCAGCCTTGTAGTAAAATTTGAAGTTGGGCAGTGTGATGCCTCTGGCTTTGTTCTTGCTCCATTGCCCAGGCTGGAGTATAGGGGTGATCATGGCTCACTGCAGCCTGAAAGCCCTGGGCTCAACTAATCCTCCAGCCTCAGCCTCTTCCGTAGCCAGGACTACGGGTACATGCTACTATATTTGGCTAATTTTTTTACTTATGTTTTTCTTTTGTAGAGATGGTGTCTTGTTATGTTGACCAGATGATTTTGAACCCTGGCCTCAAGGCATCCTTTAACCTCAGCCTCCCAAAGTGCTGGGATTACAAGTGTGAGCTGGTTTAGGATTGCTTTGGCTATTTGGGTGCTTTTTTAATTCCATACAAATTTCAGAATATTCTTTTCTAGTTGTATAGAAAAGCTTGACAAGAATAGCATTGAATATATAGATTTCTTTGAGCAGTATGGCCATTTTAACAATATTGATTTTTCTGATCCATGAGCATGAGATGTCTTTGCAATTTTTCTGATCTATGAGCATGAGATATTTGTGTCATCTCTGATTTCTTTCAGCAGTGTTTTGTAGTTCTCTGTGGAGATCTTCTACCTCCTTGGTTAGGTGTATTCCTAGGATTTTTATGGCTATAGTAAATGGAATTGCATTCCTGATTTGGCTCTCTGCTTGACTGTTACTGATGTATGGAAATGCTATTGATTTTTGTACATTTATTTTGTATCTTGAAATTTTACTGAAAGTATTTATCAGTTCCAGGAGTCTTTTGGCAGAGGGTTTAGGGTTTTCTAGGTATAGAAGCAAATAATCAGTGAAGAGAGATAGTTTGATGACTTCTTTTCCTGTTGGGATACATTTATTTCTTTTTCTTGCCTAATTGCTCTGGCAAAGACTTCTAGTACGATGTTGAATAGAAGTAGTGAGAGAGGGCATCCATATCCTGTTCCAGTTCTCAGAGAGATGCTTCCAGTTTTTGCCCTTTCAGTGAGATATTGGCTATGAGTCTGTCATAGATGGCTCTTATTATGTTGAGGTCTGTTTCTTCAGTACCTAGTTTATTGAGGGTTTTTGTTTAATCATGAGGGATGTTATTAAAAGCTTTTTCTGCATCTACATTTAAAAAAGGTCTACAAGATCCCTTTTATCAGATTATTTCTTCCCTATATTAATGTAACTTAACCGTTACATGGAGAAAAGAAGAAATGCTGAGTACTGTTTGCCTCTATTTGAATGGATGGCTGATAGACTGACACAGGAGTGGGAAGGAGGAATGCAGTCTCAATAAACTTCTCTACTATCTCTACTTTCAAGGCCTAGGACTTGACAAAGTCCTGTGCAGGGGACACCTCTGGACAGTGGCACAGCTAGCACAGGCCTTAAGTGATTTAGGATTAGATAGTTGTTCCCCTCCCAGGCCACAGCAAATAATTATTAGTGTAAGAAAAAATAATCATTGAACTTCCATTCAGCATCTACATTCTTCCATGACCTGTAAGTTCAACTTCCTTAAGAATATTCTTCCAAGAACTGAGCATGGTGGCTCACACCTGGAATCCCAGTGACTTTAGAGGCTGAGGCAGCAGGACTGCTTGAGACAAACAGTTCGAGACCAGCCAGAGCAACATAGTGATACCCCCCCCTCTCTAACAAATGAATCTTTTCCCCGTTCCCCTCCTCATAGAGGTAAGCTTTCCAGAAATGATCTTCAAGATCATGGAGTTGACTGATACTCACAATCATAGCAATGGCATTTGCATTGCCTGGGGAAAATATTTAAACATACTAAGGCCCAGTCTCAGCTGCCAGAGACTCTATGGAATTATTCTGGGTTGAGGTTCAGGTGGTTGTGCACCCCTATCACAGCCCAATCCCTTGTCTTACAGCTGAATGCTGTAAAGGGGAAGATGGCCACCTTTCTAGATCCAGAAACTGCTCCAGAGGGTCCAGGCACAAGCTTCTAAGCCACAGAGGTTGTGATTCTGCCTCCTCAGATACTCCTGTCAGGCCAATTAACACCTGAGTCTTGCAATGACTTAAATGCTGGCAGCAGACCCCTGGCCAGACCATTTTCCTTTCACCCCACACCCGGTGATTTCTCTTCATTGCCATGCTGTGCTCGCTGTGCAGACAAAATCAATAAGGACAATATAGCTAAAAGGTTACTGTATAGCAGAGATCTCAGTAATGAAAGTGTATTTTTTTTTCCAGCAGGCCCTTTCCACTTCTTTCTTAACTATTTCCTCATTCCAAAACTACATTTTCTCTCACAGCCTATTTTCTCTCCATTTCACAAAGCATTAATGAGCCAAGTTCTAAAAAAAACTAAAGACAAAGCTTTTTAGCCTCAAGTGAATAAAAGTGATGTCAAAGTTCAAGGATTGATATCATCGTGATTTTGCTCTGTTTAAATTCATTTCTTTCTTAGAGGAGGAAATAACTGATATGCCTGGTTAATGATCTAAAGTGCCCAAAGTATTTGCTCAGACCACACGCTTACTAAAGGGAAACAACTTTTGGATGGTAGCCACAGAACCTCCTGACCTGAAACACATATTGGGTATTCAAAATAAAGGCTGGCTCTCTGCTGAGATGAGCTAGGGAAAGGGCGGGTATGTACATTGGCAATAACCAGCTCACCTGTAGTAAGAGAAGGTGCTTTTCCAGCACATCATTTTATTCACAGGTTATATTTGTTTTAACAGAGAGACCATATTCTGCTTTTACTTGGTAAGAACTCAGTTCAGGGTCAAAACGTCTAATAGGAAAAGAATTCATGTCTGAGCACAGAATGTAGGTAGAAATTGAGAACAAGAAAGTAGAGTCAGAACCCATTAAGCCACGAGTTCTTAAATTCTGGAGAAGAATATACAGACCTATTTAAACTCTTAGTGATGTATTTAAAACTCTTCTGCTCCTTTCAAAGTATTTAATATGACTTCGGATGTAAGAGACAAATACTCTTTAGTGCGCCAGCCAACAGGTGCTCTCAAATGAGACTGTTTTGAAAACAATCTGAATATCTGGTAAGTATTTCTGTAGGATACAAAATCAAAAAATTCATTTTATAGAATAATTTCAAAGAGAAAAGAAATGTTCACCTTGTTCGAAAGATGTTATTTTTGGCTGTCCTGAATCTAAGCACACATTTTAGTTGTGAGAAATTCTGCCTTCTGTATCTGAACTTATTATATGAACAGTGGATGTCACTTAAAACAAAAGAAGAAAGAAATCTGCTTGCTCAAGAAACAGTTTCAGCCTTTTAAGTCTTAACACACAATAAAAATACTCCCTTTCCCACCATCACCCACTTCAGCAGCTATTCGAAGTTCATAACCATTCATAGAAAAGACCAATTGCTTAAAGCAGAATCAAAAGTCCTTGAGACTTCACGAGATTATAGGCCACAGACATAAATAAAGGCTCTCAATAAAAATACTTCATATCCCTATTTTGTATGAAAATATTATAAATAACTGTGCAAAGACTTAGCCACTCTATCAACAAACAGAATTTTAGATTTTTTTTTTCCCAACTGGTGTGCTCTCACTCACACAGTGTACTCACTGTTGATCTATCTATTTACTTTTGCTTACCACATTTTGTTAAGGCTAAAAAAAGGGAAAGAGAAAGGAAACACTTTCTAAACAACTTCTGCAAATTACAATCCAGCTCTCTTAAGAGTTCACTTCTCTTCACTGATTAACTTCCAGGGCACTTACTGACACAGGTGTTACACGTGCATAAAAATCGGTATAGATGAATATAGCATGTGCTAGAGTGAGACTTGGGGCTGTGAACTTCACTCCAACTCCATTTTAACCTTTTCAAACTCAGGGGAAAGGTTATGGTAAAATGAATGGGTGTTGATGTACCTCACTGGTTCCCAGCACAGATCTATGGAAAAGAGGAGTCAAAATGATTTGTCAACCTAGAAACAACAAAACCAAGCAGACTGTCAGCCCACATCATCTGAAGTCAGCAGATTTAAGGAGATGCTCATATAGCAGATTCTTTTGCAAGTCCCTCAGGTGGCTCTGATACTCAGCCAGGGCTGGGATGAACTAGAAAGAGAGTCAGGAACTTTCCAGATCTTGAAAACCACAAATACTTCAATTTTGCCTTGTATGTATATATGTTTATGGAAAAAAATCTTTTGTTAAAAATTTGAAAAATGTACATTTTATACTGAAGATAATGCTATTTAAAGGAGATTTCTTTTAAAAAAGATCTTTTGTAATTAATTAATAATATAATTTTTCAATCCTAACTTTTCTCTCTGGTGTACTTACATTTTGGAGTTTGTTTAAAGTATACTTAAATCATGACAAGGAAAGAAGGAGGTTGTATGGCAGATACCCCAACAGCAATAACTTAAGCATACCCTGATAATGACCCCACCATGTAAGAAGAATGAATGTTCGGAGTTCCAAGCTAAGGAATCCAGGAGTGGACAGCTCAGAAATTCAATCCTTATCAATGAGGAACATCAGAACCTATGACCCATCCTATGGAATGCAGGCTGGAGAGATGATGCAGGCTCTCTGTTTTGGGTTAGATGGAAGTTGCCAGGTGGAGGTTGCTAGCGGGAGTGTGCCAAGTCAAAATGCTATATAAACTGCATGCTTTTTGCAAGCGGTTGTGGTTCTCCTGTCCAGCCTGCAGCCACTGGACCATCCTGCATGTAAGTTCCCTCAATATACCCTGTGGCTCAGGGTATCTTCTTTGGCCTCTTGAACGTGGTGCTATTCCTACTGAAGTCAATAGGGCTCTGGCACAACAAAGGTAAAGTTCAAAGTCAAAAATTTCCTGCCACCTCTGATAAAAATTATAATTTGTGAAATACTATCTCTGCCAGGCAAGTTTTGGGCTTCAGTGAGGAAGGTCTCAGGCCATGTCATGTGCTTTCCACATAGCACAAATAGAACTGGATATATATTTCATGATTGACAAGCTTAGGGATAACTGGAAAAGGGTCTCTTTCCCCATGCCTAATTACATCTAAGAGTATGTTTAAATAACTATTTAAGGAAAAAGTAATTCTGATATTCAATTAGATCACTTTAAATGGAAATAACTTGGAAACATACTGCATTGCTCTAGATGCAGACTAAGGGATTGATGACTGAACAAAGACCATCTTTGGAAAGAATCGAGCTGGGCCCAGAAAACACAACAGCTCAGGGCTCTTCAAAAAGGTGGGGTTAAGAGGTCAAGAGTGCCAAAACTTGGACACCATAGAAATTTTGCTGATCACTATAATTAACCTCTCTGCGCTCTCCACTGGGCCAATGACTCACCAAGCTCTTGACAACATTTTTGCACTTCATTTTTATAGCAGTCTACTCAGTTAATTAAAAGGGTGCAAAGGATCTCAAGTGACCCAACATTGGTAATATATAACTTTGGGCCAGCCATTTAACTTCTGTCTGCCTCAGTTTCCTTTTCTGTAAAATAAGTGAAATTACAGTTACTCTTTCTAAGCATTTTGTGAAAATTCAATGAGTTCATATCTGTTAAATGATCAGAATAGTGACTGGTACACTGCAGATGCTCAGTAAGTGTTGGATAGCATCAGGTCAGATAAGTAAAGGTGGCCTATGCTATACCTCATGTGGTCCAGGCCTTATAGAACTGGGAAGAGTAGTGTCAAAATCCCAGAGCTCTAAGAGCAAGAGAAAACCCTTGAAATCATCTTTTTAAGGGTTTCCCTTGGTTTAGCACATGTTTCAATCATTCTACATATTTTTTTTAAGCCATCACTTATAGACTAAGACTTGCCTGCAAAACTTGAAATTTTATCTTCTTTTGAAACGTGTGGCCATCTTTCTGCACTAGTGTGTTTCTGGGTTTTCTGAATCTGCTGCCACTGAGCTGTGGCTGCTTCCCTTGGGCCAGACAGAGGCTCTCTAGTCTGCCATAGTCCCCACCACTCCCTCCTGTTTCTCTGGCATTAAATCAGGTGTGGGTTGCTGTGGCATGGTTTTCAAAAGCATTTGTGTTCATTAATAAAACACAAATGAAAAAAGTTCTCTGATTTCTTTATCAAAAATTTAAAAATGCAGTGTAATCCTCCAGAAGGTACTTGATTTTTCTCATATCTGGACTATTTTATTTACATTAATTGGTGACTGAAGACATTTAGATTTATAATTCCTACCTAAGTCTAAATTCCCTTCTTTTAAAATGTGAAAAACAAAGAACCCAGAGACTTAAAGTGACCATCTGAGTCCATAAATCTTGGTAATAGCAGAAACTGTATCCACACTTGGGTCCTTTCCCCCCAGTTACTGTCTCCATTTGTCCATTTATTATTTTTTTTAATGAATTAGCTAATGTGATTCAATTCATATTCCATACAGAAAAGCAGGAACAAGAGGAAGCATGGCAGCTACAGTGAAGAAGCACAGAAGGTAGCTATGGACACAGGGGCCCTGTAAAGGGGGTAATCCTTCATTAGTGCTGTGACTATTTGCATCTTACTCAGGCTGTCTGTGTTTAAATATTTTGGCAGATAAATGTGACGGAATGATGCCCCTCTCCAACGAGCTGCACTATTTTAATGATGCTTAATTGCTCCCTTTCATGTCTCATTGTATTTTTTTTCTAGCACAAGTTTCCTAATTTACTTAACTAAATGAAATGGTGGCATGAGTGACATGAATATGAAACATGACACATATGAAATCCTAAAACACCTAGAGAGAATGAGCTGGAAAGACAAGGCAGCAGGGACCTGGGAGGTGCTTTTACTTCCTTGAGTTCCCTAAAGTTAATCTTTTCAGGTTTTCCCTTCTCCCTGATGAAATGAGTCTATCCTAGGGGCATATGTCACCTTCCCTGCACATATGACAATATTTCTATGACTCATATGCTTGTCACTTCCTCAGAGGAAATGAGAATCGAACATTTTATAGCCTGTTAATTTATCTCAGTTTACTTTTAGGTATTTGTGGATCTTTAAAATATTTTGAGACAGCAACTTTATGCCAACTTTCCACCACACCATCAAAATACTCCACAGATAACTGCTCAGTTTAATTTCATGTATTTTATATAGGAAAATCTATGATGAATTTTTAGTTCTACCACTTGGCATTTGCGACTTTGTTCTCAAAAGATATCCACATTACAGTCCCTGAAGATCTGAGACCTCTATGAGCCTCATCAAAAAATGAGCCTGAAAATACCTACTTCAGAGGCTGTTGGAAGAAAGACATAGAATCCATTTTGTGTAAGTACTTTGCAAACTGTAAAGCACCAAGCATTGAGATCCATCTTGTGTAAGTGCTTAGTAAACTATAAAGCACCAAGCATATGTGCCCCTGATAATCAGACATGGTCCCAGAACAGTGGGAACATAAGATGCTCTGAGAAAGGCAGGCCATGGAACTCATGGGGAAGCACATGACTCTCATGTCCATTTCAAGAGAAAAAAGAGACTAAAAGAGAAGTGGATTATTAAAAATAAGTCTGAGTCAGGAGGCAGAGTCTCCAGGGAGAACAGTGAGCTTCATGACACATTTCTTTGTGCCCTCAGAATGTGTGCAAGCTTCTATTTTGTCTTCTATTACATTGTTGAATATATGTGATTATCTCTCTACTCCCCAGCATCCTAGAGACTAAGCATTTCAAGAAAAGACCCGTGTCAGGCATCTTTGCATCTCTGGTACTTAACCAATATCTTCTGGATACTACCAGCCTGCTAAGTTAACATGTGCTACTTAGTGTGATAGAATAATGCCTACCCTCAAAACATGCCAACATGTCCTGGATATCTGAGAGCACATGTTACCTTATGTGGCAAAAGAGACTTTTGCAGATTTTATCAACTTAAGGATCTTGAGATGAGGAAATTATCCTGAATTATCCAGTTGGTCTCTGTATCATCACAGGGTCCCTGTAAGAGGGACCCTAGAGAGGAAAATGACATGTGATGATGAAACCAGAGGTTGGAGAGACTGACTGGAAAGATAGAGGCAAGGGGGCCACAAGCTAAGGAATGCTAGATTCTGCAAAAGGCAAAGAAACATTTCTCCCTAGAGGCCTCCAGAAAGAATGTAGCCTGACTAATACTATTATTTTCGACTTTTAACTTTCAGAATTATAAAAGAATAAATTGTGTTAAGGCACCAAGTTTGTTACAGCAGCAATAGGAAACTAATACACTTAGATAAGAAAGTAAATAAATAACTGACATTTGAATAAATGAACAGAGGAATGAATGGAGAGAGTTCTAGATAGAAAGCGGGGCTGGGAGTGGTGTCTCACACCTGTAATCCCAGAACTTTGGGAGGCTGGGGCAGGTGGATCATGAGGTCAGGAGTTCCAGACCAGCCTGGACAATATGGTGAAATCCTGTCTCTATTAAAAATACAAAAAAAAAATTAGCAGGAGTGGTGGCAGGCAGCTGTAATCCCAGCTACTCAGAGGCTGAGGCAGGAGAATCACTTGAACCTAGGAGGCAGAGGTTGCAATGAGCCAAGATTGCACCATTGCACTCCAGCCTGGGCAACAAGAACAAAACTCCATCTTAAAGAAAAAAATAGAAAGCGGAAAGGCCCAGGTTCAGGTCTCGAGGTCTCAGTGTAGAGAATAAGCAGCCCTATCATTTAACTTGGGCCCTGTCACGTAATCTCTCTGGAAGAGCTAATGCTGTAGAATCAGACGCACCAGGGTTCACAACCCTTCTAGGCTACTTCTTGGTTGTACATCCTTAGGCAAGCACTCACCTCTCTGAGCTTATGTCCACACCTGTAAGATAGGGATAGTACGGGCGCCTCCTGCACAAAATTATTGTGGAGAAAGAATGAGCTACAGTCTAGTCACACTTGATGAGGCTCTGAACGACGTAAATTTCAAATTGTGGTTACATGAAAATGTTATTAATGTCACTTCATGCACAAAACTTGAAGTCATGCAAATTCCCCAATTAAAAAAAGGTCAAAAATGGCAAAGTTGGTAAACTGTAAACCACTGATTACCACATAGTGAGAACGTCTCAGTGGCTGAACAGAAAACACCCACTGTCCTTTGAGAGAATCCATGTTGAATTATGCAAGCTGTAAATTATATAAGCAACAAATTATGAAAGGTCTTCGGGAACACACCCCTGAACAAAATATGACTACCTTTAACCCATGCAAAACAATTAGCAGGGGCCTGGAACACAGAAAGCTATTACTCTGCTATTATTATATTAGCTCAATGATAAAAGACTCAGAACAAACACTTCCACCACAGTGGAAAACGAAACTAACTCCAGCTTTCCCAGAGGCCTAAGCTTTACATGGGTCTCTGGCTCCTTTCAGAGAAATCTTGCAAGTTGGAAAATCTGTGACAGGTGTGCTAATGACACCCCATATTATGAAGCAATAAATTTTCCAGCTCTTGCCCAAATGCAGAATTTGGCAGCAGGGAGGTGTTAAGTATGCACTCGGCTAGTATCACCATGCATACATCTTGCATACACTATTTTGCTACTACTAGCCTTATTTAGAATAATAGAGTTTGTGAGATGAAGGGGCACTCCCTGGGACTTGGTGCCACCCTGCATCACTTGCCTTTCTCTCTTTTCTCATTTCCTTAATGCCCAGGGCACAAGGCTGTCCCTTAGTGCATACGAGATGTTCAGTAAATGTTTGTTAAATGTACAATGAAACTTTACAGGTCATGTAATCCACCTTCCTCTCCCATTTTATAGATAAGGAGCCTGAGGCCAGTTAAAGGAATGACTGAAACATCCCTACCATGTAGCATTAATTCAAGTTAATGACTGTCTTCTTCCTAGAGGGAAGAGTTAATTTCCCAAAACAAATAGACTGCGTTATGGAGAGGCAATAGTTATAGAACACATTTCTTAAAGCCTATCTGTTTTTCTGAGCATCTTCCAGTTTCACAAAATGAATGCCGGTGCTGATGTTAAATGGCTACACCACAGAATTGGCTAACAACTGGTGAAAAGCTCAGAAGAGAATAAGCAAAAGAAAATATGAATCTGGATGAAACAGATCCACCATGAAGAAATCAGATAGAGCCCAAGAGTGATGCCTGATTATTTAGTTCTAATGAAGCCAGGTGTTCCCTGGGGTGGGGAACAAATAATTTACGTTCACGAATCTATACAACCCTTTTAGTCTGCACCAAACCATGCAATGCAGAATTGAGTTCCGTTTTTTATTTACACCTCAACTTTGTAGTAAAGCAGATATAATATCTAGGAAGAATTCAGAGCTAGTAGGACTGAAATCTTTTTCCTAACTTTAGGTGACCCCACATCAGGAAACACTGAGCATGCCTTCCCTTTGTCAAGACCGCCCTTTCAAGAAGAATCTAAGCCCTTTCCCTAGAAATGGTTCTTAGTGATTTTTCCACTGTCTTTATGAAGCTAATTTCTTCTGAGGTAGCTTAAGGCCACTCCTTGCATGATATTCACTGCACATAGGAAAGAACTCTTACTACCTTCTTGAAGTAGCCCTGTGTAGACTTTAAGAGTCAACTACACACACACACACACAAACACACACACATATATACACACATATATACACACACGTATATATATATATATCTGGTCATAGTTAACCTTAAGAAGGCTGTGTTCTAAATGGTTGACTCTTAAAATCTAAATGTTCTGCACATGTACCCCAGAACCTAAAGTGCAATAATATATATATAATTATATTTATAATTATAAACATATATATAATTATATAAAAAATATATAATTAAAAAATATAATTAGAACATATATAATTATATATATATAACATATATATATAATTGCACTTTAGGTTCTGGGGTACATGTGCAGAATAATAATTATATAAAATAATAATATTATTATATTATTGCACTTCAAGTTCTGGGGCACATGTGCAGAACATGCAGGATTGTTGCATAGGTACATACATGGCAAAGAGGTTTGCTGCCTCCATCCCCTTGTCACCTATATCTGGCATTTCTCCCCATGTTATCCCTCCCCAACCTCCCTATCCCTGCTGTCCCTCCCCTATTCACCCCCAACAGGCCTCCGTGTGTGATGCTCCCCTCCCTGCATCCATGTGTTCTCATTGTTCAACACCCGCCTATGAGTGAGAACATGCAGTGTTTAATTTTCTGTTCCTGTGTCAGTTTGCTGAGAATGATGGTTTCCAGCTTCATCCATGTCCCTACAAAGGACATGAACTCATCATTTTTTATGTCTGCATAGTATTCCATGGTGTGTATGTACCACATTTTCCTTGTCCAGTCTATCATCGATGGGCATTTGGGTTGGTTCCAGGTCTTTGCTATTGTAAACAGTGCTGCAATGAACATACGTGTGCATGTATCTTTATAATAGAACAATTTACAATCCTTTGGCTCTACACCCTGTAATGGGATTGCTGGGCCAAATGGAATTTCTATTTCTACGTCCTTGAGGAAGAGCCACACTGTCTTCCACAATGGTTGAACTAATTTACATTGCCACCAACAGTATAAAAGCATTCCTATTTCTCCGCATCCTCTCCAGCATCTGTTGTCTCCAGATTTTTTTTTTTTTTTTGGAGACAGAGTTTCACTCTTGTTACCCAGGCTGGAGTGCAATGGTGCGATCTCGGCTCACCACAACCTCTGCCTCCTGGGTTCAGGCAATTCTCCTGCCTCAGCCTCCTGAGTAGCTGGGATTACAGGCACGCACCATCATGCCCAGCTAATTTTTTTGTATTTTTAGTAGAGACGGGGGTTTCACCATGTTGACCAAGATGGTCTCGATCTCTTGACCTCGTGATCCACCTGCCTCGGCCTCCCAAAGTGTCTCCAGACTTTTTAATGATCAACATTCTAACTGGTGTGAGATGGTATCTCAATGTGGGTTTGATTTGTATTTCTGTAATGACCAGTGATGATGAGCATCTATTCATATGTATGTTGGTCTCATAAATGCCTTCTTTTGAGAAGTGTCTGTTTATATCTTTTGCCCACTTTTGAATGGGTTTGTTTTTTTCTTGTAAATCTGTTTTAGTTCTTTATAGATTCTGGATATTAGCCCTTTGTCAGATGGGTAGATTGCAAAAATTTTTTCACATTCTCTTGGTTGTCAGATTACTCTAATGATTATTTCTTTTGCTGTACAGTAGCTCTGGAGTTTAATTTGTCTATTTGGCTTTTGTTGCCAATGCTTTTGGTGTTTTAGTCATGAAGTCCTTGCCTATGCCTATGTCTTGAATGGTTTTGCCTAGATTTTCTTCTAGGTTTTTTATGGTGTCAGATCTTATTTTTAAGTGTTTAATCCATCTGGAGTTAACTACTTTTACTTGTGTGACCATATTCCTCCCAATCCCTTTTCACAACCAGTTGGGTTGCAGAGCCCTGAACTCATAAATTCAGGTAAGCTAATGCCACGTTACACTAATCAGCTGGGTTCCTATGCTTGCTTTCCTGTATTTACTGGCTAGCAGAAACCTAGGACTGCCCAATGATAACCTCACATTTCCACCAATTTCCTTACTTTTTTAACCTTTTCATACATAGTTATGCAGTGGATTCTGGGTCTCTATTTTCAATTTGAGGTGATTTTCAGTAGAAGTCTGAAATTTATCTATATATAGTATCTGTGCTGTTTCTACTGTATTTCCCTTTTCCACCATACCAGAGCCTTCTTATCTGTGTAGGCAACCTGGACCATACTCAGATTAGATGTCCTGCTTCCTAGCCTGGCAGTGTTGCTGGTGTTAAAGGACAATGGGGTAAGGGTTATCAGAAGACAAAGACCTGTTATTTCACTGACTGCTTACTCTCTGAACCTCTTTAGACTCCTCGTTGCCTGAGGTGCAAGGCCAGACCCAGAAGCACTGCATACACCCCAGACCTCATCTACGTCTCCCCTCCACTCTCAGTCTCACTTTAACTTTTTATTTTCAGGTCATTACTTAATTATCTGGAGTTGCTTATTATCCACAAGCCTGCTGTGAAGGTTCACATCACTGCACCTTTACCTAAGCATCCCTTCTACCTGAAATGCCTTTCACTGAGTTCTCTGTTCCACAGGCCCACCTTAAATGTCACACCTCTGGCAAGTATTTATTCCTCAACTCCTCAGCCAGGATGAGGCACTTCCTCTCCTGTGTTGCCAGAGAATGTTGTAAACACTTCTCTTTTAGTCCTTGCCACAGAGTACTGCAATGCTTTTACAAGTCTCTCTCATTCACCATAAGCTTTTTTTTTTTTTTTTTTTTGCATCTTCCTAGAATCAAATCTACTACACTCTCTTTAACAGTAGGAGTTTAAGAAAAGAATAAATTGAATAAACATGTATATGATTCCTCAAACCAGAGGTTACTAGGTGGCTCTTACACTGGGGTCTGGAACATACCTTTTATTATCTCTAGGTCAGAGAGGACAAACCTAGAGAAATATGAGAAAAACAAGCAGACCAGTAGTCAGCCAAGAGTAACAAACACGCTGTACCTGATAGACCATTATATTAACAGTGTCTTCTTTTTTCTGCTCTGGAGATCCTTGACTCTGCAATAGATTTCGTACTGTTTCTTCCATCCTGAGAAACAAAAACATGAAGAATTTCTTAAAGAAGGCTTCTGATTAACACGGATCCACTCAAATTGTAGAAATCATTCTTCTATGTGTATTTCCCAACCTGGAAATCTCTTTCCTCTTCTCTCTCCTTCATCCCTATTAACTGTCATGAAGTCCTTTGCAACCATTTTTTAGGATGCCTTTATATTCTCTCTCTCTACCATTCAGGTCCCCCTTGTTGGCCTTGGACATCTAAACTCATACACCCATCTCCCAATATCCCTCTTCATTTTCAATCACCTCCTTTTAATTTGACACGGTATCACCACATCAATCTTCCCGAAATGCCCCTTTGATTTTTAAACATCAATTTTCAAAGGTAAGCAATATTATAAGAATGCATTCTTCCATTAATGTACTGTCAGTTCTTTCTGTGATGGTCTTTCTAGGACAGCACTAAGAGATTTACTTCATTCTTCTCAACTACAATCATACATTGCTTCCTGACAGGAAGACATCCTGAGAAATGTTCAAATGCATCATTAGGGGATTTTATTATTGTGCAAACATCATAGAGTGTACTTATATAAACACAGACAGGATAGCCTACAATGCAACTAGGCTATTAGATATTTCCTATTGCTCTTAGGCTACAAACCCATGTAACATGTTAAGGTCCTGAGCACTGTAGGAAAATTATAAAACAATAGTATTTGTGTATCTAAACATACCTAATATAGAAAAGGTACAGGAAAAATACCACATAAAAGATATAAAATGGTTCACCTATATAGGCCACTTGCCACAAATAGAGCTCACAGGACTGGAAGTAGCTCTGAGTGAGTCAGTGAGTGAGGGGGGGAGTGAATGTGAAGGCCCAGGACATTACTGTACACTGTAAACACTGTATACTTACACTACACTAAATTGATAAAAAGTTTTCTTTCTTTGATAATAAACCTTAGCTTACTATAATTTTTGCTTTATAAACTTAAATTTAAAAAAAACTCTTTGATGTTTGTAACAGCATTTATCTTAAAACATAAACCTTTTGTATAAGTTATATAAAATATTTTCTTTATGTCCTTAGTATATAAGCTTTTAAAAACTTGTTTTAAAAAATATTTTTTTGGGGGGCATGGTGGCTCACACCTGTAATCCTAGCACTTTTGGAGGCCGAGGTGGGTGGATTACCTGAGGTCAGGAGTTCAAGACATGCCTGATCAATATGGTGAAACCCTGTCTCTACTAAAAATACAAAAATTAGATGGGTGTGATGGCATGCACCTGTAATCCCAGCTACTTGGGAGTCTGGGGCACAAGAATTGCTTGAACCGGAGGCAGAGATTGCAGTAAGCTGAGATCATGCCACTGCACTCCAGCCTGGGCCACAAAAGCAAAACTCTGTCTCAAAACAAAACAGAACAAAACTAATATTTTACATTAAAATTTTAAAAACTAAGGCACAAACAAACACATTAGTCTAGTCCTATGCAGGGTCAGGATCATCAAGATGTCACCAGACCACAGGAATTTTTCAGCTGCATTATAGTTTTAAGAGACCCCTGTTTTGCATCCAGTCCACTGCTGACAAAATATTATTATGTGGCACATGAATGTACTTCCTGGTATGTCATGGTGGGAATGTAAGTGACTTAAGCATTTCCTTATAGAATTTAAATTACTTCAAAATTTTGTTATTTCAAATAATTAACATCTTTACACATACATCTTTATACACATTTATGAGTATTTCTACAAATTATAATATCTATTACATGTTATACTCCTGTTTTGTTTTAAATATGTACCTACAGTGATTCCCCATTAACAAGAAGTAAAGAGTAAAGGAAACACACCCATTCCCATTTCCAGACGTTTGCTTATGATAGTGATACTTCTTAGAATGCTACCTCCTTTTCATCCTCCTATATTTCATCCCTCTTTCCAGATATCTTAGGAAAAGAAGATATCTTAGGGAGTGAAACTTTACCTTAAGTAGAATTAGAAATTAAGATTTCTAACTTAAATTACTTTCCCTTAAGAAACCTTAAGAAACTTTACCTTAAGTTTCACTTCCTAAGTTATCTCCTCATTGATCTCCTGCTTCTTTGAATTCCTATAGCCCTATACTTCAAATCATTCATTCTATCACTTAAAAATCCTTCACTTTAATGCTCAAATATTTTGTATACACAAGTCTTATCTTCTGGAATAAATGACAACATCTAGTGCAGGACAGTGCCATATACTTCTAATGTATCTCTCAATTGTAGATAAAATACATACTCGGTAGACATTATTATATGAATCCTTTGCTAATTCATTTTTTAAAGGTTGAAGTAGTTACTCTATGCCAGGCACTCACCCTGTAGGTTCAGACTGTGTCTGAATGACCTCATCATTGGGGCCCACCCATGAAGAGTCATAGACCCAAACTCTGGGAGCAAGAAGCCTGAACTCAATGCCCTGAACATGGTGCTCATTGCCCAGAACCTGAGCTGGTCATCTTTTCCAGTCCCATCTTGAAGCAAGTATTTTAGTGACTCAGTATGATACTGACTGAAGAGAATTGTAGGGAAAAGCAGCTGATCCAGCTTCTCCCTCTTACTAAGAGTTTCCCATATGACAAATTAAGGGCTCTCGGAGACCAGTGAATCCGCTGATGTGGGAAGGCCATTGCAGTAAGCAGGATGGAAATGCCACCTTTCTAATATGGCACACAGTAGTTATTCAGCAGCAGAGGAAACTGCAGACAATTGGGACGGACTAGACCTGGATTATTAATTGGAGAAATTCTGCCTTCACAGAGGATAGCACCAGGACTCATTTGGGCTTTCAGGAAGATGGTGGACACTGGCTATGTGTACTCCAAGAATGATTTGTGACCATACATTTATACAAGCCACCTCTTCATGTATCCAGTTGAGAGAGCAGAAGCTGTTCCCTATATTTTACAAATCTTATGTTATTAATAATAACTCAATTTAATAGTACTTTTAACTTGTCACATAACTCTTCTCATCTGTTAATCATTATAATTTACTTTTAAAAACTCATTCTATCACTTTGGTAGATGAGACGCCTAAGGCATAGAAAGGTTAGTTGGCTTATTTAAGGGATCATGGTTAGTTGGTTAGGGAGTTTGGATGAAATCATTTGTAATGACTCTGAATACAGCGGCCTCTTTCTAGCTTACCTTACTGACATTCAGGAAAATGGTTTTAAATGAGTAAGAATTTTAACTCCTAACTAGGAGTTACCTTGGCAAACAACTTTGGACGCTGAGCCCAAGAAGGCAATAATACTATTTCTGACCTGGGGAGAACATGAGAAAAACTAAGCTTAAGTGAAAAAAAAAAAATCGGTGCAAAGAAGTCACAAATTGTGAAACAATAAGTGATCAGAACCAGTTGCTAATACTTTATGTAATTTTATGTAAACAAGCTCTTGAGTGGTAGTAAATTTTCCATCATGGTTGCTGAACTATCGTAAACAAGGAAGTAATGACAGTGGTCCTAGGACTTGTACAAGATCACTCAGCTTGTTCCTGTCAGAGCAGGGCCTAGTCTTCTGGTTTTCTAAATATTAGTCTACTTTCTTCCCACCTTAGTTAGCACAGAAGCTGAATGTCTTCTTTTAATTCTTATTTCATTCATTTATAAACATCTGACTTAAAAGTGGCCAAATAGTTAGAATTCGGTTAAAATGAAATCATATTATTTTATACTAAAAACATAATTCTGTCTCAATGTGTATGTTGCTGAATTTTCTTTTCTGTGTAATTATAAGCTCTAGACACAAGTTGCTGGATCAAAAGGAAAAACATGTAGTCACCTTTCCCCCATTTGTCTTGGCTTTATACTTAAAAAATAGAAGAAAGGGGGGGTGGACAGGAAATTGTTAAAACAATCTTGAACAGTTCAGAACCCTTAGTAATATGGTATACACTTTTCTGGCACTACTTTATGATTAATTAAAACCAATTACATTTCCCACCTACATCTTGGAACAGAGTCGCCGGGCCCCATCCCAACCCTTGGTAAAAAATCAAGTTGTCCTATCTTTTTATAACCTCTGTGTCTCAGGTCACAGAGAAAATGTTTTGAACCTGATAAGAATATGCCATTATTTACTCCCTGATGACATCTTTTAAAAAAATTCTCATTTAACAAACTTCTCTAATTTCCCGGAAATCAAAGACTGAGGCATTAACCATTGTTGTTTGATGCCCGCTGACATTTTGTTTCATTTTATTATTCTGATAGAAAATGAATGAAAATTTGCATTACTAGTCAGTTCATAGTACAGTTCCGCCGTCTGTCTTCCCAATATGATTTAGAGATAAGCCAATTCCTCCCTCTGGTTCAGGCTTAGGTAGAATCTTGTGTTTTTTGTTTGTTTGTTTATTGAATAGCTGGTTGCAATATATCCTTAAACACTGACCTTAATCCATGTTTTCTAGCTCTCCATCCCTTTCACCCACCTGAAATTAAGACCCGTTTCCCCTAAATATTGATCAAGTAGCTGCCATAACTAAAAATGTAGAAACCAAAATTATGCTTAATGAGTTGTAATACATTCTAATGTACATCAAGTGAACTATTTTTAAAATGTTAACTCCTGGACAGCCAGAGGAAATAAACCAAATACATATGCAAACAGTATATCTCAGCTAACATTAGGTATAAATGCAGACATTTTATTAAAATAGATTCAATATTTAAGGTACACATTATGTAATCAATAAATTCTTATTAGTGTTTCCTCTGGGGAAAGCATAAACCTTGCTTAAGAAGGGCACTAAGTTAGAATTAGGAAAATAGCACATTAAAAAATAATGCATGAGAAAAGTAACAATTCAAAAGCACACAAGAGCAAGATTAGTGAGCCATTTTAACTAAAATCACTCCCTGTTCCCACGAGACCACCTTTGTCGTTGACCCCCTTTTAAAGTGCAGACCGCTGGGGTACTTGTCATTGGATCTGTTTCCAATGTCTCAAGAGCTGGTCTGTCTAGACACCAAAGGAAGATCCTGCTGAAAGAAAATGTTAAAATACAATGGTTTCCTGAACACTTTCATGGTAAGACAACACCTGATAATATCAAAGGCCTTCTTTGTAATCAGATAATATGGTTTGGACTTTGGAGACCTTGACTTATTCAATAATGAAAGCAGTGTTGGAAAATATTACTTCCAAGGGACATTAGAAGCTGTTTATTCCAACATGTAAATGCCTGTGGGCTTTTTCACATGCCTTCCCTCCAACCCCAACTGCAAATATAGCCCTTTATTTTGATTAATGACATTCTAGGGACTGATCCAATTATTACACTAAATTGTTTTTTGTTGACTCCTATATTCAGATATTCAATTGAGGCTAACTTCATTTTTGACAGAAATAGAAAAGAACAGAAAACAAGAAGCCACTCAAGCAGTCATTCTCTCCAGCCCACACTGATAACTGATAGGGCTCATTCAATTGAAGACTGAACCAAATTAAATTTTGTCTTTAAGAAATATTTTAACATATTTACTAGGTGATTAATTGAATGCCAAATTAATGATGAAATTAACAATGAAATTATTCAATATTCGTTCACATTCTTCTAGTCGGGTGAGAGGCTGCAAGAAGTGCCCGTCACATTCCCTTTGATTCCCCCACACCATGAAGTTTGTCAAGAGCTGCTGCTGAAACTTGCAAATTGCTTTTCCGTGTGTTTCACTGTATTTGATTCCCAGTCTTCTCACTTTGAGAAACTGTGTTGATTTCAGCAAGGGTCCCACCATGACTGAACTTCATTTAGTGACAGGAAGAAAGAGACTGCAGTTAAATTAGGAAGAGGCAGGGGGAATGGGGTCATTGTAGCAACCCTCCTTCACCCTAGGACTCCTTCCTAGAAAATCCTGATACAACACAGCCCCATGTAAAGAACAATGCTCATCTTCTAGGGCCAATGGCAATAATGAGGACCAGCATACTTCTCATATCTGCTGGAAAAGAAGGAATAATTGCAATAAAATACTAGCTCCCTCTTATTGGATGCCTATGTAGTAGTGTTAAAAATCGACACATACTTCAACTTGGATGTTCAAGAGAAACAAAATTCATTTATTTGTATATAACCCAACTAGTCTGTTCCTTGAACCTTCACAATCTGACTAGCATTAACTCTTGTCTAAAATCCTAGTTTAAATCCTAACTCTAGTCTAATAAGATGGATTTCTAAAATTTTTAAATTAAAATTTTAAATTTAAAAAACTAAAACATGTGTCCATCAACATGTAACTATCATATGCATTTCCTACACTGGAATATGTATCAGCTATCAAAAGGAATAACTGATGCATACAGCAAGTGAAGAATCTCACAAACTATGCTAAGTGATAGACGCCACACACAAGAGACAAGTGATTCCATCTCTATGAAATTCTAGTATATGCAAAATTAATCTATGGTGGAAAACTTAAGAATAGCAATTGTCTTGGGTGGTGGCAGGGATTAACTAGTAAGGATATAAAGGAACTTCCTGGGATGAGAGTAATGTTCTGTCACTCCATAGGAATTTGGACTACACAGGTATACACATTTGTTGGAATTCAGCCTATATTACAGTTAAGATTTATATATTTCATTGTATGTAAATTTTATCAAAAAAGAGAACTGTAAATACATATGGAACTGCAATTATTGATATATGCACATCTTGGGAATACGCCTTCAACTTATTTATTTATTTATTTATTTATTTATTTTTGAGACAGGGTCTCATGCTGTCACCCAGGCTGGAAGGTTGCAGTGGTGCAATCTTGACTCACTGCAACCTTCACTTCCCAGGTTCAAGTGATTTTCTAGCCTCAGCCTCCCTATAGCTGGGACCACAGGCATGAGCCATCAATGCCTGGCTAATTTTTGTATTTTTTGGAGAGACAGGGTTTTCCCATGTTGCCCAGGCTGGCCTCAAACTCCTGAGCTTCATGTCTCAGCCTCCCAAAGTGCTGGGATTACAGTTGAGTTACTTTGAAATGCATAAAAAATGAGACAAATTGATGGACAAAGAAAAGGATGAATAGGTGGCTAGATACATGGTAAAACAAGTACAGTATATAAAATGTGAGCTGCGGAATCTAGTTAGTATTTGGTATTCATTGTAAAATTCAACTTTTCTGTATGTTTACAATCTTTTATTATGAAGTATCAACAAAGTTCATATAGAACATTTATCTCTTCAGTAAAAATGTTTAGCCTCTCAGCAGAAGAGGGGCACACTGCTTCTCTCCCATAGATAGTTTGTAGGCACACACAAGTCTGGTTGGATGCATTAGGGTCTTTGTTGAGTAGGGGACTCAGCTGTGGTGTAATCTTAAATCTGGGCAAAAGCCCTTTGTTTATAGGTTTGCCACTGGCCCTGTATCTAAAGGTTCTGAGGCTGGTTCCCAGGCTTTTGGTTCTGCTTTGCAGAGCTTGGGAGTATGGCGCTTGGACTGCTCTTCATCTTAGCTTCTGCTGGTTGCAGTGCCCTGAATCTTCACTGTCACCACTGCTCAGCTTGCTAACCTGGCAGCCCATCTCCAGACACTGCTGTGGGGTGCCCTTGCTCTAACATCTCAGACCCCAACTAGACTCACTTGCTCTCCAAATCTATAAACCACAAAAAATGTGAGGGCAGCCTGGAAAGATAAAACTCCTTCCTGAATGTGCATACTAGATCACCAAGGGGGTGTCCCATGCCCCAGTTCATCTGAGTGAATACACAGCCCATGGTCCTTTCCCTAAATCTTAAACAGAAAGCAGCAATCTAATCACTTCTCTGTCCTTCATGTAATCTACCAACTAAAGTACTCATTTCACTCTTCTCTTTCTCTCTCCTTTTCTGTGCTTTAAGCTCTCTCTAGCACCGGAAAATGAATGCCTTCTCAAGACTTCCTGAATACTGCATGTGGCTCCTTTAACTCCGATCTCTTGGCTAAGTCTACAGATGATGATGAATAAAACTATTTTCCCTATGCAACAGGAAAGCTCTATGTTCTTGGTAATCTAGGCTGGGCCTTTCAGATGTTAAAGGTGGGAAAATGAAGGAATCTGAGTAATTCTTATTTAAGACGACCAGCATACTCACAAAACCTTGTCTTACTGCTTAATTGTTTTGTAGAAATTGAATATTTTTTCCTCCATTCATACAGAATTCCTAGAGAATTCAAACAACTAGAGAAAAGCTCAACATTAGAGTGACAAAATTTTTAAATCACATGGATTTTAAACACACATACTATTGTGTTACAACTACTGTTTGGAAGACACTAATTGAATCCATACGCGCCCACAGGCCCATTTTTCAATGTACTTACCTATGTATTAATTATTTCATTTATTTAAAAATGCATACATTGAGGTTCCATGAGAATACGGAACTCACTCAAGATGCTACTCCCAGTAATAGTAGAGTTGGTACTGCAACAATTTGACTCCAAACTGGTATTTTTTTCTACTGTGCCCCATCAGCATTCACTCAAATATTTAAACCACCCTGGTGCTTACTTGGCCAGGTATGAACATTTTCTGCTATACTGTTATCACATGGTAACATCTGGATCAATGGGTTCTAGTTGCTTGCAAATGCTGTATGGTTAGCTCTCTGTGTCTGTGAGTTCTGCGTCTGTGGATTTGACCAATCACAGAATGAAAATATGCAGGAAAAAAACTGCACAAAGTTCCAAAACACGATTCTTGAATTTGCCGTGCACTGAGTACTACATTAAATCCACAGGAATTGAAGTGATGTGTAGGCATCATATTAGGTATTAAAAGCAATCTAAAGATGATTTAAAGTATACAGGATGATGTGTGTAGATTATATGAAAATATGGTATTCTGCCATTTTATATAAGAAAGTCAAGCATCCCCAGATTCTGGTATCTGAAGATGGGTCCTGAAATCAATCTCTCATAGAAACTGAGGGCAACTGTACTTGCTTTAGTCAGTCTTTTCTCCCAATTAGATCAAAATTCTTCTAGATCCAGGTTTTATGCACAGTGATATAGCAGTCTCCCTTAGTCATGGGGGATATGTTCCAAGATTCCCTCAGTGAATGCCTAAAACCTTGGATAGTATGGAGCCTTTTATATACAATGTGCTTTTTTCTATATATGTATGTCTATGATAAAGTTTATTGCATAAATTAGGCATAGTAAGAGATCAACAATAACAACTAATAATCAAATACAATAATTATGACAATACACTGTAATAAAAGTTATGCAAATGTAGTTTCTCCCCCTCTCTCAAAATATCTTATTATACAGTCTTCACCAATTTTTGGACTGGTTAACTTTGGGTAACTAAAACTGTAGAAAATAAAACCTTGGAAAAGGTGAAACTACTGTGTATTATAATGACTGTTATTTACCTGTTGAAGCATTTAAGACCAGCTATTCATGAAAATATACATCCTGCTCATCTGGCACTTTCAATTCCACTCAAATGCCACAGAAAACACAGAGCCAAGGCTTGACCTGTTCTTTCCCTAAGGAAACCCTCCCTTTGTGTTTTCTTAACACTCTGAACTCTCCTCTGTCATAGCGTGACAGCACTTATTAATGATGTCTGAGTTTTCTTGAGGTCATTGACTGTGCCTTGTTATTTATGCTATCCCTAGGAACTATGCATAGCTTAGTTACTGGTTAGGTATTTGATAAATTCTTTGTGGAGTGAATTAATGAACCTAATAGACTTTTTGCAATTGTTCATTCCCTGTGTCTTTATATTTTCACTTCCCACAGACATATATATATATATATATATATATATATATATATATATATATATGCATGTAACTAGTCAAAGGGAAGTAGTGACAAGTGAGAAATGCCAGCAAGACTGAAGGGGTTAAGTCTTCAGCTATGACACTTGCAGCTAAGATACAAGGCCCCTGGTCAGGAGTAAAACAAACCAAACATCTAACTGTTCCTTTTGTTACACCGCACATCCATATGCTTCAATTCGGCTGATTAGCTATGGTGTTTAGAACAGTACCTTAATGAGGAAGGGTCTAGACTCAATTTCTAATTTAACCATTATCAGGTTCCTGGCAGACTATCTCTGCCAAGGCAGCCCACTGCCCTCCCACCTGGGAGAGAGAAGATAAGAGAATGATCTTAATAAAGAACATACTTTGCATTGCCTTCCATATAATTTGCTTTAAAGTTTCTCTTTCTCATTCTCGTTCCATTGCCTTCCTCAACAAAGTATCCTACCTTCTCATTTTAATTGCAATGCAAAGCTTCCCTCAAGTCTGGGAGTCTAAAGGAAAACTAACTGATTTTCAGTTCTGAGAGCAAACTGTTCATGTGGAAACTGTGATGGTTTAGAACTGGGTTCCGCCCAGCAGCACCACCTGTTTCCTTAGGAATGAGAATTTCCTCCCTTAGAAGCTAGCACATCTAAGCACGTAAGCAGAAACAATCCCCAGGTTTGTTGTGACTTGGATGCTATTAACCCAATCTCTGCTTATCCTCACTGCAATAGTTAGGAACAGTAAATCTACAGTGAACATAACTGAAAACTGCACTGAAACAGAACCTTACTCTGGATTAATGTTGGAGGACTGGAGTTTCTTCTTTCCTAGATGATGTATATTTTTAATTCAGCACAAATTTTGCAAGAATAATACCACCACACAGAAACCACAGTGCTCTAATTCACTCATGGGGATGCAACAGCCTTCATAAACAGATCGAAAGGTGCTAGTCCAATTTGAATTACTGCATCATATTCACTCCAGGGCCATCGCTATGTGAAGAGAAAGTGATATAAATTTTCTCCTAGGCAGGCTTGCACTGATCCTGCATGGGAAGCTCACTGCATGGAGAAAGGCCAATTGGGAAAGGGCAGGGAAGCAGAGATGGGCATTCAGAGAAGTTCCATTTTGCACATGGAGTAGAAGGGACTCCCCTGAATGTTAGCAAACAAATCTCAAGTGTTTTTGCTCAACAGTGGCAGAATACAAAATGGCCTTTATGGGTTCATGTGTTTGTAGAGTTCACATTCATCCAGAAAGAGACGGGGAGGGAGAAAGAATATCTCACACATGCAAGTAAATGCCACGAAGGAGAAACACACCCCACTGGCTTTTACTTGCCTGGTTAACAGTTTGAAGTCAGGATTGGCATTATAGCTAGATAATGCACAATAGATCTACAAAGTAGGTTATTTCCCTAAATACAGCCAGGTTTTAAAGTAATATAATAATTGTAATTATTAATGTGATTAATTCTATTAATACATAGTCAATAGTTAATATCATTTCCTATGTTCAGTTTCATGAGCTTATCTACTCAATTTCAGAACGTATCCTTGTCAGATGTATCAAAATTATAAAATTCCACAGCACACCCAGCTTTAGGTCTGCTTTTTATTTTCTTGAGTAATCTGAAGCACAAACATTCTCTGAGTCTAATGCTCCTCAAAAAGAACTCTGAATTGCCAGGACAACTGCTTTTCACATAAATCTATTACTTTGGGAATAGATCTTTACAGCTCAGTATTCAAATGTTAGGAGAACTTTGAAGATAACAGATGGCTGAATTTATTATTGGTTCCTCATATTTATCTTTATTGGTCACTGTTATAGTAATAATAAAAATAATTTAAAGTGTGGATATACCTTAAATTCTAGTTAGAGGCAGTTCTCTTCTAAAAAACAAATGTAATAACACTTGGATCCTTTTTCCCCCCATTTGATAATGATGAGCATTTTATAATATTACCTTAGTGAAAGAAAAATAAAATGTGGCCTGGACAATCAAGATTCCTTCTCTTGGCCTGGGCACAGTGGCACAAAATAGTAATCCGAGCACTATGGGAGGCTAAGGTGGGAGGTTAACTTGAGCTCAGGAGTTCAGGACCAGCCTGAGCAATATGGTGAAATCCTGTTTCTACAAAACAAAACACAACCTAGCTGGGTGTAGCTGTAATCCCAGCTATTTGGGAGGCTGAGGTGGGAGGATTGCTTGGACTCAGGAGGTCAAGGTTGCAGTGAGCCAAAATTGTACTACTGTACTCCAGCCTGGGCAACAGAGTGAGGTGAAACTCCATTTCAAGAAAAAAAATTCTTTTAATATACACCATGCTTTAAAAAGTTTGAATCTAATGTTAGGTACTCCAAATGCAGTTCACCTTGCATTTCATGTAAGTTACAACTTTTCCACAATTGTAACTGGCTCATCATCAGATGGTTATAATCCTTAGAATGCTTATCAAACAAGCCACATGCTGTCTGTCATGCTTCCAGATCTGTTTGAGAGTTTGACCCAGAGAAAATTAAGAATTGAATGACTTGACTGAACTTGATTCTTGCTGGCAAACTCATTTTGAATCTAACTCCCATTTTCCACATCTTAAACGGTTTTTTAAATTTTGTTTTGTTTTTTGCACATTAACACATATTTAGTTATTAAAGCTTGCAGAGGTCAAACCAGCAGTCACACTGGATCTGAATAATGTCCAAAGCAGCACATTAAGTAGCCAGTGTTAATCTGTTGCTAATTTTTTGATAGAGCTGTAGAAGATGGGCAAGAACATCAAATTGGCTGCATTTAAGATAAAATTATGTGTTAAATTTTCTGGACAAGAAGGTGAAAAAGTGGCAAAGAGATGCTTTAAGAATCCATAGTATTGGTCCATCTAGCCTCATGGATGCCAACAGCACATTCTTCTCTGGGCCTGCTATTTAATTTGCATGCTTCTTGTGACACTTGTTCCATGATATTTCAGAGTAGCTTCTCTTAAAGAAACAGATATTGTAAACCACAGTGCATCCAGAAAAGTTGCAGTACCAAATCCTCTTCCAGCCTCAACTCTTGTGGCCACAATATGGTCAGGGTAACCTCAGGTCCTGTGCTCCCTAAGTGGTATAGGTGGAGCTCAGTGGAGACATTCTCACCACTATGCAACTTAGGACAGATCACATTTTCTGAGCCTCAACTACCTGTGAAATGAATTCATCCCCTTAGTCTTCTTCTTTTTTTTTTTTATTGCATTTTAGGTTTTGGGGTACATGTGCAGAGCATGCAATACAGTTGCATAGGTACACATATGGCAGTGTGTTTTGTTTGCTTTCTCCCCTTCACCCACATTTGGCATTTCTCCCCAGGCTATCCCTCCCCACCTCCCCCTCCCACTGGCCCTCCCCTTTTCCCCCCAATAGACCCCAGTGTTTAGTACTCTCCTCCCTGTGTCCATGTGTTCTCATTTTTCATCACCCGCCTATGAGTGAGAATATGCAGTGTTTCATTTTCTGTTCTTGTGTCAGTTTGCTGAGAATGATGTTCTCCAGATTCATCCATGTCCCTATAAACGACATGAACTCATCGTTTCTGATTGCTGCATAATATTCCATGGTGTATATGTGCCACATTTTCCCAATCCAGTCTATCATTGATGGGCATTTGGGTTGATTCCAGGTCTTTGCTATTGTAAACAGTGCTGCAATGAACATTCGTGTGCATGTGTCCTTGTAGTAGAACGATTTATAGTCCTTTGGATATATACCCAGTAATGGGATTGCTGGGTCAAATGGGATTTCTATTTCTAAGGCCTTGAGGAATCGCCACACCGTCTTCCACAATGGTTGGACTAATTTACACTCCCACCAACAGCCCCTTAGTCTTCTTACTGACTTCAGAGAGATGTTATGACGATGCAATAAGACAAAATAAAAAATGCTGTATAATTTGGTATTTGTCTTTATTACAGTTTTAAAGATTCAGGCCATCTGAGTAGTAAACCTTTCAGTGATGATATGAGAGGCAGAAAACAGGCTCCTTGGAAGCACCATCAATCAAGTTAACACTTTATGGAGGCCCCTACCTGCTTTGTCTCTTTTTTGAGAAAATTCAAGGGGCAAAGCAGCTCTGTCCAAGTTTCAGATAGTAATTGGTTTGGAGAATAATCTATTATACTAGTCAGTATAGACAAGGTTATGCTGAAGTAACAACCCCAATATCTCAGTAACGAACTTAGTGAATTTCTTACTGACACAAAGTCTGGGCAACTTCAGGTCTGGGCAGCAGGGCAGTCACTTGTCTTCCCTGGGTAGTGGGTTCTATGTCCTGGTTTCCCAGGACAGTTCAGCTCAAGTTTACTGTCCTGGCAAAATTATTAACAGCACCCCTTTCAGTCCAAAAATCATCTTGGTTTGGATGATAAAGATTATGATCTTCCTATCAATGAAATGACTCAAGTATTTAGCCTGCCCCACTCTCAATATGAAGTTTTCTCTAAGGATGGAAAAGAGAAACTGGAGAATGCAGTATGGATTTTCACTGCCTCATTCCAGAACTGTTTAAGGGCCACTGGCTAGGACCATTCACATGAGCCAACTCACTGCTAGGGTAACTGGTAAATTTAGTCTTCTGAGTGCCCAGCAAAGAGAAGAGAACCAGATACTGGTGCTAATATGATGTCTTTTTTTTTGAGATGGAGTTTCGCTCTTGTTACCCAGGCTGGAGTGCAATGGCGTGATCTTGGCTCACCGCAACCTCCACCTCCTGGGTTCAGGCAATTCTTCTGCCTCAGCCTCCTGAGTAGCTGGGATTACAGGCAGGTGCCACCATGCCCAGCTAATGTTTTTGTATTTTTAGTAGAGATGGGGTTTCACCATGTTGACCAGGATGGTCTCGATCTCGTGACCTCGTGATCCACCTTCCTCAGCCTCCCAAAGTGCTGGGATTACAGGCTTGAGCCACCGCGCCCTCCCTATGATGTCTTCGATATGTGCATTGTGAAGACTGAAGATACATAGGGAACTACTACTCAGTGACTGGCTGCCCAGCCTCACTGACTTTACAGTTTTCTCCTGGTGCTTCAGGGATGAAATTCAAGTAAGGCAAGTAAGTGTTGCTCTTGGTGGCCTTTTCCGATTGTGTGTTACTACTTTTTCCCTCTATTGGGTGACTGAGCTGTCAATATTGAGGCTTTTCTCTCCTCTCCCATCTAGATATTGATTGTCACTCTCCTTTCCCTCATGCCAAATGGATTGCCAGCCGACACAATTAGTTTCCTTGAGATCTTTGAATTGTCCACAAATGCATTCCCTCTGGTCGGAGAATCTTCAAACAGACAACTTTAAAGTCTATCAAGACTTCAGTAAGATAGTCAATAGGCATGTTTTTGATGCAGCCTATTTTATAGGCTATTTATAGCAAATACCTATAAACATAAAAAAGCAGCCTATACTTGCAAAAAACGTTATAACCTTCCAAGTTTTATTGGCAAGGAAAGTGGAAGAGGTGGTTTCTGTCCTGGTTTCTAGGTGGTGTTGATAAAAGGATATTTCTAATGTTTCACTACTTTTACCCAATATTTATTGTTTAAAATACACAACTCCAGACACTTCAATAAGTAGCATGCTTGATCCTTAGGAACACTGAAGTACAAAAGTCTGTCAACATATTTAACAGGTTGAACTAAAAGCTGGGAAAAAAAGAAGTCAATTTAAAAAACTGCCTCTATGTTAGATTATAAACAAAAAGTGAACCCTTATATGATTTACACTGGGATCTCATGAATGTGGATTTTGCCTATCATCATAATCATTTGGTATTTGGATAGGGATTTTTATGCCAGCATCTATGAGACAAAAATAAGATGCCTTCCCTTTTCGCCTTGCCTATCCACACATCATGCATCCTCTAGGCTCTAGCTCAAGTCTCATCTCCTGCATTCCTGACAACTGTGGCCACAAAAGTCTCTCCTTGCTCCTGAAATATGTTTTCCCTGGAACATTTGCAGGAATTCACTGAGATGCTTGTTAAAAGTCTAGATTTCTAGGTCCACTTAAGACCTAGTGAATCGAATTCTCTGGGAGCAGAGGCCAGGAATCTGTGTTTTAAGTAAAGAATAGTCTTACACATGAACAATGAGAAACTCTATTCTATTCTCATATCCTCCTAACTTACTCACAGACTACCCTGGCATGGTTCCATACAAACAAAGCAATTTCATGTATGGGTTTCTTAGTTCAACAACTAATCTATAAGCTCATTAGGGGCCCCCATGCATATCTCAAGTGTTTTCCTACTACCCATATCACACAATAGGTAATCAGTTTATCCTGTGTGGATGGAAATTCCCTAAATTATGAAGCTAAATATTGATTTACCTTATTTGAGGTATATTAAATGCTGAAAAATAGAAGAAAAAGATAAATCTAATTTTACTTCTAATGGTGGAAAGCTTAAAAATAACACCTTATATAATAATAATTATTATTTCCTCATTTATTCATTCATTCATGTATCCCCTCATCCATTTATCTGTTCCTCTATTTGATAATCATCTGTTGAATGCCTATGATGTGCTTTGTGTTGTATGTAACCAGTAACTTAAATGAATGAAGAAAAACTGCCAACAGTAGGAGACGGGTAACTAACAATGACCCCACAATGTAATAAGAGCCAGAAGAGGATGTCAGCAGTGTGAAGAGAGCTGAGCATCAGCAGAGGCTCTCTGGAGATGTTGATGAACTAATTTTTTGAAAAATTAGTTGGACTTAGCTTGATGGAACAGGAATTTTCAAAGATAACTAATGATCTTATTTGCAAATTTTAAATTGCTTATTATGATTTTCTTCATAAGAAACTTGCTTTAACTATGTGCAAAATAGTCCTCTACTGAATGTAAGAGCACTCCATTTTAGTTTGGTATACATGCTGCCATTTTAATCAAACACAAAGCATTATAGATCATTATCAGCACACCTACTTAAGGTTATTCCAATGGAATTACATGCACTTAAACTTATGTTTACTGCTTCATGGGAGTTTGTTAAACACATCCTACTTCTCAAACAGTATCAACCAGGCCTCAAGATAATGCTCCTCCAATGGGTATGTATGCATGTTTGAAGCACCTGTCTCATTATAATCCATATATTTGTGTATGTATTCCCAACATTTTTTGATGCTCAGGTTTCTTTTAGTCTTTGGAATATGTTTTTCTTGATCATGGATGTCTATGAGAAAATAAAAAGTAACCATATCAGAATATCTGCTGCTAAGAAAGAACTGCTATGATAAAACTAGTACCAATAACAGCAAAATTCCCCAACCTGAAGGCTGACATAAACACAAGTCAAGTGTCCTCAAGTATTTTTTATCATGGAAGACAAGCTTTTACACAGCACTTTTGTTGTACATTTCTGATGAATGAAAAGGATTTTGGAAATACAGTAACTTTAGGCCAAAATAGTGTCCATTTATTCTTAAATTGTCAATGGTACAAAAAAGATAAAAGTAAGGATACTTGAGGGGAAAGGGCAGAGAATCTATATGCTGAAACTAACTTTTGAAACTTTTCTTTGATATTTAAAAGAATAGAAAAAGAAGCATGATTCTCAGATAATAGTATAAAATAAAGGAAAACTAAACATTGATAAACACTAAATTCTCAAGTGATAGATTTTTAAGATGTAAATAATGAGTGATAATATACTACATTGATTAAACTGCTAGAGAATACCATGACACTATGAACA
Organism: Callithrix jacchus; assembly: GCF_049354715.1. Classification (NCBI taxonomy): domain Eukaryota; kingdom Metazoa; phylum Chordata; class Mammalia; order Primates; family Cebidae; genus Callithrix; species Callithrix jacchus. The sequence continues at coordinate 97,587,271 of NC_133507.1, read as the reverse complement.
GATACACACAACATTATTTTCTATCTTAAAGCTGTGCTATGGGATTTTTAGATCCAGGATTGTAAGACTTCCCCCTACCCTCTCTACACCAACACGAGAAACTATGCAGACCTTTACTTTCTTTCCATTCACAGAATTTTACTGTAATATCGATACAGACAATAGTACCTATGCTGCACAGATGTTAAAAATCAAGTAATAAGCAAGATAACCTCATTCCAGTTATCATTGCCTCCCCCAAAACAAAGGACTGTGCTGAAAGAAGCGCAGATTTAATTGTAAAGTGCAAAGACTTCCCCCAGCTTGGAAAACAGAGGAAAGGGGCTGTTCTGCAGCAGCCAGTTAGCACATGGTCCCCTAGGACTTAATTATCTATATCTTGTTAGGCTATAATAGGGGCTCTAAAATGATATTGCAGGTTTTCTGCAACCAAGAAACTGATTAGTGAAGTTGAGTAAATCAAATGTTGATGTTCTTCTTATGGGTGAACAGGGACAGCAACCACAGCCTTCAATAGAGAGCCTTCATTATCACACAGCAGTTAATAAGTGTGGCTATTTGAAGCACATCAGTACAGAAGACAGGGCTTGTATCCACATCAACTGGCAGTGTGTTTGGTGTTGCTCATTTCCTGCCCAGTTTGGAAAGAAGGGATGGTTCTCATTCTCTGAGCCACGTTGCTGCTCTCCTTGCTTTGACACCATACTCTTCAGGGGATTCTGTATGTTCCTGATAATTTCAACGGCAACGCCAATTAGAATATTTACAGATACAGCGGTCTTTGAGCCCTCGTTTGCATGGCTGTTGCTGGACCCCTTGCTTCTACCCTCTCTTGTCTCTTCTAACCTCTTCTTTCATGCTGCCCTCTTCGTAGCTGTTTTTTCTTTTTTCTCTCTCCACCAGCACTTCTTTGTCAGATGGCAAGAAGGAAACTTTACCCCAATGGGTGCTTTCTTTGTCTTCTTTTTTTCCCATTGCAACCTATTCTGCTTTTCTCTCTTCTCCCCATGACCTGTTCTGAAAAGTAATTTATATGTTCTGCTTTCACATTTTTCCCACCAAATTACCATTATCAACTAACTTCTATCTGACTTTGCCCTGATCACTATAGTCTGTGTGGCTTCTTAGCATCAGTGGGCTTGAAGTCTTCACCTTCAATGGCCTTTTCTGTATCTTTCTGGTTATGTGTGTGCTTGCATTGGCCACCCCTTCCCTCCTGAAGTTTTGCTCTCCCTTGCCTTCATGACTGCCTTCTCCAGAGTCTCCTCCTTCCTGTCTCAGTGCCTACTGCTCTCTTCCATCACCTACAGATGGCCACACCCATGTTTAGGATCTCAGTCTTCTGTTTGCTCTATCTGTTCATTCTGTGTCTCAAATCATTTATTGTCCCCTTTCCTTCATATTTCCAAATCTAAATCTCTAAGCCTACACCTGGCTTTCCTATCACCTACTGGGCATGCTCAACATCTGCCCCACTAGCACCTTAATCTCAGCATACCTATAGGTGCCAGTCACCATGTCTCGCCTACACTCTCTGCCATCTGCCTTATGAAATTAGGTACTGTCTACCGGTCCTGGAGAGCAGTAACACCCCTTCTTGTGCTTTCCCTGGTGGTTCAGGAGCATATAGTCTGGGAACTGCATTTTTTCACACTTCACTGTCAACTTTCAGGACCTGTTAATAAGGTGCCCTGGGAGTATTTTGAAGGCTGAAAACAGGTGACATTTTTCTTCCTTTGCCAACAGTGGTGGGATTAGTGTGTGCTTTGGAAACATCGGGTTTTGGCGCATTTGGCTGGACTCTGCACCGTCCTCTTTGTAAGCAGGCTACAGGGCCGTTGGGCTGCTGTGACACTCATAGCAATTCCACACATATTCCACCTTTGGTAGTTTATTAGTCCATTTTCACACTGCTGATAAAGACATACCTGAGACTGGGCAGTTTACAAAATATAGAGGTTTATTGGACTTATGTTCCACATGGCTGGCGAGACCTCACAATCATGGTGGCGCGTAAAAGGCGCATTTTACATAAATGGCAGCAGGCAAAGGAAGAGAACTTGTGCAGGGAAATTCCCATCTTTAAAACCGCCAGATCTCGTGAGACTCATTCACCACCATGAGAACAGAGCGGGAATGACCTGCTCCCATAATTCAATCACCTCCTGCTGGATTCCTCCCACAACACAAGGGGATTGTGAGAGTCACAATTCAAGGTAAGATTTGGGTAGAAACACGGCCTAACCATATCAGGTCATATCAGTAAGCTCCTAATTCAAAGGCCACAGCTCATCCTGAACTTTACAGCCATTAGAGGCCCCCTGGACTTTTGCTCCTTGAACCCTTTTCTTGTGTAGGCATCTACATCCTGGTTTACAGCCTTCTGTGTTGGAAGTGTCTTTACAGACACTATTTTACTGACTGACAATGATGCCATCCCAGTCACAGGATGAAGGACCTGGAGCATCTTTTCAACTGCTTTCTCTTTCCCATCAAAATCCCAACTCTTCCCAAGCACTGCTAATTCCTTCCATTCTATAGCTTCCTCTTTGACCAAAGCCTCTATTTGCTGTCCTTGAACTGCTCTTAAAGTCTCCTAACCTGTCACTCTATCATCCTCACCTGAGAGCAGGTCAATCTACTTCAAACAACAATTTTTACAATTATTCGACTGAAAACCTTATATAGATCCATCCTTACTGTCCATAAACCAAAGACTGAACCACATAGGAAGGCATTTGAAATACACCCTATTCCTATGGTCTTATGTCCCCATGTTCTTCTCATGTGCTATATGTGCAGTTAGCCATGGCTACTTGGGATTCACTCTTATATACCTTTGCTTTTTTGCCTCCAGACCTACTTTTCATTTTCCCTCTTAGGATGTGACTCCCTTCCACTGCCAGTGAAGCTGTTCAAATTCTGCAAGAATTAGTCCAAATGCCACTAGAAATCTCCATATCCAAATAGTTTCCTGCCACATTTTAAAACTTAACCTATAGAATTCATCACATTCTCAGTTGTTGCATCTCAACAGGTGTGCTATCCCTTGTGGTGCAATACAAGTACCACTTAACTTTCAGTTTAATTATGCTGTCTATGCTGGGCTTGATTCTTTGTTTATCAAACTTTGAACACCAAGAAAACATTAGAGCAAGTTCACTTACCATGTTTGTGATCCAAACTAGAACCTAGCCTTACTAAGATCTGGGCACTGTGGTCTTAACACAATTTCAGCTTTACCTATTCAATATTAAATGATGTACTCCAGTGAACTACACAAACCTCTTTGGCAAACTGCAGTTTTATAGAGACTACTGCTTAAAATTAGTAGGTCATGCAATCATAAACTTTCTCACGTATAATGTTTTCTATTTCAAAACTTTCTAATTTGTAAGCAAGATCTAATATTCTAAGTGAGTAAATACATACATATTAAGTTGATTCATATAGAATTGCTGACATTTGATCACATTTGACCTACAAAAAATGATAGTTTCATATGGTTCAACCTTATAAACACATTCAAGTGAATGTTTGATGCATAGTAATTTTTTCACAGCAAAAAATTTGCTTTATCTAATAAAGCACAGTGAACACATACACTTTACAATGGACAAGCCTGATGGTAAAGGGCTTTAATAATGACAGCAGTAATCATGGTTAACGTTTATTGAGCACTTACCATATACCAACCATCATGGTAAGAATGTTACATGAATTTTTCTTATCGTGACTCAATTTTAATCACCATTTGATAGATGAAGAAACGTGCTGCTTGAAGTGGCCAAGTAATTTGTCTAAAGTCAGATAGCTACTAATTGGTGGAAGAATCTGAAATAAAGAAGACTTCTTCAAGAGTTTTCACTTTTGACCAGATAAAAGAACTGAACTATTTTCTTTTTCTCACGGAGACATTCTGATTTTTCATTCCTTGGTCCTTCCTGGTAATACCAGGAGGAAGGATGAAGAATAAATATAACCCATGGAAGAGCTCAAACGCCCACTCCTCCACAAAGCCTTCCTTGCTCACAGGGCTCCGATCTCTCTGCTTCTTGTCCTGCTCCATGGTTGCAAACATGTCTGAATTTTCCAAATAATGATAAAGCTCTACCAGAGAAATGTAGTCTTAACACAAATGGCATCTAATGTGCACTGTTTCCTGGAGCAAGGAGTGGTGGATGTTTTATTTCCATCTAAACACAATCCATTCATTTGCCCATTAATTATTGAGTCTTAACATTGCTGGGTGCAAACAATACTGAGATACAAGACCCAGTCTCTACTCAAAAGGAACTTGCTACTGATGAATGAGAAGATGAGCAAGTGTGTCGACAAAACAGAACACAGTAAGTACCATGACAGAAGTAGCTAGACTGTGCTGACAACAGAGAGGTGAGCCACCTGGCAGTGGGAGGGGAGGTGATTTACAGAGAAGGTTTTCCAGAACTGAAATTGTTGTGGTGAAGCCTGGAAAGGTAAGGAGGCCTCACCAATGGAAGGACGTGAGAAAAGGCTGTCCAACAAGAACAGCAGGTACAAAGGCACAAAAAGGCCTCCAATGTTTGGGTGGCTGTGAGTATTGGTGTGTCTCCAGGACATAAGCAAAATATTAGAGAGGTGGGAGAGAGAAAAGAAATAGGAAGGAGAAAGAAAGGAAGAAAGAAAAGAGCAAATTTGCTCCTGAATTTAGCAAAATTCAGATGGCAGTAAAAGCAGTAGCCCCATGTTCCCCAGTAAAACCAAATAAAATCTGAGCTACTGTCAAGTGGCAAGATCAATGCCAATGTCCACCAGGCCCAGGTCTACACACACAAGAGCTTGGTGTGTGAGAGTTGAGTAATCAGCACGTGGAGTCTGATGATTTATAACAGATTTTGCAAATGGTTGGAAATATGGTCACATAGGCACAAAAAAAGGTGATAAAAATAAAGAAGTTTCTATTTCTACCTGTTTTGATAATAGCAGCTCTTTAGCTGAACAGATGGTGCATTTCACCAAAATCTGATGGAAACAAATCTTTACAGGCCTTCTGTATTAAGAAACAATTTAGCAGCCTTCCCAAGAGACTTGGAATGTTCTTTGTCTAAATAAATATAATACAAAGAAAATGGTCTTTTGGAATCCTTAATTAAATAGTATTAATGCTATAGAAAAAAGAGTGGTTTGACTGCTATCTAAAATAAATCATAATAAAAAAAAGAGAAGATTTTCCAAGTCTGGACACGTTGCTAGCAACATTCAGTGTAAGGAAAAATTTCACTATGTTTCTTTTAAAAAGTTTTAGTCTGAAAGGTTCAAGAAAGTATCGCTGAGTCTGGCCAATAGAACAGAGCTAATGGCCACAGCCAAGGTGATCAACTTCACCAAGAAGATGTCAGCTTGCCTAACTAAAAAAATATATTTTGATGGGGAACTAATAGATGTGGCAATACAATATTTATGGATTGCCACTCAAATGAAAACACATTTTAATATGTAATTGAGAGACATAACAAATGTATAATGCCTTCTACATTTCAAAATTTGTATTGAATAATGGTAAAGGACAAGGAAACTAGCCCATTGTCCACTGATTGATATGCAGTGTGAAATGTGTTCAATATTTATATCCTTTCCACACCAACCTTCTATTTTTATTTATATGATCATTTCCTGACAAACATAATATGAACAATGTCTACAGAATTTTTATTAACAAAGTGAAAAGACAATACCTCTGTGTCTATATAAAACCATCTGCTAATGTCTCATGTCAAAAGCTATGTATGTTTTTTCCTTTGTTCTTCCTATATTTTCTGAAGGCAACTATTCTTATTAAATTAATCCTGTCCACCTTCAAGGCATTTATGCATTCTTCTGGCATTTTACATTCTTTGGGAAACTCCTGGGTATGCAGATTTCATTACAAAAATTCTTAAAACCAAAGCAGGGTCAGGGTTTGGAAGTCTAATATACCTTTCCTTTGCTAATGTAGAACCAGAGGGCTATACACAAATATAGTATTTCATTTTGCAATTAAGTTCAGGTGAATTATTCAAACTTCAAAATGTGAAATATGCCATGATTATCATTATTCAAACCCCTGTAATTCTCCTTTATTTTTGAAAGGAAACATGGCTGAAGGTGCCTGATTAGTAATGAACAAAGGTACAACATTCTTGCATGCAGATTCTGAAAAAAAAATATATTTTCTAGCACTTTAAATCTTCCTCTTTTAACTAGACAATATGCTTATTCTACTGAAAAATTATCATGTGCACCTTGGGACTTTTCTGTAAGGCAAGTTCCTCCCCTCCTCACTACTTTGCTGTCTCCCCAATCCCCCAAAACACATGAAAGCAGTAACACAAAAGAGATTTCCCTGGACTGAAGTGGAGGCCCCAGAACATACTTTATAATCAAGATCATGCTTTACAACGGGCAACGCTTCTCCCCTGCTACTTAATTTCTCAGGGTTATACAAGATGGTGAAAAATGAAAGAGCAGCAAATCAAAGCTCTTAATAAAGGGCAAGCAAAGGCAAGGAGAAGAGTCTTTTCAAATCTTCCTCAGTCTCTAACTCAAGTCAATACTGCCCCAGGAAGCTTGCATTGACCTTGCAGGTCTGGATTTGTGGGGATGCAAGATGGCTGAATAGGAACAGCTCTGGAGTGCAACTCCCAATGAGAACGCAGAGGGTGAGTGTTCACTGCATTTCTAAATGAGTTTTTACTGCCCAACCAGGATATTCCTGGGCAGAAAAGTGCTGTGAGTCTCCAGCATGGCTGTTTCAGCCATCACAGCAGGTCTCTGTACAAAAACTCACACAAATCTGGGTGGCTATTTCAACTGATGCCTGGAATACCTAGGAGACAGAGTCGCCCATTCAACTGAAAAAATGGGGACTGAAACAGGGAGCCAGGTGAACTGGCTTGGTGGGTCCCACCCCCACAAAGACAAGCAATCTGAAATGCTCTGGACTAACAGTTTCACAGCAAGCACAGTTGAACGCGGGACAGTCCAGCTCTGTGGGGGGAAGGGTGTTAACCACTACCAAGGCAGTCCACCATTACTGAGGCAGTCTACCATTACTGAGGCAGTCCACCATTACCGAGGCAGTCTGCCATTACCGAGGCAATCTGCCATTACCAAGGCAATCTGCCATTACCGAGGCAATCTGCCATTACTGAGGCAGTCTGCCATTACAGAGACAGTCCACCATTATGAAGGCAGATAGCCATTACCAAGGCAGTTCTATCTATACCTCTGTAAACAAACCACAAGGAAGTTCACATAGCAGCTGGGCAGAGCCCACAGAAGCTCATCAACGCCTTTGCTGGCAGACTGTGACTAGGCCATCTCCTTGCTGGGCAGGGTAGCTCTGAAGAAAGGCAGCAGCACAACAGCAACTTATAAATAAACCCCCACCTTCTGAGGACAGAGCATCAGGGAAAAAAAGGTGGTTATAAGTTCCGTTGCAGCAGACTTAAAGGTACCTGTCCAGCAGCTCTGAACAGAAAAACAGAGCTCACAGCTCAGCACTTGAGCTCCTATAAGGGACAGACTGTCTCCTCAAGCAGCTCCCCAACCCCAGTATATCCAAAGAGACATCTCATAAAGGAGAGCTCAGGGTGACATCTGGCAGGTATCCTTCTGGGACAAAGATAACAGAAGAAGAAACTGGCAGCAACCCTTACTGTTCTGCAGCTGAAACAGGTGATCCCCAGGCAAGCAGGATCTGGAGTGAACCTCCAGCAGTCCTATAGCAGTCCTATAGCAAAGGGGCCTGACTGTTAGAAGGAACACTAAAAAACAGAAAGAAACAACTGCATCATCAACAAAAAGGATGTCCACTAAGAGACCCCATCCAAAAGTCACCAACTACAAAGACCACAAGTAGATAAATCCACAAAGATGGGAAGAAACAAGTGCAAAAATGATGAAAACACCCAAAACCAGAATGACTCTCCTCCTCCAAGTGATCACAACTCATCACCAGCAAGGGAACAAGGCTGGATGGAGAATGAGTCTGATGAACTGACAGAAACAGGCTTCAGAAAGTGAATAATAATAAGCTTTTTTGAAATAAAAGAGCATGTTGTAACACAATGCAAAGAAACTAAGAACCTTGAAAAAAGGTTTGATGAAATGCTAATGAGAATAAACAGCTTAGAGAAGAATATAAATGAATTGATGGAGCTGAAAAACACAACACGAGAAATTCACAAAGCATACACAAGTTTCAATAGCCGAATCTACCAAGCAGAAGAAAGGATAGTAGAGTTTGAAGATCAACTCAATGAAATAAAATGAGTAGGCAAGATTAGAGAAAAAAGAGTAAAAAGAAATGAACAAACCTCCAAGAAATATGGGATTATGTGAAAAGACCTAATCTACGTTTGATAGGTGTACTAGAATGTGACGGAGAGAATGAATCCAAGCTGGAAAACACTCTTCAGGATATTATCCGGGAGAACTTCCCCAACCTAGCAAGGCACGGCAATATTCAAGTCCAGGAAATACAGAGAACACCACAAAGATATTCCTCAAGAAGAGCAACCCCAAGGTACATAATCATCAGATTTACCAGGGTTGAAATGAAGGAAAAAAAGGCTGAGGGCAGCCAGAGAGAAAGGTCAGGTTACCCACAAGAGAAGCCCATAAGAATCACAGCAGATCTCTGAGCAGAAACCCTACAAGCCAGAAGAGAGAGGGGGCCAATATTCAACATCGTTAAAGAAAAGAACTTTCAACCTAGAATTTCATATCCAGCCAAACTAAGCTTTATAAGCGAGGAGAAATAAAATACTTTATGAACAAGCAATTGCTCAGAGATTTCATCACCATCAGGCCTGCCATATAAGAGCTTCTGAAAGAACCACTAAACATAGAAAGGAACAACTAGTACCAGCCACTCCAAAAACATACCAAATTTAAAGAGCATCGACACAATGAAGAAACTGTGTCAACTAATGGGCTAAACAACCAGCTAGCATCAAAATGGCAGGATCAAATTCACACATAACAATATTAACCTTAAATGTAAATGGGCTAAATGCCCCAGTCAAAAGACACAGAATGCAAATTGGATAAAAAGTAAAAAATCATCAGTGTGCTGTATCCAGGAAACCTATCTCATATGCAAGGATACACATAGGCTCAAAATAAAGGGATGGAGGAAGATTTATCAAGCAAATGGAGAGCAAGAAATTCCAGGAGTTGCAATCCTAGTCTCTAAAATAGACTTTAAACCAACAAAGATCAAAAGAGACAAAGGAGGGCATTACATAATGGTAAAAAAAATCAAAGCAACAAGAAGAGCTAACGATCCTACATATATACACACCCAATACAGGAGCACCCAGATACATAACACAAGTTTTTAATGACCTACGAAGAGATTTAGACTCCTACACAATAATTGTGGGAGACTTTAACACTCCACTGTCAATATTAGACAGATCAACAAGACAGAAAATTAACAAGGATATCCAGGACTTGAACTCATATCTGGACCAAGCAAACCTAATAGACATTTACAGAACTCTCCATCCCAAATCCACAGAATATACATTCTTCTCAGCATCACATCACACCTACTCTAAAATTGACCACATAATTGGAAGTAAATCACTCCTCAGCAAATGCAAAAGAATGGAAATTATAACAAGCAGTCTCTCAGACCACAGTGCAATAAAATTAGAACTAAGGATTAAGAAACTAACTCAGAACCACACAAATTCATGGAAATTGAACAACTGGCTCTTGAATGTTGACTGGATAAACAGTGAAATGAAGGCAGAAATAAACATGCTCTTTGAAACCAATGAGAACAAAGACACAACACACCAGAATCTCTGGGACATGCTTAAAGCAGTGTTTAGAGGAAAATTTATAGCAATAAATGCCCACATGCAAAGCAAGGAAAGATCTAAAACTGATGACCTATCATGAAAATTGAGAGCTAGAGGAGCAAGATCAAAAAAAAAAACCTCAAAAGCTAGCAGAAGACAAGAAATAACTAAGATCAGAGCAGAACTGAAGGAGATTGAGACATAAAAGAATTTCAAAAAATTAATAAATCCAGGAACTTTTATGAAAAGATCAACAAAGTAGACCACTAGCCAGATTAATAAAAAAGAAAAGAGAGTAGAATCAAATAGATGCAATAAAAAATGATAAAGGGGATATCACCATTGATTCCACAGAAATACCATCAGAGATTACTACAAACAACTCTATGTGCATAAACCAGTAATCCTGGAAGAAATGGGTAAATTCCTGGACACTTGCACCCTCCCAAGGCTAAACCAGGAAGAAGTCGAAACCTTGAATAGACCAATAACAAGGGCTGAAGTTGAGGCAGCAATTCATAGCCTACCCAGCAAAAAAAAGCCCAGGTCCAGATGGGTTCACAGCTGACTTCTACCAGACATACCAAGAGGAGCTGGTACCACTCCTTCTGAAACTATTTCAAACAACACAAAAAAGATAGAATCCTTCCCAAATCATTTTTGAGACTAACATTGTCCTGCTGCCAAAGCCTGGCAGAGACTCCACAAGAAAAGAAAACTTCAGGCCAATATCCCTGATGAACATAGATGTAAAAATCTTCAATAAAATGCTGGCAAACTGATTGCAACAGCACATCAAAAAGCTTATCCATCACGATCAAGTAGGCTTCATCCTGGGGATACAAGGCTGTTTCAACATACACAAGTCTATAAATGTAATCCACCAAATAGAACCAAAGACAAAAACCACATGATTATCTCTTTAGATACAGAGAAGACCTTTGACAAAATTCAACAACGATTTATGCTAAAAACTCTTAAAAAACTAGGTATTGACAGAACGTATCTCAAAATAATAAAACCTATTTATGACAAACCAACAGCCAATATCATACTGAATGGGCAAAAACTGGAAGCATTCCCTTTGAAATCTGGCACTAGACAAGAATGCCCTATCTCACCACTCCTGTTCAATATAATATTGGAAGTTCTAGCCAGAGCAATCCAGCAAGAAAAAGAAATACAGGGTAATCAGTTAAGAAAGGAAGAAGTCAAATTCTCTCTATTTGTAGATGACATGATTGTATATTTAGAAGACCCCATCATCTCAGCCCAAAATCTGCTGAAATTGAGAAGCAACTTCAGCAAAGTCTCAGGATACAAAATCAATGTCCAGAAATCACAAGCATTCCTATACACCAATAACAGACTTAAAGAGAGCCAAATCAAGAATAAACTGCCATTCACAATTGCTACACAGAGAATAAAATGCCTAGAAATACATCTAACCAAGGATGTAAAGAACCTCTTCAAGGAGATCTACAAACCACTGCTCAAGGAAATAAGAGAGTACACAAACAGATGGAAAAACATTCCATGCTCATGGTTAGGAAGAATCAAGATTGTGAAAGTGGCCATGGGGCCCAAAGTAATTTATAGATTCAATGCTATCCCCATCAAGCTACCTCTGACCCTCTTCACAGAACTGGAAAAAGACACCTTAAACTTCATATACAACCAAAAGAGAGCCTGCATAGCCAAGACAATTCTAAGCAAAAAGAACAAAGCTACAGGCATCATGCTGCCTGATTTCAAACTATACTATAAGGCTACAGTAGTCAAAACAGCATGTACTGGTCCCAAAACAGAGATATAGAGCAACAGAACCAAACAGAGGCCTCTGAGGCAATGCCACACATCTACAACCATCTGATCTTTGACAAACCTCACTGAAACAAGCAATGGGGAAAGGATTCCCTTTGTAATAAATGGTGTTGGGAAAACTGGCTGGCAGTGTGCAGAAAGCAGAAACTGGACCCCTTCCTGACACCTTATACTAAAATTAATGCCAGATGGATTAAAGACTTAAACATAAGACTTGGGCCGGGCACGGTGGCTCACGCCTGTAATCCCAGCACTTTGGGAGGCCGAGATGGGTGGATCACAAGGTCAAGAGATTGAGACCATCCAGGTCAACATGGTGAAACCCCATCTCTACTAAAAATACAAAAAATTAGCTGGGCATGGTGGCGCGTGCCTGTAATCCCAGCTACTCAGGAGGCTGAGGCAGGAGAATTGCCTGAGCCCAGGAGGCGGAGGTTGCGGTGAGCCAAGATTGCGCCATTGCACTCCAGCCTGGGTAACAAGAGCGAAACTCCGTCTCAAAAAAAAAAAAAAAAAAAGCAAACAAACAAAAAACATAAGACTTAACACCATAAAAACCCTAGAAGAAAACCTAGGCAAAACCATTTATGACATAGGCATAGGCAAGGACTTCATGACTAAAACACAAAAAGCATTGGCAACAAAAGCCAAAATAGACATATGGGATCTAATTAAACTCCAGAGCTTCTGCACAGCAAAAAAAAAAAAAAAAAAAAAAAAAAAAAAAACAATATTAGGGTGAACCAGCAACTAATGGAATGGGAAAAAATTTTTGCAATCTACCCATCTGACAAAGGGCTAATATCCAGAATCCACAAAGAACTAAAACAGATTTACAAGAAAAAAACAAACAACCCCATCAAAAAGTGGGTGAAGGATAAGAATAGACACTTTTCAAAAGAAGACATATATGAGGCCAACAAACATATGAAAAAATGCTCATCATCACTGGTTATTAGAGAAATGCAAATCAAAATCACATTGAGATACCATCTCATGCCAGTTAGAATGGCAATCATTAAAAAATGTGGAGACAACAGATGCTGGAGAGGATGCAGAAAATTAAAAACACTTTTACACTGTTGGTGGGAGTGTAAATTAGTACAATCATTGTGGAAGACAGTGTGGCTATTCCTCAAGGATCTAGAAATAGAAATTCCATTTGATCCAGCAATCCCCTTACTGGGTATATATCCAAAGGATTACAAGTTGTTCTATTATAAAGACACATGTACATGTATGTTCATTATGGCACTGTTTACAATAGCAAAGACCTGGAACCAACCCAAATGCCCATCAATTATAGACTGGACAAGGAAAATGTGGCACATATACACCATGGAATACTATGCAGCCATAAAAAGTGATGAGTTCATGTCCTTTGTAGGGACATGGATGAATCTGGAAACCATCATTCTCAGGAAACTGACACAAGAATGGAAAATCGAATATCGCCTATTTTCACTCATAGGCGAGTGTTGAACAATGAGAATACATGGACAGAGGGAGGGGAGCATCACACACTGAGGTCTGTCAGGGGGAATTAGGGGAGGGACAGCAGCGGGTGGGGAGTTGGAGAGGGATAACATGGGGAGAAATGCCAGATACAGGTGACCAGGATGGAGGCAGCAAACCACATTGCCATGTATGTACCTATGCAACAATCCTGCATGTTCTGCACATGCACCCCAGAATCTAAAGTGCAATAAAATATTTTTTTAAAAAGAAGTGATTTGTGGTCTGTAACACTATTTTATCACTCACATTTTTGTCTTCCATAGTTCTCCTCAAATGTCCTGGGGTGCCTACTCTGTCTACATCCCAACCCAAACAGAATGGTAGTCATCTCTTCATCCCACCATGCAACCTAGGCAATGCAGTGGCCCTATGCAATGAGCACCGAGCAATCGGGTTTTCTTAGGAAGCCACATAGAAGCGGCCTGAGATCTTAAGGGCACAGTGCCTTGTTTTTCCTTTCCTTTTCTTTTTTTTTCTGTCTTTTTTTTTTTTTTTTTTTTTGCATTTTTAAATTGTACTTTAGTTTCTAGGGTACATGTGCAGATCATGCAGAATTGTTGCATGGGTACATACACGGCAAGATGGTTTGCTGCTTCCATCCCCATCACCTATATATGGCATTTCTCCGCTTGTCATCCCTCCCCTACCTCCCCACCCCACCGCTGTCCCTCCCCTAGCCACCTGCCCCAACAGACCTCAGTGTGTGATACTGTGTTGCTTTTTTTTTTTTTTTAAGTAATGATCCATCAGAATACTGGCATACTGTCTACTAAAGAGTTATCATTTCCAAGGGACAATGAATGATTTGCATAGGATTTCAATAGAAAGTAGAAGTGCAAAGTGGTTAGGACTAACAGTTCTGGTTCAGACAGGCTGGGTTTAGGTCTTCCACTTATACTAGATTTAATATCTGCTACTTAGATTTCTTATCCCTCTGCCTCAGTGTTCTGACTCCTAGAACAGTGTACGAATACTTACCACATCCTAGAGGCACTATGAAAATGACATGAATTTAAAGGACTCAGAATATCTAGGGCTCTGCACAGCAAGTGCTCCTGTTGCCTAAGTGCTCCTGAAATGTATTTCTCATTTGTACAGGGATCCACAACAATTGGCAGGAGCCCTTGAAAGACAGGCTCCTAAGGCTTTCATGCAGTTTGCTTTTGGCAGATACTCCGAGGCAGGAGGAATATCAATCTTTGGCTACCGTAATTCCCAGGAAATTTTATGTTAAAAAGAAGCCAGTTCATGGTCAGTTTGATATAGTCACAGAACAGGGCTAGAAGGTGTGCTGAGCGGAGGGTGCCTAGAAGACTTCCCCCCATTTAGCCTTGTTGATATTTGAAAGTCAACCATTAGAAATTCATTTCTCTAGCTTCAAATTCTTGCCTACTAAAATGCAATGACTCTTGGAAGGAAACGATATGAACGAAGAAACAGGCCCAACCATGGGAATGGAGACAACTCTGAAGTAGACTTCTAATTCTACTTTTCTACTGTGTCCTGTGATACTGTGGATTACACATCCTGAAACTTGTGTTTCAGCAACTGTAAACTAGGGATAATTTACTACGTTGCTATATGGAGTGGCAATTATAGAAAACCACATAGCAGAGTGCCTGGTAGATAGGAGGCACTCAGTATGTTGCAGCTCTTTTTTTGTTATTATCATTCAACTCATTGGGGAGTTTATCAGATTTTTCTGAAGCAAAAGTTAATCAATAGGGTATTTTGATAGGGGATAAAGAGAAGCAAAGAGGAGGGGACTGATCAGTGGTGGGGAGAGTTGGAGCAGGGGAAGGAAGAAAAAGTGGAGAATGATGAAATGGAAGCAAACTTCACCTGCCTTGAATGTCAGGGCCTGGCCTGCAGAAGACTTTGCCTTTCCTGCCATACTGTTTTATACCTGAATTGAAGTTCCTTAATTAAGAATAGAAAAATGATCCTTCAAATATTTATCCCTGAACTGATTATTCCTTGAACTTGTATCCCAAGAAAAGGAGATGAAGCCACATAAGATTTAGCAGTCGGCATTTTGATTGTCCCCTTATTGCCACTTGAGCACTAGGCCTAAGTGTGCACTGAATGTATCTAATCATATTAGAAAAGTGGAGAAAGCAACGCAAATCAAACCTAAGAGAAGGAAGCAGCTAACTGTAGATAAAAATCACAATGAGGACTAAAATGTAACTTCCTCTGAGACAGGCAATAATTATTATTAAAAACAAGCTCACTTATGTCCACTGGTTTACCTTTCCCTTAGTGAAATCTGACAAGGCCTGTGTGGGCCGGACCCTGCACACTGCTATGGGAGGGCACTGGAGCAGCGTCCTGCCTTCTCCTCCAGGTGGTCACTCACCAGCCATGTGGCACTGGCCAGTTACTACCTCCCCACACTTCAGTTTCCTCATCAGCAAAATGTGCTTGTCAGAAAATTGTTACTTAATAAATGCCAAATCCTAGCTAATTATAACTGAAGTCATTTACTAATTTGGTATTTATTATGCATCTGCCACATCTTAAGTGCTGCTGCAGACACTGGAACAACAAAAGAAGACATCATGGGAGTCTGTCTTTGCTTAGCTAAAGACAGGAAGGTTGCTAAGAAACACAACATAATGAACATTCAAATGATAAGCTGCAGAATGTGGACTCGGACCCTATTGCTAGACGAGAAACAATGAGGGTTTACCTAACTAAAGAGGTGTTTGAAAAGCTGAGTCTTACGGGGTTAGCTGCAGGCAAGGCACCACTTGGTGCAGATGAGGGATGTGCTGGACCCAGACTAGGGCAGAAAACGGAAGAGGGGAAATAAAGATATACATAAAAGAGACATTTTCGGGAGTCAACAGGACTCAGAGGCAAGTGCATGAATGCATGAAGACAACAAAAGCCAGAAGGAACTCTGGGGTTCAGGTAAAGGGGTTTTACAGTCGCAACCACAGAGGAATTTCAAGAAGAGTTGCCGGGTGGGGCATAGAATAACTATACATGTGTTTATTGTTATTAAATTTCATTTCATCCTATTAAAAGCATTCTGTCCTTTAAGGACTAAAAGTCTGGAAGAACAGAATTCGTTCAAAATAAATACACTGATGTGAGCTGCATGCAATAATGTGCAAGACACAGGCTAGGCAGAAGGTGGCTGTGCCATACCAGGTCAAGGACCACCTCGCTGCACAAGGCAAAATCTAAGTGGGATTGTGAAAGGTGGAGAAGCAATCACCAAACAGACTAGGGGAGGAAGACTAGTCCAGGGATAGGGAAAAACTTGTGCAAAAATGCAACGGTGGAAAAAAGCAGAGCCCATGAAGTGGAAGGTGTCAGAGAAATGCATTTAGGCACCAGGATGGACAATGTCAGCAGCTGCCTACTTGTGGTAATGACACAAATGCCAAAATAACCTCCCCCTCTGCCTGGGAACACACACTAACCCTCCATTCAGCACACCCCCTCAGGAAGTGATGGTGAAAAGAAAACTGTAGACTGGCCTTCTATTATTTATGTTAGGGGAAAGAGATTATTTAGCCATAACAGGAGCAAATAGTTTCCATGCACTGTGTATTTTAACATTTCAGAAAGCCGTACCCTTAGAGGAAAAGCAAGTTACTGCATGCAGAGATTATACTGGAAAGAAGCATAGACATATTCAATGCCTAGAGAGCTGGGTTCCCCAGGAAGGAGTGAATTTGGGGATCAGCAGGAGGAAATTGGATACAGTGGGCCTGGAGGGAAGGGAGGCCCAGAAATGAACAAAGGAGTCACACCAAGAGAAGTGGAATGGGAAAAAAAGATATTCTTCCACTTCAAATTTTTCCTGGGGCTGAATATACATTAGAATGCTTATATCTAAAGCCTTGAGAAAAAACGTTTCTAATATATCTCTATGAATGTTGTGTGTGCATATATATATATAAGCACATATACATCTCATATATGTGTAGGTAGGTGTGCATATACATGCACACATGCACATAATGCTTAATCCAGGGATGTGTTTGCTATTGTAAAGTCTACTGTTTTTGTTGTTGTCATTGTTGCCTTTTTGAAGACAGAGTCTTGCTCTGTCACCCAGGCTGGAATGCAGTAGCTCAGTCTTGGTTCCCTACAACTTCTGCCTCCTGGGGTCAGGCAATTCTCGTGTCTCAGCCTCCCAGGTAGCTGGGATTACAGGCACACACCACCATGCCCGGCTAATTTTTTTGTATTTTAGTAGAGACGAGGTTTCCCCATGTTGTGCAGGCTTGTCTCAAACTCCTGAGCTTAGGCAGTCTTCCTGCCTCAGCCTCCCAAAGTTCTGGGATTAGAGGTGTGAGCCACCATGCCTGGCCTAAACTCTATTTTTTAAGCAAGGGAATGGATAATGGTATGCACACTTCTGAGATGACCCCAAATAATCCCAAAGGATCATTATGATATATTTTCACCTTGGGCAAAGGCCGGACATAGCATCTGGCTTCAGCCAATGGAAAACAGCCCATTTGATGGGATACCACTTCTGTAGTTAGATATGGAAAGAATGTGACTTCCATCTTACTAGTGTTGGGGCTAAGGACACAACACCCCAAAACATTACTGTAGGAGACTAGGGTATGCCAGCCCAAAATATATTCCTTTCACATACTTTGAGCTGGTTATTCTGAAAAAAAAAAAATGCAGACACGGGAGTAGCTCTGAACACCTCTGCTTTTGTAGAAGAAATTGACATCTACAAAGGAAATCTTCATTAGTAAAAGTATTTGTATCAGGAAGAAGGCTGCTCATTATACAACTTTTATTACTTGAGAGCAGGAAATGCCGTTCCAAAATAAGTTGCTTTGGTATGCTGATTACTTCAAGCCGAGGGCACCTGGGAAGGGAAGGGAAGGTGCAGGGAGGGGCTATCTCTGGGTTCCCCTTAGCTGCCTAAACATGGATCCTCCAGAGGCGGCTTAGCTGTCATGAATCCCCTCTCTGGGAATCTTACCAAGTAGAGAGGTCTGACTCATCACAGAAAAAACCAGAGTTGGACACCATGCCCAATCACCTGTCCTTCCGAGGGTCCATTCATCTTTCCCAGAATCATTTACTCCTCTGTAACTTGCCTACATGTCCCTCCTCTATCCCCTAGGAAGACGATAATATGCTTCTAGATCTCACTGGGTTTGGGAATATTCAGTTTTCCTTCCTGTGATACCCTATACGTGTAATAAATGTGTCTACCTTTTCTCCTGTTCATCTGTTTTATGTCAATTTAATTCATAGCTCAGCCAAAGAACTGAGAAGGGTGAAGGGAAGCCATCTTCCTCTCCCCTATGGTAGCAAACTCTGTATCACCTCCTCTCCTGGCTCACTTTGAAGAGGCAAACTGTCTTGTTGGAGAGGCCCATGTGGCAGGGAACTGAGATCTGCCACTGGCCAATAGGAAACGAATTTCACCACCAACAAATGAGCTTGAAAGCCAGTCCTTTCCCAGTGGAGTCTTGAGGTGACTCCCACTGCCATATCCTGAAGCAGAGGACACAGCTTAGCCATGCCTGGATCCCAGATGCACAAAGACTGAGACAGTCAATGTGTGTGTTTTTTCCTATTATTTTAAAATAGATGTATATTTGTTCTATTATAATGTGCTTACATTTCTTCACCCTGCTTCTGTTTCTCCTTTAAGTAAAACTTGGTTGCAAATTATTGTTATTGATTATTTATAATTTTAACTTTATTTTAGATTTGGGGGTACATGTACAGATTTGTTACATGGGTATATCGCATAAAGCTGAGGTTTGGGGTATGAATCCCATCACCCAGGTACTGAGCATATTGCTCAGTGGTAGTTTTTCAGCCCATGCCTCCCTCCCACTTGCAGTAGTTACCAGAGCCTATTACTCCTATCTTTGTGTCCATGTATACTTAGCACTTAGCTCCTAGCTATTAGTAAGAATATGTAATGCATGGTTTATTGTTTCTACATTAACTTGCTTAGGATAATGACCTTCAGCTGCATCCATGCTGCTGCAAAGGACATGATTTCATTCTTTTTATAACTGTGTAGTAGTCCATGGTATATATATATACCACATTTTAAAAATTAAATCCACCACTGATGGGTACCTAGATTGATTCCATGTCTTTGCTACTGTGAATATTGCTGTGAAAATCATCGTATTTATAATAAGCAAGGAATTTATTATCCATCTGTTCTTACGACCAGGACTGGCTCTTCCGCCTATACTCAATATAAAGCATTTGTATTTGAGATACAAATATATGTCTTAGCTCCTTCTCATTGACATGAATGTAAATTATATAAGAACATTAAATATATCTAACCATAAAGAATAAACATCTATGACCCAAATAAAATTGCATGTACTTCTCAGTTCTTCAATGAATGTTGGGATTAAGTTTGCAGATACAGTATAACCTTTTTCAAAGAAAATTCAAAAAACACTCAAAACTATCTCACAAAAAATTAATGTCATTGCTTACTGTATATATTTGAAATAAATAAGTTGCATAAAAACAAACTGCACACAGACACATATTTTAGTAGACTATAAGCTAAGAATGACAACCATCAGCCCTTTACAAGGAATCAAATGAGAATAATTCAAAGGAAAGTTTTACTGATATCTTACATACTACTAAAATGTAATACTCACTGTGCAATCAAATTATGAATCTGAATAAGCAAATAAAAACCATGGCATTTAATTTAATTCTGAAAATTTAGAGTTAACATATCTTTCACTAAAGATAAAACATTAAAAGATGTTCAAAACCTCATTTGTTTGTATTTAGTACACTAAATGTAGAAGAAAGTTACACACTTATTTTAAACAATTATAATTTCCCCATATTGAAAACAACAGCTGTGGAAGAAAGTAATTAACATGATTTACTATATAATCATTCTATCATTATATGCTATTTGGAAATATGGAAGCAAAACTGAGTAGCTTTCTTGCTTGCACTCGTAAAGAAACCTGTTTTCTCAATCTTCTTCTCTTATGAATCAACTTTACATGAATAACAGTTTTGTCATTTAGGAGAGAACATTTTATGACATGTTTCCTTGGATTTGGGATCTCAGTCTCTGTTGTTTGGTACAGCTGTCTAGCATGTGTGCCTAGCGCCGCACACCATGTTGCAAAGAGACCCAGCACACATCTTCCTGCAGTGATAGTGCATTTGACTACATGCCATATAGAAAATATGATGGTGGACCTGAAAAGATAGCCAAATATTATAGTTGTCTACTATTTTTAAGTATGCTTTTAGGTGTTTTGAAAAGAATGATAATACCAGATGAATTAGCCCAATTACCACCATAGAGAAAGGGACAAAGAAAATGCGCTTCCTGTCTTCACTTTACCATCCTTTTTACCATTCAATTTTTTCCAACTTATTCCTCCCACTGTGTTTTGTGGTTGAACTATGATATTGCAAGAAGATTTAAAACTGGGCAACAATCCAAAACTTTCTCCTACATTGGGGAAAATGATTCCCAGTACCTAGATCTCTAAAGATAACTAACTGCTGGTTGATATGTACAATGTAAAGCTACTTATCAGTCAGCATGTAATCTATGTTTATTTGCTTTATTTTGGCTTCTGAGGCTAATTATGTATTTTTGAGAAAGCAAAAGCTTCTACTTCACATGCTTCCAGAACAAGAAAACTAAGATCATGTCAT
Source organism: Callithrix jacchus (assembly GCF_049354715.1). Lineage (NCBI taxonomy): Eukaryota > Metazoa > Chordata > Mammalia > Primates > Cebidae > Callithrix > Callithrix jacchus. The sequence goes on along the minus strand of NC_133507.1, from coordinate 97,566,422 downwards.
TCAGTGAATTAACTCTATGATGGAAAGAACAGGTGTAGGGGCTGGTGAATAAATTATTACTGCTTATTTCTGAGTGGATTAAGCATCTGTGAGAGGTGTGATAAATTGTCAGAAGCCACTGTTGGGTGCTGTGGGTAGAAGTGAGTTTTAGAGGAGAGCCTGACACTTTGTTAATTATGACATCAGCACTCCACCAAATGTTAGCAGGGAGCAGACATAGAGAAAGACAAGACCAAGAGGAGTGAATTCAGAACTTTCCAGGTAACGATAGCCTGGGTTAGTGAACAGATGATTTCTAGCATAGACTATTACTGATGTTTCAATGTGTGCCACAAAAGATTCAAGTTCATTCTTTAGCTCCAGGGATTGTAGTCACCATGAGACTGCCCAGAAAGGATAGAACATATTCTTTTTTAAAAAATTTTAAGTTCTGTGGTACATGTACAGGATATGCAGATTTGTTACATAGGTAACTTTTTGCCATGGTGGTCTGCTGCACTTATCAGCCCATCACCTAGGTATTAATCTCAGCATGCATTAGCTATTTTTTCTGATGCTCTGCCTCCTCCTCTCCTCCAAAAGGCTCAAGGCATCTGTTGTTTCTTGACTTTTAAATAACTGCCATTCTGCCTGGTGTGAGATGGTATCTCATAGTGGTTTTGATTTGCATTTCTCTAATAATGAGTGACATTAAGCTTTTTTTTAATGCTTGTTGGCTGCCATAAATGTTTACTTTTGTGAAGTGTCTATTCATGTCTTTTGCCCACTTTTATATGGGGTTTTTTTTTTTTTTCTTCTAAATTTGTTTAAGTTCTTTGTAGACTCTGGATATTAGACCTTTGTTAGATGGATAGATTGCAAAACTTTCCTCCCATTCTGTAGGCTGTCTGATGATAGTTTCTCTTGCTGAGTATCACATACTCTTAACATGGTTATCTAAAGTCACAGTCAACTAAATATGTTCTAATACTTTTTCTTAAGAACACAATCAAGGATCATTGTGTACTCACTCTCAGGAAACTTTCCTCGCCTTGAGAAAAAGAAGAAGCATTCCAGAAGAAAATTATAATGAAAAAAAGTTCAAGAATTCAGAAAATCATCTACCTTTCAACATAAGCAACATTTTGTTGCTATCCTGAACAAACCATAAAGACTTATTGAGGAAAAGATGTGACCTTCATTTAAATTGGCTTTATTAGATTTCCCCTCTAGGCCTAGCCATGTTTATATGTAGTCAAAGGAAGGCTTCTGTCAGACTGAACTGTCTTTGAGAAAGCCTGTGTGCTTGCTGCAGAAGCCTTTCAGAGAACTGTCCTTGGTGCTGGCCTCGAATTTCTTCTGTCAACACCTCTCTTGCTTGCTAATTTGATACTAATCTTTCTATAGACAAAGTTCCTGTCGCTGTGGTCCATTGTGCTCATTGAGATACACTGCTCACTTGATGAGTATTTTTAGCTATGATCCAACCAGGGATGCAGCCAGACCTTTAGCATCACATGCAACTCAATACCAGGCTGTCTCTTCTGTCCTGCTCTATACTTGCCTATGTCACCCAGGATGCCTACTAGGGCAGTTCACTCCAATGCACCCTTACAAAATGCTGCAAGTCATGCTATTAAGTAGGGTGAGAGACTCACTTCCAAGGGAGTAAATGCATCTTGGAGGGCAAGACATTTTGTAACTGGTCAGTTTAGCTATCTTTTCAAGTAATAATGGTGTCTCCCTGTACCTACTTCCCCCATGAGCCACTAACCATGAAAATGACTATGACAAAAATATCACATAAGCATCAAGATATGATGGTTCTAATGCAGATAAGTCAGTTCGTACAAATCACCCCAGCATGTAACACTCATGAACCACATGACAAATGTCCTTGTCTCTCCTTTTCACTTAGTGTAGCTCCTAATTTAAGGGATTACAGATTATATGTCACTAAACAGTTTATTGGCACTTGTATTCCAAACCCTATTTTAAGTGCTTTGCATATACTAACTCATGTAATTTTCAAGATAATAATTTCTATGTGTAATTATACATCTCCCCAATAAGCACCTGATACAGACAGGTGAAGTGACTAGCTCAAGGTTACATGACTGTAAGTGGTAGGGCTGGAATATAAACTCAGGCAATTTGGCTCCAGCATCCATTATTGAAACTGCTTCATGACCCTAAGGGTATATAGGGAGTGGTACAGGAGACTCCTGTCTTAGAAGGGAAGCTAGACTAGAACTGTTAGGTTCCTTCCAGTTTGAAACTTTTGTGATTCCACGAAAAAACACCTTTTTTCTTATACAAATGATCTTTTCCAACAATGCATATATATGCTAAGGTATAATTTATGAAATTATAATTCATTTAGAAATTATTTTTGGCCCAATTGCTCAGTTATTCAATTCTCATAGTGTTACATATGTTTATGTAATAACATTTGCATAGTAATAATTTGAATCCCTACTTGGACATTACATTTTTAAATCTCAGAATAAAATTCCTAGAGGAGATTATTTAACATACCTCTGAACACGTTTTTTTCATAGACCCAGAAAAGTTAATATAAATTCAAAATCCAAAATGTTTTGAGCATCAACAAGATACTCAAAGGAAATGCTCATTGGAGTATTTTGTATTTCAGATGTTTTGATTTGGAATGCTCAACCAGTTAGTGCAATGCAAATATTCCAAAATCTGAGAAAGTCTGAAATTCAAAATACTTCTGGTTCCAAGCATTCTGAATAAGGGAACTTAGCCTGTACTATTGTCCTTAACATTTTTTATTCTTAGAGGAATAAAAAGTAAGATATTTCAAGTACATGGATTTTCCAAATAAATTATTAACTGCCTATTCAATCAAGCAAACTTAAAAAGTGTGGTAATTATTCCCAGAAATGGAGCATATTCTTTTAAGTTTTCTTGGTATGACCTGAAGATAATTTAACTTTTCCATAATTATTTAGTACAATCACTATAAGTCTCAATGCTGAGCATATATCATAATTTTCCTGTCCCTTTCCTTATTGTCACTTGTATGCCACTGTTATTGCCATATGTGCCTCTAAAAGTAATTTATATTCGTACAATACTTCTCTTACTGCATTGCTATGAATTTAGAAACTTTATAACCAAGTTGGTTAACAATGTAAAACAAGGTAAAAGTACACTAATTATGAGTGAGAACCATAGTACTCAAAAAATAAAGCACTTGCAATTTAGTACTTAATGAATCCTAAGGCAACTGCTTTAACAACAGAACCTTTCTAATTTCTTTTTAGATTCGAATATAGTTTGGATATGTATCTCTGCCCAAATCTGTGGGGTTGGTGGGAAGTAACTGAATCATGGTGATGAATTTCTCATGAATGGCTTAGCACACTCCTCTTGGCACTGTTCTCATGTAGTGAGCAAGTTCTCAGGAGATCTGGTCCTTTAAAAGTGTGTGACACCTTCCCCCTTGCTCTCTTGTTCCTGGTTTCACCATGTGAGGTGCCTGCTCCCCCTTTGCCTTCTGCCATGATTGGAAGCTTCCTGAGGCCTCCCCAGAAGCAGATGCCACTATGTTTCCCATACAGCCTGCAGAACTGTGAGCCAATTAAACCTTTATTTATAAATTACCAAGTCCCCAGTATTTCTTCAGAGCAAAGTGAGAAGGGCCTGATACAGATTCTCAGCTATGTCCCAGGGAGTTGAGGTCATGACAGATGAATAACTCTCATATACAACTACAGCAATATAAACAGTTATAATATTCATTACAGTAATGAGGTGGATAGGTGTCTCATGTCAGATACTGTGCTAAGTATATCAAATGCATTATGACATTTTCTTTTGCCACAATTTTCTGAGGTAGGCATTACTGTCCCCATTTGTAGACAATCAGATTACAGAGTTAAAGTAACTTTCCCCAGACCAATTAGACCTTGATTGAGGCAAAATCCAAACCCAGGTCTCTCTCACCCAGTGTACAACTACAAGGAGAGAAGAGGGAGGTTCATTCAAGGAAGGAAAAGGGATCACTAGATGATATCATTGTGGATCCAATGTAGCTTGTATAAGTCTTTCAGAAATGGTCCATACTTAAAAGTAGACATGATATCTATGGTGCTATGATGTAACACCTGAAATCAGTCAATATTTACTGAAAATTGATTACATGAATTTTTATAAGTACCTAATACAAGGGTTTTCTCAGTCCCCTGAAATTAGCGCTACTTGCCCCATGTAATGGTGTAGGGTAACAATTATCTTCAGGCATATCAGGCTGCACTAGGGTCTGCAAAAAGAAAAGGAAATTGGGGCAGTGAACATCAGTGGTGCCAGAAGATGCTCCCTGACTATTCACTCTCATTTGTTTTCCTGCTCCAAACAAGCTATAATCGACTTTGGAAACCCATTGGACAAAAAGAAATGTTTACAAGGATTTTTCTGGTTGTATAGCTAACTCCTTTAGAAAAGAAAATATCCCTCAGGCCCTGGTAAGATTGGCTGCCCAAATCAAGAAAATCCTCTTAGTTACCTACGCAGCTGTCAGTGCGAATAGGTACTTGTAGAAGCTGTCGGCCAAATCTCCCTCCTACACAGAAAACAGTGTTTCAGAAATGCCTCTCTAGTCTACACATGTAGAAACGCCTTCGGTGGTATAGATTAGGGAAGAAAATAAGAAGTTTAATCACTGAGAAATTTCCCATCAAATCAGAATCAGAAAATTGACTGAGATGGGAATGACCTTGGGGGTCACAGAGGCCATCTCATGATGAAGTACTGTGGCGAGGTACCTGTTCTTAGGGTGATGGATGAGCACCTCACAGTTAGTGCCTGCAAGGGCTGGACAAGGAAAGCAAGTTGAGGGGCAGGCTGAGGGATCAGCCCAGCAGTATTTCAAATCAGCAGCCATGTTTGTCTCTGTCTGACCACACCTGCTGGGCACTATTGTGAGCCCGAGTCAGAAGGTCTCTCAGTTCTCAGAAGGTGTAAATCCAAACTTTATAGATGTTTCCATATTTTTTAATGGGGGAAAGGATCTGGGGGCTGTGTGAAGACCCCAGGATGAAAGCTTCATCTCCAATTGGAAAAACAAGTGACTCAAGGTAAGAACAGTGCATTCTGACTGGCCATTTGGATGAAGTTAGGTTGACATGTGGAAATCTTAAGACATAAAAACTAAGTTATTACTAATATTATTTTTTATCATAAGCTCCCAAGCATAGCAGATATGCAGGCACAAAGTGAGGCTTGGGGATTATCTCAGTTCAGGCTGCTATAAGGGAATACCAAAGACTGGGTGGCCAAAGCAAAAGAAATTTATTCTCTCACAGTTCTAGAGGCCAGAAGTCCAAAACCAAGGTGTCAGCAGGGCCATATTTCCTCCAATGCAGTGGCAACCTATCCCTTACCTCCTGAAGCTTCTGGTGGCTATTAACTTCCTTGGTTTGTGACTACATCAGTCCCTCTCTCTCCTATCTTTGCATTGCCTCCTCCTCTATGGATTCTCTGAGGAAGATACATGCATTAAGGGACCATCTGGATAACTCAAAATAAACTCCTCCTTTAAGATCAATAATCGGAGTAAGAGGAGGGAATACGAGGCTCCACCGATCATTCCTCCTACAAGGACACCAAGTTAACAACTTCATACACAGAAAAAACACATTCATAAGAATGAAAAATCAGGGGAGTATTCACAGAATCTAGTTTTAACTTCATATTGCTGAAAGAGGCACTGAAGAGACTTTTTAAAAATCCCTGAATCACCGACACCATCCCTCCCCCAACCCCCAGCAGCAGAGGCATGATGCCAAGAGCATCTCTTGGTGCTGGGGGAGGGAGAACATAGCAATTGTGAGTGCTATCTTGATAGAGCAGAAAGGAAAACTGGACCAAATTCAGCTTATGCCCACCCCCAGAGGGAGCGTTTAAACAAGCCTCAGCCAGAGGGGAATCACAGATCCCAGCTATGGGAAGTTGTGTGCCTACAAATCTTGCCACTGATGGCTACAGCATTCTTTGTCTCCAAGTAAATTTGAAAGGCAGTATGGGCCATGGAGGCAGCCAAGGGAATGCTGGCATCACCCCTGCCTTACCCCAGCTGCACAGCTAATGGCTACAAAAGAGACCCCTTCCTACTACTTGAGAATAGGAGGGGGTCAGAGTGGGAAGGACTCTGTCTTGTATCTTGGATACCAGCTCAGCCACAGGAGGATAGGGCACTGGCCACAGTCATGAGGCCCCATTCGAGGACCTAGCTTCCAGACCACATATCTAGTAAGAGTCTGGGCCAGAAGGATCCCAGTGCCTTGAAGAAAAGGACTTCTTGGCAGCATTAGTTACTTGCTAACTGAAGAGTCCTCGAGTCCTGAATAACCAGCAGTGACGTCCAAGTCCTACTTAAGGACCTTGGTGTGCCTCTGAGACTGGCTGGCTTCAAGAGAGACTCAGCACATGACCAGCTATAGTGGCAAAGGGGCAAAACTCCTTTTGCTTGAGAAAAGCAGAGGGAAAAGCAAACAGGATTTTTGTCTTGCTTCTTAGGCGCCAGCACAGCCACAGGGGAGAAAAGCACTAAGCAGACTCATGGTGTGATCAGTTTTAGAACATGACTCTTGGATGACACATTTGGACCTGCCCTGGGCCAGAGGAAAGTGCAATGCACTCAATTGTGAGTCCCAGGCCAGGCAGCATTTACTACAAGCTGACCTAAGAAACACTGGGGCTTAAGGGAATATTTGCAGTAGTTTGGCAGTAATCCTCATGGCTTAGGCTGGCAGTGGGTATGGGTGAGGCTCTGATGACTTTGGAAAAAAGAGGGAATAGTGAGAAGAACAGTGTCTTGTGGTCTGAGTACCAGCTCAGCCACAGTACAATAGAATGACAGGTAGACTTCTAAGGTTTATGATTCTAGCCCCTGACTCTCAGACAGCACTTCTGGACCTACCTAAGTGTCTGGGGGACTTCACCACCCTGCAGAGAAGAACACAGGTCTAGAGGGCTTTGACACCTGCTTGCTACAGAGCCCCAAGGGCTTTGAGCAGACATAGGCAGTGGCCAGGGAGTGGCTACAGCAGACTGTGGGTGAGATCCAGTGCTGTGCTGGCTTCTGGACTATATGAGTCTGTTCTCACACTGCTATAAAAATACCTGAGACTGGGTAATTTATGAAGAAAGGAAGTTTCATTGACTCACAGTTCTGCAGGCTGTACAGAAAGCATGGTTGGGAAGGCCTCAGGAAACTTACAATCATGGTTGAAAGGCAAAGGGGAAGCAAGCACCTTCTTCACATAGTGGAACAGTGAAGAGAGAAAAAGAGAGAGAGAGAGAGAGACCAAAGGAAGAAGTGCTACACATTTTTAAACAATCAGATTTTGTGAGAACTCATTCAGCATCGTGGAACTGCAAGGGGAAACTCTGCCTCCAGGATCCATTTGCCTACCACCAGGTCCTCCTACAACATTAAGAATTATAATTTGACATGAGATTTGATTGGGGACACAGTGCCAAACAATACCAAGATCTGACACAGCACAGTCATGGTGGTGGTAGCCTCTGAGGTGTGCTGGTGTCACTCCACTCCCAGCTTTAGGTGGCTCAGAATAGAGAGAGATACTCTGCATATTTGGGAAAAAGTAAAAGAAGAGAACAAGAGTCTCTGCCTGGGCATACAGAGAATTTTCTTAATCTTGTCCAAGACCATCAAGGTAGTACCTGTAGGAGTCTGAAAGAACCACAGTGTAACTGGGCTTGGGATGCTGCTAAAGAAAATACAGCTTAGATCACAACACCCAAGACCTTTCATGTATCAGAAAAGCCTTCCCCAGAAGGATTGCTACAAATAAGCTGAGACAGTAAAGACTAGAAATGAATACCTAACTCTTCAATGCCCAGACACCAAAGAACACGTAGTAAGATGAACACCACTCAGGAAACCAAATGAACTAAATAAGGAACCAGAAAACAATCTTGGAGAAACAGAGTTATGCGAACTTTCAGACTGAGAATTCAAAATGGCTGCATTGAGGAAACTCAAAGAAATTCAAGATAACACAGAGAAGGAATTCAGAATTATATTAGATAACTTTAGCAAAGAAACTGAAATAATTTAAAAAAATCGAAGACAAAGTCTGGAACTGAAACACGCAATTGGCATACTGAAGAATACCTCAGACTCCTTCAATAGCAGAATTGATCAAGCAGAAGAAAGAATTAGTGAGCCTGAAAACAAGCCATTTGAAAATACAGTCAGTGGGATGGGTGTGGTGGCTCATGCCTGTAATACCAGCACTTTGTGAGGCTGAGGCAGGTAGATCATGAGGTCAAGAGATTGAGACCATCCTGGACAACATGGTGAAACCCCATCTCTACTAAAAATACAAAAATTAGCTGGGTGTGGTGGCATGCACCTGTAGTCCCAGCTACTCAGGAGTCTGAGGCAGGAGAATCGCTTGAGCCTGGGAGGCAGATGTTGTAGTGAGCCAAGATTGTGCCAGTGCACTCCAGCCTGGTGACAGAGTGAGACTCTGTCTCAAAAAAAAAAAAAAAAAAAAAAAAAAAAAGAAAAGAAAAGAAAATATAGTCAGTGGGGAAAAAGAAAAACAAAACAATGAACCACAATTGTGGGATCTAGAAAATAGCCTCAAAAGAACAAATCTAAAGGGTTATTGGCCTTACAGAAGTGGTAGAAAAGATATAGGGGTAGAAAGTTTATTCAAAAGGATAATAACAGATACCTTCCCAAACCTAAAGAAAGATATTAATATCCAATTAAAAGGTGATAGAATACCAAGCAGATTTAACCCAAACAAGACTACCTCAAGGTATTTAATAATCAGACTCTCCAAGGCCAAGGACAAAGAAAGGATCCTAAAAGCAGCAAGAGAAAAGAAACAAGTAACATCCAATAAAGCTCCAATATGCCTGGCAGCACTGTTCAGTGGAAACCTTACAGACCAGGAGAGAGTGACATGCCATATTCAAAGTTCTGAAGGAAAAACACGTTTACCCTAATAGTATATCCATTGAAAATAACATTCAAGCATGAGGAAGAAATAAAGATGTTCCCAGACAAACAAAAGCTGAGGGGTGTCATCAATACCAGACCTGTCCTATAAGAAATGCTAACGAGAGTACTTCAGTCAGAAAGAACATTAATGAGCAACAAATAGTCACCCGAAGGTACAAAACTCAACATTAATAGAAAGCACACAGAAAAACACAGAAAATTATAACCCTGTAACTGTGGTGTATAAACTACTCTTATCCTATATAGAAAGACTAAATGATGAACAAATAAAAAATAATAACAATTTCTCAAGATATAGTACAATATAATGTAAATCAAAAGAAAAAATTTAAAAATGAGGGAAAAAGTTAAGGTGTAAAATTTTTATTAATTTTCTTTTTCCTTGTTTGTTTATGCCAATAGTGTGAAGTTGTTAATCAGGTTAAAGTCGTGGGTTCTAAAATAGTTTGTGCAAGCCCTATGGTAACCTCAAACCAAAAAACATAAAATGAATACACAAAAAAATAAAAAGCAAGAAACTAACTCAGATCACCAGAGAAAATTACTTTCATTACAGGAAGACAGAAAGGAAGTCAGTGTATTTATTTATCTGCACTGTTAGGTTTGTTGCAGCACTGTTTATAACAGCTAAGAATTGGATGGAACCAAAATGTTCATCAACAGATGAATGGATTAAAAAAAGTGGTACATAAACACAATGGAGTACTACTCAGCCATAAAAAAGAATGAGATCCAGTCAGTTGCAACAACATGGATGGAAATGGAGATCATTAAATGAAATAATCCAGGAACAGAAGACAAACATCATGTGGTTTTACTTATCTGTGGCATCTAAAATTCAAAAGAATTGAACTCATTGACATAGAGAGTAGAAGAATGATTACCAGAGGCTGGGAAGGATAGTAGGGAATCGGGAGGGTGGGGATGTCTAACATGGATACAAAAGAAAAGAGAAAGAATAAATAACACCTACTATTTGATAGCTTAACAGAGTGACTGTAGTCAATAACCTGACTGCATATTTAAAAATCACCTGAAGACTGTAACTGCATTGTTTGTAACTCAAAGAATAAATGCTTCAGGAAATGGATCTGTCATTCTTCATGACGTTTTTATTTCACATTGGATGCCTGTATCAAAACATCTCATGTAACCATAAATATTAATACATACACCTACTATGTACCCACACAAATGAAATAATAAAGAAAAATAATACCAAAGGTTAAAAAAAGATCAATAATTAGATCTTTTGCCATGTAGGTAATAGTCATAAGTTCTGAGTATTAGGGCATGACATGTTTTTTCTAAGAACCACCATACAACCCACTATGGATGGGGAACTGGGGAAGGTAGCAAAGACTGCAAAAGTGTCTAACAACATGGAACCCCTCACAGGATTCCAATTTTGGAAAACCTGGGGAGGTTTACACAATTTCAACAAATAAATTCAATGGGCAAGACAGGGATGTGGCCACCAACACCAGGGCACCCATGTGACTAGCTCTGGAGGAGAAGGTTTGAGGGGCTCCAGCATAGGAGTCCTGCCCACATCCTATTTAGGAGGGCCAAGGGGCCCCAGAGAAATTGGAGGACACAGAGTGATAAATTTTCAAGTATTTCAGCAATGGGTGTTAGATCATCTGAACTTCTAGGTAATAAGCCAAATGCAGGTGAAACTGATATCACTGACAAATACATTCAATAATCTAATATAAACTTCAACAGTTGGCCATCAGAGGTAATATTTGAGGCGTTGATATACTGTAGAACAAATCAAGATAACTTCTTCTAGTTTAGTTTAGCTAGTAAACTTTTAAAAGTAAAGATTTATTTGAAGTTATTTGCAAGCAACCATTAGCACATCCATGCAGCTTCAATTTTCTTTTAGGATCAGAGTCCTTGATCTTGAATTTGGAGCAATAACCCAGAAGCCTTAATATCCTTCACAACTAAATGCAACTACAATTACTGCACACTCAATCATCTGGCAAGGTTTGGCCTGACAGGAGATCAGAGGACACGAGATTAGGAACACATTATCCTACTGTCTGTATATAAACACACTAAACTTTTTTTTTTTTTTTTGATACGGAGTTTCACTCTCATTATTCAGGCTGGAGTGCAATGGCCTGATCTCGGCCCACCGCAACCTCCACCTCCTGGGTTCAGGCAATTCTCCTGCCTTGGCCTCCTGAGTAGCTGGGATTACAGGCACACGCCACCATGCCCAGCTAATTTTTTGTTGTATTTTTAGTAGAGACGGGGTTTCACCATGTTGACCAGGATGGTCTCGATCTCTTGCCCTTGTGATCCACCCGCCTCAGCCTCCCAAAGTGCTCGGGTTACAGGCTTGAGCCACTGTGCCTGGCCCACACTAAACTTTTATCTGCAATTATAATGCTATGAGAAAAACCAGCAACACCTCCAGGACCATGTCTGGCCCATGGAGTGCTGAGCCAAAGCCCAGCATCAACATAGGACAAGCCAACATCTGTACTCACTAGAGCCAAGCTTGCCCAGCCATCAGCAGGCTCTGAACATGAGCACTCTAAGCCACATAATTTGCCAGACCAGGAGAAAGTTCTGTGTGGACACTCCACAGGGAAAGTCATTACAATGAAAACTATTCCATAAATATCTTTGCTCTGATGCTTTACAAAAAAAAAAAAAGATTTAAACTATTTAATGATTTTAAAATAATTTATCTAACATTTAATAACTGGGCATTGAGAAAAAAATAGAAAATGTCAGTAAAATTATACATGGAAATAACAGAAATCAATTTGTCAGTGAAACTGTCTTAAAATATATGTGGAAGGAAATATAATGTTACCACTTTCCTAAATAGTTTATTAACTCTGAGACCATGCTATTGAAATTTGGTGGATATTAAATTCAACTGGAACAGGACATTGCAAATATGAAGATGCCAGGGCTCTAGCTCCAGAACTTCTGATTCGGACTCAACAAGCACTCCTTAAATAATTCTGCTGTAGCTTGCCCAGAAATCACACTTCGAAAAACACTGCCCTAAGAGAGATGGGCATTAGAAAACTAACATAATTATTTTAACATATCTATTCATAACAGGGCAATATTACATATTTAATGAACCATAAAGTGAAGCTGTTCATCGTATACATTAACTGAGATTTTTAAAATATTTTAAACATATCCTTCATTTGCAAGATCCTTGATTTGATATTACTTTCTCCAAATGCTGATTTTATATCCTGTGCCACCTTTACTCAGGATTAACATCCTGACCAGAGAGGAAAATATTTAAACCTGTTCATTCATTCAGAAACACATCTAGCATGCCTTATTAACAGGACTGAAAATGGATGAAACTGCTACAACATTCCTCAGCCTTCAACTTCTGTCTGATAAAAACTTATCTGGGAAGGTCTAGCCTGTAACTTCTCCTTTCTCATCCAACTAGACTATCTAATTCTTGTGCTTTCATATTAGGTCAGTGCAAAAGTAATCATGGTTTTTGTCATTGAAAGCAATGGCAAAAACCGCGATTACTTTTGCACTGACCTAACACTTCTCTAGTACTTCTCACCTCCCACACAATGATGCAATTATCTGTGAATGCCATCTACCACAATGGACTACATTTTTTTGAAATCAGAGACATGGCATTATCCGACCTTGGATATGTCCTCAGTGCACTGCTGTGAACAAGGCTGGTATAAAATAAAAGTTTATTGAATTCAATGGAAAATGTGTTTGCTCTTTTTAATTTCAGGATAATTACATAATTCATTATATAGGTATGCAGGTATATTTTAAAAATCTATTTACATTAATCAGTTTGGTTCTGGTAAGAAACTGTTTTCTAAAAGTGAGAGGAAAAATAAAAATGTATCCAACGTATTGCCAACTTTTGAAAGAATAATGAAGGTTAGGACAGAAGGGCATCTTATCTCAGGCATCTAGGCATAACTAGACAGCAATAAGAATGAGTTACATTACAACAGGGAATTGATTTAGATACATTTGAAAGGGGAGGTTGTGCAGAGTTGGGCTGGTCTATATTTCAGACATGCAATATGGGCAGCATTATTGGTTACGTGCAATTTCATTTATTCCTCCAGGCCATGCAAATTAATTAAAAGTTATTGAATTTTCTCCTGGATAATTTCTGGGCTGTTCATTCAAATTTGGAGGAGATAAGAGGTTTGGAATGGCATGAGCACAAGTGATAAATGTTAGCTTATGCAAAAGCAACATCCTAAGAATAGTGATGATTCTATAAAACACCCAAAAGGAGTTTTGCATACTTTGGAAGATGCTTTAATGGACTACACACATATATTACACATGTGGTGACTGTGAACTTCTGAACCAGAGACGGTTTTTGTCTCTCTCTGAGTTGCTTTGGAAGTAAAGTTGGGGAAAGAAAAGGCAAACTCTGTTAAAGTATAAGAAGTACTGAGGACTCAGTATGGCGTCTCTTTCACATACTTCACCTGGAAGTGAAAAATAAGCATGGCTCCTCTCTACAAGAAATCACAAAGCCAGACACTATAATGAACAAGGACTGACTGACTACTTCAGTTATAATTCTGATGATGTTAGTGTCAATAGGAGGAATTTCACAAGTAGTTTTAATTTGTTGCATTAATTGTGAAAATATTCATATCAGAAAACTGATTTCCTATCACCTGTAGAGATTCAAGAAACAGATACTTTGCATGATACATTTACAGAAGAGAAATATGTAAAAATATGCACATATGGTCATTGGTCCAGGGTATATGAATTGGAATTTTCTTTCTTATCTGAGATAGATGAAGTTTAACAGTTCCATTTTAGAAAAGGTTACCTTGTTTCATCTGCCAAATGAACTTCTATAAAATTATATAAGACTAAATATACACCTCAGGAAAAAAGCATCTTGATTAAACATTTGACAAACATACGCAATAGCAAACGTATGCAAGTCTTTTGTTCTATATTGGTTAAAAGTGCAAACACTGACTTTCTAAATAGAACATCCTTAGCCTCACAAGTAAGAAGGAAAGAAACAATGCCCTCATATACATTATTTGTAAAATAAAGGGGATGCTTAAGTTTTGTTAGAAAGATTTTTTTTCTAACAAAAATTCTCAATTAGCATTGTGTCCAGTATAATTTAAATTCTGTCAATGACAAACACACCAAAGAATACCATATTACTGCTATATGATAATGCTATCTTGAATACCATATCATTGATTTGTCCCTATTTTTGTGACATACTTGACAATTTGATTAAATGACCACCTGGTAATTAAATATGGTCAATTTTTATTATGCATGGATTTGACTTAGCTTTTATAATAGAAGACAAGTTCTTAATACAGAAGATAATCATACAACTTAACTTTATGCCAAGCTGTTTTACACCAATTTCCAAGTTTCTGTATGTATTCAACAGCCCAAACACAGTGAAAAGACAAGGTATAGAAAGCACCTAGTCCAAAGTCTGAAAAGTAGAGTGGAAATCCAGAAGTTCCTTGGTGCCTCACTGAGGAGCATTGAGTAGCGACTGGTGAACAATGAAAAGTATGTAGCCTGGGTGGGTGGAGGTATACAGCCAGCCAAGATTTTTTTTCTAGCCTATATGTTAATTGGTTAGAGATGCTCTTCCAAAAGAAAGGTGAGAAGAGAGTAAAACAATTTCTACATGAAACCAAAGAATTCATTTGTGAAAAATGAATAGATTTTTTATTCAAAGTGTCTATGATAGGTCATTGTATCTGACAAACTTAAATCTCTTTTAAAATTGCTCAATATTAAAATGACAAATTTTTAATTCATAATAGGAATAGTTAGCTACTCTCTAAACTGGTCTAGATGTTGTTTGTATGTATGCACACACATGTGTGCTTTCTAAATTTCTCTTAATTGAAGACTAATATTAATGAGAATTAGATGACATTAATGATTCAGCCATGTTTGGACAACTTGTCACTGGCATTATTTAACTGCAACAAAATAGATGAGTGAAAATCAGCATTTCTTTAAAGGTGGTCTTGTCTATTTCATCTTGTGACATTGTTCTTTTGTATTGGAGAAATCCTAGATTGTATACCAATATAAATAACTTTATAGGATTATCAAATATGTCAAAAAACCCTGAAGAATTGCATCTGATAGTTGCAAGGTTATTTTTTTAATGACCTCAAATTAAGGTCCCGAGAGAAACTGGAATTTGCTTCCATATTAACCACACAGGAAGTCCAGTCTTCCAGTGGGTACGGTTTCTCATTTGAGGTCCATCATATCTGGACAAATAATTCTACAGAACCTGGACAATGCTTCTGTGGGGTTCAACATTTTATGTCCCAAATTATTCTGTGAAAAAGAGCAGTTTTCTGTAGAACTAATGTAACTCTAGGCAGAAAAAGAGACTTAGAAGAGTTTAAAAATACCCAAGTTAATTCAGTGCCAAGTACTTATACTCCTGTTTGCCCATCCATAATCACACTCTCCCTTCTTCATAAATTAATAAATTATGCATAGGGTCAAACATGTCCTTGAACTTCTCTAGTACTTACAGACTAAAAAGTACAACTAAACAGAAATAAAATTTGCCTCAAAGTATACTTTAACTCAGGGGTTTCCAATCTTTCGGCTTCCTTGGGCCACAGTGAAGGAAGAAAAAATGTCTTGAACCACACATAAAATACACTAACGCTAACGATAGCTGATGAATTATAAAAAAAATGGCAAGAAAATCTCGTTACATTTTAAGAAAGTTTACAAATTTGTGTTGGGCCATATTCAAAACCATTCTGGGCCACATGTGGCCCAAGGACCACAGGTTAGACAAGCTTGCTCTAATTGTTTCCTAAGAGTTAACATGATTTACCCAGAAAGATTAACTCCCATAACCGTCTCACAGGATGCCGAGCTCAAAGTGAGTACATAATAAACACTTGTCCCTTGCTTTCTCCCAACTGTCATGAGGGCAGAGACTTTGTCTTATACTTTATTCTGTAGCCTAACTCCCTATACTGTTTCCAGTTCAATGCTGAGCACACAGCTTGGAATTCTATAATAGTTTTTTTTTTTTATTGACTAGAAGATAGACTGACTCAATGATACTGATAGTATAGCAATATGCTTAAAATAAAAGGGAAAAAATAAAGGTGTGGTTTCTCACAAATGGAATATGAAATCTTATTAAGGATTCAGATGGTACAAAAGAGAGGGCCCAGAAACAGACCCATATACATCTGAAAACCTGATATTTGATGTAATTGACATTACAGACCAATGGAAAAAAGATAGGCTCCCAAATAAATGGTACTGGTAAATTGTTTATTCATAAATATATAAAAAGATCAATGTTTGTAGTACAGGATTAATATTTTTATGAATCTGAGGTGGTAAATATTCCTTAAGCGGAATCCCAGAAGTACAAATAATGAAGGAAAAGTTTGATAAACACAACTGTATTAAAATAAAATATTCTGTTCATTGAAAGACCCAAATAAAAACATCAAAAATGCAAGCCACAAAGTGAAAGAAGATATAACCAAAAAAGGACTGATATCCCATACATCAACAAGAACCCAGCAAACAACACAAAGAAAATAAAAGAAAAACACATGGATAGGCACCTTAAAGAAGAGTTACTTTAAATAAAGAGCCCATAAACATGTAAAAAGATGTTCTGCTCCATTTAATGTGTAAATTCTAGTAAAACCCACAATGAATATCACGTCACAAACAACTGGCCAAACAATAACTAAGTCTGGCAAATCAAAACTTGGCAGGATGTGGCACTCTGGAAATTTTGAAGCAATCCTGATAGAAGAATAAATTGGTGCAACCATTCTGGAGAGAAATTTGACAAGACCTAGTAGAGTTGAAAATGAGCATGCCAAACAACCCACCAGTTTCACTCCTACTTATTTATATGTCCCTGGAGAAGCTCCTACACATGAGCTCAAGGAGACATGACTAAGAAAGTTCTTAGGGCCAGGTGTGTTGGTGTGCACCTGTAGTCTCAGGACTTTGGGAGGCCGAGGCAAGGAGGCCAAGGCAGGAAGACCACTTGAGCCCAGGAACATAATGAGACCCCATCTCTACAAAAAATGGAAAAGTTAGCTGAGTGTGTTGGTGTACATCTGTAGTTCCACCTACTTGAGAGGCTGAGGCAGGAGGTTTGCCTGAGCCCAGGAGTTCCAGGCTGAAGTGAGCTAAGAAGGTGCCACTTCACCCAATGTGGGAAACAAAGTGAAGCCTTGTAGAAAGATGAAATAAAAGAAAGAAAGAAAAGAAAAAAAAGGAGAGAAAAGAAAAGAAAGGAGAGAAAAGGAGAAAGGAAGAGAAAGATCTTAGCAGCACTGTTTGTAAGAACCACAAAGAAAAGATAAACAACTGAAGATTAATCATACGATAGAACACTGCACAGCACAGAAAAAATGTGCTGTCTCCATGGATAAACCTCACACACAGTGTCGAGGCAGAAAGAGAGGTAAGGAAGAATACATAGTTTGTTGCTAGCTTATAATGCTTTATAAATTGAAAACAATACTATGCATGCACTTGAGACCCACCATGAAAATGTTAAAAAGTCAGAAAATACATAGAATTAAGAGACATTGAATTTAAGGTCAGGTTAACGCTGAGATTGAAAGGAGGAAAATTAGATCAAAGAGAAATACAAAGGTGGTCATAATTCTATTTGTAATATTCCACTTCTTAATCTAAGTGTTGGGAAGACAAGGGTTGTTTCCATTAGTCCCGTCTTATTCATGGGAGATGTATTCCAAGGTGCCAAGCGGATGCCTGAAACAGTGACTAATATGGGACCCTGTGTATACTATGTTTTTCTATATATTCATATTTTTATGATAGTTTAATTTATAAATGAGGCACAGTAAGAGATTAACAATAATAATTACTAATAAACTAGAACTATTATAACATTCTGTAATAGAAGTTATACGACTGTAATATCTCTCTCTAAATATCTTATTGTACCAGACTTACCCTTCTTCTAGTGATGATGTGAGATGATAAAATGCCTTTGCAATGAGATGAAGAGAGGTGAATGACATAGGCATTGTGATGTAGTGTTAGGCCACAATTGACCTTGAACACAAACACTGAAAATACTGGATGCCATTACAGTTGATTTGATAAGCAAGTAGCTCTGCGATGACTAACAGGTGGGTGGCGTCTACAGTGTAGATATGTTGGACAAAGGGATGATTCACGTCTTAGGCAGGATGGAGCAGGAGGATGAGAAATCTCATCACGCTCCTCAGAAGAGTGACATTTAAAACTGATGAGTTGTTTATTTCTAATATTTTACAGTTAATATTTTTGGGCCATGGTTGTCTGTGGTTGTTGTAATCTTGGAAAGTGAAATCACAGATAAGGAGGCATCACTGCATATTAATCTTCATGTGACATGCACAGAAATATTTAATTTTTCAAAATTTCTGCATTCCAAAAAGTTGAATATATTTTAGTTTTGCTGAATTGAAAATTCTAAAATAGCTTTAAATTCTTAAACAAATGACTCAAAAGTAGAGTCCCTCCAATTGAGATTTTTATTGATATTTATTTTTTACTTATTCATTTTGAGACAGGGTCTCTCTCTGTCCCCCTGGCTGGAGTGCAGTTGTGCTATCATGGTTCACTGCAGCCTTGACCTCCTCAGCTCAAGTGATCCTCCCACTTCAGCCTCCCAAGTAGCTGGGACTAAAGGCAAGTGCCACCACACCCAGTTAAGTTTTTTAGTTTTGTAGAGACAGGGTCTCATTATGTGGCCCAGATTGGTTTCAAACTCCTGGGCTCATGCAATTCTCCCATCTTGGCCTCCCAAAGTGCTGGGATTATAGGTGTGAGCCACTGCACCTGGCCCAGATGAAGTTTTAAATTTCACTAAAGAGAAACTACCTAGCTCCTTAGAAATCATTTAAAAACCATATAAGGCAATAGGCAAAGCACTGTCAATTATTTACATGATTTTCGATAAAGAAAAAAGGAATTTCTAGAAAGGAAAAGATCAGCATGAGGTTTATTCAGAAGGGAAGAAACATAAGGGGTTGGGAGAACAGGCTGCACTTTCTGTTGGAGTTTGAGTATCTAAATATCCTTGTACCTGCCTTTCCTGTCGTTGGTTCCATCTCCACAAGCCAAGTAAATTGGCAGGTTGGCTTACCAAAACAACTGATACGAAAAAATATTTCAGAGTGATTTGCCCTTGTTCCCTTCTTTGATCACAGAAACCCACTTAAAAAGCATTATTCTACACATACCTTAGTAAATTCAATGACATTTGTTTCTGGCTGCTTCAGCTACCATGATGACTGCGAACTGTACACTGTCCTCATCACCCAGGCTACTTGCCATGCCTGCTATGTGAACACACGACTTTGTTTTTTCAGTCCCAAGTCCCTTATTCAGGACCAAATTACGAACAGTGCTGTTAGGGACTTTTCAGAAACCTCTGGATAGATGGGTCTCAGCAGCCTCCTGGGGTCCACCTCACAGAATCTGATGCCTGTTCATGCCCAAACTACTGCTTCCTTGTGAGCTTTTAATAGCATCAACATTGCCAAGACTTACAATAATCCTTAAAAGCCTTCCTATGAAGGGAATCCAATTTGTATATGTTTGAAAAAGACAATGAAAGAAAACATGCTGGACTATGAACTCTCAAGGTATTTTTCCTCTGGCTAACAGAAATGAGAAACTTTTGAAAATATCTGCTATCGTTTTTTGCAAATAATGAATGTGACTTTAAACTTGAAAAGCCTCATCTACCCTACCTCCTTCTAATTGCCTGGATGATAATGATGTAAATGCAGTTATAATTACAAATAACTTCAATTCAATTTAATTTTAATTATTTAAAATTTGTAAACACTCCAGAAAAATCTCATTAAGCTGGTTGAACCAGCTTGCTTTCAAGAGGGAACAGGGAGTCAACATTTACAATTATTCATATTACAACATCCATTCACTTACACTAACCATTCTGATTAACCAGTAATCACACTCATTTGGAGCAAGCAGCACTGGCAAAGCTTGTTACAGTTTTTAAAAAATGATTTGCAAAGCTGCATATATAAAATGAAGCCCATATTCAAAAGCAGAACTTTGGCCTGCATGCACATTGAAGAATGGAAAGAAAAATCCTCACAAAATGTGTGCATTAAAAAGCTTTTACTTGTAAAACTGAGGTCTTACAATCCCTAAAGATTCGGGTTCAAGGCTCCTTTGTGTATGAGATAACTGTGGTCTGCATACCTTCCACAGCGCCTCACTGTGGTGTGAGGCTTACGGTCAAAGGAGGACCTAAGTCCGACGCACAAGGCATATCTTTATAATCAAATTGCCCCGTGGTGTAGCAGTGAAAGGAGCACTGGGTTGGACTTGGAGACACCTGGCACATACGATTCACTACTTGTGGAAACTGGGGTGCATCTTCTAGCCTCTCTAAATTGTTTTTCTTAGTAAGATAAGCCAAACCTGAAGAGCTGCTGCACAGACTTTTGGGTGCAATTAAATGTGCCTGGTATATAGAAGGTATGTAGCATATGTAGTCCATTGCATTAAAAAGGCCGAAACAATAAGGGTTAACCTTTGGTTACCGTGTCCATAGTTACTAACATTCTAGTGATTGATAACTGAATATATTTTAACTAAAACCCTAAGTTTTCAGAAGCCATCACCACTGGTTTATAATGGATACTTGTTTGTATCATGTGAAGGCCACATGTGGATAATTTTTAGAATTAACAAAATGTTGTCCTATGTCAGAATTATCTGCACAGTATGAGAGTTTATTAAGCAAATTAAAATTCAACCTAGTAATATACCACTCATTTTACCAGACAGGTTTTCCTCTGTTATTGAAAGTTTAGCACTTCCTATAGATACCTGGAATAGAAATAGAATAACAATTGTTATTACTACTCAGTTTTAAAAAAGCCTTTTCAATTTCTAAGATGGTTTTAATATGCATAGATTCAGCTTGTCCCCGTAACTTGTAGATTTGGTGCCATCACTCATAATGATTAACAGTGTTCGGAGCAGTGTAATCACTGGATAAAGGGAGCAGAGACCTAAGGGCAGGGGTCAGACTTTGAACCCTGTCTTTCTGGTCTCAAATCTCATGCTCTTTTCTGGATTTTGAATTCTCCTGTAAACACACTATGATCAACCAGACCTCCATTTCCATACATCTATAACAGTTAAAAAGAGTAAAGCCTCCATTATCATCTAAAGTGTAAAGAGACATCGGATTTCCAAATGATGGCAACAGGGAGGAATAACTATTATTCTATCAACTAAATGACTGTGTAATCTCTATATCGCTGCAAAAACACTCAATTGAGGTTTTCATTTGGGTGTTTCTTTGTTCTCAAGTTCTGCAAACAGAGCTCTGAAGAATGTGAGCACAGGCAAGCTTTCCAGAGTACACCTAAGCAGTCAGTGGTCATGAGGTGTAAGTGGTAGAATATACTAACTGGTTTATTTCATTTCCCTTAGGAACACATTCATACAGTGAGTCCCAGCCAAGAGACTGCTGGAGATTCCACTCCTGCTCATCTCAGTCACCTAGACGTGCGCTTGTGGCTCCAGGGTTCCAGCATGTGACGGTCACTCAACCTCAATCCCAGGTCATCTTTCCAAAATCTGACCCAGGGAAACTTCACCGTGAACGCTGAACACCAACCATGCCTAATTCCCTGGCCTGGTGCTAAAGCCAAATGATGTATTAACCTGGCCCCGAGAAGTTCCAACAGAATGGGTCAAAGGAGACATTCATAAATAGGTAATTGGCAGTTTGGCCCAGTATACTAAGGCACAATAGATAACACATCCTTTTGAGTTGAAGGGAGGTAGTTATCACCTACGGTGCTGGCCTTTCCCTTTTCTGACCACCCATTGCTCTTCCTGGCAATTCACAATTTAGCACCTACTGGGTTTCTTACAACTCCTCCAATGTTCTTCCTATATCTTTGGTCAAAGTGGCACTTGAGAGGAGAGACTGGGTGTCATTCTTCTCCAGGATTCCCCACAACACTTGGCATGGCCTTAGTTACAAAACCAGGGCTCTACAGAGGCATATCAACTGACTGTGTGCAGAAGACTCAGTGGGTGGGAAGGGCAAAATGCAAAAAAAAAAAAAAAAAAAAAAAGAAAAGAAAAAAATTAGGGAGAAAGCAACCTTGTTGGAAAAGGAATGACTAGGAATGGTATCTTGGTGAGGGAAAAAGAGATAGTTTTTTGTTAGGGGAGTTTATTTAGGTAGGAAAAAAAATGAATAACTTTGGCATGATTTAAAATCTGCATTTCACTGGCTAATATAATCTTTCCTATTTGTAAAATGAAAACCAAGCAAAGATGGTAATACACTTTGTACTAAATCTATTTGGGGAAGGAACAATGATATTTTCTTTCTTTGCTCAACTCAGCCTGGAATATAATACATGAAATTGTAATTCAGAACACATTATCTATGCTGCTATTCATTTTATGAAACATTAGTCTTGGCATATTTTTCCACATTTTTATATCAAAATATGACCCTTAAGATAAAGACATACATTCTCAAGGGAGTTGGTCTACACCAGTTTTGTAAAATGTTGACCAACTATTTGAGTGATGAACTGAACAGAAGGTCACTTACCTTCTTCATTTATCACCCAACAGCCTTTGATGGTTGAAAATGTTTGTTAACCTTTCTTTGTCTCAATTTTATCACCAAAAAGAAAGAGGGATAAAAGTGTTTGCTTTGAAGTATATGCGCGACTTAACACATTTGTGAAATTCTTTGAGATTCTCAGATGGAAGTGCTGTTGGAATCATTAAAATTTAGAGAAACTTAGCAATTTGAATCCTTTAATACTCTAAAGGTAAAGTAATCAGATTAACGGATTTTTTTTTCTTAATCTTGTCAAGAGTATGGGTTGTTCAGGATCAGACGTTTTTCACTTCTTTACTAAAGAAAACTGACTTGAAACGTGGTGAAGAGAAATAAAAGCCAACCTCCTAATTATTCCCTCTGTGTGGTCCTCAGAGACTACTGCTGATCTGGGGTTAAACTTATTCTTTAACTAATTAAACTCGTTTTCTTTAATTAAGCAGCCCTAACGACCTTACTTTATAGACAGCTGGCTTCATTACAATCAGAGTAACTTTCTTATATTGAACACAAGGCAGGTGAGGAAAGATCACAAAGGTCTTAGGAAATTACCTTTATCAGAAATTATTTTTCATCTCATTTGCCAGATGAACATTTAGTTAAAGAGCTGCTATTGAGCAACAGGAAAGGAACGTGGGCTGGAGCAGTCCCAAGATTCAATTGGTCAAAATTAAAGCAGGTGCTGGGCTCTGTAGGTCCTGGGAACCCACGGAGGATGGATGGTTTGCCAGCACTCACAGGATGCCAAACCCAGGCCTGCAACACGTCCTCACGCTGAGCACCTCAAAGCATTAACAGAGACAGGACGTATGGATTAAAGCTCATGAAAAAACAACCGATCATTTATTTTCCAATACACTGTGAATATTTAAAAGAATAAAATCATCTGCTATGTCTGAGGTGATTTAATCATGTTTGAAGGTACTCAGATGTATCTCCCCTAAGTTACTATCAAACATTTTTAAGCATGGGTTCTAGAAAGTGGTAGGCTTTCAAAATGTATATGAAGAATGCTGCATAAATATGGTTAAAAGATAATTTATTGACCTGATTCAATACCCTCAGTTTGTAGATGAGAGGAGTGAGGTCTAGAGAGATTAAATAAAATATCCAAACTCAAAACGGACAGAGTACCAGGAATTATACTAACACTGGGACTATAATAATGAACAAACTGCACTTTCTGTATGCCTACTAGCTGCCTCTCCTTGAATATTTGTGACAAAACATTTGTCATTGGTTGTCATCAGCAGTGCAAGTTAAATTTCTTGGTTTACAAGTTAGAGCTTCAGTAAACCTTGCTTTCACTTTTCATCAATGACAACATAAACACAACATTAAACCAAATCCACCTCTGTCTTCTCTGTGCCATTTACAGTAGTCAAATTAGGAAACCATGAACTATAATCACATAGCAGACCCCCTACCCCAGTCTGGAGCCAGTCCACAACTACCAGGACATTCTGACACCAAAGCCGACAGTGGGTGATGAATGAAGGGACAAAGGGTCGGTTTTCTACCTTTCTAGAAAAGTATATTGAGGTGGAGGAAGGAGATGGGCAAAGGGTATAAAAAATGGAGAGTTTGATGTAAAAAACATGTATATTTAATCTAGGTAGGATAAAAACTCTATTTTCTTCCTTGCATTGATAAACAATGTAGAACATTCAACAAATAGAACAATTACATTAAAATGGTCTCTTTAAAAGGGCAAAAGAAGAGAAAATTCTAAGAAAGCAGTAATTAAAAAGAATGGTAGGGCAAAAAAAATCAAAATCAAAAGAATACTCCTAATGTTTTGGCATGGTCCTTCGG
Organism: Callithrix jacchus; assembly: GCF_049354715.1. Taxonomy (NCBI): domain Eukaryota; kingdom Metazoa; phylum Chordata; class Mammalia; order Primates; family Cebidae; genus Callithrix; species Callithrix jacchus. The sequence goes on along the minus strand of NC_133507.1, from coordinate 97,541,922 downwards.
ATAGCGTGTGAGAGGGAGAGCTAAAAAACAAAGAAAAGTGGGAGGAAAAAAAGCACAGTCTGGGGGTATATTTTAATTCCCAGTCACCTGAGCTAGAACATTCGGAGTGATAAAACCAAGTACCTACTGCACCACCCGCCCTTCATTTGGTTAGCTGGTAAACCATTCTTCACAGCTCTTTGTCTGCTCAGATCCTTGGAGAGTTTTTATTCAAGAGCAGTCAGGTCTAACTATCATTCCTCCCATAGCTTTAGTTTTCATGATTAGAATAACACTGCCCAGAAAGAAAGATGCTGTCTGCTGGAGGAGGGATTTGACTCCTGGCTGGAAGTTTGCCATCCTTGGCCTCCTTTTATCAAAAATCCTCAAGAAAATCAGTCTTTGGTCGAGTGGCAAATGGTAACTAGTATTCTAGGGATGTGCTTGCTATCTACTGGTGAACTATCCTAATCACTGTTCTATTTCCAGACTCTTGATTTTACAATTAAATGTTTCCTTCTGAAATATAGCTTGGCTACAGACATGCAATTTAAATTGTATGACTTTGCAAAGTGACCTTCAAAAAAAATCCAAAGGTTAACTTTCTTTACTCTCTGAATCCTACTGTGCCACGCATGGCCATGCAAATCAGCACTAGTCTAATCTGTTTCCCTTACCATTTCTACTGTCTTTGGCTAATTTCCATTTTCCTTTTTCAAGTTGAAGTTGCTTACAGGGTAAGATTTCAAAGCAAGCTCCGGTTCTTGGTGTCTCTGCATAACTTTGGTTTTAGTTACTAAGGAAACACTTCTTTGCTGTGCTGCTCTATAAATCCTTTAATTCTCCCTTTCCCTAATTCTTAAGTAATCCATTTAAACTGCAAAAGCAAATACGATGAGAGCATTTCATCAAATACATAGCATAAAACCCAGTAAATAAGAAACCATATATAATTTAACCTCAAAATTTCATATTAATTGCCATTAGAAATTCAAATTCAAATACTCTATGCAGGATAAATAGATGAATAGATGCAGTATATAATGAATGAAGCCAAAACACATTCCATAATCCTGTGGTGTTTATCTGTATCAAGGAAGATGGCAAAGGCAAGTCAGAGGCTGGTACAAAATTTAAGGCTAAAAGTATCTGAGCTTGCAAGAAAAAGCAGGAGGTGTCTAATTATACACTAATTCTAAAATGCTTTGTTCCAGAATATTTACCCAGAAACTCAATTATTCCTTCCACAAATATTGATGGAGATCACACCTTGTTTAATGAAGTATTAGCAGTATGATTACATGTTACCTTCCCACCTCAGTAGGGAGAGAATCTGTAAGGAAATACCATAGAACAAAGCCAAATATGCTAAGGATTAAAGAAAGGCACAACATTTTATGAAAGATCTATCAGAGAGGGGTTTATTGCTGGCTGAGGTGTTGGAGAAGCTCTAATGTAGAGATGGACATTCCTGTGGGGCCCTGTTAGCACTGCACCATGCCAAGAGAGAGCCCGGGAGAAGAACATGCATTCCAAGGAAGAGCGTGAGCATGTGGTGTGCCCCTAAGTGTTTACAGAATGTCAAGCTGGTCAATGTCCTAGGGGAGGTAGTTGGAGTGAAGTCGCAACCAGGCCAAGGAATTTGAGTTCTGAACTTAATCCACTGACGATGAAGAGAATTTAAGGAGCTTTTAGTAGGGTTAGAAATATTAAAAAGTGCAAAAAGGAAATTCAAAACTAGAAAGTAAAGCATCCTCACGAGGTAGAATGACATATGCCCACGCTTATTAAATCCAGTTGGGATTTCCTTGGCAATCAGATGTCCAGGATGCGAGGGTTCGTTGTTCGGGAAAATCCTGAGTCACAGGCTGACACTTGTTAGAGCTTTGACCTGTAAGCGGGTGGGTATTATTGCTCCATCAAACGAAAGGAAAACCCTGATGAAAAGTGGCTACAGAACATACCAACAAAAATACCAAGTTTACACATTTCTGTAGAAGGCCTCACGGTTGTCTATTGATCTACCTCTTGAAAGTCTATTTTGGACTTTCCACATTTTCCTGACTCAGCTTTTATAATTCAAGTAATTAAATGGAGAGAAAGGAGTGAGGAATCGTGTTATCACAAAAGACCAATATAGAGAAAGGCATTGTTCCCTAAGAGTCCTGAGTTGATACTAAAATCAGGGCATATACTAGTATACTAACCTAAGAGTCAAGGGAGAACTGTAGTCCAATCAGCCAGAAGGGAATCTGAATGAATCATCAAAAAAAAAAAAAAAAGAATGGAAAACAGATATCAAAGGTGATACACAGAGCCAAGAATTAGGGTGCCTGGAAAAGAAGTAGGAAGGAGCTAAGAATGGAGAGTTAGCTCTAGTTTTAAGTAACATCCAGAAGCAGTTCATTTTTATCTTAAAGTATGGAATGAAATAGGTCAGCCACCTTGAAAAGGCTACAAGATGGTGTGCTGTAAGATACCAGCTTAGATAAAGATAAATGAATATCTGGAAAGAATAGATACTATGAAAGAATAAATAAGCTATTTTGGATAGATTCCATAAAAAATTACTAATGTCAAAATAAAGCAATATAGCAATATAGACATAATGGCTGTAGCTAATTTAAGCTCTGAAATGCACACAGAGGATGAAATGAGAATGTCGGGCAACATTTGCTGCATTATTTAGTCATTCTACTAGTTATTTTCTCTCCACATCTCATTATAATAGCCAGATGCAGAGCTGTAGGAAAACATGACTCCCAGCAATGGCACCTGTCCTTTTGGTGAGTAATTCAAAAGTACAACTGGTCTTTTTGGAGAGATTTCTGAATTTTCCAGCTGTCCAGGCTGCTCCTGAGGTTTGCCTCCCTCCCTTAGAGGGTGTTTATTTTATCATGAGCTTTAATTATGGGAACAATAAATGCTGTCTTCTTAAAAGTACTTGCATCAGTTATTAAAAGAATATTATGAGAGAGGGAGAGGCAGGCACTCATCCCTGTGCTGATGCTTCCATCCGTCCCTCCTCTCCCTATTTTCCTATGTTACCTACAAGCAGATGACTCTTGAATCCCCAACATTAACTTGTAGTTCAGGCAGAAAGTTGCATGACTGAATACTCTGATGTGGATTCTTTTGTCTGTACCACTGTCTCTATGGCCTGCTCAACTGAAATATTTGTTTGTTTTATGCCTATCCAGAGCATCGCTATTCCTTAGTGTCCAGGTCAATTCTGGCTTCTTCATGAAAACTTCCCGTAAAGCCATATCTTCTTTCTAAATTCCAACATTCCTCATTCCTTTTTAAAAAATTTACCTTTCCTTACAATCCTACATATTATTAGTTTTAAATGATCTTATTATATATTTCCATGTTTTCCTATTGTTCTCCATTGTACCCAAAATGATCTATAATAGTTATTCAATAATACTTACTAATAAATTCTAAAATTTCTTCTTTAAAATATTAGGGGTCGAGTTTTTAAAAAGCTGATTTGCTTCTCTTACTGCAAAATCTTAGTGTCTATCTTTACTAATTTTCATTTTCAGAAAAGACTTGTGCCAATTACATATGAAATGATATAAGTCTATATGCAGGACTGTGCTAAATATGACCATGATAAAGGCTACATGGGCTTCTTTTAGTCTTTAAATCAGCAAGTATTTATTAAACACATATTATCAATGACAAGTAGGAAATCTTTTCCTTGGATTTTTTTTACAAGTACTATATGGGAGTGCACATTTGACACCATGATAACTTTTCTGAAGACAGATCTCTCAGGCAATTTTGTTTGAAAATTTTTATCAATTACACTTAGATCTGTAGCTCCAAAGTTGAAGCACACAACCATGTTCTGTTGTATTCCACATCATTTTATTGTGATTTGAAGATATTGTGTGTGCATGTGTTTTTAAAAAACAAATTCAATGGTTTGTGGCAACTGTGAATTGATCAAGGGTAGTGGCACTATTTTTCCAAAAGCATGTACTCACTTCATTGCTCTGTCACATTTTGGTCATTCATGCAGTGTTTCAAACTTTTTCATTATTAGTACATCTGCTATGGTAATCTGTGATCAGTGATCTCTGACATGTCACGGTTTTGGAACTCCACAAATCGTGCCCATATAAGATGGCTAATTTAATCAATAAATGTATGCTCTGGCTGCTCCACCAACTGGTCTTTCCTTGATTCCTCTATCTCCCTCTCCTAAGGCCTCCCAATTAATTGAGACACAACAATATTAAAATCAGGTCAATTAATAACCCTACAATTGTCTCTAGGTCTTCAAGTGAAAAGAAGAGTCACAGAATTCTCACTTTAAATCAATAGGTAGAAATAATTGTTCTTAGTGAGGAAGGGCATGCTGAAAGCCAAGACAGGCTGAAAGCTAGGCCTCTTGCACCAAATAAGTAGCCAAATTGTGAATGCAAAGGAAAAACACTTGAAGGAAATTAGAACACAGGAATGGCAAGGAAGCAAAACAGCCTTATCACTGATAGGGAGAAAGTTTGAGTGATCAAAGCAGTTACAATATTCCCTTAAGCCAAAGCCTAACCTAGAACAAGATCTTAACTCTCTTCAATTCTATGAAGGCTGAGATAGGTGAAGAAGTTTCAGAAGAAATGTTTGAAGCTAGCAAAGGGTAGTTTATGAGGTTTGAGGAAAGAAGTCACCACTATACCATGAAAATGCAAGGTGAAGCACCAAGTGCTTTAGGTAAAGATGAAAAGTGACAGCAAGTTATTCAGAAGATCTAGCTCAAATAATAGATAAGGATGACTATCTAAACAATAGATTCTTCATGTAGATGCTGATAGAAGATGCCAGCTAGGACTTTCATAGCTAGGGAGGTGAAGTCAAAGCCTGGCTTTAAAGGGTCAAAGGACAGGCTGACTGCCTTGTTTGTTAGGGTCTAATGCAATGTGACGTTACGTCAAAGCCAGTGCTCATTTACCATTCTGAAAATCATAGGGCCCTTAAGAATTAGGCTAAATCTGCTCTGCCTGTGGCTCTATAAATAGAACAACAAAGCCTACGTAATGGCACATCTGTTTACATAATAGTTTACTAAATATTTTAAACCCAGTATTGAGACCTACTACTTAGAAAAAAGAAATCACCTTGTACAAGGTGATTAAAATTGTTTTCATGTCTGCTAACACAGGTGATTAAAATTGTTTTCATGCCTGCTAACATAGGTGATTTCATGCCTGTACAGGTGGTTAAAATGATACAAGGTGATTAAAATTGTACAAGGTGATTAAAATCACTTTCATGCCTGCTAACACAACATCCATTCTGTAGCCCATGCCTGGACCATGGAGTTGTCTCAATTCTCACACCTTATTATTTAAGAAACACATTTTATAAGGCTATAGCTGCCACAGATAGTGATTCTTCTGATTGATCTGAGCAAAGTAAATTGAAATCCTTCTGGAAATGATCACCACTCTACATGCCATGATGAACATTTGTGACTTACGGGATGAGGTCAAAATATCGATATGAACAGGAGTTTGGAAGAAGTTTTTTCCAGTTCTCATGAATGACTTTGAGGGATACAAACCTTCAGTGGTATAAGTAACTACAGATGTGGTAGAAATAGCAAGAAACTTAGAAATGAAGCCTGAAGATAATTGCTGCAATCTCATAATAAAACATGAACAGAGAAGTTACTTCTTATGAGTGAACAAAGAAAGTAGTTTCTTAGGATGGAATATACTACTGCAAAGATACTGTGTAGACTGTAGAAGAGACAACAAGAGATTAATAATACCACATAAACTTAGTTGATAAAGCAGCAGCAGAGTTTGAAAGGACTGACTCAAATTTTGAAAAATGTTCTACTGTGGATAAAATGCTATCAAACAGCCTTGCTTGCTATAGAGAAATATTTTATAAAAGGAAGAGTCAATTGATAGAGCAAACTTCATTGATGAATTTGTTGAATCACGCTAAAGAATACAACCTCCCTCAACTTTCAGCAACCACCACCCTGATCAGTCAGCAGCCGTCAACATTGAGGCAAGACTTTCCACCAGTAAAAAGACTGTGATATGCTGAAGGCTCAGATGATTGTTAGCATTTTTTAGCAATAAAATATTTTTAAATTAAAGTATGTACATTGGGTCATTATAGTGGCTCATGCCAGTATCACAGCACTTTGGGAGGCTGAGCTGGGTGGATCGCTTGAGCCCAGGAGTCTGAGACCAGCCTGAAAGTGGGACCCTATCTCTACAAAAATTACAAAAATTAGCAAGGCCTGGTGACACACACCTGTGGTCCCAGTTACTCGGGAGGCTGAGGTGAGAGGATCGCTTCAGCCCAGGAGGTTGAGGCTGCAGTGAGCTGCAATCATGGCATTGCCACTCCAGCCTGGGTGACAGAGTGAGATGCTATCTCAGAAAAAGAAAAAAAAAGGTATGTACATTTTTAAAAGACATAATGCTATTGTGCTTTTAATAGACTATAGTATAGTGCAAACCTAACTTTTATATTCATGGGGAAACACAAAAATTCACATTACTTGCTTTACTATGATATATACTTTATTGAGGTAGTCTGGAATATCTCCAAGGTATGTCTGCACCAGGAATGATTGTTTTACTTTGACCGAATGACAGTTTCTTTAGAATAAAATGTGATAGAGGAAAGAGAAAGCTTCCTTACCCACGAAATCAGCTGAATTCATCTGGTGACTAACATGATGGCAGATATTGCAGCCAGAGAACTCTAAGCTTTCAGGACAAACAGTGGGATGCCAAGATCAAGTTAACTCCAAATAAATGCATAAGAAAATATATTTGTTCTTTCTAACACTTCAGTGGGACTAGGAAAATCATCTCAAGAGCTGAACTTTTAAAGCTATTTTAGATAGACATATTTAATAGCATAAATTTTTTAAATCTTACTGACAAATTCTTTTATAACTCTATCACACACAAAAGTAGCCAGTGTGAAGTGTTTTGGGTAAGAAAAATATCAAACTTCTACAAAAGACCCTTTTGGGGAAAAGTTCCATACTAAAAGAGTCCCAGACAATATACCCATCATGACACATTCCTTCAGAGCTAAAAAACAGCTTACACAAAATTTCAGATATCACCAAGTGCAAACACTGCCAAAGAAAAAGTGTTTCATGTCAATATATTTTATAGCTGTGTGTTTATGTGTACATTTTATGGACTAGGTTGATCAAAATATGAGGCTGCCTTCCCTCCCGTTTTCCAGCTGTCCCTGAAAGCCACTTCACTGCCAACTATAATCCTTGTCCCCTTTTTATTTAAATGTCATCAAGAATCTGAAGTAGTAAACTTGAATGGAGATTTCAACGGTGGGCCGATTTTCCTTTCTTAGGAGCTATGAAGATAAATGTATACACAGGGGTAAAGAATATAAGCTTTGCCCAAGATGTGCACTGGGCAGAATAAAGAAATGTCTCTCTTTTCTTAGAAGGGAAGTGAAGATTTATGAGGAGGCAGAATATTGGGCAGCCTTCTGAATATCTTATAATTTTTTTGTGACATGATCTTCCCCTAGTGGGCTTCATCATTCAGGCTTCTCTCTTCTACTCACTGGATTCTGAGCCTGCTTATAAGTCTTCTGATGAATTCATCCTCTGCAAGCCATGGGAACTGCCTGCATTCTTGCCTATGAAACTGGAACTAAATAGAAGAAACACATCGAGAATGAGATGTGTTTCTTCTACAAAGAGAAAAAGCAGTTTCCATGTCCATGAATCCCAAAATACTAAAAAACACTGTTTATCTTTTAAAAATTTGTTTCATTACTAGACTGTAGAGAAATTAGATTTTACATGGGATTCAATTCAAATTTCAATGCATTTGGGCAAAGGATTTAGAGTATTACATAAACTTAGTTGACAAAAGTGGCAGAGTTAGAGGACTGACTTCCTTGAAAGAAGTTCTATTCTAGGTAAAATGCTGTCAAACAGCATTGTATGCTATAGAGAAATCTGCCACTGACAAGGCATGAATGCTAGGTACTGTCCTGTAGGCATTTGCAAATATTATCTCATTTAATCCTCAAAACTTACATTAAAGCTTTTTTCTGCATTTCATCTGGGTGATAAAATCATATGCATAATAAACTCCTGTGACATGTGTTTACCTATGTAACAAACCTTCACAAGTACAACCAAACCTAAGAGTTAAAGAAAAAAAAAGAAAGAAAACTGAGATTCAAAGAAAGGGAGTAATCCTGTACCCAAGGCTCAGAACCAGATCAATAGCAGAGCTAGGACTTGAACTCGGGTTTTAAACATTAACAGAGGCAAGAACCAGATGAACACACTGTCTGGTGGAACCATCAAACTTCCTCTTTGGGTTTGTTGAGGAAAATAAAAATGAAGGAGGATAAAAAGATAGATACAGTTTCAGAAGAGAGAGACAGATCATAATCGATCATAAGCTTTCTTAGAGAACTGAGCTTTTGCCAGTAGTACCTGGTGGCTACTGGGCTACTATGGCTATCCCATCTTAGTTCACTTGAGCCCCTCACCACCTTCTAAACACCTTTCTCTGTTCCCCAAACACTAGGTTTCATTTAAAACTGACAGTGCAACATGCCCACAATTTTTTTGGTAAGTTCAAATGAAAAAATATATATCTTCAGTCATGCTTGCTATGCAGAATATTATTCAAATCTCTTGCTATACCTTTGTTTTCTGAAATTTCTCTGATGATGAGTATCAAAGATAAAATATAAATAATCCTAGAGATGTAACAAGCCAAGTGTTATCTATTACCCTAGATGCCACGCTCCTATAAGGAATTATAATGGCTACAGTAATATGTTTAAAATAAATTAAATGTTCAACATCAACCTCCATGGTGAAGACAAAAGAGCCAACTATTTACACTTGGAATTTTGATCTCTGGTTAAAAAGAAAATATAGGCCAAACAAAAACCAGAAAGTTAGTGCATCACTATACGAGGATTGGCCTTGTGTCTCCTTTTAGATAAGAGATAAGGCAATGCTCTTTGGCAACATATGGTGAGTCATTTAAGTATATTATGCAGATTTGGAGTAGAGATATTAAAACAGCATTTTCAAAAGAATAATACAAAGACTATGACTGAAGAACCATTGGGGAAAATAACAGAAAAGCACAACTTAAAATATAAAGACTTAGCATAATCTTATATAAATAAATACTTTTACGTCCTTCAATTGAGCTACTCAATTGTTGTGAGAACAAAGCAAATACTGGAGGTAAAAATTCATGCAATCATTCTGGCTGGTCTTCTTTGCAGAGGTACTCAGGTATGTGATCTGGTAGATTGCCTGCTATAAGTTTAATAGCAGGGCTATAGATTTTAAAATATATTTATAAGATAGTTCACATTTAATTTTATTTCTGGTGAGATTAATGTGCTACAAAGTTGGATTAACTAAAATGCTCTAGGAAATAATTTTCTTGGTGAATCAGTCTTTATAGTTCATTTGCTTACAAGGTTTACATAGAAATCTTTATGAGACCAAAGAAGATTTAGTAAAAAGCACCCATAAATTGACTCATGTGGGAAAAAAAATAACTAAATTATCAGTGTTTTTCTGCCTAAATTACAGAGTAAGGATTTGAATGTATTAGGCACGATGTAATTGGCCCAATCTTTTCTGGCTGCTTTTCTCTCCCTACTTCAAAGTAGAAAACAAGCACTGGAAGAGGCAGGCAGAACCCAGCTCCCATGAAAGGCACTAGCTGTACATACTATTTCAGAGACGTAAAGAAAGGTTAATGCAATCCACACAAAAAGAGAGATCTGGGTGACTCCAGATTAATTAATCATAGCAGGAGGAAGCTAAGTTGCCAGAAATGTTACTAACTTGCCCCCTACAGAATGGATCAAGAGTGACTCCCTTCCTTAGGAATGAAATGCAGACATGATTCCAAATGCCACACTTTGGATTTATAATCAATAATTCTATTGTCACATCATTTACAATAAATGTGTTTATTCAGCTGGCATAGACAGAGCACTCAATTTATTATCTCTGAGCTGTTTGAAGTTATATATACACTGCCAGCATGCATTTATATATGCTGAATCCATCTGCAGCTTCTCTTTTTCTTGTAGGAAGAGTTCACACAGCTTACCAAGGAGGGCCTGACCATATCATAAATCAAGGTGAAGCAATTTCTGATAACTGAATATGAGTTTCCTCTAAAGCTTTTTATGTGACGAAAAGCTGAGAAGCTCTGTGACTAGCACAAAGAAAAACCCATCACAATTTTTTTCCCCAACAACAGCTAGCCTCTTTGTTCTAGAATGTGCAACCATAATCTGTAGGCCCTTCTTGGCACTTTAAGTCACATTTGCCCTTATACCCAGGAAGGCCTCTGCAGCTTAACTTTCTCTCTAGTCATTGCTTTCTTCGTATCCGATATTAGCTGAGCAAAGTGATTTACTACCAACTTTTGACTCTTCCTGCCCACGACTTTTTCAATTTGTTCAGAAGTAGAGAAACTTAAGATATATTTTGGGGGGAATATATTTTGTGGGGGCAAACTTTAACATCTGCCATACTACAGACTAAAGGAATGGAGACTAGAAAGACCTAGCTGTCTCCCCGCTTCCTCCTTCAGTAACTGTCCATGGTGCCGCAACCCATGAAGACATCGTTTCTTAGCAGCTGGTGCCACACAAATCCGACCCAACCTTAGCGACTCACTAGTCAAGATTGCTATTTGACTTCTGTCCTCACAGAGGTGCTGAGGGAAAGGAGAAAGGAAAATTCTGGCATCATCAACAAATGCTGTCTTGGCGTGGGTTTTCATCATCAGCTATAGAACTAGAAATAAAATGTCATCAGGGAACCAAACTGGATGTAAACAAATTTGCAATGTTTTATCAAGTTAGAATTCAAAGTGCTGCCTCTCAGAAACAACAGTGATTACAAATGGAAAGTGAATCTTTATGTATACCAATATTTTAAGTGCAGTGTTTGTTTCATTGCAGTTTGAGTATGAGAAGAAGTCTTCCTAAAAGGGTCTCCTAACAATATAAAAATCACGTATGTGCCAGAAAGAATGCTGAACTGAAAATCAAGTTTGCCTCTAAGCAGATAATGCCACGTTCACATGATTATACAACTGAAAAAACAGATTAAGAAAAAGTGTTAAAGAGTTTTCTTTTACTACAGCAAAAGCTTTTCAAAGAGAAGATAAACTTACAGAGCTATTACAAATGTTGTAAAAAGCCTAAGAAAGCCTGGTAAATAAGAAAGTTTTAAATTACTGCTCACATAAAAATAAATGTTACTGTCCATTGTTGCTCTGGGTGGGGATAGGCCTGGCATAAGGAATACTTAAGACACTAGAGGGAAAAAAGGCAGTGACTGTGATTCCAATCCAAACACCATATTGTTCACAACAGACAGTAATTTGCCTTCTAACTTCTTTCTCTCTGAGCATAGTCCCTTAGTAACCACATTTATATAATTTGTTTTTTCATTTGAAATTCTACTAGAACTTAAAAGTTTATTAAAGTGAATGAACTAGTCCATCTGAGATGTAACTGAGGATATATTAGCAGAAGCAGCCTACTTAGCATCTGATTAAAATCACAGTGCTCTAAGTTTTGGAAGTAATACTTTTTCTGGGCAGCAACAAACTGGACAAAAATTATCAGAACCACGAACAGAGACATTTAGCCTCAACCTCGTGTTTAAAGTGTTGATTGCCTGTAAGTTATTGGAATAATCTTCTCTCCTCTCTAGCCACCAGAGTAAGCAAAAGGGAAACATCTCATAAGTTCACAGCCTGATGACAGCCATAGTTCTAACAGCTCTTGAATAAGGAATACTTTGATGTTAGAAGGAAAAAAGATGACAATTATGTTTCTAAAAATGGAAAGCACATACAAAACATTTAAAAGCTCAAATGGTAAAAACAGCTGTGCAAAAGCCACTTCTGTATTTTTCCTTTTTAATAAAAATATTCTCTCTTATAAGTTAATTTACACTCTTGGGGATATAGAAATGTGAATCAGAGAAAGGGTGGCATGGTTCACTCTCTACCAGCAAGCAAGAGGACCCTCATCTCAGTCTACTAACTGCACCCAATGACCATGGCTGGGTCACAGAGAGATCAGCCTCAACAAAGCTGGAGTAGAGTCTTGTCTGGTGCTTCACTTGTACTCTGACAACTCTGAGATCCCATATTATATATTGAATGTTTGGCAGAAAACTGTTGACACCAATGCAATATACAGTTCTTGTAGCTATTACAGTTTGATTCATTCTCGATTCATCTTAACGGGAACTGCTAATTCTATTCAACATTAAGGACACATGTCCAAGCAAAAACGTAAGGAAGGAGTTTGTGAGTGTGACTATGTGTGAATGTTTGTGCATATACTTGTGTATACATGCTCCTGTATGTATGCATTTCCCTCATATGCCTCATTAAGATAATTACAACTGAAGGAAGCATAATTGATGGCTAGAAAGTTTAGCAGAAATAAAACAAAGGAAATCTGGAGCTTTAGTACATCAATATGGTGAAAGACAAATTAAAGGCTTAATTACCAAACTGTAGAAGCTATTTAAAAATTATGATTCATGTTAGAAGAACTCACAATTGAACCAGCCTCGTCTTCATCTTTCTCTTTGTTTTCAATAAATGTTCCTTTTATTTATCATCCAAAACTCTATCTTCCTTTTTACCCTTTAAATGCTTCATTACAATTCTACAATTAAATTCAGATCTATCACAAATTCTCAAGATAAGTCTGAATCTTAAGTTAGACTTTGCCAATTCAACTAATTAAAGAATAACCACCCAAGTAGAGAAATTACATTTGTTTCAAAATCATCCACATCTACATAAATTCTTTCTCTCCCTTCCTTCTTCTATTTTTTCTTTCCTTCTCTCTCTCACACACAGTTGAAAAACACTATAAACATGGGATGCTTACTGCCATATCTTTCATTACACAGAATAAAAGCAAACTGTTGTCCCATACACTGAATAGGAAATGTACACCCCCTCACATACCAAATTCTACTTTTTTTATTTTGGTCTCAGAAACATTAGAATAGCCAGTCTGAAAAAATTTTGCAATGGTTGTATGGGAGTGGAGAAGAGTCAGTAGGGAAAAGGAAATGTTAAAATCAAAGCTAACTTTTACCACAAGAGGCCTCTCCTTGGTATGATGTAGTCTAGTGGCACCTACACTTCCTCCAGAGAGATTATCTCAATTTAGGTGCAACAGTGGAAGTTTCTGTTTTAAACCATTTTTGGGTTAGCCGTTATATAATTCAAGTGGTTTCTTGAGACCATGAGGGAATAGACAACCCAAATCTGAATGAAATGGAGAAAACTGAGTGCCATTTGTGTAGATACTGTTCTTCAGGATGCAACATCATCATACTGTTACAAGTGTTATTCCAAAATTTTATGGTGTCTCACGTAAGCTCCAGTTCTATAGATTCAATAGCTGGAAAGATTTTCTAACTAAGGTATTCTAATGCTACCTACACTTACATTTAAAAAAAGAAAATACTATTTTTTTGTCTGCCTTTAAGAAAATAGGCAACTAAAATTAGGAAAGGGCAAAAGGAATCCAGGATCATGCGAATGGGAATGAACACAACTGATTGGGTTTTATAGCTGGAGTCACTAGAAGTACAATGCATAGTGTGGCTGGCAATTCTGGCCTCATCTAGGAGAGGCTGATATCTGAGGAAATCCAAGATGGTGCTTGGGAGGTCCAGCTACCAAGGGATACTCCAAGTCAAGTGGGAAATGATCTACTCATTCAAAATAGACTGTTTCCCAGACACTGAGAGTATAGGGAAATATTTTAGCCAGAGCATAGTATGATCAGGGTTAGATAGGCTGCAAGGGCCTGAGAAGGCAAGCTGCATTCCAGAACATTATTTTGGATTTTGTTCATTGAGATGCTGTTGCAGACTGTTTTTCTGGGACACAGGCTCTGAGACAGAGATTAACAAGCAGGGAATTTATTGCAAAGGATGAGGGGAATGCTCTTGAAATTAATAATAGAAGTGGGTAGTGGGAGCTCTGGAGCCAGAACAACTCTGCAGAAGTGTCCTCAATTGGGATAATGCAACCAGGCCTTTATTCCCCTCATGAATTAGCCATAGGATGTAGGCTGACCCTATGAAGAGTCATGAACTTAGAAAAGGGTATCTCTTTGCCTGAGGGCAATTCCAAGAGAGAGAGAGAGAGAGAGAGAGAGAGAGAGAGAGAGAGAGAGAGGGAGGTAGCTATCTTCCACCCATATTCCCAATAGCTAAAGGCAAGGAGTCCTGAAGGGGAGGAGTCTGATGGCACATCCACTCTAGTAGATTCATCTACTACTACAGATTCTCATTAAGCAACTGAGGTAGAAGCTTAATGCAGAAGGTGGGGGGAGGGGAGAGAGAGAGAGAGAGAGAGAGAGAGAGAGAGAGAGAGAGAGAGAGAGAGAGAAAGAGAGGTAGCTATCTTCCACCCATATTCCCAATAGCTAAAGGCAAGGAGTCCTGAAGGGGAGGAGTCTGATGGCACATCCACTCTAGTAGATGCATCTACTACTACAGATTCTCATTAAGCAACTAAGGTAGAAGCTTAATGCAGAAGGTGGGGCTTGGGGCTCACCTGAACATTTGTGAGCACACCAGTGCCCAGGGCTCACTCAGATATGCAAGATCCCAAGGCTCTAATACCAACAGGACAGAGGTGCAAAAGCCCTCCCAGCTTCCCCTCAGAGCAAGTCAGAAATGGCCACGGGAAATTACACATCCTGTGGTCTTTGGATTGTCAGCTGTTTCATATAATCTGTATTTCTCTAGTCAAAAGAATAGTAGTAAGATGGCCATGGCCTGAACATACAGGCAGAGGCATGAACAAAGAAAGCAGAAGGTGATGAGCAACACACCTGTGCTCAATTTCAGGACCCAAAAGCCACACTGAGCAAGGGGCTCCTTCCAGACATGTTCCACAGAAGGGCTCCCTGATCCCTGCTTAGGCTGTTAGAGGGACTCAATCTCTGGATCCGAAACATAAAAAACAAAACTTAGGAAAAGGGAAAAGCATTCATTGAGGAATCACTGAACTCCATTCAAGTTACTGCTGTCTGGATAAGGCTAGAAATAGTGGCCACACGGAGTCTACACCGTAAATCAAGGTTGTCTGGCTCTTTGGTAATTTATCTATTACCCCAAGATGTTTGGAACTCACCTGTTTCATTGTTAAAGATTTTAGAATATATATAGCCAGGAAAAATGCATTCTTCAGGGTTCAACCAACAGTTTTGTGACTACCAAAATGATGTATCATGAATCAAGCTAAAGAGCCAGTTAGGGACAAATATAAATGTGAAACAAGGCAATCTTCAAACATTTATATTTCAAGTTTCAAGCCAGGAATTTATGATTCTGGATTGTAGTTTTCCTTTGCTTACTCAATTGGATAATGAATGTAAATTGTGACACTATGGTGCAAAACTGCAACCCAAGGAGTGAGCAATGCAATACCGACTTGAAGAACCAACATTACACTGTGAGATATTCACGATTCAATGAAGAGATGGAAAATTAGATGCCTTAAGGCCTTTCTGTAAATCCCTTCCAGCCTAAACAGAAAATAACATACAAATGTAAAGTACTGGTAAATAAAAATTTTTTGTTGTTATTTTTGTATATTTCTTAAAAGTCCCTTTCCTAAGTCTTCTCCTTTTTTGAAGTATCTTAAACTCCTTTTGGACAACAAATCCTCTTTGTCTGTTCCCCAGCTGCCCAGAGATCACTACTAAAAGAGATACGGTGTTAAACTGTGGGAAATTTTTATGTTCCGTACTTTCCCCTTTCATTGTTCATTCCCTCAAGGACCTCCTCTTTGTTAGGCGATTGACGAAATTACAAAAATTAGGCATTAATAGCCATTGTTGCTTAATGGGTTACCCATCCTCAATATAGACAGATGCTGAAGTTTTATTACCCAGCCTTTTAATTCCTATCACTGTATCAAAGAAAACTGGAAAGATAATGGTATCTCAATAAAGCCTGAAATTTCCTCCCTGCCCCCATTAGATGCTCTGTTTGGGTTAAATGAGAACAGCTTGCAAGGTAGTTGTTTTAACATGACCGCATTAGTCAGGGTAGAAAAAACATGTAGGTGATTTATAGAAAGCATTAGATGAACAATTTAGAGTAATGAGAAGAAGAAAACCTCAGTGCTTATAAACAATATTTGTAAATTTTATTGATTCATTCCATACACACACGCACACACACACACACACACGCATATACAACACTCAGATTCTAGTATTTGCTACTCAATAAGTACCTTTATTTTGTATTCCAAAATGATAGTTTATGGTAGAAATTTCAGCTAAGGCAGGTATGTAGGTATATTTGGACAGAGGTCCTCTGAAAATGCCATTAATACCACCTTACATATATGGAGATAATCAGAACAAGAGCTGAACTAACTCGGCAAATTCTGGAACTGATATTCACATGTGGAGTTTGTCAGTGAATAAGAAAAATGTATAATTCCAGTATTAGCTTATGACTCCCTTTTTCTAAAAGGTGGTATGGGTACATCGTCTCCTTACTTACTGAAAAGTAGTATTAGAATACTCAAGACTGTGAGGAGAATTACCCTGTAAGGATAATAACTGGAAACTAAAGGTAAACTAAAATGGGATGATATGGCTAATAAGATATGCCCTGCCCAACAGGCCATCAGGCCCTTCTCACCCAACTCCTGACAAATTTTCATGTAGCTGTGGTTGCCAGGAGGGAATCTCAATACCCACTCCCCAGAAGGTACCTGTGTATCAATCTCTCTGTATTCAAGGGGCAAGCAGATGTTTCCTGTGTCATATCTCTAGGATACCTAAGGATTGACTCCTTACTTCTCATTTCCTAGAGAGGTCAAGCCTCTTATCCAAATCCTTGAGGTTGGCAATGTTCATCACCCATCCTTAGCCCTCTAACTTCAGAGAACACTTGACTTCCTAAAGGAATGAATAGGTCTTCTTCAAGTCACTGCTACTTGAGGCCTTAGCATCCAAGAGAGTTATACAATCCTCCCATTCCCACAAATTCACATACATGCAGATAGTAGCGTAGATTATACAGGTGTGTGTGTGTGTGTGTGAGAGAGAGAGTGTGTGTGTGTGTGTGAGAGAGAGTGTGTGTGTGTGTGTGGGAGAGAGAGAGAGAGAGAGTGTGTGTGTGTGTGTGTGTGTGTGTGTGTGTATGGTCTCCTATACAGAGAGGCAGAAGATTATTTCATAAAACATATATCTAAGGTATACATATATGATTTGATGTATAAAATATATATATTATATATTTATATGATATAACATTTTACATACATATCTCATTTTAAAACATCCTGCTTTTGTAAAAATTATGTGAATATCTGATCACAGGAATACCTTTCTAATCTTAACAATTTAGTGGTTTAAAATGTACATTGAAGGTCATTCTAGCTCGTTATAATTCTAGAAGAGTCAATCACATACCCATCAATTACTTTGGGGCAAACTAACGGAATTTTTTTAAGCATAAGAAAGATAAGAGATGACACTAAAGAAGTAAAAAAAAAGACAAAGTCTGTTGTTTCCAGGAAGTTTCAACTGTAGACCAATCACATTCACAGGGAACAAAAGAAAAGTAAAGCTGAGTTACAGAAAACATCTGTACTACCAGGGTAAAATAGAAACAGGGAGACGAAGAGCAAGAAAACCTACAAAAGAATGACAGTGAACCTGCCAGGATTGGTGGAATCTCTATAGGAGAAACTGTCAGTCTTTATATTATCCTTGATAGTCAAATTCTACTTAATAAAAGTCAGAGAAAATTCATGTAACTGGGTGGTCCTTCAAATTTTTGAGATTCTCTGAGTATAGAACCATGCAGGTTCTCTTATTTCTGAGCCTCTATATTCTCAGGTAGAAAATAGAATCCAACCCTCTTGCCAACCATCTTAAAGATATACTAGTTGAGTTCTAAAATTAAGCAAAAAATATCAATACATTTCAGGCACCATATGCTATGAAAGGGAAAGGAAGCCAGAGAATTAACATTTCCCAAGAGCCTACTATGATGAAGACAGAACAGCAGATTGGATAAAAGCATAGGCTAGAGGCCAACCTACCTGTTTCAGATCCCATCTCTGGCATTCACAAGTTGTGCCATAGTGTGTTGAGTGTGTTAAATGAACTAATCATATTGAAGAGCGAAGGAAGTACTCATTATGAGTTAGCTATTGTTTTTGTCACTCCATGCTGAGCTCTTTCTTGCAAGGTGCATGGTCTCTCCTGCCTCAGATATGCGCTATGCTGTTCCATTCATCCAGGTTCTTCTAACTCTCCCGATCCTTCCTCTTTCTGCCCGCCCTTCCTTCCCTCCAACACCTTATCTTTTCCAGGGAGCACTTCTGGCCCTCTCCAGACTGGAATAGGTGCCTGCCCTCCACCACAATCATATGTCACTGTGTCCTCCCACTGTGTACCTGAGTGTAGACAATTTGAGAGCACCTACTCCACTACCCCATCATCTATCTTAAAGCCAGACACTTACAAGGACTCTATATGTACTAAATTCTTTTTTTGTTTTTGAGATGGAGTTTCGCTGTTGTTACCCAGACTGGAGTGCAATGGCACGATCTCGGCTCACCGCAACCTCCGCCTTCTGGGTTCAAGCAATTCTCCTGCCTCAGCCTCCTGAGTAGCTGGGACTACAGGCGTGCACCACCATGCCCAGCTAAAAATTTTTGTATATTTAGTAGAGATGGGGTTTCACCTTGTTGACCAGGATGGTCTCGATCTCTTGACCTTGTGATCCACCTGCCTTGGCCTCCCAAAGTGCTGGGATTATAGGCATGAGCCACCGTGCCCAGCCTAAACTCTTAAGTTCAAAGAAATACAGTGGGAATCAACTAATATTTCATTTTTTTAAGAGTCTCAGCCGTTATTTTCTTAATTATCTTACATCACATGCCATTTTTAATTCCTTGGCTAATATTTACTAAGCAACTGTATGCCAGGACTATTCTAGGAAATGAGATACAGATACATAAACAATGCCCCTGCCTACATGTTGCTTATAGTTTGAAAAGTTCCAATCAAAAATGTTTGCCGGTGAACAAAAAGTAAATATGTTTCAAAAATTGAACTATCAAGTCATGTTCCAGGACCATTATGCACAGGGCATTTTAATAATTATTATAAAAATATGACTGTAAGAATATGAAAGGAAGCCTCATAACACTAATTTAAAAACCCACCATGGCTCCTAATTCTAAGAAAAATATGGAGTAGGCACACTCCATTGCACTAACTACAACAACAAAAATGCCTGAACAGAATACATATAGCAACTATTGAGAACTCTAAAAACCAAACAATAATGACAGGTAAATTGGGGAAGGTCAGACCTCAAAGAATGACTCATAAAGCAGTGATTTTTGCATTTATTTCTTGTAAATTTCCTGGCTTATATTTGAGGTCAGGCTGAATTTTAAAACTGTGCAGCAGACATGAACAGAAAATCAGGAAGAAAACATCACTTTTTGGCCAGAAGACAAGGGGGCCTCTGTAGGCCAGAGTAGGTATGGAAATCTTTTTTTTCTCTCTCTCTCCTTTTTTTAATTCTCCCTGCCATGCACTGAGTCAAGCATGTCTCAGCAAGAACTGAAAAGTATGCAAGCAGTTGCAGAAAGAAAAAACTAGAGAAAGGTATCCCCTAATCCTGTAATATCAAGTCCTTGGCTAACTCCTAAGGTGCACATGTTTAGAAGTGACCTGAAGCCATATTGCAAGAGCTTTTAAATATAACTGGAATGTAGACCATCATGCAAGTCCCAGACAGCAATGTGGAGCTGGTGCACATTCTGGGCCAATCTAAACAGTACCACAAAAGTTCTGAGAGCCAAGCTCACACTAGAACCACAGCTCAAAGAAGGGAAGATAAAACTCATGTTCTAAGCCTAATCTGGCTGGCTGATGGCTGAAACAAACAAACAAAAAAAATCATTAATTAGAGAACTTTAACAGAATCCAAAGTCTCATCTAAATGCCCAGAATACAATTCAAAGTTATTCAATATACAACAAAATGAGGAAACTTTTAACAACTATCACGTGTGAAACTCGATCATCAGAATTGGGTCATTTTTGTAATTCTTAACTAAAACAGAGTCAAAAAGCCAGAAGGGAAAAGCACCACAGCACATAACATTCGTCCAAAAATGTAATTCATTCCAAGACTGCTTGCTGAAAATGTCTGCTCTAACCTGAAACCAGTTGTAACTGATGGCTACTGAGACAAATGGCTGCAACTTAGACTACCACTGGCACTCACCACTTAGAGCTCACGAGCTCCCCAAAACCTTATTTGTGCCAATACACTTTCTCAAAGAGCAATTGGTAACATTTCTCACTTTGGTGTGTGTGTGTGAAACCTCTAATCATCTCTTTGTTCTTTGGAAATACAACAAGGACTACTCAGTCTGTGTGTATTCCAGAATTGCAATTCTTTCATCCCAAGTAAAATATTTGCCTCTGTATTTTATTTGACTTTGAGAAAGGAGGGAAATCAATAAACAGAAACAATTGCTGAGAAGATGCAGATGTTAGAATCATTAGCCAAAGTATTGAACAAGCAGCTTTTATAATAACATTCCATGAAGAAAACACAGCACTTTTGAAATGAATGATAAAAGTTTTAAGTGAAGAAATAAATCATATCAAAAAATGAAATTTTAATTAATTAATTTTTCTGAGACAGGATCTCACTCTGTCACCCATGCACCATGTGGTGCAGTCACAGCTCACCACAGCCTCAACCTCCTGAGGCTCAAGTGATTCTCCCACCTCAGCGTCCTGAGTAGCTAGGACTACAGATGCATGCCACCTTTCCAGCTAGTTTTCTCATATTTATTGTACAGAACGGATTTTGCCATGTTGCCCAGGCTGCTCTTAAACTTCTTTTTTTTTGAGATGGAGTCTTGCTCTGTTGCCAGGCTGGAGTGCAGTGCAACCTCCACCTCCTGGGTTCAAGCAATTCTCCTGCCTCAGCCTCCCGCATAGCTGGGAATACAGGCCTACAGGCACACACCTCTACAGCCCGCTATTTTTTTTTTTTTTTTTTTTTTGGTATTTTTAGTAGAGATGGAGTTTCACCATGTTGACAAGGATGGTCTCAATTTCCTGATCACGTGATCTGCCCGCCTCAGCCTCCCAAAGTGCTTGCTGGGATTACAGGTGTAAGCCACTGTGCCTGACCCAAATGGAAGTTTTAGAATTTAAAAATATAAGAAATAAAATTAGAACATTTACTGAATGGGCTTAGTAGCAGAATGGAACTGGGATAGAAAGAAATCAATAAACCTAAAGAAGGATCAATAGAAGTTACCAATTTAAACAACAGACAGCAAAAAGAATATGGTCTCAGAGACCTATGGGACACTACCCAAGGTCTAACTAATGCTCATGTCATTGGAGTCATAGAAAAAGAGAAAGGGATTGGAGTAGAAAAAGAATATTTGAAGAAATGATAGCTGAACACTTTCCAAATTTAATAAAAGTCATAAACTGACACGTTTAAGAAGCTCAGCAAATATCAAGCAGTAAAATCAAAAAGAAAAACAAAATTAAAAAGAACCATAAGTAGATACATCACAATAAAATGGTTGAAAACCAAAGACACAGGAAAAAAATTTGAAATCAGCTAGAGGGAAACGAAACATTGCATATTTGAATCATTCAACAATTTGAATACTTTTAGATTTCTAATTAGAAAACATGGAGGTCAGAATAGTAAAACAGCACTTTTGAAGTACTGATAAAAAAGCAACTGTCAACTCAGAATTCTAAATCCAATAAAAACATCTCTCAGGAATATATGTAAAAGAAAGACATTATCAATTAAAAGAAAGAAAGAAAGAACTTACTGGTTGGCAGCATGCCTGTTCTGAAAGAAATGCTAAAGGAGTTGCTTCAAGAAGAAGGAAGATGATACCAGAGAAAATTATGGAACTTCCGGAATGAGGGAAGAGAAAATGATACGGTAAAATCTAGATAAATTTATTCTTTCTCTTCTTTTAAGTTCTTGAAAATATGCGTTACTGTTGAATGCAGAAAAGAATAACACTTGGATGGGGTTTTCAGTGAAGGTATATGTAATACATACAATGGCTACAGGAAAAAAGGGCAGGGCAAAGGGACTTCCATAGTTAAAGATTTATATGTTCTACTGAAAGAGGTAAAATATCAACTCTAAGTAGACCATGAAAAATTAGGCATGCAAGCCTAATTTTTAGAGCTACTACTAAAAAGTCTATTCAAAGAAATGTGTTCAAAAAACAACAGTTAGGATTTAAAATTTTAAATAATCCAGAAGAGAGCATAAAAATGAAAGAGGGGAGAATAAAATGGAAAACAAAAGATAGGAGAAAAACAGACTGAAAATAAAATGGAAGACCTAAATGCAAATATGTCAGCAATTACATTAAAATAAATGGCCTAAACAAAACAAGAAAATAGATTGTTGGATTAGAGAGTAAAAACAAGACACAACTATAAGTTGTGTATTGAAACCCACTTTAAATATAATAATATAAAAAGAGAAAGTATGCAAAAAGATATACCATGTAAATACTAATAAAAAGAAAGTTGGACAAAGTTTGTCTTGTTCCAAAGTTTATCTTTTCTGCAACCCAATTTTGGTGATGTATTTATTATTATAGAATTATACATAAACAAGTAAATTTTGTGCATGTAAATGTAAAACTAAATTAAAAACCTACTTAGTGTTCTGCCTTCTTAATTTACTTCTATGTGCACTATGCAGTTGGTCCTCCATATGTGTGGAATTCAACCAGCCACAGATTGAAAATACCTATACTACATGTCCAAGGATATTGAACTCAAGGATACAGAGAGCTGACTGGAGGACTTGAGCATCCAAGAATTGTGGTATTTGTGGAAGGTCCTGGAACCCATACCACAGGGATGACTATGCCCTGTATAATCCAGAACATTAACTTTCTAAATTCTAAATACATCTTTTACAACCACATGATTCATCCCACATACAGAAAAAAAAATGTTGATTTTAAATTCAAAGTTTAATATTGCAATTCTATCTATAATTAGGAAGAATATTCAGCTGCTCAGAACAGAAACTCAAATTAACAGTGGTTTACAAAAATTATGGAATTATTTTTACATTAACCTAAAAGAACACTAGAGGTGGGCAGCCCCAGGCTGCATGAACTACCTGGATGATAGTGGGTACATGATACCTTCAGTGTCTCAGGCTTATTCTATTGGTGTGCTTTGCAATCCTCATAACTGCTTCCATCCTCAAGGCCATTCATGGGCATAGGATCTGCTCTGCTCTATAGCCATCAGGTCCACGTACAAGAAAGCAGAAGGAGCAGGGAAAATGGAAAGAGCAAACACCCTTTCTGGAAGTTCCATCAGCAAATTCCACTCTACTTCCCACTGACCACCTCTTTCTCCAGAGGAGTCTGGGATATGCAGTTTTTAAAAGCTACACTCATTGTCATTCTCAACAACATAGAGGTCTTGTTAAGCGAGGAGAAAAAAGGGATTGAGAATGATTATTGGGTAGGAAAATAACAGTCTAGTTGTTTAAACCACTAGCCAAAAATCTGGTATTAGCTTTTTGGATAATCTTATTTTAGAAAAGCAATTCAAGTCAAGGGAATTCAACATGAAACAAAAAAATAGACCGCAATGAATTACATTCATGTATTTATAAAACTAGAGCCATGTTTGTAATACTTCTGTGAAAGGCAGGATGATGTGGACAGTTACTACAAACACAGCTGTTTGAATACATACTAACAAGCACATTATATCTCAAAATTATTGCATCATTCTATCTTTAGGATTTCAAGATAATATGTTTGAGCTAAGTCTGACGGGAATTAACCGTAGATGCTTCTATATCAGAAAAAGAGAAGCAGAAAGACATTTAGGCTGCGCCTCACTTCGTCATGAAAGGTTTTTGCCTGCTGACCCTGTTCCAGAAGCTTAGAGGCAGGCGGTGATGAAAGGTCATTTCACAACTTCACATGTTCCAGATGGTGCCTCTTCAGAAAGAATCTCTTTCTGGTAAAAGCTAGAAAAAGAAACTTCTCACTACTTACTGCTTTTAGCGTTTTGTTTCTTGCCAACATGAAAACAAGCCCCGAGGATGGGACAAGACATTTTCTCGTAATGTAACTGTGTCCTTCGAAACACAGTGGTGTAGAAAACAAAAGGGAGGCAAAACTGAAACACATGAAGCTATATGCAAGGCTCGGCTTTTCTGATAAACAGCTATTCAAACTCCTACAAGTTATTTCCCTTTAGCTTCTGCTACTCTGGACAAGCTTTTCCTCCTTTTAGAAGAATTCTCAATTTCCTTCCTCCTTCAAATGAAACCTAGAGTACAGGGACTTGACCAAGCATCAGAAGCAGAACAAGGACCCGGATCTCCTGACTTCCGTGGAAGGGCTTTTCCATCTCACCAAATGGGTGATGCTTTTGTGTCTAAGAAACCCATAGTCTTCACTCCAATGCTTCAGCGCCTCTGAAGAAAAAAGAAGGCTAAAAAGGGAGGTTAAGAGACCAACATGCTGGTCCCAGCTCTGTCACCAACTAGTTAAGGAACCTTAGGGTCCAGTTCCTCAGATATAAAATGAGAGGGCTGTCTCAGACCAGGGAGAGTGCTCATCCCCACATATATCTGGCCCTGAACTTTGTCAGGTATTTTTACATCACAGCAGGAAATGTTTTTGCATAACCTTTTTAGGAAATGTGATAAATGATTCTCAACTTTTCAAGTCAGGACACATAAAGAAAAAGAAGATGTTAACAGTCTACAGGGGCAAAAATGGAAGTGGATGCTTGGAGCTACAGGTAAGTCTACCTGGGTGCCAGAGGGCTAAGGAGAAACCAGTGTCTCAGCACAACTGTAAATCCACCTGTTTTACACTGCTGGGAAGTGAGGGCTAAGTGGAAGCTCAGATTTTTGATATGCTTTGGTAGCACCCTGAAACCCACAGCTTTACGGTTCTTGTCAGAGCCAACTCTGGGTGAGGCAATTCCCCCAGGATCTCTGCTGCTGGATAGTGAGTTCAGGAGGAAGGGAAGAGGGGACTGGGGTGAAGGTGGCAACTGGAAGAGCGGAAGAGACTCAATACAGTGAGAGAGTTGGACAGAAAAGTTGTCAACCCTTACCAAGACAAGGGGAATGAAACAGGTCTCATGCTCCCCATTTATACCAATCGCTCCTCCCATTTAGATCACTTGCTGCCTCTTTATAACTCCCTTCCCCTTAAACAGTCTTGTCTGTTCACTGTAAATGGATTTCATCTGAGTAAGAATTCTGTCCTAGAAAACAGCATAGAAAATGTTTGTTCTCTCAACAACAAGAGATACTTTGGTCTCGGCCACTCAGTACTTACAGGCTTAGATAAATACCCATGCTCATGGAAAGACACACAGTCTAGAAACAGCATGCTTTTCATGTTTTATATGAGATGAAAGAGAGAAGGGAGGCATGAGGTCATAATCTGGAGGAACAAGGCTCTTAGTAGCTAGAAAGTTCAAAGCACTAGATTATTTCTATTCTCTTTCCTTGAACTAAGCAAGCTTTTAGAAGAGAAAAGACACACAACACAAACTCACTGACACCAGGGATTTATTCAGCCAAGCAATTTCCAGAGGCTATCTGGAATCATTTCACATTCAGCTCAATATTCTGTATCTTCCACATTTATATCTTTTGTCCTATGCAATGATAATTGATGGTCAGCATTACAGCCCTGAAGTCTTGCAACACACTGAATCATCAAAGGGAGATTCAATTATATTCACAAGACTGGATGTACCATAGCAGCAAAGGGGACTTGGAGATTGAGAAGGGTTGAAACAAAAGATTTTCTGGTTAACTCTTAGTAAGCCAAAATTAACTGAAAAAGTTTCAACTCCACACAATATTCTGGTAGATGGAGAAAGACTTTTAACATTTGAATGTACACAAAGAGGAACATTCATAATTTTATAACCAACTCAGCAACAATTTTACTGGAATAAGATTTTCTATTTTTGCCCAGTAGAAAGTCATCCTAAACATCTTTTCATGGGAGCCATGTTTTATTGTTAGTAATCCTGCATAATTAAAAATATCTCTTAGGATTATTTTTGCTTGGTTATTTTAGAAAAATATGAAGTACAAAAACAAAAGGATAGTAAAGATCTTTTGGGAATTCTACCATTGGAAATTCCAAAGTAATTGTTAACATTTTGGTCAATATCATTGTAATGTTCTTTCATCTATACATATTAATACATTTCTAAGTTTCTTAAAACATTTGTATAAGTAAATCCTAAACTATGTTTTCACTTATTACATTTAAATATATTTTCATGCATTCAAAAATCTTTTACAATGTAAGTTTTAATGGTTGTAGAATATTCTATCATAAAGGTTTCAGAATGTAATTGCTCCCCACTGTTGAATACAAGATTTGTTATTGATTTTTCTTTCTGGAAAACAGTAATATGATAGCCTATAGTTCAAGCTTGGTTCACTTCCATAGAGACCCAACACCTAGCACAATGCCTGGTACACAGTAGGCCCTTGGTAAATAGACAGTAAATGAATTAATGATTTCCTAAGCATACTTTCCAGAAGAGAACTGATACATACAAGACCATGAATATATGATATGTAATACTAAAGTGCCCCCAGAACTATTGAACCAATTAATACTCCTGGCAGCACTGTGCATAGGTGTCCAGAGTAAATATTAGTTTTAAATAACAACAACAACAAAGTCATTCATTAATTATCAAATTTTAAGTAAGCATTAAAACATCAGTGGAAGTGTTTGGGAAGATGTCAGGGAAACTCTTGAATGACATTCCTTCCTTGGACTGGTGAATGTCCCATATGATTTACACTATTCTAAGTTAGTTACCCTAAGTTTAAATGGCTTACTTGAGAAGAGAGTTTCCTGTGCTTTATTCAAATCAGGGACTAGTAATGTCACCTACTGTCTGTTTTGTAAATAAAATTTTATTGGAGCACAGCCAACCCATTGCTTACATGTTATCTACAGCTGTTTTTATGGTACAATGGCAGAGGTGAATAGTTGCAACAAAGACTGTCTAGTCTACAAACACTAAAATACTTATTATCTGACCCTTTACAAATAATGTTTGTCAACTTCTTCTTTAAATGAGCACTTTTTAAAAATGAAACTAATGCTACACCATAATAAATCATCTAACAAGCATTCATTGAACACTGTGGGGCATGGTGTCTACTCTCAGGGAAGTTATAATTGTGGAGTAAAGCAAATGCAAATGTAAAAATTATTCAAAAAGGTACTGTGGCATTAGGAGTCAAGTACTGTAATGAAATGAACAAGTAGTGAAGGATTTCAGAGACAGAAAGGAAAGGTAGGATGGGAAGAATGGCAAGATGTCACTGAGACACAGAACCTGAATTAGGCCATGAATAAAAAGAAGGGCATGGGTAAAACAAAGCAGACAGACAGACTGTTCTGGAATGAAGAACATGGGCAGAAGCAATGAGGCAGAGCTCTGCACAATGTGGAGTCACCAGGTGGGACCCCATCCAAAATGTGGGTGGACTAGTGCCTCAGAAGCATGCTATGTGGTAGAGTATGAAAGCAGAGTGTATCCATGATATGCGTCTCAAAAGCATTCGTTTTCTGTGTATAAGGAAGCCCTAAAATACACTTTTTGCTTAAGTAAAAAATCACTCATAAAGCAAATTTGTATTGTACACTCCCTTCATACAGTGAATATTATCTCGTCTC
This sequence comes from Callithrix jacchus, assembly GCF_049354715.1. Lineage (NCBI taxonomy): Eukaryota > Metazoa > Chordata > Mammalia > Primates > Cebidae > Callithrix > Callithrix jacchus. The sequence goes on along the minus strand of NC_133507.1, from coordinate 97,514,078 downwards.
CTCACTTCTGATTCAAATTAGAGGTTACTTCTCCAAAAACCGGAATGCTGATGCAAAAACTAAAATGAAAGATTAGAAAGTCTAGAAAGAAAATAAGATCAGTATCTGAATACAATAAACAAAAGCACAAGAAAACAGGCAAACTGATCTCTATCACTTAATATTTGCCAAAGCTCCCTAAAAATGCATTTTACTGAATTGGCTACAAATACAGTATTTGCTTATTTTCTAGTCCTTCACATCCAAGTCAACAAATGCCATTGTAAAATTCATGTCTTTATTTCTTGTTGTTTAATTGTAAAATTCAAAATGTTTTTTCAAGCTTAGAAATTGCGGCACTGTGACCGGACGCGGTGGCTCAAGCCTGTAATCCCAGCACTTTGGGAGGCCGAGGCGGGTGGATCACGAGAGATTGAGACCATCCTGGTCAACACGGTGAAACCCGGTCTCTACTAAAAATACAAAAAATTAGCTGGGCATGGTGGCGCGTGCCTGTAATCCCAGCTACTCAGGAGGCTGAGGCAGGAGAATTGCCTGAACCCAGGAGGCGTAGGTTGCGGTGAGCAGAGATCGCACCATTGCACTCCAGCCTTGGTAACAAGAGCGAAACTCTGTCTCAAAAAAAGAAAAAAGAAAAAAAAAAAGAAAGCAATTGCGGCACTGTTCACAACAGTAAAGACTTGGAACCAACCCAAATGTCCATCAATGATAGACTGGGTAAAGAAAACATAGCACATATATAGTGTGGAATATTATGCAACAATAAAAAGGATGAGTTCATGTCCTTTGCAGGGATAGAAATGAAGGTGGAAACCACCATTCTCAGCATCATTTTCTGACACAAGAACAGAAAACCAAACACTGCATGTTCTCACTCATAAGTGGGTGTTAAATAATGAGAACATGGACACCGGGAAGGGAACGTCACATACAGGGGCCCGTCAGGGTTTGGGGGACTAGGGGAGGGATAGCAAGGGGGTGGGAGGCTAGGGGAGAGAGAGCATTAGGAGAAATACCTAATGTAGATGATGGGGTGATGGATGTAGCAAACCACCATTCCATGTCTATACCTATGTAACAAACAAGCGTGTTCTGCACATGTACCCCCAAACTTAAAGTATAATAAAAATAAATAAATAAAGCTTGGAAATAAAGATATATTTATAGCATGGCAAATATTATTCAACTCATCTTTACTTTGAAGCATACTTTTATATGCTATAGGTGAGGAGAGATGGATACAACATTAAATATATTCTTTCTCAATGCCTTGTATGTAAAAGTACAGGAATTAAGATGACCTTTTAGGAAAATGTGTAGTCCGGGGGAAACGCTTTTCCCCTTTTCCAAACATAGCTCCTTTATTCCAAGGTAGCAACAATGATATCTGCCCTCAGATAACCCAGACATAAAGTGACACAGAAGCAAGGCTTATAGCACTGTTATATTTTTAACTTTTTTTTTCATTTCAGGGGTAAATGTGCAGGTTGTTTATGTAGATAAACTGTGTGTCACAGGGCTTCACTGTACAGATTATTTCCTTACCCGGGTAGTAAGCATAGTATTTAATAGGTCATTTTTTGATCCTCTGCCTCCTCCCACCTTCTACCCTCAGGTGGGCCCTGGTGTCTGTTGTTCTGTTGTTCCCCAATTTATGTCCATGTGTTCTCAATATTGAGCTTCCATTTATAGGTGAGAGTATGTGGCATTTGGCTTTCTGTTCCTATGTTAATTTGCTTCAGATAAGATTTCACAGCAGTTTTTAGTGAAGGGTATATTAATAAATAAATGTATCAAAAATGCCATCAGAGGGCCGGGCATGGTGGCTCAAGCCTGTAATCCCAGTACTTTGGGAGGATGAGGCGGGTGGATCACAAGGTCAAGAGATTGAGACCATCCTGGTCAACATAGTGAAACCCCGTCTCTACTAAAAATACAAAAACTTAGCTGGGCATGGTGGCGCGTGCCTGTAATCCCAGCTACTCGGGAGGCTGAGGCAGGAGAACTGCCTGAACCCAGGAGGCGTAGGTTGCGGTGAGCCGAGATTGCGCCATTGCACTCCAGCCTGGGTAACAAGAGCGAAACCCCGTCTCAAAAAAAAAAAGATGCCATCAGAACGTTTTTTATCCCCATATAAAATGTGGTAGGCATTGCTCTCAGCACACACAGGTTAAAGACTAGATCATTTGTTCAGTCCATGATTTTTCTGCTGACACACATTTGGTGCACACGACGTGCTCAAGTAATACAAAACTAAAACAAGGCAGTCTTTTTTTCTTTTTTTTTTAAATTTTTTATTGCATTTTAGGTTTTGGGGTACATGTGCAGAACATGCAAGACAGTTGCATAGGTACACACATGGCAGTGTGTTTTGCTTCACAAGGCAGACTTTTTATGGAAGAAGCCTAAGAATTATAACATACTGAGTGTGTTGGGGGAAGTCACTCATGTTTTTTCACTAAAAGAGCATTTATAGGTGGGGTGGAAGGGGATGGAGAAGAGATGCCCGGTTGACACTGTCCATCTCATCCTGACCTGGGACCTCCTTCCCATTGCCTGGGCTGGCGCCAGGGTTTCCATCTTTCTTACTCCCTTCTGCCATGTTCAAGCTCAGTTGGGTGTTTTATCCCTAGAGGAACAGTGGACAGAGCAGGAGCTTTCCTCCTTTGAGGCACTCACCCTCTCCACTCAGGAAAGAACTGTCCCTGGTGCCAGGTTATGGAAGTTGAAGCATTTTGAGCTAATGCCTCCTTTGAGTCCCGATGGCCTACTGTTTAATTGTATAATTATAGACAGTTAAAAATGCATGATATGTGATGGAGAGAAAATAGTTGGTGCTTCGGGAGCTATTATGGATTACAGTTTTGGAAAATTTAAAACAATGCAATATTTATATAGGCCTGGCTGCACTGAGTTATCATGTAAATGCCATATTCCACTCTGGGGCCAGCATTCCTCCCCAGAAGCCAAGAAAGGTAGATGAGAAGCACAGTGTTAGGAAAACCCACAACAAAATCTGAATAATTATTTGATAGTTGCTCACTTTGCCTATAAAAGAATTATATGAGCTTTCTTCTTATGGCCACTTGCATATTAGACAGGACCAAAAAAATAAAAATCATACCAACTCAAAAGTACCTTAAGCATTCCTAAAGTCAAAGCATTGGATTAGCAACTATTTACAGGCCACACTGCTGCCCTGAAGGTTTGATCCACTCATGAGCTTACCCAGCAAGAGCTCATCTGGTCCATGGACAGCAATGGAATTGGAGTAATTAGGGGTGTGCTGGGGACTGAGGAGAATGGTATCAATAAAACTAAATGGTTATGATACCACCAAACTTAACAGTTGGCTAAAAACTGATGCTCCAGTGAAATACTATTCATATAGGGTCCTTGTACTGATGCCCTACAAGAACTAGAATTAATCCCAAATTGTTCGCAAACCTAAGTTAAATGCAATGAATTGGTATGGATCACCTATCTTGCCAGACAGGAAGTTATCAGGGTGGTAGGTGCTGGTGTCCAAGGGATAGACTAAATTCTGCAGGGAATACAATATGCAAACAGTGCGTCTGAGTGAAAAAGAAACTCTTTCACTGAGTCACCACAATCTAAGGCAATATTACTATGTGTAAGGATTTGTGCTAAGTGCTGAGAATATAGCACTGATCTTTAATCTCAGTTCTAGGAATTTAGTCAATTGAGGAAGAAAGGCAGATTTTTTTATGACTATCAGAGATATATAAAAGAACAACTCTGTGAGTGAGTTCAGAGAATCTCATGTAATTGCCTGGAGGAGTCAGAAATGACACCTAAGAGAACATGAAAATTGAGATGGTATCTGAAGGATGAATGGGAGTTTCTGAGCACAGAAAATGGGGAAGGCATCCTTGGCAGAGGGTACAGCGTGCAACAATGCACGGAAACATAAAAGAACGCAATGCCTGAGAACTTCGTGCATTGTCCAGGGTTGCTAGGTAAGGAAAAAGAAGTTGGGGGAGAGGAATGTGGCCAGGGAAACAGGCACATGCCTGGGAATGGGCCTTGAACGTCACAGTAAAGAAAATGAAATGGATCTGGAATGAATGATGTACAGTTTTACCTTGGAACCTGCCATCATCATTTAGTGTAGTGAAATCATAGACGTATTCACCATGTGCACAGCAAATATGTACACGGAAGAAACAAAATATCATGGATAGTTAACATTCAGACAGAGTTGTTTTCAAACCTGGACTCTATTTACTGTGTGACCTAGAGCCAGTTGCTGAAACCAACAGAATCTCCATTTCCTCATCTGTAAAACACGGATAACACATATGTGGTGGGATTGATTTCATGAATAAATGGGATACAGTGAGGAAATGCTTCACTAAATGTCTTCGCCAGGCTCTGAATCTCATTCTTGCTTCACTAACCTTAAGCACATCGAAATGGTATCAGCCTCAGCTTCGGTTCCAAAAGCTCAATCTCACCTCTGCCTTTCAACTGAAATAAACTTCATACATAAAGCTTTCCACTACTGAAAGCCTCCTCTTTCAAAAGACTTACAGCCACTATTCATGACCTCAGTATCAGCCCATAGAACATCCTACACACTTAGCTGATACACTTAGGCATATGTTTACATGTTCCTCTCAAAAGTTTCAAAGCATTTTTCATATAGATAGACTTCATCTCCTCAAGTGGAAGGATAATCCTGAAGGTTCACAGTAAATCCAAATATAATCTTGCTGATTATAAAGTTTGATAAAGTTTTCATGTAAAGGACCTGATGTTTAATATTTTAAGCTTTGTAGGCCACATAGATAGGTCTCCTGAATATTCTTCCAACAATTATTTAAAAATATAAAAACCATTTCTTAGCCAGTTGGTAATACAAAAAGTCAGGGTAGAGAGATGGGAAGAGCAGTTTTGGTATAGAAACTAGTTTGCTTATTCTTGGAATAGGATAATAATATAACACTATTTGATAGAGCTCACAACATACTGCCTCAGAAGAAGCAATGGCTAAAACACAGTACTGCTAAGAAGTCCCAAAGTGTGTGAAGCTCTCTTAACAAGCATCAGGCACCTATCACTTTCAGCAATATTTTAGAGATGATGCAGCATTTAACAGAATCACAAAGCAGTAATGGCCTAGGTTGCCTTTAAATTGTTAGGTATTCTTAAAAAAAAAAGGAACTTCATAATAAGTATGACAATTTTTTTAACACTGAAACAGATATATAACCACACACACACACACACACACACACACACACACACACACAAATAAAATACCCAAGATTTTTAACAATGCTTATTTTTGGGTAATAGGTTTGAAATGGGCAAGTTAATTTATTTTTTCATACCGGTAGAGTTTGGGGTAGCATAAGAAAAAAGCTACCTATTCCTTTTGGTCTGGTCTTGGAAACAACTAAAAGAGATGTATCAGGTAAATGTGGAATCAAATGTGGCCTTTATAATTGATGTGGCAGTTACAGCATGTGTTATAGGTCCTTGAGTGAGCAAACTGGCTAATTACTTCATCGTTGGTTTCCATACTCTGGTCCACCCTTGGACAACTGCAGGTCTCCCCTACAGCGGCAGGACCCCTCCTATACAGCAGAGAAAAGATGAGAATAAACGGACCTCAGTGAAAAGTAGAATCAGATATCACTTCCTATCCTGGAGACAAGTCGATGAGATAAGGTAAAAGAGGCCAAGAGTCCATTTTATTGGTAATAAGTGACCCCCAACATGCACTGATTTGCCACAGATAAAAACCAACCAGGAAGCAAAAACTCCCAAGAGATTGAACAATCAATATTACCTACCAGAATCTTCTTCTCTCAGTAGTTTCTAGTTAAAGAATTGCTACTTCTGTGTGACTTTGGATCAATGACTTCATAGCTCTGACTCATGGCTTTTATGAGCCAGTTGTAGGAGCTGTGCTAAAAGGTCTATTGAAGTCCTCTTTGGCCATTCTTTATCAATTACTGAGCTCTACTGCATACTAGGCGCTGCCCATGGACTGGGAACGCAGTTCTGGACAAGATAAACTCAGCTGAGAAATTTTCATTTTAGTGGAGAAAATATCTAAACAAACAGCTATTTTTATCTGATGCCTAGGTCTTTCCCACTTTCCTTCTGAGCCAAGTAAAAGACTACGTTAAAGTAATTTGAGGCAGAAGTGACTCAAACCTGTAATCTCAGCATGCTGGGAAGACGAGGCGGGAGGATCACTTGAACCAAGGAGTTAGTCATAAGCCTGGGCAATATAAGCAAGACCCCATCCCTACAAGAAAATTTTTAAAAATTATCTGGGCATGATGGTGTGTGTCTATAGTCCCGGCAACTCAAGAGGATGAGGTGGGAGGAATGCTTGAGCCTAGGAATTCAACGTTGCAGTGAGCTATGATCATGCCACTGCACTCCAGCCTGAGTGACAGTGAGACCCTCTCTCTCAAATTATGAATAAAAAATAATAATAATCTCCAATCCATTAACATTATTTTGCTTATTTTTTTCTCGAAAATACCAGTAGAGATATCATACATGTTTTATAACAACATAAGAAATAAAACTAACTTTTCATATGTATAGCAGCCTGGAAAATGACTACTAAAGAGGAAGAAGAAAACTGGATTTGTTGAAGGTTTAGGGGACATTGGGGGCAGGAAGGAGCTTTGAGATGTTTTGAGACATGAATGTTTTGTATTTCCATGCATCATCTATAATACAGGTATGTATTCGCCAAATAGCAATGCTATCATTTTGACATTGCTTGAGTAGATTTTTTAAAATCTAGAGAAGTGACTTCTAGTGTAGGGAGTGTTAAGACATAGAAACCAAAGAGAATTCTCAGGCATAGAACTTATTAAAACACCTCATCTTAAGATCTATTAATCTCTGAGTTTAATTAAAAGTCTGAATGAACAAACTTATTTTATCTGACACCCAATTCCATTTGGTTTTCCTTCTGATACCAGAGAGGCTGCTGAAACTTTCTCACCTATTTACTTCCATTTACTCTTTGTAATTGAGTGCAGACCTAATGTGCGACCCCCTGGGGCATTCTACATCTAAACTAAATTACTGGTGAAATTTACAAATCCAATGACAAAGTAACACAAAGACCAAAAAGAACAGTCTAAAAAAATTACTCCTTCTCTTTTTCAATCAATCCTCAGGATTAAAGGCAGAATGTATTGATAAAGACAGAGAAGTAATCTCTGATGGAGCGAGATGGTGTATCAGTGTTCTCCATACTCATTCAATTAATAGACTTCACTGTATGCAAACACTGATAAGTGGATGAAATGTGTTGCTTCTTAATGATCTAATTTGTATTCTAGCAGGATGTAGGCTCTGCTACACACACATTTTGCTTGGCTATTTCCCTCCAAACATTTATGTCTCTTGGTATGCTAGCCATTTATTCTGACAGTGGGGTTTGATGCACATCTCTACTGTTAATAGCTCTGCAAACATTTTACAATGAAAATACCATACAACTGGAACTAATCCCATTATTTTCCATATTAATAATTCTTACAGCAACAGAAGATCATTAAAACCCAGAATGGTCATGCACAGATGTTTAATGTAGATGTTCAAGAGCTCCTAGCCAAGTCATTCCTTCATTCCTTTTCACAACAAATATTTACTGAGCAATTACTCTGTTGCAGGCACTGTGCTGTTTGTACATATTTTTAATAATACAGGTATGGTCCCCTTCCTTACAGAGCTGCCATTCTAGTGGGATTGAGATCACTGTGTTTAACAAACAAGTAAATACATACTCCTAAGTTGGGATAAATGTTACCAGCGCTCTATTTTCCCTCACCATAACCTTCCTTAACATGCCTCCTCTTCATTGTCATCTCTCTATTAAATGCTGGTCTCTGTCTTTTGCTTGAATGATATTCCTGCCATTTATTTATTTTTCATCTCCAATTCAAAAATTACCTGTAGAATCTTTGCATTGGTCTGATGTGTAATAATCAAGTAATTGGCTCCTAGAATTCCAAATAAATGAAGGTAAACATAATTCATCCTTCAGAGGTAGCACAGGCACTAACAAAGGCACACCTTATTCACATTTTTGCAGAAGCCCCTTGAATAGTTCTATGGCCTCCAGCACTTGGTCCTCATTATCCCACTTTCCTGTCTTATCTCATTTCTCCCCCAAACAGGGAGTATAATTGCTCTTTCTGCACAAACCCCTCACCGCTCTTCTTTTCAAATGAATCTCAAGGTCTCTAACACCAAGCTGCCTGTCTGAACAAGTTTCCCTGCCCTCTCTTAATTCTCCTTATGCCTTCCTTATCATACCTCCTACTCTAACCACCCAGAGAGAGAATGCTGCCTTCACATTTTAAATTGTGTCATATAACTTATGGTAGTGTTTTTCAACCCCATCAGATGCAATGTTCCATTTTATAACAAATATTATGTAATATTTCTTTACTATCCTGAAATGAAATTAACACATAATATAATTTACCTATAATATTATTTCAAGAAAAAAATCAATATGCTGCCCTAACTGTAATACAAAGGAGAAATAAAAGGGAAGCCATCTATAATAAAATGATATGTACTGAGAAATGCTATTCTAGAATATAGAATGAATTAAGCAGAAGCTCGCACCTACCTGTAATGAATAATTTTGTATTTAAAAGAAGAGAATTTTTTAACTTCCATACAAAATGTACAGGAATATAAAAAAACAGAAATAGAAGTTGACACTAAAATAAAAACTATTAAACGGATCAGACTTATATGTATATAAGAAATAGAGAAAACCCATCTTAAATAAAGTACAGAGAAAATGCAGAGATAAATTACAGAATGTCAAAATGGAGATAAGAAAAAATATGATGTTCCTATAAATGACCCAAGCCTTATATACAAGTCTTAAAATTATACCTTGAGTATGACATGAAACAGGGTAGTAATAAATATCTTAGGAAATGTATCTCATATCTTAAAATCCCATCACCTGCTCAAGTTTCCATTCAGTCTGTAGTACTCACAACACTTTGGGGAAACATACTTTTTACTGTCCATTGCACATAAAAGATGAATGGGAATGTGAGCTGTACTTCATGGCATAAATGAGAAATATTTTTAAAACAAGCTTTAATAAGTTTCAATGAGGTCTATTGAGTTTCATTTGTCTCCACTAATTTAATACCATTTGATTCTAAGTATGTGAATTGGAGTTTCCCATCTCCTTGGTTATATATTTGTATGTGGCAACTCTAAGTAGAGACTGATGGCTCAAAACATGTATGTCTTCTTGTTAGCTTGGATGGTTCAAGTGATGTCCCCCTTGATGACACAGTCTACCTAAATGGTGAAAAGTGCTTGTCATGCTCTGATTAAAATAAAGTACTCGTGCGGTGGCTCAAGCCTGTAATCCCAGCACTTTGGGAGGCCGAGGCAGGTGGATCACAAGGTCAAGAGATCGAGACCATCCTGGTCAACATGGTGAAACCCTGTCTCTACTAAAAATACAAAAGTTATCTGGGCATGGTGGCGCACGCCTGTAATCCCAGCTACTTGGGAGGCTGAGGCAGGAGAACTGCTTGAACCCAGGAGGCAGAGGTTGCGGTGAGCCGAAATTGAGCTATTGCACTCCAGCGCCATTGCATTTTGCTCCACAAGAGCGAAACTCCGTCTCAAAAAATAAATAAATAAATAAATAAAGTATTCTTGATTTACAAAAGAGATGCGTTCTAGGAAAATTCAATGTACATTCACACTATGGAAAACATATTGTATGTCTATACATAAAACAGAGTTAGGTTCTAGACATTCATTTGTGCATACACAAGTGTCCAGCAGAACCAGGGACAATTTTTGTTTGGGAATCTTTATTGCATGCTAAAATAACCATGGCTTTCCTGGTTCCCACATATTAAAATATTGTAGTACACCCATGATAACTGGGATAACAACAAAAGCTCCAGCAAGCTTTCAAAATATTGCTAATAGACAGTACTTTCCTAGTCAAGACAACTGTTGTGTGGAACATTTCCACAGAAGAGCCAAAATCTCAAACTATTCAGTCTTTTCTTTCTCCTCTATAGCTTAGAATCTTCTGAGCTGTACTTCAAAATGCCTTGCTACCATCCTCTCACAAAATGCAGGTTCCAGGAATTCCAGATCTGGCAGGCTGGAAAATGACCCCTGAAAAACATATCTAACTCCAGCCCAGGTATGTGTCTCATGCCTGTAATCCCAATACTCTGGGGGACCAAGGTGGCATGATCTCTTGAGCCCAGCAGCTCAAATCCAGCCTGGGCAATAGAGTGAGACGTTGCCCCTACCAAAAAAAAAAAAAAAAAAAAAAAAAGAAAGAAAAGAAAAGGAAGAAGAAGGAAAGGAAACAACAACAACAACAAAACTTCTTAATTGGCTGAGCATGGTGGCACATGCCTATAGTCCCAGTTACTTGGGAGGGAAGTGAAGGTTGTAGTGAGCCAAGATTGTAACACTGTACTCCAGCTTGGGTGACAGAGCAAGCCCCTGTCTCAAAAAAAAAAAAAAAACTAACCCCAGAACTCTTTGCAGTTGTAGTTAAGCAAAGGATCTTGAGACGAGGAGATGGTCCTGAGATATGCCGGTAAGCTCTAAATCCAATGACAAGTGTTCTTATAAGAGAAAGGTAGAAAAAGATTTGAGACAAACAAAAGAGGAGAAGACAGTTTCTGCCTCTGCAGTCACACTGCCACCTCTTCATTGTGGAGGCAGTGTGACCACGGAGGCAGAAACTAGAGCGACATGGCCATAAGCCAAGGATGGCTGACAGCCACCAGAAGCTAGAAGAGGCAAAGAACAGACTTCTTTGGCCTTCAGAATGATGAGACAATACCTTTCTGTCTCCAAATATGTGGGAATTTGTTATGGTAACCAAAGAAAATGAAAACAGCAGATAAGTTAGACACTGGCCAGGGTAGAAGAAAGATTAAAATCATGCTTTGTTTATGTGCTTGCTTTGCCCTAGGACTTCTACATTCTGTGAACACTGTTGGAGACTTGAGGGAAAACGACAGAAAAGAGAAAACTCTATCCTATTTCAAATACTCTATTCAACCTCCCTCCACTCCACTGTCCTTCCCAGGTAATACCTCACTGATATGGTTTGGGTCTGTGTCCCTACCCAAATCTCACATCCAGTTATAATCCCCAAAGTTAGAAGAGGGGCCACGTGGGAGGTGACTGGATCATGGGGATAGATTTCCTCCTTGCTGTTCCTGTGTTAGTGAGTTCTCACAAGATCTGGTTGTTTAAAGGTGTGTATCACCTCTCCCTTCACTCTGTCTTCCTCCTGCTCTGGCCATGTAAGACGTGCCTGCTTCTCCTTCCGCCATGATTGTCAGTTTCCTCAGGCCTCTCCAACCATGCTTCCCTGTACAGCCTGTGGAACTGAGAGCCGATTAAATCTCTTTTCTTTATAAATTACCCAGTTCAAGATATTTCTCTATAGGAATGCAAGAATGAATAAATACATTCACTCAGCCTATGGATCTTAGCTTGAGATTTCCTTCCCCATGGAAACCTTTTCTGCCCCTCTCCAGCTAAGTGAGATTCCACTACATGAGCTGAAATATAATTGTTTTCACACTCTGCAGATCACTCACTTAATTTTAAAACTAAACATGGACTACTGTGAGTCCTCGGCAAATAATGGTTTACCCCACTAGAATGTAAGCTCTTCTGGAGAAAGGGTTCTGGGTATATTTCCTCACCATTGCTTTTCTCTATGGCCTGGCATGGTGCTCACAAAAATGTTTAATTTTTCACATAAATATTTTATGAAAGAATATTTAAATAGAACAATTTACATATGTTTTGGTTTAAAAAAATTGCTTGTCAGTTAGCTTTCCAGCGTAACAACAAATTTCTTTCCATGATGAGTAGATTGATAGTTTTGATGAGTAGATTCTTCTAGATACTGTACTTAAAATACACATTTCAATGGTCTCATCACCCCAACCTCTGAGTCAATACCTAGTGTTTGAACACAATTAGTTCATGGCCACCACAGTTGGTTGAATTGTATCTTCCCTAAAATTCATGTCTACCCAGAAAAGATTAATATGAATTTATTTGGAAATACGATACTTGTAGGTATAGGTAGTTAAGACAAGGTCATATTAGATTAGGGTGGGCATGAAATCCAATGACTGGTGTCCTAATAAGGAGAGAGAAATTTGGATACACACAGAGGAAGATGGCCTCGTAAACACCAAGGGAGAAGTTGGAGTGATGCAACTACAAGCCACGGACTGCTGGTAACACAAGAAACTAGGAAGGAGCAAAGAAGAATTCTTCCCTAGAGCCTTCAGAAAGAACTGAGCCCTGCCAGCACCTTGATCGAAGACTTGCAACCTCCAAAACCATGAGTTAACACATTTCTGATGTCTTAAGACAGTATGTCCTAAGTTAACATTTCATTAGGTTCTTGGAAATAGTAACCTTAACTGAGACAAATACAGTAGGTCCTAAAAAAGCATCATTTTGTTCAACATCATTTCATTATAACATTGATGAGGAAAATTACTGGTTTCATTATGCATCATTTTGCCTAAAGTTGCAGTTTTCAAGAACTTACTGACTGTCCTTTGTTACAGTGGCCCTAGAAAACAAATACAGTCAGTAAACCACTGGTATGTTTTATGTTTTCCCCGTGTTTGTTTCATAATGAGTCACCTCGCTGAGATTTGCCTAAGGAACACCATTCCTTTCAACCACTTCTAGCCATTGGTGAATGAGATGGCAAAATCAGAATTAGAAGAATGTAGGGGTTCAATTGTAGAAAAAGACTGCAAACCCGTATAATCTGAGCAAGGCAGTACTACCCAGAACAGCTCGGGTGCCTGGTTGTTTTTTGTTTGCTTTTGCAGTCCCCGCCTCTCTCTAGTTATGTGTCCTTGGTTACATTACTTAAGAGCTCTGTGCTTTACTTCCTTCATCTGTAAAATGGAAATAATAATCCCTTTCTTACAGAGTTGTAAAGATTAAATTACATGCTGCATATAAAATGCTTAGCACAGTACCTGGGACATGGTAATTGAGCAATAAATATTAGCTATTACTATTGCTAGTAGTGGCAGGGGCAAGGGCCAAAAATAATAACCATTTCATTCAATTAAAAAATGAAAGTAAAAACCCTAAGTATGCATTGGCTGTGGTGAGACCTGACAAACTGAATACTTTTGTTCTGTGTACTGAGGATCTTACTTTCCTTGCAGATTATTCTGGAGTTTGACTCTAAGAGTTACCTTTAGATGCAGAAAACATTCCGTTTTAAAACAGCAGTGCCCGAATACCACTTATGTTGCCTGAACTTGTCCACATTATTATTCACAAAGCTTGACACCCTGCAATGACTTCGGTGCAAAGCTCAAAGTCAGTGAAACATTAGGCTACTTACCATCAAGACAGGGAGCAAACCCTTCTCTCTGCAAGGTTTTTATAATTAAACATCATGACATCTAATGATGTCTACACAGAACCTCTTCTCACTAGCATAGAAATGTTGTTTCTGATAGAAATGTTCTCTCTAAATGGTAAAGGAGGGAGCATATAAATAGCTCTGCAGTGGTGGCTTCTGGGATAGCTGGTCAGAGTGGACAGGACACATATGAGTTACTGGTAGGGTTTGCAAAGAAAATAGTCATGTTCCCATTCATTTACTACTTGATAGAGGAAAAGGGATCAATGCACATGAAATATGCCAATTTATAAATTCATATTTCTAAAACCTAGACTTGGCCAGGAGTAATGTTTGCAATGTGTAACCAGTGAGGATGGTTATTCCTCACTGTACTGCTCAGTCAGAAAGAGCAGACACTGGCCTTAGGGCTGGAGCAGTCTGGAAGACCCCTACCACGGCAGATGTTTGCCCTTTATTTGCTGGAGAGCAGGAGGTCTGAGGCTCTCAGGAAGAGGCAGGGGCTTCGAGTCATACAGGGATAGGTAGGCACTCCAGTTGACTGAACACCACAGAAGGGTTTTCAAGCGATGGCTATTTGTCAACCAATGTGGAAGTATTTTAATATTATAACCATGTGGGCATAAAGGCACCAACTAGTGAACATTGGCCCTGGGCAATGCTGTGATGAGTTAGACTGGCATTTTGAAAATGAGGTGCATCCTAGGCAGTCACATAGCAGAGGACAGGAGAGAGAAATATAGGAGGGAACCACTGTGTATTGGTGTAGGCATGGCAAGTGCTACAGAGAATCAGGGAGCTGGAGTGTTTGATCCCTCAAATTTTATTTTAGTACTTTGAATTATTTTCTAATTATATTGCTGCAGAAACAAAATTCCTCTGTTAAAGAATTAAAAGATTCCTATTAAGGCTAAATACCACCTGGCTCCCAAATTTTGGTCGACTCTCCCCAGAAACAACTATTACAAATTTAGTAGTCTCATTGCAGGTATCTTTTCATGTATACTCACATGCATTTGGTATTGTTTTGGGTGCTATGTGTTTACATATGTGGTAGGCAGAATTGTGAAATACTCCCCTAAAATGTCCAGTCTCATTCCTAGAACTGACATTATGATGAGATATCACACCCTGATTACGTTATGAGACAAAAGTAATTTTCCAAATATAAATTAAGGTTATTAATAAGTTGACTTTGAGTTAATCAAAAGAGATTATCTAAGTGGACCTAATCTAATCATGAATGCCGTTTAAAAGCAGTTTCTCCACTAGGTAGCAGAAGGGAAGGCAGAGAGATTCAAAGCATAAGAATTTGATGCACCATGGCTGACTTTGAAAAGGGAAATGACCATGTGCCCTGAGAATGCAGGTGACCCCTGGAGGTTGAGAGTGGCCCCCTCTGAGAACCAGCAAGAAAAAGGGGACTTCAGTCCTATAACCCCAAGAAACTAAATCCTGCCAACAACATGAATGAACTTGGAAGCAGATTCTTCCTGGAGCCTCCAGATAAGAACCAAGCCTGGCTGACACCTTGATTTCAGCCTTGTGAGACCCTAAGAAGAGAACTCAGGTGAGCCCACTCAGACTTCTGACTTACACACCTGTGAGGTCATAAACAGGTATTGTTTTAAGCTGCTAAATGTGTGGTAAATTGCCACACAGTAAGGGAAAACTAATACCACATATCATCCTACAATTCGTTTTAATTCAATTATAAGTCTTATGAATCTATACGAGTTAATTCATTCCTTTGAACTGTTCCATAGTATTCCATAATATGTGGTAAACCATTTTCAAGGATGGCTGCCAAGAACTGCCCCCATCACTGTGCAAACCAGCTCCTACTCTTGCTATTTTCCTGATCTTTGAATCTGGGCCAGCCTTGTGACTCATTTTCACCAACAAAGTCTAGAGGAGATGATGATCAAGAACTTAATAACTCAAGTCTTTCGAGATCTTGAAGCTTCTGCTTTTGCCCTTTTAAGATCAAAGGAGCATGAATAAAAGCTCAAACTAAACTACTGAATGATGAGACCCCACATTGGGGGATGCAGCCCCCAGCCAAGTTTTATATAATCTCAGATGACTCGATGTAGAGGAGAGGAACCACTCAGGTAAGCTGGGCAACCCAGAGAATTGTGATAAAAACTAAATCATTGTTGTTTACGTCAGTGCATTTTGAGATGGTTAGTATAACTCTCTATGTGCTCAACAGAGACATAATAGCACATACATCATCACTAGATAAATTAGGAATATCCCAATTCCATTCTGTTATTGATAAACAATTTTGTGTTTTCCAGTCATTAAATTTGACCATATGAAATTGCCATCTCTGTAAGTGAAAATTGGTCAAATGTCCGCAATCTTACAAATAAACCACTGTGAGTACTTCTTCCCGTGCCTCTTTGTACACGTGGTAGACCTCAGGGTGAGAACTAGGCAGAATAGGCATCCACAAGGTTGGCACATTTTAAATTTTACCAAATGCTACTAAATTACTCATAGACTGATTCTTATCAGTGTATAATACGATATCAGGGTATTAATATCCCTTGATCTATATATTTCTAGAAACTCCATTATAATAAAAATGGTTATCCAGGCCTCAAAATGCAGCAAACCTAATATGAACCAGTCTAAACCTAAAGCAGTGTTGGCAAACCTGATATAAAATTCCTGATAACCACACTGGGCACAATGGCTCACGTGTAATCCCAGCACTTTGAAAGGCCAAGGCAGGCAGATCACTTGAGGCAAGCAGTTCAAGACCAGCCTAGCCAACATGGCAAAACTGCATCTGTAGTAAAAATAGAAAAATTAGACAGACATGGTGGCATGCCTGTAGTCCCAGCAACTTGGGAGGTTGAGGCAGGAGCATTGCTTGAAGCTAGGAGGCGGAGGTTGCAGTGAGCCAAGATTGTGCCCCTGGACTCCAGTCTGGGTGACAAAGTAAAACTCTATCTCAAATAAATAAATAAGAAATAAAATAAAGTAAAATTCCTGATAATCTAAAATGCATTTTTATTTGACCTTTAAATATTCTGTGGCAGGTGACTATCTTAGAAAATATAGATATGGCTTCCTATTTATGGAACAGCTAAATTTATATTAAGTCGAGTTTATCTTCCATGAGTAGCCCTCCTCTAGGTGGTAGAAGTAAAACTGAGGTAGGGTCTACAGTGGGAGAGGTTCAGCAGCCTCGGGTTCATAGAAGTTCAAAGGTACTGATCACTAATGAATGAAGATACTTAGCTCCACAGATAATAGTGTTATCTATCCATGTGCCAATATCATGATAACTTGGAGGCTGAAGAGTACAATAACATTTAGAACATGCTTATTAAGGGGTGGCTTAATAAACATTTATCTTAAGCAGAGACTCTCTATACAGTAGGTATGTGAGGCAGATTGTTACTTATGCCCCTGATGTAAGTTCTTTTCATCCTCTGCAGTAATGCAAATCTAGCTGGATACCCGACCACGTTGCCTACATCTTTTGGAGTGAGGCATAGCTAAACCTAGATAAGTCTGAACTGATGGAATGTGATGGAATGTGTCACAGCTTCTAGATTTGAGCATGTGAGACCCTTGACCCTTCATAATGGCAGGGAAGCAAGGAGGCATGGAGCAGCTGCCTTGGACCCTGAGATGATAGCTATGAGCAGAGGGTGGCAGTGTCACCCCATAAGCCCTAGTCATCTACTTCTGGACACTAAAGTGAGAGGCAAATAAATCTCTCTTTTTCAAATCTCTATAGTTTGGAGATTTGTCATTATGGAAGCTTTGCAGGTATCCTGAGTTTGATTTCAGGGTTTCCAGAAATTCATACAACCAACCAGCATCATCGCCATCTTTTTACAGATTCCTGCAAGTTATGTTATTACAATTTCTTTGGTTTGTGATTTCCAGCCTATGACGAAATGTAAATATCCCAAGGAAAAGTAAAACTGTAAGCTCACGAGACATTAACTCCTTAATGTTTACTTGATTGTCAGAACCTTTACTCAGGATTCAATGAGAAAGAAAGGAAAATGCAAGGTTCTTGAATATTTGGTGGATGGCTACAATACAGGAGAATAATCTCTTAAAACTAAAGGAGGCTGAAGACACAAAGCATACGGCAATAATCAACATCTGAGTCACAGTGTGGCCACATGTGTCTGACCCCACAAAGACAGCAAAATATGAACCCACCCTGCGCTAGTTGACTGGGAATATGCCATGAAATAATGAGGAAAGAACGCATGCTGTGAAGCACATGAGACCAGCATAATTTATCAGGGGACTTGTCTTCAGAGCCAGTGTTGTTTGAGATTCCTGATGAGTAACACGTGTATTTTCTACATCTGGGTGAGTCCCATTACCTAGGAAGGCTGCTGATGCTATCTTGTCCCAGTAAAAAAGCTCCACGCTGGCAGACACCTGAAAAGTCACTGGTTTTCGGCAATCTTTATATTATATGCTCTCCTCAAAAGCTGCATGTTTAGAAAACACATCAATTTTTTTCCTCAAAGCAAATATGCAGAAATAAAATGGTAAGAAAGGCATGGAAGTAAACGAGAGCTATTCCGAAGATGAAATAGAGAGTGCCTTCTGAAATACCAGCATAAACACCTAAAGTAAAAAAATTTCCAATGTAATGTGCTTTTAATCAGATGTATCAATCTAAAGTTTCTGCAACATCTGAAAACTTAAATGCAATTGTTAATGTGACCAAAATGCCTTCAAATAATTGCATTGGGGTTTTTGGCATCACTTTATAATAAGTGGACAGTTAATTGTTGCTAAATTACAGCTGAATCTCTGCAGAATTGGATATTACATCCATATTAGGATCGAATGATTCCATCGTGATTAATGATACTGCAGTGAATACCAAGAGAATTAAAATGATTAGGCACTAATTTTAAAGTGTTGACATTTTCCCACAATTTTAGAGTTATGTTTCAAGAAAACTTTCCAATTAAACTTACTGCTTGTGGTTACTGAGTAAAATTCAGAGACAAATATTCCTTCAAAGATCAACTTTATTAGTGAGTAATCATTAAAATTTAAAAAAAACTTTGAACTATCCACCTTAAATAACTAATAGCAGATGATGTGTTTAACATTCTAGTTATATTTAAATAATACAGCCATGTAATTAAAAATAGTTGGCCATAATTAAAATATTCATAACAATTTCCTTTCAAAACAATTTGTGCAACTCAGACTGGATATTTGTGGTAAGCTAGAAAAAAAGAAATACATTATTGGTTTTAGAGAAGTAGATGCTTAATTATCAAGGGGATTTCTGCAGATTTTGAAGAAATTATGAAAAGCACAAGCATAAATTGGTGTTTAATTGTTTCTGGAAGTTGCTTAGGTTATAGAGTATTTGAAAATATTTCCTAGGAGACAACTTGGTAACAATTCATCAGACACAGACTTGGCAGTGTCTTAGAAAAGTAATTATGTACCTAAAATGGGTATTAAACAAACATTCATGGCAAATGACTTATTTTTTTCCCACTGTTTCAGTATTATTGATTATTAGTTTCTAAGTAATGCTTTGGGCAAGTTATTGTGGTTCTTTGAACTAGCTATTCTAAGTCCCAAGAGTAATTTTGTAAATGAATGAAAAATAAAAATAATTTAAGACAGTAAGCATATATATATGTGTGTGTGCATATAAATACACACATATAAAAAGCTCTGAGCTCATAATACTAAAACAGTAACAAGTTTAAACTTTGAATTCTTCTCTGATTTACCCAGTGATCTCCATGGAATTTGTTTTCTGCACATAAATTTGGTGATTTTTTTCCAGGGTAGTTTCCCAGTTCAAAATAATTTAAGAAAGATAAATGAGATAATACTGTGAAAACATTCTAAACTATTCAGAATAAAGCTAATTTATTTCCTCCTGTATTTATCACTGAGCTTAAAAAACCCTGTCCTGATATTCTCAGAAACTCAAGTATATAATGAAGAGATATTTGAGCACATAATATTGGGGTCACTGCCACTAACTAGCTGTTGATCTGCTAAATTTGCCCCAAGTAACTTCTAAAATCAGATGATTTCTCAAATATCTTTATTTTTGTGTTCCCTAAAATGCCTAGCAAATGATCAAGTAGATAGTAGCATATTCTCAAGAAACCCTTTTCAGGCTTCCAGAATTCTGGTGGTCTTCATCCCACACTCCCCTGTCAAAAAATCACAACTTTTCTCCCTAACCATCCCTTTTTTTTGTTACCCCATCCTCTTTTCTTACATAATTCCCTAGAATAGGGGTTGGCCAAGTACAACCTGCAAGCCAAGTATGTACTGCTGTCTGCTTTTGTACATAAAGTTAAGCTGAAACGCAGCTCTTCTTTTAACTAGTGTCTCTGGCTGCTTTTGTGCTACAAAGTCAGAGTGACTGTGACAATGACCTACGGCCCACTAGCTTAGAGCATTCACACTAGCCTTTTACTGGAGCCTGTGGACCCCCACATTGAATATGGGTTCTCAGTGTTTCTGGGCTGTGGATGTCCTCCTTCCCTTCTAAAGTGCAGTTGAAAATGTCTAAGACAAAAGTTAATGGGATAGATGAGAAATTACTCTTGGTAAACCATGGAGATATGTCAATAACTTCCTTCAAATAATCTACTTAAATAGGCATTTCAAGTACAGCAAAGCTCCCAAAGGGGAGCCCGTAGAAAGAGTGAACCACTTGGTCTGATAGCTAGTGTGGATTCCCACCTTCATTAATCATGTTAGCTACTATTAATCACCTGATAATTATATTTTATTCATTCTATTTCTCTAAGATCTTTTGCTACTCTGCATCAAATATTTTATGTACATTATTTTATTTGGTTCAAGCAATAACTATATGTAGTTGGTCCATTTTACAGATAATGAAACAGAAATGTAGAAGGACCTTGTTCAACGATGGATGACTAGCAAAAAGCAGAACTGGGCCTGGGCCCAGGACCCCAGAGTCCAGGAATGGTAGGCAATGCCACCAAGGTCATTTCCATTGCCGCTCACCATACCCTGGGCACTCAAATCAAAAAAGTAAAAATTGGTTGTAGCAACAGCCTAAGAAATTCTTCTTACAACACACTTGGAAGAAGTATCTTATTTGAACTGCATATAAATTATATCCTCAAATGCAATTTATCTTTTGATCAAATTAGGAGTAAAACTTTTTATTTAAGCAGTTAAAATGAACTCTCTTCTGTGGCTTGGAAAAAAAAGTTTTGTCTTAAAATACTTCTTTACAACAGTTTTCCCAGTACAGATGTGAGATTACAGTTACCTTTTAAAAATATTTTGTTGATGTTTGTATTCTCAAAAATATTTTTATCATACGAATGTTTTAAAGAAACGGTGATTTATAAACATAAAATAACTGCAATTCAACAAAAAATACTGAAAACAGTCTGAGGCAGGTAGACAGGCAGGCTCTTGATGTCAAAGGAAGTTTCTGGTTGTAACTGAAAGACTGTTTCATTGAATGTTCACGTTCAGAGAGTGGTGAAGGTTGAGCTAAGTGGGAAAGGCTGTTAAGAAGTAAAGATGTCTGTCTGACAGGATGTACAACTGCAGAATGTGATGAACCTGACTCCATCATGCAGCATCTGAATCAGTCACTAAAATCCTCGACAGCATGTGAACCAGGCTCAGAAGAGCACACCCTGATTGTGAAAACCTTAGAGGAAAAGGAGTCTCTGGGGAAAAAAACAAAAGACTAGAATAGTGATTTTAAAAGTTGTGTAAAAACTAAGCAAATAACGCCATGATTGTAGGAGAGAGCATGAGGTAACTAGGAAAGAATTACACTACACTGACTTATTCTTCCTTTCAATACACTCCAGATCATGGAAATGACATAGGTCAAAGCATCAGGAAAGGAAAAAAGGAAGGAAAAAGACATTTGTTAATTAGTTTCCTGCAAATATTTTGTAAACTGCTATTTGTCCAAGATCATTCAGCTCTCTCTTCAGGATCCTCATTCCAAAATCCAGGTGCTTTGCTATATCTCCCTCCACTACTTTATTTATGTCTTCTGTTACCTCCATGATCATGCCTTTGGCATTGCTAATGGGATCATTCTCAACTGACAGGTTAGACAAGCATGTAAACACACACACACACACACACACACACACACACACACACACACACAGTACCTAAACACAATGGTTGCAAGGGTTCCGTACACTAACAATAACAAGAGTCTGAAGTGGTATAAATTCAAGGCTGAGCTCCCAGAGAGCTGGATTCAAGTCCTGGCATTTCTATGAACTCCAAAAGACTTTGGAAATGCCATCTTCCCTTCTTCCCTTTTTGAACCTCAACCTCCCCATCTGAAAATTGATGAGTCTGAATCCAAGGATATTCCTTTCAGTGCTAATAGTTTATCACCTAGTATATCTTCTGCTACACTCTTATTTCTAGAGTGCTAAAAACTCATTTCATTTTTCCCAGTAAGAATGAGGGATAGCTTTCCCTTAGCAATCTCACTACATATTTTTACACATTCATTTGTTATTATTGTTTCCTTCCATCACTTTTCCATATGAATGAGTGGTATAAGTTATCCTCATCTTCAAAACTTCTACTATCATCTTTTATTGTTTTCTTTACCATTGCTTTTTGAATACTATTTCCTAAAAGCTGTGTAGGGCAGTGGTTAAGAATGAAGGCTTGAATTTTGACTGCCTGGGTTTGAAACCACTCACTCAAGGTAAAATTTCAGACAGGTTATTTAATATAACTAAATATTCTTCACTGTTTGATAAAGGAACTCCGTGTTTCTAAATTTGGAGTTGATTACTTCATCTTGAGCAGCCCAATTTCCTAATGAAGCCAGTTTGAAGAGTGGGTTTCAGAATCTTGGCTGTGCGAACTGTACATGGAACTGACACTGGCATCAGTGGTGTGCAGAAGGCAGCAGTGTGAATGGCCATGTTTTTCATGTATATTTTATGTTTTCTTTTTCTTCCTGAATTCCCTTCAGGGCATGAGTCCATGATCCATTATATTACTGTTCCATCCTACCCTTTGCCATGACCTTTTATACGTTTTAAATTCTTACGCAATAACAAAGGTATCCTTTTTCATCCACATGTATCATTCCTAAACACTCAAAGATCATTTCACTCACTCTGGTGCTCCTTCAGCTGTTTCCTTTAGGACTCTTAAGTGAATTTCATCAGACCTCAATGATTTCGACACATTCAATTACTGAAGTGTGCCTTAACCTGCTTCCTCCAGATGTGAACTCACCCACTTGCTCATTAACTGTTACTGTATTAGCATCCTTTTGCTATTAACCTTCTTTGTGAAGGCTGAAGCAGAGGAGCTATTAAGGATTTCACAGCCTTCCCGCCATGTGCCTGTTCACTCTCTCTCCCGCTAATAAGTGGCAGGCCTCCTCCTTTGGGGTAATTCTCTTCTGTCCTGAGAACACATGCAACTACTCTGTTTTGCCTCATTTTCTAGGGAAAGAAATCACATTGCATCCTTTTGCATCTTTTACGCGATACCTTTAGTTCTTCATATTTTTATTGTATCGTTAGACAAATTTCTTATTATACCTAAAATACTTATTTCCTCATTAAAAATCGTTCATGAAGAAATGTGTCCTCATAGGAGTTATTCTGTTTTTAATATTCAACCACTGAACACAGATGCTTAGAATTATTTCATCCTTGATTTGCCAAGAGACATTACTTTCTTATTTACTTGATGGTTTAGAAAGACAATAAATACATGGACATAATCACTGTCTTTCCCCTCTGGTTTTAGTTTGGGAAATTCTAATTTTTCTCATCTATAAGAGAATAAAATACCAATTTGCACTCAAATCTATCCCATTGACTTTCTCACTCTACATGGGAGAATTTCTTCCCTCTACTCTTTTTGAACTCTTTATTTCCCTCCATTCCCATGCCTCTCAAAATTGGGCTTTGTCTGTTTTTGCCATTTTACTTGCATTAGTAGGTTCTTCATTCAAACAACCCAGCCAGAGACAGCCCATCCACTGGGCATTCTACCACACTAAACAGTGGGACGACAGAATCTCAGAGGACCTGCTGGTTTCAATGATTGAATTCAGTGAGTGCTGAGTGGTGTTCAACACACGCCCTGACAAGCAAGGAGCAAATGGGCAGAGGGTCTGTAGAAAGTGTTTAAATGGAATCTCTTTAAAAAAATGTTGCTTTTGCTCAATTTAAACTGTCTGCTTATAAATTCTGGGATTAAAAGTTTTAAGTGTATTTTTCTCTTCCCAACATGTTTATATTGCGCTTTCACGGGCATAGAAATAAAACGTAAAGCCTGCTCACTGAAGCCAAAATATTACCATATGTGCTCTTGTACATATTATTACCATATGTGCTCTACCCATCCTCCTTCTACCTAAATCCTTCTCTCCTTTAGAAGCTCTCTTCTCCTTTTATTAAAAGGAGAAGATTGCATTAGGAAGCTGATTGTATTAGAAAAGAAGAACATTAAGTGTGGGCTATACCAGGGGATACGCTTTACGGGCAATGAAGAAGTGATCACCCTACCACACCCTTTAGTAAGCCTCAGGACCAGCAGCACCTGCTCAGTGAGCCATTATTTGGGGTATATTCATAAGGCATCAGGCCTAATGCTAGTTCTCCCACTCTCCAGAAGGGAGATAAATGCTTACTTCCCATTCATGTAGATCCCGAGTAAAGGTCACTCTATTTCCGAAAACATGAGAAGAGTGATATTTGAGTTAAGTCATTTCTAAGTAATGACTTTCTTCTTCTTCTTGAATGCTGTTGGGAAGTGGTGAGGCAGAACTCGTGTGACTGTAAAAATAGCAGTTTTAAAAATATGGTTAGACTAGACTATCAAAAGAGGGAACAGAACTGTGGAAACAGCTGCTTTGGAAGTTTGAAAAATTTTATTGACTCATAAAATGTTACAGGGAGAAAGAACCCAAGAGTTTATCTTAGAAATGAGGAAACCAAGACGCCAGAACATTAGGGAAATTACTCAAGGTCATTCAGCTCTTTATTCATCAGGCAGACTCAAAAGTGAATGGCTTGCAAAAACCAGTCTTGCGGGTTTTCCAATGTATGACACTGTCTCCTTTCTTTTCTAATGTGAATCCTTTCCATAACCTATCCTTATATGGGAGCAAGTTTTAGCCTACCCCACTGATGCCTGCATCTAAAATAGTGTAGAGTTGTAAAAAAGTCATTTTTACATCAACAAAACTCCTGAAACACTGAGTCAGAAGGGATCCTTTAATGCCCTTCTGCCTGCAGGTGAAACTGGAGCAAACTCTCCACACTAGACTCTGCAAAGACCTTCAGGGTAGGAGGGACCACAGCCAGCTCCCACCACCTCCTTGTCATCATCTAATCTTCAGCACCTAAAAAGTTGCCAGTAGGCTCCAACAGTGTCTGTGGGTCATGAGTGTGGCTGCATGTCAAATCATGGTCTCTGCACCCACGAATTTTGTTTTGCATAAAAGCAGTATTACTGTAAAGTTGTAGGATATAGTACAATTCACATTTTGGAAATTTTAATTCTAGCTCAAAAGCAGCAGAAAAGATCCCTATTTAAAGAGCTTTGCAATAAAACTATACAAAATGTAAATGCATGTGTTAATTTAATGTTAGTAAATCCATATGTTCTTTTGCTGAATTGTCATATTTAGAACTTTGTAAAACAGTGGCCCATCTGCATGGAGTGAAGAAAATGCCCTTGAATAACCTGATCAGCCACGCTAGCCCGCCCATGACGAGCACCTCCAGGCAGACACTTACTGAGCACCACTATGAGGCGGGTGCCATGTTCCCTAGATACAGATATAAATAGATAGTGCCTTTGACATGGGAAGCTCAAATCTGGTAGGGGAAATATACCTTTAAAAAACAAGTTAGGGCTTTATCTAAATGATTTTGTTGGGAATCATTTCACAGTCTTCTTATTTCTGCCCATCTTGACGGCATATTCCTCTAAGGTAGGAAATAACCTTTAAACATTATCTAGGCCATCTCACTGGCCCTAGGCAATAATAAGATTTAACCACTCTTGTCATTTGAAAAACTGAGCCTCTTCCAATGGTCTCTAATATTTAGCCATCTTTACTGTTAAGACATAGCTATATTACTTACAGCCGAACTCCCTCATGCTATAATTCAAGTTCCCTTTGCTTCTTTTGTTGACTCTTTAGAGAAGAGGGTAGCATTTAAATTCTGCTAATTTAACTTGAAGATCATCTTAGTTTGCTGTTTTATGTGATCCAGAGTTCTGGTTTATTATTAACTAGGCAGTGTGCAAAATTCTCTTCTGTGTCTGCTCTAATCAAAGAAGCTTAAATATTTTGCACAGCAGACATTCAGAAATACCTGTCAAGACAACAGGCACTCTGGATAAGGACTGACAGGCACTGAATAAGAATGAAATGCTAGGGGACAGTATCCCTGATGCACATGCCAGCATCCCAGTATGGCACCACTCTTTTTGATAAGATTCTTCCACGGAGTTCCTTGAGATGCTAAGAACCAGGCTCCTACAGCTCCTTAACTCTTTTTCTTCATTGAACGTAGTCACTAGCACACTACAAGTCTTCAATCAACTTGAATGAATTAATTAATGAAAGAAAACAGAATTTCAACTTTCACTATTATAATGAACCCTGTTTCTTTAATATTCAAGGGACATTATTCTGCGGCCAATACTTTAAAAAAATTAACTACAGTCACTATGCCATATATTGGCTCTCCAGAACTTATTCGTCCTTCATGAATGAACCTTTGTACCCGTGACCAACAGCTCTCCATTTCTCTGACTCTCCAATCCCTGGCAACCACCATTCTACTCTGGGCTTCTATGTGTTCAACTATTCAAGACATAAAAGTAAGGTTATATAGTATTTGTCTTTCTGTGTCTGAACGATTTCACTTATCACAGTGTCCTCTAGGTTCATCCATGTTGTCACAAACGGCAGGATTTCCTTCTTTGTTAATGATACTATTCCATTGTGTCTGTGTGTCTACACACATTTTCTTCATTCATACACTGTTGGAAATTTAGATTGTTTCTATATCATGGTTATTGTGAATAAAGGGACTATAATATTTATCTACTTTATACTCTTTCTCCTGCTTCCACATCTTGTTAAGGTCTAACCATTCCCTCTTGGGCTAATTTGTAAAAGAAGCAATTCAAGCAAGTCCTTCTTAAGATTACATAAAAGCTTCCCAGCCTGTATCGTGAGGCCTCAAATTATACAACAATATAAGCTTCCTGAGCATCCTGGGATAAAAGTGCTTTATAGAATTAAGATACTACTTACTTGATTGTAATAGGGCTACACAGTCAGACCCTTGAACTCAGATCAGGTGATGTGTGCTACAGAATATAGGAACAAGATTCTACAAAGCAGTTTAGAAATAATATGTACTACTGAAAAACAAAAATACTGTAAATTATTGTAATAAATCAAGGAATCAGCAATTCTCAACTACAAACTAAATTACTAATGCTTTCTTCAAGAGAGTTATGAGAATTATATTTCCCATGTGGCTTGCAAATGTAAAGAGATCTATTAAGACTGTCTGATAGTTACTGCCCAAGGATACAGAAAGTAGAATATGAAGTATTATATTCATGATGCTGCTCTATTTTATTTACAATTGTTATAAGAGCTTAAAAATCTAGGTTTCTTTTAAGCATTACTTGTGTGCTACCAAAAATACAGTAATACAGAGCTTGATATTTTTTGAAAGTCTTTTTCAAATAAACCATTCTTTTGAATTCAAGTGATTATGAAGATTAAAAGTATCAAGAATTTATTTCATTAGGCTTTCCTCAATGGGATCAGGTTTTTCTGGGGAAAAAAAAAGATGTAAAACCAAGTATTAAAACATTTCCACTCAAATGTAGTAGGGAAATTCCCAAAACGAAGCACAGAAAAAATAATGGCAGTATAAATTCAATTATGGTACCAAGTAATCACAGAAACATGCAGAAACATGGGCATTCAAGTAAATAAATTATTCTGATTTTGCTCCTAGCTGACACAAAGTACTCATTTCCTTGGACTTGATACAAGAAGGCTTCAGAGAAAAGGAAGAAATGCAATCAAAGATTAAAACACATTACTCATCATCTGCCAGCTTTGCAGCAAAGAGGTTTCCGATAGTCCCTCCCCACCACAGTCTTGCAGGAGATGTCTATAAGCCAGTCTAATACAGGCTGAAATGTTCTTATTTACAGACTTGATTTCCTTTAGCGGGTTCCTGCAAAGGTTCTCAATGGTAGTATCGCAACTTGCAGACAATAGCCAAGTGCCTCTAGTTGTTTGTTACTAATAAATTCCTGAAGTTTTCAAATGACTTGCTTTAAAGAG
The DNA here is from genome assembly GCF_049354715.1 of Callithrix jacchus. Taxonomy (NCBI): domain Eukaryota; kingdom Metazoa; phylum Chordata; class Mammalia; order Primates; family Cebidae; genus Callithrix; species Callithrix jacchus. The sequence goes on along the minus strand of NC_133507.1, from coordinate 97,486,245 downwards.
CTGATTCAAGATTATTTCTAAAATCAGCAAGGGCAATAAAGTATTTACAACTAGTAGGGCCTGGCGTCAACTAATCAGAAAGGATGCTGGCCTGAGAAGATGCTGCTGTCTCAGGTGCTAGATGGTCACAGTAACACAGAAGGAATTTGTTAGTGTAGAAGACAGTGGGGAGGAGGGAGAGTTAGGACACTCTAAGCTTTCATCAACCAGGAGGGAAGTATTCTGGTATTTTAACAACCTAGTGCATCTGTCTGTTAGGGTGAGAAAAAGCTGAATATCATTCCAGATAAATCATTTTAGCTTCACTCACATGCATCCTGGTGTGCTTTCTTGAGTGGAAGAAAGGGGGTGAAGTAACATGCTGGAAATCACACATAACCCATGGCTTTCCTTATTTGTGAACCCAAGGAAGCATGCCACATATATAAATACAAAGTCAGGGTTACAACTTTGCCCCTGTATTCTCACACTCTGTGTTATTCAGTTACAGCTGCCATAACAAAATACCACAGACTGGGGGGCTTCAACAACACAAGTTTATTTTCTCACAGTTCTGAAGACTGGATGCCCAAGAGCAAGGTGCCATCGTTGCTGGGATCTGGGAAATCCTCTCCTCCTGGCTTGCAGATGGTAAATTTCTCCCTGGGTCCTCACATGGCCTCTCGTCTGCGTGCCCACAGAGAAAGAGTGTTCTGGCGTCTCTACCTCCTGTTATAAAGGCAACACCAGGCTTATCCGATTAGGACCCCACCTATATACCCTCACTGAACTTTAATTATCTCCCTAAAGGGCACATCTCCAAATACGGACACAAACTTGAATTCTGGAGATCCACAATCCTGTCCATAAAACACACCACATAAGAGGAAAAAGAAAAGCCTGCTCCCACACACTGTCTGTGTTGACCAATTTAAGTGAAGGTGAATTTGTAATTATTGCTGTAGACAAAGAACCTTCTAAAAGCAGATTGTTGCTGTAGACCTGCCATGTACCCATCCCAAAAAGGACCTCACCAAAGCCTAGGCCACCTTGGCTAAAACCACACCTGATTACTGTCACTGTGCATCTAAGTGATCAGTCAACAAGCACTACTGACTAACAGCTATATTCCCAGAACCAATGGATATACACAAGAAGTATAAGATTCACATCACTTCCGGAGAAAGAGAGTAGGCCTGTGAATTACCAGTGAACAAGATCAGCTCATTTACATGTAATCAGTGCAGACCAGAGTCTTCCTGATGGTTATGTAGAAAGCACACAGGTAGAACCTCACTCTACAAACACACCCATGACCATCACCTCTCTCATAGCCCTCTGCCATGATTATCATGACAACAAGAATGTTCTTGTCATAACCCTAAGCAGACTGGGCCCTGGTGCCTTTTGGTATAGGCAAATATCCATATAGCTGTTTCTTCCTCACTACAATCATCTCCAATTTCATTCAAGAGCCTCATTCATACTGGGCTGGGATGAACATTTGGCCAATACATTGCTTAAGTGGAAAGCACAAAAGACCGACCACAGATAAAAGATAAATTAGTGGAAAAATCACATGACACTTTCACTCTGCGAAGAAAGGGACATAGCACAGGATGAGTAATAGAATCTCCTCCACCCCACAGCCCCGGTCAATAGATACTAAGATTCCAGGTAAATTAAAGGAATACATAATAGGTCACTGAAACAGAAATCCAGCTGGGAAACAGAAATGCAAAATTCTCCGTAGAAGAATATGTGAAGATCAAGGGCATTGAGACATTTAAAAATATGAAACTTTGCAACTGTAAAAATGTACATTAGATGTTCTTATTGGTCTTAGGACCTTAGCTTCTGAGTCAGTTTATTTGTCTTTAAAATAGGTATGCTATTCACTGGTTAACTACAAGAACTAAACGAAAATACACATGCCTACAATCGCACCCCCCTCCCCATTGTGCTGGAACATAACAAAAACACTATAAATATCTGTGGAAAGGATGGATTAACAGTATAATTAGGAGCTACACTTCTAATGTTAACTTGCAGCTGAAACCATCAACCATCAATCACAAGAATGGCAATGCCATCTGCAGTAAGATTCTGAAGTATTGGAAACCCTTCCAAGCCTTTATGTAGACAGATGAGGAGCAGCCATTTGGTTTAATATACAATTATTGTCAAAACTACCCTATAATTTGCCTCCTACAAATGTCCAAATGCCACTAAATTGGGCCCAAGGTCACCATGGTGGAGCAGACTGTCCCGTAGCTGATTAACTTATTTCTATTAGAGATGACCCAGGACCAGATGTGTGCATGGAGTCTTCTGCTGTCCTTACACTTTCAGCAAATGGATACGATGAAACACGTCCCCAGATAACAGGCCACAGGGCAGCCAGGGCACTACTCCTTGCTGAATTCTGATTCCAGCTGCTCCATGGGATGAAACTTTGTGTTCTGGGGGAGTTTTCTGTCAACTTGTCAGAACAGTTGCTCTGTCTCTCACAGTTGCATTTATGTTGCAGAGTCCAGGTGTTCGGCCAGTGACTCTACGTTGGGTGCTGCTCCATTAGGAATCCTTTCTTTCCCTAAGGATAGTTTACACAATTGGAGTTTTTTTTTTTTCTTGAATATGTTTTAAGCTGGTGATGTCACAAAACAGATGGGAAACTAAGTCTTTTGAAGTTGCTAAATATATTTTGAGAGCACAAAATAAAATTTTTATGCAACTAATGTTCAGTTTATATTTCTATCAGCTAAACTGTTATTAATATTTGCAAAAGCCAAATGTCAAAAGCATTTTAAAATGTCAAACCATGTGAAGATAATTAGGGGTTTCTTGAAAGAATTAGAAATTTTTGCTTAATAGTACTGTCTCTCTTATAACCTAGCACAAAATACCAAAGCTCCAGGCCCTGAGCTTCAGAGGGCTTCTGACCTCTGACCCCCCTCCAGCCATCCCCTTCTACCATATGTGGGTTTCCCTGCATCAAGAAGTTGTGCCCATGCAGAGTCTGTGCCTCCCCTCTATCTGTCTCATGATATTCAGGGTATGCTGCCTGCTTCCAGGAGCTGCTGGGGCTGTATGTGCACTCAAGACCCAAAAAGTAGCCAAATGCTGGGAGCATGCATGGCATGTGGACAGAGTAGAGACATGACAGCTAGGGTGTACACATATGTGTACCCAATCCCCTACTGGCAGTGGAAACATGGAGTTCAGGGTGAGAGAAGAAAGGGAGTCAACCAAATTCCTGGGCTGCAAGCTGGGTATTAGGAGTCGGCTGCCCCTGTACCTCCACCGGCCAAAATAGAACTCCAAGGATTCTGAGAATTCCAGGCTTGATTTGGCCTTTCAGATCATGATAAAGATACTTTCATCAAGGAGAACACATTTTTATTTGGCACTTTATTTTGCTGACTCAGTTATATTTAGACACCTAGAATGTGGGCTACCATTTATATGCTCTTATTCTAGGCCCTGTAAATGTTAGGGGTAGGGCTACATCAGAGTTAACTTTAGAAAGTTACAGACTTGCAAATAAAAGTAATTGCATTAAGTTCTGTTCATTTCTTTAGCAAAACTAATATTGCAACTAATAACCTACAAGAAAACAGCATGTCTCAGAGATCTTTTATTTTCATAAAACATGAAAAACATCTGCAAAAGTAAAGGTTCCAGTATGAGAAACGCTCATATGCTTGATTATAACCAAATCAAAGCCAAGAGAGTTTCAACATTAACCCCTGATCCTCCCTCCAAATTATTTAAATTATATAATTTACAATCATATCTTTTCAGCCATATTTATGCCAGTATGGATAGGTAGAAGATAAGGACTCTTTCAGAAAACATAACCACAAGTTATCACACCTAAAAATATGAACTATATCAAATACTTGGAGAGTAGACAAAACTTCCAATCCTGTCTTCAGATTGTCTCATTAGTTTTCTTTTTTACAGTCTGTTCAAATCAGGATCCAAATAAGGTCCACCCAATGTCTCTTGAGACTCTTCTTCATCTATAGGTTTTTCTCCCCACCTCTTATTTTCTCCCTTGCACTTTATTTGCTGAAGAAACTAGGTCATTCATTGTGTAGAATTTCCCATAGTTTGGATTTTTGCAGAACTTGGTCTTATAATGTTTCCGGTAAATTGGTCATTATATCTACAGGCTTCATGAGATTCAAGCTTCATTTTTTGGCAAGGTTGATTCATAGATGGTTTTGGGTATTTCCATCGAGAGACACAAGATGTATAACTGTCTCTCTCTAGTATGTGAGCACTATTTCTAATGGGCTGTTTCATTAGAAATTGCAAAATATCTTATAATATATTCTAATTCTATTCTTCTTTCTCCATTTATTAGCTAAAATATGCTATAAAGAGATACTTCCCTCCACTGAGAATGATTTAGTTAAGGTTCTTAAAGACAGAATGCTTCTTTCTCTTTGCTTACCAATTCTGAAAATAAAAAGTTGGTTTCTTAGAATTCTCTAAAAGTTTTCTTGGGGTTGTTTTGTGCTATTATAAGTGAAAGGATTTAAACAAAGCTGACATGTTTTAATACACTGCAGTTAGTATTCTTATTGATGCATGAATTGAGCTATTTTTGATTAGTGGGAGACTTTTCATACTGGATCCTGGACATTTTAACAACAATCTCAGATTGCTATGACAATAGCAACAATACCTCTAAAAATATAACTACCAAAAAATGACATTTTGTGTGTTTCTTTTTGTCATTAATATAGATCCCATTATAAATGTACAAACATCTGTTTTCAAATCATTTCAAATGACTGTTCACTCTGTAGATTTGCCATCAACTACAATTGCAGTTAGATTTATTGGTTTTGCTTTCAATATGGGGAAATTTAAAAATTAGATATGATGCTATAATTTTATTAAACATATATGTATATGCAAAGTAGAATCCTCAAAACAAGGTTTACTGAGAGAAATCTAGCTTCTATTCTTGTCCATCTCCTCTCTTCTCTATTTATAGTTAACGACTTCTTAAGTCTTACATTATTCTTTCAAATAAATCTTTTTCCATATGTTTGTTTACATGTATGTGGATATAGACACATTTACAAATTACGTTTATGCTAAGGTAAACTGAAGTGTGTGTATGTGTGTCTCTGTGTGTGTAAACACTACATACATACATATATACACAGTGTATGTTTACACTATATATAACACTATGTGTGTATATATTATAGATAGTGTTTACACACACATAGTGTAAACACTATATATATGTTTACAGTATATATATATATATACACTATGTGTGTGGATATATATGTGGGTGTGTGTAAACACAGTGTTTACACACACACACACACACACACACACACAGACACACAGACCCTTCTCAACCTGGTATAGATATTCATGATTTTGTTTTATATAAAAACATATTGAAATATTGAAAATGAGGAACTCTAGATAAATATTTTTTTGTAAAGTAGTACCATGAAAGGGATGTTGAACTCTCTAAATCACCATATTTACATCTAGCACTCACTTCAAATTTAATTGAAGACAAATTTCCCCAATTGTTAAGGATTTATAATCAAGTAATTCTGGAAAAGGGCATATTGATATTTGAACTTAAGTATTATGAAGTTTTGTAAGTTTTAGAGTGAATTAACTTGAAGATGTATGTCTAACAATTTTTTGTAACTTATGCAAAATAAGAAAAATTTGTCAGTCATGAAGCACATATCTCAAGCAATTAATATATACACTGACATATTCTCAAAGACACTGGAAGAAAAAACTTTAGTAAAATGGTATATATCAAAAACTATGTACTTGCTCCAAACATAAATATCGCATTGATGCAAACACTAAATTTTTGAGAAGCTTAACATATGTTAATTTTTGTAGTGTACAACAGGAAGAGAATTCTTAAAGAACAGACAGACCTGACTTGAATCCTGATTCAGCCATTAGTGGCTGTGTGACATTTGCAAATTGTTTAGCCTTTCTGGGCTTTATTTTCTTTTTTTATCAAATATGGATGCTAATAGTTCCTCACTGGACTATAAGCAATGAGATTATGTGTTTCAAGCATGCTGAAAAGCAACTGGTACAAGGCCAATACTCAATAATATTAGTTCACTTGTTCTTTCATAGACAACATAAATAGAAGACATTATGAATAATGGTTAAGACCCAAGGTAGCTGAGTTCAAACACCAGCTACAATACATCCAAGCGGTATGAAGTTGGGCAAGTTATTTAACTCATGCGAGCCTCAGTTTTCTCATCTGTAAAGGAGAAATACTAAGACTGTCTTACATGGAGGACTGTTATAAGAATTAAATTACATGTAAAATTATAGTTTGTCTATAAGGAAGTGATGTTTATTTGTTTCATTTCACCGTTATAATACTGGTACCTACAATAGTAATGGCACTTGGTAATTCTCCTTAAGTGTTAATAAAAAATAAATTAAATAACTGTATGAATCTCATGTATCTCATGTTTAAAGGTCATTGTGGTACTTTCAAGTTGCTGCTTTTCATATCTTAAGAGTTCTTTCCTCATGCACTAAGACTTGGTCCTTTGCTTCCCCAGATTTTATTAAATAATGGACGTTCTCACTGTCAGTATAATCTCCAAGGCCCCGGCCTTTCCTGAACTGGGCTTTGGATGCACTGAGGCTGTAACTACAGCCTTAGTATCCCACTACTCAATTCTTTACTCAAGAGAGACTGCTTAGAAAGTCTGGGTCTGCAGAATCTCATAGTCACTCCAATCTTTTAGAAAGACCTGTAGGATATTTCCTGATAACATATCATGTGCTTTGGTGATTCTTTTTGGAAAAGGCAATAGACTTGTAAGTGTTCTGTGTCATGCATATCGGAAGTACACTAAATATATTACTACATCACTGGGGACTTTCTTGACAATAATGTGAATTGCTGAGGGACAGAAATCAATTCTTAAAGTGTTTCTGACATCAAAGGTGACCACTGGGCTTCGGGAAAAGAGTTCAAAGTAAGATTGACTTCATGACTGAGATATTCATAAGACCCACACGGCAAAGATAGGCCAGGCATTCTTCCACTGCCCAAGGTGCAGGAGAATGATGCAGGCAGATTCTGAGCTGAGTTTGCTGAGATAAGAGCCTTCAAGGAACTGAGCTCCAGCAAAATGCACTGTGAGTACCCACGTCATCAGGTCTGTCTTTGTATTCTGTTCTCTGAACCTAAAAATGCCCTTCCTTTAGTTCTCTATTAAATCCTCCTCACCTGCACATGCTTCAATACTCATCTCAAATGAATCCATTTCTGGCTGAGTCTGGCTGGCAGAGTTTTTCATCTATCATTTTTTTCTCCCTGTCTTATAGCAAATATTTGATTCTAACCTTCGTTATTTTCACATATAACTCTTTTTTTACCCTAAGGTACTTGGGGACAGGGGATATGATTTAATTATTTTTGTGTGTCCACACCTTGCTTAGCATAGAGCCAAACCAATTTTGTTTTAATTCTCATACTTTAGGTTTAGAAGTATCTGCAAAAAATTATTCTTTATAAAATAATATGATCTAAATGGAAATTTTATCTTAAGATTCAATAGAAATATAAATTAGAAAAATTTTTAAAAGCTCAACATGATGTATGAGGTTGGCCAAATACTACTGTAAGTGTTATTAAATGGTAGATTCAAACAGCAGCACGGTCCATCTGAAATAATACTTCATTCATTTACCTCACCATTTATTGTGCACCTACTATGTGTCAGGCTAAAATCATAAGCAGCTTATGTTATACAAAGGGAAGACATAATATTAAGGTGCAAAATACTAGCAAGAAAAGAATATATGTGATGTAAATCTGTAATCAAGTGAGCAAAGTCGAATATTATAAAAGGCATCAGGGAGATGGTGAATTCAGAGCTGGATTTTGTTGGCTAAACATATACTGTCCAAATAAAAAGCAAAAGGGAAATTTGGACCATCTCAGCCAAATTCAGTGGCTACACAGTCCATGTCATAAATGCAACTGTAATTTGATGGAGGTCTATGTATTTGGAAACACTGACTCAATCATCAGCCCAAGTGGTTTGACAATGCAATGGGAAAATATACTAAGGAAGGAGAGACTATAAAAGAGGCACTAAAGACATAAACATTCAATCTTCCTTACAAATTTTGCAGTGGAAAAATGGTGGTCTCCCAGTTTGGGTGGTTTTTTCTTTTTAAGACACAGTCTCTCTCTGTCACCCAGGCTGGAGCGCAATGGTGCAATCTCAGTTCACTGCAACCTCCACCTCCTGGGTTCAAGCAATACTTCTCCTGCCTCAGCCTCCTGAGTAGTTGATGTTACAGGCAACTGCCACCATGCCCAGCTAATTTGTGTAGTTTTTTTTTTTTTTTTAGAAAAATGAAAGCTGATTTTTATTTTATCATCAACAGCCATTCTTTAGACATGAACATGCATACGTAATATCCTACGCACACATCACAGTTTTTAGTAGAGATGGGGTTTCACCATGTTGGTCAGGCTAGTCTTGAACTCCTGACCTCAGGCGATCCCAATGTGCTGGGATTACAGGTGTGTGCCACCATGTCAGGCCCAGTTTTCCTTTTAATTTGACATAATTTTATTTATCCCTCTGGCCCAAGATTGACTTAGGTGCAGTCTCTGCAGAGTGATAATAATTAAATTTAAGAAATACTGAAAAAAAAAGAAATACTGTCAGTGGCAGAGCATGTATATCTATGAGTAAGGCTGAATTCTACATGAAATATAGTTGCATAGATCAATGGGGTAAATATAGTTTACAATAATCTATTATATATTTCAAAATAGCTAGAAGAGAATAATTAGAATGTTTCTAGCAAAAGATATTTAAGGGGGTGGAAATCCCAATACCACTGCTTTCATATTTACAAATTATATGAATGTATTTGAATAACACTTGCACTCCAAAATTACGTACATCTATTATCTATTGATAAATTTTAAAAAAACTTTACTTTCCATTGCAGATTATAAACTACAAAACAAATGAATGAAGGAGCAGAAAGAGAGTGTGTGACCAGAAATCAGAAGCCCAGGGTTCTGGATTGAGGTCCACATAGCCACGTTATCATAAGCAACTTACTTCATTTTTTAAGCTTCTGTATCATATTATTATTAATACATATGGTTCAATATCAGATAATATATGCTCTCCCTGTCATATGTAAGGTTATAATGAGAAAGGAATGAAATAATGTAGGGAATGATTTTGGACATAAGAAATAAAAGTGAAAAGTACTGTCATTTCTGTAACCATGGGGTTATCAATATTAATTAAAATGCTTATTTTTAAAAATAACTGCTTGAAGTGGTTATAGAAGTTAAACAAAGAAAAAGAAGTGTATATTTCTGTCTTCGGAAAATGCATGCTGTCAGTTGTTACTACTGTAAACGACACGTGAAAACCTCTGGTCAGAAGCAATGTGCAAAGAATTCTGAAACACAGTTTAATGAAAACTACAACACATTTCTTTTGTCAGAACCCCATAGCTTCAGCATAGCTAATTCCCTGCTTTATTCTCAAGAAACATTCTTAAAAGCTTGAGGCTGTTTGTTAGCAACAGATGTAGACATTTATAAACAAGGACCATCTTAAGAGAATTATTTCTCACGAATTAAATAAAGGATCCCAAAGAACGGTTCCAGCTGTTTACAGTTTGTGCTTAGACTTATACTCTGCGGGAATGCCGTTCATTAAATGCACTGCCTATGGACCAAAAAGGTAATCTGAACAACAATCTATACTACTGGGACTGCTTCCTCTGCCTCTGCCCCATATGTAAACCTTAGAGATTGGTATAAACGTTACCTGAGAGTAAAAAAACACTCTCTGAAAGTAAACTTTAGCCTATGGGAAGTAAACTTTCAATGCACCAAATTCCATTTAGTACCCTGCAGAAAGAACTCTGCAAAGAGTATTCTGAAACAGGCAACTCATCTTTTATAGGTGAACACTCCATCACAGAAGCCCAGAGATGAGAAATCAGGTCTTCATCCTCCCAGGCCATGATGGTTTATAACTCTAAGAATGATGACTATTATCAAAATTTTAAAGATCCCCAGAAATGGCCATTCTCCTACCTCCCTTGGAAGCAAATTTCTGTCATAAACACACTATCTGTAAAATTCTTCTATATGTTTAATCTAAGTCTGGTAGAACTCTGGCTGCATCTTTCTACTTTAGTGAAGATATTCATTTATTCATTCTTCAATCAACAAATATTTATTGAATGTTTATGATGGCAAAAGTTATTGATAGCAATACAGAGAAGAACAGGAATACAAACAGTATCTGTCCCTCGGATAGGCAGCAACCTTTAACTCTTTATTTAGATCATTATTAGGAGCTATGTATGAAAACAGCTGCCTATTTGCAGAAAATACCAATGCTAGAAGAACACGTTGCCCAGTCCCAAGTACAGTAATCAACAAAATTTAGACTGTGAGAAACTCTACAGTTCAAATATTCTAGGTCTTTAACATATAAAATATGAAGGAAAAGGAAGGGTTGGACGGTAACCTGCAGGCTCAAAGAAACTTAATTTTTTAATTTTTATTTTATTTTTATTTTTTTTTGAGATGGAGTTTCGCTTATTACCCAGGCTGGAGTGCAATGGCACAATCTCGGCTCACCGCAACCTCCGCCTCCTGGGTTCAGGCAATTCTCCTGCCTCAGCCTCCCGAGTAGCTGGGATTACAGGCACACACCACCATGCCCAGCTAATTTTTTGTATTTTTAGTAGAGATGGGGTTTCACCATGTTGACCAGATGGTCTCGATCTCTTGACCTCGTGATCCACCCGCCTTAGCCTCCCAAAGGAAACTTAAAAGATATATCCAGTTTTTTTTTTTTTTTTTTTAACAGATGCACAAGACTAAATTGAAGTGTCTGGGGATGCACATTAAATGATGAAATTATTAAAAACACAGGGAGGTTATTGCTCTAAAGTCAGAATAATAGCTTATTGGAAAAAGATGAAGGTTGAGGCTGAGAAGAGGAACTGACTGAAGGGATTCTGGGTGGCTAACAGAGTCTCCTTTCTTGACCTAGCATTGGTTACGAAGCTGTTCACGTTACGAAGCTGTTCACATTAGAATTATTCCTTAAGCCAGGCATTTATTTTGTGTGGTTTCCTGTGTCTGTGGTTTATTTTTTAAAACGCATGTATGGATGTGAAACAACTAGAACTAGAATTCCTATACATTGCTACATTGCTAGTAGAAATGCAAAAAGGCAGAGATAATTTGGAAAACAGTTTGGCAGTTTCTAATGAAATTAACGAATGCTTATTATATATGGCTCTGTGGTCCCACCCCAGTTATTTGCCCAAGAGGTAAACATTCTAACACCTGGACATAAATGTTGATAGCAGCTTTAATCACACTCACTCAAAATGGGAGGGAATCCAAACGTCTATCAACAGGTGAATAAATAAATAGTATATTTACATAACAGAATATTATTCATGAATAAAATGAACTACTGATTTATGCAAAAACATGGACACATCTCAAAAGAATCAAAGTGAACGAATCCAGACACAAAAAATTTGTGTCTTTAACAAATACTTGGTGTCTTCATCATTTATAAGCCTTTCTGGAAAAGGCAAAACTACAGGGAGAGAAATAAGATTAGTAGTTACCAGGGGCTTGGGAGGGAAATGAGAATAGAGAAGGAAGGAGAGAATTTGTCCGGGACATGGAAATATTCTGTATTTTAATTGTAGTGGTGGTCACATGAGAGTCAATGCTTGTCAAAACTTATCTAAACTGTAAACCTAAGAAAGGTGAATATTCTATAAACCTCACCAAAAAAAATTCCATTTATTATTGAAAGTAAAAATGTTGTTTTCAGTTTTAAAACATTATCTATATCACACACACACACATTTTCTTAAAGGAAACAGCGTGTTGGGGTAGGATAGTAACACATTAGAAGTTGTAATACATTAGAAGTTATGTTATTAAAACATAGTTAGATGAGAGGCTAAATCATTGGTATTTTTATTGATGGCTATTTCTTCAGAGAAATTGTTTAAAAGTGGAAACAGTTCTGGTTGTCATAAAGTTCTCTCTGTTCAGGCTTTTTACCGAACCTAAATAAGTCCTAAAGTAGACAACATTAGACCCAAGAGCAATAATGGTTATGTTCACTGCAGAGTATCTTAACTTCCCTTTGCCAGTCAAGTTCCTCAGTATTTAATTTTGGCTGTCCTCGACAGAAATTTTTCATCTAGGCTTGGCAGTTTTCTAATCTCAACTTCTCCAGAGTCAAGTAACCAAAATAGACATGGCCAAAACCCAGTGCCACGAAGCCTCCCTGTGACTACTGCATGGACAATAAGACAGTCCCCTCCAAGACCTCAGCATAAAACTCATTGTTAGCAACTTCAAGAAGGCCTGGTTACAGCTGTAAAACGATTACTTCCCTCAATAATAAGTGCATTTCATTTCTAATGCAGAGCCTCTTAAAAAGCATAAAAAGCATTATGAAACTATAATGCAATTGAATCTCCTCATTTAACAGATGAGCAAATTGAGACTCAGAAGGGTCAAATTACTTAAACGGAGATATTAAGCTTTTTAGAGATACACTGACAACAAGTCCTAGACAACCCATTAAATAGGATAGTGCTCTTTGAAGTGAAATTGGAACTACACTCTGTGTTAATATTGTTTTCTCTACCAGGGATCAAGAGTAGGCAACGTAACTTTCATGTTGTCTACTCAAAAACATATTGCTCTTTAAAGAAATTAAAAAGAAGCATGTGACCATCTCATCACTTATTAGGCAGAAAGAGAAATACAAAAGAATAAATGAATGTTCAGCTCTCAGTAAGTTAGCATTTTCCCAGGGATCCGAAAACAGCTTTTCTTCCTAGTTCTCTGTGTAATTGGTTTTGGCTTTTCCTTGCTTTAAGGGAGAGCTTACATGTTAGATCACTAAGATATAAACTTCTGACATCAAAATATGATCCATATTATGTTATCTAGGCATTTTAAAAGATGCCATTTAAGATTTTTTCTTCCATCTGTTGTAATTTGAAGAAAATTTATCCTTGAACCAATGTTGCTTTGCCATCTTCAACTTCTGGTAGATTTACACAGAGCAGCAGATGAGAGGCCCCAGTTTTTATGAAAAGTCTCAGGCAGAAATATTGCTGATGATGTGGAAATAGCAATTCCAAATCAATAGAAAATTGCCCTCTGTATTCATCAGGAGGAAGAAGGCACGCAGGAGAGCCGGTCTTTGAGACAGGTTAAAGTTGACGAACAGTCAGAGATGGGAACAAGTGCAGAAAAGGAGGAGAAGAGCTCTGTGCTGATGCTTGTCCAAAGGTCAATTGACAGCTTTTCTCATCTTGTTACATTTTACTCCCTCTAAAGATGCAGAGAAAATGTTCTTTTAATGTACCAGACAGATACAGAGGCAGGAGGGAGTACGTGGGTAGAACATTTAAGGGCATATTATCCTCTTCAACACACACTTCTATGCTAGGTGCCTACAGCTTCCAAATGGGCAGCAGAAAATGAACCCTAGGATTCCATAAAGTCTCTGAGTGCCGATAACGTGAACAGCAACCAATGAACGAGTTAAGGGGTAAAACCGTCTCCATTTATGACTCCTTGAAGTTCAACATACAGCAGACTGCACTTAAGCGCAGCAATCAACTGTGATAGGAGAAGCCCCATTACAGTAAGCAAAGAAATAGCTTCAAGGCAGTGGATGACAGTGCCAGGGGAGAAGGTCAGAACAGGTGCAGAGAAATCCTGAAGGCAGGGAGTAAAAGCTTGAGATCCATTTGGATGATTTTTAACTATCCTGGTCAAATATGAAGGGCAAACCTTAATCATTCCCCTTACTTAGATGTACAGTGACTGGTGTAAACACACATGGAACATTTCAAGGCTGAAGAGACCTGAAATCAAGAGTCTTGATTCCTGATACTTGGGTTTTAATATGGTTTGCTAAGAACATTTACAAAATATGTCTGCCAGGTGCTAAATCTGCCAAATCAATTTTAATTTAAATCTTCAAACACACTGAAGCACAGAGCTGTGGCATAATACAAATGTGTATTATTATTGCTGTCACTATGCAATCATTAATTTCATCTGACTATTCATGCCTCAGCATAATAAACCATTAACAAGCATGCAGTCTGGCTGTTCTGAATCTGGACAGAAGACCTCTTTATAGCTATGCTATAAATATGTTGTTTTGTTCATATGTGTACATGAGACTTATCTGAATTCTACTTATTTTGAGGATGCACACACTGTTATTAGGGACACAATAAAAGTGTGTGTTGCCTGATGAAAACAGCAGCTTTCATTAATAATCTACAAATTGGGCCTGGCATGGTGGCTCACCAGCACTTTGGGAGACTAAAGCGTGAGGATCACTCAAGCCCAGGAGTTCCAGACCAGCCTGGGCAACATGATAAAACTCCATCTACCATAAATACAAAAATTAACCAGGCGTTGTGACACGCACCTATAGTCCCAGCTACCTGGGAGGCTGAGGTGGGAAGATGGTTTGAGCCCTGGAGATGTAGGCTGCAGTAAGCCAAGATGGCACCACTGCACTCCAGCCTGGGCAACCTGAGCCAGACCATCTCAATCATTATCATCATCATCATCATCATCACCTACAAATTGATTAGATTATTTGCAAAGGGACAAACTCAGATAATTGTGCCAATCATGCATGGTATGCACAACTACATATGCCAAATCAGTACTCTGCAGAGTTACTTATCTCCTCACTTTATCACCTAAGTGATCCCATTACTCTTTTTTTTTTTTTGAGACAGAGTCTCACTCTGTCACCAGGCACCAGGCTGCAGTGCAGTGGCATGAGCTCGGCGCACTGCAACCTTTGCCTCCCCAGTTCAAGCAATTCTCCTGCCTCAGCCTCCCAAGTAGCTCGGACTACAGGCATGCACCACCAGTCCCAGCTAATTTTTTTGTATTTTTAGTAGAGACGAGGTTTCACCATGTTGGCCAGGATGGTCTTTATCTCTTGACCTCGTGATCCATCTGCCTCGGCCTCCCAAAGTGCTGAGATTACAGGCGTGAGCCACAGCACCCGGCCTTTTTTTTTTTTTTTTTTTGATAAATCACTGTTATTTCAACTCAGCGTACCCCACCTTGCTTGGAGACAATCTTCCTGAAAGTGCTCCTCTGGGTGAATCTAACTGAAACACAAACACTTCATTACCTCAACGTGGATAATAAATCCAGGGGTCCAAACACTGATTATCTTTACATACAAGG
Source organism: Callithrix jacchus (assembly GCF_049354715.1). NCBI lineage: Eukaryota > Metazoa > Chordata > Mammalia > Primates > Cebidae > Callithrix > Callithrix jacchus. Next base: position 97,470,935 of record NC_133507.1, on the reverse strand, counting down.
GAAGACAGTTCCATAGTCTCATCTACAGCATTCACCTTGGCTGGCTGGACAATCACAATTCAAACAAACAGAGGAGTGGGGAGAATTTGGAATTTTAGGTAGTTACAAAGCTAATCCCTCATAAAATTTGCCCAGCCACAAAGACAATGGGTTAAACTATGATTATCACATCTGAAAAGCACCTTTGATTTATGTCACTAAATAACAAGATAAAGCGGCAGCTCTAAGATACCACCACCTGCCTCTAACTACCACCTTATTGAAGTGCTCTCTCAACTGTGAAGAAGGCTTAATTTGCAGGTACCTTATTTTTCTCCATATTTACATTAAAGAATTTAAATGGCCTGAACCAAGTTTGTTACGCCTGTCTGAATCACCCTCAGTGCAGGCAATTTCTGATTTATGAGCTTAGAGCTCAGTAGGTAACCTCTGGCGGCATATCCAATTTTTTTTTTTATTGCCTAAACTTTGGACCATTTCTGATCATTATGGCCTAATCAGAGGTCAAGAGGGAAGAAAGGATTGTGGCAGACGGTTTGGTGGTGATATAAAAAAAGAACTACTCATTGAAGCATTTGTATAGATTTTTATCACCTAAGAGATCCCATTATTCATTGATAGAGACAATCACAAACGTTGAGGCTTGCCTGGTACCTTCAAGCTGTCAGGCTCATTACACAGCTGAAACTCATAAAACTAAGCCTCGGCCTACCTCTCCTGAATCACTCATCCTGACACCTGAACTCCACTTTCCAGGTGTACTTAACTGTCCCAGTGTCTAACTTTATTATCCACTCCTCCCTCCATTGCCTCACCTTGTTATTTATTGAGCTGAGACTTGGGATCCTGTAACTAGTGTCTAGAGGCTTCCATGCCTACAAGGCCATCAAACATACCAAGAACACATGCCCAGGCCAGGTCTCAGCATCTTATGTCTCTGTCTCCCATATTAATTGTATTAGAAAGGCACAAGTATATATTTGGAGGTTCCCAGGAATCTGAAGTATAACGTTTGACTTGAGAACTTCAAGCACCAGAGTAGTTCTTATTTCACTTGTGATCTCTTAGACATGAACCCAGCTTCTTATTCCATATACTAGGAAATTGACAAATGGCTTAACTTTTCAGATATAAGTGACATAGTGAAAGTAGTAGCCCTTGCAACAACTAATCCTAATTTGCACCATTTGGGGCCATGTCTACTGTATCCTTCAGTGTCTTCTATGAAGTGGTCTATGTGATACATTCTATTATGAATTTACTAACAGAGATAATGTTCCTCTCTTTAAGGGGTAGTAGCCTTTGGCTGTGAGATAATAACTACATATTACTTGTTCTTTTTTTTTTTTCCTTTTGATCTTGTCGGCCAGGAATCTTGGAGCTAAATTAAAGGCTCATACTCAAAAAACTGTTGGGCTATGTGAAGGTATGAAGGTGGTAACTTGTCACATTCTCCTTTCATGACCTTTATTTTCTGTTTTTATTTTATCAGCCTTATTGTGAATCTATCTTTTATTGTAAATCCCACCACATTCTAATCACCACATTCTTTGAGAATGTAGTTATTATTATTAGCTTATTTATTTATTTATTTGAGACAGAGTTTCACTCTCGTTGCCCAGGCTGGAGTGCAATGGCACGATTTCAGCTCACTGAAACCTCCGCCTCCTGGGTTCAAGTGATTCTCCTGCCTCAGTCTCCCAAATAGCTGGCATTTCAGGCATGTATCACCATGCCTGGCTATTTTTTTTTCTTTTTGTATTTATAGTAGAGATGAGGTTTCTCCATGTTGGTCAGGCTGGTCTCAAAATCCTGACCTCTGGTGATCTACCCACCTCAGCCTCCCAAACTGCTGGGGTTACAGGCGTGAGCCACGACACCTGGCCTAGCTTAATTTTCAAAAGCAACCTCAGCCCATGAACAATGCTCAAAAGTAATTCCAAATCCCTGATATAATTATGCACAAAATGAACTTATCAACCCAAGAGAAAAAAGAAAATTATGAATACAAAAGTTTCTAATTCAAAAGAATAATACCTATTATGTAAAGTATTACTTAGATGACCATATTGGATGCTAAAGATGTCCAAGGATGATGCAATATAGGCTCATTCTATAATACAGAATTTTTTCAAAGATTTAAATTAATAAGATTAAGCATAACTAGAAATATCTTAAAATCCAAAGTTTAAACTGTAAAAGGCCATCAGAAATGAATGGTTCAGTGCATCTACTCAGATTGTTGTATAATTATCTGTTACATATGTTTTTCCCATCTTTTGCTGATTTACGTTAGTTTCTGGCTGTAACTGGACTTGAACTTTTCAGTTTCAATGACACTTTACATAAGAAAACTGATTATGATAGGAAAAAAAGCCCTCACAAAAGAAGTATGCAAAAACCCACCACTATTTATTGTATACATAATGATCTTCTCTTTCAGCCTAGGATGTAGTCTTCTCTTGTGTAACTTAAATCTGTATGGAATAGGCATCTGATTCACAGATGACCTGGCATCATATGAATATAATTTACTATGCCATGTGTCTCCTGCCACCTAACTCAATAGCTTGAATATAGAGACATCTCAATTAGACAGTGCAAAGAGAGCAATATCTGCCTCCTCCTTTCCCATGCCATTAAAACAACCAATATTACAAAGCACTGCTTATTTTAAAGTCACTTTGGAGGGGTGGATCTATTATTTCAAGTTAGTTGGGAGACACAAAGGGAGAGTTGCCATCAAACTGAATGAAAAATCGAGCATAAGGTGATATATGTAATAGCCTGTGAGGGGTGGGACATGCATTTATTAAAGTATTGATTGGTGCATTTCTACAGCACCTGTGTATTATCATGGGCTTGAGGAGTTGAACAGAGTGTTAAATTATAATGCTGACCACACAGGAGTCATCCATCCTTCCTTTTCAACTTTGGTGTAGGGGTTTGTGGAGGAAACAGGTTTGTGGAGGAAACAAACCCTGTTTCCTCCACAAACCCCTACACCAAAGTTGAAGCACATGCACAGTATTGGCCATAATGAGGTAAATTATCTGGAGGCTCAACTGTGTTTGTTCTCTCCCTGCAACACACCCAAAACTTAAGCTGTCATTATAAAAACTTCACAATGGGAAAGCTATATTATCTATCACCGGTCATAATGTTCTCCAAATCCCAGTAAAAAGTTAAGGACAAGACCCACACAATTTGCTCATGAGGATTTTAGGGCAACTTCTCGAACATGGATACTGCCTGAGATAATCTCAGGAGAGAAAAGTGAGACTCATTATTTTCCTGATTTTATAAATGGTGAAATATAGAAATGAATGCAGATTGTCCTTCACAAGGTGCCTGTATCTGGTCCCAGGGCTGTGAATGGGGGACAAGTTTCTGGGGGGTTCCTCCCATGGAACTGAAATGATTTTAACATAATAGTTTGAACCATCCCCTGCCCTCATATTAACTATAATTGGAAACTGAAAGATTCCCACTGCTAGAATTAAATCCAGGAGCTTATTTTTCAGAATCTTCCTTTCAAATTCTAGTGATCTCTTTGTTTGTTTGTTTGTTTAAATGAAATCTCACTTTGTCACCCAGGCTGGAGTAGTACAGTGGTGCAATCTTGGCTCACTGCAAACTCCATGTCCCAGGTTCAAGTGATTCTTCTGTCTCAGCCTCCTGAGTAGTTGAGATTACAGGTGCCCACCAGCCTGCCTAGCTAAATTTTATATTTTTAGAAGAGACGGGGCTTCACCATGTTGGCCAGGCTGGTTTCGAACTCCTGACCTCAAGTGACCCCCCCTACCTCAGCCTTTCAAAGTCCTGGAATTACAGGTGTGAGCCACTGAGCTTGGCCAAATTCTAGTGACATCTTTTTAATGACAGGAACTCACTGTTTTTTTGTTTTACTACCACTCCTTAGTGTTTCTTCTAAGCAATAAGGAAGAGCTTATTGAATCATTGGATTCATACTCTTTGTCTTAAAGTAGGATTATGATGACCAGTGAACTCTCACCCTCTGGGCTGGCCTTCTAAAGGACATGCCTAATGGCTGCAAAGCCATGACAACTTACTTAAAGACCCTTGGGGAAGCCATCAGGGAAGAAAAGACAACCAGTTTCATTAAAGATCATGTCAGGTGCAAATGGAAAGTTTCAGAAAATTGGTCTGGATGTGACAGGATGGTTTGGTCAGAACAGAAGTTCTAAACAGTTGGTAAATTAGCTCATCAAACACAACGGAAGCTTACACAATGAACATTCAATCCAAGGTGTTGTTGGTAGAGAGAGAGAGATGCACCTCAGGAAGCAATCCTCAGTTAAGAACAATACCTGGAGAACTGCTGCTGCAAGCCACGCATCTGAATTCTGTTACGCTCAGACTCTAGGGTCACCTCCTGCAACCGCTTCTCGCTCTGAAGACGTAAGTGTCTCTCCTCTTCCAGTTCATGTATCAGCTTCTCATGCTATAAAAGGTGCAAAAGGAATGACTTTTGAAAAGGTGTTTATGACAAAAATATAAAATAGTTGGTTATTAGGTGATAACTTGAGCTTTATATATATGAATTTCACCCTTCTGATACCCCCATGAAATAGGTGCTATTCTTAATTTCTTGTAATAGACAAAGAAACCAAAGATCAGAGATACCTAAGTAATTTGTGCAAGGTCACATAAACCAGAAGGTAATAGATTTTGAGTCTCAGGTAACTTAATTCTAATACTTGAATAATTTCCACTAACCTAGAGGGCATCCTGTGAAGAACTATGACCCCAAAATACTATCAAATGCACAGTAAGTCAGATAATAATTAGTTAGATTACTACCTGTTCAGAATTATTTCATCTCTTCCATCTCTGGCACATCCTTGAAAGAGAACATTACTGTTTTTATAGAAGGACCAAAAATCTCGTTAATTAGACCATGAAGCTGATGAGAGTGAAGCTCAAGAATTGGTTTTCATTTTGTCCAGTTAGGTCTTCAGAGATAAAACTAGCCCAAGCCACCCACTGTTTCTATAATCCTAGATAACTACCTCATCTCACGAACGGGCATCAGGGATTGAAAGAGGAACTGGATGACACAGAATGGATGGTTCAGCACAAACTCATTCCTGGAACTGGTAAAAAGCACACAGCTCAGATCCTCCTGATAGCACTGAGTCAGCGACGCTAATGTCTTTTTTGTTTTGTTTTTGTTTTGTTGTTGTTATTGCCTTTTTAAAAAGCATGCTGTACTGTTATTTTTACTCCTGTTACTAAACTGAGCACTTTGTACACAGGATATATACTCTATGATGAAAACCATAGATGCAATGTCTGATCGTGAGGGACATACACACTTAAAAGGAGAGAAGAGAAACAGAGACCTCTGGAAATAAACCAAACACTATGACTGTGTACCATGAACTACTCAGGATTAAATATGATTCATCGTGTGGGGCATAGTCACAGGAAGCGATAGCAAAGACAGATTTTCTCCAGCTCTAACTCATGAGAAAAAAGGCATTCTGAGGATTATGAAAGAAACGTTAGACTAGAACCTAGACACGAATCCTGGTCCTCTAAAAGTGCTTACACACCCCCATACCTCTGCACCTTTGTTCCTGAGTAAAAAGCTCCCTGGGTCAATCCATTGAAAACCTAGGGTTCCTTCCAGGCTCAGCTTTAAGCCATGTCCTCTAAAACTTGTCCCCCATCACTTCATTTCCTCCCTTCCCTGATTTCCAACAGCAACTACCATCTTTACTACCCTTTAGGTTTTCACTTTTACTTTCTACTATGATTTTTCATGTGAATTTATCACAATTCCCTACCTAAATATTTGTTCCCGATTAGAACCATGCCTTATGTGCAGATATGCTTTACATTTGTAGCACATTACCTAGGATGTGGTAGTGCTGGAAATATATTTGCTTACTGATTCTGAAGCTGGCCTTTTCTAAGTCAGGCCAGACTTTTCAATGGTCTACTTTTAACTCCACAATCAGTTACTTTCACTGAAATTAGAAAAACTAAAATCAAAATTCAAATCGTTATCCTGTCACTTTGGAAAATGACATTTTAGAAGCTTTGGAAAGAAAGAAAAATGTGGTTGTGGAAGACAAATGGGTTAAAGTTAACCCTTTACAGAAATGGTCAAAATGGCAAATTTTATGTTATATATTTTACTATAATAAACTCGTTACAGTTATATAGACAATTGACATTCCTCTTTGTGTTGACTGATTAGACTAAAACAAACATGGACAAGTCACCAATAATACAGAATTTGGAAGACAGTGCTTCAATTCTAAAAAACAAACAGGCCAAAAAAAGAGGACACTAAAGAGTTCAAAAGCACATGCTATGAAGAAGGTGACATTTTGCAGAGAAAACAGCATCCCTCCTCCCTTCAAAAGTACAGAATGCTATATAGATTCACTCACTTCCATATTAAAGAGTCTCAAAAATATGATCACGAGAGAACCTTTTCCACACAAATAATATTTCTCTTTAATATATGTATGCCTTTTCAAACCTGAAAAAAAAAAGCATTAAAATAAACCCCTGGTAACTCAGAGAAATTGTAGGGAATTAAGACTATGAGGGCAAAAGCTGTTTACTAAAATATTATCCCTTCAAATGAGGTGTATTTCCATAAATTAATGAAAACTTCACGGTAATCCACAACGACTTTCTAAATATGAAAAAGCTTTGTACCCGAATTTGAAACTATGGCTAAAGATGGAAAAAATCCAGTATCACTAGATTGGCTAGGTTTTTCTTTAATTTACGTATTTGCTCTATTCTGGATACAAATTGATCTGTCTCCAAAGTAATTTTAATTTGTCTCCCAAATGTTTGTTCTGGATCTTTCACAGCAGAAAGTGTGAAAGGCAATGAGGGATGGAGAACAGTTGGCGTTATTTACACAACACCACTAGGTACTGAAGAGCAGTAAGTAGAAGAAAATGCCATGGAAATCTGGGTCACAGATCTGACAGGACCACATTTCTAGAGCAACAGCTCTCTTTCCACAGAACCATAAGCCTGGAATGGTTTTAAGAAAGACACCTGCCTAGGAGAACCTCATGATGATTTCCAAATCCCGTCAATCACCACCTTTCAATTCCTCCCATGTTCTTTGAGCAAGATGTTCTATGTTCTTTACCTCTTCCCTTTCTCTTGGCTTCTCTTACCAAAGCTCTCAAATTGCTGCACCAGAAACACAAACAACAGCTCAAAGGCTGAGTCTAAGCAGTGACATTAAACACGTGTTCAACAAAATGTGCCAGTCACAGGCTCTTTTTTCCCTTTACAGAGGTGAGCTTTGTTATTAGTAAAAAGGTAGGTTTGCCTATTTTTCTGAACAAAAGCTGTGAGTGGGTTAACATGCTACTCTGTTCTTCGTTAGCTGCTGTCTCTTAACTCTGAAATGAGCAAACTCTGCAAAAAAAATCTTCAATCTGGAGAATATTTTACATTTTACAAAATGTGTCTACCTTCATTACTGTATTCAGTCTCCAGGACAATTCAGCAATTTTGGTTATTATCACCTGCATCTACAGATAAGGGTGGGGGCCGAAAAGAGAGAAAAGGAGCTTGCTCTGGTTCCATGGTTAGAAATAGCAGCTCTGGGGCTAGAACTGAGTTTTTCTGAACCTAAATCTCCCACTCTTTCCCCCTACAACTGTTAGTTCTGCCGTAACATTTCTTTTAAAGGCGCTAATTTGTTCTAATGCAACTAATGATATATTACAAAAAAATTTGAGCATGACACAAATCTTAGGTTTGCTGATTGCCCCATTTCATTCATGAGAAAAATTAGGTGAACACAGAAAACTGCACTCAGCTGAACTGCGTCAAAACAGATAAAACACACGTATTTCAAACAGACCTCAGTCAACCATGTGCATTACGAGCCACACCCATCCACATGTGGTGTTACATCTTTCCCTCCAATTTCAGACAGCACTCCTTCCACCATTTCACAGTAACTTCTGCGCTGCATCCCATTTGATATCCATTTCCACAAGAAATTCTTTCAAGGTAAAGTACCATATTTATTAGGTATTAGGTTCCTACCTTTTTATTTTTACTGTGTCATTGACAAAGTTTTGAGTATTATTTCCATAGTCCCATTTCCCCGATAAACCTTGTGGTTTCCACTGTGTGGTTTTAAAGAGTGCAGTAATTTTTAGGGACACACATGTTATAGCAGACTTTTCTAGACATCATGGTGGAGAAAAAGAAGTCTGAATCAAGAGTGGAATTCCAAAGCACTTTTTCTATTTGGACACAAGCTAAAAGTTAAGTTCTAGACAAATAATCAAACATAAACACAGAAAGAAAGGTATTTCTCCCTTAAGCCTGATTCTACAGAATGAATCTTGTCTAGACCTTATAGCCTATACATAGCAATAGAGCTCAAACTTTACTGAGTCATCCTCTGTTGAAACCTCAAAGGCAGGAGATTCTTTTGTTTCCTTGGGTAATCTATGTTTCTGAACTTTTCTCCTCATAATTTTGTAAAACTTGCTTAAATTATTAAAATGTCGAAACTTTCTACATGCTTTTCTACATGCTTGTTCTGAGAAAATGAAGAAAAATCTATATAGATTCTGATTATTCACTAATTTAATAGAGAACTGGAAAAGAAGCTATGTACTACCAACATGGAGTCATTTACTTACTTGGCCCACAAATGTTTACTGAGTAGATACTATGTGCCAAACGCTGAGCTAGAGATGGAAACCAGCAATGAGTCAAATGGGCATGGTTCCAGGCTTCATTAGACTTACAGACTAATGGAGAGGACCAGTGATAAACAAACATCACACAGATAAATACAGCAGTATAAACTGATTGTTAATTAAGAGTTTGCTGAGGGAAACTGATTTTGTTTGGTGTGTCAGGGAAAGGCTTCTCTGAGAAAGTTACATTTAAACTGAGACCTCTGTGATGACTAGGTGTTACCAGGTGAAGAGAAGTATGAGCACTCCAGACAGAGGGAGCAGCAAGTGGGAAGCCCTTTGTCATGTGGGGAAGGAGGAAGAGAAGCCCAGTGTGGCTGGAAGCTGGTGAGCCAGGAAACAGGAGTGGCATGGGATGCAGGTGGAAATGAACAAGGTCTAGACCACATAGGACCATGAACATCACATGACAGATTTTGGACCACAGCCTGAGTAAAATGGTGACCGAGGGTTTAATCAACTGAAGGATATAATCTGATTAAGATTTGGCAGCCTCATATACAAAGCCAAGAAACATATGACAAAATGCTCATCATCACTGGTGATTAGAGAAATGCAAATCTAAACCACATTGAGATACCATCTCATGCCAGTTAGAATGGCGATCATTAAAAAATCGGGAGACAACAGATGCTGGAAAGGATGTGGAGAAATAGGAACACTTTTACACTGATGGGGGGATTGTAAATTAGTTCAACCATTGTGGAAGACAGTGTGGTGATTCCTCAAGGACCTAGAAACAGAAATTCCATTTGAACCAGCAATCCCATTACTGGGTATACATCTAAAGGATTATAAATTGCTCTATTATAAGGACACATGCACACATATGTTCATTGCATCACTGTTTACAGTAGCAAAGACCTGGAACCAACCCAAATGCCCATCGATGATAGACTGGACAGGGAAAATGTGGCACATATACACCATGGGATACTATGAAGTCATAAAAAACGATGAGTTCACGTCCTTTGTAGAGACATGGATGAACCTGGAAGCCTCTCAGCAAACTGACACAGGGACAGAAAATCAAACACTGCATATTCTCACTCATAGGCAGGTGTTGAACAAATGAGAACACATGGACACAGGGAGGGAAGCATCACACACTGAGGTCTGTGGGGGTGGGGGGACTGGGGGAGGGACAGTGCAGGGTAGGAAATTGGGGAAGGATAACACGGGGAGAAATGCCAGATATAGGTGATGGGGATGGAGGCAGCAAACCACATTGCCATGTATGTACCTATGCAACAATCCTGCATGTTCTTCACATGTACCCCAGAACCTAAAATGCAATAAAATACATATATATATATAAGATTTGGCAGCCAGGCGTGGTGGGTGAGTCATGCCTGTAATCCCAACACTTTTGGAGACTCAGGTGGGTGGATCACCTCAGCTCAGGTGTTCAAGACCAGCCTACCCAACATGGTGAAAACCCATCCCTACTAAAAATACAAAAAAACTAATTTACACTCCTACCAACAATGTAAAAGCATTTTTATTTCTCCACATCCTCTCCAGCATCTGCTGTCTTCCTGAATTTTTAATGACTGACATTTTAACTGGCGTGAGATGGTATCTCAGTGTGGTTTTGATTTGCATTTCTCTAGTGACCAGTGATGATGAGCTTTTTTTCATGTTTGTTGGCTGCATAAATGCCTTATTTTAAAAAGTGTTTATGTCCTTCACCAACTTTTTGATGGGATTGTTTTTTCTTGTAAATCTGTTTAAGTTCTTTGTAGATTCTAGATATTAGCCCTTTGTCAGATGGGTAGATTACAAAATTTTTTTCCCATTCTGTTGGTTGCTGGTTCAGCAAACTATCCAATGATAGTTTCTTTTGCTGTGTAGATTCCTTAAGGATCTAGAAATAGAAATACCATTTCACCCAACAATCCCATCACTGGGTATATACCCAAAGGATTATGAATCATTCTATCATAAAGACACATGCACACATATGTTTATTGTGGCACTGTTTACAACAGCAAAAACTTGGAACCAATCCAAATGCCCATCAGTGATAGACTGGATAAAGAAAATGTGGCATATACCCACTATGGAATACTATGCATCCATAGAAAAGGATGAGTTTGTGTCCTTTGCAGGCCCATGGATGAAGCTGGAAAACATGATTATCAGCAAAATGACACAAGAACAGAAAACCAAACACGGCATGTACTCACTTACAAGTGGGTGTTGAACAGTGAGAACACATGGACACAGGGAGGGCAACATCACACACTGGGGCCTGTGGTGGGGGCTAGGAAGGGATAGCAGGGTGGCGGTTGGACTGGGGAGGGACAGCATTAGGAGAAATACCTAATGTAGGTGACAGGGGGATGGATGCAGCAAACCACCATGGCCCTTGTATACCTATGTAACAAACCTGCATGTTCCACACATGTACCCCAGAACTTAAAGTATAATAATGAAAGAAAATCAAATAAATGACATCATGTAAAAAAATAGAAAAATATTAGCTGGGCGTGGTGGCACATGCCTGTAGTCCCGGCTACTCAGGAGGCTGAGGCAGGAGAATTGCTTGAATCCGGGAGGTGGAGGTTGCAGTGAGCCGAGATTATGCCATTGTACTCCAGCCTGGACAACAAGAGCAAAACTCCATCTCAAAAAAAAAAAAAAAAAAAAAGATTTGGCAAAGTTCATTCTGACTATAGTGTGGAGAAATAACTAAGAGGCTAACGTATAGAATGGAAAATATTTATATAAATATTTAAATATTTAAAATAAATATAATAAATTAAATAATGCTACCAGCTTTTAGTTTGTACTGCACCATTTACTAGAGAAATTGTTTTGGACAAGCCACTTAACTTAAAATTTAACTGCTTTAAGCCAGTTTCCTCTGCACATTGGGGATGGTGAACTCATCCACGCCAATTTCATAGTATCACTGTGGATAATAGGTGAAATAATGTATGGTAAGGCAGTTCAAAAACTTGAAAGTCCCATATAAAAATAAGATATGGCTAACTAAAATTATACAACTTATACTGTCTAATGTAATTCAGCTACTTTAGATAAATTCTGTATAACATTTGTCTTTCATAACCACTACGTATTAAAAAAACATTGTAGTTATATATTTCAAAAAGTTTAAAAATGTGTATCTAAGCAGATCATACAGTAATCCTGAAAGAAAATACATTTTAAACATATTTTTGATGTAAGAAAGGAGAGGCTAACTTAATCACAAATGCCATCTAGAACATATATAACCCTGTATTTGGCCTTCCCTAAAAGCATTATTTTTTATTCTTATTTCCTAGTATGATTTCAAACAGATGGCTTGATGTATGGTGTGACAAAACTTCAGAATGAAATTGAGACATTAACACTTGATTCAAATATGGAAAGCCAATAAATACCTCCATTCCAGGTCTAATTATACTTGGTGATTCTTATTATATTGGTACAAAGAATTTTGAAAAGAAAGAGGAATTTAGTTGGCGTGGAAATTCTAGCACCACCTTATGTGGCATATATTCAATGAAACACCAGGCACAACAAGAGGCACTTCCCACGTAGGCTCCAAGCCCTCCATGGGTCCCACCTAGTGAGTGTCATGAGGTTTCAGCTCATCTTAAGTCTCCTGTGCTGGATTGACGTCTGAAATACATGATAATTGAGTGGTATTCACTATATGTCTGTTTCAAAAGATTTCCTGAAATGTGTTCAAGTGATAATATTCTAATTGAGTCATACTTTATAATGAAAGAATCATGGGGAAAACATCAGTACTCTTGGATAATAAAGGAATCTTAAGGTAAGAAATGAATAGAAGCCACTAGAGAAGGACAAAGGGATTCAATGATATTCTTGTGAATTGATGGAAAAACACATGAGCTCATTTGAGAAATGTGAAATCTGAAAAGCAAGCTACCCTCTAGAAAATGTGTCCCAAGAACAGAAAATGAAACACCGCATATTCTCACTCATAGGTGGGTGATAAAAAATGAGAACACATGGACACAGAAAGGGGAGTACTAAACACTGGGGTCTATTGGGGGGAAAAGGGGAGGGCCAGTGGGAGGGGGAGGTGGGGAGGGATAGCCTGGGGAGAAATGCCAAATGTGGGTGAAGGGGAGAAGAAAAGCAAAGCACGCTGCCATGTGTGTACCTACGCAACTGTCTTGCATGCTCTGCTCATGTACCCCAAAACCTATAATCCAATAAAAAATTAAAAAAAAAAAAAAAAAAAAAAGAAAATGTGTCCAAACAGTCACAGGTATCTCCAGGTATTCACCAATCAACACCCAAGGTATACTGAGACATCTTAAGAATTACACGGAGACCCATAATAATCATTTTAATTATCTCCCTACCTACTGAGAATCTAAAATTGATAACTTTTTTCTTTAGAAGTCCATAAGCCAAACACATCAGCAGAAAAATTAATGTGTTCATGAAAACTAGTTTTTAATGGGAAAACTCTATTAACCCGCTCTATCAAGCCAATATGAAATGGATCTAAATTAAGCTATAGTTCTTACATCTAATTGTAGCCTTGTTTTTGTTTTGCACACATATTGCAATATATTTTCCCCATAAAGCTCCCTGAATTCAATATCCCCATTAGTTATGAGAGATTCAGTCATCCTAGAAGCAGAGAAACAGATAAGGAACTTAAGAATTGATTTTTTAAAAACCCATGGTGTTGGCTGTAACAGAAGAATCAGAATCAGATTTTGAGATGCAAGGATAGAAACAGCAAAGTATATATCTGCAGTGCTGATAACATCACCCAAGAGAGACAAAGCTTTTATTCTAACTAAAAAAAAGATGCAGAGCTTGGTTTTTATGGTTTTTTTTATATATATTTTTTTTTTGGAAGAGAAAGGAGAAAGGGTGAGATAAAGAAATACAGAAGAGGAGAGGGCTGGTAGAGAGTAGATATTTCAAGGACAAATAAGACAGATGGACAGTTAGATAGATCTTAAAAATATTCTCAGTGCTAGGCAGGAGCTCTATAAGAGTGAGAACAGGTGAAGTACCCCATATGACTAAATTTTCTTAGACAAAGGTTATATATGTGCTTATTACTTAGCAAGGGGATACAGATGTGAACTTAATGAGAGGAGTATTTTCAGGGTGGGTTGTGAAGAAAAGCAAGATAAAATGAAGGTCTGGCACATGGAGATTGATATGCATTGTAAAGGAATGGTGGAAAAATATTAAGGCAAATTTTGGGATCCTCCAAAGAGAAAATAAGTTGTTTATTACATAGTCTATAGTCTTTACTATGTATCAACTAGGGCTACAAATGAAGAATAAAATGGTAACACTGTATTTGCAATACAAAGTAATAAAGTTTTGCTTTTAATATCATCCTACAGCAGAAAAAAATAGGATGGAAATTTATATATTGATCAACTTCTCACATTTTTCATCAGTCTAAGTGTCTTCATTTTCACATCATGATTCCTACAATGGAGAAGGCATGAGGCTAAAGACTGGGCTAGAGTTTCTGTCTTCCCATTAACTTGCTAGGTGACCTTGGGAAATATACTTACCCTCTTGGGACCTACTTCTAAACTGCCATAGTAAGTTCTTATAAATTTTTGTTGCCTTGGCCTCCATTTAAAATATGAGTTGGATTCTCTCACACCAGAAGAAGGGCCCACTCATCTTCGGCAGAATTTCCAGTTCTACACCTAACTCCCACTCCTCGATCCTCAATGTGTTCAATCCAGATGTCTGCATTACACAACTGCTTGCTACGGGTCAGCTAGACACAGCCTGCTTGACTGGCCCTGTTGACCTTATCTCCTGTATGAGCTGTGCAGATATGCCACAGTGACTAACCACCAGTCACAGTGTGACCACCTGGAACTCACGCCTGTTGCTTTAAACTCACCAATCAACATTCCCCTTAGGAAACCTGTTTGGATAACACCTTGGACCCCAGTAAAGGCATCGGTTTCTGTGCTTCAAGACCTCGACATGTGTGGCCCTCAGGTGTATCATGTACCTTCAGGGCCTGTAAACAAGAAAATCTTGTTTCCCTCTTGTGTCTCTTCTAATTATTGAAGGGTTCCCTCCATCTTAAATATTCTAAATTAACACAAATGGTAAGGTCCCTTCCAACTCCACATCTTATGCAGCAATGAAATTAGCCATAACCATGTCAGGAAAAGCATAAGCAATTACAAATTACATTAGTGACACAGCAAGATAAAATACAATGTCTATAAATGAGGCATGTGTGATATACATATTTTGGGGGTTACTGAAAGTATAAATTTCACTTAATTTATTGATGAAGGTGACTGGCATCCTTGTTTTGGATAATTGGTGGGTGAAGATTTAAGAAGCAAAGGGCACAGTGTTTGGGTTAGTATAAATCAAGCAAGGAAATGTTAAAACAATGATATTGGACATTACACAATTAGGAAGAGTAGTGATAAAATAGAGACACCAAAGGCATTGGTTTTAATTTGATTCCAAAACAGTTGGGAGTATCAGTAGATTTTGAGGAGAATGACAAAATCTAAAGGATATTTAAGCAGGATAATTCTTCCTCAGGGTAGACTCTAGAAGTGAGATACTACAATAAAAGGAACAAGTTCCTTACTGCCACTCATTAGCAATGGTTCCTCGGTTTGGAAAAGGCCTTTCCACAGGGTTTTCTGGCTCACTGACTTTGTGACTTCTACAAGCTTTTCAGAAAACTAATTCCTCTCAAGTCTTTGAATATATGATGCTTACAGGGGCTGACCAAGGAAAGCAAGACATTGAGTAATAAGCCAGGTAGGTAAGCTTGTTATCAATAGTCAACTGCCAAATTCAGATGCTCTTTCCCTTACCCCAGTCTTTTCCTTGAGTTTATTTAGTCAAAAGGCTCAATTCTCAGCTTGACTTAGAAAACAGCTTGATTTACTCAATCAGTGGGTCCTTTTATAAACATCAATGACTCATTCATATCCCTGGTCACAGATCTTTCTCAGTTGTCATGTTAATTGATCACAATTAACAGCAGCTACTTATTATTCTATCCCCTTGGAAGTTTTCAGAAGTCGATTTTATTAAATGCCGTCATACTTGACTGAAGTCTTAAACATTGTTTCCTTTTCTGTGCAGAACATATTCTATACAAGGAAGGGACAACATTTCAGGTTTTTGTTTTTGCAACTTTTGCTTCCAATTCTCTACCCTGAACCACATAAAATGGGGTACAGATTTATGCCCCATTTTACCCCCGACTCCGTTCCTTTTCTGTCTGTATTATACAACCATCAGTGAAGAACAAATAAATTCTCTGGCTAGTTTCGTTTTCAACCTTTCAGTCTCTATGTTTCTCTTGTTGTTCTTTGTTACAGAGGATTCCAAGATTTTTCATTCTCTCATCTACGCTCCAGTCTTGAACTTCAGCTATATTTACTATGAAGGTTAACTAATACCTACAGTGCTGAACTCTGATGTCTCTCTTACTTCACTGCCTACCTAATTTATATTTTATCCTACATACTTGTGTTCTTGCTTTATAACTTAGCTTTTTACAAATTATATAATGCGTAGTCTTTGCTAAGTGTTTCACATATATCTATTGATATATTAATCATTATATAATGATATACAAATAAGTTTAATATAATAATAAATTATATTAATATTAATTATATAAATAAACAAATTATATATAATTATATATTAATATTATATTATAATCAATAATGTATTATTCCCTATCTCTTCAAAGAGCATACTTTTCTTTAGGCAAGGATTAGGCCTCATATTCAGACACAAAACCCCATAGAATATTAGCATATTTCTGAGCTTTCCAGAATATTGAATACATACTTGTTGAGTTAAGCTCCACATGAATCCTTTTGACCTCCCACTACCTTAATGGGCAGCTAGCTCTAGGTTTGCAAAGTTTCGGTCAGTAACAACTTTCAATCTTAATCCTGACTGAGGATAATGTGATGAGATTCTCTCTGGTTTAGAAGCTCCGCTGGCTGATACATTTCACTCCGTCATCTTCTTTCTCTTACCAGTGCCTTCCCCCGACAGCCCTGAGATTGCAATCCCAACTTCGTATTCAAATCTCTTAACTGGCGACTCACTTTTGCTCCATAACTATTAAGTCAAAAATTTAATTTCTTAGAGGATTTGCAGGAGCTTCCAAACAAAGCCACGTATAATCCTATTTTCCTTTTTCTTTTTCTTTTCTTTTTTTTTTTTTTGAGACGGAGTTTCGCTCTTGTTACCCAGGCTGGAGTGCAATGGCGTGATCTCGGCTCACCGCAACCTCCGCCTCCTGGGTTCAGGCAATTCTCCTGCCTCAGCCTCCCGATAGCCGGGATTACAGGCACACGCCACGATGCCCAGCTAATTTTTTGTATTTTTAGTAGAGACGGGGTTTCACCATGTTGACTGGGATGGTCTCAATCTCTTGACCTCGTGATCCACCCACCTCGGCCTCCCAAAGTGCTGGGATTACAGGCTTGGGCCACCGCCCGGCCTATAATCCTATTTTTAAGGATAGTACATTGTACTGTTCTTTTTGTTCACCCTACTAGATATTATAGAATTGTAGAAAGTAAAAAAAAAAACCCTATTCAGACTAAGAATCCTTTTTAACCTGTGGTTGGGATGCTTATATTCCTTCCTTCAGTGAGTGGGTATAATTATGTGTATTAGAAATTAGAGTATTTGCTATGATAATTATGCACTTTTAAAGTAGGAGAATAATTATAATGTCAACAACCGACTGTACAAAGTGCTACTGAAGCTTTTGTTTTAAATCTGCCAGAGAGGACCTCGGTAATGATTAATTTCTCACAACTACTTTTTAGTTATTTGGAAAACACACTAAGAATACCTTCATACTTCCCATTTCATTGTGGAAAGTTTCTTTAAATAAGAATATTTCTTTAAACAAAGCCTTCAGAACAACTGGGTTGGTTTTTACATAGCCAGCTTCCATTATTTCATATTAGACTATATGAGAAATCTGAAAATTGTAAAACAGGACTTTTAGCAGTTTCCCTTATCCTTGTTAGCAAATGCAAACTTTTACATTTTACCATGCTGTTAAAAGGTCAACTAGAATATTTAAAAAATCAATGTGGAACTAATCACAAGCTTTGGTTCAGTGCTTTAGTATTTTATATCATACAATTACCAAAATTAGAAGAAAATTGAAAGTATTGCATCTTAAAGAATTAGAGTTGGTGTTATTTCTGGGAGGTAAGGTTAAACAGAAATATCATTTTTATGAGGAAATCATTAAAGACCTATAAATGAGCTGAGTGAATGCAGTTAATCTACAGAAAGGGAAAACATATACTCTTAAAAGACAATCCAAGGGCCTCTTTTGAAAGTATACCTAACTTCTCTGTTAACCATATCAGTGGAGGAGAACATCACAATAGACAATCTCTCTTTCTCAGTGATCGACAGAGTCGCCAGAGGAAGCAAATGGAAAACATGGTCCCACATGGTATCAATACTACTCATAAAGGGCCAATGAGGAATACAATCACTACTATTAATAATAGAGTGTCTGCCTGGCCCATTGTTGCCTATAGAAAAGCTCACAGAAACAATGCATACATTGTGACTACAGGTCTTTTGCATGTACTTTAAACGGATGTGTCAGAAATTGTGTTCTCAGGTGCCCTTTCTGTCATCTCCTGGCCTCTCTCCAGTTTCCACTCCTGGCTGAATGTTTAGCTCTTTCTCATTCAGAAGTGGTCTCTCCTGGAAGGCTTTGTCAGACTTGACTGAACACAACCAGAGCTATTTTTCCACATGGACACATTAATATCTGCCCCTTTCTAGAGGTCTCACGATGAAAGGGAAATGGAAGTTTTTAGACCTGGAAGGGTGCCTGAGGTCACTAAGTCCAACTAAGGTCCTAAAAGGTACCAATTTGTCCAGGGTGATCCAGCCACCATAAGTCTTTGTCGCTGTGCAGAGAAGATTCAAAGATCCTTTTTGAAGTCTCCTTTTCCAGGCAGTCCATGATAGAGCACATTTTCGAGAATTTGGTACAGTTATGCATTTGGATCAGTTAGCTTTATATGCAAAAATTTCATATAAACTACTTTCCTCTGCAATATAGACCTTTCTATAAGCTCAAAATTAAACCACTGCATGAAGAAGGAAAAGTGATTGGCAAGATCATAAAACATTTTCATCCTGTTTATATTAATATCTTAAAAGCCCTTCTAGAAAATTTTGCCTCCTTCTTCAGAAAACAATATTAAAAACAACATGTTTTTTAACAAGGCCTCGAATGTTATGTACATTGCTCCACGAGTATACATTTTTATGTAGGCTAAGACTCTCATGATTTATGACCAAAGAATCAGATTCAACATGCACAAAATTGGTTTCAGTTAGTGAGGGTTACCTGCCATCTTAGTACCACTGTCATGCAGAACAGGTGTGTCATTACATAGGTTATAACTCTTCCACATACAAATACCTACAACAGAGGCTCTCCACCATAGACCAGGAAGAACTGCAAAGCATCCACAAATTACAAAGGGCTCAGTGTACTGAACAAGATGTATTGACAGGTAATGAATAAATAAAAACACAACAGCTATAATGCAGAAAGTCTGTGGCCTTATTGTTTATGTTAAAAGGATCCATGTCTTCATAAGACTGTGGCCACTGGCATTAAATGTGATGTGTAAGACAAGGGAACACGTATGTACAATTAAAGTGCACCTCCTTATTCACAGCAAAATCACAAAAATAATTCCAGGACAAATAAAGTGAAGGAAAATAAGAGAGAGAGAAAAAGAAAGACTCTTCCCAGCATCACAAATAAGAATATAAGAATGATAATGATGAACCCTGGCTGAGTGTCCCATAAGCCCTTTTCACATAGTTGCCCTTGAATCCTTGCAACAATACTAGACAGTTGGCACTATTTCTAATCCATTTTTTTTTTTTAATTATGAGGCAAAGGCCACAGTGAGTAAATAGCAGAGCCGAGGTTTGAGCCCATGCAATCTGATTCCAGGAACACAGAGCTTGACTGCCTCCCTTTACCGGTATGAAGGAGTTTCTTTCTTGCTCTAGCAAACTTTCATCTCAAACAGCAAAGCAACTGATGTATTTAAGCCTCTCCCTTTCCAGGACCTTGTTAGAGACTGTAGGGCATAGAAGAGATCCAAGAGATGGTCTGAAAAAGAGAGAGACAGAGATAGTCTTTGCCATTAAAAATATTATAATCTTGGGTCGGGCATGGTGGCTCAAGCCTGTAATCCCAGCACTCTGGGAGGCCGAGGTGGGTGGATCAAGACCATCCTGGTCAACATGGTGAACCCCCATCTCTACTAAAGATACAAAAAATTAGCTGGGCATGGTGGTGCGTGCCTGTAATCCCAGCTACTCAAGAGGCTGAGGCAGGAGAATTGCCTGAACCCAGGAGGCGGAGGTTGCGGTGAGCCGAGATCGCACCATTGCACTCTAGCCTGGGTAACAAGAGCAAAACTCCGTCTCAAAAAAAAAAAATTATAATCTTGTTGGACCAAGATTATCACATATTCAACAATTAGCTAGTACAGTATGAATATCCAGAGCAGGGGTTGGCTAATTTTTCTATAAGGAGCCAGAGGGCCAACATTTTAGGCTTTCTATGTCACACAGTCTCTGTTGTAATAATTCTGTCCTGGTAGTACAAAAGCAGTTATAGACAATACATAGACTAACGTGTGTAGATGTATGTCGATAAAACTATTACAAAAATAAGTAGGGAAGGAAATAGCTCAGCTATAGTTTGTGGACTCCTAACCAAGATTACCAGCTATAACAAAAAATAATCAATTCTAACCATTCATTTTCCAGGGGGTGATATTCCTTTTCTCTAAAATGCATAAACTCCCTAGAAGCCATGAGGTTGTGGAACTATCTTTACTGTTAAGAAACAAAAACCATTTGAAACACCTTCCGGAAACTTAATGAAATTGTAGCTACTCTTGAACATGTAAAAATTAAGTTTGTGTTTTCTAGAAAGGATGAACTTTCAGCAGTGCTGAAAATCATATAATATTTGTGCTTGTCAGTGTGCTAGGAACAAATCTTTTACCTCTCCCTGTGTGATTATATCTCTGTACAGAGGCGCCTGTATTGTGTTATACATAGGATTACATTTCACCTTTTGGTGTTGAGCCACTAACCAGTGTGTCTTCTTATTCTCCATTAGGAACAGAGAGTTCCTCCCAATGGAGGTAGGCATAGCTCTGCAGTCACTTGCTGCCGTGTTGGTGTTATGAGAGATTATGCAAGTTACTTTAATTCAACAACTTACAAAGGATCTACATTTTACATCAGACTAACCTCAACATTAGATAATTCTGAATGCTGGTCATAATATACATGCAGGTAAATGATAATTTAGCCATACAGATTAACATTTTGTTCTTTTCCAATACTTTGAGGGCCTATGAGATTTAATATTGACAGATACTAATATTCTTAAATGCTTTTCTATTTTCTCAGATGCTGAAATAAAATTTTAAGTCTAACTACTCATTAAAAACAAGTTGGAACATACAGTAAGGCTCTGTAGTGCATAGATTATAGGTGGCAGCAGAAAAAAATCTCTCTCCCCCTCTCTACCAAAAGTTATATATTTACTATGTGCTATTTAATAAATAAGTTAATTTTCCAACGAGAACACATGGACACAGGGAGGGGAACATCACACACTGGGACCTGTTGGCAGGTAGGGGTCAAGGGGAGGGAGAGCATTAGAACAAATACCTAATGCATGTGTGGCTTAAAACCTACATGACAGGTTGATGGGTACAGCAAACCACCATGGCACATGTATACCTATGTGACAAACCTGCATGTTCTGCACATGTATCCCAAAACTTAAAGTTTAATAAATAAATAAATAGGTTAACTTTCCTGCATCAATCATTAAGTCTTTTACCTCTCAACATTTGGGCTGGCTTAGCGGGGAAAGAATAGTAAGTTTGTAATCTAAAATTTGTGTAGCTCTTGGGTCTTGACTTTTACCAATGACTTAACTCCCCAGATTGTGCATTTAGTTCATATTTTAAAGACTTCAAAACTTCAGACATCTTTTTGTCTGTTACACATTGATTGCTGTTAAACTAAATGTTTTTCACTCTGTAATCAATACTTTCTTACAAAAATAAGCCCAGGCATTGACACACAACTCTGCAGTACATTGCGGCTTTCGTGAGAGTGGACAGCATAAAAACTACCACCCCCAAGAATTAAAAAAGATTGCATTGACTCCAGTGCATATTACATTTTTTACAAGCTTCTTACAGCTGAATCATTCCACTGTAACAAGACTTTATTAAATTAGACAGCTATTGAATCGCAAGCTTTCTGAGAATAACAATTAATATGCCTTTGTCCTTTATTACTATTTCTGCAACCATACTGCTCATGCTCATATTTACATCTTCTCCTGTGATGAAGTTATTAAAAAGCAACAGCTAGACAAAACGGGAGGGAAGGGGCGGCATAACATGTAAACAATGATGACTTTCTGTTTCATGAGACTACTGTTCCAGAACAATTTTAAATAGCACTACTACCTTAAAAAGAACACTGTTGTTCTCATTGTTCATCACCCACCTATGAGTTAGAACATGTGGTATTGCATTTTCTGTTCTTGTGTCAGTTTGCTGAGAATGACGTTCTCTAGATTCATCCATGTCCAGGGAGGGGAGCACTACACACTGGCGTCTATTGGGGGGAATAGGGGAGTGACAGCAGGGGGTGGGAGTTGGGGAAGGATAGCATGAGGAGAAATGCCAGATGTGGGTGAAGGGGAGGAAGGCAGCAAATCACACTGCCACGTGTGTACCTATGTAACTACCTTGCATGTTCTGCACATGTACCCCAAAACTTAAAATGCAATTAAAAAAAAGACACTGTTGTACTTTTAGGTCCCCAAGGCAAGGCGTCTTTTAATCTGGGACTTTTATTTTACCCATCACAAACTGTGAGTTGTTTCTATAAGCATTTGCTTTCCAATTATTTGTTCATCACATGGCTCACTCTCCTAATACAACCTTCCAGTGAGAATCCATGGTGACAGCAAGGGGCAAGCAGCCAACCACACATCAGACTGCCACCAGCATGCACCAAGTATGACTCTCCCTCCAATACTAATCCACACAAATACCAAATTCTTAAAGCATATAACCCCATATTCCATCAGCAGGCATTTAGTGATCTGGGTAAAAGCTAAAGCAAGTTGAGAATAATAAAAACAAACACTTCATAATATAATTTTTAAAAAGCCCTTAAGCACATACACCTTAAACTATGGCATGTTCTCACCTTCATGTTTATTAGCAAAAAAAGAACTCAAGAAACAATTATTTTAAGTCACTTAAAACTTGCATGTATATATCTATGACCAACAGCAACAAAGCATTTACAATTTTTATTAGCAGGTGATATTTCCAGCCAACAGAGGTGGTTTTGTATTACAGTGATGCAATTCAGTGAACAGACCCCAAAGTTTTTCATAAAATTTTTTTCTATTTTTTGATCAAAGACAGCACTTCTATGCAATAGCTCAAAATTGCCACCAAGTGGACGGACAAACACTGTCTTGTTGTAGTTCTACAGTAAGCAGCTGCTTCTGATTTGAAGAGTATAGAATGAATCATATCAACCAGTATTTACTAAATATTAATATCTACCAGGCACAGGGTGCTCCGCTATGTGCCAGCATGCAGATGAAATGCATTCCAATCATAGTGAGAAGGCAAAAGCCCTGTCTTGGGCACCTCGCCATGGGTGCTAATGTTCTCTGGACTTCAGTAGGTAAATTATTCCATTTACCTCTTTAGAAGAGGAAAAATTACCGATTAATGCTACTGTGAGTAAGTAAAAAGGCAACATCCAGTTTGGGAAAGGCTTTCTTATCACTAATAATTATGGAATTATATCAATAAGTTCCAGAATATGAAAAATTGGAGTCACTTCTAAAATCACTGATGGTGTTCAAGACACCAATAAATTAGAAGTTATGTGGACTCCATGTTACAGTCTTTCATGGACACATGCTCTAGACATAGCAGTGGTGGTTATAACTCATAGTAGGTCTATAACTAAGGCTAGGCAAGCATATGGATGAGCAACGTCTGCATTCCCAGTTAGCAGTGGCCTCTTCCCCATAGGTACATCCTGACCTTTCACACTGAAGAGTTTAGTGTATGTAAAACCCCAACAGATAGGAAGCTGTAAACATATTTGATGAGCCAATTTAATAAAAATATAATTTAACCAAACAAGTGATTCTGAGTCCCATTTAGGCAAATCCTCAGCTTCTGGCATTATTTATTTTTTGCTATAAAACATACCTTCTCCCTTAGAAGTAAGGGCACCAAAGGGAAAAACAGTAACTTTAAATGGGTGCAGTTAGATCTTGAAATTTTTATCTGAAAACCATAAAGCTTTTAAAAAATAAATTTGCAAATGTAATTGAGCCTCTAATAGCTGCTACTGATAGTAATTAAAGAAATCTCATTTCCCTAAATTAAACATAATGAAATGTTTTTCAAGATCAAATAAAACTAGAAAATGCTATCAGGCTGATAGAATTTGCCTCTGAAAGTGGTGTTTTGGAATTTGCAGGGAAGCCTCAGTTGCCAACAAAAGCCAATGGTTTATAAGGTTATGGGCAATATGGAAGTCATTTTCACTGTATCATATCAACTTTTATTGGCTGATAACTGATCTGAAAGCCAGGATATAGCACGGCTTCACATTGCAGTGCTTATGCAAATATAACAGACATACTCTAAAATTCTTCCTTTAGTGCCTTTAAAGAGTTTGTTATTTAATTAAACATTGTCAGCATATCTTCAGTTCAACTTATGCATTTCACACTCTTAATGTTCAATTTCTGCATTACTTTTGCTTTTCTTAAAGTGAAAACGACATTTTGGTATCAGAGTGACCGTCTTATCCAGGTCTCTGTTAACAAGCAGGGAAGTACTTCAGCTGCTGTCTTAGCATGGGCTACTATAAGAAAAATCCCATAGACTGGGTGACTTAAAGAACAGAAACATATTTCTCACAGTTTTGGAGTCTGGGAATTCCAAGATCGACTTGCCAACCCATTCAGTTCCTGGTGAGAGCTCTCTTCCTGGTTTATAAATGGACATCTGCCCACTGTGTCTCCACATGGTAGAAAGTGAACAAGCAAGCTCTCTTAAGTCTCTTCTGATAAAGGCACTAATCCCACCACAAGAGCTCCACCCTCATGCCCTAACTGGATCTTAAAGACCCCATCTCCAAATACCATCACTTTTGGAATTACAGTTTCCACATTTGAATTTTGGGAGGACACAAACATTCAGTCCATAACAATGGCTCAGAACTGATCGTTGTCGCCTCATTTCTTCATGGTCTCCAGACAAAAATACCTACAGTTTCCCTGTTTATTTCAGCAATGTATCATCCTGGTAAACAAAAAAATTTTCCTCATGTTTGATAAAAATATTTTGTGTCTTAATTCTTTGTCTTGCTATTTGGGTTTCTATGAATCTAAGAAACTGTTCATCCCCAAACTCTTCATAAAAATGTTTTGTTCTGGCTGGGCACAGTGGCTCACAACTGTAATCCCAGCACTTTGGGAGGCCGAGGCAGGTGGATCATGAGGTGAAGAGATCGAGACCATCCTGGTCAACATGGTAAAACCCTGTCTCTACTAAAAACATAAAAACTTAGCTGGGCATGGTGGCGCGTGCCTGTAATCCCAGCTACTCGGGAGGCTGAGGCAGGAGAATTGCCTGAACCCAGGAGGCGGAGGTTGCGGTGAGCCGAGATCGCACCATTGCACTTCAGCCTGGGTAACAAGAGCGAAACTCCATCTCAAAAAAAAAAAATAATAATATTTTGTTCAGGAGACAATAATTAAGCCAACTATTAGCCTTCTGTTAATAGACACCTTACCTCTCACTACATAGAATCTTTTAACATCTCACTTGAGATAAGGATGATGTATTTGTGTCATGTGTCATCTATTTTTTGATCATTTTTGCCACATTTCTCTATATTTTTACATTCTCTTTAAACATGGTATATCAAAAACCAGACATAAAACTACAGAATGAGTTTAGTTAATGTTACACTCAGGCAAAGCATGGACCAATCTTACTGGTGCTCTCTGTTGGCCCCTACTTTCCTACATGGAGTACCACTCCTATCCCCATCCCACCCCCATCACACAAACAGCTCTTCTCTACTGAGAGCCTCTCATTTGCTTGTCAACTTGCACATAACGTGCAGGAAACAAATACCTATCTTGGATCAATTAATGACTCTTATCTAACTCTTAGCTACAATGACGCCCCAATTTTTTCTTCTACATATGTTCCTTGATTATCTCACCTTCTGAAATGGTGATTTGTTTTCTTAATCCTAATACATCACACTGCTCTCACTAATTATTCATTCATTAACTATTTAGTAATTACTTCTTGCCAGACACTCAATAGGCATTGGCATTCAGTTCAGACTAAGACAGGTTTCCTGTCCTGAAGATACTTAAAATCTAGTCCATGCCCACTACTTAAGTGAGATTATTGTTGTAAATCATTCTATTTTGTGTCTCTGTAGTTCAAACTATAAAGTATCTGTTCTATGTTAACATTCCTTCAAACAAATGACTGAGCATTTGCTATCTCTATTCCATTCTTGCCCCACCCTCACCCCCAGATGGATATCAGTTTTTAGCACAATCTTCCAATCAACTGTTTATTCACTGTTAGCCTTGATAGGGAGGGTGATTACAAACTGCTAGCTTAATAACAGAAACAACAGGATTTCTTCAAGTACTTAAAGGGACAAGTATATTCAATACCATAGTATCTCCTTACCTATGATTCTAGTTACACAAGGTCAACTGTGGTCCAAAATAAAAAATGGAAAATTCCAGAAATAAGCAATGTATAACTTTTAAATTGTACACCTTTCTGAATAGCATGATGAAATCATGCACAGTCCAGCTCTGTCCCACCCAGGACATATATCATCCTAGTGTATCCACACTATAGTGGATACCTGCCTGTCAGTCACAGTTGTCATCTGGGTTATCAGATGAAACAAGCATAGTATATATAGGATCCAGTACAGTCCACAGTTTCTGGCATCCACTGTGGGTCTGAATGGAGCATATCTGCTGAAGATAAGGGGGAACTAATACAAGGCATTCTTTACCTTCAGGACTTCTGACTGGGTTGGGGCTGAGTCTCATATCTTATACTGGTTTTCTACCTCTTTCTTTGCCCCTTTTCAAAGGAGCATGTAGTTCTACTTTCTGTCTGGTGAGGACTTCATCTATATTTTTAACTCCTTTTTCATGCTTTCCTAGAGCATTATTATTTAGGGAGAAAGAAAGCTTTGACATTTTAAAATAAATTGGTTTGCTGATGGGAGTTTAAATTGGTGCAACTATTTTGGAAAAAACATCTGGCAGTATCTGATTAAAGCTGAATATATACATCACCTGTAACACAGCAGTTCCAGTCTAGGTACATATGTTTACCATACGTGTACATATGCTCACCTAAAGGCATATACCAACAGCATTATTTATAAGAGCCTCAAACTGGAAACAACCCAAATGTCCATCAACATAAATAAATTATAGAATACTCAAACACTGAAATAGCATACAGCAATGAACAGACTACAACTACATGCAACAATACAGATGAATCTCACAATGCTGGGTGAGAAGAGTACATACCGCATGATCTCACTTTACATTAAAGAGAAACAGGCAAAAGTCATCCATGTCATTAGGTGTCTACAGAAGGGGATTTGGTTAGGTGACTAGAGATGAACTTCTAGGGTACTAGTAATATGCTATTTGTTGGTTTGGGTGCTGAATCACAGGTGAATTTGTGAAAGTTCAGTGAGTTTACCAATATATGAATTTTCTGTATGTACATTATATTTCAATAAAAAGTTTAAAAACAAAAACAGAAGAAAATCTAGGTGACTTTGGGTGTTGTGATGACTTTTTAGATACAACACCAAAATCATGATCTCTGAAAGAAATAACTGATAAGTTGAACTTCATTAGAATGAATAACTTTAAACTTCTGTTCTGTGAAAAACACTGTTAAAAAAATAAAAGACAAGTCACAAACTGAAAAAAATCTTTGCAAAAGATATATTTGATAAAAGATGGGCATACAAAATATACAGCAAATGCTTACAAATCAACAATAAAAAAATTGAGTTAAGAAATGATCAAAAGATCTGAAAAGACACCTCACTAAAGGAATGCAGGTGGCAAGTGAAAATATGAAGAGTATAGGGAACTGGAGATTAAAACAATGAGAAATCACTACACAGTATTAGAATAGCTGAAATCCAAAACACTGACAACACCAAATACTGATGAGGATGTGGAGCAACAGGAACTCACATTCACTGCTGGTGAAAATGTAAAATGGTACAGCTAGATTAGAAAACAATTTGGCAATTTCTTACAAAGCGAAACATAGGCTTTTATATGATCCAGCAATAATAATTCTAGTTATTTATCCAAATATGTTCTAAATTTACATCCACACAAAAAAACCTGCACATGGCTGGGAGCAGTGGTGTGTACCTGTAATTATAGCTACTCAGGAGGTTGAGGTGGGAGGATCACTTGAGGCCAGGAGT
The DNA here is from genome assembly GCF_049354715.1 of Callithrix jacchus. Classification (NCBI taxonomy): domain Eukaryota; kingdom Metazoa; phylum Chordata; class Mammalia; order Primates; family Cebidae; genus Callithrix; species Callithrix jacchus. The sequence continues at coordinate 97,442,532 of NC_133507.1, read as the reverse complement.
TCAAGACCAGCCTAGGTGACACAGTAAGGTAAGAACCCATCTCAAAAGCAAACAAACAAACAAAACCTGCACATAAATGTTTATAGCACCCATATTCATAACTGCAGAAGCTTTATAGGAACCAAGACATTCTTTACTAGATATGAAGGAAACCAGAATATTTCTCCCCAAAATATGTAGGATTATTGAGACAAAGACAAATAAAATGCAGGGTAGCTCTCTGCCTTCCCACTGTTTACCAAAAAGCAGAACAAATAATTACAAAGACAAGGGGTCTTTCTATCTTCTCCTACATCCCACCTAAAGACAGGATATAAATTTCCCCTTACTTCAGACAGTCTTTACCAAGTTAGGGATGGCACCAGAGGAATCTTAGCACACTTTACTTTGCCACTGTTTTCCTACCTTTGGAAGCCTGAAACTACTTTCCTCTGCCCTGTAATTTTTCTAAAATTTATTGCTCTTTGTTAAAGATTTTATATAAGATAAAACTCTGAACCACTGCCTCGAGTTACTTTTCTCCTGTGAGATGTACACTGAATGCATTAATAAACTTGGGTGTTTTTCTTGTTAATCTGTCTTTGGTTGCAGGAGTCTCCCAACTACAAATTTACGAATACTGAAGAAAAACTATAATTTCTCCCCTTCAGATGAATGAATAAACAGACTGTGATACATCCTGCAATGAAATATTATTCAGCGATATAAAGGAATGAGCTATCAAGCCATAACAAAGACATAGAAGAACCTGGAGTATATGCTGCTTAGTGAAAAGGCTCCATACTGTATGATTCCAAGTATAGTCATGTGCCGTATAACAAAGTTTTAGTCAATGACTGACCACCTACACAGCAGTGATTCCATGAGATTATAATACTATAATTTTTACTGTACCTTTTTCTGTTTAGATACACAAACACTTGCCATTGTGTTACCATTGGCTATGATATTCAGCACAGTAACATGCTGTACAGGTTTACAGCATAGGAACATAAGGCCATATCATATGGCTTAGGCATAGAGTAGAATAGACTGTACCACTAGGTCTCTGTAAGTATACTCTGTGATGTTCATGCAATGCCAAGATTGCCTAATGATGCATTTCACAGAATGTATCCCTGTTGTTAAGCAATGCATCACTGTATATAAAGTTCTGGCAAAGGTAAAACCACAAAGACAGTAAAATGATCAGTGGTTTCCAAGGGTTCAGAGCTGGGGGGCATGGATGAACAGGTAGCATGTGAAATGTTTTTGGGGCAGAAACAATTCTGTGTGCTACTATCATGATGTGTATATGACATTTTTATACATTTGTTGAACCCTACAGAACTGTATAACACAAAAGTGAACCCTCATATAAATGATAGAGTTTAGTCAATAATAGTGGAGCAATATGGCTTCATTCATTGTAGCAAATGTACCATATTAATGCAAGATGTTAATCATGGTCCTGAGAAACTGTATTGGGGGTTAGAGTGGAACAGTTAATATGAGAACTTTCTGTAGTTTCTGCTTTTCTGTAAACTTAAAACTTCTCTAAAAAATAAAGACTACTTATTTTTCTTAAAGTTGTAAAATAAACTCATTTAATAGTTACAAAATACCAAACCTTATTCACTCAAATCTATTCAGGTTAATCCTGGGATCACAAAGCCCTTAATGCTCCCCTTCTACCTTCAGGATAAAGTTCAAACCCACGGGTGTACAATACAAAGCCTTCAGCTGTCAATCCAGTCCTATCTCTAAACACTCTCTTCTGTGCCCGCTGTGCTCCTGGCATATCTCCATGCTTTCCTACTGTTCTTTTCCTTGGTCTTAGAACACCTTCCCCTCCCAACACATCCCTTTCCCCTTTGTTTAACTGGTGGATTCGTATGCATCTTCTAAGGCCCACCATGTCTTAAAGCCAGCTCTGGTGAGCACTGGTGCAGAAAGCATAATCAGTAAGATTTTATTAAACAATCAATACATGATATAGAAAAGCTCTTCAAGTTGTTATTAGTACTGTTACAGCAACCCATGTGAGCTGAAGGTATAACATAAATGTTAACTCAGTAAAGTCACTTCTAAGATGGGCTGAAATAATATGGCTTAGGTATTTGACATGCTGAATCTATAACTTACCATGGCGATAACACTTACAGTAACAGAGGAATCGCTTCCTTATTAGACATACTCTCTGGAAGACCAGATATCTCAAGAAAGACTTTGATAAGTGCTGGACTGCAATTGATTCATGGTTGAATTCTCTGATGAGTGTCACAATGGTAGATAGGCTGTGTGTTGTGGATGAAAGAGGGATGCATATGCTTTATATGCCAGACATGCAGACATCAGAGGGAGTATTCTATTTGGGAAATTAAGGACTCTGACTTATAGTCTTGACCAGTCAAAAAGCCAGTTCAGTTCAGCAGTGAGAGCTCAAAATATAATGTGATCTTAGAAGAGAAATCACAGATGTTTCCCACTGCTTAAACCTGTATATTATACACTTAGAATCTATATCTGGGCCACTTTTCTTTCCTCTTACAGCCTGCTTTGGCAATTTCATCTACTCTAAGATTTGAACCATTATGTCTGTGTGAGGTACTTCCTGGTCTATATATCCCCTAATGCAGGAGCAGAATGCCTTCTGCTTGCTTTTCCTGACCCTTCTTTACCCACTCCCACCCTGATTCCAGCCCTGGGAGGCTGATGTTTGTGCCCTTATTAAAAAAGCTATTTTCTGCCTCTGGCTTCCTGTGAGGACTGACCTAGGAGGAGCTCAACAGAGGAAGGACCAGGGATGGAGGAGTTTTATTCACCTGACTCGATGGCTCCTAAACTTTAGCATACCTCAAAATCACATGGGTGAAGGCCTATTAGCAGAAATTGCTGGGCCCCACTCCTGGCATTTCTGATTCAGTACTGCTGGGGTAGGGCTGAGAATCTGCACTTTTAACAAGTTCCCGGGTGATGTTGATGCTGGTGGCCAGGGCCCCACTTTGAGAACGCCTGCCACAGCTCCCTTCCTGGAAGGTTACTGAGTTACGTCTACCAAAAGTCTGTGCTTCTCTCAAGGTGACCCACTCTACAATGCTGTGGTGGTTAACATTATGTGTAGAGAGCCAGAGTAGCCCACCCGCTCCGGAGGAATCAGCAGCAAGGCTGCTGTGAACTTTGGGTGAACTCCAGGGAAGTGAAACCATAATAGGAGGATGTGTATGTCTCGGGTGGAGCAGACAGGCCTAGAGAGATAACCAGATTTCACTGACCTTGCTGCAAGATAGTTTCTTAGCTGAAGTATGTTAACTGGAGTAGGAGAATAACCACAGGCTGTTCTAAGTAACTGTACCCTCCCTCTGCTATGTGCTTTGTGAACATATAAAATAAAGTACCATGAGACAGGTCGGGGCCGGAGAGACTGACATCCTCACTCTCTCGGACCATCTGGCCCAGCTTTCTCTGTGTTATGGTTGTGTCTTTCTTTATCTCCCACCGTTCTCTCTTAGGTCTTTGAACCCACAAGCAGCACAGGACAGAGTACATGCCAGAGTTAAGTGTCAAATTGGCCAGACCACAGTACCCAGATATTTGGTTCTCCAGCCTACTGACCTACCCTGCAGATTTTGGACTTACCAAGCCTCTGCGATCATGTGAGCCAAAATAAATCTCTTTCTCTGTGCGGGTATTTTTAGAAGATGTTAACATTTAAACCAGTAGACTTTGAGTAAAGCAGATCACCCTCTATAATGTGGGTGGGCCGCAACCAATCAGGTGAATGTCTTCATAGAAAAAGACTGACCGACCAGGAAGAAGGAATTCTGCCAGCAGACTGTCTTTAGAATCAATTAAAATCAAGTTGCAATTCTTCCCTGGTTCTCCAGCCTACTGACCTACCCTGCAGATTTGGACTTACCAAGCCTCTGCAATCTTGTGAGCTGAAATAAGTCCCTTTTTCTATGTGTGCACACACATCCAATTGGCTCTGTTTCTGTGGAGAACCCTTACTAATACAAAGACCCCCATCCCTCCAGGTTCCAGTAACTGCTCCCCATTCCCTACACATCTCTTCAGACATGTCCACGACAGTTCGACTGCTACAAAATCCCTCGTTTCTGCACTCTCTTGTCTATTTCGACACCTTTGTAAACAGTCCCTGTGCAGTAAACCCTTGTTGAATTAACCTATTTCAGATGTGTCATCTATTTCCTGATGGACTACTCACTGGTACAATGTACCTTAAGTTAGAAATGAAAAGTCACTTTCTCTGCTTTCTTTTTAAGCCTATGGCACCCGCCTTGTTCCCTCTCATGATTAATAGTGTCACTTTCTCCCGGGTACCCAAATGCATAAGCTCAGCATCAGTTTTTGACTTCTTGTAATTGCTGGTCCAGATTTCTGGGTTTTCTATGATTCTGGAAGCCCTTTAGCAGAAAGTATATCTATTTTGTTTTTTTACTTCCAGAGCCTAACACAGCATGTTCCAGGTATCTTCCAGGTAGCCCAAAAATATGTGCTGAGAAAATGAATAAATTAAAATTCATATGAAATCTTAATAATTGTATATGCCTTTCATACACATTGTTTCCAGACTCCAAATTTCAGTTTCTTTCTCTAACACTTTGCTCCACTCAAGCAAAGATTCACTGCTAACACACTGAGTATTGGTTCACCTTCTACAACAATGCTTGCATCTCTCTCTTTTTCTCCCTTCCCATTTCCACAACTCTGCTCCCTGTTTCTATTATCTGTGATCTGAATAATTGGGTATTAGCCTTCTAACCTGCTTACTTGCCTCCAATCTCTCCTCTAATCCATCTTATATCTTAAATCTCTGATCATGACTTTGCCTCTATTCAATGGCTTCTTATTACTCAATGAACATGAGTCAGACTTTTTAGGGTTTGCATACAAGATCCTTCATAAGCTGGTCCCAACTTAGCTTCCCAACCTAATCTTACCATTCCCTCATATGAACTCTCCCCTCCAGGTGCTGTTCACCTATACCTTGCATTCTGAGTATCTCCAACTCTGTACCGTACTATGTCCCTTGTTTAAAACAGCATGCTAGGCCGGGCACAGTGGCTCAAGCCTGTAATCCCAGCACTTTGGGAGGCCAAGGTGGGTGGATCACGAGGTCAAAAGATTGAGACCATCCTGGTCAACCTGGTGAAACCCCATCTCTACTAAAAATATAAAAAATTAGCTGGGCATGGTGGCACGTGCCTGTAATCCCAGCTACTCGGGAGGCTGAGGCAGGAGAATTGCCTGAACCCAGGAGGCGGAGGTTGTGGTGAGCCAAGATCGCGCCATTGCACTCCAGCCTGGGTAACAAGAGTGAAACTCAGTCTCAAAAACAAACAAACAAACAAAAAACAGCATGTCACTTATTTTTGCTCATGTCTCTCAGAACTTAGCTTCTGCCCTGTTCCCACCACAATGCCAACCCACAGTAATTTCATTTTGCCTCAAATACTATTTTCTATACTGCACATCTGGAATCTACCAATTTTATTGATTTTGAATATATGCATATCTTATCTCTCAAATCAGGCTGTAGGTAACCAGAGAGCCTATCAAATGGTTGTCTACTTTCTTCTATCCTCCAAACCTTAGGCGCAGTCATTGGCACAGTGCAATAATAGGCATCTGCTACATCCTTCTTCAGCGAGTATCTCCACTGCCTACAAAAAGGCAGTCTGTGAAGAACGAGTAATTACTGTGCTCCTATTGGGGGCATTAATATGTAGAGGCAAGGATTCCCATCTGCATGGGGTTGATAGATTTCAAAGGGGGCAGGAGGCTCTATTTTTAGCAAATCTTATTGAGTGTTAGGAAAAGAGCAATGCATCCTGCGCTTTGATTAATGGCTTTCACACTTTCTTTTGTGGAGATTTTGTTTGTTTCTAAGGAGCTTTTTGCTTTTCTTTTTTTTTCACAATAAACTCTCAGAGACTATAACTCAGAAGATTTAGATATGCCCCCAAATTTCTATATTTAATCATCACTTTAGGTGCCTCAAATATTAGTGGCTTTGCATTTGGCACTCACTTTGAGAACCACTGGGATAGTGCATAAAAAAGAAACTGCACAGAAGAGAAAGACTTCATGTTAATTATAGAGCAGTGGTAAACACCATCATTAAACATGCCCTATTAATGGGAATGCTTACTCAAATTAATGTTTTCATTTAAAAATCCATGTAATCTAATAAATTAAGGTACTTTTTCCAACTGAGAATTTGCCTTATGAATTACCCCATATAACCCCATATAACTGCTGGTCCACTAGTTAATTCTTTACCTCATGAAACAGTGAGGGTAGTAGTAATAAGGTTGCTACATGATACAATGCATTTTGTATCATAAAAATATATTTCCACTAAAGGGTAGGTGTGCTTCTAAACGAAGGAGGATACGGGTAGCCAGAGAGAGTAATACTGGTCCAAACAAAAATCAGACACTTGTCCTTTAGGAAATTTCAAATATGCGCTCTCCTTTCTATTTGCTCTTGGCTAGAAAGGTTTTCACTGGAATCTATTTGAGGTGAGTGCTGAGTATATTTGCTGTCATTGTGTTCTTTAATCTCAGTATGTTGGATGCAGTTGCAGAAACAGGTAATGTGGGCAAATATGAAGAAAACAAACTGCTGCCTGCAGACAATTATTTTGGAGTGTTTGGGGAAATCCAAGATGATAACAAATGTTCTTCTATTTATTTTTAAGAACATGAATAGCAATACACACTTCAGTCTTTAGAATGGAGCCGTCAACTTTTGAACTCACTTTGAATTATGAATTAAAATCCATTGTGGTGTTTTCATTCATTTGCTCATTCAAAAATATCACTGAGATTTTGTGTCAGACACATAAACAAGGGGCCACCTACTCTAAGAGTAGCATCCAGGCGTCCTAGTCATGCCTCAGAATGATGCTTCTCTACTCTCCACTTACCCAACAATCCCAGAGTTACGTAACCATTGCCTCATTTCTAAGTTATCTCCAATACTTGCTAGTCTAGACACCTCTAGAGTGTGGTTTCAATCTGCCTTATATTCAGTTAACAAAACAATCTTTCCAAAGATAATTTAGATGTCACTGGTTAAATAACACAAAATCATGCCTCACTGATTATCCATCATTCAATTAATCACTCATCAACTAAAGTTACCAAGAACCTACTGTTCTGGGCACTGGTGCTAGGGACAAAAGGGAGAGAGAATAAGGAAGAAATGCAATGCATGGCTTTTGTTCTTAACTAGAGTAGATGGAACAATGGCCCACCAAAGTTGTCCACACCCTAATCCCTAGAAAATGTGAGTTTGGCAAAAGTGGTTTTGCAGATGTTATTAAGGTTACTGACTTTAAAACAGGAAGATTGTTTTGGACTATAAAGGTGAGGCCAGTCTAATCTAGAAGCCCTTAAAAGCAGACAATTTCTCTGGCTGGAGACAGAGAGATGCAGCAAAAGGATAAGTCAGATTCCAAGCATGAGAGGGACTCAGTGTGCCCAGGGTTGGCTCTGAGACGTAGGGATTACATCAAGGACTGAAGAGAGGCCTTTAGGAGGTGAGGTTGGCCCGAGCTGAAACAAAATAAGCCCTCAGCTCTGCAACTTCAGGGAACCAGATTCTGCCAATGCCCTGAATGAATCTGAAAGGGAATGCTTCCCAGAGCCTCCAGATAACAGCCCAGCAGGCCAAAACTTGATTTCAGCCTTAGGAGACCTAGAACAGAGAAACCAGTCAAGGCATCCCAAACTGTTGGCCTATAGAACTGTGAGATACCATATATCCATTGCTTTCAGCTGCTAAATGTGGACGCTTTGCTATGGCATCAATAGGAAATGAATACAAAGACCTTACAAACAATCTCTAGGGAGGGCAGTCCCACTCTGTAAGGCAACACATTCCATCATTAAGTTGAATAGGCAGGGTCAGTGAGAACCACTGGCATGTTCCTATAAGTTTTGAAAGGATTTAGAGGGGAGAAAAGTCAATGAGGCTCATGGTAGTTAAAGAAGGCTTTATACAGTAAATAGCATTTAAAATGATTGAATAAAGTTGTTAGATTTTTTAAAAAGTAAGCATTTGAAAAAAGTGGAACATGGCAGAGACAGGCACAGTGATAAGGTTGCTACATGATACAATGCATTTTGTATCACAAAAATATATTTCCACTAAAGGGTAGGTGTGCTTCTAAACGAAAGAGGATATGGGTAGCCAGAGAGAGTAATACTGGTCCAAACAAAAATCAGACACTTGTCCTTTAGGAAATTTAAAATATGCTCTCTCCTTTCTGTTTGCTCTTGGCTAAGTACAAGCAAGTTGGAATGACTGTGAAAGAAAAGCTTGACTGGAATGGCAAGTAAAATCCAACAGCACACATAATGAGCCTCCTAAATTAAACAATGGCTTGAAAACTGTTCTCAGAGGTCACTCTAGGCTAAAGTACGATGGGGAGCAAAAGGAAGGGAACCATTTGTACACGTGATGGGGATATATGAGTTCATCTCCCCATTTTCTCCCCAACTGGTCTTCAGTTAGAGTACCACCATTCTGATAGCTTTCATATAGCAATTTGAACAAAGATTCCATGGCTATATTAGTTTTCTAAGGCTGCTGTAACAAAGTAACACAACCTGGATGACTTAGAACAATAGAAATGTATCATCTCAGAGTCCTGGAGGCCAGAAATCTGAAACTAAAGTATCAGCAGACCACCTTGAGGGGTCCCTAAAGGCAGTAGGAAGGATCTGCTCTGGGGCTCCCTCCTAGCTTCTGGTGGGTTCCTTAGCTTAGTGGTATAAATCCAGTCTTCACAGGACATTCTCCTCATACATTGATAGGATTCACCCTATTTCAGACTCCAGCACAGCTTCATCTTGATAAATTACATCTCCAAAGACTCTATTTCCTAATAGGTTCACATATTATTTTTAGCAGAGTTTATTTGAGCAAAGAACAATTCACCAAACAGGCAGCCCTTAGGATCAGAAAAGATTCAGAGAGCTCTCAAGTCACATTCTGAGGCAAGAGGGGACATACAAATTTTGGGATTAACAATTCAACCCATAGCAATGGCTAAAATAAAGTTTGAAAGCTAAATACATAAAATAGCAACTCTGACCAGAATTGAAAGCTCTTCAACCACCTTCCAATGTGGACAGACTGAGCCTTTTAAGCACACAATTTACTCATCCTTCCTGCTACTTACCACCCTTTTCTTCTCCTAGAACTTTCCATACCCAGTTCTAAGGGTAGTCCCAGAGATTTCTCCTTTAGATAAAATTTGATTGATAATCTATTTCTAGGGAGACTCTTCTACTTTACATGTTATATTAGTAGTAAACTATCTTATGCTTAATAAACTGCTTAGTAATCACTGAGTCGATAACCTATGTGACAGGGATACCCCACCCCCAGGCTGCAGACCAGTAGCGGTCTGTGGCCTGTTAGGAAGGGGGCTGCACAGCAGGAGGTAAGCAGTCAGCCAAGAGTGAGCATTACCATCTGAGTTCTGCCTCCTGTCAGACCAGTGCCTGCAGTAGATTCTCATAGGAGCGCAAACTCTATTGTGAACTGCACATGTGAGGAATCTAGGTTGCATGCTCCTAATGAGAATCTAATTCCTGATGATCTGAGGTAGAACAACTTCATCCTGAAACCATCTCCCCAACCTCCACCCCCAGCCCATGGAAAAATTGTCTTCCATGAAACCAGTCCCTGGTGCCAAAAAGTGTGGGGACTGAGACTGGAGCAAAGATGTATGACTCATCTTAATCATGTTGCACCTGAAATAAATGTTCTACAGCCAGTATGAACCCTATATGTGTTTACTGAAAATGAATCGATCTAATACATATTCAGATGCTACACATCTAAAAACAATACATTCAAAGCTAAATTTAGACTTTGTCCCATAGAAATACACCTCTAGCCCAGATTTTAATTTAAGCATATAGGTCCCTCTTCAGTGTGTCAATCACTTTGGCAAATACTGCCAGTACTCACATAGCTCCTTACTGTTGATGCTAAGTCAGCCTTCCAGCCAAAACTGGAGAGGCACCACCTAGCATTGTGCTGTCAGCATGTGTCAGCACAATACTGAGTCCTGTGGTCATATTTCCTCCCAGCTCATGTATTTCTCGTGAAATTTTCAAGATGTAACCATTTTTAAAATTAAGCTTTAGAAACTCTCAACTAAGATTCACGTTTCAAAGTATGGCATCCTCAAAGCTCAGGCCTGTCCAAGGAAAGTTTATTTTATTCTTTTATGCGAGGAGGACATGAGGTATATGGGGCCCAGAACTGTGCACAAAGACAGCTTCTCCTATATAGATCATCGTCTATGGAGGATTTCCTGTATCAGTGATCTACAGCCAAAAAGAAAAGATTTTTAAAAATTTTCTAGAAATCCCTTGAAAGATTAAGTTTAGAGTCAAGGAGCTTCACCCAATTCTTCCCATCTCCAAGGAACAATTTAAAGCAGGTCCGCACTTGCTCATTCTTGGTCTATTTTGTGCCATCTTGTACAGTTCATATACAAAACCTATAATTAGGCACTCACCACTTTCAAAAGCATGTGTTTTTCACAACCATAGCACCAGCCTTTTGAAAAAAAAAAAAAAAGTTCTACATAAATAGGCAAAAGGCCAAGAAGAGATATTTTTTAAGTTTTAGATAATTTTTATCGCATCCAAGGAGTAGTGTTTGCAAAGACTTCTTTTTAAAGAAGTCATTTAATTACTGCATTTAAAATTCACATAAAGTACGTGCTAGAGATTAACGATCTGTGTGGAAATACATTTTGAATTTAAAAAGTACTGTACCTACATTTACAAGAGTTATAGCAACTTAAGTTGAAAAGGGATTGTTCTACGGAAAGTAGAAGTATAAATACATATTTTAAGCTGCAGCAACATATTTGTTTTTGGAAAAATAAGTTGAACATTTATTCATCCCTATAAATACAGAGTGTTACTATAAGAGGAAAAAAGTCAACATAATCTATAGAAGGCCTAAATTCTCTTATGAACACCCTTGAGACCATCACCTATTACTTGGATCAACCTTCACATTGTATAATCCATTTTTACTTTTTTTTTTTTTTTTTTTGAGATGGAGTTTTGCTCTTGTTGCCCAGACTGGAGTGCAATGGCACGATCTCGGCTCACCGCAACCTCCGCCTCCTAGGTTCAGGCAATTCTCCTGCCTCAGCCTCCTGAGTAGCTGGGATTACAGGCACGCGCCACCATGCCCAGCTAATTTTTTGTATTTTTAGTTGAGACGGGGTTTCACCATGTTGACCAGGATGGTCTCAATCTCTTGACCTCGTGATCCACCCGCCTCGGCCTCCCAAAGTGCTGGGATTATAGGTGTGAGCCATCGCGCCCGGCCCCATTTTTACTCTTAAGGAAAAATTAAATTGACTTTTTGTGCAAAGTTTTTTGTTTGTTTGTTTGCTTGTTTTTTGAAATGTTCAAGTCTCTACAATATGTGGTCTTATAAAAAGACAAGCCAGGAAATTGAGAGCTTTCAAAGCCACTTGTGGCTACTCTTAAATTACTTTCTGCAGTTAAAATAACTGTGTGTTTGTAAACAAAGTGCTTTTCAAGAGTAGGATCCCCAAACAGTCATATGTTATTTTTTTTCCATGTGAGAAAATGCATTATTGTGAAGGTTCTGTGACATAAAGATGGCACTAGAGAACTAGGATGATGCTTTCACCTCCATAAAAGGGGAAGCATCAAAGAGAACTGCCCAGGGAAACTCCAGTCTTCAGTTGCATCTCAGCAGAGGGGGGAAATGTTCTAAAACACCTTACCTTTATACGTTTAAAAAGATGAAAGATTAAGTTTCAAGGAACCCACATCAAAAAAAGAAAACACCCCAAACAATACTTTGACTACCGCCAGAGGAATTAAAGGGCCGTCATTCCACAAGAACATGTCTCAGCATTTCCACTGCTGTGTCTCTGCCTGTGTGATTGGTCCCGAAGGCCCCATACACACTGGTGTTCTCAGATCACAGCTGCTTCTTGTGTTTTAATTTGATTGCCTCTACACATAGGGACACAGGGGATGAAGCCCATTTATCACAGGGTCAAATCTCTGATGCTGTCATTAGAATCTAAGCCTTCCTGGGTTCCTGAGCTGCAACAGGCAACTTTAGAGGCCCATAGAAGAGTGGAGATGAATATTTAACTTGTCCAGAGTTCACAGGCATCTCGGAAAACATTATTACATCTACTTACTACTGATTGTTGTTATCAGCACCATGTCAGGACAGCTTTATATTTTTGCTGGAGTAAAATTTCAGAATAAAAACCTTTTGGCACTAGAACTCTAAAATGCATAGCTTCTGCCTGAGGAATTTCATAATTCAAAGCAGCTGAGATGATATTTATCTGTGTGTTCTTGTAAAGGTGCAGTGAGGAACAGAGCTTAGTTTTGTTGCTGTTTGTTTAAATATTTTTCATGTTCCCATTGACTTCTATTCCCATTTCAAATGAATTTTTATTTTCACTTCTCAATTATCCTCACACCTTAACTTCAACTTTTAGTTTCTAGGTCAAGTAGTAATTGCATTAGATGAATTCCAATCCAAAGATTCCTTTACTTGAAGCCAGTCCTGTAACTGGGTAAGAACCTTTTCTTGTACATCTACACTAAATAATTTATCTGTTTTGCAAATGTGAATTCTCAAAACATAGATATCGGAAATATGGGCATATCTCAACTGAACAAAGCAAGCATCAATTGAATGCCTACTTTAAGCTCAGCAATGTCTAAGAAAACAGACATTATAAAGGAAGTGAGACACAGCCAACAACGAGAGAACAACTCCAAGCCCACAGGCGATAAGTCAATTTTCAAACAGTTCACTGTGTTCAGGTCCATGCTACGTGAATGCAGAGCAGGGAAAATGTCCCCATGAAGACAGTTAAATATTTTTTCATAATGTATACATTAATGCTTTCAATAATCTCTGGTGATCCAGCCACACAAAAAAATAAAAGAAAAAAAAAAAACTATGGTGCCAAGTAGCATAAACATTTATTTATCCAAACTGCTGCTTTTGTTTTGATATTTAAATATAGATTCTAGTCACAGGAAGAGGAAAAATGATAGACGGTACAAATGAGCTCTGGAGTGAGAGCTGTGTCTGAACCCTGGTTTTGACTCTTTCTAGCTGCGGCTCTTGGCAACATAGCTCACCCCTGCGTACCTCATTTTCCTCCCTTTTTGTTGAAGAGTCCATAAAATGAATTATAGCGCACAAAACAAACCTTATTTATTATTATGTACTCCTGCTGTTACACCTTATAACACAATTATGTAAACCACAGGTTTTTTAATGAGGTTTCAAATATTGTTTGATGAAACCTAATCTGCATCTTGTCTTACGCCATTCCTACTCCGCCCATGTTCTTGCCAGTTCCCTGTGGCTTTGGGACTCCACCCTGTTTAAATGACCACACTCCAGCCTGGCTACCCAGGTTCTTAATCTCTACTTTCCGTCTCTCTGGAATTTCTACTTTCCATCGATCTTTCCAGATGAAAACTTAAATTGGGTTAGTAGAGCAGGAGAGCCCTGAAGATTGGAAATGAAATGAAGAGAATCTTTGGAAAATATTTTAACATGAAGCAATGAGCTATATTTGGATGCCTGAAGAGATTCCTCATCCAAGGCATGGGATGTCTGTATCAACATGCTTGGCTTTGTGCTGTTAAAAGGTATGAAGACAGACTAGGTAATACCAACTGTTGGCAAAGAAAGAGTGTTGGTTCTCAAATGAGGATGATTTTGCCTTCCCTCTTTTGGTCAGGTGACATTTGGTCATGTCTTGAAACTTTTGGGTGTCACAACAGGGGGTGGGGAGGAGGTTACTGCCATCTACTAGGTAGAGGCCAGAAGTGCCACTGAGCATCCTTCAACACACAGACACAACCTACTATCCCAACACAAGAATTATCTGGCCGAAAAGGTTAATAGTGTCAAGGGAGATAAACCTTGACAAAAGTCAAAGTAACTCTCATCCACTGCCAGTGGGACCGCACACTGTACAATCCCTTTGGACAGCAATTTGGCATTATGTGACACAGTTTGGGTTCAGGGTGCACACAGCCTACAACCCAGCTTTTCTCCTCCTGAGTACCTCCAAGAAACCCCTATATAAGAATTTCAAGAAAATCTTTTAAAATACATATTCAGCATTGTTTGTAGAAGCAATCCAAATTTCTGTTAGTGGAATGGCTCAATTGTGGTGCATCCATGCAATATGAAACCATCTAGTAGTGAAAAGGAATAAGCTACAGTTGTAGGTCTTGAGAGAGGAGAACACAGAAGTTGACTGACTCTCTCAGCTGAAAGGAATTGCAGAAAATCAAAAGCTGGGGTGACAGAACAAGTAGGGTACCCAGTACTGACAACACAGAGACAGTGATGGGTCTAAGCTTTGGGTTGTGACACATAGATGCTTCTCTGGTGTTATCTGCATCCAAGAGTCCTGACTTTAAGATCACCTGCCTGCCATCCTTGGTATCAGATACCACTCACCCAAGTCATCTTCTGACTACTAATTGGACCCTTAGATCCCCTGATAGAAATCCTAAGCCTTTGTTCTGATAAAAGGAAGATTGTTCACTATAATCAACGAAGTTGATTTTATCCTCAACTTCTCAGATCAGTTTATACAAAACTTCTCTCTATATATATGTTTTGGTTAATTCCATTAGCATCCCGCCAGTCAACAAATGTTTGAGTGCCTGCTTTATGCTGGGTTCCATGTTTGATGCTTTACTAATAGTGGGGATGAAAAGTATGTGGTCTTTGTTTTCAGGGACTGCCAGAAAAACTAAAGAGCATACTCTGGCAGTGGAAAATAGGACCCTGCAGTGGAAGAAATGGGGTGAGGTGTGTCAGAGAAAGTCTATCAGAGGAGGAAACAGCTATAAAGAACAGAAGTAAGAAAAGGAGTCACTCATACAAAGAACTGGGAGAGGAACATTCCACAGAGAAGGAACCCTGAAATTTGAAAAGATAATACTCAGTAAAACCAACACTAGAATGTGGCATACTTCATGTGATTAATTTTGCCTGGTTCATACCTTATAGTGTAATCATGATTTACATACAATTTTATATCTTGCTGATTATGACATCATGAATAACTTTTTCATGTTGTCACGTAGTCTTCACAAACATTTAAATGACTGTGTTATATTCCATAGAGTAGTTAAAAAATCTTTTAATTAATCAGTGTTAGGGGGTTTAGTCATTCATATTACTTGTTCTTTGTCCCTCTGAATAGTGCAAAAATGAAGGTCTCTCTCTGTGTAACTTTTCCCTGTGTCTTTTGTATTACTGCCTTAGGCTGCTTCTCCTACCTTAAATTTAAACACGTACACACAGAAATGATAAAGAATGTTTCACTCCTCTTTCATCTTAATCACTTTTATCTTTAAAATGCTTAAGTTTAGAGAATAGTTCACATTACCCAAGCCACACCATGTCTTTCATTTCAGCACAGTCTTGAACTGTCTTTAAAATTCATGACATACACAAACTGAAAAACTGAACTACAGCTACCAAAAAGCCTTTAAACTTGTAATCTGGTTTTAGGGGGCTGACATTTCTTGAGCTTGTGATATAAAATATGTTTTTTCTTTTTGTAGTCTCTGGCAGTCAACCTTACAGCTCTCCCATCTGAGCTGGTTTATGATCAGCAGGCTACATTCTAGATGACAGGATTACCTACTAATGTCTTAGAATTATGCACTACTAACTTGAATCATAAGCAAATTAAACATTTCAGCTCAAATGCTTTCCTGCGGCTCCAGCAACTTTCAGGTCTTAAGATAAAGACATTGTGGGCTATAATTTTAAAAAATCCCCTACAACTTCAGCTTTCCTCAAGAATCCACTCATCTAAAAGCAAAAGAGGTATCTTGTGATGGGATTGAAGCCCTTTAGTGAAAATAAAATGTTTGAGTGACAACACTCAGTGTCAGGATGATAGGTTATAACCCAGAGAAACCTAACCAGCTGGGCTTACTTGTGTTAATATCATTCAAGGCTGAAGACAGCATAATGATTTAGCTATTACTTAGTAACTAAGATAAATCATTGGAGTAAGTAATACCTTGACCATCATTAAGAATAATCCCAATGTGAGCCATTTCTAAACTACTTCATGGTGAGTGATACAACAATAATAAAAGTTTATGTTCACAAAGTTCTTTAGTTCATAAATCACATTAATATTAATATGTGATTCCCTCTACTCTGCAGGGTAGGTAGGACGGAAAGCCTCGTTACTTTGTGGATATTTTAGAGCATCATTTTTGAGGTTAAGAGATCTGTTTGGCCAGGTATGGTGGCTCACGCCTATAATCCCAGCACTTTGGGAGGCTAAGGCGGGAGGATCATAAGGTGAGGAGATCGAGATGATCCTGGCCATGGTAAAACCCCATCTCTACTAAAACACAAAAAATTAGCAGGGCATGGTGGTGCGCATCTGTAGTCCTAGCTACTCAGGAGGCTGAGGCAGGGGCATTGCTTAAATCCAGGAGACAGAGGTGGCAGTGAGCCGAGATCATGCCACTGTGCTCCAGCCTGGCAAAAGAGCAAGACTCCGTTTCAAAAAAAGAGAGAGACACAGAGAGAGAGAGAGAGAGAGAGAGAGAGATATCTGCTTGAAGTAATATATAATAAAGTGAAGCAATGAACCCTGGTCTCCTGACTCCAAATCAGCTGTTCTTTCCACTCTGCACCATGATACACCAGATCAAAGTGTACAACAGGGATTTGCTTCTAATTCCAGCTTTGATATGAACTAGCCATGTCACCCTGAGAGCAAGTCAAGTAATTTAGAGTCTCAGATTATTTGGAAAATGTCATTAGATTACATGACCTCTAAGGGTTGAAAATTCCATTTTCTATGAAAGAATTTTCTTTTTACTTCCAGGGGAAGAAAATGTCTCCCCACTACAGATTCCTGCTCCCCACCTCTCCATCCAATTATTCCCCTGCCTATTACAAGCATATAGATATGATCTGATTCATTAGGTCAGCTACAATGCTATAACATTATTGTCATAACACTGATGAGAATATTAATAATTAGTTTTAAGTGTGTGTTTATTGTTTGCAAGGCACCATTTTAAGCACTTTATGTGACGACTCATTTAATCCTTATAATGGCCCTAAACAATGGAAATTATTATTCACACTCTCCAGATTAGAAAATGCAGCCCTAAAGAGGTCAAAAAAATGTGTTCAGGCCGGACACGGTGGCTCACGCCTGTAATCCCAGCACTTTGGGAGGCCGAGGCGGGTGGATCACGAGGTCAAGAGATCGAGACCATCCTGGTCAACATGGTGAAACCATGTCTCTACTAAAAATACAAAAAAAAAAAGAAATTAGCTTGTCATGGTGGCGCGTGCCTATAATCCCAGCTACTCAGGAGGCTGAGGCAGGAGAATTGCCTGAACCCAGGAGGCGGAGGTTGTGGTGAGCCGAGATTGCGCCATTGCGCACCAGCCTGGGTAACAAGAGCGAAACTCCGTCTCAAAAAAAAAGTGTTCAAAGTCACAGTGCCAGAACTGGGATTCCAACTCAGACCGTGTGGCTCTTGAGTCCACACACTTGATCACTACTTTACGAATCCACATTCTTTGACTTAAAAATTTTGCTTAACTAGTTTCTAAGAGTTTCAACTGATAATGTATTTTGACCACAGATCTTCCCTGAATCTTACTTGCTGGAACAGTAGCATGTGACTTCAGATAAGGCACCCAACCAGCACTTTCCCTTATGGACTAATTCCTGACAGAGGTGTCTGCACTGTGTCTGGGGTTCCTTTCATTATAGAGACTCTCAAAACCAAATAGGTTATTTGGCCAATGGAAGAGAGCTCTTTTAGAGTTGAGTCATTAAAACAGTTCTTCCCAGGGCCTGGCTCCCTTCTGCTTTGACCGCTGGACTTTCTGGAGAGCCCACTTCCTCTTTTGAGTCAGCAGAGTCACTGAGTTCAATTTGCTGCAAACTCATTCATTCCTAGGAAGAACTCTGAGTCTACAAGCAGTTTCTCCTCCTTTCATCTTGAGAGAAAATATTTCAGATATAATATATACATTTTCAATGTCCATATTTAATATTCCTATCAAGCCATTTTTTCATATTTATAAGGTCACATTTGTTCTTTATGTTAAATGGTGCAGCTTTCAGAGTAAGGAGACTCAAACAACTTCTCAAAGAGGGAATTCCTCACTGTGTGGTAGAAGAGTTTACTCAGCTTCAGTACTTACTCTTTGCACCATAGACAGTGATTCCACCTTCCAAATACTGTCCCACAAATGGATAGTCTACCCCTCTTCCTGGACAGCCCTGGGACCAGGGGACATGCTAGTCATTCTCCTCTGTGTTCTGCATCAATGTCCTTGTAAAGTTGTACAAACCAGGCTTTACAGCATAAACCAGGTATTTCAGCAGAAGGGGGACTATACAGGAAAAATATACCAGCATCTGTCAGTAGCAGTGAATGTATACAACAAACATCATAAAGTTGGGAAAAGGACTTCCAAACAACCCTCAGCAAGCTTGTCTAACTACTCTGACCTTAAAATGCCAAAGTATACTGCAATAAATGGGAGAGCAACATATCAAATGCTGTCACTACTTGCTGTTCCATTCTAGAATTCCACTACCTTGTTGTTGAAACCTCCAATGAGATGTGCTACAGTAAATCTGCCTTTCACTAATCAAGACGGAAAGCTTTTCTTTCTCAATTAGGTCCAATTGCACAGACGAAGCAGTGCATCTGTTTCCCTTTCAAGACGGCTCACCCAGGGGATGGTGGAGCTTTACTGATATAACGGCTAGATGGTTTGTCATATATCTTCTCTCACAGAGTGTCTCTGCCATCTTTTATCAGTGGTTACCCAGAACTTCCCTTTTTGTGATGATGCTGACCCAGGACTGCTGCCATAAGCATTCAGACTCCACTTGCTGCCTGCAGGGACTTCTGAGGAGAGTTTATCAAGACTGCTGAGCCCAGTGCTTTTACATTGAAGTGGCTCCCACTTGCAATTATTACTGTGTGTGGTAAGCCCACACCCACACGTACATGAGGCCAGCTCCCCACAAGAGTGCCATGTAGAGCAGTAGCAACCCATCTTTTTCCAGTTAGAAAGTAGAATTGCTTTTGTGCAGTTGAAGAACTGATCTGATAAGAAATGAACCTGGCAGATTTGAGGTGATAGCAAATACTTTTATGTGACTACCACAGTAAGGCATTGAAGGGGTTACATAAGGCATCCGTGCGCCACTTAGAAATGTCCGCAAAGCAATAAACAAACAGACCAATAGACATACAAGTTTCACTTGATTCCCAACTTACAGTATAAAGAGCCTGCAGTCGTCAGACCCTGACTTTCAGAACACTGACACGTCTACCTTGGATGATGTTAAAGCATAAAATTTTATTATGGGCATATTATATTTTGTAATTCTCAGTGACTCATACAAAAGCAATTCTTTCTGAAATGACCAGAAAAACAGGCATTTAAAAGAGGTGACATTAGAGGAAATGTTTAATTTCATTGCCTTTGAGGCTCTTTGAAGGATGGAAGGCAAGATTGTGCAATGACTGGGAATGTGGGTGGGGACACAGAGGGGGTAGATAGATCTCAAAAACCAGCTCTGCGTCTTCCTAGCTGTGGGACCTGGGCAAGTTACTTAACCTCTCCGAACTAGTGCCATTGGGTGTTAATAGGACAGCTACCTTTCTGGGTTGTAAAAAGCTTGTGCAGATGCTGTGCAGAAATGGTGTGCCATGAATATGAGGCTTTGTCATCATTATCCATAGTATACCGTGGTTTTTATCATTGTGAGTTTCCAAAGAATTCCGCAATGACTGTAATGAGGTAGTCTGTCTCACACCTTGGAGTATCACCTCTACCTCTTTGCATTTCTTTATTCCACACTGTGTTTGTATTTTTGCCATAGGAAGCAAAGATGGTGAAGAAATAACTAGTGTTCCTTCTAAAGAGAAATGCCAGCTGTGCCCTGTAACAACAGGAATGTGCACAGCCTACTTTGTGGAGGCTATTGACAAGACTCCATTCAGAGCAATGGTGATGGGGGTGACTATTCCAAAGCTGTGTCTTTTTCTTTTCTACACTTCCTTCTATACTGTCCTAGTGGATGTTCCGCTTCACTTCAGCTTTCTTTTTGGCCCTGAGACATCTATCAGCATAGCCCATATGCATATCTGCCCTCCTAAGCATGTCCCAGCAATAACCTCTCTCCAGTCCTCTTTAAAACACTACCTTCTTCTGGTTTACTCAGGTGACAAGCTTGCTAAGTCTAATAAACTAATCTAGTATACATACACAGCTCCTGATAGATTAATGCATTACCATACTGGAGATACTGACAATTTTTTAAAGACTCTCTGAAGCAAAATGTAATAATCTAAATGAATTACTTTCTCTCCTTAGAATTCTAGATATTTAAGCAGGTCCATAGAGAGATTAAGGGAGCATTCTGAAGCAGGGTGCTTTTGAAGGCATCTCAAGTTGTAATACAAAGGCAACAACCTGTTTTCATACTGTGGCATCAGTCCCTCGAAAGGAGACAGTTGTTTCTGTGGAATGTTAAAGAGAAGTAGGCCATTACATGCTTAATTAAAGATTCAATCCTTTTAATCCAGCAGAAATGTGATCCCCAACTGAGCAGAAACGTGGGCTTCAGAGAATAAGCATATGGGGCTTTTTGTCTGTTGTCGTCAGGTTTTGTTGTTTTCCTAGAGAAAAGCATCAGGACAAATCTTTGTATTACAGGGCTGATGCGTCCTCATGCCATTGGCCTCTGGGGGTGGGCTCTGAGGTGGTCTCTCTCTCGCCCAAAAGGAGAGGTCTGGTTCCATCACACCCAGAGCACTATGTCATATGCATTCAACTTGCTGAGAAAAGAACGCACTAGGATTATGGATGCCATTTTAAATGAATGTGGCTCCCTCTTCTGGTGGAACGTCAGAATCAATAATAAAATCATCTAAAAGGAAAACAGGCGCTTAATTTCCTCCTCTCCCAGCTCCAGAAATACATGTCAACACAGCACTCCTAACGAGTGGACCAGACAACAATAGAACCACCATAGTTCTCACATATTCTGCAACCAAGGCTAAGTGGTAAAAAGATCTACAACGGAGACACAGCAACAAGAGGAGAGAGAGAGAAAAAATGAACTTTCGATGGCTGAATCTCTTAAAACTAAGCCATTCCTATAAATATGTATGTGGATATAGAGAATGAAAAACTAAATACTACTTTGAAAAATTACTATTAACAGAATTCTTCTGGGGAGAAAGTTAATAATGGTAACATGCCAAAATGCCTATTTGACGCCTTGATTTTTAACGAAGTCCAATCTACAACATTAAAAGTATCTTCCATCACACTTCAGTAAGTGCTATGAATACCTAGACACTTTGAAAACACTTTTGTTCACTAGAAATAACAACTTGAGCCCCAACTATATACCTATTTATCATTAATTTTAAAAAGTAGATAAGAATGGTGTAAAATATCTATACTTAAATAAATCGCAACAGCAAGACAAAATTCTGCATTGATGATGCACTATGTTGCTTCCTAATAAATCCTAATAGGCTGAGGATTATAGGGTCCTGAGAAATAAACACGGAGAACAAAACAAATAACCCAAATAGAAGAGCCCAGTTAGACTCCCACATTTTGTGTCTTAACACTTCATTGATTGCTAAATTATATTCACTCCTGAATGACCCCAATGTTTCTGCATCACAAGTCCTGCCACTTGCTAGAGGCTACAACCCAGATTTATCATGGTTTTTTTTTTTTTTTTTTGAGACAGAGCTTTGCTCTTGTTGCCCAGACTGGTGTACAATGGCACGACTTTGGCTCACTGCAATGTCTGCCACTCGGGTTTAAGCAATTCTCCTCTCTCAGCCTCCCGAGTAGCTGAGATTATAGGCACATGCTACCATGCCTGGCTAATTTTTGTATTTTTAGTAGAGATGGGGTTTCATCATATTGGTCAGGTTGCTTGAACTCCTGACCTCAGGTGATCCATCTGCCTCAGCCTCACAACGTGCTGGGATTACAGGTGTGAGCCACCGTATCTGACTATCGTATCTTTATAGAAGGCTTTTGGTGCTGGAAGCAATGCATTGTGCTGCCAGGCAGAAGGATCAGGTTCAGGAGCACTGAGGGCTGCACCCTCAAGCCAGGGGCAACCAGCAAAGACTCGGGTGAGACTGTTTGATCTCTGAGGAGGACCTGTCTCCCCACTCCTATGAAGATTACTAAGTAAAGTCTTTAGATTTGGGGATAGCAGGAGGTTGGGGTGGGATATTGCCAAAGACAACTTGGTACTGGTCATATTTCCTTTTTTTTTCATGTATAGTAGATTGCAACTCTGGGGGGAACTGGAAGAAAGAAAATGGTTATGGAAATACTGAATATCATTCATATGGACAAAAGTCTCTCCTTGACTGAACTCCACTCAGGTTATTTTGAACTTTTATCAATGAAGACCTGACTTGTGAACTTTCATGTTCATCGCTCCTTGTTTTTAGCAAGAATCCTGCTATCAGTTTATACAGAATCCCCCACCCTACAAATCTGATCATTTTCCACCATCCCCCAGGTGATGTCTGATCACCTGGCCTGTCTTAGGCAAGAATCTTAATTGGCTGGTTTACCAGAATCCCCTCTTACCACTCACTGGTCCCCCTAACCCTGGCTCCTTTGCCATCAATTCCCACTTTTCCTTGTTATATTCAGAATCGAGTCTGAATTGAGTTCTAGACAGAAGCCTCTCGCTCCCATTGCAATACTCTTGAATAAAATCTGATTTTACTATTTTAACCATGGTCTAGCTCTGGCTTTCTCTGACAATATCCACATACAACAGATTTACCAAAAGTCTGAACACTAGGGTAGCTATAAACAAGAGATATACAAGACATTTGAAAATCAGGAGGGGGGATAAACAGAATGGAGAGAAGATAGAAAAATATATACTTTTCCCCCAGTAATTAAAAACATAATTAACCCTGGTACAATACCATTTACTGAATTAAAGTGTCTGTTTGAATTTCATCAATTTTTCTACTAATATCCTATCTCTGCTCCAGCATCCTATCCAGAATCCCATATGGCATTTGTGACCATGTCGCCTTAGTCTCTTCTAAGCTGTAGCAGTTGCTAAGTCTTTCCTTGACTTTTGTGACCTTAATAAAATACCCTACAATTTGGATTTTACTGATCTTTCTCATTCTTGAAGTGAACTTATGCATTTTAGACAAGTACACTACAAGAAAAACATTAGTGCACCTTATAAAGAAGTTCATGGTGCCACTAGGTCATAATACAGGGGATGTTTATCTTGATGACTTAGCTGAGGTAGGTTCTTCCAGGTCTCTCTGCTGTGAAGTTATTATCTTCTCCTTGTATTTAATATATATCATGGGAGAGAAAATTTGAGACTAGACAAATTCTATTTTTCCTTATACCTTCACCCGCTCATTTTAGCATCCATCATTATGGACTCATGGAAATTTATTTTATTCTATAGGCTAAAATCCAATACTGAGGTGACTTACATTATTTATTTTGTGGCTCAAATTATTACAGCTTTGGAATAAAAGCTCCTTTCAGGTTGCATTCTGTGTCCTTTCAAGAAATCCCTATCTGTTTGGGAGGCATTTCCTTATTCTCAGGCACAACAAAATATTCCAGGTAACATTTGTTATTTTCCCTGCTCCAGCTTTGGAATCAACCATTTCTCCAAAGTGTCCCAGTTCATTTTACTCCATGAGAATGGTGTTTAGAAACCAGAGTGGTCTCTAGCTTTACTCTCTGTAACATGTAATCTTATGCGTGTTTATTTCTACACCATTGCAGGTGTATCATCAGGGTATATCCCTAGAGTGAGACTGCTAAGTCCAAAGGCATATGTAATCTTGTTAGATGTGAGATTCTTCTCCCTACAGAAGAATTATACCAGTTTGCATTAAGACCAGCAATGTATGAGTATCTTTTTTCCCACAATACCGCTAACAGAATATGTTATGATATTATTTGCCAGTCTGATAAGTGGTATCTCTGTGGTTTTTAAATTTACAATTATCTAACTACTGAACTAGAACATATTTTTCATATGCCCACGGGTCATCTGTATATTGTTTTTGTGAATCATATGTGCATATCTCCTTCCCATTTTTAATTGGGTTTTTCTACTGAATCCTTGATCTTCAGATTTTAAGGATTTAATATCATAGGCATATTAACCCTTTCTTGTGATACATATTGCAAATACCCATTTTTTGGCCCTAGTTTGCCAGTTGCATTTTGACTTTATAGTATTTTTTCATGCAGTTTTAAATTTTTATGTAAAATATATTGGTCTTTTGCTACATCTGGATTTGAGTCATAATTAGAACATTTTTTTGCTGTACTAGGGTTAGAGAGGAATCCCGCTATGTTTTCTTTGGAATTCTGTCTTTTCTTCTAGTACTTAGTTTCATTTATTGTTCTTCACAATAATTTGAAGTAACAGTAATTTTTGGTGGTGATTTCAAAGCTGTCAGGTTTATCCAAAACTTTCTGAGAACTGCTTCAATATCTGTACTCCTACTTAGACCAAGGCTAATTCCAATAACATACATTTCATTTGGAGTCACTAGTAAGAAGGAACGATTTGATTGAAGAATTACAATCCTGTCTCTTCTGTTCCATGTCTGCCTCCGTCTCTTCCTCTCTCGCCCCACAGATGGAAAGCTAGAACTCAAATGATAAGCCTAATTGGGTTAGAAGCCACCATGGAATAATTCCTGACAGCCCATTCTTTATTTGAAGGTACACTCGCAGCTCCATATACCAACCTTCATTGTGAAGGATGAAGGCCAGTGACCATGGTAAATCCATTCATAGGACTTGCTTCCCCATTATTAGCACCATCTGAGTCTGTTAAAAATCTTAACTAGGAGTTTAATTTCTCTACAGAGGGCTTTAAATTAATTAGCGATGTACATGCTAACAAAGAGCCTGATGCATCCATAAATCAATCCGGGGTAGAAGGAGTACTCGGGGAGGATCGTCTATTCAGTGGAGACCTCATATCCAGCATCCCTGTTGGGCTCCCAACAAAAGGGTGCAGGTGTGGAATAGGCCACTGTGACACGGAAGCCCCAATAATTATTTTGCATCACTTAAGCCACAGCAGGTAATATGGCAAATCAAAGTCACAGGCACTCACCAAGTGAAACCCATGTTACCATGAAAAGCCGCATCATATCACTTTAACCTCTATAAATGAATTGCCATAACACCCATGATTTATTTTATACTAAGTCTAAGAATTAAAAGGTCATTGATCAAATGATCTCCTTTTCCCCCTTTTGTTAAGAATAGAAAGTAACAGATGGAACCACTTTTTTTTAAAATGTGCTGAACATCATTTAGAACAGTCTCTGAAATTGCTGGTGTCTTTTATTAAATATACTTGCTTTCAGGTTCGTGCTTACATACAATTGTGTTCTTTGGCTAGAATGTTAGTCATATTCCTTTAGTTAAACACAGCACTTACATTTTGAAATCCACTTTAAAATTACATAACAACAACTCCCAATTTTCAAACACTTCCATGTGCTAGTAATCTGGTTTCTTTTCCAGTCTTTGATTAGCAAACACCTGATGAACAAAAGCAACCATGGACTCCTTTTAAAATAATTTTGTATTTTATTTACCATAATATCATCTATACCTATATGAGAATCATGAGCATATGTGAATGAAACAAAGCTTTTTAAAAACATCATAAACAATGCCTGGTTTAAGTGTGGTTAGTCTCTTTGCAGCAGCTCTCTTACAGAAATTTCTTTGTCCATCTAAACTATTCAGACTCCACACCACTTCTCCAACTTTAGGGTTCTATAGTCCATATGCTAGAAAAGCAAAGACATTTAATTCTATATAGGGAATGTTCTACAATTAATCTCTCTTTAAGCTTATGATATTACTAACCCCTCACTAATAAACTTAAGAAATCAGCTATTTTAAAATACAAAGCTAAAACAATCTCATGATGATGTCTCAAAAGTTACTGATTTAAGCTAAATAATCCAGGTGGCAGATGTTCAAGTTTAGAAATACTGGAGTCAACACTCTAAGAATTTTAGTGACATAGGAGGTTTTTTTCCTATATATACTCAAGAAACTTCGGTAAAATGCATGTTTTCCATCTCTCTCTAACCACGATCACAGCTTTGTAAGGCCTACAATGACTCAGGCCCTACAGAGTTCACTGCCATGGCAAGCAAAGGAAAGAAAATGAAAAAAGGAACACTCTCTGCCAAAGAAGAAGGATTTAATTACATTCCCTTTACTGAAGGTCCCAGACCAAACCATGAAGATGAATGCAGGGGTGTGTGGAGGGGATCCAGAATGCACTGTCCAAGACATTCATTGGAAGTGAAGTTTGAAGTCCCCCACACCTTCACTTTACCCTCTTAAACCACACAGATGGTCTCAGAATGCAAGCATAGATTAGTGCCAGCCATGTTAAAGAATCCTCATGCCACATTCTGACTTAAGTTATCACCCCAACTGTCTGGCTTTTGCAGTTTTACATACTGCAAGTTTGTAAAACTGCAGTCTACATCTGAGGTCTCCACTCCTACACCCGATATTTTCTAGTCTAGACTTCCATACTTGTGAGGCTATCATGAGGCACTGCAACACACCCATGGGAGTTGTATCAGGGAAGGCCATGAAGGGAGTCAGGACTTCCATCACTGCCAGGTGGTAATGAGCCCCGCTGATCCCCACAATGTAAGTGGAGAACACCCAGGAAGTCTGGACTTCCACCTATACCCAGCAGTAAAGAAGAATCACCCCATCCCCAACAATTCCCCACTGGGGTGGTGTAAGAGGAGGCCTGGTGGAGAGACAGGATTTTACCAATGCTCAGTGGTAAAGAGGTTGCCTACCCCTTCTGTCAATGGAGGTCAAGTGGTCGACAATAGCAAGGTACTCCTTCCCCTCCCAATGGGGTGTAGGGTAGCTGTGAAAGCCCAGTAGGGAGTCAGAACTCCCACCCCTGCCCAGTACAAGTCCCCTCTTGGTGTCAATGGAGGCTGATAAAGAACATGAACTAGTTTCTCAAACTGGAAGTAATAAGGCAGATCCTCCCTTTTCTTCTATTGGAGATGTAGCAATGGACACCAGGCAGAGCAGAAGGTTTAAATAAGCACCAGGGCTGGGCACAGTGGCTCATGCCTGTAATCCCAGCACTTTGGGAGGCCAAGCACGTGGACTGCTTTGAGGTCATGAGTTTGAGACCAGCCTGGCCAACATGACGAAATCCTGTCTCTACAAAAAAAAAAAAAATATATATACACACACACACGTATATGTGTGTGTGTGTGTGTGTGTGTGTGTGTATATATAAAATTACCTATATATATATAATCCAGATGTGGTTGTGGTGGGACACGCCTGTAGTCTCAGCTACTCGGGAGGCTGAGGCCAGAGAATCACTTGAACTCAGGAGGTGGAAGTCGCAATGAGCTGAGATCGGGCCACTGCAATCCAGTGATCTTGGCTCACTGAAGCCTCAAGTTCCCTGGGCTTAGGTGATCCTCCCCACTGCAGTCTCCCTAGTAGCTATAGACTACAAACACACACTACCACACCTGCCTAATTTTGTATTTTTTGTAGAGGCACAGTTTCACGGTTACCAAGTCTTGTCTTGAAGTCCTGAGCTCAAGCCATCCATCTGCCTTGGCCTCCCAAAGTGTTGGGATTACAGATGTGAGCCACCATGCCTGGCCAGAATGGTTAAATAAAGTTTTCTAAATAAAAATAAAGAAATGATAAAGAAGGAATCAACTCAAAACAGATTAAAGATATAAATATAAGATCTGAAACCACAACACTCCTAGAAGAAAATACAGGGGAAAAGTTCCTTGATACTGGTCTGGCAACAATGTTTTTAATATCAGGCAACAAAAGCAAACAAGTGAGACCATATCAAACTGAAAAGCTTCTGCACAGTAAAGGAAACAATCAGCAAAATTAAAAGGTGGCCTAAGGACTGGGAGAAAATATTTGCAAACCATAGATCTAATAAGGGATTAAAATCCAAATTATATAAGGAACTCATAATTCTGTAACTAATAAACTTTAAAATAGGCAAAGGACCTGAATAGATATTCTTCCACAGACAGGTATATGAAAAGGTACTCAATATCAGTAATCAACAGAGAAATACAAATCAAAATCTCACTGATTTATCATCTCATGCCTGTTGGAATTTCTATGATAAAAAAGACAAGAGACAAGTGTTGGCAAGGATGTGGAGAAAAGGGAGTCTTGTATATTGGTGGTGGAAATGTAAATTTATTACAGTCATTATGGAAAACAGTACAGAAGTTCCTCAAGAGAGTAAAAGCATTAAAAACTGGCTAGCCATATGCAGAAAACAGAAACTGTACCATTCCTTACACCTTATACAAAAATTAACTCAAGATGAATTAAGCGTAAACCTAAACCATAAAAACTCTGGAAGAAAACCTAAGGCAATACCATTCAAGACATAGGCACAGGCAAAGACTTCATGACTAAAACACCAAAAGCAATTGAAACAAAAGCCAAAATTACAAATGGAATCTAACTAAACAAAAGAGCTTCTGCTCAGCAAAAGAAACTATCATCGGAGTGAATAGGCAACCTATAGAATGGGAGAAAAAAAAATGCAACATATCCATCTGACAAAGGTCAATATCCAGAATCTACAAAGACCTTAAACAAATTTACAAGAAAAAAAACAACCCCATGAAAAAGTGGGCAAAGGATATGAACAGACACTTCTCAAAAGAAGACATTTATGCAGTCAACAAACATGTGAAAGAAATCTCATTATCACTAGTCATTAGAGAAATGCAAGTCAAAACCACAATGAGATACCATCTCACATTAGTTAGAATGGTGATCATTAAAAAGTCAGAAAACAACAGATGCTGGTGAGGATGCAGAGAAATAGTAATGCTTTTACACTCTTGGTGGGTGTGTAAATTAGCTCAACTACTGTGGAAGACAGTGTGGCAATTCCTCAAGGATCTAGAACCAGAAATACCATTTGACCCAGCAATCCCATTACTGGATATATGCCCAAAGAATTATAAATCATTCTACTATAAAGACACATACACACATGTTTACTGCAGCACTGTTCACAATAACAAAGACTTGGAACCAACCCAAATGTCCATTAATGACAGACTGGATAACAAAAATGTGGCACATAAACACCATGGAATACTATGCAGCCATAAAAAAGAATGAAATTCATGTCCTCTGCAGGGACATGGATGAAACTGGAAACCATCACCCTCAGAAAACTAACGCAGGAACAGAAAACCAAGCACCACATGTTCTCACTCATAAGTGGGAGTTGAACAATGAGAACCTATGGATACAGGGAGGGGACCATCACACACCAGGACCTGTAGGGGGGTAGGGGCAAGGGAAGGGAGAGCATTAGGGCAAATACCTAATGTAGGTGGGGCTTAAAATCTAGATGACAGGTTGATAGGGGCAGCAAAGCACCATGACACATGTATATCTACGTAACAAACCTGCAAGTTCAGCATGTTTCCCAGAACTTAAAGTAAAATTTAAAAATAAATAAATAGGGCCAGGCGCAGTGGCTCACGCCTGTAATCCCAGCACTTTGGGAGGCTGAGACGGGTGGATCACAAGGTCAAGAGATGGAGACCATCCTGGTCAACATGGTGAAACCCTGTCTCTACTAAAAATATAAAAAATTAGCTGGGCATGGTAGTGCATGCCTGTAATCCCAGCTACTCAGGAGGCTGAGGTAGGAGAATTGCCTGAACCCAGGAGGTGGAGGTTGCGGTGATCCAAGATAGCGCCATTGCACTCCAGCCTGGGTAACAAGAGCGAAACTCCATCTCAAAATAAATAAATAAATAAATGTGAAAAATAAAATAAAAAATTCCTTTACATAGAAAAAAGAAAGAGTAAAAATAGAATTACCATATGACCAAGCAATCTCTCTGCTGGGTATATAGCCAAAGGAAATAAAATCAGCACCTGATAGAGATATCTGCACTCCCATGCTCATTGCAGAATTATTCCCAATAGCTAAGATGTGGAAATACTTTCCATTGACAATAGATAAATCAGTGATATACACACACATACACACAGACAAAATGGAATATTATTAAGTCTTATAAAAGAACAAGACACTGCCATTTTCAACAACATTGATGAAGGACATTATGCTAAGTGAAATAGGCCAGACACAGGAAGAAAAGTATGGCATGGTCTCCCTTATATGTGGCATCTTTAAGAAGTCAAATGCATAGAAACAGAGAGTAGAATAGTGGTTACCAGAGGTGGAGAGAGGATGAAAATGGGGAGAAACGGGTCAAAGGGTACCAGCAAGCAGTATACAGGATGAATAGGTCTAGAGACCTAATGTACAGTGTGAGGACTATAGTTGATAATATATTAAACACTGAAAATTTGCTAACAGAGTACATTTTAGATGTACCACAAGCACACAACAAAAGATAATGATGTGAGGAGATGTATATATTTCTTTGCTTCAGTGCAGTAACCATTTCACTGTGTATATATCAAGACATTCTTTTGTATCCCTTAGGAATATACAATTAAAACCTATGTTGCTTATTTACACACATACACACTCAAGAAGGAATCTTGGACTATCAGGAAGGAAGAAAGAACATGATAAGAAAAAATATAAATTAATATAATAGGCTTCCATTCATGAGTTTCTAAATTATGTTTCACAGTTGAAGCAAAAATAGCACTGTGTGATACAGTTCTAAATACGTGTCAAGGAAACTTTCAAGAAATTTACATTATAAGCAGGAGAGGTAAAAGGGACAAAGATTTCTGTACTTCACTTGAACTGGTAAAATGATGACACTGATATACTGCTAAGTCATGTATATATAATGTAATAAAGGATCCACTAGAAAAGCTATATAAAGTGATACACTTAAAAACACTATAAATAAATCAAAACAGAATCCTAAAACATGTTTACATGCAAGGGAAAAAAAGCACAAAAATGAACAATGGAAAGATAAATAGACAGTGATAAATAAAACAACAGACTTGAATTGTCAAACATCAACAATTCCACTGAAAGTAAATGATCTAAACGTGCTAATTAAAATCATATTCATTTGAGAGGCTGAGCTGGATAGGTCATTTGAGCCCAGGTGTTCAAGGCCAACCTTGGTAACATGATGAATCCCCATCTCTACAAAAAATACATACATATGTATGTATACATACATATATATGCCAGGCATGGTGGTGTGTGCTGTCGTCTTAGCTACTTGGGAGGCTGGGGTGAAAGAATTGCTTGATCTTGGAAGGCAGAGGTTGCAGTGAGCTGAGATACAGCACTACATTCTAGCCTGGGTAACAGAGTGAGACTGTGTCTCAAAATAATAAATAAAAATGAAAAATAAAGACAGATTTTTACAGTGGATTTGAAAGCATGCCAGACAAAAATATGTGCTATCTCCAAAAACCTCACTTAAAATAGTATAATGATATAGGTAGGGTTAAAAGTAAAAGAATGAAAAAAATATATCATGCTAACATTACTCCAAAGAAAGCTAGAGTGGCTATATTAATATCAGATAGACTTCAGAGCAAATAAAGTGATTATATAGGTACATCACATAATTACAAAATGGTCCATTCACCAAGAAGACATAGTAATCATAAATGTGTACCAAACAAGAGCTGGAAAATATGTGAAGTGGAACCTGACAGAACTGAAAGGAGTAGTAGACAAATTCACAATTATACTTGTAGAATTCATCTCTCTTCTCTCAACAATTGATAGACCACCTTCAAAGAAAATCAGCAGGATACTCAACAATAGCATCAACCAACAAATAGGTTCTAATCAACATTTATGGAACACTCCACCCAATATAATTAATACAAAATACATTAAAAAACACAATGCACAATCTTTTCCAAATGCACAGGGAATATCTGCCAAAATAGACCATATCCTGAGCCATAAAAACCTTGGCAAATATTAAAAATTTGAAATCATACAGATTGTGTTCTCCAGCCACAATGCAATTAAACTTGAAATCAGAAACAAGCAACCAACAAAATATCCAAACGCTTGAAACCAAACACCACACTTCTAAATAATTTATGTGTCAAAGAAGTCTCAAGTGAAATAAAAAATACTCTGGACTGAATAAAAATGAATATATGACATATCAGAATTTGTGGGACACAGCCAAAGCAATGCCATGAGGGAAACTTATAGCACTAGATTCATATATCGGAACAGAAGTGTCAAATCAGTAATGTAAGTTCCCAACTCAAAAATCGAAAAAGAACAACATAAATCCAAAGATGTAGAAGAAAGAAATGAATAAATATGAGTAGAAATCAATGAATTCAGAAACAAAAGCAATAAAGAAAATAAATAAAAGAGCAGATTCTTAAAAAGATCAATCAAGTTGACACATTTCTAGCAAGGCTGCAAAGGAAAGGAGAGAAAAGATACAAATTACCAACAGCAGAAGAAAACAGGAGCTATCACCACAGACACAGCAGACATCAAAAGGATAGTAAGAAAACAGTAGGCTGATTCATCATATGCAAGTCTATAAATATGATCCACCAAATAAACAGAACCAAAGACAAAAATGACATGATTATCTCAATAGATGCAGAGGAGGCCTTTGACAAAATTTGACAGTCCTTTATGCTAAAAACTCTCAATAAACTAGGTATCAAAGGAATGTATCTCAAAATAATAAAAGCTATTTACGACAAACCTACAGCCAATATATTGAATGCGCAAAAACTGTCTCTATTTGCAGACAACATGATTGTATATTTAGAAGACCCCATTGTATCAGCCCAAAATCTCCTGAAACTGATAAGCAACTTCACCGGTCTCAGAATATAAAATCAATGTGCAGAAATCACAAGCATTCCTATACAATAACAGACTAACAGAGATCCAAATCATGACTGAACTGCCATTCATGACTGCAATAAAGAGACTAAAATACATAGGAATACAACTAACAGAGGACGTAAAGGACCTCTTCAAGGAGAACTACAAACCACTGCTCAACGAAATAAGAGAGGACACAAACAGATGGAGAAACATTCCATGTTCGTGGTTAGGAAGAATCAATATTGTGAAAATGGCCATACTGCCCAAAGTAATTTATAGATTCAATGTTATCCCCATCAAGCTACCTATGACCTTAGTCACAAAACTGGAAAAAACAACCTTAAACTTTATATGGAACAAAAAGAGAGCACACATAGCCGTGACAATTCTAAGCAAAAAGAACAAAGTGGGAGGCATCACACTACTGGACTTCAAACTATACTACAAGGCTATAGTAATAGCATGGTACTGGTACCAAAACAGAGATATAGACCAATGGAACAGAACAGAGGCCTTGCAGGCAACATCACACATCTGCAACCATCTGATCTTTGACAAACCTGACAAAAACAAGCAATGGTGAAAGGATTCCCTGTTTAATAAATGGTGTTGGGAAAACTGGCTAGCCATGTGCAGAAAGCAGAAACTGGGCCCCTTCCTGACACCTTATACTAAAATTAACTCCAAATGGATTAAAGACTTAAACATAAGACCTAACACCATAAGAACCCTAGAAGAAAACGTAGGCAAAACCATTCAGGACATAGGCATAGACAAGGACTTCATGACTAAAACACCAAAAGCATTGGCAACAAAAGCCAAAATAGACAAATGGGACCTAATTAAACTCCAGAGCTTCTGTACAGCAAAAGAAATTATCATTAGAGTGAACCAGCAACCAACAGAATAGGAAAAAATTTTGCAATCTACCCATCTGACAAAGGGCTAACATCCAGAATTGACAAAGAACTAAAACAGATTTACAAGAAAAAAAAAAAACAAACTAACCCATTCAAAAGTGGGCAAAGTATATGAACAGACACTTTTCAAGAGAAGACATATATGAGGCCAACAAACATGAAAAAATGCTTATCATCACTGGTCATTAGGGAAATGCAAATCAAAACCACATTGAGATACCATCTCATGACAGTTAGCATGGCGATCATTAAAAAATCTGGAGACAACGGATGCTGGAGAGGATGTGGGGAAATAGGAATGCTTTTACACTCTTGGTGGGAGTGTAAATTAGTTCAACCATTATAGAAGACAGTGTGGCACTTCCTTAAGGACCCAGAAACCGAAATTCCATTTGACCCAGCAATCCCATTACTGAGTATATATCCAAAGGATCATAAAACATACTATTATAAAGACACATGCACGGGAAGGTTCATTGCAGCACTGTTTACAATAGCAAAGACCTGGAACCAGCCCAAATGCCCATTGATGATAGACTGGACAAGGAAAATGTGGCATATAAACACCACGGAATACTATGCAGCCATAAAAAACGATGAGTTTGTGTCCTTTGTAGGGACATGGATGAATCTGGAAACCATCATTCTCAGCAAAATGACACAAGAACAGAAAAACACCACATGTTCTCACTCATAGACAGGTGTTGAACAATGAGAACACATGGACACAGGGAAGGGAGCATCACACAGGGGTCTGTTGAGGGGGAATAGGGGAGGGACAGTGGGGTTAGGGAGGTTTGGGAGGGATAATGGGGGAGAAATGCCAGATATATATAGGTGACAGGGGAAAGGAGGCAGCAAACCACATTGCCATGTATGTACCTATGCAACAATCCTGCATGTTTTGCACATGTACCCAAGAACTCAAAGTGCAAATATATATATAATTTTAAAAAAGAAATTGCAAAGACAGAAAAAAAAGAGAGCTACAAATCAACATCCCTAATAAATGTTGATGCAAAAGTCATTACCCATATAATAAGAAATAGAATTTAGTAATACATAAAAAATTATGTGTCATGACCAAGCAGAATTCATCAGAGGGACATGAGAATGGAAAAAAAGATCAGTAATCAACATAATCCATCTATCAACAGTCTAAAAATGTCAACATCAACTAATGCTGGAAAAAGCGTTTGACAAACTTCAGCCCATTCATGATGAAAACTTTCAGAAAAATGGGAATGGAGGGGAACTTCCTTAGCTAAAGAGCACTGACCAAAACAAACAAACAAACAAACAAAACCTCACAATCTACAGTTAAATTGTATCTAATGGTGAATAAAGACTAAATGCTTTCTCCCAAATAATGAGAACAAGATTAGGTTGTCCACTCTCACTAATTTTGTTCAACATAAAGCTGAAAGATCTAGCCAGTGAAATTAGGCAAGAAAGCAAATTGCAGTCATACAGATTAGGAAGCAATAAACTATATATTTTCAGAAGACATTGTTTATATAAATAATCCCAATGAACCTACAAAAATCTCCTAAAACTAATAACTATCTCACAAGATTATAGGATACAAGATTAACACTAAAAAATCTATTGTGTTTCTATATGCTATCAACAAGTATGTGTAAAACAAAATTTATATTTTTATTTTTTATATTTTTTCAACTTTTCTGTTCAATTCGAGGGTACACGTGCAGGTTTTTTACACGGGCACATGTGTGATGCTGAGTTTAAGGTGTGAATGATCCTGTCACCCAAGTAGTGAGCACAGTACCCAACAGGTAGTTCATCAGCCCACTCTCCCTTCCTCCCTGCTCTAGCAGTCCCCAGTGTCTGTCCATTGTTCTCATCTTTACATCCATATGTACTCAAGTTTTAATTCCCACCTATAAGTAAGAACATACCATATTTAGTTTTCTGTTCCTGTGTTAATTAGCTTAGGATAATGCCTCCAGCCCTATTCATGTTGCTTAAAAAAAACAACAGCATGATCTTGTTTATTTTTATGATTGTGTAGTACTCCATGGTGTATACGTACCATATTTTCTTTATCCAATCCACCATTGATGGACACTTAGATTGAGTCCATGTCTTTGTTATTGTGAATAGTGCTCTGATGAACATATGAACGCATGTCTTTTTGGTAGAACAATTTATATTCCTCTGGGTGTATACCCAGTAATCAGATTGCTGGGTTGAATGATAGCCTATGTTCTTTGAGAAATCTCTAAACTGTTTTCCACAGAGACTAAACTAATTTGCATTCCCACCAATAGTGTATAAGTGTTCCCTTTTTTCAACAGCCTTTCCAATATCTGCTATTTTTTTACTTTTTGAGAGTAGCCATTCTGACTGGTGTGAGACATTATTTTATTGTGGTTTTGATTTGCATTTCTCTGATGATTAGTGATATTGAACAATTTTTTTCATGTTTGTTGACTGCTTCCATGTATTTTTTTGAGAAGTGTCTATTCATATCCATTGCCCACTTTTTAGTGGGTTTGTTGTTCATTAATTTGTTTATGTTTCTTATAGATTCTGGACATTAGACCTACATCATATTCATACTTTGCAAATATTTTCTCCCAATGTACAGGTTTGTCGGTTTACTCTGTTGAAAGTTTATTTTGCTATGCAGAATATGCCATGCTATTTCATCCATTTTGAGTTAATTTTTGTATAGGATGAGAGGTAGGGGTCCAATTTCATTCCTCTGCATATGGCAAGCCAGCTATCCCAGCACTATGTATCAAATATAGAGTCCTTTCTCCATTGCTTATTATTGTCAACTTTGTCAAAGTTCAGATGGTTGTAGGTATGCAGCTTTATTTCCGTGTTTTCAATTCTGTTCCATTGGTCTATGTGTCTGCTTTTGCACCAGTACCATGGTGTTTTGGTTACTGTAGCATTGCAGTATATTTTGAAGTTGGGTAATGTAATACCTCCAGCTTTGTTTCTTTTTGCTCTAGAATTGCTTTGACTATTTAGGTCTTTTTTGGTTCCATATAAATTTTAGAATAGATTTTTCTATTTCTGTGAAAAATGACATTGGTATTTTGATAGAAATAACACAGAACTTGTACATTGCTTTGGGAAATATGGCCATTGTAATAATATTGGTTCTTCTGATCCATGAGTATGAAATACTTCTCCGTACATTTGTGTGATCTCTGATTTCTTTCATCAGTGTTTTATAGTTCTCCATTAGTAATCTTTTACCTCCTTAGTTAGCTCTATTCCTTGATACTTCATGTTTTATGGCTATTTTGTAAATGGGATTGTGTTCTTGATTTGGTTCTCTGCTAGAACATTATTAGTGTAAATAAATGCTACCAATTTTTGTACATTGATTTTATATCCTGAAACTCTACTGATGTCATTTATCAGTTCTGAGAGCCTATTGGCAGAGTCTTTAGGGCTTTCTAGGTATAGAATCATACCATCCGTGAAGAGAGAAAGTTTGACTTCTTCTTTTCCTATTTAGATACATTTTTATTTCTTTCTTTTGTCTAATTGCTCTGGCTAGGACTTCCAGTCCTATATTGAATATGAGTGGTGAGAGTAAACATCCTTGTCTTGTTCCAGTTCTCAAGGAGAATGCATCCAGCTCTTTCCTGTTCAGTATGATGTTGGCTGTAGGTTTGTCATAAATGGCTATTATTATATTGAGTTATATTCCTTTGATGCCTAGTCTGTTGAGGGTGTTTATCATGAAGAGATGTTGGATTTTACTGAAGGCTTTTTAGGTAACTGAGATAATCATATGGTTTTGCTTTTTATATTTTTATGTGGTGAATCATGCTTATTGATTTGCATACATTGAACCAACCTTGCATCCCAGGAATAAAGCCTACTTGATCACAGTGAATTAACTTTTTGATGTGCTGCTGAAATTGGTTTGCTAATATTTTCTTGAGGATTTTTGCATCTATGTTCCTCAGGGATAATGGGCTGTGGTTTTCTGTTTTCATTGTGCCTTTGCAAGGTTTTGGTATCAGGATGATGATGGCTTCAAAGAATGAGTTAGGAACCCCTCCTCCTCAATTTCTTGGAGTAGTTCTTTTTATTCTTATTTTTCTTTCTTTTTGAGACACAGATTCACTCTATCACCCAGGTTGGAATGCACTGGTGCAGTCTCAGCTCACTGCAACCTCCACCTCCTGGGACTACAGACTTGTGCTACCACACCTGGCTAATTTTTGTATTTTTAGTAGGGATGGGGTTTCACCATGTTAGTCAGGATGGTCTTGATCTCCTGACCTTATGATTTGCATGCCTTGGCCTCCCAAAGTGCTGGGATTATACGCATGAGGCACCGTGCCTGGCCTATTTGAAGTAGTTCTAGTAAGACTGGTACCAGTTATTTGTACTACTGGTAGAATTCAGCTATGATTCAATCTGGTCCAGGGCTCCTTTGGGTTGGTAGATTTTTTTTTTTTTTTTTACTGATTTAATTTTGGTGCTTGCTATTGGTCTTTTGAGATTTTCACCTTTTTCTTGGTTCAATCTTGGAAGGCTGTTTCCAGGAATTTATTAATTTCATCTATATTTTCTAAAATGTGTACAGAGAGGTGTACATAATATGCTGAGGATCTTCTGTATTTCTGTGAGATCAACTGTAATGTCATCTGTGTCATTTCTGATTGCACTTGTTTGGATCATATCATTTTTCTTCTTTGCTAATCTAGCTAACAGTCTGTCAAACTTGTTTATTCTTTTGAAGAACTAGCACTTGGTTTCACTGATCTTTTCTATGGATTTTTTTGTATCTTAATTTCATTCAGTTCTTCTCTGATTTTAGTTACGTCTTTTCCTCCGCTAGCTTTGGGTTTGTTCTTTTTTCCTAGTATCCTAGTGCCATGTTAGATTGTTAATTTCTAACTTCTTGATGAAGGTGTTTAACGCTATAAACTTTCCCCTTATCATTGCTTTAGCTGCATCCCAAAGACTTAAGTAAGTTGTGTCTCTATTTTCATTCATTTCAAATAATGTTTTCTGCTTTAACTTTGATTTTCACCCAAGAGTTATTCAGGAGTGGATTAGTTTCTAGGCTTTTGTGTAGTTTTGAGAAATCTTCTTCGTATTGACTTCTATTTTTATTTCACTGTGTTCTGAGAGTGTGCTTGATACAATATTGGTTTTTTAAAATTTATTGATACTTGGAAAGCAGAATTTAAAAGGCAATATTATTTATAATCACTCAAAAAATTAAAATCCAGGCATGCATCTGAAGTCCCAGCTCTGGAAGCTATGATGGGAGGATCCCTTAAACCCAGGAGTTTGAGAACCATCTGGGTAAATGACTGAGACCCCTGTATATAAGTATATAATACATGTTTAGATGTCAAGCCAACAAAACATATATAAGATTGTATGCCAAAATGATACAATGCTAATTAGAGAAATCAAAGATGAGCTAAATAAATGAAGAGACAGGTATATTTATGGATTGGAAGATGTAAAGATGTAAGTTTTTTCCCAAATCGATATTTAAATTTAATGCAATTTCTATAAAAATCCCAGTGAGATGTTTTGTAAATATAGCCAGGATTATTCTAAAATGTGTATGGCAAGGCAAAGCAAAAACTAATGTGAATAATAAAGAATAAAGTGAGATCAATCTACTAAATTTCAAGACTTATTATATTGCTGCAGTAATCATGATCACGTGGTGTTGGTGGAGGGATGGATGTAGATCAATGGGACCCAATAAAGAAACCAGAAATATATCTGCATAAATAAGCCCAACTGATTTTTGACAAAGGTGAAAAAGCAATTCAATGTGGGAAAAACAGTTTTCAAAAAATAGTGGAAAAATTGGCCATTCATAGACAACAAAAAAAATTCAACCTAAGTCTTATACCAAATGTATCATATCTTAAAAGTCTTTTAGAAAATAGGAGAAATTCATTGAGAACTAAACCTGGGCAAACAGTTCCTAGACTTGCTACCAGTAGCACAAATCCATAAAAGAGAAAATGGAAAACCTGGGCATCATCAGAATAAAAACTGTTGTCCTGTGACATATCCATGTTAAGAGGATGTAAATCAGTTACATGCTGGGAGAAAATATTTACATACCACATATACTAACTACCAAGGACTAGTACCTAGACTATATAATGGACTCTCAAAACTCAATGGGAAAAAATACAATTCAATTAGAAAACAGGGAGAAAGGCATGAAGAGACACTTCAAAGATTATACACAGATGACAAAGAAGCACATAACATAAAAGATATTCAATGCCACTCATCATTAGAGTAATGTAAATTAAAACCACAATGAGATATCAATATATAACTACCAGAAAGGCTAACATAAAAAAAGAGTTGTAACACACCAAAGGCTGGTGAGTGAGGATGTGCAGAAACCAAACCACTCATACATTGCTGGTAGGAATGTCAAGTGGTACAGCTGCTCTGGAAAAGTTAAGTAGTTTTTAAAATAACTAATCATGCAACTTAGCACAATGCAATTCCTGGGTATTTATCTCAGAGATATGAAAACTTATGGTCACACAAAAACCTGTACACAAATGTTTACAGTAGTTTTATTCCCAATGGCCCCAAACTGAAAACGACCCAAATGTCCTTCAACAGATAAATGATTTAAAAATTATGGTACATCCATACCATGGAATAGTATTTAGTGATTAAAAAAAGAAATAATACTTGATACATACAACAACTTGAATGATTCTCCAAAGAATTATTCTGAGACAAAAAAGGACAATTCCAAAACATTATATACTACAGGATTCTGATTCCATTTATGTAACATTCTTGAAATGACAACGTGATAGAAATGTGGGAACAGATTAATGGGTGCCAGAGTTACAGAGAGCATGGGGAGAAAGGGAAATGGTTGTGTTTGTGAAAGGACAACATAAGGGATCCACATGATGGTAGAAATCTTTGTGTTTTGACTGCATCGATGTCAACTGATTCCATGTTTTTAGTATAGTTTTGCAAAGTATTACCATTGGGGGAAATTGGGTAAAGGGTCCACTGAGCACTCTCTGTATGATTTTTTACAACTTCATGTAAATGTACAGTAGTTACTTCATAGTAAAAACGTTTGTTAAACAGCTAGAGAAATTATTAATTTTTGCAAGAAGATACTTTCACTTTTCAAGCATCTTAAAATTTAGTGTATCCTAGTGATTGTTATGATTTTATAAAATTTATAAATACAAACCCTAGTTATTCATAGTCTTTGTGTCACTTGGATGTACTTTGTGTTTTGACATAGAAAATTTCTGATTTAATTCCAAAGTATATTTTAAAAGGCTGTTTCTATAAAATACCAATATATTTTAGTAGAAACTTAAGCATATTGATAATTTTTTACATACAAATTGGATCAGTGACTGGGTTATAGTTGCTAAGGGAAACCTGATGGTGATTTTACTGCTTTTAAATTTAATACACAGTTATGCACAAATATACATTTATATGCATAAGTGCATATGCATTTATATACATACACATATACACCCATATATATGATGTTCTCATTAATATGCACTCAGGGAAAAAAAATGACAATTTTTCTAAGGCTTTAAAAAAAAACTAATGAAAGCTAGAGAAAGGTGGCACTAGCTGTCTTTGAAAAGGGTTTAAAAGTGGTTATTCTGTATCTGAAATAACCACTCAGTTAGGCTGGTGTATCTCAGTTTACACATCGTGAAGCAATAAGCATGGATCAGCAAATATTATGTAATTCTATGATTTTTAACCAATGGAAAAAAAACAGATCTTCTTCTGTTCTTGTGTCAGTTTGCTGAGAATGATGGTTTCCAGGTTCATCCATGTCCCTACAAACAACACAAACTCATTGTTTTTGATGGCTGCATAATATTCCATGATGTATATGTGCCACATTTTCCCTGTCCAGTCTATGATCGATGGGCATTTGGGTTAGTTCCAGGTCTTTGCTATTGTAAACTGTACTGCAATGAACATTCGTGTGCATGTGTCCTTATAGTAGAATGATTTATAATCCTTTGGATATATAACCAGTAATGGGATTGCTGGGTCAAATGGAATTTCTATTTCTAGGTCCTTGAGGAATTGCCACACTGTCTTCCATAATGGTTGAATTAATTTACAATACCACCAACAGTGTAATAGTGTTCCTATTTCTCCACATCCTCTCCAGCATCAGTTGTCTCCAGATTTCTTCTCCTTTTTTTTTTTTTTTTTTTTTTTTTTGAGATGGAGTTTTGCTCTTGTTACCCAGGCTGGAGTGCAATGGCACAATCTCGGCTCACTGCAACCTCTGCCCCCTGGGTTCAGGCAATTC
The DNA here is from genome assembly GCF_049354715.1 of Callithrix jacchus. Classification (NCBI taxonomy): domain Eukaryota; kingdom Metazoa; phylum Chordata; class Mammalia; order Primates; family Cebidae; genus Callithrix; species Callithrix jacchus. The sequence continues at coordinate 97,400,246 of NC_133507.1, read as the reverse complement.
TCCTGCCTCAGCCTCCTGAGTAGCTGGGATTAGAGGCATGTGCCACCATGCCCAGCTAATTTTTTGTATTTTTAGTAGAGACGGGGTTTCACCATGTTGACCAGGATGGTCTTGATCTCTTGACCTGTGATTCACTCGCCTCGGCTTCCCAAAGTGCTGGAATTACAGGTGTGAGCCACTGTGCCCGGCCCAGATTTCTTAATGATTGCCATTCTAACTGGCATAAGATGGTATCTCAATGTAGTTTTGATTTGCATTTCTCTAATGACCAGTGTTGATGAGCATTTTTTCATATGTTTGTTGGCCTCATGTATGTCTTCTTTTGTATAGTGTCTGCTCATATTCTTTGCCCACTTTTGAATGGGCTTGTTTGCTTTTTTCTTGTAAATCTGTTTTAGTTCTTTGTAGATTCTGGATATCAGCCCTTTGTCAGATGGGTAGACGGCAAAAATTTTTTCCTATTCTGTTGGTTGCTGATTCACTCTAATGACTATTTCTTTTGCTGTGCAGAAGCTGTGGAGTTTGATTAGGTCCCATTTGTCTATTTTGGCTTTTGTTGCCAATGCTTTCGGTGTTTTGGTCATGAAGTCCTTGCCTACGTCTATGTCCTGAATGGTTTTCCCTAGATTTTCTTCTAGGTTTTTTATGGTGTTAGGTCTTATGTTTAAGTCTTTAATCCATCTGGAGTTAATTTTAGTGTAAGGTGTCAGGAAGGGGTCCAGTTTCTGCTTTCTGCACATGGCTAGCCAGTTTTCCCAACACCATTTATTAAACAGGGAATCCTTTCACCATTGCTTGTTTTTGTGAGGTTTGTCAAAGATCAGATGGGTGTAGATGTGTTGTGTTGCCTCCAAGGCCTCTTCTGTTCCATTGGCCTATATCTCTGTTTTGGTACAAGTACCATGCTGTTTTGATTACTGTAGTCTTGTAGTATAGTTTGAAGTCCAGTATTATGATGCTCCCACTTTGTTCTTTTTGCTTAGTATTGACTTGGCTATGCGGGCTCTCTTTTGGTTCCATATGAAGTTTACGGTGGCTTTTTCCAGTTCTGTGAAGAAGGTCAGTGGTAGCTTGATGGGGATAGTGTTGAATCTGTAAATTACTTTGGGCAGTATGGCCATTTTCACAATATTGATTCTTCCTAACCACGAACATGGAATGTTTCTCCAACTGTTTGTGTCCTGTCTTTGAAATGCATCTTATTCCAGATATATGGTAGAAAATACTTAGCATCAGGAACCCACAAGTCAGTCTCCTGGCTTCCTGACTTCTTGGTTTAATTACATATAGGACAGGCACATCCTTCTCTGTGATCTCACATCTGGCAAGCACAACTGTCATGCCAATGACACTGATGTTACAGTTTTTATTTCTACTATTCCAAGGTGAACTTCTCTCCTGAATTTCTAAGTGTTCCTACTATCTATTCCTGTGTTTCCTATTTCTGGTAATTACACACCTCTTCCTATAATCTTTCATTTTTCTGAAGCTTCAATCTTGCTCACTTTTATACCTAATAGTAAAATTCAAATTTTGTATAACTGAACGTTGGTGGTAATCATGTGAAGTGAATTATTTTAAGGAGAATGTAGGAATATGAATGCATTCACAGACCTAGATAATAAAGAGGTAACTATTATGCTAGATAAAAGAGATTACTAAAGTATAGAGAGATAATAGATAACTGATTGTTCATAGATATGTATGAAAAAATAAATGCTAGCTCCACGGAGTTTAAAGTTTAACACTAGTTAAGTAAAGTTAGCTGTCTACTCACTGAGACTCCTCAGGGCTTCTAATATAAATACATGTAGGTTTAATCACTAATACAAGCATATAAGATGCTGTGTTTCTCTACTTTATTTGAACTGCTGCTTTTCATGCCATATACTGCAGATACTACGAGCCGAAGCTTCATCTCAGAAGCAGTGACCAACGGTAAAAAGCTGCTTCACTTACCTGTGCATGAACTCTGCAGTGTAGACAGAGCTGTGTGCCAGGACAACATGAATGATCAGATGAGCACAAAATCAAGACACTGAGATTATAAGCTCAAATTAGTTTCTTCTAAAAAGCTTTGCTATTGAAATGACACAATTTAAAAGTTTCAGAATATGTAATTATTAGATGGTACAGATTTCCAAGAATTGAGTGAAAGCGCATTTCCAGGATGTCCAGAGAACAAACAAAACCGGAATCATTTGCAGCACAGGCTCCTTGACAACGGAAGGCTCTTCAGAATAAGTGTAAAATCTAGCACACATTTGTCATGCTTTCCTCTTAATTCATTTTGTCTTCCATTCAAGCCACTATCAATCACTAGGCAAAAGGTGTTTGGATGCAAGTTCTCTATAAATACTGAAGGGGATATTTTCCTTGTCTGGGCCCTTGAAGAATGGCAAAGGTAAGGATGGAAATTAACTAGTGTAGAAATTGAGATAATTAAACTTGAAAAGCAGCCTTATTATGGCTCTTTGGAATATCATGAAAATCAGAAATTCTGAAATTAAATTTTATTAATAATTAAAAAAAAATTTTTGACAATTATGCCAAGGCAATTCAACACCAAAAGAGAAGGCTGTTCAACAAATGGTGCTGAAATAACTGCATAAAATATTAAGAGGAAAAAATAAAGCTTAGTTTGTTATATGATATTTCTTGGGAAAACATGGTTCCCACCCTAACAAGAAAAATAAGACTGATAGAGTCATAATTATAAATTTTAAACCTTGCTAAAGAACTAAAGCCATTAAGAAACATAAACAAACTGAAACCCAGGAACTGATTCCCCGGCCACCGGGGACTCAGAAAGAAAGAGGAGATCATGGCTGCCTTCTTTCTAGGTAAAATGATGAACAGAAGAGAAGGCTGCCATTAATAGGAGTTAGAAGAAACCAGGGTACATTTTACAAAAGCATAAAAGTTCAGTATACTCGTGTGTTGGTTTAGAATCCCTAAGAAGTTCCAGGTACCCACCTGCCAACGTTTTGCCATGGACCTTCACAGAATCTTCAACTGGAAATTATGGATAAGAGGAGGAGTAAATTCCCCTAAAGGGTATGAGTTGCAGGGGCCATTGAAAGCGAAGAGCAGGGAACAGGACACCCTGGATGTACTCTGGGTTTCCAATAAATAGTAAGCAGGAAATACTGGTTGCTAGAAATGGGTCAGAGAGAGCCGAGAAAGAATTACCCTGAGGAGCCGCTGCATAGAACTTCCTAAATCTGGGAACAAAAGTAAAAATTAAGGCATACAAGCACTTGACATCTTCACTGAATATACTGCTACAGCCTCTCACGCAGAGAAGAGCAACAAGGTGAAAAGGCTGGTAGTGGAACTAAGAAACGAAAACTCTCCAGTGACAAAAAACTATCATCTGGCTTTGTACAGTAGAATGTGTGAGTTCTCTCATATTTCCAAACATTGACCTTTGAGATAAAGCAAAGAAAATCTCCAGAGCCTCTGTAGTGCTTAGATTCTAAACCCTGCTGAAGGGAAGGAAGGTCCTCATTTCAGCCTAAAAATGACTTCAGGATTCCATTTCCAGGAAAGATGAAGCAATCATATTCCAGCCAGTCTCTCCCACAGAACAGATATATAAACCCCAGACAGAAAGCATGGAACATCTGTCTTAAGGACTCTGGAAAATGAACAGCAGCGGTGGAGAAGGAAACAAGAATTAGAAGTTCCACTGAACAAGTGAGTCTACCATTTTTCACCCTCTGGTATCACCTAGTCTAGACTCACAGACAGCCCAAAACTCAGAAGTATACACCAGGTGTGAGCCGGATAAGCTCCAGGAGCAGCTCTCTTTCTAGTTCAAGGAGCAGGAAAAGGAGACTCAAAACATTTGAAGAATGGGGACACACAATGTTTAGTTTTTTTCTACTTTTCCTTCTCTCCTTCCCTAACCCCAGGCAAATCTGCACTGATCGTGGCAGCAGAAGGATGGCACTCAGATGGCAGGGTCGTCACCTAAAGCTCTGAAGGAGGGAGAACTTCTTCCTTCCCAGAGAAGCTTCAATCACAAGAGGAAGAGACAAATTACCAATACCTTTTACTCCCTCTCTATCTTCTGATGGTTTTGTTCTAGACACAGATGCAATCATGAGAAGTGGTTAGAGAGAAGGAAAACTAATGTTTTGGCTTTCTATATACAAGGTCAGGAAAGGAGGCTCCGAAGAGGCTAAAAATGCCAGAGAGCTCACAAAGAGAGGGAAACATCAAAGCAGCAATTCCATAAAGTCGTGCATGAAGTACTATGATTGTCTCTCAACTACACATGTGTAGATATGATCATAAACACCACACAGAGACTATAAGGGATGAGCACCAAAGAAGACCAGAGACAATGCCCCACACTGGCCTCAGGTAGTGCCTGCATGGAAGAAATCCAAATAGGATTGTGAGCACTATTAAAACTCAAGTATTAGAGCCACAGCCCACTAAAGGCAGGTCAGAACTTGAGGCCTGACCCTATCCTGGCCAATTGCCAGCTAAAACAAAACAAATCAAGAATACCATAACACAATATTTAAAATATCCAAGATACAGTCCAGCATCACTCAACTATGAAGAACTAGGAAAATCCCAACCCATGAGAGAAAAAGACAATCAATAGCTAACAATCCCTAGATGACACAGATTTTGGCAAAAAGAACCCACAAGGCTTTAAGGAGCAAAATATTACCTTCTTTTAAAAAGAAGAGCAAACTCTTGAAAAAGTGGAAAGATAGAATGTCTCAGCAATGAAACAGATGATACAAAGAAAAATGTTAAAACTAAAAAATAGGCCGGGTGCAGTGGCTCACGCCTACAATCCCAGCACTTTGGGAGGCCGAGGCAGGTGGATCACGAGGTCAGGGAGATCAAGACCATCCTGGTCAACATGGTGAAACCCCGTCTCTACTAAAAATACAAAAATTAGCTGGGCATGGTGGTGCACCTCTGTAGTCCCAGCTACTTGGGAGGCTGAGGCAGGAGAATTGCTTGAACCCAGGAGGCGGAGGTTCTGGTGAGCTGAGATTGTGCCATTGCACTCTAGCCTGGGTAACAAGAGCAAAACTCCATCTCAAAATGAATGAATGAATGAATGAATGAATGAAAAACCTAAAAATCAGAGAAAGCAAAATAAAATATCTACTGGATTGACAATAGCAGACTGGAGATGACCAAGAATCAATGAATGTGAAAATGTATCGACAGGCATTATCCAATATGTTCAAAAGAGAACAAAAATGAAGGGCAATACTAAAAGTTATAGCATTTATACCAACAGCCTCAGAAAGACAAGAGAAAAAGTATGGTGCAAACATATGTGTATTTGAAGAAATAATTTGGTGAAAGACAAATCTGCTGATTCAAGAAACTCAGTGAACCCCAAATAGTATAGTTTCAAAGAAATTATGCTGAAGCACATCATAACCACACTGCAGGAAACTAAAGAAAAAAAATATTAAAAATTTCCACAAAAAGAAAATGGGGAAGAATAATTCTAATGACTGTAGGTTTCTCTTTGGAAATCATGGAAACCAGAAGGAAGTGGAACATTTTTTAAGTTCTGAAAGGAAGAAACTACCAACAAACATTTAGAAAATAAATCTGGTAACAAGTTTCATCTGTCATCAAAAAGGAGAAAATAATTAGGGTTCAGGAGCTCTCTGCGAACAACTATCAAATATTGCTGAGAGGTATTAAGAAAGATCTAAATAAATGGAGATTTACATCATATTGTGGATTAAAAGATTCAATATTTTAAGATGTTACTTCTGCCCACATTAATATAGAGATTCAATGCTGTCGTTATTAAAAAGTCACGGGAGGTAGTGTAAGGAAACTGACAAGCTGATTCCAATATTGACATGGAAATTAAAGGGACCTAGAACAGCAAAAATTTCTTGGAAAAGAACAAAGTCCTTTTTAAAAATCTTATATAATCAAAATAATCAAACAGTGTGGTATTTGCAAAGTACAAAGAAATAGATAAAAATAGGAGAAGTTAGAGTACAGATATTGACTTGTACATATAGAGGCAAAGGGTTTTCAACAAAGGCACCAAGAAATTCAATAAAAGATGTAAAATCCATATCAAAAAAGAAGTCAATTTATATCAAAAAATGATACAAATGTGGATATCTACATTTTAAAAATACCACCTTAACCCCTAAACACATATTATAGATAAAAATTAAGTCCCAACAGATCATGGACATAAAACATAAAATCTAAAACTATACAACTTGTAGAAGAAAACACAAAACCACATTTTTATAAACACTGGGCAGGAAAATGTTCTTAGAATACAGAAAGCATAAACTAGAAAAATAGAGCTCTAATACTAGACTGCTTCTGCTCACCCAGAGACATCATCATTTGAAATAAACATGCAAACCAAAGAATTGCAACACATACTTTGACAAAAGACTTATATTCAAAATATATAAAGAACTCATACAAAACAATAATTTCTTTAAAAAGAGCTCACTTCCTTCAAGTAGGCAAAAGAATTTAACAAATACATAAATGAAAAGTAAGCATATGAAAAGTACTCAACATCTTTTATCATCAAGGTAATACAAATTAATGCATGAGATATAAAAACATATCAATTGCTAAAAATTGGCTAAATAAAACTATTTCATATGTTGGCTAAAAATAAAACTATTTCAAATGTTGATGAGGGTATCAATGAACCAAATCTCTCATATATTGCTAGTGGAAATGTACATGGAACAGCTACTTTGAGAAACAGAATGGTCGATTATTTTAAAGTTAAGCAGATACCATAATACTAGCAATTTCATTCCTATGTATTCATCAAAGAGAAATAGGAATATATGCCCATAATAATGACCTTTACATGAATGTTCATAGCAGCTTAATTTATACTAGCCAAAAACTGGAAATCACCCAAATGTATACTAAAGAAAGTGTGTATATTTATACAATGAAATACCAATCAGCAACTGAAGGAAGGAACTACTTACTAATTTATATAATGACATGAATGAATTTCAACATTATGCTGTGTGGAAGAATTAAGACACTAAAAGGCATATAGTCCAGATTTCATTCACATGAAACCCAAGACCCAGCAGAACTAATTTGAGCCATTCAATACAATTCCTATCAAAATCCCAGTTGGCTTTTTTCTTTTGCAGAAATGAACATGCTGATGCTAAAATTGATATGGAAATGCAAATGCAAAGGGCTTAGAATAGCAAAAAAAAAAAAAAAACCTTTGGAAAAAAAAGAACAAAGAGAACATACACTTCTCAGTTCCCTCAATTCTAAAATGTACTACATAGTAGTACTTGTGTTACTTGATTACTACAGTAACCCAGACATTTCTTACTGGCATACAGATAGGCTAATAGATCAATATAATAGAATTCAAAGTTCAGAAACAAACCTTCACACGTTCATGTCAATTGATTTTCAAAAAGGGCACCAAAGCAATTCAATAAAGAAAAAATGCTCTTTTCAACAAATGGTGCAAGAACGAATAGATAGCCATATGCAAAAAATGAGGTTGGACCCCTTCCGCAAGCCACACAAAAAAATAATTCAAAGGAGACCACAGAAGATCTAAAATGTAAGAAAGGGCTAAAACTATAAAACTCTTACAGGAAAATCTTTCTGACTCTGGGTTAGTCAAAGCATTCTTAGATATCATAACCAGAAGTAAAAGCAACAAAAGAAAATCCAAATTTGGAATTCTTCAAAATTCAAAGCATTCCTGTTTTAAAGGACACTATCAAGAAAGCTAAAAGAACACCTACAGAATGGGAGAACATATTTGCAAATCATTTCTCATAACAAAAATAATTGCACAAGAATTTTACAGCAGCCTAATTCATAATATGCCACACTCCAAACAACCCAAATATCTGTCAAAAGGAAGATGGATAAACAAATCGCTGTGTATTCATACAGAAACATACCCCTCAACTATTTTTTAAAAACCAAGCTATAGTTGTCCTCCCTTATCCACAGGGAATATGTTCCAGGACCCCAAGTAGATGCCTGAAGCCATATATAGTACCAAACCCTATATATACTATTTTTTTCCTATATACATGTACTTACGATAAAGTTTAGTTTCTAAATGTGCACAATAAAAGATTAGCAACAATAACAAAACAGAAGCATTATAACAATATCCTAGAGTAAAAGTAAAATAGGTGTCCTTGGAAACAAGCACTAAGACATGATGATAGTTGATCTGATAACCGGGGTGACTGCTAAGTGACTAACAGGCAGTGGCATCTATAGTGTGAATCCACTGGACATAAGAATGACTCACATCCTCAGACAGCACAGGATGGAGTTTGATTTCATCATGCTACTCAGCATGGAGCACAATTTATAACTTATTATTTACTTCCAGCATGTTCTATTCAATATTTTCAGATCACAGATAACCACAGACAATTGAAATGGCAGCTACTGAAACCTCAGCTAAAAGAGGACTAACTACTGTACCAAGACACAGAAGACATAGATGAATCTCAAAAATATTATGTTGAAGCAAAGCAGCCAGACACACAAGAGTACACACTGTAAACATCTATATAAAGTTCAAAAACAGGCAAGACTGACACATGCATTACATAAAGTATATCAATGATTGCTTATGCAGGGGTGGGTGTGTGGATGGCAAGAGTTAAAAGAGAATTTATTGTGGTGATAAAAGTATTCTATACCTGGATCAGAGTGTTGTTTCACAAGTCAATCTAAATTCATCAAATTAGACAATGAAGACATGCATTTCACCATATGTAAGTTCTGTGACAATTTCTTTAAGTAAAATGGAAGGAAAGTATCATGCTTAATGGTGTCCTATACTTCTCTGCCTCATTTCGAAAACAACACAGAGACATAGGAGGCCATTCCTATAGAGGAACTAGGATATTCTGTGCTTAAGAAAGCTGTCTTCTAAAACTCTTGCCTTGTTTGAAAATGGAACAAACCACAATAAAATCTCCATGTTTCCTGGCAGAATGCTGACTCTGCTTCCAGTATCTGATTGGAATAAAAGAAAGGAGGAATTTACCTACATCTGAGTGTAGACAGTCTCAGAGTCAGCAGGGGTTACCTGGAGGGGAGAATGCAATACAGAGAGAACACGATCTTTGGGAATAGCATTTTTCCTTGAAAGAATCCTAGGAAAATCTAAAGGTTTCAAACTGTTCCAACTTTTGAAAGATAGTTTAAAGTTGGACTAACTCAGCTATATAATCCACAGTATTATTCTGAATATTACTCTGCAAATTCCTAGAATTTTATCTCTTTACAAGTGTTTTATCTGTTGTAATAAAAAAGGGTATTTAATTTATTAACTTGGTTTTGTGTAACCTTTTGCTCAACAGAAGCTATTGCTTTTTACAATGTCTATTCTCCATCTTTTACCTTCACAGTTTATGACCCTAGTGTCACACTTAGATATCCCTTCACTATGCCCAGATCATAAAATGAAAAAATGTATTTTCTAAAGTTTCCCCTAGGCAAGCTAATATTTTCTTCTAAAAGTTTTTCTCTTGTCTTCTTTTGTGATGGTATTACGGTTTTATATTTTAATTTCAGCATTTTTATTTAAATTTTCTATCAGATTAATACTGACAAAATATTTTAAATACTCAGAAAATGAGACATCAGTTAACACCATTTGAATTTCACAGTTTTTAAATACTTTATGATATGTGTTTCATCAAAACACTAAATAAATGGATATAACTAAAGACTTGCCCCTTTTCAGAGGTATCCATTGTAAATTTGGCATGCGTTATTTCTACACATGTTAAAATTGTTTTCTTTTATTGTTTTTGACATCTGCCATGTTCACACACTCAGATCAACTTATTTCACCTGCTGCATACTATTTCACTGTTTGAAGAAATCAGTTTATTCTTTGTCCTCCTGAGGGACCTTAAAACTGTGTTGGCTTTTTCATTTTTAGAAACAGTGCTAAAGAGTACAGCTTTATAGAAGCCACTTTGTGTATATGTTGGAGATTTTATAAGACAGAAACATAGAAGTAGAATTGCTGGGTCACAGGCTGTACGTATTTTGGCTTCAATTTGACTGGGTAACAGAAAATAAAACTCACACTGACAATGTAGAATTTCATTTTCTGCATATCCTTGCCTACTGATGCTTTCAGATTTCTAAAGTTTTTCCAAATAAATGGGCATGGGGTGCTAGCCAAATGATGTTTTGATTTATGATCTGCTTTTTTTTCAGAAGAGAAATTTCAGTGTTTATTGGTCATGACACTTCCCTATCAGCTAGCTTTGCATGTCTCTATATCAGTCAGCAGCTTATTTTTCCACTTCAATAATTTTTTAAACAAAGGTTTTTATTTCTAATGTATTCAGATTTATCATTGTTTCCCTTTATGGCTTATACATTTGTTTTTTAAATCTGTCCTTATTTCAATATTTTAATGATATTGTCCTATATAATTTTTTAAAGTTTTAAAATTTTACTTTTATAAGTCTTTAATTTTTCAAAATTAACTTTTGCCTGTGGTGTTTGGTAGCAATGACATGGTATCATTTACTATATAAATTGTCATAGCAAGCCAGGTGTGGTAGCTCACACCTGTAATTCCAACATTTGAGAGGATGATGCGAGTGGATCCCTTGAGCCAAGTAGTTCTAGACTAGCCTGGGAAACATGTTGAAGCCTTATCTCTATAAAAAATTTTTTTTAAATAGCCAAGTGTGGTGGTGTGCAACTGTAGTCCCAGCTACTTGGGAGGCTGAGGCATATGGGTCACTTGAGCCCAGGAGGCAGAAGTTGCAATGAGCCAGGTTATGCCACTGAACTCCAGTCTGTGTAACAGAGCCAGACTCTGAGATGATAGATAGATAGATAGATAGATAGATAGATAGATAGATAGATAGATAGATAGATGATAGATAGATAGATAAAGATATGTAGCCTTTTAAAATGGTCCATTTTATTCTCACTAAACTGTAATTCTGCCATCATATACTTCTATATATGTGTGGGTCTACTTCAAGGCTCTTCATTCTATTCTCTAGTTTATTTGAATATCTTTGTCCCAACATTACGCTAATTTGCTTTAGCTTTAAAATAAATCTTCATGTATAGTAGGACACCATGTCTCCCCATTATCTTTATTTAAAATCGTGTCATATGTATTTAAACTTGTATATTTTCATACTAATATTTGTATTAGCTTGCCAAATGGTGTGAAAACCTTCTGGGGTTTCTCATTAAGATTATACTGAAAGCATAAATCATTTGGAGGTAAGTTGATATCTTTATGGTATTCCATCTTCCCTCCCATGAATATGCCACACATATATCTCTTTTTATACCCATTAATAATTTTCTCCATCAATATCTCATACATTTCTTCTCAGATTTATTCCTATATGCTTTTTTTTACTAGTTTAAATATTATAGTTTAAAACTATATTTTCTAAGGGCTGATGACTGATATGTAGGAATTCTATTAATTCATTTTGAATACAGCAATCTTCTAAATTTTAACTAAACATTCCCTTAGATTTTCTACTTAGACAATCATTACTTGCAAATAATCTAAACTATGCTTTTTGCCCAGCTCTTTTTTTTTTCCTTATTTTTTTATTGCATTTTAGGTTTTGGGGTACATGTGCAGAGCATGCAATACAGTTGCATAGGTACACACATGGCAGTGTGTTCTGTTTGCTTTCACCCCTTCACCCACATTTGGCGTTTCTCCCCAGGCTATCCCACCCCACCTCCCCCTCCCACTGGCCCTCCCCTTTCCCCCCCAATAGACCCCAGTGTTTAGTACTCCCCTTTCTGTGTCCATGTGTTCTCATTTTTCATCACCCGCCTATGAGTGAGAATATGCGGGGCCCAGCTCTTATACTACTTCTCTTACTCCAGTAGCTAGGACCAGAAGTACAACAATAAAATGAGGCGGTGACAGAAGGCATTCTAGTTTGGTAACGGATTTTCAAAGGGATATTTCTAACATTTCCTCATTGAGTACAATGTTTACTAAAGGTTTTCAGTGGAGACATCCTTTATTAATTTAAGGAAAATTCCTTTTATTCTTAACCAACTACATTTTTTTAAAAAAAATTATGAACTAACATTATATTTTATCAAATATTTTATACTATATGTATTGAGATTTTGTTTTCTCCTTTAACCTATTACTACTGTCAATGACATTAATGACTTTTGCAATGTCAGTCAGTCATTGAATTCCTGAGTAAATACTACTTTAAATAAGTCTTATAAATGTGGGCTGGTACACAGCACCCAGATCTTGGTTTCAAATAACGCTGTTCATTAACAGGAACCAGGCAACCTTGGAAAAATTGCTGATTCTAAGACAGGAGTAAGAAATACCCAACATAAGCCTGGAACATCTTACAATGGAGAAAGAAAGAAAAAGTGCTAAAAAAAAAAAAAAAAAAAAGAAAACAACAACAACAACAAAAACCCAACCAGACGGGATCATGTAAGAGAGACCAATAGTTGGTATGATTTGAACCATATAAAGTAGTACTGCTTTACTATGCAAAGTATAAAATAAACATCAATGCAGTCACATAAATAATAGTGAAGAAGAGGCAAATGTCCCATGTAGAAGAATTCAAACTAATTTCTGTAGATATTCCACCCTCAAGGAGGTGGAGTATATTTCCCAAGCCAGTACGTATGTGCTGCACATAGTGACTTCCTCCCAAAGATTACAGGATAGGAAGGGCGGTGGGAAGGCAAAGAGTAACTTTACTGTAGAAAAATCTGACACACATTACTTCAGACAAATGATCAAGATTCATCTCAACAGTGACAAATTAGGCCAGGTGCAGTGGCTCACACCCATAATTCCAACACTTTGGAAAGCAAAGGCAGGCAGATTGCTCGAGCCCAGGAGTTCGAGACCAGCCTGGACAATGGGGCAAGACCTTGTCTCTACAAAAATTATAAAATTTAGCTGGGCGTGGTGGCATGCACCTGTAGTCCCAGTTACTTGGGAGGCTGAGGTGGAAGAATCTCTTGAGCCCAGGAGGAGAGGTTGCAGAGAACTGAAATTGCACCACACCACTCCAGTGTGGGCAACAGAACAAGACCCTGTCTCAAAGCAAAAAAACAGTGGCAAGTCATGTTGATGACATATACTTTTAATATGGTGTGATAAAAAATGAAAATTTAACTCATACTTCCCAAAAATATACCCAAATCTAATCGTGAGAAAACCATCAGACAAGTCCCAGTGAGACACATAATGAGACATAAACCTAACCAGTACTTCTTAACAAGTTATCAAAAACAAGGAAAGCCTGAGAAACTGTCAAAACCAAGAGAAGCTTTAGGAGTATGACAAGTAAATGTAATGTGTATCTTGGACTAGATCCTGGAGCAGAAAAAGGACATTAGGCAAAACTATGGAAATCTGGATAAAGTATGGACTTCATTAATAGTGCATCAATATTAGTTTATCAACTGTGACAAGTGTACCATACTAATGTAAAGTATTCATAATAAAGAAAACCGGGTGTAAGACACATGAAAACACTCTAGATTATGTATGCAATTTTTCCGTAATAAAAAGTTTTTTCTTTAAAAGTGAGTTGGGGGTCTCATATTTTATTTTCAGGACTAGTTTGTGTAATAGAACTTTCAATGGAAAGGTATAAGCAGTCAAGTAATTGACATAGGTTGATATGAGCATTTCTAATACAGTAAGAGTAGTAATAAAGGCTGCGCTGTTCAACAGATGGTGTTGAAAAATTAGCTATTAATTTGGGGAAAAATTTATCTCTGATCTCTACCTCATGCCAAATTAATTATACCTGAAATTTGTAAAAATGTACATTAAAAAAACTATAAAAGTTCTAGAAGATAATGAGAATGAATATCTTCATACTCTTGGGGGTAGAGTGGACCTTTTTTATACATACCAATATTTAAGACAATACTCAAGTGTTAAGGACAGAAGAGACCTCTCAGTAAACTGAGTCTGTGATATTTCAGCACAGGCTGAAACAACTCCCAGGATGAATAGAAACATAATCACAAAGAGTTTGTAAAAAAACAAAAACAAAACTGAACAGTACCTATGAAAAACAGTGGTGGCATTTCTATCCTGGAAGAGGAAATTAAGAACAAAGAAAACAAATATCATCTAGTATGCTGAAGAAAGTTTCCAAAAATAAAGATGTGAGTTAATGGAACACAAAAGCCGACAACACTGATTTAAAAAGATAATAATAACAGTGAAGTAACATGTGCAAGTTAACAGTAATTAGGTAACTACTGGGGGGATGGACTTTGGAGCCAGACTGGTCTCACTTTCAAGCTCATGTTATTTCTACTTCTACATATGTGCTCAATTCATCATGAAAAAGATGTTCTCTTATTTTTAGAAGAAAATGCAATGTGGTACCCTGTACTGGATCTTAGATCAGAAAAGGGGCATTGCCAGAAAAACTGCTCTAATAAAGTCTTAAGCTTAATTAATAGTAGTATGCCAATGCTAATCTCTTAGTTTTGACAACTACATAGTTATGTAAGATGTTAATGTTAGAAGAAACTGAGTAACGAGTAGGTAGGAGTGTAACATTTCTGTAAATCTAAAATTATTTCAAACTAAAAAGTTTATTAAAAAATAAAAGAAATCTTGGCCGGGTGTGATAGCTCACATCTGTAATCTCAGCACTTTGGGAGGTCAAGGCGGGTGGATCCTCTGAGGTTGGGAGTTTGAGACCAGCCTGGCAAACATGGTGAAACCCCATTTCTACTAGAAATACAAAACTTAGCTGGGTGTGGTGGTGAGTGCCTGTAATCCCAGCTACTTTGGAGGCTGAGGCAGGAGCATCGCTTAAACCTGGGAGGCAGAGGTTGCAGTGAGCTGAGATCACACCACTGCACTCCAGCCTGGGCAACAAGAGCGAAACTCCATCTCAAAAATAAAATAAAATAAAGTAAATCTCTCAAAATGCTGCCTTGGGGCTATCTTAAAACTTGTAAGCATAGAGATTTATTGCATAAAACCAAATTTTAAAGAGGTCATGCATTGTGTTAAAGACTTTGATTATACCAGCTTTGTCAATGACTTCAAAAGTAGATACCAGTCTTAATTTAATTATATAACTTCTCTGTAAAGACAGCCTGACTTCTTCCATACCATTTTTCCTTTCATGTGAATAAAAATATAGAAAACTGTAAACAATAATCTCTGAATACATACAATAATCTAGTTGTGATGAACTATTTTCCATTTCTGCTATAGATGTAACAAAAGTTCTGTGAAAAAGCCCTTGTAACAGCAATAATTAAATTTAAAGGATTAATAGAACTGCCTAATTTTTAGAAGCTGTCAGATACTGAAAGAATCAGGACTTCAAAAATAAATGAATTTTAGGAGCAGAGAAGCTGAAGCATATAATTAAATAGAAAACTCAGAGGAATTTGACTATGTAAAGGAACAGGGAGAACAAGTTAGAAAGAAGGAGAAAAACTAAAATAAAGACATTAATGAAAATCAGGGCTTACCGTGTCTCCAAGGAATTGAGATGTGACAAATCATGGAATGGGAAGGGAGATGGTAAGAATATGAATAGTATTAAGTTCAATCGCTTAGTACCTGGGCCTTGCCAGAAGTCTTCTGAACATTCCTCTCTCTCAAAGCCTGAGGCAGGGATCCACTGGGACCTTGATGGTGCACCCATACCTCCCATCCTCCCTACCTCCCAACCCCCATCACTTTTTTGCTTTCTCTTTTAACTCTTCACCGTCTCCCCTCACTCCCCTCAAGCCAGGCCTGCCTGCCTGCAGTTCCCCTGGAACTCAGGTCTTTGTGTTTGCTGATATCCCTACTGGAATGCCCCTCCTCCCAACATCCCCATGGTAAAAACTCCTTCATCTCCTTCAGGTTTTGCTCAGATATTAACTTTTCAGTGATTTACTACTATACGTGTTCCATTGATTGATTGATCAACAGGGTTTTGCTCTGTCACCCAGGCTAGAATGCAGTGGTATGATCATGGCTCACTGCAACCTCTGCCTCCTGTGTTCAAGTGATCCTCCTGCCTCAGCCTCCCAAGTAGATAGGACTACAGGTGCGCACCACCATGCCTGGCTAATTTTTTGTATTTTTATAGAGATGCGGTTTCACTATGTTTCCCAGGCCGGGTTTAAACTCCGGAGCTCAGATAATCCTCCCACAACGGCCTCCCAATAATATGCACATCCTATTTTAAATGTCCCCTACCCTGGCTCTTTTTTCTCATAGCTGCTTCTATGTCCTAACATTTTAATCATATCGAATATCTGTCTCACCAACCACTAAACTGTAAGCTGTCAGATTTTGCCTGTGCTCACTGTACCTCCAGTGACTAGAATAGTGCTGGGCACAGAATAAACGCTCAATAAATATTTGTCCAACCAATCAATACAAAAGTGTGATTTTTCATTACCATAATTAAAATTACAATAATGAAACATTCATAACTTTTCCGAAGTCATTTTTTGAGCAGTTGGGGTCATCCTTGTGCCTGTGTTTTCTGGGTATTTTCTACACTAAACTTCTACAATGTTTTAAAAAGGGGGATTTGTCTTTGTAAAAGACTAGACAGCTGTCTGGGATCATTTCAACTCAATGTCAGAGTGAGAAAGAATCAAAGTTCGTTCTTTCAAGGCCTGTTCTTCTTATGAGCTTAAATAACATTTAGTTATTACCAGGAAGAGATGCATATCATGAAAACTTTATATGAGCAAATGCTCAAGAGCACAATCCACGAAGTAAAGGAATCCCAAAATTTCCACCTCCTCATTTTAATGATGAGGCAACTGACCTAAAAAAGTTACTTCCTCACATTCAACTAGAACATGACTAATGAAGTGGTGAGCAGGAGCTAGTCCTAAACAAAAGACCAATACACTACAGAATGACCAAGCCCATCAATATTTTGAAATGCAGGGAGAAGTCCAGATTGGAAATGCTCAGTCCACCATCCAACTAGACCTTTATTTTCTCCATCTTGTTTCCATTTCATTGCTCAAAGATGCTCATGAATGTTTTTCTTTTTTTTTTTTTTTTGAGAGGGTTTTTGGAGTGCAGTGTGCAGTGGCATGATCTTGTCTCACTGCAACCTCCGCCTCCCAGGTTCAAGTGATTCTCATGTCTCATCCTCCTGAGTAGCTGGGATTATAGGCACCCACCACCATGCCAGGCTAATTTTTGTATTTTTAGTAGAGACAAGGTTTCACAATGTTGGCTAGGCTGGTCTCAAACTCCTGACCTCAGGTGATCTGCCCACCTTGACCTCCCAAAGTGCTGAGATTACAGGTGTGAGCCACTGCACCCAGCCATGAATGTTTCTTCATGTCATTTGAACATTCAAGATTCTTTCTGCATTAAGATCACTAGCAACATAAACACTGATCACCTTCCTAAGTATTTTAGCATGCTTAGGGGGCCACTGTGTCTTCCAGACACCTCTCAACATTTGGCCTCTTATTCTAGCCCTTTGATTTCCCTGCTGAGAGAAGTATGAGGCCAGCATATTTTACACATTTCATACCTTTTTCAGTGGATGGCCTGTCAATTAACTCTCATGAAATAAAATGGAAGTAGTCTTCGGGGTATAAAAATGTGCTACTTATCTAATTCTTTTACTGAAAACTTGCACACATTCCATTGTTTTACCATAAGTGGGAGAAAAAATAAATCTGGTGCTGTATTTTTGTTTCAGAAGTCGCAACAGCAGTTACTCCACACATGCATTCCCCAGGTCCCCAGACAGTCATCTCTGATGTTATAAGTGACACAGAGGCAGATACTTTGGCAAAGACGGTCTATAAAATGAAGTTGCCGTGGACCAAAACAACCATATTGATTTTTAGTACAATTCAAAAAACAAGGAAACATCAGTTTTCCAAATGGCACAAGCTGAAAAGGACAAGGAAAAATATATTGCAAATAGTAAAGAGTAGGAAAATATTAAAGACAATTACATTAGCAAACATCTTAGTGTTCTTTTTTTAAGTTCAAAGAGCTGAGAGGGTTGAATTATGTTGAACTGTCACTCATTTACAGACATCGTGGTCATTGCTGGAAGTCTGGGCATCCAGGAAACCTTCACAAAACAAAGCCTTATAATCCTTGGACATCTGAACATCTTATTTAAAGCCTCATTTTTAAAAATTAATCTCTCTCACTCTGTTGGCAAATGGCCAAGTTGTATAAATTCTGTTATAAATACATCATTTGCCAAAATATCATTAAGCTTGCTGCAAGCAAATATTTTCCATAGATATCCTTAATGAGGCAAAGTAGCTTTCAAGCCAGAGACCTCTGGATGCTATGAAATGAGGAGAAGGCAGTCAGGACTTACCATGGCCCCCTCACTTGTTCTTTGGGCAACTTCTCGCTGCAGTCGGGCCACTGCCAACTTCTCCCTGGAGAAACAAAAACACATGATTAGTTGACCATTCTCAGGGTAGAGGTGACACTGGCATGACCGTGAAACATTCTTTTGAGGTCTCTAGAGGAATTCCTTCCTTGGTTTAGCTCACTTCCTCCATTATACTTTCTATAAATATTTAAAGTGATTGGTCCTGAATGCATTGTTTTCATTGAGTGTCATGAAAGAGATTTTTTTTTGCCATGGATTTTTTTAATAGCCAAATAAATGTTAAATGCTGAGTAGATGCTTTGCTTTCAGTTCATTAACATATATCACTCATAAATAAATTTTTCATCACCATATTTGTCTTTTCTCTTCAACTTTGCTTATACATCTTTAATTATTTTTATTTCTTTTGCTGCTCTCTGTATCAATAATAAATATTAAGAAGCTAACAAAATGTAATTCCTTTCTATTTTTTTTTTTTTTTTTTTTTTTTTTTT
This sequence comes from Callithrix jacchus, assembly GCF_049354715.1. Classification (NCBI taxonomy): domain Eukaryota; kingdom Metazoa; phylum Chordata; class Mammalia; order Primates; family Cebidae; genus Callithrix; species Callithrix jacchus. The sequence continues at coordinate 97,381,357 of NC_133507.1, read as the reverse complement.
GAGAAAGAGTTTCGCCCTTGTTACCCAGGCTGGAGTGCTATGGCGCGATCTCGGCTCACCACAACTTCCGCCTCCTGGGTTCAGGCAATTCTCCTGCCTCAGCCTCCCGAGTAGCTGGGATTACAGGCACGTGCCACCATGTCCAGCTAATTTTCTGTATTTTTAGTAGAGACGGGGTTTCACCATGTTGACCAGGATGGCCTCGATCTCTTGACCTCGTGATCCACCCGCCTCGGCCTCCCAAAGTGCTGGGATTACAGGCTTGAGCCACCGCGCCCGGCCCTCCTTTCTATTTTTAAAATAACAATAGAAAATCATTTGCATGCTTGCTACATAATAGGCACCATGCTGGGAATTGTACCTGTTCTCATTTGACCCTGACAACAATCCAATGGGTGATTTCAGTATGCCCATTTTATAGATGAAGAAACTGAGGCCCCAAAAGTCTAATACACTGAGTCCTCAGCTGGTATATAGTAGTTTTTTAGGATCAAATTTTAGATTTCCTTACTACAAACCCTAAATAAAAATTCTGCTTATCATTTTTCAGTATATAAAAATGTATATTTAAAAATCAGATTATTTATTTTAGTATTCCTTATTTAACAATGTGATTGACTTTTAGATTCCTTATAATTCTGGTTCTACTTAAAATATATCCAATATTCACCAAAATTTTCACAATACTGTTGCAAAGTGATAGATATTCATTTTAGATAGATTTTCAATTATTCTTTAAAAATGTTGATAGATGTCATAGGAGTAAATGAACTCTTCTGGTAATCCCTAAATGTTAGTTTTATAAGGATTTCCCCTGATATTCTTCTACTACCATCCTACTATCAAGATGAGGAACTATTTGAGTGATATTTCATCTTTTAGTCTTCCATTTGCACAGGATCAGCTATATACAAATAGGGGAAGCAGTTCAATCCCTAGAAATGTTCCCACTGGGGAAAACAGAAGGGAAAATTTCTTCTTTCCAAAGTGCTTGGATCTTTGAAATGCCTACAACTATCTAGAAGACATGTGCTTTTGTTTGGTTGCAGCTGGGCAGTCTTTTAGTAGAAATAGTTCTCTCTGATAAACACCTAAAGGCACAGACTAGAAGAAGGGAGACTAGAATAGGAGACATTCCAGGCATACAAGTTTTGGGAGTCTGTGGCAGGACCTTAGTATACCTGTAAGAAGGGGCAACAGAGTAGATAGGAAGTAGCCACGAAGGGATGGAAGCCACGTGCCTAGCTAGAGAGGCCAAGTAAGCAGAAAGCTCCTATGTATTCTCTGACTCAAGTCCTAGTGAACAGATGAAAGGAGCTCAGTGAAAAGAACCAATGAAAGGAACAAAGAATTGAAAGAGAAGGATATGAGTGACTCCTGTTTTAAACATATTAATTTCTCTCCTTTCCCCAGAAACTGTTAAAATGTAGTATAGGGGTAACAATGGTAAATACTTATAGAGTCAAAGAAAACATGAGAATCACATGCTCCATACTCTATGAAACAGCAGTTCCACTCCGAAGTCTAAACTGAACAGAAATACAAGTATATGTTCACCAAAAGACAAGTACCAGAATGTTCATAATAGCACTTTAGTAACCTTATAAGCTGAAAATGCACATACACATTAACAATGAATAAATACGTCAACTTCAGCATAGTTATATGCTGGAATACTATATGACACTGAAAAGGAATAATCTACATTTAATCACAATATATAGAATACCACAAATATGCTGTTGAGCAACAGAAGCAAGTACAAATAGTACATACTTTATTTCCTATTTATATAAAATGCAAATAGAAGCAAAACTCCTATACAACTTGATATGACAAGATAAAGAAATAAAAGACATGAATATCAAAAAGGAAGAGGTAAAACTGTATCTATTTATAGATGACATTATTTTCTAAGTAGAAAATCTGATGGAATTTACTACACAACTAAAAAGTGAATTTAGCAAAGTCAGCAGATAGAAGCCAATGTACAAAAATAATTATATTTTATATACTAGTACCAAACAATTGGAAAATAAAGCTTTTAAAGCATCTATTTATAATAATGTCAAAAAATAAGACATTTAGGAAATACATTTAGCAAAAGATTTGCAAGACCGCTATACTAAAAAGTACAAAACACTGCTAACAAGGATTAAAGGAAACTATTAGAAATATATGCCACATTCATGGATTGAAAGATTTAATATTATTACACTGTCAAAATTTGTATCAAATAAATCTATAAATTCTTTTTTACTGCAATATGCAACTGTCCCAAGCAAAGAGAGAGACTGGGTAATGAGAAATAAGAAATCTAATAAAGAATTGGAATTTTTATTTTCTTTTCTTGATATATTTTTTTTCTTTTCTTCTTAAAAAGAAGCCCCTGGACAACAGCTATGTAGGAATCCAGAGGAAAACCAATCTGGATTGCAGCAAGAGGATGGAGAGCCTCAGAAGGATGACTCTAAGAATAAAAGTTGAACCAAAATAAATTACCTATGTGTTTGTAAGTATTGAGAAGAGTTTTAGAGTTTTACTTTAAAGCTTAAGAATAAGAAAGTAGAATATGAAAACCTAAGCCAATGGAAGGAAGTGGCAATTATTAATGCTAGAAAAAACAAAGTTATTCAAGAAATGCAATTCTAAACTTCTACTAGACTCAGCTGTGAATGACATTTACTTTGTTTTATTATTGTAATTATTGACTGAATTAATTTACAATTTAATAAAAAAATTAGAAAAAGGGAGGCATGAAGAAACAGGTAGTACAGAAACACTAAATCCTTATCTTCCATAATAGAAAGATAATACAGAATGTTTAAAAGTGATCTAGAAACAGAAGTCCAAGCATATTATTTAGATACAAGGATGGAAAGCACAGAAGGTTTGATCTAAAAGAATGGAGACAGGCTGTGTCAGGAGTGTAAGATGCCGAGTAGGAAAGGCAGGGCATATATCATTGCATTTGATTTCTAAAGTATGTGCATATATTACTTTGATTAAAAACTTCTCAAAAATGTATATTTTTAAAACCAACTGACCCATGTAATTTGTATTAAAAATATCATAGTAATACATTACTAGAAAGAAAAAAGAAGACAGACTATTCACCAACTGAAGACTCAGCATCAAATGACTCATTTCCTTGAACTTGAGAGGCACCTATAGAGAAGCTTTGCTAAATTAAAGAAAAATAAGAAGTAACTATAAGCAATGAGTCTTTGGACAAATGCTTTTAAGTACAAACTGCAAACAGTCTAACATGCTACAGAGATATTTTAAATTTAAAATCTCTTTACTTTTTAAATGAAGTATAAGGTATGCAGCAAAATTAAGAAATCATAAGAGCACAGCTTGCTGAATAATCACAAAGTGAATATGTCCCTATCGGTCCTCCCTATGCGAAAGCACAGCAACACTGCCAGAACACCAGCCGCAACTTTAATGCTAATGATAAATAACTTCTCACCACAATACCTGAACTCACTTGCCACACTCTTTTCTGTATACTGAAACATGGAGGCATTTAACTTCTCATCTAAAGTATGATAAACACATTGTCTCATATTTTACCCAACTGTTTATTCAATATATTTTTATTCTAAATAAGACCATAAATTCCTCCTTGACCAGAACAGTAGCAACCAAAAATGATGATCCATTCGTTTTTGCAGGTGGTCAGTTGTGGTGTAGTTAATATTTTACTGTAACAGCTGGTTGCCTGAGTGGAGATTATATTTAGCTCATCTCTTTAACAACTACTAAGGCCCCTTAGTAGGAACAAAATAAATATTTGTGACTTGCTGAATGAGGAATCAGTTATAGAATCTAATATCAACTTGCCTAGTATAACAGAATTTTAAATAATATTACCATTTTGCATTTATGTAGTACTCAACACAGGTGTACTCTACACACACACCCTGATTCCCACAGGGTACCCTCTAGCTCCAGTTGACCACAAAAGCTTTTTCACATACATCCTAAAATTATGAAAAGCACAACTTCCATAGGCCACCATGTAAATATCTGAGTAAGCTTCAACATAGTAAATTCCTATGTAAGAGCAATGAATGAGGAGACTGTAGAAGAGCAGTTCCCTAATATCTGAGTTCCCAAATATTTGACTCTTTTGTATGCAGAAAAATTGAGTATCCCAAAGAGCTTTTGTTTTTATGGATTACTACCTATTGCTACCACATATAAATAAAAATGTAATTTATTAAGATAGTTATTAAATCACCAAAAAATGCCAATAAACCCATGACAACATAAGTAAAACACTTTAATTAAAAGTCATCTTAACAGTAATTCCAAAACAAAAATACATTTTGAAAATAAAGGGAAAAAATAAGTGTTGTGAGAAGAGTGATACTGCTTTAGAATTCTGCAACTATCTTTAATGTCTGGCTTAATAGAAGACAGCTGCATTCTCATATCTGCTTCAGCATTTAATCTGTTACGACAGAACATGTCATGTGGCTTCTAGAAAACTCCACTCATGAAAGCTGAGTGAAAAAGGCAAATACCATCTTAGTGTTACGGCAAAAATAGTTTTGACCTTGCAGATCCCTTGAAAGTATCTTGGAGATACCCAGGGTCCCAGGACCACACTTAGAGAACTTCAACTAAAAGACAGATACAGAACTACGAATGTAAGAATGTTCCAGAAAATTGCCTTGAATCATCATTTCTAATTGTTGAAGCTTCAGAGAAAGATTTAATATATATGCTAATTGTATGTTAATTTTTCACAAGAGCAATGTAACATAAAAGAGACATTTCCAGGAACAGATCAAGAGTCTATCTTATCCCCATCATCCTACTAAAAGATAAAAGAGTCCTAATACAGTGTAAATGTTAGGAACATCACTACTTTATGCTTAAAAGAGATGGCCTTTATAAACTATTAGGACTGTCACACTGTAAGGTGCTTCTCAAATCTTATTAATTCATGTGAAAGAAAAGCTTAATGGTTTTAGTCATTACATAGTTTTTAAAAAGGAAAATACTATATTAATAAATTATGAAATGTTATAGACTGTCCACACATTATATTCTTTGGCATTCAATGCAGAAGGAACAAAATGAATAAATCAACATAAATGGACCATCTCTAAAGGAGCAGCATTCTAGCCCCATGATTTGGTGAAATGGAGAGTAAAATATATAAAAACTAAAAACACCATTTTATATCTGACCTACCACCATGTGAATGGAGAAATGCCCAAATTCAAACAGCCATGTGGAAATAGGTAATGCAAAGATGGAAAATTTCAGAGAAGCATAGGCCACAGGGGAGGCAATCCCCAAACCCAGCCCGGCTCCTAGCCCTCTGTATCTACAACTGCGGAAATTGCTTAGATGCAGACAACTGGAAGTTACCCTAACTCAGGGTAGCTAGGTGATGAAGGAGCAGAATTTGTAAGAACAGCAAACACAAATGTCTTTTGGGGACCATGCTCCATAATTGTTTTAAAACATTTATGCAGGCAATGTAACCTATTATATTATCCAACAGAGATCCCTCAGGGGTCTAACAGACAGTTCAGAGTCCTCCCATGGAGTCAGTGGGCAAAGCCAGTGGCAGCTAAGTCCCACTACAGAAAGGGCATTTCAACTACATTTTATGCAGTAGGCATCTGAATTATATTTCCTTTGAAAAGTAGGTTTCCAGTGCTGAAACACAACAAATAAGGGATTCTTTCTTTAGGTTCGATAACTTGTATATTTCAAATATTTCAAGTCCTTGTGTGTACATTTTACATCAACTGGATTTTTTAAGGTAGAATTTGTATTTTATTTTTGTATGAAAATGTTATTTTTGTGTAAAAAGTTTCTTTTTTAAAACTAAGGAAGTGCTGAAGTTTTTGACATGGTAAAAACCTCTGATAAAATACTCATGATTTCTAGATGTTATTTCTGAAATCAAATTATCAACTCAATAAAAATATTAAAAATAAATGGCTCTGCCTTTTTCACAGAATCTCATTTGTCCCCGGATTTAGTAGTTCCTGGCATGCCATATCTTCAAACCTCCACGGTCCCAATATATGTGTGAAACCAATTGGGACTAGTATCTTTTTCATGCAAATTCAAAGTTCTTACAAACAGCTTTGTGTAGAAAATAAAGAATGCTCGATTTGCAAGCTACCCAAGACAAATTAAATACACTCACATACACATACACCCTTGCTCCTATTTAAAGGCCTCAGTTCATCTGCTGGAAACAGACAACTGTGCTAAAACAATGCATCACTGTTTTGTTTAGTGTTTGTGGCAAAGCCAGTAGCTCAACATGAAGTGGGTATTGACTTTATGATTACCAAACAAATGCACAGGGATGTTTTATCAAGAGCTGTGGGTTCTTATTTATAGAACAGATATAAAAGAAGAATACAAAGAATATACACACGATGAAACAAGAGACCACAGTACTTCTCTTACAGTTAAATGTAAAGATAATTTTTCTCTCCAGGAAGAATAAAACAGAGCTACTCTTATTATTCAATTTTATATTCAAATGGAGAATTAGTTTTAAGTTTCTAAGGCCCTTCAATATAGCCCAGACTATCTGAACTAAAGATCATAAACGACAACATTTTATATGTTTTATATATTCTTCAGAATACCACAGACACATCTGCAACTTAAGTCCATTGAAACAGTGTTCACAATGAAGCCAACAGGATGTTGGCATTTGTAAAATTTAGAAAAGACTTGCAAGGTTTGCATGTTTAAAAGAACATCCCCAAAGGAGAAAGCAGCTTGTTGGTGGGGGAGAATGTATTCAGTTTGTGATGTGTGAACTCAGGCCGCATTGCTACAGAGCCATCTGTTGCATGAGTGTCCAGGGCATGCCTATTGGGAGACAAATCAATGTCCCCTTGCCACTCTTCAGGAAGCCCAGGACTTGCACCCACTCTGAATGGGAGAGAATGGAGATGCTGTGTGCTCCACTCTCCACAGGACAGATGGTGCTCCTTTGAGGATGCCCTGATGGAAGAGCAGCAAGGGCACTTAGTGTAAGTGGGAAGAATTATTTCTACTCATTGTAAGACTCCTTGTCCCAAATACCCCATACAGGCAATGCACTTAAAAGGCAGATCCCGCTCATATCAAGCAAGCTGTCAATATGTGAAATACTCTGTGATTTGATGAACATGCAAGATAATTTGTGTGATTGCTTGACCTTTCCAGAAAAATAAAGTATAACAAATGAACATGCTTACATAGGAATTTAAAAAGAAAAAAATTTCTTGGGCATCTTAGCAATCCAAAGTCAGTTTCCTCTACTGTGGTAAAGATATTGCCATATTAAAGAATCCCATTTTACTCTCTGTACAAGACTCTATGTTCATATTAGTTTTGATTTTTAGGTTCAGTTCCTTTAAAGTATTTAACACTTATGTTTATGTATTAAATACACCTATATAAATTTTTATTAATTCAGAATATTCTGCTAACTGAAACTATATAATCCAGCAATAATGGAAATTCTTACGTATTCAGCAAACACTTAATGTAAGTTTACTGCAGGCCTGGTACTGTTCTAGGGCCTGGGAAGTAAATATAAATAATAATACAGTTCCAAAGTCAAAGACTCAGTATTGATAGATGGAGAAAGCATTTCTAAGCATACCAGTGTCATAAGACACAGTAAGTATAACACTCTGCATTCAAAGCTAGATTTTAAAACACATTAGGTGACTATCTTATCAAAAGATCAAATTTGAACTTCCTTTAATAAGTAGGCACTTTCTGCTATTTCTAAGATTTTTTCAATTTCAACTTTTCAGCAACAAATTACATAGAACAGATCTGTCCTCAGAAATATTTCAATTAGGAATAATGTCTATTACATGTTCTAAATTATTCCTTAAATTCATTAAGTCTTTTGAATGCAATGCTGTTAGACTTTTGTTCAGCACCAAGTTCTGCCACTTTGGCGTCAGGATTTTATTTCATGTCACTTCTTTGAGAGATACTGGACCTATTTTACTTTTCCATTTAAAAAGATAGTCATAATCGCTGATATTTATTGAACAGTTGCTATGTAAGGCACTATTCTAAATACCTCATATGATATTCTTTAATCTCAAGGAATCCCATGAGGTAGGTGTTATTATCATCTCTATGATATAGAAGTTAATCAAATTTTTGGATTAAGAATCCCTTTATACTCCGCAAAAAAAATTACTGAGAATTCCAAAGAGCTTTTGTTTTTGTCAGTTATATCTACTGATACTTACCATCTTCAAAATTAACCAAAAATATATATATTAATTAATTTAAAAGAACAATACTTTTATTACAGGTTAACATAAACATAATTATGACATTTAACTATAATTTTAAAAAATATAATACAATGAGTAGCACTGTTTTATAATTCTGTAAAAGTTTTTAATATCTGGCTAACAAAAATGACATCTGGATTCTCATATTTGCTTCTATTAATACATTCAATATGCTGCAATGTCACATGTGGGGTGGCCTCTGGCAAGCCACTGTACGCTCATGAGAGAATGAGAACAAAAAAGGCAAATAACGTCTTAGTATTCTTACGAAAATAATTTTGACCTCATGGATCTTTAAAAAGGTCATAGGGCCCCTGGAGGCTGCTGGTCAACACTGCTAATATGCAGCAATGCCTACCTTCCATGGGTAAATGGAGGCTGCTCGTGCAGGTTGGAAAGCGTGCCTATCATCTCACTGCTCAAAAGTTTAAATATGGCCATTCATGTTTTTACAAATATGTAAAATAGCAATGAATAACTTTATTAGACTTGAATAATATTATTGTCTAGTTAATAACTATTAACTAGAATCCTATTTATTAGAACTTGTGCCTCTGTATCTACTATTGCCTGTTACCACTGCCTCTACTACTAGGGAGGTCATCATAAATAATGCAAGAATTTGGGGGTCTCCATAGACACAACACATTTTTGACCATTTTAATGAGAATCAGTGGGAAAACTACTATCATAAATTTTCAGAAACACATTGAATTCCAAGTACTATAAATCTATATTTCTGGCAGAGTAGAAGGAAAATAATAATGAAACTCCCCATATAAACCAATGCTTAGGCATAGGGTTTGTTCCCTCCACCCTATATTGTTTCCCTGTGAAGATATCACCAAATGTCTGCACAGAAATTAGATAGATGATTACCCTCATTTGTGCCTTGAGGCAGAGAATCAAACACTAAAATCTTAAAGAGAAGACTCAATTAATCATCAACTTTCCCCATTTCTGGTGCATCCCAAGAATAAGAGCCCAATGGTGATCTGGTATGCTTATGGGGGGAACAGGTTTGCTCCTCTAAGGAGGCCAAGACCCATTCTCTCCACATACAGAGAAGCCCTGGGGAGTCACCCGCCACAGAGGCCATGACAATGTCAAGTGCCAGGTGCACCTGTCGTGTGGGCAGATGGGGAGACCAGTGGCGGCAGTCCCTGAGTAATGGTTAAATTAATTAGCCTTTCCACAGCAGATCATTTAATTACTCATCCCCTTAGACAGTAAGGGTGAGAGCAGATTTTAGAGAAACATTTAGAGCCAAAACTCATATGAAAGAAATGTCTTTATATACTTTTTCCAATACGTAATATCAGTGTTGCCCCCAAAACTTTAAAACAAAAACAAAATCACTTTGATTATATGCTTTAGGAGACTCTATTAACATCCATAAGGCATAAAAGTCAGTGAGTTGGAATCATATTCTAAGTTGTGGATCTTCACAGGATTTTGTGCAGTGAGATCGTTCAGCAGGAAACTCAACAGGATTGGTATGTAAAACTCACTGACTTTGGAAGAGCATGGGAGTTTAATAAATTGTACTATGCCAATTATGGAATGTACCCCAATCCTCCCAAAAATTAACACAGACTTTTTAAAGAATTAAGTGTGCTGGAATACAGAGATAGTAAACACAAACAAAAATTCTCATTTTAGTAGTCTGAGTTTCTGAAGGTGTGTTATCCACAGGCTTGTCCTTACGGAGTTTTCTGCAGCTTCTAAAAAATAAAAAGTAGCTCTTTAAATCCTTACCCTATATCTGTATTCTCAAAATTGTTTTTATGCTCTCAAGAACAGTGCCTCAAATTACACCCATATTTTCATTTATTCATCCATCCATCCATTCATCCATCCATCCATCCATCCATGGAGTCACTCACACAATCCAAAGTCACAAGTGCCTTCTTACCTATTTATCTCCCTGGTGGGAGGTAAGTCCCTAGAGAGCTATGACTTTGTGGTCTTTGTGCATCTAGGCCATGAAAAGATCCTTAATAAATGAAAGATCACACTTCAGAACAAAGATGTTCTCATTGTTTTGAGGCAAGATTACAAATGTCTTCACTCATATTCAATATCAGAAATTAATCCCATGTTCCAGATCTTGACATAATAGGCCAATAAAACCACACAAGCTACCTGTAATCCCTACTACAATAATCATATGTGTAGCATTTTGCACATTTTAAATGCTTCATATATTACTGGTGGTAAATATCCAGTGAAGAAGTGAATTTGTCCGTCTGAGTTTTCTCCTTTTTATTTCTATTTTTTTCTGCTTGGAACTGTCAGCTTTCATTAGAATAATATATGCTTTAATCCCCAAGTTTTTGATAAAGTTGGAAGAGCCTGAATTTAACACAATACTGAATTAAAGTAACCCATTTTCTCCTCCTCCTCTCTGGTACAGAGTGAAATCCCAAAGCTCTCCTACCTACAATGTTTCTAAAATACATATTAGAGCAAAAATTCCCCTAATTTTAATACAGAAATTTCTAGTCTTAACTCTTGCAATTACTTCTTCCTTGAGTGTAAAGTCAAACTCTTCCCAAAAAAAAGCTTTCCTTGAGATATACACTTCTTATGAATCACTGAAGAACCACTGAATTTCTTAATTATTTTGAAAAAGCTGGGCTTCTGAATGTGTATTCCTTATGTTGCCATGCTTTCTAAGAAACTTGGAATTCCCTATGTGTCCATGTATACTCCTCGCTCTGCAACCTTGCCCTGTCACCCTGATATTTCATTTTTAAAATTTAAAATTCCACTGAAATAAATCTAGTTCTGTGTTATGTCTGACAATAAAGACAAACTCTTTAAAATAACAGAATTTTATAAATAATGTTCGAGTTATTCCACCAATTTTGGTGACATCTAAAACCAATCAACTATATGTAGCTTAATACAGAAAGGAAATTCTTGAGGAAAAACACACACACATACATATGCTAACCATCTCCTAAGGAGCATTATATACCTGTGGGACCAGAGGGATGACCATAGCCCTTACCTGAGAACTACTTTAGTTTCCATGACTTTCAACTATCTATGGCAGAATGAAATCTCATTCTGTCTCTATTTTGACAAAGGCCCCAATATAGTATCTGTGAGGAGGCTTCAGCCATTTAGCTAGGCTCAGAAAAAGAAGATTTGTGAGTTCCAAAGGGAAGAGTTGAAGGAGGTACTGATGGAATCTTTGGGTGGACTGTCACACAGGAAGTTTATACACTAAAACATTCCTTCATTTGTGGAATGATTTACACACAAGGGTGAGTTCAGCTCAACAAAATGGTGGTTTTATTTTATTTTTTTTAGATGGGATCTCACTTTGTTGCGGAGGCTGGAATGCAGTGGTGTGACCATGGCTCACTGCAGCCTCAATCTTCTGAGCTCAAGCAATTCTTTTACTTCAGCCTCCCGAATAACTGGAATCACAAGTGTGTGCCACCATGCCCTGCTAATTTTTAAAATAGGTTTTGTAGTAGTGATGGGGACTTGCTCTAGTGCCCAGGCTGATCTTGGAATCCTGGGCTCAAGTGATCCTCAGACTTCAGCCTCCCCAACTGCTAGGATTATTTATAGGCACGAGCCTACACTGGGCCCAAAAAGGTGGTTTTTAGGCTAGATTGGAAATGTTATCAATCGATTCCACGAATATTATGTTGCTTACTAAGTTGGAGGTGCTTTGCTAGACTCTATGGAAACTACGATAAGTAACTCAGTCCCTGCGGTTACAGAGCATTCGGCCTCAGAAAACAGATAACATGTCTGTTTTCAGCATTATGAGTTGAAAAATGTCCCCCACAAATGCATATGTTGAAGTCCTAACCCCCAGTACTGTGGATGTGGCCTTAGAGATAGGGGCTTTTACAGAGGTAGTCAATTTCAAATGAGGTCACTAGAATGGGCCCTAATCCAAGAGGAGTGAAGCCCTTAAAAAAAAGAAAATTTGGGCCGGGCATGGTGGCTCACGCCTGTAATCCCAGCACTTTGGGAGGCCTAGGCAGGTGGATCCCGAGGTCAAGAGATCGAGACCATCCTGGTCAACATGGTGAAACCCCGTCTCTAAAAATACAAAAAAAAATAGCTGGGCATGGTGGCGTGTGCCTGTAATCCCAGCTACTCGGGAGGCTGAGACAGGAGAATTGCCTGAACCCAGGAGGCAGAGGTTGCAGTGAGCCGAGATTGTGCCATTGCACTCCAGCCTGGGTAACAAGACCGAAACTCCGTCTCAAAAAAAAAAAAAAAGAAAAAAGAAAAAGGAAAATTTGAAGACAAACATATACACACGAAGAACACCATGTGAAGATGAAAGCATACACTGGAATGATGCTTCTACAATCCGAGGAACAACGAATATTGCCATCAAACCACGGGAAGCCAGGAAAAGCATGGAACAGACTCAGAGGCAACCAATCTTGTCAACACATCTTGGACTTCAGCCTCCAGAACTTCAAGACAAGTTTCTGTTGTGTAAACCACCCCACCCCCACCCCAATCTGTAGTACTTTGTTACAGCAGCTCTGACAAACTAGTACATCCACATACATTTTAATATCAAATCTATCAACTATATATGTTTGTACATAATCCCTCTCTATGGAAATATACATATACGCATAGCTTGGGAAGATATAATGGGTGTTCCAAGCAAAGTGTGATGTTTTTTGGGCAGAAAGACTGATTCTGACCAGGAAAATCAAGGAAGCCTTCATAAAGGAAATGATAGTCACATTTTACAAAAGTTAAGAGCCATAAAATCAGATGTCAAACATGAAAATTTATAATTCTAGAGCTATAAACTCTTTACTGCAAAGTAGTTTTTTTTTCAAACCTAAGGGACTTCATTAACATGCCATTTCTTAAGACTCCAAGATGACTGTATGAATGATTCGAATCACACACTTGATAGCTAAACATCCACAGGCACACATAATCTTAGCCATAGACATTTTCACATTCTTTCATCTTCACATTCTTTTTACTAAGTCTACTGCTATGCCTAGTATAAGACGCTACCTCAGTGCTCTATTAGGGGAGTATTGACTTAGTTCATATTCCAGAGTGGATATGGTTTGCAAATACAAATACATGTATATACTCTCTGGCTGCCCCATTATTGGGGCATATGTTGGCCACTTGTAAGGAGTTAGGTGACCCATGGTCTTGAAACTGGTTTGCCCATAACCAAGCCCTCATTAACTCAGGTCTCTGCACAACTGAGCCATTAAGCCTCAGGAGCACTATAAATTTGCTGACTTTTGTAAACCATACAACTTAATAGCCTTCTCTAAAGCATTTTGTAAGAGTGATTTGATGCTTTGATCGTCTGCCAATTCATTTTTATGAGTCCATAACCTATCAGAATCCTTCTCACTTTCCTTTCAGAGTCATTTTCCTCACTGAGCTTTGTATCCTGGTTAGATTCTTCTTTTCTAATCTTTTCAGGACTGTGTGAGTTGGGGTTCTCCTGGTTGCAAGTAACAGAAACAAACTTTGGATAGAATAAGAAAGAGGAGGTATTTATTGAATGTGGTATGGTATTTCAGGAGGAACTGAACCACCAAACTCTAGGAGAAGCAGGAGCCGGTTAAGCTGCAGCCATCTCTGCAGCAAGAATTTAGATACTCCTTGGCATGATGCTTCCACAATGCCCTAGTTGAGCTCTGAGAACTCTTGGATTCTATTCCATCAGTTTTACATTTTAATTTCCTGGAGTAAGATCCTGATTGCCATAGCGTAGGTGAAGCACACACCCTGAAGTGATCAGCTTTGACCTGGGGGGCAGGGTCATATAGCACAGTCTTAGATGTAGTCCTGTACCTTACAGGTTGGGGACAATTCTAAGAGAAGGAAATAATTGTTAGAGTCTACCACATGGATAGACAACTTATACTTGTATTATACTATTTTTTCTTTGAAAAGTGCTTTTAATATATTTCTTAATTCTTACTGGGACTTGTAGAAAAAATAACCTGATATCTTTTTTGTATTTGGAATTCAATCATTGTTGCATCCATTTTAATGAGATTAACTCCATTTGAGGTATGCCATTAAATACTTGACTTTTCAATGTAGGCATTGAGCCTACATCTTGTTTTCTTCATTCTATCTTGACCCCTTCCCAGTTATTGTGACTTAACAATTTATAGTAAGCACATTCTTCATTCTTCCCTCTAGAACATTTAACCAGCTCTAGTCTATATATTTCGGTGTATTCTCACTGTCTCCACCATCAGCACATTTTTATACTGTGCACATTCCTAGAAAAGTTAACTGTGAAACATTTTGTACATGTTCACACAATTGTATATTAGAGCCAGAGAGTACAATCTTAGGAGGCACACAAACAAATCAGAAAGTATCTTTCTCTTCTATTCTTGTCCTTCACACCATTACCAGGAAGACTGTCCAAAAGAACAAGATTTCAAGACACAGACCATTTTAAAAGAATGTCCATTGTAAAAATCCAGAGAATAAAAGAGAAAGTCAGGCTTCCCGATATTCTTTGTAAAAAATCAAATCGTGACCAAATGTGGACAATATTCAATTAGTACCTGATTTGACAAGTAGCTAAAAATCAACAAAAATGTCAACAATGAGAATCTTCAGAGGGAAAAATAAAAGAACCTAATAACAGACAGCCTAGTATCTTAAGAGAGGCAAAATGAATGAAACCAATCTGTAAAATAATATATATTCCACTAGGTAAAACTCTGAAGGGAAGAAAAAAAATCTCAGATATATAACCAACTAGTACACACTCAAGGGAGGTAAAAGTGTTTTATAAAACAGGAAAGCAATTGGTGGACAGGAGATATTTTTTGTAGAAAAAAAGTAGGATAACAACCAGGCAGAAGAATTATGTCAAAACAGGCTATTGGAAACTTTCTGTTTATTCATAAATAAATCTAAGCCTTCATAATTATCATCTGTTTCACTGCCACAGTGAGAGAGAACAAAATAAGAAATGACGCCATTTCTTGTATCTTAACACAAGAGAGGGGAAAAGTAAATAGTAAGTTCAGACACAGAGCCAACAAAAAGCCACTTCTAAAAGGATATGAGATACTCATCATGCCTGAAGGCAGATGATAGCTCTGCTGCTGAGCACAGTCTTTGAACCTATTTTGTTTACATTTAAGATAGAAAAGGATAATAGTAATAATAATTAATGTTTGTGTAGTAATTACATTCCCAAGTACTTTAAGTTAGTTATTAAGTTGTTTAATCCTTACCCCAACCGTGAGGTAGGCACTATTATTTTCCCCATTTTACAGATGTTGAAAATAAAGTACAGAGAAATTAAGCATCTTCTGAAAGGTCCCAGAGCTCCTAAGTGATGATGGCAGCACCTGGACACAGGTACTCTTGGCTCCAAAGTCCTCATTCTTAACCTTAATGCTATGCTAGCAACATGATTCTAGCTGAAGTTATGATTTTTACATTACATATGGTTGTTCAGTAATATGCACACAACAAAAGCCTAGATGAAGTTCGTGGGAAGCTCACAAAATTCATTTTAATTCGTTATGGGAGTCAGACACCATTCTGCTTGAGTTCAGAATCCCAGCTCTTCCAAGAACCAGCTCACTGGTTGGGGAAAGTTACTCACCCCCTCTCTCTCTGGGAGTGTATTTTATTTAAAAATACACACTGCTCATTTCTGTTAGGAAGATTTTACTTCCCCACCCCACTGATACCAGACTTGGCATCTGACTTGTTTTGAACACCAAATCATGGCTAGAAGCAGCACAAATAACTCCTGGGCAGAAAACTCTAAGAGCCAGACAAGATCTGCCATGGTCAAGAAGGACACTGGCCTGGGTCCTAAAGTGCACATACCTTGGAGCAGAGTAGCTGACCCACCTCACACATCTGGTGGGTCATGAAGATGGCACTGTGGTTATAACCCACTGGGATCTGGAGGCCATTTGTTACCATAACATAACCGCCTCTCTTGACTCATAAACTCTCTGTGCCTTAATGTCCTACCTGCTTCTAGCGTTGCTGTGGGCATTAAATGAGTTATTTTCATAAAGCTTATAGATAAGAAACAAGTGTTAGTGAGCCAGATACTGACCTGAAGAGTACAATTAGAGAAAAGAACACTAGCGGAAACATTCCCAATACCAAATCAAATGCTTTTCTGGTTCTCAAATCCTTTCAACTGAGTTCTAATATTACACTGGTCACCCTTTGAGCTTTCTGCAAACTTTGCATATTCAATGCTCCCTTCTTGATCCAGTAATAGCACATGCATTTACATATAATTCAGGGCTTCATTCTTGCTAACCCAAAGGCTCCAGATAGCTTTCCTTCTGTGAAATTTGGTTGTCGACTTGGATCATGAAGATATTCCTCCTCTTCCCATTTTCCTCTTTTTCCTCAGCTATCTTTTTCTGAAACTGAGTTGAACACCAGTTTCTCATATGTAGAATGCAATTTTTGTGAGATATTAATAGCTGTTATCTCTTTGTTTTTAATGGGTAAAGGATTAGAAATCATTTTGACAAGTTTGTTTCTTGAGTTTTGACATGCTTCAATTTGCTAATATACAAACTTTTATAATAAAGCATCTTACCAATTAATGTTCCACACAAATGGTTTTCAGGGGATAGTGCTGACAACCATTTCAGATATGTTGTAATGAGCAGATAGGGAGACATCTTATGCCCAAGGGGAAGATATTATGAGGCTCCTTCCTAGCCAACTTGGAAATCATAGACTACTACACGAGGGTCTTTGAGACCAATATGCTCATTTTAGTGATAAGAAATGGAGGCTCAAAGAATAAAGAATGGAGAAAACAGAGGCTCAAAGAGGTTAAGTATCTTATTGAGAAAAATAAAAGTGAGTTAAAGAGCAAAACTGATTACAACAGAGTCATCCATGAATTCAAACTGTCCTCTTTTGAGGCATGACTGTGTTTAAAAGGAAAACACACAGAAATATGAGTACATGTCTTTAGACTACCTAGCATCTTTCTGGGTGTTAATCTGGCCCATTTTCAAAAGTCAAATGAGTTATTGGGGAAGATAACACTTAATAGATCCCAGTCTTACTAAGCTCAAGTGTGAAGCAGGTTGGTGGGGATAAGTCAGGATCTAGGTTTATCTAAACTAAGATATAAAATAGGTGGCGAGTTCCTCATTCTATCAAAAGGTTTTATTTGGTATTTACTTGCTGTATGTATAACTCACTAGCTATTTGCTCTCAAACAACAATGATTAGAATGGCTCTCATATCCAACAAAACGCTGAGACAGGCAACAGACAGTCAGTCCTCAAAAAGTAAAACATACTAATGGTACCTATGACTGTTTTTCACTGTTTTCAGTGGCAAATAAAACCAAAAGTTATTCCGCACACTTACCACTCTCATGATCTCTACATTTGCTTCTCTAAAAGAAATGTGCCAAAGATTAATAAATCTTACAAGAAAACAAATGGAACATGTAAATTGCTGAGGAGTTTGTTCCCTTTATTTTATTCTAGTCATTCTCCCAAGCCCAGAAGAAAGACATTTGCTAAAGCTTTGTGTAGCTTCTAGCAAAAATCACTTCCCATGTAACGAAATAGGTACAGAAAGGGCGCACTTTTTGAGTGCACAATGATAAAACTCAGATTTGTAGCTTACATTATTCTTGATCACAAAAGCCATGAGGGTTTTCTCTGTTTCTTAGCTAAGTTCTCCTGTCTAAAAGACAAAAGAGAAAACAAAATCAAAGAGAAAAGGATTCTGCAGGCATCTATATAGAAGAAAAAATAAAACATTCAAAAGTTACAGAGCCAAGCATGGTGGTGAGCCTGTAGTTTCAGCTACTCAGGAGGATCGCTTGAGCCCTAGAGTTCAAGGCTAGCCTGAACTCTACGTCTAAAAATGTATATAAATTAAATAAGTGTTTTCAGCCACAATAAAGAATGGAGATTGTCATAGATGGAAATTCCATTTAAACATATCTATATATTTCTACTTTGGAGAAGGGCTCAAGCCATTGAAAAGGAAAGAAAAGTACTAATAGACAAAGTTAGGAACTGAAATACATTCAAAAGACCAAAGGCAAAACAATAAGCAATGTCCTACTGAGTCCAAAAGGAAAGAAAACCCATCAACAAACACAGACTCTTGTAAATGGAGAATGTCTTTAGCACACCACAATAAGACCGTTGTATGTGACACCTTGATAAATTAAAGAAACAGAAACACTGTCATGAAAAGAAAAGGAAGAAAGGAAGGAAATTCACAAACAGTGCCCACGAAAGATGGATAAGAAAGTTTTAAGAGAATATGAGCACTGATTAAAGGCAAGCAAGAAAAACAAGATAGGCTCTATCTAGCTAAGCACCCCCCACAAGCCTATTGTACTGTTTCCTTTGGCACCGACTACAAGAGAGTTTCATCATATGTCTAATAATAGTATTATTTATAAAATAGAAGAATAACATCTGATAAGAATATACCTCAATGGCAAAATGTCTTCTTCTATATAATCTGAGTGTATAGATGAAAAAGAAATGGTTTTGAAGTAATAACAATTGCAAAGCAACCAGTGAACAAGATAAGCACTTGCAGAAGGAGCCACACTGAATCTCTTCAACCGACTGGCTTCTCTGTTACATGAGTCCAAGAAAGGATAACCTACCCACTGGAAAAACCTGCATTGCTGTCAGGATGAGGAAAACGTTAAAGAAGCAATAGAGGCAAATGGAAAAGGCTGACAATACAACTCCTTATAATTCTTCATTCAGCATTATATTCACTGACCTGTGATGTATAGGTCAATATGAAGACAAGGATTTTGGAAATCACACACTCACACATATAGTGTCTGCCCTCTGAAAGCTAGGTGTTAAACACTACTTTGGTCTATGATCTTACCAATACCCATTTTATGCAAGCATAAATGCTGTCTAACTCTATAAAGTTATTTTCAACACTGGCCAGTATCCCTGTATTATTATTTTGCTGACATTCATACATATTGTATTGAAATAAAAAATCAAGAGTATTTCCACAAGACCAAGTTTATAAACAATTGAATATATTCATCCATATATAAACATCTATATTTTGCTGAATATAGATCCTTCCTACTTCCTAGTTTCATACACATTATATGTATAACTTAGCTACATTTAAACCAATGTTATATACCAAGTGCAGTCTGATGAACTGTTTCAAAACCTATGTTGACAATTTGCTAGAGTTGAAAAAAAAAAAAAACTCTTAACACGATTAGCTAGTAAGTACCACATTAAGCCATCATTATGTGGCAGCTACTATTCTACAGGCTTTTACATGCATTGTCTTATTGAATCCTTACACATCTCTTCTTTTTATAGATAAGGAATCAGAATTTCCAACTAAGCAGCCCACACTCTAAACCACTCTACTAAACCTGTTCTCCCCACATACATCCAGAGGCAATTTCTTTGGAGCCTAAGTATTTGCTGGCTATTAATGGAAATTTTACTTTGTTGTGAAAATATGATCAAACCAACAATGATTCAAATCACTGAAGAACCCATCAGGACTGTGGAAAGAAGGGCCAGACAACCAGACTAAAACCTGGGAGCAGACACAGGCTCCAAAGTGCAGCAGATAGGAACACTCCTCATGAGAGCTTAAGGGAGGAAGACAGGCAGGCAGTTCAGAGAAGTTCATATTATGATAGGGTATGGCCACAAGTGCCAGAATGTCAGGAAAGACAGGCTGTTATGAAGGGGATTTCAAGGCTGGCCATGAGTGGAGAGAAATGGACAGAACTCCAACTTCTGAGAGGTCTGATGGCCATAAGGCCTTTAGATAAACAAAGGTACACTGCAGAATTTCAAGGCATCCCTACAGCATGGAGCAAATCAGCAACAAAAATGATATGAACACACTGCAGTGCTCTTAAGTTTACTTCCCAATAAAACTAACAACCATTAAACAAAATGTACTAGTATGCTATTCTCCCAAACTATGAGACTGTTAGTTCTCTGGACCCCGACAAGCCTGCCTTGAAAAATGGCATATCTAGGTCTCCACAACACGATTCTCCGTGAGGAATAAGCTAACTCTTGAAACATTAATTCCAGCACTGACCATTGTATGTTCTTTAATGTGTTGCTCATATCTGGAGAAGTCTGTCAGGAACAAAGTCTAAAACTGTTTGTGGTTTTTCTGACTCCTCTTTAACCTCCGTCTGTCAGTTCTCAGCTATAGGCTAAACTGTGTACATTCCTTATAATTTGCCAGGTGCTTCTAAAAGAAATGTAGTTCATCCATGGCAAGAGAAGCCTTGATGTCAAATTTTACCTTAAAAATAGTTACCTAAAGATTTAAAGACGGACTTTAATTTTTAGAAGAATGACAAATGTTAAGGAAAGAACAAAGAAATAAATACATTTAGACACAGTAAGCAATTCATTCTTAAGTAAACATTTAAATAAATAAATGTCCATCAGTCGAGACTTATGTCCCCAGTTATTAACTGGCCTTATAACATACATTTTTAAGACATAAATTACTAAGGTCAGTTAACAACTAGGGGCACAAGTCTCAACTGAGAGACTCCCTCCCACTTATTATATCCTCAATGCACATTTGGTCCTTAGTAGAGGTTTATGGAACTGAAGCTACTTAACCTCTGAGTCTCGGATTCCTTATCTTCTGACTCTGGTTAATACAGAGTAACCAGAATCAATCAGAGTAATACAGTCAGTTTTCATTACTTGTACAACTACAAATGAGTTTACTCACTAAAATGTATTTGCAACCCCAAGATCAATACTCATGATGCTTTCACTGTCACTTGCAGACTTGCACAGAGCTATGAAAATGTGAGTGACCAATGTCCACACTCCAAGCCGACCTCAAGCAAGGTGACATTCCACAGCTCATGGTGTCCATTTTGTAATCTATTTAGTGCCACTTTTTGCATGTTTGTGCTTTCTGTTGGTGACTGTATTGATGAAAATGGCCCCCAATTACAGTACTGAAGTACTAAGCACTCCTAAGTACAAAAAGGCAGGCTGGGCGTGGTGGCTTACAACTGTAATCCTAGCATTTTGGGAGGCCGAGGCAGTACATTGCTTTGAGCTCAGGAGTTTGAGACCAGACTGGGCAACAAGGCAAAATCCCATCTCTACAAAAAATAATGTGAAAAAAATGGTGGCTCAAAATACAAAATATGAAAAAATGGTTGTTTGTGCTTTGGTCCTAGTTACCCTACAGAATAAGACTGGAAGATTGCTTGAGCTGGAAAGTGGAGGCTACAGTCAGCCAAGACACATCACTACACTGCAACCTGGGTGTCAGATCAAGATCCTGTCTCAGAAAAAATAAAGGCCGCGATATATCTTATGGATAAAATGTGTGTGTTAGATGAGCTGCAGATATGAGTCACAGTGCTGTTGGCTATGAGTTTGATGCTAATGAATCAGTATATATTAAAAAGGTGTCTTTAAGCAGAAATATATATAAAACAAACAAGGTTATGCACTGATAAGCTGAAAAAGGGAGTTTATTATGCATGCCCTACCAGTGGTTTTAGGTTCTGAAAACATATATAGGTTAATAATCTATGAAGTGACCAGCATAACTAGGAACTCAAGGCAGTTTACCTACCTATAAGTAAAAGGACTATTATTCTCTTAGGTGTCTGACAAAGACCACAATTAAAAGTATCAAACTTAGATCCAGTATATTTCATAGAAGATAATAGGAAAAATAAAATTTCATTTGAATGTTTCACTTAAGTCAATACATTAGAAGTAGGAAATATTAAGATATAATTTAAAATCCATCAAAAGGCATTTGGATTCTAAATCAGGTTAACATTATTAGACAATATACTATCAACTCTATTAATTAGAAAATCACAGCCTTTTATTCATAAGCTTTCAAGTAAATCCAATTAAAATGGCAGTTCAAACTTGGGAGTATCAGTCACAGGTCTATTACCTCTATAGGTTTTAATTATGAAGCTGTCCCGAAAGTAGCAAACACAGGGTTTCAACTCAAAGTCCACACAAGAATAGAAACTCACCAAGAAATGCTCCTATTGGCTGAATCTAGAAAATTTACTTAGGAAACATCAGTTCATTGCTTAATTTTTAAAAAAGCTGTACCTTGATACCTTGATTAATTATGACAAATTATTATATTCCTAAGCAGAGATAGATCTATTTTTTAATTTTGCATACAAGTATAACAAAGTAAACTCTTGCTTGATAGAGTTAAGAGCACTCTAATTCAGATCTCATTAATTCAGAATCAAGAGCTTGGACAGATATTTCTTTGTTCTATAAAAATATAAGAGTAAAAGGATGATAAAAGGATAAGTGACATTTAAAAAAGCTAAAATTTTAGAACATTGTATTAAAAAGTGAAGAAAAATATTGTAGACTTTGAAAGCATCCATTTACATATGACTATTTATTTATTTATTCATTTAATAGTCATTACTTCATACACACTTGCTGAGTTCTGCTCTGGGCCAGCCATCGGAAACTCCCAGGAGAACCAGTAACAGAACAGCTTTTCTGAGGCTCACAGTCTAGTAGGTGAGACACACATGCAAACAAATGTCATTGCATGGTGATAAAGACAACTGGAGTTGTACCTGCAAAGAAAAATGTTACTTAGCAGAGGCTGCTGCTTTGAAAATAACCCTTTAAAAGATGTCTCACCTCAACATTGAAGGCTCTTCCCAGGGACACACTTTATTAACTCAGCTCTAATTAATAAAAAAAACTGCAAAAACCATGCAGCTACAATTCCCTGGAGGTAAGAGAGAAACCTCATGCTCTCAGAGTGGTTTGTATCAGCACCTCTTCCCTTCATTCTCAAGTCACTTTTACCATCCAAACTTCAGCTAATGAAAAGTAACCAAGTTAATCAGAAGGTGAAGGCATGGGTCCTGAACGTGGTATTTCTGGCTGTAAGAAGCATGGGAAGGAAAGTTTTACCACTGTTGCCAATGAAAACTTGTCATTTACTCTCATGCAAAAGAGAACACAATTTCTGTTATCTTGAGGTTAACTGGCTTAGTCAAGTTATGGAAAGTTTACTAACTTTAGTTTTTCTCAAAAAAGTGACACGTTAATTATATGAGCATCTATTTTATCCTTTCTTACCTCCTCCTCTACTTATATACACTATAGCTGTGATTCCATGCCCTTTCCCAGATTTAGGATCTGAATGGCTCATCTGCTTGAGGCTCTTGGAGAGAAACAGAATCAGTGGATGGAACTTGATCCCCCAGGAGACCCATGGCCAAGGCAGTGGCCTCAAGCCCAGCCTTTGGTTAAACTCTTTGGTGGTACCACTGCCAGGGCCTCAGATGGCCCCAGGACCGCAGAGCCTATAGCATTCTCTCTATGACTAACCGTAGAAGGCTCTCAGTCTTGTGGATAAGAAAGAAGCTCCTTCATGAAATGGCTTGTCTCCCTGTTAAAAAGAAAACACAGGCACTGTTGTCTTTGCTTATTTTTTTCTCATTCAGTCAGTACCATCCAGTACTTACTTACACTTGTCTAGTCTCTCCTAAACAACTTTTGGAAAAGACTCCAAAATCTTTTTAAGCAGCCCGAACTGGGTACACCCCAAAGCAAAACATATTTATAAATGAAAGGGTTCAGCAGTAACTTCAAGCCTTATATAATTTTTCTCTAGACAAGGAGGTTCCGTGAAGATGTGTTCTGCAGGTAAGTGTGAAAAACATTTTAAGTATTAGAGGCCAAGGTCCTGTTTCCAGTTCTACCATATAACTGTTTAGTCTTACAACCTATCTGGTCTCGGTTTTCTCATTACAAAGCAAGAGCAACGAATGAAAGAGGGTCTGTAAAATCCCCTTCCAATTCTCTCAGTCTGTATGTTACCTGATAATATATCTTCTATTCTAGATTAATAATGAACCCCAATTCCTTTATGAGATCCTTATGTCAAAGATACAATCCCTAATGTTAAAACAGGGTTTAAAATACTATTGTATAGTCAATCATACTGGATTCCCATAAATACAGATTTTTCATACTTACCAATCAAATCAATTAGCGAAATTCACTTATCAAAATCCATTTAATACATTATGTGCTGGCATCTTCTAAAATATGTTCACTTATTATGTTTACTAGAAAGAATTTTTAATGAGCAGCTGCCTCAAAATTAATTAATGTATATAGCTTACGCTATAAAGTCAGAAGCCAAATCCCATGAATACAATTTCAGTGAAGAGCTCAGACTACAAAATATAGCAAAACTCCAACTGATAGCCCATTTATTTATAGCAGTATGTGAGTCAACAAATTTACAAGAGCATGAAACAAACACTTGCAGTATTCATGTAGATTTGGAGTACTATATTCTGTGAAATACCACGACATGAAATTCTAGCAAATTAAGGAAATTCTATTGGCACCTCATTTTTTCCTGTATACTTTATACAGGAAGCAGACCTACTTTTCTGTTACAGAATCAGAGTAAAGGAAAATCAAGGTATTCGACTCCACCAGCTAGATTCTGATTTTTTCTGTTCTTCAAAAATCTCAGTGCTAAATTCTAAAGAGTTTTTGAAGGAAACCAAAATAAGTTAAATAAAACTGAAACACTGCTTTGCCAACATTTTTTAAAATCAAAGTCAGGTGTAATTAAAAGAAAATGATTATACAGCTTGCTAGCGCTTGTTCCATTTTTAAGAACAAATGTTCAGACTTACCTAGGGGATGTTTCCATCTGCTTCTCGCAGTTTGGTTTCCATGCTTTAGCTTTAATTATTACATGTAGGCAAATTACCAATGTTTATCTAACAGTAGCTAACCCAGGCCTTATTTATTTTTTTTTTTCAAATAATCCTTTACCAGAATCGAAATCAGATTTTCTCAACAATATTTTAAAAACTAGTCTTACATTAGCATAAAAGGAGACCT
The DNA here is from genome assembly GCF_049354715.1 of Callithrix jacchus. Classification (NCBI taxonomy): domain Eukaryota; kingdom Metazoa; phylum Chordata; class Mammalia; order Primates; family Cebidae; genus Callithrix; species Callithrix jacchus. Next base: position 97,356,129 of record NC_133507.1, on the reverse strand, counting down.
CACAATCACATGCTGGGGAAAATATAAACCTCATTATCATTGAAAAACATTGTCTAGAGTTGTGCATTCCAGAGTTACAAAGTTAGCCATACAGACAGAATACCTAGTCTTCTAGAGACTAAAATCCAAAATTAATGTGAAGGTGTATTTTAAGAAATGGTAAACAACATTACAGTAAGATAAAACCATTAAACAGATACCAATATATTAAAATTGGAGATCAAAATATATGCATTTTTGTTTAGTAAGTTAGTGACTTAAAACAGTGCAAAAGTGACATGGAATCACAGCAGTGACAAAACTTGGCCACAACAAAGCCCGAATGAAAAGAAAATGCTCCAATACAGTGTCCATGCACTTCACCCTTGCATGCCCATCTCTCATGCCCCCAAAATGGCTGCATAACTGATTTATTTTTCATCCAGATGGCTGGCGTCCTATACAGACTTACAATGCTGACTGTGTCTTAGGGATGCTTATTCAGTGAGTCTTGAAAGCCATTATTCACTAATTTCACGTGGAAATAAAATTTCAGCCTCCCATTGTGTACAAATAACTTGGCCACTTCCACCATGTACAAAAAGTGCTTTTTTTGCCAGGCGAGAGAGGATGGCTGGAATGCAAAACCCTTCCTGCATGCCTCCCTGGCCCAGACCCAAGATGGCATATGGCAGTTCCACCAACCACCTCCATATAGAATACTAGGTGAATGCTTTAAGCAAGCCCTAATAATGTGATTTACAAAGCACTCACTGGATGGCTGTCTTCTGCCTCCATTTTCATTCAAGATAGATTAATCTTATTTCATGAACCGTATTTTATTATATTCTGCTCCTTGCATTCACCCTCCTCCCTACATCTCTCTTAAAAGAAAAAACATTTTGCTAAAGTTCTGTATATCTAAAAAGAATCATGAGTTTCCAAGTTTTCTTACCTTAACATTTTCTTATTCTAGAATTTAATCTTCAATATAGAATTTACTTTCTGTTTCAAGTCTGCAACCAGCAGGCAAAGAAAATTGGTCTTTAGAGAGCGAGTTAAACATTTTAGTTAAACTCATGTGCTTTGAATGAAACATTCCCACGCTGTGCTTATAAACAACTATTGATATTTTCTGTAACTTCATTCCAGAAATTGTTTGCTTTTAAATGTCAAAGAGCTCTCTTCCTCACCCTATTTTGGGTTGTATTTCAGTCAGCAGTGCTGCTCATCAGTAATAAATACAAATTCCTATGTAGAGACACACTCACATCACATACCGGAGCTGAGAAGCTCAAAGTATTTTACAAACATTATCAAAATCACTAATGACTTCCAGCTTTGGAATCTGACTTCTGGATCTGTCTCAGAAGACTTATTTACATCATCTTTGCAAATTATAATTTGTATTTATAAATACAGGCATTTATCTAGTACTCAGCAATGAACACAAGTCATAGCCCCGGCACTGACATTCATTTCCAACCATCGTTCCAACTGAAGTTCCCAGAGATGTAAGATATGACTGTCTATGGTAACCCTTCCTCCTTTGATTCTGAGGAATAAATGGTATTTCCTCTCATCTCCTACTTTCATCTACTCTGTCACATAACTCTCTGTTCCTCACCAGTGGCATCTGCAAGGGACAAGCCCTCCTTCTTTAACGTATCCCAGGAATGTGGTTTGTCCATAGGCCTTCCCCAGGCTTGTCTCTCAGATAAATGAATTTCAGAATGAGATGGACGATAAGAACATAGGGATTTTGTGGATATTAAAAGTAAAAATGACCAAGGCAAAATAGCTCTATTACTATTCTGAATTACACATCTACCTTCTGAAGAGGTAACCAATGCTGTCAGAATCCAACTTGGTAAGTACTCTGTTTTCCTTTTCTTTAAAAAAAAAAAAAAACTGATAAAATATATATGAAAATCAACTTTATCTTATCCTGGAATCACATTCTACTATAATGAAGGCGACACACACTTGCATCAGAAAAAAGTAAAAGCAAGAAAGTGGCTCTAGCATGGAGGTGATACCCAGATACAAACAGGGCTGGTTCCAGAATTTCTAAGTGGGCTTCAGAGAAACAATCAATCTTCTTGGTACCAAGACAATCTTGATGGTCTTGAAGCTGCATTTGCAGGACCAGATCACCCTTCTTATTTGGACTGTGGGTTTATTAAGAGCGTTGGGATGGGTGGCTAATGAACAGTCTACCTTTAATCATGTTAATGCGAACTGTGGTGTAGCCCTGGAGACAACACTGCAACTGCATGCAGTATTATCAGCCACGCCTTTCTTAGAAGTCAGTTTCAATCTATCAACTTTAAAAGAAATACAAATGAGAAAACACTTTTGAAAACCAAAGAAAACACTCAAGGATGCATAAATCTAAACTGATAAACATGTAAATAAAGCAAAAGCAAATATCAATTTCTCTTCCTCTCATATTTACAGGTCATTACATGATAGAGTACTTTGGATGACAGATTGGAGCATGATTGGTACAAGTGTTAGACGACCATAAAACTGAAGTTACACAATACACCCCAATGTACAATTTGTGTCCCAAAATAAAGACTTTGTCATAATCATGTTTCATTCCCATTTAAAGTATTTGGTGTTTTTGACTAATCATATTATGCTGCAAAATCAAAAGTAATCACTTTTAGGGTCCTTTGAGAAATCCTTCTTCATACTTACATTTTTTAAAAACAAAAAGTTTAGGAGCAACAAATCCTGGATTCTTCCATAATTAAAGTGCAACCCCCACTTTTAAAATCACAAAATAGAGTTTAAATTGGCAGGAGGGGGAGCTACCCAAAAATACTGTACCTAGAGAGAATCTTTCCTGGAAGCCCTTTTTGAACAGTAAATGGTTCTTATCAAATTGTGGATGTATGATGGATTCTCTCAACAAAGGAAGTCTAAACCGCTAGGAGAAAATAGAGTGAATGAAGCATTTTATAGCATTTCATCTATGGAATAACTAGCCCCTCTCCTGAAAAATACTTGCTTTGGTATATACCATAAAGCAGTAATGTAGTAAAGGGGAAAATGCTGTGACAGTGTTTTCTTTTGATTCAGTCCAGTAGCTATGGAAACTATCTTTTAAATGCCAATTGGTCCTCTTCCCTGCAACCACATAAAATAAAACCATTTCTTACTCTCACGGATTCCATGGCTGGAAGCTTCATTTCTCAACATGTTCAACTTATCTCAACCTTCTCCAGCTTTTGTTCAGTATTTGTGAGCTGAAACTATCATATTTGATTGATACCATGGATTTAAATTACAAAACACATGAATGTATTTCTAAATAAGACTGAGAGGAGTAATAATGTCCAAATAACAAGTAAACATTTGTTAAACCGGCTTGATGTGCTCCAAGAAATACAATGTTTGCTTCTTTCTCCTTTCTTGTATCTCTTTTTCGGAGGTAAAAATGCATGTAATTCCCATCGCTTGCAACATCACCAGCCCTGGTGTCGTTCTTTTTAGTGCCTGTGCATACACTATAGGCCATAAGCCACAATTCAGGGTTAAGAGTTTCCTTCTATTTAAGATTTTTCTTGTATGGCTCCCTCAACAGAAAAATGGTAGACAAGCTAAAATATAAACTGATACTAGGGTTGGACTGTTTTTCTGCATGGATTTTGATCATATCCCATTCAAAATGGAATCATCTCCAGAAATCTATTTCTAAATTTATTCACTCTTTAATTTTTTGAGATTTGTCATTTTTATATCCTTAACTGTACTTAAACTTTTCTTTCAGTAAACAAATTTGATAAAGATGGATAGTCTTTGGATTCAGCTTCCCACTTCAATATCACCTTAGTTCATCTTTATTGTCAAATCCCCATGTAATCTATCTCTTTATAAGACCCTTCCTCAAATTTTGAAATTTACGAATTCAAAATAAAACAAACTCTTATGTTCCAACATGCATTAACACTTCTCACCAATTTTTTTCAGTGTCACTTTTCCCTTTAACCTCCAATCTGTCTCATACAATTTTTGGCAACATAGTATTTATAGAAATATATTTTATGCATAGTTAGCATGAATCTTAAAACATTAAAGGCCATAATACCCAAGACAATACTAAAGAAGAACAACAGTGTTATAGGCTTAACCACACCTCAATAAATACCATAAAGATGTAAAATTGAAACAGTACGTTTGAAGCAAAAAACAAACAGGCCCATGGGACAAAATGAGGAGCTAGAAACAGACTCACATATAAGATAGTCACTAGATATACAACAAGAGTAACAAGGGAAAGGATGGGAAATGTCTTCTTACTCTATGATTCTGGGTCAGTTGGACACCCATAGAAAGAAAAGTGACTCTTGATCTTTAATTCATACCACTAACCAAAATCAGTTCCCAAGGGACTACAAATATAGGAGAGAATATAACAAAGCTTCTATAAAAAATAAACCAAAGAACATAAAAACATATCTTTATGATTTTGGAAGAGGCAATGTTTTCTTAACACATAGCAAGTACTAGCATAAAGGACCTTATTAATTTTAATAAATCTATAAAGAAAAAATGTATCTATAATATCTATACCTATTTAAAGACTTGAAGATACCAAGTGTCTGTAGGCAAATACATGAAGAAAATAGAACTCTCTTCCACTGCTGGTGGGAGTGTAAACTGGTACAAACACTTGGGGAACTGACAGAATACATGTATACCCAAGAGCCAACAAAATACTCACCAAAAATATGTACAAGCCTATTTATAGCAGCACACACAGAAACCCCAGGGCAGGACATACCCAATTGTACATCAACAATCAACTACATAAATAAATCACGCTGTATTCATTTAATGAAATACTGCCCCATAACTAGAAAGAAGTGTTTACAATTACTTGCAATGATATAGGTAAATATCACAAATACAATATTGAATGAAGAAAGCCAGAAAAAAACAAAAAATAAGTGTTGAATAATTCTATTCATGTAGAACTCAAATATGGGAAAAAACAGTGTGTGGTAACAGAAATCAGGATAGTATTTGTATGACAAATGGTATGGGGTGAATTCTTGGATTCTTTCTCCTGACCTGGGTGCCAATTACATGGGCGTTTTCACTTTGTGAAAAATCAACATAGGAACACTTGATTTGTATGCTCTTCTGTATGTATGTTACACCTCAATAAATGATTTTTTTTAAATTAAAGGTGGCCAGATACAGTGGCTCATGCCTATAATCTCAGCACTTTGGTAGGCTGAGGCAGATCACAAGGTGAAGAGATTGAGACCATCCTGGCCAACATGGTGAAACCCCATATCTACTAAAGATATAAAAATTAGCTGGGCATGGTGGTGAGTCCCTGTAATCCCAGCTAATCAGGAGGCTGAGGCAGGAGAATTGCTTGAACTGGGGAGGTGGAGGTTGCAGTGAGCCAAGATCGCACCACTGCACTCCAGCCTGGCAAAAGAACGAGACTCCCTCTCAAAAACAAAAAAAAACAAAAACAAAAACAAAAAAAGACAAAGGTACCATCCCTATTTTCAATCAATGAACATACAATTAAATTTTAAAATCAGAAAACATAGAGGAAAAACAGGAGGATGTTAACAGGCAACAGGCCACAATTAGTTTCAATCAGCACATATTCAGCAAATTCCTGTGCTTGTGGCCAGTATTTTTGGAGTGATGGAAACATTTACAAACATTGAAAAAATTCCCCCTGCTCTCCAGGAGTTTATAACTCAGTGCTAAAGAGGATTTTTTAAATTTGAAAAGTAGGTGGGGAGAGTGATAGCAGACACTAAACGATTATAATGCTGGGGCAGTCAAGTAGCATATGTTGCAACAGCTGTGCTGTGGGGATTGAGAAGAATCATGATTGGGGTCTGAAATTATCAAGGAAAGCCTCATGGAAGAGATGGATGTGACCGTGGAGTGGAAACATGCATAGCATCTGAATTCACAGTGTGAGGATCCAGCAGTAGGAATGATTCCAGAGAGAAAAGCTGCCGGGGAAAATGAGTGGTGACTATATAGACTGAGCTTTCCTGGTGAGGTAGGTAAAGAGGAGCTACTCTGGAAGAAAACACTGAAAATCAAACTGTATTCTAATGGAAAAAAAAGTCACTGTCCATCCTCTAATGGAGCAATGACATGAAAAAAAGCTTGTTAAAAGTATGCATTCCCTTCACAATACTGCTTTTCTCTGGAAACTTTTTTGAACTGTAGGTCACAGTAAATTAGCAAGGAGTAACATTGCTATAATGTACCATAACCAATTTTCCCTAAAAGTGAAATAGAAGAAAGGAGAAAACACCACAGTGCACTACACAGATCCTTATGCCAATTCCTGGAATCAGTGGGGAAGACATGGTGCAGGCAATGTAAGGAATACAGGCACTGGCTGCCTTGTCCAGCTTCATTTTGTGGAATGGCATTGTTTCTTGAAATTTTTGTTTTCATGATTTACGTGTGTGTATATATATTTACATATATTGTGTACTGCATTGAAAATAAAATGTACTTCTTACTATGGCTTCCAGTCGAGAAAGTCTGAAAAATATTCCTCTAGAAGTGGAGTTCTGCAGAATTCATTTGAACAAGGAGTCTATGCCCAAATAATGTTAAATGAGGAGATGTAAAATAAAAGAATGAGCAAATGGGTGGTGTTAAAAGTTTACATTAAAACATTTAGATCCTCCCCTCCTTGTGCTTAAGTCTTAGGACTTCTTAATCCTCCTTGGATTCCCTGTATTCCAGAAGTTATTCAATCCAGCACCCCTTTCAATAACATGAAACGAGGCTGGAATTTAACCATTCCCTAAATCCAATTGTCCTGCCTGCCTGATACATCTAGCACATTGTGAGACCTTGCAAATAGAATCATTTATATCCATGTACTATTTAGTGTTAGTTTGTATTTTAAAACTGTATTCCAATTATAAACACCTGATATACAGAGCCCTGCTCAAAAAGGATCAAATAACTGGCAATTTGGGGCAGGACTGTGAGGTGTCTTTACTTGAAATTATCTTGATGTTTGTCATGTTTTTTTCCCCCATTTTCAATATACAAATCTAGCTTCAGGGAGGCTAATGGCTGCTTTATGATAGTCTCATTAATGATATTGTTATAAAAACTGTGAGAAGCATTAAAAATAATTTTTTACATCAAGCAATTTTATTCTGTGTTAATTTCCTACCCCCTTAAAATTTTGCAGCATTCAATTAAAATCACATAACATTTCCCAACCCATTCAAATTTTACAGCACTAAATTAAAATTCCATAAGCAGCCTCCATCCATGTACCCACCCTCATCACTTTAAATTGAAAGGAAAACTCACTAGAAACCCAACATCTTATACTGTTAAAAGCATTCCTATCAGCCACACAAAGCATTTATTGTGGGACAACATCCATGACTAGTTAAAGACCCACTTAAAAATATGAATATGTTTTCTTTATAGAAGTTTATCTTAGGAGTGGAGAAGGCCTTCATTCATTCTGAAATCTGGCAACCTGGAAGTAGGCAAGTATGAAAGCTCTCAAGTGTATATTCACTTCCTGTCTGGACAGGTCAGCCTTTCTCCATATTCCATAGTTCTGCAATTTCTCCCTTCCACATCTTATTCTCTACTGCAGCTACTTCAAGTCATGTTTGTCTCATGTTACTTGTTCTAGAGTTACTTTAAAGTACTTTAAAATGTGACCATACTAGAAAAAGGGAAGTGGAAATTGTTAAATCCTATAAGGGGATTGGCAGTCTCCCTGCCAATGAGGTCATGTGTTGACCAATCACATTACTGAAGAAGTATTCAAAGCAACTGAGAAATTTATCCCAAAAAGCTGCACTGATATTCTGGTGAAACTGTTTATTATTACCTAGGAAGGAAGTTGGCTGTACACTAAAAGGGAAAACTAGAACTTGTCCATGTGTAGTTGCTTTCACATCAGCTGGTCACACAATTTTCCTTGATTTTATTATAGCCCCTGAGAGACAGTGGTGGAATTATAAAGCTACCTTGACTAAGTGTGGTGAGTGATCTGCACTGCTTTGTTTGGGACTATCTATTCCTAAATCTACACCCAACACCGCAGAAGTTGGGCGGGTTCCACTTCCTGCCTTATGCTACTCAGAAAGGGTTTCTTTTCTTCTACCTTATCCTCAAACAAAACCACCCAGAGTTCCATCAAAAGGCCACCTGCTATTTTTAGATAGAGATCCTGGGCATGTGCCCTAGACTCCTCTCCCATGCCCTCCCTCTGCAGTGTGCAATAAACATGTGAGAGGATTTCAGAGGAGGGACTCTGTTCCACTGGGAAAAGGCAGCCTTGGTGCCAGGACTCTGATTTCCAGTCCAGATTCTAAGGTCAACTGGTCATGGGTCCTTGGTCAACCCATTTGAACTTTCCTAGGTCTTAGTTTCCTAGGAAACTTAGTTTGTAAAATATGGGGACAAGACAATGTTGAGCTGCACTGCAGCTTTAAATTCTCTTCTGCGTACAGTTGGCTAATTCATGGGTTTACAGGGGCATCCTTGACTCAGACTGATCCAGCCCAGAGTACCTGTCTAACCCTTGACTGCTCTGGTTTGTTCCCCTACCAGATCAACAGACCCAACCCTGGTCCTTGAAAAAGTCTATTTCTTCCTTCCTAAGTTCGAATTTTCACTTCTCTGTCCCGAGAGAAATCATCCTTTCCTTGCTACTGAGTTTTAAATTGGCAGTATCCCTGAACATTTCTTGATATCTAACATTTGAATTTGCTTTTCTTGCTTAGAGTCTGCCAGACAGATGCCTCTAAATTCATTTAACCTGGACTGTGTCTTCCCCTTTAGCCATTCCCCTCCCCCATACCACAATCTGAATCACACCCATTTATGCCCCTACCCCTCCCACCCAATATGTCTGCATTCTTATCCAGAACCTTTGAATGTGTTACCTTTCATGGTAAAAGGAATTTTGCAGGTGTAATTAAGTTAAAGATTTTGAGATGGGGAAGATTATCCTGGATTTTTCGGGTGAGCGCTATGTAATTAACAAGGTTCCTTATGAAAGAAACTCAGAAGAGTCAAAGCCTAAGAGATGTGAAGATGAATATAGAGGTCAAAGAGATACTCCTGCTGCCAGAGGCCAGAAACCAAGGATCGTGAGCAGCCATTAGAAAGTGGGGAAGGTTAAATTCTCCCCAAGGACCTCAAAAATCAATGCGGCCCTGCCAAAAACTTGATTTTAGCACTTCTGACTTACAGAACTATGAGATAATATATTTCTTTTGTCTCAAGCCATTCAGTTTGACGCAAATTATTATAGCAGCAACAGGAAACTAATACACTCTCAGATTGTTCTAGGTACCACCACCTTCAGGCTGACTTGACTGATGTTACCCACCCTTCCTCCCTTCCTCCCTTGCTCCTTCAAAGTAAATGTTGATTGAGGACCAGCCCTGTGATGGGTTCTGAACAATAGACAGCACAGAATCAATCTCTATGTCTATGAAGCTGCTAATCTGACAATAAATTCTGACTTTAAACCAATAACTACAAATATAATGGGATCTCTACAAAGGAAGCACATATGCCCAAGGGAACACAAAGTCGGACGGTTTGGGAAGGGCCCTGACCTGGTCTTTGGAGCAAGGAGATTAAAGCTATGACCTGAAAGATGATCTGGCAAGTTTGGAGAAAGGATTCAAGGAAGCCAGCAATGTGCTTCTCATGCAACGTAAAGAAGGCAGGTGAAGAAAGAAGTCAGAAAAAGCATAACATGTAAAGCCAGCACCAAGGATTTTATTATTATTATTATTATTTTTTTACTGCAACCTAAGAAGAGAGGTTTGAAACTGAGGAACAACAAGAAATCTGAAAACATCAGGATCCTGAGACAACCTCAAGCAAGGAACATGGAAACACAAGGAAAAACAATGGGTCCAAGCCTTTGAGGTTTTGAGTCAATGAACAAAAATTCCCCAGGAAAGAATGCATATTAATCTACAGCTATGTGATCAACCTTTATCAGGACCTTGACCTAAGGATGAGGCAGCCAGGGAGCAGCCCAAGTCTAGGAGAGCCAGACAGGCAGAGTGGATGATCTGCTTCACCATCACACGTCTCCCATGTGTTGGAGCCTTGGACAGCTCAGTCCTCCACCTCACCCTGGACACCCACTAGCAGCTTAGGGCATGTAAGAGAGCATGCAGGTGTGGCTCCTGAGACCATGTGGAGGGGCAGCTGAGGGCAGGGCCACCTGCTTCTGAGGATCTCCCTGCCTGCTACTTCCTCAGTGGAAACAGGTTCTAAATTGAAAACAGTTTCTCTTAGAATTTTAAAAAAGCATTTAAAGAAAATATAGCCAGGGGCAGTAGCTCATGCCTGCAGTACCAATACTTGGGGAGGGCAAGGAAGGAGGATCATCTGAGGCCAGGAGTTTGAGACCAGCCTGGACAACATAGGGAGACTCCATCTCTACAAAAAATTAGTCATGCATGGCAGCACAAACCTGTAGTCTCAGCTACTTAGCAGATTGAGGTAGGAAGATGGCTGGAGCCTAGGAGGTCAAGGCTTCAGTGAGCCTTGATTGTGTCACAGCACTCCAGCCTGGGTGACAGGGCAAGACCCTGTCTCAAAAAAAAAAAAAAAAGAAAAAAGAAAGAAAAGAAAATATAAAAGTGAAAGAAAATATATGGCCTTCCATATCTCAGTTTGGCATCCATGTATTCGTCCAACCACACATTGAAAATATTCTTTAAAAATTAAAAAAAAAAAAAAAAACAGCAAAGCAGCAATAAAAAATACAAAGAAAAAATACAGTGTAACAACTATTTACACAGCATGGACATTGTTTTAGGTATTATAAGTAATCCACAGACAAAGTGTACAGGAGGATGTGTGAAGGTCATATGCGAATCCTATGTGGTTTTATGTCAGAGACTTGAACATCCATGGATTCTGGTATCTGTGAAAAGTCCTGGAACCAATTCCCTATGCATATCAAGGGATGACTGTATCTGCTGCTAGTCACTTACAGAGGAGTGGAAAAGAAAACTAACATGTTTTTGTGATCCAGACCCTAAAACTGCCATTGAGTTTCCCCAAAGCTAGGCGAAGGCTTCCATGAATTTGCTGTTCCTTATTTGGCCACATGGCTTTGACTTCACGGGGCACAGGAGTGTTAAGGGAGATGACAACTCTGAACACAGTATTTAGCACATAGCAGATGCTAAAAAAATAAAAGCATATAAAATCATTCATTATTGACTCTTCAAGGCGCTCTATTAAACTATAATCTAAAGCAGAAACTTGTTATGCAACAATAGTTCTTATTTAGAAGTGGAGATGAGATAAGCCCTGAATCACTATATGAAATATATGCATTAACAAAATTACACTTGTACCCATACATTTATACAAAGAAAAAGAAAATACAAGTGAAATCAGTGTATGGACTGTAAAGAAATATGAACTCAACATTTATCTTAAAAAGCATATTCCTTTTAATAGCAATGAAGACCAGACATGATCCAAATGCATATTTCTGCCCCAGGAGTAATCGACTACATTTTGTTTATTGGAGTGGTTCTCTGAAATTGAGGCCGTAGGCTCTGAAACTATGGGGAACTATTCCCTAATGTTTGGCCACAGTCATAACCCACCAGAATTTTAGTTTTAATTTTTATTTCTTTAGGAAAAGAATTATTTCACAGACCTTTAGTCCAAGAATTGGAACTGCATAATCTAAGGGAAAGATAGCCTCAGTGATTTAAAGGCATCCTTCCCATACCAGAGGCATTGTTATTCAGAGGATGATGACATTTTCATCCCCACATCTCCCGATTAAACAAACAAGAGAACAGAAGCTTGGTTTTCAGATGGGAGAGGTGCTTATTAGCAATGAGGAGAGTTCCTGGCAGTAAAGGTTACTTAGAAAAGCTGTAAAATCACTTTGCCCAGAGGCCCTTAAAAAGAAAGAAATGCATCTGCTCACGTGGTTTTAATGTAACCATTCCTAGAAGCAGCTGCAGAAAATAGATGACTTGAGCTTCCATTTTCACCATGGGGCTCTCTTTCTTGTCACAACCAGGTAGAAAACACAAAAGCGCAAGCTCGCAACAACATCACAACTCACAGACATCCTACCACTGGCTGGAGCTGGGTCCCCTCTTCACCACAGGGACTGTCAGATCATACCACGAAAGCGTACAGCATTGCTGCTGTGAAACAGTCCCTTCTAAACTCCAGTGACATGTTTCTTCTGCCCTGTCACTGATTTAGACAAAAGGAGGTTCCCTAAGACTTTTCTATGCCCCTGGGGGTGTAAGCTCAGCCAGCCCCTATCAGACCAGAGGTTTTGAAGATAGAGTCAGGCTACCCATGGGCACCACCAGACAAATGGAAAAAACTTTCCTCAATGCCAGCCAAAAATAGGATCCACAAGGCTTCTGAAGTTTTAGTACATGATGCCTACAAATTTAAATTCATTACTTACTTGCAGCTGGCAGAACTCATTCCAATGTCCAGAATAATCTGCTGAAGCAGCCATTTACAAAAGCAAGCCACACCCTTTTACCATTGTCCTTCAGCAGGCAGCCAGCCTAGGTGAGTCTACAGACAGCAACTGGTGGAATATGAGGGGAAGACGCTGCCCGTCCTATTCATTTGCTTCACCAGCCCTCTTAGAGAATAATGAGCCCTGTGTTTCAGGGCAAAGATGCCAACCTCACCCCTCACCAAGGCTGTCTCTTGCTGAAGTGAATAACCATAACAGAGTTCCTGCTGGGCAATCAGGCAAGCAATCCCCAACTTTTCCACTCACTGGGGATGACGCAAAGTGCACCGGGAATGCCCAGTGCATTTCAAAATATAACCCAGGTTCAGCTCTGTGGCTGAGAAAGCAGATTCCTTAAGAAATTGTGGCAGAGAGGGAAAGAGAATTAATGTGTCTAGAAGACCTACTCTGCCAGGAATTCTGCTGGACCTTTACATAACTTACTTCATCAAACACTGATGATAAGCTTATGAAGAGCTTAAAGCAAGTAATAGTCTTCCTTATTTCATGGAAGAGGTAATATATCCCCAGACAAAGTAAATAAAAGATATAGAAGACAGAAGTTAATCACTGGGCTTCACAAAGGTAGAAAGTAGATTTATGAGGGCTAGGTAAAATTTATTCCCTCTCTGCCTCCCAAAGCTTCCTTTCAATGTCCCCCCATGCATTGGACTCCCTCACCCCCTGTTTCATCATATTTATTCCTTGAATATAATCAAGATGGGGAAGCAATATCCCAGTTGTAGAAACTCTGGGGTAGAACTTGAGTTCTGCTTTTTTCAAACTAGATGACATTTTAAAGATCATTTAAACTCCTAGTCTCAGTTTCCTTATGTGTAAAATGAACACGCAGGTGAAATGTGTATTTTAGTAAGGGGAAAAGGGAAAATATATGTGAAAGTGCTTTAAAATTATAAATTCAAATGTGAGACAGTCATCATACAAAACCACTGAAGGACCCATGCCAGACATGTCCCACCAGCTCCCCTATAATGTGGAGCTCAGAGTAAGAGATAAGGCTGGACTCCAGCATGTCCTTTAAATGAGCAACCAGGATATTGGCCTTCCATCAGCTCCAGGAGTAACAAAAATAAGCAGAAATTCAATTATCACACCGGCATTGTCTGATTCATTCCACTGCAAAAGCCAGGGAAACATGCCCTAAAAATTTTTAAATTATGGTAACTACAGTAGTTGATCTCCAAAGATGGTCCCCAATGACCCCCATCTACCAGTATTCCTGCCCTGGTATAATCTCCTCTCACAGTGAAAATAGGTTGGTCCTGTGACATTCTGTGATCTACAGAACATGGGAGAAGTGACATAGTGCCAGCTCCAGGACTAAGCCTTAGGAAAGTCTAGAAGTTTATACTTTTGCCTTGGACTACCATGTAAGTAGTCCTGGTAGAGAGAGCATGTGGAGAAATGATATGGAGAGAAGCAGAGAGGAGCCCAGCTTTCCATATCTGATGCTTCCTATTGAAGCTTGCTACTGAAGCATCAGACATGGCAGTGACCCATCTCGGATACTTCAGCAAGGTTGAGCCCCCAAGCAACTGAAGTCCCAGACAACATCATGAGGAGCAGAAGAACCACCCAGCTGAGTCTAATCAATTGTCAGAATTCTGAGAGAGTACAGTTGATATTGTCTTAAGCCCTAAGTCTGGAGATTGTTATGCAGCAACAGATAATAGCAACAAGAAGGAAAAGGCATCATCAACTGACCCTTTACTATGGTGTTCACCCTTCAAATGCATCATCTAATTTAATCTGCACTATAATAATTTGAGATGGGTTTACGACACCAATATATAGGAGGCTGGATGAAGTTACATAAGTTATCCAAGGTCAGGATTTGAAACCCAGCTGTGACTTTGTGACTGCCACACCCATTCTCTCAATATCTTCATTATGTTTTTCATAAAGTATATCACAGAATTACTGGTCTTTAAAGAGTTGAAAAACTGGGGAGAATAAAAAAGAAATACTACCAATTAAACATGTATTTTGAATAATATAATAAATAATATAAATGCAAGCAATGTATTACAGTGAAAAGAGAGTTTTCAATTAGGAGACTGGAACTTGAATTCAACTTCAGACTGAATCACAAGTTGTGTGAAACTGAACAAGCAATTTGACTCTGAAAAAAAAGTTTTCTTTTATAAAATAATAAAATAATTTCATAGATTTCTGTGGTTGTCAGAATAAAATACTGGACATAAATGATTTCTGCAAACAAAAACAAAAGAAATAAAAAAGGGAAAAAGTCTATAGACATATGAAGAATTGTTGTTGAATTAACTTGAGAGTTCTTCACTTCATAGTTACCACAGAAGTTTTCAGTTCCAAACTGTTTGCATTTTCCTGCCTCCTTCCAGGATAAATGTTCTTATAAATGCTGTTTTGTTTCTAGAGCTTAGGGACACATTACTCTTTTAAAAGTGCAAAATAAAATAAACTGAAAGACAACTATTTAATACATCACTTCTTTATTAACATTTTTGGAGGCAAAGCCATGAGAAGCAGAAGCACTGTGGTTTCTAGTGAATAGCTACATTTTCTCACCCTATTGATCCTCTCACTTATGTTAGTTTCATCTGGGGGAGGGGTGTGAGTGACAGCTTTAGGGAATGTGTGTACAAATACAGTCCTGACACAGACAAGTAGAGGGCTCCTACTGCAAATGGATACAAAATGAGGTCTACAATAGATAATGGCTGTTCTATTCAGTGGAATGAGATACAAGATGTCCCATAAAGAGAAACTCTGCCCATTGGATAGGCAGTGGCATCTAAGAGTATGAAAATAGTCCTCTGCAACCATGGCTTAGAATCCTTGCAGCAGCTTTTATCCTGTTCGGAAACCAAATGGTATCTCTGGTAGTCTCAGCAATTTATGTAACTTTCTGTCATTGGAAGTAAAATCGAGGACCAGAATGAGTATATAATGCTTTCATTATAGAATTAAAATCTTATTCTTGAACAAATTATTTGAAAACTCCTAAGTTTTCACTTGTCTTATTAATGAACAAATTATGTGAAAACTCCTAAGTATGAACGGACAGGTAGTAAGGAACATGCTTTGTCCTAAAGATTTAAAATTATACTTTTCCAAAGGCCCCAAAACCTGTACATATGTATCTTCTGTTACGTATGTAAACACTGTGTTCCTATTTCAAAGTGGAAGGAATGATGGTTAATTTAACCTGAAGAAAGCAATCGACTTTATAAAATAATTAGAAATTTTATAGAAATATAATCTTATCAATTTAATTTTGAGTTTTTCACTTAGTTTGGGGGTGACAGTTTTAATCTAACACTAATGCATACAATAATGTGTATGCTTATATTTACGTGACATATTCTCACTTGTTTGACATATTATCATTGAACAAATAGGAACCTTACCCCCTCTATTGAACCCGATTATATAAAAATAGAAACTACAATTAGGCACCTAGATGAAACCCTTCATTTGAATTAACAACCCCATTAGGAAATATTGTGACTCCAAAATAACCACTGTAGAGTGATTATGGCTCATTTGGCATATCTTTGTTCCAATCTTTCTAAAATGCTTTTAATTGTCTTATTATAAATGTTAATAATATATAATGTTTATATTTGTATTTTTATCAAATAACATTTAGAAATCTTTGAAAAGTTATCCTAAGCCCACATGTTAAAAAGCAAGGTCAATATTCTCACAAGCATACACAATTTGCAGTTTAAAACATTAAATAAATATAAAATATCTTGAATGTATTATAACTACCAAATTAGAAAATGAATGTGCCCACATTAACCAGTAGAGACATATCATTATCTCATATTCATGGGTTATCACTGGACAATTAATGGAAGAAATGCACAGTCTATAGTTCAAAACAAATCAAAAGTTTCTGTCTCAATCTAGCACACTAGACGCCACTTATTAACATAAATGTGCTCAGGTAAGTGCCCTTTCTGGATGCAGCTCTCATCCTCTGTACCTTCTCTCCTAGATTCACACAGTAACAGAGGACCATTCAATCTTGGCCAGTCAAACAGCGACAATGGTTAGATCATGAGGCTGGAGACATCATAATTTTCCCTGCTTACCCTCTACGGACTGTAGGACCTATGGAGTGCACGCAATCGCTATTCACACAAGAAAAGTAGGAATTTTATAATTTTACAGTGACTTTATCTAATGTAGACAGCCAAACAAAGAATTCAGGAATCCATACAAACTTTTTCAGCTTGAAGTAGTCAGCACGGTCAAGGACACTGGTATGTCTGTGTAGCACAAGTTAACTTAAAATTAAGATACTAGTGGGCAGAAATCTGTCAAACAAGGGCACAAAGAAACACAACTCAAGGTTTTCAAGGCCATGTGAAGTGCAAACAAGCAATATCACTAAAAACAAAAAGGATCCAGGTACTCTATGGAATTGGAAACAACAAAAGAGAAAAATATTCAGAAATATTCACACTAATGACTACAACTAGTTTGAATCATGTGTAAGCTCCCAGACACATGGACAGAATCATAACAGGTGTAAGAATGGAAAGAAGCAAATACAGAGATTAAATGAGTTATTCATTAAGCAGCTAAATGTATTTATATTCATAAATATGTAAGAAAACTAAGAAGCTTATGATAACTACTCTGATAAATAATTCTGGAGAAAAAAGCAGCACAGCTTTTCATTATACAGTATTGCTTTATTCCTTTGCCTTTTTGTAAATATTGTTAAGAACATTTCTCAAAAATAGAAAATAATCAGGGGAAAAGAATATCATTATTCCGTGATCTTACATAAATGGCTAAAAGGCCAGATGCTTAACTGTGTACATAGATAAAGGAGAACTTGAAGATTGTGGACAAACCTAGAGGTCGGTTCTTGGAAATCAGAGAGACAAATGACGGGATCCAACATTATGTGCTAAAATATTTGCATAGAAATGCATAAACTCAACAGAGCTGGCAGCAACATCTCTGTGAACCTTATACTGTGCCCACTGTCCTTTCGGATGAAGTTCATGATGAAGAAAACCAGCAAAAGTGCACCTGGGCCATGCAAAGAACCAGCTTCCCAACTGTAGGGTATAGAGTCTCTTTTCCACATTGTAGACATTCCTCTGGCCTACAAAAGCCCATTCCAGTGCAGGAAGCTAAGCTCTAAAGACTACACAGGGTCACTCAGGGCACTATTACTTACACCTGACTTTTGGCTTGAACTAACTGGGTTGTGTTTTAAGTACATTTTATTAAGAAAGCATTTGGACTACAGAGTGCCCACCAAAAACAAACAAAACAGTGCACACCTGCAAAGACATCCCTGTCTCCTTGGGTTTGGAATACGCTGGGAGCTCCTCAGTGTCTTTGATTACTGTGTACAAGTAGTGTAGAAATCTGAATCACTAAGCACTGTTCATCTCTAATCACTCCCTGCTCCTCACTCAAATCCACCTTCTGTATCATTTCAGATTCATGTTCTTAAAACTATCTACCCAACTTCACCTCTGACTCAAAATCGTCAGCAGCTTCCAGCAGCATTTCCCAAGATAGACTCTACAAACAACACTCCCATAATGTTCTATTAAGAATAAATTCAGTAGCTGGGTGTGGTGGCTCACACCTGAAATCCCAGAACTTTGGGAGACTGAGACGGGCAGACTGCTTGAGTTCAGGAGTTTGAGATCAGCCTGCACAACATGGCAAAACCCTGTCTCTACAAAAAGATACAAAAATTAGCCAGGCATGATGGTGCCACTAGCGAGGCTGAGATGAGAGGATTATTTAAGCCAGGGAGGTTGAGGCTGCAGTGAGCTGAGATTGTGCCACTGCATTCTAGCCTAGGCAACAGAGCAAGAGCCTATCAAGAAAAGAAAGAAAGAGAGAAAGATAAAAAGAAAGAAGGGAGGGAGGGAGGGAAAGAAAGAAAGAGGAAGAGAGAAAGAAAGAGAAAAAGAAGAAAAAAAATAAATTCAGTGATCAAAACTATTTTAAGAAACTCTTAGAGATTAACAATATGGATTCATGTACGAAAACCTCTGAGAACTTTTATAGGAGATAAATATTTTTAAAAACTTTATCCCAGCTTTTCTCACTTTTTCAACCATGGGGACTTCTTTTGACTAGCAATTCTACAATATCCAACAGAACCGCCTTTCCAGGAAGACAGGTCTTGGGAAATGCTGCCCCAAAGGATGAAGTTCAAATTCCTTGACATGCGTGTGATGACTCATATTAATGGGTCTCTGCTACTGCTCCACTTCCACCTCCCACCCTCTCTTCCAGGTACCCGCCTGAGCTCAAGCCCTCTGCTGACAAGAGTGCTCTCCCTCCTCCCCCAGCAGGCCTGTCCCAACCACACCAGCCTCATCCATCACTTCCTCTTCCAATCTCCTGTTCCACTGATTTCCTTCTTCTATTTTCCAGCTCTAAATTAAGTCTTTTAGGAGGATCTTACACTTTTGTGTTCTTTTTCTTCACCTAAATTTTAAGTTCCTTGAAGGCATTTGTATGTTATAATTAATTTTATAACTTATAACTAATTACATTTTACAACTAATGGCTATGAATTCATGAAACCTAAGATAAGATCTTCCATGCATGTTAAACAAATGGTATGTTTTAATGAAAATAGATGAGTTTCTCCAACTATGTCAGTGTAGCAAGAGAAAGAGGGAAATCATGTCAAAACAGAATACAATTCTCAGAGTAATGTGATTTACCAGAGTGACTGAAGGATGTCCACAAAGCAACATCAGGATTCCAAAGTTCTACAAAATCATCCCCAGTGCCAAAATGTTGAAAAAGAAACCACAGATCAAAAGTTGTAGTGTGTACCAAGCCCTAAAATTGACTGTCCAATGAAAAAGAGGATATATTCCCTAATCTAAAGTAGACACAGTGATTCGCAGGAAGAGAAGAAAAATAGGGACAGGTCTTTTGGGGTCTGTGAAATGCCAAATCAGATTAATTTGCTAATTTATAATGCAGAAAATCCCCAAATTTCCTTCCTTTCTACATGACTTCTATTCAACACATATTTAGTAAACACTAGGCATTGGGAACTGAGGAAAAAAGACAGCTGGAAATGTCTTGGGGAAAATTGGGACAAAGCATAAGGTACAGAGACACAAATATTTATACCTTCTGAAAGTCCTAGTAAAATGAGAGAACAATTTTTTTAAAGTATATTAACACAATGAGGATGAGGCAGCCTAATATAAGTAAGTCTGATCTAAAACCTGTCAAAAGCCATAAATGGACAGATCCACGAGGTGTGAAATTTACGTGTTTCTTTTATTTCTTTTGAGAACCAATGACTTTCTGTTGCCAAATGTTCAATATTAGAATAAGGAACACCAGTGGCAATCACTCTTCTAAGTCCACCACATTGCCTGACACATGGTAGGCACCTAATAACAATCTGTTGGATAAACCAATGAATGAACAGATGAGTGAAAAAGGCAGGAAAGGAGGCCTTCCACCTATGCACAAAAGTGCAGTGTTTAGCTGGATCTTGTTTGGTGCTGTAATTCCTTTATACTGCAACACAGCGAAGCGTGGGTTATACAGACCAATCAATGCCTTCTTGTGTTAACTCACACCTCCCTTAAAAACATCCTTATTTAAGATCAAAATTCATAGGTGAAACATAACATTCCTACGATTCCCTTCCCATGTTACAGTAATGCAGGCGAATTTAGTCCTCCTACGATAAACGTACCATGCCAGAATTTTGAATAAATAGTCCATTTTATACAATCTCAACAGGAAACAATGGTGGAGTGAGTGACAGCTGAATTTAGACACCTGTCCCTCGGGAGGAGGTAAGGAGAACTGCACTACAATATTAGAATTTTAACAAGTTTAGGTTGTAAAAAAGTGACTAAGAGAAAATAACAAAAGAAGAATAGTTTGGGAGAAGGCAAACTATACAAATTTGTATCAGGTGAAATGTGTTATATATCGAATTTGACTATAATGCCAATAGATTGAATGAATGCATCTTATTTTACTTACGATGCCACACTTAACATTTGGCATATATGTGAAACTTGATACAAATTAAATTAGAAAAAATGTTGGTAGTTTAAATCTTATCAAAAGAAAAAAATAAATCAGAAAAATGATTGATGATAATGTGGTCTTTAAGGAAGAACCTTACAAGGAAGGTGAGGAGGACTTTTTCCCTGGAGGTATTTGCAATGAAAATGTGCAAAGAACTGAGAAATGGAAAAGAATTCCTTGCTGTGTGGTGAAAAAAAGTCCAGTCTTTTGTCTCTCATTTCTATAATGCTGTTAACAGAGAGTATAGGGGATCAAGAGATTGTTGAACCCAAATACAACCCTGTATATTGTAGTTATTACAGAAATCACCTTCCAGGTTTCCAAACAATTCAAAACACCAACAAAAACCACCTGAGGAAGGCTTATCTCATAGGATAACTCTTTCCTTTGCAACCCACAGTGTTTTATTTAATAACACCAGGATGACTCTTGTTTACCTTATTATATAATATCTCTACATAATGGAGAAAATATCTATTTCACAGATAACAATGCTGCTGTCTTTGAAAAAGTCCAAAGCTCTAGTATGCTTCTGACACACACCAGGGCTCAATAAGTGACATCATTTATGAAGATGACATTCCTTACTATTAGGCTGTTATTATTTCTTATCATATAAACCCCTCTTCCAGCTGAGAATAAGATGATGTTTTTCATCTTTGCATCCCTTGCAGCCCAAGCACAGTGACTTTTACAAGCATTTGACGAATTTAATGTTAACTGAAATGTGAAAGCTTATCTTTAAACTGGTTTATCTCATGAACTGACCTGTCTGTATCTCAAGGAAAGAATAGGTATCATCTCCCATCATACTTGTGGAGGGCAGCACTCCCTCTGAAAGTAGCTAGAGTAATCTCTAATAACCCAGAGATTTAGGCTAGCTCTGAACTAAAATGCTATCATATTTAGGAAGGAAAATAATACCCAGGAATGCCAATGTAATTGCTTCAGATTATAACCTCCCTATTAATGGTTGTTCTCTGTGAGGTGCAGGGAGGAGGTTGAGAGATGAGACTAATGTAAAAAAGCTAGCCTCATCCAGTCCTAAGTGATATGAAAATTATATTAAAAGACCATAGCTGCTAACATCTGTTGGCTTTCTTGTGTGTGGGCCACTGTCTCATGCCCTAACATATGTTAAATTTTATTCTTAACATCTTATAAATGCACATTTTTTTATTTTTATAAATGATGAAACATGGTTAGAGAGATTCATTACCTGGATGCAAATCACACCAATAATAAATAAGAGAATCAGGCTTTGAGTTCAGGTCTACATACTCCCAAGTTTGAAGGAGTAATCCTACACAACATGTGGTCTTAGCAACACTCTGAGTTCACAAATCTCCAGCTATTTAGAGGCCACAGTTTTACCTAAAGCAGCAAGTACTATGACTTATGTTCAACACCCTCAATACAACATAAATGATTAGCTTCTCTCCCTTTCTCTAAGCTCTTCCCACCTGCTGCAGTACCCAGAAATCTAGGTACTGGCATGCTTCTTATAGAACCTTGTAGGTTATGTTCATGTCTGAGATGAGTAATAAGTTCACAGAGACTGTTTATTTAATCCAATGCCACCTACTCTCTGAGAAGAAGGCCATGTGAAAACAGTGCTTACTAGGAGAAAGAGGATGGAAGGGTGTAATATCCAGGAAGCAATCCCAGTCCGGGGCAGCAGCCTTCAGCAGCAATACTGCACTACTACCCTATGGCAAGAAAGTCTCACCCACCCACATTCTCGCTCATCTACAGCAACCCAGAGAAAAAAACTATATATCAGATGTTTTAAATGAACAAAGTATCAGTTAAGAATGAAATGGCACAGTTCCACACAAAAAGCAGGAAGGTTTGTTCTCCAATATTTATTATAGCATTTTAGTTCAGAGCTAACCAGGCCTGTTGTCAATTATTAAATGGGTGATGACACAAGTAATAGGGCCCCCGATTAGGGGGCTACAAAGAAGACTGACACCCCTGAGCCAGGATGATGTTAGCCATCAGCACAGTGCTCATAACTTACTCTGCTCAAGTCTCTCATGTCTTAAAGAAAAATTTGAGGAGTATGCCTGAGGTTGGAATCAACTTCACCTTGTCTCTCAATTTCATTTGAAAACCAGAAGCTGCTGAAGTCCCCTGCCAGAAGAGGGCTCACCTACCCTACTATGCCCAAACTAACTTCCCAAATAGATCTATATTGTTTGTAGTGTGTGCCTTTCATTGACCCAGAACCAACCTAGAGATTTAGGTTAGCTCTGAAATAAAATGCTGTAATATTTAGGAATGAAAACAACACCCAGGAATGCCAAATACGGAGTCACAGTCTTGAGTAAACAGACTCTCTAGGAAAAAACCCTATATGTTTAAAACTTGCCACCAACCTTCATGGTGTTAAAAAAATAAAAAGCTCCCCTGGGCATCTTGAACCTTCCTCGTAAGAGGACTTGCCCTAGGATTAGCTTCTTGGCTTACCTGTTATTTAGTCATACTCAAAGCCAGCCCCCAGTCATAATAATCTCTCTACCATATACCATCTTGTTTATAAAAATTTGAATAAAACTTTTCAAAATGATACATAAGATCAGCATGATATCTGAAATGCAACCCAAAATTTATAACTATCAGCTAGCATTATAAATCCCTTTTCTGTAGGAAAGTCATCATGATATTCACAACTACTAAGTCAGAAGGGCTGCCCTCCATGTTCAAGGAGCAGAGAAAGGAAATCTACCCCAACGCCTCTGTACATCCTTTCTAACAAGTATTTTAAAAAAGAGAAACTGCCATTTATCCACATGAGATATGACTGGTTTTCAAAGTAATGGGTAAAAATGACCAAAACCTTGATTGTCTTCATTATGGCTCACATAAGGCACACAAACTCTTTTTTTTTATATTCTAAGTACAGAAAATTGCTTCATTTCTCAAGTAAATATATGCTAGAAACTTGCGGATATCTCAAGAATGCTTTGTAGCTAAAGAAAGTAACATCATTGCCTACTCATTTTGCTTAATTTGCTAGTCTCCCAGCAACTTTGTGCTAACACTTTCATCCCATTTTAGATCCTAGGATAAGGCAATAGTCCAGAGCCCTGGAAAGCCGCCACCTCTAGCAGTTCACCAGGCCACTGAAGCCCCTGGATGGAGCTTCTCTGCAGGACACCTTCCTGGTAATATACATGTTACGTGCAGCTCATGTATCTTCTCCAAGTTGCATTCCAGTAACTAAGCTTCAGAAGCTTCTTATGAATTGTTTATTCTGTGTTTTAAAGCTCCATCAGCTGTTGGGATGATTTGCAATATTTTTCTTTTTGGTTAAGAAGGATTGGTGAGCATTACTGGCCTTTTGGTGGAATCCTTGCTATTTAAAATTCCTGCTGCTGGGATTAAAGGAGATAATGTCTTTGAAAGCCTTTTGTAAACTGTAAAGTCAAATGGAGTGTGCTGTTATAACATAAACCACCAAAGCAATAACCATAAACCAGCTGCAATGGGGGGCCTTAAAACGCTGAAACACGTTTGGGCCTTGTTTTTCCTCCATTCCCACCCTTAGGGCCTAAGATGGTGCCCAGCATATAGGAGCCTCTCAAGGAAGTTTTGTTTGGAGGAATAAATCAATGACTCAGAAACATCACATGGTTTTTCAAAGTAATGTCCCTAGGCAAAAAGAAGCTAAGCATGACAATTTGAATAATGAAAATATTCTGCCCAAAATACTGGGTGCTGGGGAGAAATGGTACAGAACAAAGTTCTTCTAAAGAATTTATTTGATAATGAAATCTGGTCCTTTACAGTCAGACTGGGGAGGAGAAGGAGTACATACAGGTACATACATTTATTAGTCCAGAAAACGTTAGTTCAGGATGGCTTAGAGAAGGAGGCTGCCACCCCAGAAAAGGGAAGAGAGGCTGCAGTTTGAGAGGCAGTACCAACTAAAACAAACAAACAAACAAAACAAAACACACAGAGACAGTAGGCAAAAGCTACTCCTGCAAAGAATATTATAAATGCCGGCTTTTAATCTGGACTGTGCCTTTAAAGTGGTGGAAATGACCAATTCTGTGTCTTAGGAGGGAGGTGGCATGAAGCCGGGAAATAAATGACTGAGGGAAGGGATACAGATATGAAATGATTTACTTCTGGGAAATGCTCTTGTAAGCATTTGCAGGAATAGTTCTGGTTACTAGAGGGGTGGTTTATTTTAGGCACCTATGTATGGGGAGGAGTGAACAAGTTGGTGGGGATGAAAATAAAAAGGGAAGTGGTAGCGGACAGGAACAGGGATCTCATTCATCAGACTCAGAAGCCTCAAGGATGAGAAGAGAAATTCCGGGGTGGCTGCCCGTTACTCAGCAAGAAGGCGAACACTGGTTTGCTGCCTCAGCACTTAACCCGAGAGAAGGATATCCTAACAGCCCTTTTTCTCTAAGGGGTAGGGTAGGGTACGGTAGGGTGGGGCCAAAAGGAGAGGAGGAGGAAGGCCTGCCTCCCTGGAGGTCTGCAGGACTCAGCAGCAGAGACGGCCTTGCACCAGCGCTCCGCTCGGTTCCAGAATATACCCTATTTCTGCCCATCAATCAGCATTAAGCCAGTTTGGAGCTGAGCTTCAGGCACAGGCAGTTGCCAGTAGCAACAGGGCACAGGCTCTCGGTAAGCTGGGCGGGAGGTGGCAGCAAGGGAGGGGACGCCTAGGCGAGTGGCCTGAAGCTGGGCAGACAAGGTCAGGGATCGCTTCGACACGCGCAAGAGGGAGACAGTGCGGGGTGCGGGGGAAGAAGGATCCTTGTGTTAGGTGGGGAGAGGCGTGCCCTGCTGGGGCCGGGCCAGGGAGTGGCCCAGGCCACTGACCTCGCTGGGGAGCCGGGAGGGAGTTTTCTTAGTGGCATAGCTAGGCCCCTGCCAAACCCAGCGGCCTCCGGGCCCCTGGGAAGGCGCCACTCCAATGGCTCCTAGACACTGGAGTCAAGGCCAAGTGGCAGGAGAGGCGCTGGTCCTGGGCTTGGGTGGACCACCGAACTCAAATCTACCCCTCCCCTGCAGCCCCTTTACAACCCCACAGTTCAGGAGTCTCTGGAAGATGCCAACGTGGAAGTGTTTCTGCACTTGTGCGTGTTTTCATTTGTGCTACCCACACAAAAGTGAGGCCCCACAGGTGGAGAGGAGGGCGTGTGTGTGAGCGCCTGTGGTGCGGGGCTCCGGCTACGTGGGAGCTGGGCGGGGATGCGCACACAGGGAACGATGCGCACACAAGGATCAACTCCCACCCGCCGTCCACCTCAGGTGTCCTGGCACAGGCTTTCAAGGAAGGGAGAGCCCCTAAAGTCGTGCCATCTCCCAAAACTTCTCCCCCTGCCGTTGGGCTACGGTAAGGGGGAAAGGACGCAGGACCCTGAGGGAGACGTATAGTCTGAGGACAGAGAGCAGCAGAGAAGACCAGGCGGGAGGCACGGAAGCATGCAGTCTGCGGGACTGGGATAGAACGGGTACTGGGAGCCACGCACTGAAGGGCTGGGGCCAGGGTGGCGGCGCGCCGGGGACGCGTCTGGCGGGGAGTGGGCTGGCGTCTCCTTACCTGGCCTTCGGTGGAGCATGCTGCTGCGGGCGGGGGGACGGTGTGGGCGCTGCGCCTCCAGGGGCTGACCCTGAAGCGCCTTCACTTCGGGGGCGGCAAGGCTCTGGCTGCAGAGCCGCGAGTTGCCAAACTTGCCATGTCCAGAGCACGGAGGCAGCCTGGGCCACGCGCGCCCCGCAGCCCGGGCACCTCGCACTCCTCCGCTTTGTTGTGTTCCGCAGCCAGTCCCCCTGTGCCTGCCTCCAAGTGTCCCCGCGCCCTCTTCGCTGCGGGCCTTTTCACCGGCCCTCAGGGAGGCTCCTCGGATGGGCAGTGCCACTTTCCTCTTGGAGGTGCTTGTTAAAGAGCTGCCCGGGAGCACCAGGCGGGCTGCTAAGCATGTGCTCTGATGAGGAGGAGGCTGGGGCCCATCGATTCCCACCCCCTACCCAATCCCCCTCCCCTCCCCTCCACGGGCCCCCCCATCAGAAGCTGCTTAGGATCGGCGCTGTCAAATCCAGCCCATCTGCTGCAATCATAATCAGTCTCAACCGAACGGTTCTGACAAATCTCCGCCTGGAGCTGGAGTTGGAGAAGCCGGAGAGTGAGGGGCGGGGAAGGGAGGAGGGGGTGAGGGGACGATGGGGACCGAGTGTCCTGAGAGGGGGCCGAGAGGCTTCTATTGTCTGCCCCTAACGGAGGAAATGAAAAGTGAAGCAGGGATCCAGAAGGGGAAATAGTGCTTTCATTTCCTTGTAAGAAAAAAAAAAAAAAAAAAAAAAAAAATCTATTCCCGCCGGTCCCTGGTTCCCTTCACTCCCCCACCCCCAACCTCAGCCCTATCTGGATGGAATGGAATGAATTTCTGCTAACGAACTAAACAAACAGGCCCCTTAATCTTATCATGGGGGTGACCCAGAGACTGGCACAGATATCCAAAGTATCATATAATTGGCAGGTAAGAGCTGGAACTAAGAGCCATTTGTCTGGAGTCAGAAGTTGGTTCCCAGGTGCATTTGGGAATAAAGCTCTTCAG
The DNA here is from genome assembly GCF_049354715.1 of Callithrix jacchus. Classification (NCBI taxonomy): domain Eukaryota; kingdom Metazoa; phylum Chordata; class Mammalia; order Primates; family Cebidae; genus Callithrix; species Callithrix jacchus. Next base: position 97,328,952 of record NC_133507.1, on the reverse strand, counting down.
TGGAGAAGGGCCCTGCAATTGGCCAGGAAGCTTGGCTCTTGGCCTCCTGTTGACATTTCCAGAGATAAAAGGAAATTTGCTTTGGGCAAGAAAACGATGAACTCCACTTAGCCCCATTTTTAATTTAAAGGATTCTCATAATTTTTTTTTCATTTTCGCATGAAAATACTATTTTTCAAGAAATGCTATTTTATTAGAAAATAATGACTTCAAAAATTGAATTATTTTTCAAACAAATTGCTTCATCTGTAGATGAAATGGGATGCTCCTTTCAATAACATGCTTTGACCTATTCAAAAATGCCACTTTAATACAATCGTATATATTTGTACTGGTGATTCACAAGGATCACCTCAAAAATTGTTTTCTTAAGTATAATATAAATGACAGTAGTCCTAGAGACATATAAAAAAGTCTTAAGGCATGAAAGGACACAACCAATGGGATTATGCCCGGTTTTATATATTCTTCTCAAGTGCTGGGAAATGTCCAATTGCCCTGAACGACGGTATTTGTTTGGGAAATAATTTGTTGGATAAACAAATCACCAGTGGAAAGTTGAAGAAAATGTTTAAGCCATTTATTCAGAGAGGTATAAGAGCTAAGCAAAAATAAGTATAACTTACTGTAAAAATTGAATAAAATTCTAAATTAGGGATCAAATCATTCTTTTGCTTTATGCTGTACTTGAGAAATGTGTGCAAGCCACAATAAGCACTCGCTTTCTAGGCAGAGACTGTGCTTTCCATTTATTTTATAGTCCAATGATGCTTACAACAGCACTAGGCTATGGGCACTCTATGAATACTGATAGTTTGAAATTTTGATTTACAGGTCAGAATTAAAACTGCATACATCATGGAGACTTTACAGCTGAGGCAAAGTGGAGTTCAAGTGTTACCTTCCCAATAAGTAAATCGTGTAAGTCAAGGACAGTTACTGGTCAGATTTTACAATACTTTTATGAATATTTAAAAGTTTGGAGTTTTTCATTGATAATTTGTTTAATGTGCTTATCGGTATTAAATAAAAATTTTGCTAAAATTAACATAGTGCCAAGAAATGAATATTTCAAAAAGGGTCCTCTCCTCTAGAATGAAATATCATGCTGGTGCCTATTTAATTAACATTGTCCAGGAAATTGCTGTTATCCAGGAAGAAAAGAGTTGAGCTGAGTGTCAGCCACCGGTCTTCTGGCACCATCCTGCACAAGAAATTTATATGTTCTACTGTGTTATTTCCTCGCTTGGTAGTCTCAGTTGTATCGCAGCTAACTTACAGCCTAAATCTTCAGGCCACCTCCAATTTATTAATTCCTTGGTTCTAACTTCAAGATATAGCCCAGCATGTTTTCTCAATTATTTATTGAACAATTACTATGTGTCAGTGTTGGAATATATGAATGAAAAATCAAACAAAAATTTTTGACCTTGTGGAGCTTACAGTCTGGAGAAGAAGACAGAAGTTAGAAGAGAATACACAAAGAAATTATACTCTCTGTTAGAAAGTAATCAGTGCAACAGAGAAAAATAAAGCAGAGTGGCCTGTGTGGTATACAAATTTAAATTCAAGAGTGGTCAGTGAAAATTGCACTGAGAATGCTGAGCCTAAATTAATGAATAAAGGAGGTGTGGAAGCAGGCAAGCCATGCAAATATCTGGGAAGATGGTCCCAAGAAGTGGGAAAAGCAGGTGTAAGTGGCTCTTAAATATAATTGTACCTGGCAAGGTCTAGGAACATTAATGAAGCCTTGGGAATGGAACACAGTGAGGGGAGAGAGTTAATGAGAGTGGGCCTAGAAGACAGATCATTGGGTGGGACCTACTAACAGGCCAATTAAAGGACTTGGGATTTCACTCCAAGTGATAGGGGAGGACACACAAGACACAGACGGAGTGACATGATGTTCTGACTTTCGTTTAATGGATTGCTCTGGCTGCCATGTTGAGAATTAATTATAGGAGCAGAGGAAGAAGCAGCGAGATCTGTTATTAGGCTATTCCAAGAATTTAGGTAGGAGATGATGACTTGGACAGGGTGATAGCAAGAAAGACAATAAAAATTGGTGGCAATTTTAAATTGCTTTGAATTTAGAGCCAACCGTATTTGATCAGGGTGAGTGGCTTGAAAGAAAACGAGGGAGTAAAGAGTAACTCCAAGCATTTGGCCCTACCAACCAGAAGGATAAAGTTGCTACTAGTTGAAATTAGAAAGACTATGGGTGGAGCAAATTGTGGTGGAAGAATCAAGTTCAGGCTTTTACAGGTAAAGATTGGAATGCCTATTAAGTTAAATTTTAAAAATAATTTATGTAAAGCTTGTAGAATAGTTCCTGGCTTTTCTTAAGTACCATACAAATGTTTGAGCTGGTGGTTATTATAGTTATTAATGTTTGCCAACCAAAATGAGATGTTGAATAGATGATTGTACCACAATTGTGGTGGTGGTTGCCAAACTATGTTTTGTTATAATCCAATTGTGACTCATAAACTGGTGAATTTTATTGTACATAAACTAAACCTTAATAAAAACATTTTTAAACAATGAAGAACTTAGTCTCATGTTTTAATAGTGAGAGTATGGAACTTTTCCATTGGAAAAGAGGAAGCTTCAGAAGTATCATCATTTTGCATACCCAGTGAAATAACTGATCCAAATAAACATCACCAGTAGATGCTAAACCATTAAGTAAATATTTGATGGAAAATAATGAGGCAGGTGAATAGGGTCTAGCGGCAGGGAACCTGAGCCAATTCACGCTGACTTCCTAGAACAAAGTCAAATGGAAAGCCCTAACTTTCTGCACCTAAGTAACAAAAGGACTGGAGGCCACTCCCTTTGCAAACCACCGCCTACTTTCTTGTGGGAGATGGAAAATGGAAAGTATCTTTGATTGGTTACTTTCCACAACCAATCAGATACTTGCATAGGGAGTAACCATTGTAACTTCACTTCAGCCTTATTGGTTGCTTCCCTCCGAGTAATTATGCTCACTACTTCATTTACATAGGGTGTACACAAAGTAACCAATGGGAAAACTCCAGAGGGTATTTAAACCCTAGAAAATTCTGTTCTGGGGCTCTTGAACCCCTATGCTTGGACCCACTCCCACGCTGGGGAGTGTACTTTTGTTTTTAATAAACATCTGCTTTTGTTGCTTCATTCTTTCCTTGCTTTGTTTGTGCATTTTGTCGAGTTCTTGTTCAAGATGCCAAGAACCTGGACACCTTCCACTGGTAACAGTAGATTGTTCCAACTACAAATACTGCCTCCTGACTTTTTGTTAACTGCAAAGGGGGAAACTGTATTATAAAGGGAGAAATCACCTGATATGTTTCTCCTTATATGATGCTCTATGAAAAGCTTTTTGCAACATATTTTCGTGGAAAACATGTTTAATCTGAGTCTAAGCAAGTCCTTTACTGCAGTTTCCACCTTACAGGAAATAATGACAATAGAGACATAGATAAATGACATCACAAGGAAACCATGAGGCATAAGCAGAATATGGAACTTTCTAGATATCTTCAAAAAGTCAATGTCCATAGATGGAAAAAAGTAAAGGGACTACTGTAGATGAAAAGAGACATGACAATTAAATGCAACTAATGGGATTATGCATCAGTGCAAAATAAGCAGCTATAAAACACATTTTGGAAATGATTAGAGAAACTTAAATAAGACTGGTATTAGCTGACATAATGGAATTTTCATTATTTTTTCTAGGGATAAGTGATATAAAGAAAGTAGTCCTTATTTTTAAAAGACCCATGCTCAAATATTTTGGGTTGAAGTATCATGATAGTTACCACACACTTTGGGAAAAAATATACGTGAAGTAAAAATATTAACATCTGTTGATGCTAAGTTGTGGGCAGATGAGTGTTTTATTATTCTGCTCTTTTAATTTTTCTATTTATTTAAAATTTTTCTTAATAAAAGTGAACAAAATATACTTATAAAAATCTATGCATCAAAAAGTAATTATAAGAAAATTTTAAAAATATAGAACTTGATGTCTCAAAAATACCAAAATTACAAGATGGAAAAAAAGCAGTGCATGGAAGGAGATTAATCATTTTAATGGGCATTCTAGCAATGAAGAAAAATGCAAATAAATGTTCAAAGTACCCAACTAAAACAGAACAAATAAACAAAATAAAATAAATCAAAGTCTAATAAAAGAGAACAAATCAATACAGGATCAACAGAGCAAAGTCTGGTTAGATGAATGAAAACCGTGGAGACATAAATCAATAAGCCTAGGAACAAAAAAGACCATGTAACTAAGGATACAATAGATTTCAAAACTAATGGGATTACTTTACCATGAGCAATTTTATCTGTTTTCAAATTTATTGACATCAAGTGATCAATGTCCTAAAATAAACTTTTAATAAAATTCAACTATCCATGGAATCTTGAACAATCAAATAGATTGAATCAGTAGTTGAAAAACAATTTACTCCTGTATAAACATAGGTCCAAATTTTAAACATATTCCCTGAGATAAAATTTACCCAAGTGTTGAATTTGTTTTTAGCATATGCACAGTTATGTAACCATGACCATCCCCTTAGAACAATTTCTTTACCCCCAAAAAGTACCTATTAACATTCACTCCTCATTCTCCAGGCAGAGGCAACCAATAATGTGCTTTCTAACTCCATAGAATTGCCTATTCCGGACACTTCATATAAATGGAATCATATAATTTGTAGCCCTTTCTCTGATTTCTTTCATTTAGCATAATGTTTTCAAGTTTTGTCCATGTTGTAGCATGTATCCGTACTTCATTCCTTATTTCCAAATAATATTCCATTGTCTTAATGTACCACATTTTATTATCCATTCATCAGTTAATGGGCATTTGGGTTGTTTCCGTTCTTTGGCTATTATAAATAATGCTGTTGTAAACATGTAAACATTCATGTATAAGCTTTTCTGTGGGCATATGTTTTCATTTCTTCTAGGTATATACCTAAACAATGGAATTGCTGAGTCCTTTAGTAACTCTGTTTAATTTTTTCAGGAACTGCCAAGCTAGTTTCCAAAGCAGCTGTACCATTTTACATTCCCACTAGCAATGTATGAGCATTCTAATTTCTCCACAGCCTCTCTAACACCATTATCCTTTGTTTCTAGCCATGCTAGAGGATGTAAAGTGATGTCTCATGAATTTTATTCACATTTTCCTGATGGCTAATGACATTCAGTATCTTTTCATGTGCTTATTGGTCATTTGTATGTGTCTTCTTTGGAGAAATTTCTTTCCAACTCCTTTGTCCATTTTCACATTGGGTTATTTGTCTTTTGATTGTTGAGCCATGGACTCGTTACCCAATCTTCACAAAACTTGAAAAATAAACTCTAATAATCCATACCTCACAGAGAGTTACAGGGAAGTTTAAAAGGAGGTGGAGGAGAAAGAAAGAAGAATAGAAGGAGGAAAGAGGAAAATTAGGGGAAGGGGATGGGGGAAAGAGTTTTATCAGGCTAGAATGACTCTGATACCAAAAGTAAATATAGGCTGTATGGAAAAGGAAAATTAATGAGGCTCTCAAAATTCTTAATAAAACTGAATCCATCAATGTGGAAAATTATAATAGTAGCAATAATAATTATTATAATTAAATGGTGTTACCAAATAAGATTTATCTTGTAATGCAAAGATGATTTGGTCCTAGAAAAATCTGTTAATTTAATTTCCAAAAAAAAAGCATAAAAAATTTAAAAAGATAATCATTTCAATAGATGCTGGAAAATTTTGATAACATTCAACACTTATTCATGGCTTTAAATAAATAAATAAATAAATAAATAAATAAATAAATAAATATTTCACCTCCCTAGGAATGGAAGGGAATGCCCTTAACCTGATGATAAAGGATGTCCACCAAAAAAAAGTCTATAGCTCACATTATATTAAATAGTGAAATTAAAGAACATTTTCTTTAAATTTTTCCTCTAGACAAGGATGTCTTCATCACCAATTCATTTTCTCTAAGATCTTAGAGTAATTATTATTTATCACAATGTTATAATCTCCACAGAAAACTGAAGAGAACCCAGAGGCAAATCAGACATAGGAAGAAAGCAGCATGTTTACTAGATGAAAAACAATATACCAAAATGGATACTCTTGCTAAGATATGTATCAAATTATCAGAAGTGTATACTTTAGGAGATCCCATTTAAAAATAGTAAAAAACAATTTAGAAGACAGGAATAAACTTAAAGAGATGAAACAACTTTATAGAGAAAACTTTGTTGACAGGCATAGAAGAACTGAGTAAATGGTCAAACATATAAAAGAGATGGATTAGAAGACTCAATCTTCTGTCTTAATCTTTAAATGTGAAAATCAATCAAAATCTCAGCAGATTTACACACTGAATGCACCAGATATTTCTAAAAGTTTTTCAATTAAAAAAAAAGGCCCAAAATAGCCAAATATATTCAGTAATTGTGAAACCTTTAACATTCCAAAGAGGGTCAGTTACCTTACTGCAAAATAATGTAACTCAACAGGTAAGAGATATGGACTAACTGAAATAGAAAGAGAGCTTAGAAACAGGCCCATTTTTATGGACTCAGGGTAGATGACAGAAACAGCATTATTAATTATTGGGGAAGGATTTACTGTTCAAAAAACAAAACTAGAATCCAACCTCAGGCCATTTCCAAAACGTAAACTCAGATTAAAAACTAAATGTAAAGAGCAAATTTATAAGACTTTTTGAAGAATGCTTTGGAGGATACTTTCATATCAGGTAGGGAAATATAATGAAATATTTTACTGTGTAAAATTTTAAACATTTGTAAAAAAAATACCATAAACAAAATGAAAAGTCAAGGCACAGACTAGAAGAACCATGAAAAATATGTATTACAAAAAGAATAGGTATCCTAAATTTGTAAAGAACCATAAATGAGTGGGAAAAAGTGAAAAAAATAATGGGGGTAAACATAGAAATAAGCAGTTCATAGAAGATAATTAAGTGGCAATAATTATATTAAAAATGCTTAATATCAGTACTGGGTAAATGCAAATTAGAACAACAATGAGGTAGTATTTTGTGCCTATCGTATTTCCAAAAAATAATCCTTATTACACTATGTGTTGATGAGGATGTATAGAAAGACCTCTTCCACATTCTCGGTGGGAACAATTTGGATCTGCTTATTAAGTTGAAGGTGTCCGTCCACTGTGACACGACAACCCCATATCTAGGTACTCAAGGAGAAGGCTCACACATACACATAAGCACACCTGGAACTCACACAAAATCCATTATATTAAGTCTCAAACTTTAATACATTCTGGAAAGTATAACTATTACAAACTATATGCACATGTACCAATAAAAATTTTTTAAATGTAAATAAAATTTTAGCTGAAAGGCACAAAAGAAAAAATAACCAAAAGAAAAGAAATAGGGTAACAGTAAAATGTAATAATAAAGTAGAAAACAGAAAAGCAATAAACCTAATTAATGAATAAGAATGTAGTTGTCTCTCTTTTTTGAATAGACCTCTACATAACTTCCACTTCTGTCATCCCCTGAGAGAGCAAGACCAACCCTTCCTCTTCTTTCTGCTCTTCCTCAGCCCACTTATTGTGTAGATGAAGAGGATAAAGGTCTTTATGATGATCCACTTCCATTTCGTGAACAGGAAACATATTTTCTTTTCCTTATGATTTTGTTAATAGCACTTCCTTTTCTCTAGCTTACTTTCTTGTAAGACTGCAGTATGTAATACACATGACATATAAAATATGTGTTAATAGACTGTTTATGTTATCTGTAAGGCTTCCAGTCAACAGTAGGATATTAACAGTTAAGTTTTTGTGGGAACCAAATGTTATTTAGGGATTTTTGACTGTTCAGGGGTCAGTACCCCTAACTCCTATGTTGTACAAGGGTCAATTATACAAGATAGGAAATGAAAAATGGGAAATAACTACTGAAACAAAACAAATTAAGAGGCAACTTCATAGACATCAGATACATGCAAAAAAATGGAAAACAAAGATAAAATTGAAACTTTGGAAAATACATTTACTAAAATTGGCTCTGTTAGAGATAGAAAGATTAATAAAGTTTTCTAAAAAATAATTAATATACCAACCCACAAAAACATATCTAGGCCCAAAACACCCAAAGTCAGATCACTCCAATGTTCCACATTTACTCCAGGACAGGAAAATGAAGAAAAACTTCCTAATTATTGTTACAGAGCAAATATAACATTGATAATTTAACTTGCTAAAGTCAGCTTTTAAAAAATGAAATTACAGGCCAATGGTCACTATACATATCACTGCAAAAATAGTAAATAAATATGAGCAAAACAATGTAACATTGCATTAAAAAATTATAGCCAAGTGACAGTTAATCCAGGAATGCAAGTTTGGCTCAATATTCATTAATCCAGTAGCATATGACACCCTGTTAATAAATCTAATGGAAAAAAAATTACAGGATTCTCTACATGTGTTTAAATTATCTTTAAGAAAATTTAAAACTCTTCCTGATGAAGATAGAATTAATGCATATTTTCTTAACATCATAAAACGTATCATGCTTTTGATGTATATTTTCTTAACATCATAAAACAAACACATATGCTTAGTCCTAACATCAGTATATCACTTAATGGAGAACTACTTGAGACACTCAACTTGATCAGCAACAAGGCCAGGATGCCTGCTGCCTCCACTTCTATTCAACATTTTATTGGTGTCAATGCAATTATATAAATCAAATGGAGGCATAATAATTGGAAAAGAGCAAGTATAAACTGTATTTGTTGATGACATGGTAGCTTTCCTAAAAAATGTAACAAATTAATGATAAAATTAACTCAATAAAATTTAGATTCAGTAAAAATTAATATGTAGAAGTCAGTTGCTTTCAGTAAACTGGTGGAGGATATACTGATAGAAGAAACCTCATTTACATTAGCAACAGAGATGGATAAATATGTAGGGAAAATGAGAAGTAGAACTGTATAAAACTTATGTGGGAAAAACTTTAAAACTCCTGTAAATCACAAAAATAGATGTGAAGAAATAGAAGACACTGGCTGTTCTATACCAGAATGACTCAAGATTATAAAGCTGTCAGTTCCGTCTAAGTTACTTCATAAAATTAACACAATTCCAATAAAAATAACAGGTTCTTTGGGAGCTAGACTAGTTAATACTTAAGTTTATGTGAAGAAACTTCCATGAAAAGGCAGGAAAACACTAAGAAAGAAAATCCAGGAAGAGAAAATAAAGCACACAGTAAATTTACTATAAAGCTTCTAAAATAAAAACAGTGTGTTGCAGGTGTGTGTCTAGACAACCATGGAGAAATAGGTTTGAAAATACAGAATAGATCCAATTGCCTGTGGACACTCACTACACAATAAAGGTGGCATCTCAAATCACAAAGAAGGGACTTTTAAAATAAACGGTGCTGAGACAACTGGTTGGCCATTTAACCAAACATAACATTAAATGTTTACTTCCCAAACCACACATAAGAATAAACTCCAAATAGATCCAGGATCTAAATGTAAATAATGAAACCATGCTATCACAAGGAATAAAAAACCACAGGTGAATTCCTTTATAAGCTGGATGAAAGGATTGGTTACCTGACAGTGACTCAAACTCCAGCCATACAGGATTAGTAAATTTGACTATGTAAAATTTTTTAAATAGTATAGTATATCAGTTTTCCATAGTTGCTGCAACAAATTATCACAAACGTAGTGACCAAAAACAACACAAACTTATCCTACAGTTCTATAGGTTAGGAGCCCTGCAGGTCTCACTGGTACAAACTCAAGATGTCAGGAGGATTGCATTGTTATCTGGAGGCTCTTAGGGAGAACCCACTTCCTTGCTTTTTCCAATTAGTCACATCTCCCTCTGCCCACAACCAGGAATGTTTTTTAGCTTTTAAGGACCCATGTGATTACACTGGACCCTCCTGATTAATCCAATATAATGTCTTCATCTCAGAGTTCTTAACATCTGCAAATCCTTTTTTCCATGTAAAGTAACATTTTCAAAAAGTCTAGGCATTCAGATATGCACGTTTGTGGGTCATTATTTTGTTTACCACACATACATAGCAAGAAAGAAAAACTCAAAAAAAACCCCCAAAAATATTCTAAAAATAATTTGAAAGACTTCTGACAAAATGGGAGAAATGATCACAAATAAGAGGCCAGTATCTATCCCTAAACAACAGCAGCAGCAGCAACAACAAAAAGCTCTTAAAATAAGAGGGAAAGGCCAAAAACTTAATAGAAAAATTGGCTATAGTGGTGGACAGACAATTCACAAAACAACATGAAAGTGGCCTTTAAACATAGGAAGAGATAGTCAAGCTCACTCATAACTAGAGAAATAAACATTTAAACTATGCTGAGATACTATTTCTCATTCATCAGATTGGGGGACATTGAGATACTGATAATTCATTCTATTGGTAAGACTGGGTAAACATGCAGTCTTATACATTGCTGGTAGAAATATAAATTAGTTCAAACATTTGGGAGGAAAATTTGACAATAAGCAAAATTCTGTTTTCATTTACCATTTCAGTACACATTCTCACTTTGGGAATTTACCCTGAAAGTGTACTTCCAACAATACAAAAGTGCATAGGCATTTACTGCTGCACTGTAACTGCCCATTGTTGCTCCAAATGTCACTGAAATCATCCTTGCTCTCCATATATTCATTCTTATCCCTATTTTATGGCTTATCTGTCAGGCTTGGATTGTATACTACATTCACCATGCTTCTGACACAAGAATACTCACAGAACAACCACAAGCGTAGCCCTAGACTCATTTTCATTGTTTTCTTATTTTATCTTTTAAAGTAACATACACATTCAGTATTAGGATATGAGTTCTACAAGTTCACAAGTCTGCCACTCTGCAATTATGAGTAAATCATTTCATCACTGGATTCTTTATCTATAAAGCAAAAGTTTAACTTAAAATTCCTTTTCAGGGCTGGGCATGATGACTCACACCTGTAATCCCAGCACTTTGGGAGGCCGAGGAAGGTGTATCACCTGGAGTCAGGAGTTCAACACCAGCCTGGCCCACATGGTGAAACCCCATCTCTACTAAAAATACAAAAATTAGCTGGGCGTGGTGGCAGGCACCTGTAAGCCCAGCTACTCTGGAGGCTGAGGCAGGAGAATTGCTTGAACCTGGGAGGCAGAAATTGCAGTGAGCTGAGATCATGCCATTGCACTCCAGGCTGGGCAACAAGAGCAAGACTCGGTCAAAAAAAATAAAAAAAATAAAAAAACAGCACTTTGGGAGGCTGAGGCGGGTGGATCACGAGGTCAAGAGATTGAGGCCATCCTGGTCAACAAGGTGAAACCCCGTCTCTACTAAAAATACAAAAAATTAGCTGGGCATGGTGGCGCGTGCCTGTAATCCTGGCTACTCAGGAGGCTGAGGCAGGAGAATTGCTTGTTCCCAGGAGGCGGAGGTTGCAGTGAGCCGAGATTGCGCCATTGCACTCCAGCCTGGGTAACAAAAGCGAAACTCCGTCTCAAAAAACAAAAACAAACAAACAAAAAAAACTTCATTTGCTTTATAGAAGGGTAAATTGAACTTACATAATATAATATTTAGGACCACACAGGAATTTTCGGCTTTTTAGCCACCAGAATGGTGGAGACTTTAGTGTCCCGGGGCTAAACAGAGTGGTTTTAGGGATAGCTTAGAAGAACATGGGCACAGGAAATCAAATTTGTGATGACTCAGATCCTTCTTATTTACTTATTTAGGAGTTGGTACATTAGTGCTTGCAAAATATGCCAAGAAAAAAAAAATTTTAATTCATTCTAGATCAGGAATTGGCACCCACAGGCCAAACCTTGCCATTTTTTTTGTAAATAATGCTTTATTGAAATAACACTTTATTGGAAAAGTTACACCCGCTCGGGTACGTAACCTTTGTGGGTGTTCTTGAGCTATGATTACAGAATTGAGCAATTTGTGACAGTGACCATATGGGTATTACTCACAAAACCAAAAATATTTACTATGTGGTTCTTAACAGAAAAAGTAGGCTGACCCAGCTACAGAAAATATTGCCTTCTTACAAGATATCATAAACATGAATGCATACTTTTTAAAAAACTATTCATGATTATAATTTGGATTTATATTGACATAAATAGAGTAATTAAATGCATGTTGTAAATTCTAAGGAGTCTTCAAGTTTCTGACACCACTTTTTCTACAGCACATACATTGCTGCTGAATGTCAGTGACATCCCATCTTTAATAGTAAGAATAGAAGTGATTTTAGCTAATTAACATTTGAAATTAACTTTTTATAGCCAGCAATAACTACAGCAAGATTATTTCTAAATAATTAAAAGATAGAGCTCCTAATGAATAGGCATCTGCTATAACTTTCTTTATAAAGACAATTATAGTTGTTTATATCATTTCAAATTGTGCTTTGTGTATTCAAAATTATATTTTTTTCAAACGTAAACTCGAGTTTTTTCAATCTATTTATTTTTATAAATTGGGACTATGAGAGTTGCCAAATTTCTAAAATATCTTATAAAATCTTAAAATCACAAAGTCACTATTTGGTAGTTAAACTGTTAAAAATATCAAGAAGGCTTGGCCTCAGAATTTCTTATGAAAGGAATAGTTTTGGGAGGTATTCTGGAGAGATGCTGGAAATTAAAATAAAGGAAAGAACCAAAGCTGAAACTGATACCTATGAAATTGAAAAATGTTAGCACCATCACAAGTTCTTAACTTTTAGGAACTATATTCTAGGTATACAGAGCATGTGTTCTGCCTTTCTACTATTTTGGCCTGTGCGGGCAGGATATTTTGGAAGAATAGGCTGAGTTATTCTACAGTAACAAACAACCCCCAGATCTCAGTGTCTTGAAACAAATGCCTATTTCTTCTTCACACTACCTGTTGGCAGGGGATTCTGCTCATGGTAGTCATTTTATGACCCCAGCTTTAGGGAAACCAACAGCTTGAAAATTGCTGGTTGCCATTTGAGAAGGAAAGAGCATGTTGGGCAGTTGCAGATCCACAGTTAAATGCTTCAACTTGGAGTGTCACTTTTGCTAACAGCTCATTGGCCAAGATAAGTTATATGACCCCACCCATCCACAGAGGAGCAGAAGTTGCAATTCTATCTGCCTATAAGGGAGAGAGCTGGACATATTTATTGACAACTCATCAAATGTTTAGGGTAATGATTAAAGACCTAGCCCTCCAGCCAAACTAGTTAATTAATATCTGTGCTCATTTTCCTCATTTGCAAAATGGGAAGATGAAATCTCATAAAAGTGATGATTAAATGACTCAATACTTGTGAAGTGCTTATAACAGTACCGTCATATAATAATAAAGTATTATTATTTCTTTTTAACTTTTGCACATGCCATCCTGTTCTTCAGAGCCAAAAGCAGAGATGAGGGCAAAATCCAAAGTGGGTAATCTTAGGAATGCTGACCTGGACACAGTAGGGATGCCTACAACAGATATTCTTGAGAAAAGACCCATAACCAAATGAATGAGATCAAAGATGCTAGGATTTACTTGTAAGTAATATTGATCCAGAAGGCATGAAACAAGCCATCAGCTGAGGGATGATTATTTTTAACAGGTACTGAAAGATAAGGGGGATAAAGACAACTAAACTGAAAACAAGACTTTTGTAATGTGAAGATCAGAGGATGAATTTAGGGTGTGGTCATATAACATGGATGCCATCAGTGGAAGATGTAGAATAGGGCTGTCATGTAGCATACATATTTGGGTAAAACAGTATATGAATGAATCCTTTGTAACCTGTGGTTCAGAAGGCTTGCACCAGGCTAAATAGGAGGAGTTCAAGTAAATGACTCCCACTAGAAAGAGCTAAAGCAACAGTTAAAGAAAAGAAATGAGAGCAGAGTGAAAGTCAACCCAATAATTATGTAGAAACATAGCTAGTGGTAGACTCGTGACATTGCTTGTTCCTAACAGAACTCCTGTTTCCTTAGTACTGGCACCAATGAGATTGCTCTGAATCCATGACCATCCACATGTATTAAAACAATCCTTGACTGTTAGACACCAAGGGGATGCCAAGATAAACAGACATGATTTCCCTCTTCCAGGGGCTGATCGTTTACTAAAGGAGACATAGGGTATTGTAAGATAAATCAGAATGAAGTAAGTTTCATACTGAACATGCATACAGAATATATGGGAGTACAGGAGGAGGAGAGGTTTGTTTTTAATATGGAATTTGGGAATACATTTTGGTGGAGACGACATTTTAAATGAGATTTTAAAGAAGAGGAAAGGATGAAAATAGAGACAATGAATAAGATAACATAATATCATGAACAGACAGGAAAATGGGTAAGACTGATCATTTGAAGGAGGTAGAGGAGAAATAAGTTTTTTTAGAAAAGAAGTTTTGTTGTTTTTTTCATCCCCAATAATTCAGCAGCACACATTAGACTATCTCATGCTATAATTTGTATGTATTTTTATCATTCTACATATTCTATATAATTCTAAAATTCTATAATTTTATATTTATGACTCCCTGTTAATTACCCAAAACATTAACTATAATTTTTAAATGGCTACTTGATTTTAATTTTATTTCTGTAATCTTTAAAGGTAATGTATACAGTTTATATTTTTCTAGATGGTAACAAACTCAAAAGATAATAAAGCTGAAAAGGAATTTTTTTTTTTAAACGATGGAGTCTCGAGCTGTTGCCCAGGCTGGAGTGGAATGGCATGATCTCAGCTCACTGCAACCTCCGCCTCCTGGGCTCAAGTGATTCTTCTGCCTCAGCCTCCCAAGTAGTTGGGATTACAGGCATCTGCCACCATGCCCAGCTAATTTTTGTATTTTTAGTAGAGGCATGATTTCACCATGCTGGCCAGGCTGGTCTCTAATTCCTGACCTCATGATCTGCCCACCTCGGCCTCCCAAAGTGCTGGGATGACAGGTTTGAGCCACTGTGCCCAGCCCTGAAAAGGAATTTTAAGTTAAATTTTTGCTTTATAGATAAAGAATCCAGTGATCTTTATATGAGTTTACTCATAATTGCAGAGTGGCAGACTTGTGAACCTGTAGAACTCATATCCTAATACTGAATGTGTATGTTACTCTAAAAGATAAAATAATCAAGCAAACAACAAAAATAAGGCCAGGGCTACTCTTGTGGTTATTCTGTGAGTATTCTTGTGTCAGAAGCATGGTGAATGATGCCTATAAGATTGTATATATATAAAAAAGATTGTATATAATATAAATCGAATAAACAGGATTATTTACTAAACCCTAAACTGTTTCATTGAGAAGTTACCGATTCAAGTTTGTGTGTGTTTAGGACAAATAAAAGAAGTGCTACCACATAGAGTAGGGATTAAGTTGATGGGGCTTATCACCCAACAAGAGGTGGAAGAAATTGGAAATAAAAATAGATTTTAAATGGCTTATATGAATTAATGACCGGCCCACCACAATTAATAAAAGAAAACTAGTACGTGTGGGTCATGTTATGCATGTTCAAAGTTGACATCAAAGAAGCCCTTGCTTTGCCAACTCTGCCAAAGACAGATGGCACATGGCCATGATGCACCATGATAATTCTTGCTTCCATTTGTGAAAATCTCCAAAGGCTGTGTTTTGGAAGTCATGAGAAACTGCTAGGTTACTGGGTTGTGAATAGAAAATGGACATCCAAGGAATCAAACTATCTGTATATTAACCAACACAACTATATCTAACATTTTATGCCCAAACAGGAGCATAAGGAACATTTTCACATTCTCACTTTACATGAGGACTCAGGACTTTGAAATCCCATGAGAAAGTTTTCGTAAGGGTTTATCCACACTTTCTTTGGTTTGCTCAGATGAAAAGCAGGAAACCTTCCAGACATCCTGAACCTCTGAACTTTTTGTGGATTGCCCATCAACATAGGCAAACATCCATGCAGCAATTCAAAAATCTCTTCTTACTGCATTATAAGCATGTCCCTGCATTATTTATATATCAAAAGCCTGCCCATTCCCAACCCACAGTGGAATGTGAGCCTAATTGCATGTTCCTTTGGGATAGAATCTCACCAGACCAGAAGTGTCAGAAGCCCTCTATCACATAACCAAAATGGTCTTCCCAAGATACCCTAAAAGGACCCCTTCAGAATACTTCCTGCTGACAAGTGAATCGCTTTTTGCCTTTCACCCAATCTCAGCTAATGCTTTCTCTGTGAAAACGTCACAGACCACATCTGACAGTGGTCCAGCTAATTAATATACTCTAATGTCTAGCAAGCATTTGACAAGAAAAATAATCTATATTGTATTTATTGCAAAATCTTCACCAATGCGACAAAGATGAATGTAAACTTTACATAATCATTTTTCATTTGTTATCCAAAGTTGAAAGTGATTTTCAAATGCTAACTTTAAAATTATGAGGGAGATAATAGTTCTGCTTTAAAACTGCCTGGCAATGGAATTTCTATAGTATAATGGTTTAGCAATGAGCTAGAAAAATAAACTCTTTTGCTAATGTAGTAAATGCGCCAGAAATAAACCTCTCAGGGATTTGGGTGGTGGGGCAGGGTGAGGGAGGGGCACACAAAGGGGATGGTGGAATTAGATTTCTGAAACTGATCTGAAAATGATCTGAAACTCTTAGCATAATATATCTTTAAAAAGTGATGTCTTCTTTTATAAAATGCACATACCACCATCACAACATGGGAGAAACTTGAAGAATCTTAATGTGTACCACGGCAAACACTTATGGTGCCCAACTCAGTCTACAGGAGGACAACTAATCATTCAATTCACTTTGGCTGTGGCTGTGCTCCAGATACGTATTTTCTCATGAGCTTTGTTTCTTCATTCTGGAACCATCCTGCCCAATATTCCTTAACATTGAAATTATAAATATTCAATTAATAATTATTCACTTAACTGATTAGCTGAAACTCATGTCCTTCCTTCTAAAGGCCATGAGTAATCCTCTAATAAAAGGTCAGGAATGATCTAATTTACTTGTTATTATTAATTCCGCTCTGACTTCTTAACCACAAATAAAGTCTTGACACTGGAAAAAGAAAGATCCAAAACAGGACAAGGCAATTAAAAAGTGGGTGGAGAAAGTATAGGAGTGGTGGAGAAAAAAGAAAGGAATGGATTTTCTAAATTTAAAACACTCTTTGCCCTTTCCTGAAATAATGACTTATATTCTTTGAGTTCACAAGAGAGTAATTGGATATGCATGATGCAATGCTGGAATTTTAGGTATTTTGCCTAAAGGTTATTAACAATTAGTACCACTAGGGGAAAAATCATAAAGTAAGTTAGAATAACAACCCTCTCTCAAAGTATAATTAAAACTGGACTTGTAATCTGGTCATAATAAAATACATTATGTTTATATTGGAGCCTCGCATGTGAAGAGGAAAACTGACAAACTAGAATATGTCTAATAGGTGGCCATGACCAAATGAAGTCTGAAAAACAAGTTGTATGAGGACCAATGAAGGAACCCACATTGCTTCCTTTGAAGAAGTAAGACTGAGAAAAAAAAACATGAAAAAAATACCTTTAGATAAATCCTTTAACAGGGATGGTACACACAACAGGGAGTAGATGTTGTAAGTGGAGCTACTGATGGCAGTATTAGCACCAAAGGGTGAAAGCAGAGGTTGATTTATTCAATATGAAGGGGTGTCTAATCTCTTCCTATCCAATGTAGCAGAATCCACTCCACACTATATCTGAAAGATGATCACTTTGCTTTGACAGTTGCGGTGGTACAGGACTCACTATTTCAAGAATGCCCGCCTCAGGATGGTAGTAAGTGTTAGAACTTCCCTTTCTAGTTCTGAATTTCTTCTCCACAAGACAACTCATTCCATTTTCAAACAATTATTATATCTATCCATCCCTTACTTTTCTATTTGTCAAGCAAAACATCTCCAATTCCTTGCATATTATTTCAGTATTCTGAACCTTGTACCATTTTAGTCACCAGCCTTGTGGATACTCTGGATTGTAGTGTCTGTAACTGACAACTAAGTTAAATGCTCTTAATATGGTCTAACCAGCAACTGACCCTGTCCATATTTCTATTTTCCAAAGCAGAGAAACAAGAAAATTAATTAGCCAATATAACTTAATAAATCCAGGTAAATACATATTTGGCTTTTAATCAGCCAGGAAGTCTAGACAATCAGTCAGGAATTTCTAGACAATATTGATGAGAAAGCATCAGACAATGCAATTGTTTAATTGCTGACAAATATTAATTTCCCTGTTCAAGAAAATCAATGTGTATTAGCTAAACATCTGTTATGTTCAACCCCATGCTTGTCACCATTTGATGTTTAACAGAAGTGTAAGGCCAGGTACCCACAATATTTGTTGAGTCAATACTAAGGTACATGAAATACTTTTAGAGTTTTTACAAGATGTACATCATTATGTATACTAATGTGAAATAGTCTCAAGATCATCAGGGAAGACTAGGCCCAGGTGGGTTGAATGCATGTGAGGAGGTAGGGAGGCAGGAAAATTGAAGGACGTTTAGGGCTTGTCTATTTGGACTGGAGAGAAAGGCCACAAAGGAGTGTGTGTGTAGAAATAATGAGTAATAAAGGAGGTCAAGGTTGGTAGGGACATGTGTGTGGTTACAAATAGAAATATTTGGATTTGCACCATAACATTTCTGTTACAACTTCCTTTCTCCCATTCTAAACATGCTTGGTTTTACAGAATTGCAGGACTCAGATTTCCATGGGTATTAGTTTGACAAACTGACCCCTGATGAGATGCTATGAGGAGTTAAAAGTGATGCTAGAATTCTCCTCAAGTGGTAATGGCAAATTTCAGGGATAACTTCTGGATAACCAATTTTTTTAAATTCTGAACATGGGAATTTCAGTCCATCCAGCAGGAGAAATATTTTTTGAAAGATGTGACTTTTGGTGCATTTCAAATTATAACATCTTGGGGACAAATGGTCCCAAAAGCAAAAGTCCTAAATGTGAACATCTGGTCCAACTCTAAGAACTTTTGCTCAGTTGTGACATCAAAGAATTTCTATTTTATAGTGGCCTTCTGTAACTGACCCCATCCATATTTCTAATTCCAAAGCAGAGAAACAAGAAAATCAATTTGCCAATATAACCGAATAAATTCATGTAAATACATACTTGGTTTTCAATTTGCCAGGGAGTCTCAATTTCTAGAGAATATTGAAGAGACAGCATCAGACAACGCAATTTCCCTTAATGGGGACCATAACCTCATAACCTCAGAGTTGCTGATTTTTTTTTAATATTGTACAATTAACTTATTTATTTATTTATTTATTTTTTGCAACATGTTGTGCTTATAGCTTCTGTGGAAACTTAAACATTATTCAATAGAACAATTTCCTGGAAAATCTTTTGAAAGTAGTCTCAGCCTCTGACCTTGCTCTGGTGCCCTGGGTCTGCCAGCATGCTGTTTCATTACCTCTGGAAGGTTTGGTGCCAAGAGACAGTCCAAGAGTTAGAGTATAACGAAAGCTAGGTTCATAAAATAATTAGTATCTGCCTTCATTAAAGGAGGGAAACTGCCACTTCCAACTCTCGGTAATTTGATGTATCTATCACTTCTCTTCTATTTTCATCATTCAACCCTTCAACTGGCCTACTTAGATGATGGGTAAAATTATAGATTGTTACCTTTTAAGAAATAACTGCTGAAGTCATTTCTTTCAAACCGTTCTCATTACCAATGGGAAACTCAGGCCCAGAATGCCTAAATGACTTTTGCAAAACCACAGAGTAAGTAGCAGAGTCAGAGCTTAAAAACTCCATGTTGGGCTGGGTGCGGTGGCTGAAGCCTGTAATCCCAGCACTTTGGGAGGCCGAGGTGGGTGGATCATGAGGTCAAGAAATTGAGACCATCCTGGTCAACGTGGTGAAACCCCATCTCTACTAAAAATACAAAAAATTAGCTGGGCATGGTGGTGCGTGCCTGTAATCCCAGCTACTCAGGAGGCTGAGGCAGGAGAATTGCCTGAACCCAGGAGGTGGAGGTTGCGGTGAGCCGAGATCATGCCATTGCACTTCAGCCTGGGTAACAAGAGCAAAATTCTGTCTCAAAAAAAAAAACAACAACTCCATGTTGCAGAAGATGAACCAGGGATGATATTTTTAAAACTTAGCAATAGTATGACACAATCACCAAACATTTAGAATAGAGCTTCTGACTGTACTTGTGTGCCATTAAATACCAACTCCATATGGACTAGAGTGTATATCAGAAATATTTTAAGGGATAAAGAGAAAAAATGTGCCTCTTATTATCAAGTTATTTAAAGGAGCTAGGTAATAAAATAATTATAATTTATTTTTAGTGTTAGTTCTTCCCTTTTTCATCTTTTTGCTATTCTTTTCCATTGTCTTCCTTGCCACTAATTCTTTGAAAATTCACCCTCTGTTTGGCAGCCCAGGTCACTGTTATTTGTCCTAAGTTCCTATATTAGTCTATTCTTGTATTGTCATAAAAAACTACTTGAGGCCTGGCAAGGTGGCTCATGTGTGCAATCCTAACACTTTGGGAGGTCAAGGCAGGCAGATCACTTGAGTTCAGGAGTTCAAGACCAGCCTGGCCAACATGGTGAAACCCTATCTCTACTAAAGTACAAAAATTAGCCAGAAATCACTTCAACCCAGGAGGTGGAGGTTGCAGTGAGCCGAGATCGTGCCACTGCACTCCAGCCTGGGCAAAAGAGTGAGAGTCCATCTCAAAAAAAAAAAAAAAAACACACAAGAAAAACAAAAAACAAAAACCCAGCCCAAAAAACCTACTTGAGACTGAGTCATTTATACAGAAAAGACATTTAATTGATTCACAGTTCCATAGGCAGTACAGGAAGCATGGCTGGGGAGGCCTCAGGAAACTTACGATCATGGTGGAGGGCAAAGCAGGCACATCTTACATGGCCAGAGAAGAAGGAAGCAAGCGAAAGTGGAGGTGTCACACTTTTCAACCACCAGATCTCGTGAGAACTCACTCACTATCACGAGAACAGCAAGGGGGAAATCTGCTTTCATAATCCAGTCACCTCCCACTGGGCCCCTCCTCCAATCCTGGGGATTATAATTCCACATGAGATTTGGACAGGGACACAAATTCAAACCATATCAGTTTTATTCTGAATTCAAGTGTATATTGATCTTGCCAAAATTATCAAAACCTTCCCTGTAAATACTGCTTTTGAGCCTTTTAGGTTAAGCCCTGATTATGTTTATAAAAGCAACTTGACATATATGTTTACAATTGTTCTCTAACTTACTTATCCAAGTGAAAAAACACATACAATATTTTAGGCCTTGATTTTAATCATGAAACTTTAAAACTCTAAAATAGTCTCTTCATTGTGTTATTTCAAAATTATGAGACATCCTTTCATTACTTCTATTGATAAAGGGTTTGTAACTCAAAACTCATAATTGGTAGATCAGTGGAATAAAATTATGAGATAGAAATACACATTTGATTATTGTTGATACTGGTTAGAGCCTTTACTGTGACATGCAGTGACATCATCACAGAAAGGACAAACCCTAAAGCATCTTGCTTTATGGTTAAACACTTTATAATTAAACATTGCAATCTTTAAACTTTCTATTGGTATCCTGAAATTGTGTATCTCATTTAATATTTTCAAGCCACTGAGACAAATAACTTTCTGCCACGCTTGCTTGACTTTTTCTCTTGCATGTACTTACAGATAAAGGTGGTCTCATCCCTAATGAACATACGAGCCCACAGGAATTTCTTTTTTTTTTTGAGACAGGGTCTTGCTCTGTCACCCAGGCTGGAGTATAGCGGCAGGAACAAGGCTCACTGCAGCCTGAAACTCCTGGACTCAAGCCGTACTCCTACTTCCACCTCCCAAGTGGCTGAGACCACAGGAGCACTCACCACTCCCAGCTCATTTTTTGTAAAGACAGCATCTTAAATTCCTGGGTTCAAGCAGACTGTCCACCTCAGTCTCCCAAAGTGCTGTGATTACAGAGTGAGCCACTGTGCTTGGACAATTTCTCCTCTTATATCATCAACAATCCCTGTTAAGTCTTAAGAAAAGTGTTTGGAGCATCTATAATGTGCTAAGCCACTTAGGAACAAAGATATACAAAACACATCCCCAGTTTTTGTCTCTATGCTTTCAAGATGGGTGAAACTTGATGTTTGAAATTTCACGTTTTATGCTAAGCATGATGATAGATAATAGGACTGAGAAGATTCAGTCTTATAGGCCAAAGATGTGAAGCATACAAAACATGCCCTTATGAGACAATTAGGAAAACAAGTAAGCGTGATTGAGAGCAACTTGGTGGGAACTGATTCAGAGGCTCTTGCAGGTAAAAACAGTCTCTGTTACATGGTCACGTGTCAACAGGACACGGGATGGGAGGAAAGGAGAGCAGAGGGCTGAAACCAGAGCAACCCAGGGTCCAGGTGACAGATCTCTCCGATTAGTAAAATGTGATTAATGTGGTAGCACAGCACTGACAGCTGCAGTACCTTTAACTTTCTAGTTCAGGTTTTTACACCTGGTAAACATCTAGAATAATTGCCACAGAAAAATACTTCTATGACATTTAATCACTGAGCATTCAAGAGAAGGTAAAGCCTGGACAGCAAGTAAACCAGTCCCCATAAGGCATGGAGCCAGCCATAGAAGGCAAACGTCAACCCACCCTCCAAAAGACATTTGCATTCCCAGGCATGTTCTCAGCCCTGAGGTAGCTTAGAACATGGCTCTACCAATCACTTTTCATTTTCATTAACATATTTCTGATTCTTTGATTCAGGGAACCTTTCCATCCTTAGCTATTTGGATTATTTATGAGATCTGATTTATAATACAAAATTATACGGTGTACCATAGTTAAAACCTTGAAGGAAAGAATGCATTTTGTATTTTTTTTTTGGAGAGGTCCAAACACCCCTCTTCAGAGTTGGGGAGTGGAGGTAGGGTACTGTAACCTCCTCTCAGGCCTCTGAATATGGAGAAATTAAGAAGAATGGATGGGGTTAGGGGGAAGAGGTAGTAAGCAAACAAAGGACCTCTTTTTTAATCCAGAGTTACCCAACTGGGCAGAGATACAGTTATATCCTAACAATTCCTTTTTAAAAAACAAGTCATAAGTATACTCATGCCCTAACAAGTTAGTGAATTTTTCCCTTAAAATTAAAATTATATAGAAGATCACAGTAAATAACCCATTTCATTTCTCCTTCCCGATTAACAAAAAAAAGAGAGGCATTTTGTCACTTCTTACTGTGAGTGCACTTCAGCGTTAATACATGCATTTATGTCAAGGGGGTCATTTATACTGCTGCCTGCTGGAGTTTTCCTTCTTTCAACTTAGTAGGAAATATTTGTGATCTTTATTACCCCAAATAAATCTAAAAATGCTTTTGCTTGAGGCCCTTTATTTTAATTTCAGATAAATAAATCACATTAGGTTCCTGGCTGTCATATTAAGATAAGCATGGATCTAGAAATAACAAAAGTGTGTTTTAAGCTAAATGTCTTTAGATTAAATAGTGGTAAATTTCTCTGGGTGACCCCCAAATCATATTAATGTTGGAATATTTTTTGGTACTTTTGGAGTGTTTCTTGAAGAATGTAAACCTGTTTAAACTAGAAGTGGGGTTTTTAAATCATGCATGGTCCTACTTGTACAATATTATTCAAATCCAAGCTTCTTGTGGTGGCAGTATCTATCTTTAAAGTGGGGATATTTCCCTACTTACATTAGGGATCAATTTTATATCTTTGTTGGTTAATAATGACTCCATCTATACAGTGGTTTATTCATTGACTAAAAAGAATTATAGTCCTGAATTTCTCATCATCCTCTGTACTGTTAGAGCATAAAGTCTCAAAGACAATTCAAATTCAATGTATTCCATTACTGACTCTTCATCAGCCCTTACTCCAATTCTGCTCCTACTCAAGCCTTGGTTCAAAATGCCACCTCCTCTGGGATGTCTTCTTTGGACTTCTGAAGAACAGAGTGTCCGAATATGTGTTTTATATAACCCCCTTCATCCCTCAAAGCTCCAGTGGAATAATCTTGATAAATGTGAAAATTTTAGAGTGAAGAGGAAGAGATAAACTCCCAAGGTTAGGACCTAAATATATGTTTCATGATGGATTAAATAACAGTGGGCAGATGTGACAAGAAACAGGAAATCACAAATATACAGTGAGTATAGAGTTTTACCCTGACCTTTTTTGTCTCTCCTTGCCCCAGAAAACCTGGATTCAAATTGTAGGCACCCCCTAATTAGATACATGCCTATCACATACAGGTCACCTAAGTAAACTGTAATGAGGATTGATCCTAAGATGCAAGGTCAGATCTTCTGGGTGATCTGGTTCAGTCAAACTAGATGTCTTTCTGGATTTAGTTCTACTAAACCCTGTTGTTGCTTGAAAAGGGTTCTTGGAAGACAGTGATGTTATTTCATCACAGGCTTCATGGCTAGGAGAAGCAGCCTGAACACTCCCTTGCTTCTCTAAAGTAGGACTAGCAGTCTATAATAAGTACCCTTTGGTAGATAGCTTATCCCATAGCTTTCCCTACCTCTGCTCATGAATGACATAACCATTAAAGCATGTAGCAATACCCAATTTCCAGAGCCCTGGTTTCATCTCCCGTGTGCTGGGCAGCGGGCATAGCTGAGAGGCCAAACTCTTACCTTGGCAGGGTCTGGGACTATCTGCATCTCTGAAACAACTCCTGGTGCGTAACTGGGGAGTGACATTGATGGGTTTCCAGGGTGGCTCTGGGACCTGCACTTGGCTGAGAATACAGCTATGACTTAGAAATTCATTCCAAGAGTTGAGAACAGGGGAAGATAATGTGAGACTCACTAGCCCTGGTCTCCTTTGACCTCAGCAGCGTGAGTCAGGGATGCAGAACAGGAAACCATGTGCTGTTATTGAGTTGGGCATAGCGTGATGTTTTGCTTTCAGAGCTTTTACTGCCATTACAGCGCACTGAGCTCTCTCTTTGTTTGCTACACATTCTTTCCCCAAGAGACAGCCTCTTTTTCTCTTGAGGGATTTAAAAAACAAATCATAGTTCTTAGTTTAGTCAGTGTCCACCATCAAGAATTCATGCAGAGCAATTTTACTTGTCACCAATTAAGAGCTCCCAGTGGAGGTCTACGATTACAGTGAAGGCAACCTGTTTAACACTTGGCATCTCCTTAGTCTACATAAATTAACCCCATGAGGATAGAGGCATGCTAATTCTTAAGATGCCTGGATGATAGGATTCTAAGATCCAGGATACACAGGAGGTACAGCTTCAAGAGGCTTTGGGCCTGACTCTGATCGGGGCATGTCTGCTTTTGATTCATATGTTATTTTACAACTACAAGATAATTTTAGATAACATTTTAGCAAAGAATACTTCTTTCTCAATGATAGAATAATGGCATGTGGCCTCCCAGAAAGCAATTTGTCTCCCAATTTAGAGCTGGAAGGAACTTTAGAGGCACCAAGGCCATTAACCTCTAGCTGCAAATGTAGAAATATATCAAAATTATGGAGAACATGAATGAGTATTTTGAGCATTGGTCATTTTATTTCAATGTTCACTCTACTTAGTTAAGAAATATTTGAATCATAAGTAGAATGAAAGCAAAGTTTCTACCCATTTCTTTTCTTAGAATAAGAATCACATGGAAGCCAGAAAAGAAAGGTAAAATTCGTGTAGCCTGGGGAGAAATGCCAAATGTGGGTGAAGGGGAGAAGAAAAGCAAAACACACTGCCATGTGTGTACCTACGCAACTGTCTTGCATGCTATGCTCATGTACCCCAAAACCTAAAATCCAATAAAAAATTAAAAAAAAAAAAAAAAGAAAATAATTCAACAGAAAGAAAAAAAAAAAAAAAAAGAAAGGTAAAATTCCATTTAAAAAATTTTGAATATGTAAAAGTAGTCATCTTTTTTTTGCTAAAAAGGATGAGCCTTAGAGAATATTCTTCTAATCAGGGACCTATACATGCTTTAAAATTAAGTCTCTTACTCCCCCTGGTGATTTAGGAGACCATCATCTCCCCAGCCTTGGGAAGTGGGAGTTAAGTGCTTTACTTGGGCAAACAGTTTGTAATCTGTAGTTTCAATTCTAGGAAGTTGATATTGAGACTTGGTCTTTCCCTCAGAAAATTAGTGACGAACTTGGGATTGGGGTTTCTACAGGTTTACTTTCCCCTTTTACCAACAACTCAGATTCCTCATACTGCTAGATGCCCTTAAGTCATCCAGCCCAGTACCAGGGAAGCAGGTGGTACAAGCCATATGTATTATATATTAGGATAGCAGTTAGATACATCACCACTTCCCTAGATATGTTCCTTGCAACCTTAGAGTAGACACGCTAAGGAAGATAGGATTTGGAGTTCTATTTTTAAAGTAAAAATGATATTTTATATCCAATATTTTCACATACATAGCACATGTTAGCAGGATTAATGGCTCTGAGAAGTTCTATAATTAAAACAAAATGTTTATAACTTGGTTTTCCCTAAAATGTTTTAAATTTATTTGACCATGGAGTACCTTCATTTTTCTTAGAGTATCTATGACATAGTGACACAGGGTATTGGTGTTTCTTAGAATATACTCAGGAAAATGCTTGCATAGATTATTTAGATCACTGTTGCTCGAGTGGCAGAGGGGATGATTCTGTCCCTTAGGGACCCTTGGAATATGCCTGGAGATGTGTTTGGTTGACACAACTAAGGGATACTACTGGCAGGTGGTGTAAAAGCCAGGGATTATCCTAAATATCCTCCAATATGATGAAGACTTGTCTGGCCCCAAATGTCGACAGTGGCTTGGATGAGAAACCCTTGTGCAGATACAGCTTGTTTAAATGAGACACAGGTGATCTGGAATCTCTGGTTGGTACCTGGCACTCTGCATTCAGCTGATTTTGTCATTTGATTTTGACCATGCAGACCTACTTGCTCATTCTTCATTACCTTACAGGCTTTTGATAATACTGTCACCAACTGAACTTATGAACATTTGAAATAAAACAAAGATGATAACAGTTCTTTCCTGAAACAAACCCCTCCTTGTCTGGGGATCAGACGAACTGCCTTTGTAAAACAAATTAGCCACAAGATTAGAAATTATGGCTCAGGAGTCATGCAGCCAGAGGCTACAAGATTCCTAACCTCCCCAGATGCTCCCATGGATAACATCATTATGGTAAAATGAAAAATTGGCATTTGGGGTGGTTTTCAGACCTGCATCCTGATGGATCACCTGGCACCACCCAGAGCTATTGAACTGGCTCATCAGATCTTGCAGCCCCTGCAACCCAGGAACCAACTCAGCACAAGAGGACAGATCCGACTCCCTATGATTTCATCCTGACACAACCAATAGGCATTCCCCATTCTCTAACCACCCGACTCTCTGCCGCCCACCAAACTATCTTTTAAAAACTCTGGCCTCTGAATCTTTGGAGAGGCTGATTTGGGTAGTAATAAAACTCCAGTCACCCATTAAAACAAAAAGAAAAAGTATCTGAAATAACTACTTTGACATTATCTAGTTGAACTACTGGCAACTTGTTAGATTGTTACAATAGTCATTTCTACTCATATCTTCTTTAAAGCTTTCTATGATGCAAGTATTATGCAGCTGTATTATTGTATAATATTTAATATTATGATAGTATATTTTGATAATGTGTTATCAAAAATAACGTATTTTATAAATGTAAGATAATATTCTAGATACTGTTTCATAGTATCAGTGCTCAGTAATCTTAAATACTAGCTATATGAATACCTTCTTTTCACAGATAAGAAAACTCCACATCAGAGATGTTACCATGCAGCCAGTTTATGCAGGCCACACGAGAGTCCAAGTCCCCAAAACCTCCAGTCCAGTCTTCTTGCTATTGTATAGTATTATGCTGCTTTCACTTTTTCATACATAATTTTACATTTGTGGCTTGAAAGTAATTTCATAAGCATTCATGAATTCAATTTGTATTTTTCAACTGTTCATTCTAAACACTTAATATGAGGCTGCAAATGGATAAAGTTTTTCATCACATATTAGGAGACATTTTCAGCACTTTTTACTTATGTTTCTTGTCAGTCACAAATATATTTAGCTAAATCAGAAATAGTAACAAATGGTGTAAAAAGAAGTTCTTTTTCTCCTAGAACTAACTTTTCACATTAGAACAAATAAAGGTACAGGAAATTATGGTTCCATTTCAACCTGAACTAGTATACAGACTGTCTGTGTGTGTGTGTTTATGTGTGTGTGTTTTAAATCAAGCAGAGAGATACAGAACAGATCAAACCCACCCTGACTTATACTCAAGCCTTAGATTAAGTTCTAGATTGACTCTATTCTCTTCTCTAGATGAATTCTCAGTTTTCCTCTTTAGGAAAGATTTGTTGCTATCAAAAATACAATTGAGCTAAAGGACTACTCATTGCTAGACAGTTATTTATGAACTCCACAAATCCCTTTGCAACTTGAAAACCCAGAAATAGATTATAGGCCTATTTCAGTAGAATATTAGACCCGAAAATAACCAGTTATCTCAAGAGCGTTATTGCAATATATTTTTGTGTCACAGCAGGTGGTTATGCGCTAAGAACCAACTAAAGTCGGTTAAAGACTAGCAACCCCCTCCATGAAGAAAAGGAAACTTTTTAATCTTTGTGCCTAATCTTATATTATTTATTTAACTCTCGTCATTCACCAAGCGGCGACAAGAGTATGCCTTGTTTGAACCAAGCTTTTGATCAGTCCTCACAGATGGTAGCCATAAATTAATCCCGACCACAATTAGTATTGGAAGATCTAGATATTCAGAACTTGTCTCTAAGTTATAAGTTAGCTCAAGTATAAATGGAAGGCCATCAGTTAACATTAGCAACAATGACAAATAGCTGACTCCATGATAATTGTAGCAGCCACAAATCAAAGGCATATAAAATCAGAGAATGAGCTTATACTGATTTATGGGAGCATTTGTTTAACTTCAGGCAATCTGGTTGTGCTTGTGTACATGACATGCTATTCCCATAATCCTCTGTATATCATAGATTATATTCTAACTTATGAATAAGTATTTAGAAATTTAATCATAACCAGAAAGGATTTCCTACACTGTTTACTGTCATCTACATGTCCTTTTCTAAAAACAATTTGGCTACAGTTGTTGTTATGATGTTGTAATAACCGTCATAAAGCCTGTCACTTTAAGTCAGTGAAGACAGGATCTGCTTGTAAAAATATAATCATTTTTTTTTCATGATTCAATAAATAGTATATAAATCTGCTGTTATTGGGGTTCATTCTTTCAATACCACCCATTTCCATGGTCTCACTGGAATTATTCTGACTATCCAAGTGTCATTACTGCCTTCTATTGTTATGCAAATGGAGCATTTTTATTAGATCCTCTGACACTATATATAAGGCTTTGCTTCCTCAGCAGTAATAATTTCATTTCTGAAGGAAAATGAAAGTAACTGTACACAAATTCTAAGATCTCACTTTATGCTAACTTCATGCCTGAAATGGAATTTTAATTTAATCATATCTGAGAAGACCTAGGTTTTCATTAGCTACCTCAAGAAAATATAAAAAATAGCCCTTTCCATGCAAGGTTGTTTTGGTTCAAAGAGCCCATGAAACCATATTCATCTATAATAATGCATGTAAGATACACTTACTAAACAAATTAAACTCTAGATTTCTTTCATCAGATGGTATTCACTATTTTTTGTTAATTTTTCTTTTGGAAGATGGGAAAAATAAAATATTCTATATAAATAATTGAAATTAAACATTATATCAGTTATACAGTTTTAAAAATATACTTTCCAAGAGATCTATGGAAGATATAATTAAAAGGATACAACCATACATATATTATTGTTGATTTTATTAATACATTGGTTCATAAGAGAAAACTATCAGAGCCAGATTATAGTTCTCAGAAACAAATCTAGCAAATATTGCATCAATTACATAAAATTAACTGGTGTGTCCATTAATGTCAAACAGACTTTATTGAACTTTTATTATATCCTACCAGCAGTTTTTCGGTGTACAGAAATAGAATATTTTCTATTACTACCATCAGAGGTCTTTCCTCCAGTAGAAATATGAATATAAGAACATAACGAATTAAAATATATAGCACTTTACCCAAGACCTAGAACTACTGAAAGTAGAGAAATTTCAAAGTTATTAGAATTTTTACATTGGTACAAGAAGAAGAGGCAACCAGCCTGGTAAGGAACCCTGTGGTGATGGATTTGGATGAGGTCTAGCGAGACAACAAGAGTGTTAGTAAATATCCACCTGCCATCTCTGTGTACAGAGAGAGCACTCTCCCCCATGCTACAAGGAGATAAAAAGAAATAAAGGGGCCAGGCGCAGTGGCTCACACCCATAATCCCAGCACTTTGGGAGGCTGAGGCAGGCGGATCACCTGAGGTCAGGAGTTCGAGACCAGCCTGGCCAATATGATGAAACCCCATCTCTACCAAAAATACAAAAAAATTAGCCAGGCATGGTGGCAGGCACCTGTAATCCTAGCTATATGGGAGGCTGAGGCAGGAGAATTGCTTGAACCTGGGAGGAGGAGGTTGTGGTGAGCCAAGATTGTGCCATTGCACTCCAGCCTGGGCAGCAGGAGTATAGTTCTGTCTCAAAAAAAAAAGGGGGGGGGGGGGAAGAAAGAAAGCCTTTAGGGGCTTGCTGAGGGTTGGTGAGACGAACAAAGACAGAAAGGACTTTAGGAGCTTATTGACGGTTGGTGACATAAATGTACTTAATGAAACAATTTTGGTACAATGTAAGGCATCATGTAATTAAGCACCAGCATATTTATTTAAAAAGTAAAAGCTACAGGAGCTTCAAAAAAGAAATTCAAGTTCTATAGTAGCATCTATAAAACACATAACGACATGTCCCCAAAAAGCTAAATAATATTACAACCATCTTTGCCAATCTCAATTCCTAAGAGTCCCCAAGGAAAGAATAACTTGGGAATATGACTTCTGTGATATTAACCTACCATTTCCAATATGCATGCAGAAATATTCTCAGACACTTTCCTTACCTAGTGTCAGAACTCTCCATGTAGAATAAAAACTAAATATTGGATAACTGTACAATGGCATTATTAAAATATTCTTCTTTAATATGAAGAGAAGCAGGACTTTTAAGTAGCAATGTTTTACTTTTTAACTAGAGAAAAACAAATATATCTTGAAGCAAGAAAAGATCAAAGAATTTGGGTTCTAGTTTCCACATTACAACTTTGCCATTCCAAGACAATAGTGTCTCAGAATCTAAGAATTTTTAGCTAGACAAGGACTTAGTATATACCCTGTAGTCTAACTAAAATATTTCAGATCAGCAAAGCTACAGAGGATGTTACCTGAGCAAACAAATAAGAACATGAGTTGAACTCACCTCCAGAGACTCCTGTGTTGCTCCTCAAGCTGAGTCAGCAGATGCTCAATGTATTTATTGGAGTCCATGTACTCCTGCATGAGCAGACAAAGACAGATGAAACCTCACAACAACAGTCCCCACCATCCTAAGACTCTGTCCTTATCTCTACAGGGAGTATTTTTGACAAGATAATCCCTAGTTCCCTTCTGGTTTTAGGATTCTCTGCTTCTATGACTTACAATCATATGTAAATAATATTTTTCTCACATTCTGTGATAGTTTTGCAAACAAATCACAGAAGAGAACTGGAGTTATACTGATTCAGCATTATAATCCTCTTATTCACAAAAAAAAGGCCTAAATTTCATAGTCATCTAAACTGGGGTCTGTGTTCTACTGCATATAAATGTTGCTGCCAATCATAGAAAAATAAAATAGACAAAACAGTTCTTGATTTTACTGGTCTTATGACAGTCACATTCCAGCAAAAACTAATGTTTTAAAACTATATATAATGTTTTATATAAATATAACATATCCTCATATTCATTGGGCACCTGTATACACTAATGGACATGTCCACTTTTCTTCAACTCCATATATACACAAAACAACACAGTTGCGTTTTTTTATTCTTAAACATAAATCTTTAGCTTCTAAAAAGACATGAAAGGCATGGTGTATTCTGCTCTATATAAATGTATATGTAAATTTATTTCTCTAAATCAAACTATTTTTATGAACATATCTGAAAAAATGAAGAATTCATGGGTCATATGAAAGTAAGCAAAAAAATCCATGGGTTATTACAATGGATTTAATTTGTGATTTCTGCCTATGAGGCTCATATGCACTGGGGTTTCAATTGCTAACCTGGAGCAAATGCAACATATACAAACTCTTTTATATTGTTTTGCTCTGAATCTGTTTTTTTTCCCCCGCTTTCTGTTTAGAGATCTAGCCTGCAGGCCTCTGCTTCTACCTTATAGTTGCCTTTGATGAAATAGTATACAATGATTTCAATGTTAAGGCACCTATGAAAGCTACTGTTCCATTTCTATAGATTTGAAATAAACTGGGATCTTTGATTGGCAGTGATATTTTTCTTTCAGAAATTTGGGTTTCTTATTAAACACTATACATAATGTATTGCTCTTATAGGAATATTCACTAGAAGGTGAGGGGCTGGAAGAAAGACAGGAGTTAATCCCATATAATGGAAAGGTCCCAGTCCTGAGTTTCTTTTGGTCCTGGATCTAGCCATGTGGCCTTGAAAAGCCTTTTTATCTTTCCAAAATGTTCGTTAGACTAGAGGGTATACTAAGTCCTTGTCTAGCGAAAAACTGTTTTGATTCTAAGATACTATAAATCTGTTATAGATAATTAGCTAAGAAGTTTTATGCTTATTGAATAAACATTTATTTTCAGGTGACTACTGAAATGAGTTATTTAAACAAGACAACTGGGAATGTTAAAAACAAAACAGAAATCTCTGCTACTGCAGGAAGTTGCAACATATGTGGTTATGCTTTTAAGTGTCCTGATTAAGGCTAAACCATGATTTAGAACACTTGACACTATCAAATACATGAATCCTCAAACATGTTCAGCCACAAAAAAATTAAATACATTTTTCCCAAGTAGAAATAAATGTACAGATGTTAAAGTTATTCATTTTATCTTCATTTAACAACTATTTTTAAATATCTGTTATATGCCAAGAACTGTTCTAAGTGTTGCAGATATGGTAATAACCAACAGAGGGAAAACCACTGCCCTCAAGGAGCTTACAGTCTATCCAAGGGGACATACTAAATAAATGAACAGATTGGTTTCATATGGGTTACATGCTATGAAGGAAATAAACAGGTGATAGGAAGGACTTTGGAAGGAGCAGCTATGTTGAGTGAAGTCTCTGGAAGAGGACTCTAAGCAAGTGATGTTTGCGCTAAGACTTGGAAGAGAAGGAAACCATGTAGAGAAAAGGGAGCCAGACACTGCAGGCAGCGAAAACACCATATGCAAAGGCCCCGAAATGTGCTGTTGGGGGAACAGAAGGAAGCCAGTGGGTGCTAGGAACAGGGACTCAGGGATACTGGGTCTAAAATGAAGTGGAGAGGTGGGCAGGACCAAATCATGTGCAAGCCTTAGAAAGCAGTTTGGATAAAAACCAATGGATTTGCCATTTTGTTCATTCTGATTATCTCAAGTCAGAGATTGAAGCTGAAAGGTGTAGTTATGACAAATATGACTTTAGTATCAAAGAGACTTAGGTTCAAATCCTGGTTTTGATACTTACTAGCTATGTTTCCCTGGTCATATTACTGAAACTCTCTAAGCCTTAGTTTATTCATCTTTGTCAGAGGGATAAATGCTTCTTCATTCATGGAGGCGTTGTGTTGAACAAGAAATTTAAGTACGTACATAGCATCATGGCTGCCAAATAGTAAGCATGGCCTTTTTCAGAGCATTATATGCCTCTTTTCAAAAGGAAGATCACTTTACAAGGTGAAGACATTATTCATTTTCTTTTCTCTTGCCAAATTTCAAGATTTTTAAGTGTATAGATCTTAGGTTATACATACTAAATATTAGAATAGGCAGTTAGGCAGAGATTGATAATACTGATCTCTAATCATTGAATGTAGTTGTCACTGACTTGTGATTTAAAAGCTATTTCAAGTAAAAATACTAGCCACTTCCATGTAAACTAGCTTTACCCTATTTTCCATATAAATAACTATGATGACAAATCTTAAACCACTTAACAATGGGAAGCTAAGATTATGGATTCTTCATTCCTCTTTTCTGCTTTATTTTTTCTCTATGGCATTCTTACTTCCAACATTCAATATATTTTATGTATTTATTTAGATATTACCTCAATATAAGGCTAACACAAATGTATTGGAAAAAAATGACATGACTCTTACATGTATTTTTTTGTTAAGTGAAATTGTTTTAGCTCAACCTGAAAGAAAGAATTTAGGAGGTTCCTTCATACCTGTATGGTTTCTAGACCCTGAACTGGAAAAGTTAATTACCTCATGTGAAAACACTATCACAGGATTACTCCCAGGGGGAATTTTGTGGATCCCTTTGGGGATTAACTCCAAGAAAACAATGGAGGGTGGTAGCACAGGGGCTGGCAGCGGTTAAGAGGAACTACGATCATCGTAAGTAAAATGCAATAGGCACAGTGGCTAGAACAGCTTTGGGAGCAAGCACATACAGGAGGTTACTGTACAGAGACTCCAGTACCCCAGCAAGGCAGAAAGAAAAAAGTCCACATAGATTTCTTCAGAGTAAACTGAAAAAAATGCAACATGGAACCCATGAACAAGTACTGTAGGACAAGAGAGAGAAGATGATCCTTAATCATAAAAAAGGGTGTGAGTCTGAAAATTATTTACATAAGAAAGATATGAAAGCACAAAGACATTATTAAACTATAGTTACTAAGTTGATGAACATCCTATTCTACTGGTTTTCTTAGAATTACCAAACCCACCTTAGATACAATAAAGAGTGGAACTGACAATGAAAACATGCATATAGTCCTGAGGAAGATAAACTTAATCTGTAACTAAATTAAGAAATAAAGAATAGGAATGAAAATGAATGGAGACATAATTGATAAAAAGGCCAGAAAATATCGGTTTACCAAACAATGACAGCATTTGAGTACTCCGTAAGATTTGGGATGCAAGCAACAAACAAATGGATGAAGATATATTCCAGCACAGAAAAGAAAAGTACGAGATTTTGCACAACAAAATGACTCATCACTTTCCAAGTAGAGTTAATGGAAGACAATACACATGTCTACTGGCACAAAAATAAAATAGTGAATAAAAATAATTTGAATAAAATTGAATAAAAATAGTGAAAAACAAAACAGGGGACCTGTTTGAATGCTTATAACCCAAAAGGAGCAAAATCACATTAGCTCCATAGCTTCCAGCTACCCCAAATGCCCATTGAAATTAGTGTATAGACAATTCATAAATATTATTCCCAATTAAGTAGCTCCTATGTAACAAAGCAACAAAAGACATTTTCAGGCATTCATGAATTCATAAAATACAGGATCTACATCTTTTAATTAAAAACTTAAAGATACATATGTGTATAAATGAAAGGTGTCCATGTACCAGATAAGTATATGTACATATGCATGTATATGTATATATGCACATATATAATACCTGAACAATGAATACAAAATATGAAATTCACAATATAAAAAGAGACTTCCAAAGAGGTTAATCCAGCCAAACAGATGCCTAAATAAGTAAACAAATTATAAAATAAAATGAACAAAAAATCCCAGAAAGAAAAATCAGAATATACATTATCTATTTTTGTGATGGGCAGAGAGAGGACAAGAAGGAAAGAAAGAGGGAAATGTTAATAGAAGGATTAACATAAATCTCTTTGAATATAGAAGCAGAAGTTATTGTTCTATTCTTGATAATAAAAAAGACTTAAGTATAAGTGTGTGTTTTGCCTATGCACGTACCATTGGGGAAAGTAATTTGGTGACAGATCCATGTTGTGATTTTAAGACATCCCTGCCCTTTTGATCTAGAAAATCCCTGTCTAGAAATCAGCCTGAGTAAATAATCAGATTGAAACAAATGACATTCATCAAAGTATTATTTGTGACAATATGGAAAAACTGGGTATGTCTTAGTTTCCTAAAATATAGAAATAATTAAAATAATTATTTTATTCAATAATTAATTATATAATTATTTTATTTAATAATTAAATATTTTATTAATATGCCCTTTTCATTCAAAGAAATATTTTTAAAAAACTTTACAAAGAATATATAATAAACTAGAAAACAGTGTAATGTTAAATGGAAGTAAGATAAAAAACTGCATAATCCCTCTTATCACAATTTAGAAAATGTATATGAAAGATTAAAAGTAATATCCTATAGTAAATGGTAATACTATGGGTTAATTTAATTTTTTTTCTGTGTATTTTTTCTTTGTTTATAGTTTTAAAAAACTATATGCTCACTATAAAAAATTAGAGTAATGGCTATTATATGGAAAAATACAGTTCCAGAAAATAATGTCTATGAAGATTTGATTATAATGAAATTTTAGAAAACTTGATCTAAAATACTACAGTGAAACCATTTCCTTTATATTATTCTAAAGCTAAGCTTGCGTTTGAAACAATGAACCGACTTTCCACTTGCCCTCGTTAGTGTTCTGATAAAAGCATTTCACCAAAATTAGGATTAAGGGGGCTGAAGGTGGGGGGGGCACCAAGTTACACCAAGTCATATTTTATGTTTTAAAAATTTTACAAAGGTACAGCATTAAAAAGACATCTGTTCCTTGGCTAAAACTTATGCAAATCAGAATCATTTTAGAGATAGATTTCAGGAAGTTTGCCTTTCACTTCTTTTAATGCACATGTTTCAGGGCAATTAGTATGAAACATTTAAAGTGATTAGAGGTTTATAGATATACTGAACATTGCATGTCTTTGTAGCATAAGCCCATTTAATGTGAATCTCCTATTGTCTGAAATAGGTCAGTTCTGAGGGAGGCCCATTATAAATGAATTCTAATGATGTGAGGATCTTAAGTACCATTCATCTTAAGTGGAGTTTAAAATAAAATCGTATATCAAAGCTTGCAGAGATCCAAAAATCCCTCCAAATAATCTTCATATTATAATCAGCATAACTTATGGCAGAGCTTGTGAAATCCTGCCAGCAATTTTGTGACTAGTAACATAGAATCCCCAATTCACCTTTGGGCAAAGCAGCACCAGCAAGACGGCCAGCTGTTCAAATCAACAGAACTATCTGCAGTTAGGAAATGACTAACTACCACAACAAAGTAATTTTTAAAGGGGCATCAGTTTTTCTCTTAATAAAAAGAATATCTGCATGGTGAATGTAAAAACTCAAATAAAATACTCACTTTGGGAATTATGCAGATAGGGTAATAAATAGAAAGGTGTCTCATAATTAACTGGCATCTGTACCAACATAAATTCTTCCAAGGAGACTTTTTTCAATGTTACACACCACAAGCAAATCAATTTAGGAGTCCCAGCTTGAACAGACCCGTCCTCCTGCCACCATCTTAGCAAGAGCCATCTCAAATTCCTCTTTCCCAGTCCCTCTTCAAACAGCTGCAACCTTGCTTCTAGGGCAGACGTTTTAGTGGAGCTTTCCCATTAGAACCACTGATGGCCTCCGCGAGGTGGAATCCCAGGATTTTGCTTGGTCCGTATGACCAGTGCCTGCAGCACTACACATTTTAAAATCATACTGTCCCTCCCTGGTATTCTCTGAAATTATCTCCCATACTGCATCACTCTGAGGTCCAGCATGGCCCGTGCTGCTCAATCATGCTCTTGAGGTCCAATACTATGGGTCTGGCTATTTCCCAACCAGGTCCCGTTTAGATATGCCTCACAACCTTTAAAGTATGTCATCCTTCATTTTTGCATTCTCCAACACCTACCACAGCACTTGGAATATCACAAGCACTCAAAGGTGTGTTGAGTAAATGAAAGAGTGAATTAACTGTCTGGATATAACCAGGCTCATGAGAGAATCTGAGATTAGGCTACAAGTGGTCTTGGTCTTCCGAAACTTTTACGTGAAAAGGTTTTGATTATCATAGAGATATTAGGCAGCCACGACAAAAGAGCAGAAACAGTGTTTTCACTTCATTTTCCTTCTCTCATCCACCACTCAATGTAATGCTTCTGACACAAGATGAACGTGGATTTTTCCCTATGCGTCAACCAAACAATTCTCCAGCAGACATCAACTAGGTGTCCTATACAATTCAACTCAATTCTGACACCATCTACCTGGAGATAGCATCAGATCCCTCAAGGTCAGTCCCACAAGACTGTCCCTGGCTTCAGACACCAATCACAAGTACCATAGTTGGCTGCCACCTGTAATTCTCACTGACCCGCTATAAATCAGGGC
The DNA here is from genome assembly GCF_049354715.1 of Callithrix jacchus. Classification (NCBI taxonomy): domain Eukaryota; kingdom Metazoa; phylum Chordata; class Mammalia; order Primates; family Cebidae; genus Callithrix; species Callithrix jacchus. Next base: position 97,290,386 of record NC_133507.1, on the reverse strand, counting down.
TCCCACCATTGCCTGCTGACGCTTGATAATTTGCTACAGCAGTTCAGAGAACTCAAGAAAGCGTGTTACTTAGGTTTACCCATTTACTGTAAGTGATACTACAAATGATACAGATAAACAGCTAGGTGGAAGAGGTATGGGAGAAAGGGTGCAGAACTTCCATGCTCTCTCCAGGCACACTGCCCTCCAGGAAATTCCATGAGTTCAGCTATCTGGAAGCCCCTTGAGCCCAGTCCTCCTGGGTTTTATGGAGGATGTATTACATAGGAATGATTGATCACATCATTGGCCATTGGTGGCCAACTCACCCAGAGCTTGATGGGTAGGGCTGAAAGTTCCAACCCTTTAATCACATGGTTGGTTCCCCTGGATACCAGCCCCATCCTGAGGCTCTCCAGGAGTCCACAAAGAGTCTTCTAATTAGAACAAAAGATGCTCCTATCACCCAGAAAATTCTAAGGGATTTAAGAATTCTGTGCTAGATATTATCACTTAGGAAATAAGAAAGGTTTTAGGACCTCTGTGCCAGAAACCAGGAGTCAAAGACCAATATTAGAATAAAAGATTCTCCTAGCACCCTATCTACAAGGGTTTTAGGAGTTCCGTGCCAGGAACTGGGAAGCAGAGACCAAATATATATTTAATCATAGCAGTTTTCTAATTTACTGTCTACTCATAATTTTATTCTATTGAAGCCAGAAATGACATTCCAAAGACAAACTATTGATAATTTTGCAAAATCAGTGTGTTTTTCTAATCTTGCAACTCTGAAGAAGATTTAGGTACATTGCTCATCTATGGCATGCAAATCATATGACTGTCAAAGATTTCAACACAGTAAAATTCACAACAGAAATTTTTTTTCAGATGGAGAGATAACTGACAGCATGATGACTAGCAAACTGCAGAGTAAAAACATCTCTTTATAACCTCTGTCATATATGAAAATTTCATCAATATTAATTAACAGTGACAGAATATAGACAGATAGCACATGTGGCCATTGAAAAGCCTGGTGACCTGCTATTTGGTATCAAGGCAGTAGACTAATACAGATCAGACTATGAGTACAGCTTAGCAGATCTTCAGAGTAAAACGTACTTTCATTTGTTGGATACTGCTTAACTGTTCCCTATTATATATTTCCCCCCCTTAAAAAAATGCCCTCTCTCTCCCCAGTTCTAGCTGGACACATTGCTCCCAAGCTAGAAATTATGTTTCCAAGTCTGTGGTGCTGCTTGGTATGAACATGTGCCTGAGTTCAAGCCAAAGAGAGGTAAGCAGAAATGGTTTGTGCAATATCCAGAAGATCCCCAGTCTGAAGACAAGCTGCTGCCCATTGTGCGCTCTTCCTCTGGCCAGAAACGGTAACAGCCTTGGGCTCAGAGACAGTACCTACAGGCTTAGGATAGCAAAAGTGATTGTTCTTAGATCATCTATCCACTGACCCTAGTCTTTCTACTTTCCTTTGGCTGCTTACATGAAAAAGAAATACATTCCTATCTTACTTAAAACACTGTATTTGGGGCTTTCTGTTACTGTATGCTTAGCCTATGCTACAAGTAATACAATAAACAGTAAATTCTTTGGAAAGTTAACATGGCTAACAATGAAATAGGAAGCAGTAGTCACCTCTATAATACTTTACTGATTGATGTTGTTTGTAGATGTTACAGTTTTCTGAAGCACTCTGACATCCATTCTCATTTGGGCCTCACAGCATCTTTGAGTCACGGTCACCATTTCAACTTAGAAAACTAATGCTCAGATTATGGTTAAGTAATTTGCTTAGGACCAGACAATAACAGACTTTAAAAGTCTCCTTTTGCTCAGTTCAGCACATTTTTTCACTGCCCCAGAGAATGCTCTTCCCACAGCTAACTGCCCCCAGAGTGAATTTTATGTTGGTTAGATGGAAACTAGCTACAGAATGACCCCTTCACCGCAGCCCTCTCCACCAATTTGTAGTGTGTGCTGTGGGGGGATCTGGCTGGATGCAACACCATAAAACAAAATCAAGAAATAAATTTTCAGATTCATACTGATTGGGCATCTGTGTAAGTCTGGCTTTGGTTCCACTTTGATTTCCCTGCCCTAGTGCAACAAAGGTAAGGGCAGAGGTTAAGCTGTATTCTCCCATTGAGTACTCCATTCTATTAATAATAATGAAATAAATCTACTCATAAGTTAAACAACTTTTAATTTACTTGACAAAGATACTATTACTAATAATTAAGATATTCTTCCTTAGGTAAAAAGAGTTATACTTAATTTTAAGCAAAGTAGTAACTATTGTATTTCTTGGCAGCCTATACTATTTTCTTAAATATTGATTTTATAGCAGCTTGGGAGATAAACATATTGGTCAAACGAAGGAATTCATCGAGGTGGAAAAAATAACTTCACTTATTTTGGTTTTCTTTTTTCTGAGGTAGATATAAAAACTAATTCAATTTGTCCTCAAGTTCTGCTAGTCAGTAACATATCATTTGCTAGCATGGCAGTAGATTGTGTACATTTTTTAAAAGTCACCATAAAAATACAAATCACAGAGTCTGCTAATACAAATTAGCAGAGTACTCATTTCAACCTCTATTTTTCATTTGGTGGAGAAACACTGGTGAAGCCTTATATGAGTGAAAAGTCTGAGGTCTCCAGCTACTCTACATAAAAGAATTCGGCCATGCAAAGTTCAAAGACGAATTTAAATCCCAGTATTACATCCACACACAGCAGGAATTGACCAACGATGCATTGCATCTTTCACACATTTCCTTCTACCTAAACACTGGATCCCGGAATACCATTTCACTCACTACAGTATATCAGGACCCCCTGAGCCTATGGTTATCAATACCCTTCAAAATCTGGCCAGGTTTGTTCTAATTTTATCTTCCATTACTCCCCAAAGCTATCCTGGGCATCCAGTTAAGCCAGACTCCTTGCTTTTTCTGAACAGGCCAAGCTATAAATTCTTTGCAATCCCAGCATCTAGCCTAAGACCTGCAAATAATAGTTGCCAAGGCATTTCTAAAAAGCAGTGCACTGGAATTGGGTTATGGCATCAAGTAGGGAGGAGAACACATTTGTTTGCTGCTACTTACGGCTCCCATCTGTTCATCTGAGTCAACTGGTGGGCTAGTTAAAACAGATTACTGGGACCCGACTCCAGAGTTTGATTAAGTGGGCATGCAGTGGAACCTGAGGATTTGCAGCTCTGAGAAGCTCCCAGGTGATTCTAATACTGCTGGTCTGGGGACCACTGTGCAAATCACTGGCTTATGGTAACCAGGATTAGTTTACTGATTAGCCCTATTACCACCCACTGTCCCCTTAAAGATATTAATAAGGCCAGTATAAATAATGCCCAATGCAATTATTCCACAGATATTTTCAAGTGCTAATTATGTTCAGGCACTCTTCAAGGTCTGGGGAATACAGCCATGTACAGTGCAGATAAGTCTCTGCCTGCATGAAGGTAACATTTCAGTGGGAGAGACAGATAAAATAAGTGGAGGCAAGAACTCTGTGGAAAACAAAATAGAGAAGAGGAAAGGAAGGGCTGAAGTCGAGGGGTGGCATTAACAGACTGGTGGAGGAAGTCCACACTGAAGATATCTGAACGAACACCTAAAGGAAATGAGGGAAATTACCCAGGTGGCTACCTTGGGAGGGTCACTTTAGGTAGAGAGAAGCAGTGTAAAAGACTTTGGGGACAGGAGTGTGTGCATGCTTGTTGCAGGAATGGCACAGAGGCCAGTGTCGCTGGAGCACAGAGATGAGGTGAGAAGGGTTATCATCACAGCTGCATAAGCCCTTGTAGGGACTTTGCCTTTTGTTCTCAGTGACATGGGGGACAATTGCAGTGGGATTGGATTCAAGGAGTCAAAAGGTCTCAGATCTTAAAGGGATCATTCTGGCTGCTGTTGACTGCAGGAGTAGGGGGCAGAGAGACAAGCCGAAGCCACTGGAAAGAGATCATTGTCACTTTGACCAGGGAGGCTACCGGGAGAATCATACTAAGTTGCTGGATTCAAGATCCGTTTTGAAGATAGAGGTAATAGAACTTCCTGATGGACTGAATGTGAGATATGAAATGAAATACAAATCAAAGGCAGTATTTTGTTTGGGGCCTGAGCAGTTGGATAATGTGACACTTATTGAATGAGTGAAAACTAAGGAAGGAGTAAGTTTGTGCAAAGGGTGTTGAATACATTGTTCTCCTTTGGCAGTGAAGTCTGAGATGCCATTACCTATGAGAAAATAGATGTCAGCGAGGCTGTCAGTGCTCAAGAATTCTGGATTCCAGTGTGTATGGAGATAAACCCTTTTTCTTTAGTGTGGTCCTTTTTCAAGTAACCTCATTCGACGGAGCCATGACATCGAATGAGATTACCTGAAGAAGGAACCACACTAAAGAAAAAAGGACCCAGGACTTGTAGGTTGGGAGGAGGAAAAAGAAAAGTAAATGAAGGAGCGGTCAGTGAGGGAGGAAAGGGGGTGTTCTAAGAAGAAGGGAGTGTTAAATACAATCAGTGGTCAAGTAAGACAGGTCCCAAAACTGACTACCAAAATGGCCAACGTAGAGGCCATTAGCAGCCTCACAAAAACAGTTTCAGTGGAGGATCCTTTCCAAATACCTCACTTGGGGAAAGGTAAAGAATAAAGACAAAATTTTATGCCAAGGGTAGGGAGAACAAGTAGGAACAAAGCTTTTTCAGAAATTTTGTAAATATCGTATGGTTCTTACAGATCAGCGTCCAAGAGGCTGTGGGCCTATGGAGACCATTGGGAAAAACGGTGTATTCCAGGTCCTAACCCAGAGAATCAGGTTCAACACATCTGGGAATAAGATGTGACCCAGAGATGTAATTTTAACAAGAACTTGTAGGAAGATGTTGCCAGTTCTCCCTCGAACACTTTTGGAGATTGGTCTCCCGAGTGGAATTTTCGGGTGTTTCTGATGACTTAGTACAACACCAGAAACCAACAGCCACAACCACCATGCACCCAACACAGCAAACCTTTCCCTGAAACACCTCCAATACGTATTCTGCCAAAATAAGGCAGGGCCTTGGAGTCTTGACATTCAAATACGATTGGGAACAAGGTGACAGACATGAAGACTTTTTAGTAACAGAGCTGATGGTGCTCCTCATGTTGGATCTAGGAACTATTTTAGAATTCCTAAACTTGGGCTGCCTATCCTAGGAAGATGCCCTTTGCTGCACAAGAGGACCAGCAAAATATTTTAAAATTTTATTTTGTTTTTATATTTACCCTAAAGAGACTTCCCGCAAGATAGAGGCTATTTCTTCTAGCATGAGGAGATTATATATTTATGCACTAACACATAAACCTTGCTTGGATTTTGTTTTCTAAGCCAGAAAGCATATGTGGATATGCAGATTTCAATGTGTTGTCTGTTAAACTGCATTTCTCACTTATGGGCACTGAATATAAATCACCCTGGAGCAACAAACATTCCTCCTGGAGTGAGGTATTTTAAACTGCCTCTATTGCCTCTGCGTGGGGATGGGTGATGCCCAGGATCTGATCACATTCATGTCTCTATTTTCAGAGTAAAAATGTGAAGATGAAAGTAATGGACGTGATCTGAGTTCTCCTGGCTGTCATGGACTCCAGGCTATTGTTTGTTTTAAGCAGTTGAACATTATTGGACTTGTCTGGGTAAAAGAAACTTTAGCTCTATCTTGTTGGATTTTCTACAACAAAAAGGCAGCAGAACAAATGAATCACCACAACTGACCAGCATGTTTTCCTCTTACCCCTAAATCTTAATGGTACATATTAAGAGATGTACTAAGGAGACCTAAGCATTTATTTCCCTGCCCCAGGCCTCGGGAAGTAAAGGATGGAGACCCTGAAGAGACCTTCCTGGACCTAATATTCTGCAGGGTGTTTGTGCCCACATGCCCTCACAAAAAATAAACCTGTATCACCAGCACAGAAGATGAAAGCAAACCAAAAGTCATGAAGAATTCTGAAGTCAGAAAAAAGTTTCAACTCGATTGACAAAAGATATCAAACTGGAACCCAAAACATATCCAGGAGAAAATTACCATGAAGATGAGAAATGACCTGGAAAAGCTCAGATTGAACATAAGAGTAGGAGGGACCTTTTGGGCAGTCATCTGTGTGATATTTAAGTGTGGTACTCCGTAGGCACTCCTCTCCTCCCAACAAGGAGTAGGAGAGTTTAAACTCAAGATGAAGAACTGTTCTCTACTGAGGATTAGTTTCCTTCTAAGGAGGTAGAGCCATGAGGCTGGGGTGGGGTTTTGGAGTCGGGTTCCACGCAGGTGTGGAAGCCTAAGGAAGAAGCACACCAGGGCTGGCATTCATGGGCACCTCCCTGCAGAGATTGCAGCCCTATTCAATAGAACCTGCTCTCCACTCAGGGCTGCCAACTCAGAGGGCTTCTAATGTTATGTAGAGAACCCTACAACCTTCCCCAGCAGTGGGAGACTTAGTGCTGAAAAAAATGCAACGTGTTCAACATCCTCCACAAAGAGGCCAACTCTACAGAAAGACATTTAACTTCCTGAGGACTGGTTAATTGGTATTTCAATGTGATGCCCTGTGCCAACACCAGGACTGGTATAATGGGTATAGGTGCGAAGCAGGACACATCTGGCTGATACTCCTCATTTCAGATCTTTACATCTGACCATAATAAAGCCAACGTGGAAACAAAAGGTAAGAGTGAGGGCTTCTGCCTCCTGGAAACAAAGGAATCCCTTTGGGAGCTATATTTTTTCCCTGTGCAGCTCCTCTTTCTAGTTTGCTGTCTTAGCAAGCTATGTCAAGGAAGAATGTGGAAAAGGGCAACAGTGGGGAGACAGGCACTCCTGATTCAACAGAACTCTTTTCTCCTTCAACTTTACCTCCAGAGACTGAGCCTATGTCATAGTTGATTCTCTAATACTAGGATAAACAGTTTTCAGGAGAATCATGCCTATTGAGTCAACTGCCGATAATACAGGGAAGATTTTAGCATGCTTTAGAAAGGACTTATGAAGTAGAGGATCCCCACCCCTTCCCCACCCAAAATAAGCAACACAGTAGCAAATACTTCTCTATTTCCAATAAAGAGATTGACGTTAAATACAATCTGTTTCTTGGCTTCCTCTGCTCTCAACTAGATCTAGCTTGTTATTTGTGAAGTAATTTGAGATTATCCTCAGAAGTTCCCTAACTGTCTTGTGGTATAAAATGATTATCAATACTGTGATTTAAAAATGCTTTTAAAGATGGTAACCTGGAGGGCTGATATAACCTGAAGTAAACAGCACTGCTGTCTCCTTTGAAAGGTAATTAGAAAGCCATTTTGTTCTGACAGTGGAGAATCTGATTCAATAGAATAGTTTCTTCTCTCCTGAGAGGACAAACTAACTATGTGATGGAATATAGCTGTAGCACTCTTTGAACCTTCTCATTGGAAAATCTGGAGAGAAATGGGACATACAGAAACTTTTAATTTGAAAGCCCTTGTGCCCAGGCCCCCTGCCTCAGTGCCAGTCCATCCCTGGAAGAGCAATGATGCAATGCAATAATTCAGCCCTGTCCATCACCTGACCATGGCTGGTATGCTCCCTGGCTTCTACCTGGGATGACCAAATGGTACCCTTAGCCTCCACTGAACACCCACTTCCCAAAGACACATTATCCTGACAACTAGGATCTAATGCAATGGTTCTCCCACCATGGGCACAGACCAGCATTATTAGCATCCCCCCCAAATTCATTAGAAATGCAAATTATCTGCCTTTCCCCAGGCCCACTGAACTCTGGGGGCAGAGGGGCCCAACAATTTATGGTTTTAGGAGTCCTCCAGGTGATTCTGATTCCACTAAACCTTAAGAACAACTGTTCAATAGTGCAATTAACCCATCATTACAATCATTCATTCCTGGTGTGTGAGCCACCACTTACACTCCCCACATTTTCCAGAGTAATCATTTGATGCTATAGTGAATTTGAATTACTATCAGCATTGATGAACAATTCAAGGTTTCTTTTCAAAGTATCCCATTTTTGAGGTAGAGGGGTGGGAAATCAGACCTTGCATCAGGTGAAACACTGAAGTTTAATTAAAATAATGCAAAACCAGCAATAGCTGCCCTGCTGTGAAGCCTGCGTTTGTACTTAATGATGTAGGTGCTGATTTAAAGATCAGCACGAGAGAAGTACCCATGATAAATATGATGCAGGTGCATCTGGGATGATACTTTCTTTTTTTAATTATCTAATCTCAAAGCCTTGTGCAGCTAACCATTCAATGAGTGGACTGCACACTATTTGGGATTTGAAGAGACACCTGGGCTCATATAAGTTCTTTGTATTGGGAGTCACATAAGTCAGAAATTCCCTTTTAAAATACACATATTTGGGATAGCAACGCAGACAGTTCTCTTACCAGTGGATAGTAATGTAACTATTCTAATCCTTATTTTTCATGAATATCAGCCACTCTTAGACAAGGCAGATGTGTTAAATCAATTTAGGAAGGCAATTTACTATGATGAGGTTGTTAAAGAGTCAAACGGAACATCAGGAAATTTATGCAAATATTTTTGGGAATTTGTTCCGAGTATGCAAATGCTATATAATTAGTTATCATGCTTTTCATGCAAAATTAAATTTGCTATAATAACGAATCACACTCAAGAATAAGGCTAGTTAACATGAAAAGAACCCTCATTTTTATGACTGAAAGACTGCAAATCGAGGGTAAATTGCAGGTGAATCTAATTCCAGCCTTCAGGATTGTTATTCATTCTGGTCAAATAAAACCAACTGCAACAAGAGGTGGGAGGGTTCTCCGTCTCTGGACAGCACTTGTATAGATGCAAAAATCACAAGAAGTAGAGGCAGTGGAGCATTCTGCTTTTTCAACCAGGCTGGCTTAGCTATCATTACCCAGATACTCTTTTACCCTCTAATTATTTTGGAAGGACTCAGTGCTATCATTTAATATTTATCAGAATAACAAAGCCAAACTTCTATTTTGGAGTATCTCTAAAGTCTAATTACTGCTTAGTCCCTTCCTGCCCCAGGATGCCAATATGGAGAAAATTTGGACTTCCAGCATGTTGGCTCTTCCTGCTTCACTCTGTAAATGTCCCTACTAGTGGAGGGGCTCTCTAGACCTCTTCTTGCTGTCAAAGTCCTATGTCTCTTATATTTGCCAGGCTATATAAGAATGAGGCCCTGTATGCCTCCTGGCCACTTGTAGCCCACTCCCATTTGGCCAAGACAGACATTCACATAGCATGAGACTTCCAGTAATAACACTGGAGAAGTTCTGAGAAACCCAGCTGAGCTGGTCAGTCTACCACAATCACACGTTTCCCCACGCCTCCCAGGCTGTTTGCCCATTCCGGTGGGTGTCAGTTTTCCTAACTATGCTTCGAATTCCTCACTGGGAGTGGGCTCAGCCCTAACCTCTAGTGCTATGGACTAGCTCCATCCCCAAGAGTCCTGTATGCTCATTTGTTATCCACTAAAGAGGCAGAGGCTCCTGTCAGTCAGCCTGATCTCTGACCCATGTCTGCCTTATCCCACCCAGGTGGACTGCTCAGGAATAAAGGGGTTTCCACCTGCCTGAGGACTGACAGAGGGCTCCTACTGTCACCTCCCCAGATCAGAACCTCAAAGATACGAGTTTGCATCACATCCACCATCCCCCGCCCCCCACCCAATCTCTGATTAGACTCAGGGGCCTTCAGTGGGACTAGCACTTTACCTAGCTTAGGCTCAGTTATATTCTTGCTTTATACCTACTCCACACTGGATCATTATGGAGGTCCCAGGTTTATCACCTAAACTTACCTTGCAACCTACTATTAAAAGTGATGGCTGCACCCGAACATTCTTGTCGTCTTTTCCCAGAGGATCACAAAACACTGTTGCTATAGACTCTTGAGTTTTCAAGCACTTTGTCATGCTAAAACCAGGTTTTCGTAGCATGATTTTAGGAAAAAGAAAAACCCAAAGCCATACATTTGAAGACCACATCTATCCCTTAGACTGACAAGACAGACATGGTAGAAATATTTTATAAAAGAAGAGAAAAACGGGAAATGGATGCCTGGCTGCCCACAGAGATGTCCAGTTTTCCGTTGCGGCTGGCTGTTAAAAGTACCTGACTCCACGGGTTTCAATAAATAGCTCAATCACCTGTTCCTGCTAAAGGCCGAGCTCAAGAATTCAATATTCCCTAGCCACATACAATGCATTTAACCCTTTTCTTCGTTATCTCACTTAAGCTAAAAGAACCAGACAAACACAAACAGGAAGATAGCCAGATGAACTCTTAATTCCGTAACAGTATCAATTTAACTCACTCTATTTGCTAGTACTGCCTTCTCAACTACACCTTGTCTTAGCTCAATATTAAATTTAATTAGGTAAAACTTAATATTCATGCAGCTTGGCCCACATTGAAGATTATATTCCTATAAAAATTTGCATGTTTCTAGTTTTTATACATTTCATACTTTGTCTTATAAGTCATTTTGTAAAGTTGAGTGTCAGTCCCACTTTTGTCCTTTTTGTAAAGCCCATCTTATAAAGGTATTTTCAGCAGAAAGGCTAATAGATTGTATGAATAGGCATAGTCTTTCTAACCTGTAAAAACACCAGTAGTTAAGTCAAATATTTTTGTACCTACTATGCAAATAGCGCTCCGCTAAAAACATCACCACTAGCCTAGGAGAATGAGACAAAGCGCATATGCAAAAACGTTCTATGCAGTAAGTTACACAGACATTTTACAGCATAAAGGTATCGTTTGCGATTGAGATTCAGAGGCAGGTAAAAATCAAAGCTTAGAGAGTGAGCTTATGAGAAGATAATTGATAAAGTACATTTTATATGATACTTTATTTTTAACACTGTTATGAAGTTTGCTCAATTATCTTTTACAACATACCCGTAAAACAGCGTGTCTGTCTCCGTGTTGCTGATGAGAACCTGGGCTGATAGAGTTCAAGTAACACTATCTGAGTGGGTAGTTGAAAACACAATGTTACACTAAATCATTAGAAGTTGAAAAATTATCTTTTCTAGTAGGTTTCACTGCCCATACAGAATATTCTTCTAACAATTGTATTTGAGAATCCATCCTGGGAGGATCAGACCCCAGGACACATAAAAATCCCCTAGGACGCAAAGAAGCAATGTGGACCTGGTCTCCTTTGGGTCTCTTTCCTTATTTATAAAATCAGCAGATGAGGCCAGATCAGTGGTTAGTAAACCACTAGTATCACCTGGAGAGCTTGCTAAAACAAACTGCGGGGCCCCACCCCCAAGAATTTCTGATTCAGCACATCTGAGATGAAACCTGAGAATTTGCATTTCTAACAAACTGTCAGGTGAGGTGGATATTGCTGCTGCTGGTCCAGGGATCCACTTTGAGAACCAATCAATTAAATCAGAAAAGCATGGAAAAATTGTTAACATCGTGTCTGACACAAAGAGAGATCTCAGCAAACATTAGCTCTATGGATCATGGAAACAATTTACATATCATATTGCACTTTTGCCTCTCACGTTTTTGTTTCAGCTGCTAGCATTAGCATTTCAGGGTTTTCCTCCTTATCCTTTGTTGGAGAAGCTGATGATGTTAGCAAGGGTTGGATCAAGGTAATGCTGAGGCAGGGATAGGCTGTGTTAAAGAGTGGAGAATGATTATATGCAAACTATACAACTGTTTCCTAACATGAGTTAATGGATCAAATACAAAATCCCTTCCCTTTAATGTGTACCAGCTCTCATTAGTGCCAACTGCAACTCGAGGCAGGCACACCCTTCTCCTGTGCCACCTATGTCCTCAGCATACAGTTGCAGCAGGGGATGGGGACACTATTGGCAGCCAAATAAATGGATGGAACCAGTGAAGTTGCCTGGGGAATCTGACAGAGAGGTAAACTGAATTGAATTACTGTCCCAGCCAGAATCACATTTGTAAAGGCTGAGGCTCTGTGGACACCTGTTATAAATCAAGCAATTCCTAATGTTTTCCTACAAGACCTGAGCCTCTTTGGCTGATCTCAGTTTCTCAGTATAAGAAGCATTTGTCCCACCCAAGGCCTGGCATTAGCACTTTGGTATTATGTCCCAAGAAATTTCCCAAAATTTCTGGGATGGCACAAAGTTGTCCTAGCTATGTGTGATAGACGCTGAGCTCCAAACAGCAATACTCATTTCCAGGTTCAGCTTCTAAAAATACGTGCCTTCATGCACACACACACACATGCACACGCACAGACACACGCGCACGCACACACACATGCACACACACACAGACACACACACACTCACCCTTTGGCCCCAGGAGGTTTCCAAATTACAACCAAAGTCTGAGATTAAGACTTTAAGAAGGCTAGACTGCATGAAATTTCCCTTACCTATGCCGGCTCAAGCCAGAACTAGATGAGACACGAACCAGGCCTGCTGTGCAAACAGATGGATTCCACCTCTGGGGATGGCTCAAGGGGATCATAAAACCCCACTTTGAGAGGGCAGGAGGCATGAGTGGCATTTAGGTTCCACTGAGATTTATCTTGTGAAAGCAAAACTGACTCACTGAGAAAACATGTTTTAAATATTTACTTGGAATTAAAAAAATTATTTTAAATGTTTTTTTTTTTTTTTTCAGAAGTAGGAAAGTCTGTTTCATAGCTGGCAGCTGAGTCAGATAGAATGGCCAGAAAGACTTTGGGAAAACTTCAGTGTCTCTGTGCCCTCTGCAGTTGTGAGGCTGGGAGATGTGCTTCTGAAACCCGGGCAAGTTGCTGAGGCACAAAGAGGAATTCCCAGAATTTCCTCTAAAGTTTGCACTTATGTGTCACAAAGAAGGCCTGATTTCAGACAAATAAAAGTTTGTTGCAGAGTCACACATGAACAGTTGTAACTCAGTAAGAAAAAATATGTACATTCTAAAGCACATACTGTATGCCAAGTACTTTTTTTTTTTGGAGATGGAGTCTTGCTCTGTCAGCCAGGCTGCAGTGTAGTGGCACGATCTCAGCTCACTGCAACCCCCACCTCCGGGTTCAAGGGATTCTCCTACCTCAGCCTCCTGAGTACCTGGGATTATACGCACCCAGCTAATTTTTGTATTTTTAGTAGAGACAGGGTTTCACCATGTTGACCAGGCTGGTCTCAAACTCCTCACCATAGGTGATCCACCTGCCTCAACCTCCCAAAGTGCTGAGATTACAGGCGAGAGCCACTGTACCCAGCCTGCCAAATACTTTTAAAATGTATTTATTTGATTATTCACTCGAATTCTTCTGAGCACCTGTTATGTGTAGTGCTAGGAGCTATTGGATATAATTGTGATGAAAATGGACAGTGTCCCCTTCCATCACTGTCATATTCAACCTTTACAACTACCTGGGAGGAAAGCACCAGAATGCAGTAGCTTTACCACATTAAGCTACTTTCCTAATATGCAGGGAAAGAGCCAGAGACATTTGAACCAGGACTTCGTGTCTCTAAAGTGTGTGTTCTGGCCTTCAGGGAAAGATGGATCCAAACATAAAGTAAGAAGAAAACTAGATGACTGCAGCTTATGAAGATAGCATTTATATATTCCCTTGAGTACCTACATAAACCTGAAAATAAGCTACTCTTCTAACAGAAATTGGCATTCCTTTTTTGGTACAGGGACTTCAAGATGTTTCCTGAGGGATTTCCTTGTACTGCTACTCACTTTTATTCCAACCCTAGCCTTCCCTAAGCTCTTGCGTCTCTAGTTTCTACAGCCTGCCATATGCTGGTTTTAGGGGTGCTGCATTGCTCAAAATTATTATTGGGTACATGCACCGGACATTTGTTATTTTTGAGTATATCAGGCCCCCTTCCTTGGGGGGATCACTCTTCCCCAACTCTGTGCACTCCACCTGCTCCCAGGTGGAGTTTGTGACCTGAATGAAAGTCACTTAACAGATCACATTTGAAGGGGATGTCAATTGGTTCAATGATGGGCACTGGACCCCGTCAGAACAAATGAGACTAACACAAGAATGGCATCTCTGCTAGCCTTGGCCTCCCACCTTCAGCATTTGAGGACTCACACCTGGACCCTTTGTACATTGTGTTTGGATATGACCCCCTCCCTGTTAAAAATGCTTGCAATGTTTGTTTTTGCCTGATGTCATCAAAAAGAAGTTGTTGATAGTATGTGCCGAAGCTGATAAAGCTGAAACTACCCAAATGGCTGTCACTAGAGGGCCAGTAATGATCCTGCCTTTCAGCACTCATAGTTAATACACAAACAGAATCATTCAGCATTCTGGATGGTGGGCCACTTTAGGGATGAATTGCTCAGCATTTCTGGCAGATGAACAGCAACCACTCAGGATATCCTTGATTGAAAAACAACAAAGCTGGTCACAGAGCTGGTAAATTGGGGACAGTCAGAGTAAGAGTCCTGTAACAGCAGAGAACAGTCTTCCCTTCCCTTGAAGACATTTTCCAGACTTCATTTGAAATGCTTTGCAGAAACCTGGAATTCTGGGCATTATGGTTATTAATATAAAGGCTCCTCTCATTCCATTGCTCTCATCTTCACTGACTTCTAGCTCATCTCTAATGTCCTGTCTAGTACAGCCTTAGCATCACTCACAGAGCAAGATTTAATGACTTATCTTTGATACCTCTTCCTACGTAAAGTGTACATCATCCTGGCTGCTCACAGTGGAGTGCATTCACCAGAAACAGCAGCACTTCTTGGATGCTTGCTGGAAATGCAGCATCTCAGATTCCACTTCAGACCAACCAAATCAGAATCTGGCCAAGAATTGGCTTCTAACATACTCCCAGCTGCTGCTGCTGCTGCTGCTGCCACCAGCCTGGGAATCACATTCTGAGTATCAGGATGTAGACTTCAGTGTTTCCTAACCCTATTGATCATAAGTTCGGTTGGGAGGCTTCTTCAAAATACCTGTTTCTGGGCACAACTTCAAACCCTCTGAATCAGAATCTTTAGAAAAGGGACTTTGGTATTTGCAGCCAGCCAGGTGATTCTTGTGGATGGGCAGACAGAGGAAATACTGGGAATCTAATTTAGAGTTCCGGGCCGAGCTCTCAGCTGCCTGCTCTTCCCTTGCCTGAATTTGTTGCTTAACAGATGGAAGCACAATACCGTTCCCATTAGGGCTGTTTCTTTTTCCCCTTTGTTCCTCCAAAGACTTGCTACCAAATGCTGTGTCTTCAGCATCTGGAATTGTTTTTTCCCTTTTCTCTATGCAGTTAGGTATGAAAGGACCTTGGAAGGATTCAAATCCCAATTCTAGGCAAAGATATGTTAATAGTCACATCCCAGTGGCAATGCTGTCTAATGTTAGTGTTTTGAAGGCAAAATGCAGGTTGCTGGCCCTGGTTGTTCTGCAGGTTGTATCCTTAATACACTGGTCGGGCTGAGTACATAAATTTTCTTGAGACTTACAAAATGTAAGAACAGTGTTAGTAATGGAAGAAAAGAATAAAAATAACTCTCTCCATCTAAGATGTAGGAAAACAGTATTTGTTAAGATTTTCTGTATCTCTGAAAAACTGGTAAATATATTCAATATAGTTGGCTAAACATCTCAGGACCTTTTTTAAGTGCTTAAATATCTTTCCTTCCTTAGCCTTGGATTCTTTATAAGAGAGTAGCAACATGAGTACCTGCAGGGCTTCTCCTGTGAAGACTAAAAGTGAATGTGTAAGACCAATGCTTATCAATGGGGGATGACTTTGTATCCCAGGATACACTGTTGGCTGTCATACCTGGAAGAGAAGGGCTGGTACTGGCTGCTAGTGGGTAGGGACCACGGATGATGCTAAGCATCCCACAATGCCCAGGACAGCTTCCTCCACAAAGATTATACAGTCCAAAATAGTGCCCCGATTGATGTAGACCAAATACTCGCCACGTTTTCAGGGCTTAATGATTATCAACCTGCAGTCTCTCTACCAACATCTCCCCCCAAGTTACCTGACTGGTAGAACCAAAATTTGAAACAATGTTCCTCTGCCTCCAAAGCTGTATTCTTTTCATGCCAACATGCTGACTCCCACTGACAGCAGACTATGATCATTTTTTCATGTTGATTTATAGGAGGTGCTGCAAATTGCAAATCCTGTTCTCAGTCCCCCAAATTCGCTGTATGTCCACTCTCATTATGTCATTTTCAGATGGAGAATAGAGAGGGTTGAGGCTTGGGGGAACAAGAAAGCACAATATACAGAAACTTGACATAGACTGGGATTTTTATCTATCTTGTTTTAAACAGAGCAACTGAGCTCTTATGAGAGTCAAGATATTTAAAATAATACATTTTAGGGGAGAAAAGCTGAAGATTCAACTACAGAGGCGGAAGTAGAAGTAGGCTGGAAGTAACTAACGATTTCTGACTTATCCTGCCACCAGATAAAGCTCCTGGAGTCTCCACTGCCTGGGCAGTCCCTGACATACTTAGAGAGCCGAAGTGTTAAATATTTAAGAGCACTCGATAATGAATACATAATTGAAGCATGGGAAAAATCAGACACTGTGAAATCGATTATGATGTTGGTAACAAGGAGTGAAAGCACCTAACCTATTCGGTGAGGTCCGCAGATCCATCTACAAATAAAAAATATACATAAATATTATTCAAAGGGTAGACTAGCTGCAGTGCCTCATGTTTAATTTAAAATGCACTTGCATTTCAACCTCAGATGAGCAGTTCTGAAATGTCATGAAACACTGGGAACTTTCATGGAAAGAAAAACTTGCAGCAATCATATTAGAATTTGCTTCCCCCAGGGTGTCCATAATCTTAGGACAAAAAAATACCTTTTATGTGGAAATACCCTGTAGTTACTAGGAGCCTTTTATTATAAAGGAAAAGAAAGACAATGAAAAGGAATTCATTTTAAGGAGGCGTTTAGAGTTTCCTTTAACTATTTCCTTTACCCACACAGCTTGCCCTTAATTTTTCTCTATGAAGCTTTTGGAAAGAGGAATCCGATTTTCCACCAAGTGGCTGAAGAGGGATGAGAGTGGAACACTTGGGTGACTCCGAGACAGAGGCTTCGCTGACAGCAGCCATTCAGATCTGGGTCTGCTTCCTGTCTCACCTCATAAGTTATTCCCACCTCGTAGTCCACAGGCCTGTGGAGAGGGCAAGCGACAACCTGAGGACAGCCATGTGGACAGGGAGCAAGCAGGGAGCAAGCTGGGGAAAATGCTTAAAAGAAGAGGGAGTACCAAGCATGCCTTAAATAACTCACAGGTTTCCAGTTGGACTAGCAAAAGAGAAATAATATAGAGATGTATACAGGGGCGCTCCAGGTGGAATTTACTCACCAAGGACACCATTGTTCTTAATAAAGAATAGCTAAGTGTTATGGGAGAGAAAAGGAGAATAAATCTGACAAAAGGTAGGGGGTCGAAAGATGGGCAGGGCGTTTGGAAAGAAATAGAAAGGGAGGATGGGCTGAGCAAATGAGCGAACTATATAAGCTGGAATTGTCAAAATTAAGGTTAGACATGAGGGAGAATGTTTGTATCATGACACCTTGGAATAATTAATATACGAATTAATTCACTCATCACATCCAGTGCTGAGACAGATTATGTACCTTTTGTAACTCCTGAACTCTCCAGAATTTTAGAAACACTAAAGAAGACAAAGGCCCCCACATAACTACCTCAAACATGAGAAAAAGCTGTGGTTGCCCAAGACCTCTCTTCTGTCCAACTTCATGAAGTCACCTGCAGAAATCTTTTAAAATAGGAATTCTGAGAGATTCTTCTGGTTTGTGAGGAAATTGAGTTTTTTTAAAGGCTCTCCGGTTATATCCCCGAACAGTAAACTTTTACTGGAGGGGCCAGTGGCTAAGACAGTACGAAAAATACAGAGTGTAATACTGAGTATTATTTTCCAGATTTTGGAGGGAATGTCGCCAAGAAAGCAATTTCTTCTCTTTTTCTTTTTTTGAGACAGGGTCTCACTCTGTCACCTAGGCTGGAGAGCAGTGGCGCAATCATGGCTCACTGCAGCCTCCACATCCCAGGCTCAAGTGATCCTTCTACCTCAGCCTCCTGAGTAGCTGGGTTTATAGGTGTGTGCCACCATACCCAGATAATTTTTTTTTTTATAATTTTTTTTTTTTTTGTAGAGATAGGGTTTCAGCATATTTCCCAGGCTGGTCTCAAACCTCTGGGCTCAAGTGATCTGCCTGCCTCGGCCTCCCAAAGTGCTGGGTTTACAGGGATGAGACACCAAGCCTGGCTTATATTATTTTTGTTTTTTTCTTAGTAAATATATCAATAATTTTTTTATTAAAAAAAGGACATGTTTTGTATTGCCTTTATAAAATACATGTTGTATTTTTTAAATGCTTCTGATGTTCATTTAATTGCAAGCATATAATAAAATATCCGTTAACAAAAAGAAAAGAAATAGTTTGCAAGTCTCTTAATTTTAACTTTATTTGATATATAAATTTCTGCATTATATGATATTAGTAGCAGCTAAAAAATATTGAGAGCCAGGCACAGTAGCTCATGCCTATAACCCAAGGCCTTGGGAGGCTAAGTCAGGAGGATTGCTTGAGGCCAGGAGTTCAAGATCAGCCTGGGCAACATAGCAAGACTCTGTCTCTACAAAAAATAATTTAAAAAATTAGCCAGGTGTGGTGGTGTGCACCTGCACTCTCAGCCTACTTGGTAGGCTAAGGTGGGAGGATTGTTTCAGCTCTGGGGTTCAAGTTTGCAGTGAGTTATAATTGTGCCACTATACTCTAGCCTGGGCTACAGTGCAAGGCCCTGCATTAAAAAAAAAAAAAAAAGAAGAAGAAGAAGAAGAAGAAGAATTAAGCATATACTATGTTCTAAGCACATATTAACTCATTTAATACATGCACAGACATACATGCACACACACTCCCACTGTGGCATATACTGTTATTATTCTTATTTTATGGATTAAAAAATGACCAAAAGTGTGCAAAAGTATGTGTGTATATATGTGAGTATACGTGTAGTTTTATGTAAAAGAATAAAAGATATCCTAATTGTCCTTGACTGAAATGCAATTTTTTAGTCTATAATTAATATTATTATGCTGTGTGATTAAGACTTTTATCAGTTCTTGGGCTGAATATAAATATTTATATTCCTTCTTTGCAGGCAAGTTTTAGTAGTTTAAGATACATTTGTGGAGAGGGTGAAAGATGAATGGCAAACACCTGATGGATTCTTCTAAAGTTTAACATTAATGATTAAACAACATCATCTGATGACTTACTAAGCAACTCAAAGACAATAAAACATAACTAAATCTGTCAATTAGCATTTTCATCTTCTCTCCCAACAGAGCTTAATGGCATCTGTAAAATGCAATTTTCAACCCAGAGCTCTTTGACATTTTCTATTTCCTCCTGCGTTCCTCTCCCGTTGCTCCCGTTATGACTGAGAGCAGCAGCATGTTCTGCTCCATGGTGGCAAATGCATCACCTGCCACTGAAAGGAAAGCAATTATTCTGTCCTCGCTAAATCTCAGGGATGACTTGGGTACTGCTTTTCCACTTAAGTGCATAAACAGCCATCCCAGGACCTGTTTTAAGTGGCTGAACCTTAGCAACAGCAGCTGGGCTGCAGGTTGATGTCACCTGAGGTGCCCATTAAAGATGGGGAAAGCTGCCAGACAAGAATGACTTCCAGTAACTACAACTCCTCCCTGGAGGAAGCTTGCCACATTTCCACACACAAAGTGACAAAAAAAATGACTGCAAAGATAGCATTTTGCCTTTCTGTTCCTGGTCCTTTGATTTGAGGACAGCGACCCTGGTGTGGAGGTTAGGCTGTTTCTTGGATGGGTTTCCAGCTGGTGGGAGAGGATGCAATTTACACAACTGTCAGGAATTACAGTTCTTCCTCTCTCAGGCAGCTATGTGTAGCTCACATGTGTGTCACACATGTGTAGACCCCTGTCTAACAGCACCATCTCTGAACTGTCAAGAAAGGAGATTCCGGGTGATGAGAAAAAGTGTGTCCTCAAGGAGACTTCAGAGAGCACCCTGGAGCTTTACATCTAATGAGGACATCTAAATTGTTTCTCTAAGCTTCAGTCAAGTGCTCTGAGAAAACAGGCTCAATATAACATTTCCTCTTGAGTTATTTTTAAATGCACCTTTGTTTTTTTCACTGAGCTAAAGAAATTTCCTGATAAATGCCATCAAAGCACCAAAGAAAAGATTCCATTCTAAATAAATATGGCAAGACTCCATTAGTGAGAATCCCACTCTCTAATGCACCTAATTAACCAGAATCAGGTTCAATGCCTTATTTTTAGAACAAAAAGTCAATACTTGAGAGCATATAATAATTTCAGCCAAAAAAACCTCACGAAATATTCAGATCTTTTTATGCAGCCAATTGTCTCAACAGTGCATTTTCTATCTAACTTTTTAGACAGAAAATGAGGTTTTAGAAAAATGATTTTGAGGCAATAATCATACAGTCAATATATAAAACATAATTATTGGCACCCTTGTGCTTAAGACTTGAATGTTTTGAAAATATGTCCACTGTATTTTAAAATAACATTTTTAAGGATTCTGAGATTAATGATAAAATAAACAGAAATTTATATTCACCCCTAGAAAGTTAAGTGCTTCCTTTACCCTGCTATTTTCTCTGCTTCTAGAGAAGGTCTGGAAGCTTTCCTTCACTTCACAGATGGCTGACCTGAGGTGAGAAGTGAAATGACTTGCTCAGAGTGAGACAACATGTCAATACCCAATGCAGGGTTAGACAACAGAGCTATGGACTGACCCCTCACTAGCAGATCCATCAGGTGTACTGCTTGATACCACTTTTCCAAAAGGTTCCCTTTGGAGGGAAATTTCTGGTCTCAAAAAATGAAACCTTGATTACCCAGCAATAAGACTCCTTGCTGGCTCTTTTTTGAAATAATTATGAATCTAAAACTTGCTCTTCATTTCTCTGACCTTTCCTTTAATGTTCACTGGCAGAATGAATACAAGCCTCTACAAATTAAGTCATCACAGAATTAGTTCGGAAGTGCACTTTCTATCACTCTGACTAGCAGCTCCCGGAGTTTCAAGGAGATGGGGAGTTAATTCTTTTCAGAGTTGCTCCAGGTAAAAAAAAAGCAGGGGATGATGACGTTTAGGTAATTTTCTCCCTCTTTTCTAGATAAATCCTAGGGCCTGAGGTCTGAAGAGGTCATTAGTCAGCAGATGGTATCATACATTGTAAGAGCGAAGGCTCTGGAGTCACTGGGGGCTGTGTTTGAAGCCTGGCTTGGGACCCTTAATGCGTTACCAATGAGTGTTAATGCTCTCTGCGCCTTCCATGACTAGGAAAAGCCATGTCCTTGATGAGTGCAACAAATAGAGTGTGAAAGTGAAGTCACATGAATAGACTCAATGGTCCCACATTTCTACAGCTACTATCCACATTAGCCACACTCTGCCAACTTGTCAGCCACCACCGAATTACTAGTAGAACTGAGAGTGGTGATGATCTAGCATCTTCCTACTCTCTTTCAACACTTTTCATAATCATATCTAAGTCCTCAGAGCAAATCAGGCCACATTGCTGAACACCATGCTACAGAAAACTTCTCAAATCTCCTTTGCCACGGTGTTTATATCATGTTTATTTTGCTCACCTACATAGTGAGGGACTGGGTGTTGTGTGAAACTGAAAGCGATTCACACACAAGGAAGGTGCTTGTTTCAGCAGCACATGTACTAAAACTGGAAGCTACAGAGAAGATTCGGATGGCCCTGTGCAAGGATGACACCCAGGTTTGTGAAGCACTCCATTTAAAAGGGAAAAAATTAAAGACACAAGGGAGGACCTTGCAACCTCCTATGTGCATACAGAGATCTAGGCACTGTAATAAAGGCTATAGGAGAGATTCAATTTGCTGGGAGAAGAAAAGACAAGGGAAGAAGGCCATTAGTAATCTGCTGAGAGATGGTTTATTTCAATGATTTTAAGTGTGGATGCTGGAGCCATCCTGTCTGGATTCAAAGCGTGGCTCTGCGACTTAATGACCATTTGACCTTGGTGAAGTCTCTCAGCCACTTTGTGTCTCAGATTTCTCATCTGTAAAATGGGGATAATAATAATGATTCCTGTTTCATAGGGCTTTTAAGAAGGTCGTGTGAATGAATACGTATAAAGCTGGTGCTATGTCATATTCATTTCTTTTGAAAACTGAATTGGCTGTGCTCATGGTAGTGGTAGTTTAAAGTATGTGTCATGGAGAGCATGCCATGTGACAGATGCTAGCTTGGGTGCTTTTAGGTTCATAATCTTATTTAATCGAACCTTCTCAGTAAATAGATATTATCACCCAGATTTTAAAAGCTATTGATCACGAGAGTTGGATACACTGTCTGACACTTCATAGGTGGAGAGTGGCCAAGTGGAGATTCAAGAGCATGATTGTCCAGCTCCCAAGTTCATGCTCCTTCTGTCCCTCCACACTACCTTTGACCATTTCTCTGTATTTACATAGAAAAAGAATTTCCTTGCACTGAGTATATGTAGATTGGGCTTGGTTATCAAGCTGTTCTCCAGTCATAACTATCCCCTTGAAGGAGGCTGCTGCCTGTTTTAAAGGTGGAATGACAGTAATGAAGCATGTGGAGCAGCAGATGCCCTGCCAGAAAATAATTAGCAAAATTCCTAATTTAGGGTGCCCCTCACACTGCTTCAGAGCAGGAAAACAGTGAACGAATTGATGTTAGATTTTTTTTTAATCTTGATAAGAAGGATCAGATCAGCTCCTTTACAGTATGTGGCTGAGCTGGGTCTCTACTGTGAATCAAAGAGAATAGAAAACCCAACACAGATCCACTACTTGAGGTCATTCATTACCTTCTTTAACAATGACACACGTTTGCTGAGTGCCAATTGTGTGATATTCATTGTGCTGTTTTGCATAAAATGTCTTCCTTAAGTTTCATATGGCCCAATGGTGCAAGCATGCTGTCATTCTCATTTTATAAGTGCCCAAATCTAGACACGGAGCAGTAATTTGCCCAACCTTTTCTGGTATCCATGAAATGTCTCAGTGGTATTAGGATAAAAATGCAGGCAATCTACTTCTGACCTATAATCACTGTGTTACAGTTTCTTACCCTTCTCACTCTTAATCAAAGCAAAATACGACTTGAAACAAATTGCTACACTTGACAACAGAAATATAAGCCAAATCTGAATTATTAGACTGCTAGTAATTCTTCTTATTTGACTATTAATTGGGTGTTTTAGCCAGGATGGGTGTACCTTTTGTCGTCCTTTAGTTGGATAATTGCAAGCAAAGATTTTGGATATTATCATTCTTGTACAAAGAGAGCTAGAGGTCAGCAATTATACAAATCCCCTTAATCCCGTGTGTATTTTACCTGCACTGTAAATCTCTCCATTTTATATCCGCCATTTGTTCTATAAAAAATGTACAGACTAAGAAACCACAAAAAAGTTAAATAAAAATTTTTGCCTAATGATGTATCGATTATGCATACATATCCTTACTTT
This sequence comes from Callithrix jacchus, assembly GCF_049354715.1. Taxonomy (NCBI): domain Eukaryota; kingdom Metazoa; phylum Chordata; class Mammalia; order Primates; family Cebidae; genus Callithrix; species Callithrix jacchus. The sequence goes on along the minus strand of NC_133507.1, from coordinate 97,266,799 downwards.
TACATATTCTATGTTGCCATTAAAAGACCCATTAAAAGCTGAGTTTAAATAATTATTCACTGCTCACATTACTGTTATAATCAATTTCCTATTATGAAAATTATTTCCATCTTTAAGAATTACTTTTCTAAGTGAAGTAATTAGAACTGATATTTTATTTTCTATTTCAGTTCCAAAAATTGATTTTATATGCTAATCAGAGTGTGAAAATCGGGACATAAATTTTATAAACAAAATGAATGGCTAGTCAGGCTTCCTATTTGACACTTTATACAGGATTTGTTGTTTTTCAAGGCATTTGCTCTTGAGAACACACTGCTGATCATTATATCTGTCAGAACCAGGTAGAAGAAATTTTCCATTTTTCAGAGTCTCAAGTATTTGAAATTCCAAGAATTAAGAGGCGTGGGCCTTCAATCAGTCCAGAGGGTTGGGAAATCACACCTTCTGTCGACTAAAATAGTCATCATTTCTTAGAGCCCCAAGAGAAAAACAGAGCAAGGATAGGTACCATTTACCAACTGTCTTGAGTGTGCTGGGTATTAAACTCCTGACATATATATGTTTTGTCTGTTTCATATAGTTATCTGGCTAGGTAGTTACTGTTATTATTATTCTTATAAATAAGGAAGCAGACTCAGACTAGGAATTCAATTTGTAATCTATCACACACCAAGTCAGCAGCTGAGTTGGGAATCAATCCCAGTCCGCAGGTTCACAAGGCCATGTTTTTCCTTTCCTTTAACAAGGCCAAGTACAAACAGCTGAAGTGAATACATTTCAGCACAAGGATTGAGCTTCATGATGATTTTGTCCTTTGGCACAAATGTCTTGGTAAGGTTTCAAAAGAAAGTTAATGCCCTCACCTGGTTTTTATGTGATGATGAATTGTAGAGGAAAATGCAGGAAACCGCAGGTTGAAGAGGCATTTAGAAGCAAAACCACAAATACTATTTTTAGTATTTAGACGAACCAAATTTGATAAAACAAGATGGTAGTCTCAATTCCAGCTAAGCTAATAAGAAAATGGGAAATTTTAAATACCTTCCCTATCTGGGGCTGAAACATCTCATTTGTAAAATGAAGGGTTATGCTCTTTAGGTAAGGGTTTCTCTTGTTGCTACAGGGGTGGCTGATAAGGTTGATTTCATCTCTAAAAGTAACAGGGAGCAGGCTTCTGTTTGGCAGAGGTACATCCCTACTGGGTCTCACTGCTACAGGAACAGAAGGGACACTCATTAAATACTGTCACCTCATTTTGTCCCCATGATCCTAGGTGTCTTAGAGAGACATAAGTGACATTTTTATAATAAATATCAAACGATGAACATTTAGGGGCTTGGGGGTTTGGCCAAAGATTGACAAACTTCCTGTAGCCCTAACTAGAACTCAGGCCTCTTTTCAATATGCTTTCTGATCCCCACTCTTCCTTATTTTATCATCACAAAGGACACAACTTAAAAATATGCCAATAGGACAATTTTAATTTTTCACATAGTATATGGACCCACACTCAACACAACTGGCTTTAAATCCAACTGCTGCTATTGTGTAGCTGAACTTCTTGAACTTCCTCTAAACTTTTCTGGCCTTGGAGTCCTCACTGGCTTGAGATTTCTCATCCTTTATGCTCCAAATTCAGGACAGCTTGAGATGCAGGCTTATAGAAGAAGTAGCTACCAATCTGGTGTTCTGCATTAATGCTCTGCTAAATGTCTGTGCCATAGGGATGAGTTCTCATCAGACTGATGTAGAAATAATTTCCCTCATTATAATGGGGATAAATTCATACATTACCCCCAGTACTTTAGAATGGGGTTATATTTGGGGATAGGATCTTTAAAGAGGTAATTATGTTCAAATAGGGTGGTTAGGGTGGGCTCTAATCCAATGTGACTGGTATCCTTGTAGAAGAAAAGATTAAAAGATTACCAGAGAGAGACACGTGGATGCACAGAAAGATGACCATGTGAACACACAGCAAGAAGGTGGCCATCTGTAGCCAAGGGGAGAGGCTGCAGAAGCCCAACCTGCCTACGTGTTGATCTCAAACTTCTAGCTTTTAGAATTGTAAGAAAATGAATTTCTGTTATTTAAGCCACTTGCTGTGGCACTTTGTTATTGGCAGCCCTAGCAAAGAAATACATTCATTATACCAATAATCAGCCTCCTTGGATAGAACAGACCATTCTTACAACAAATATCATGCTGTAGAAGGGAATGCATATGTTTAAACAATTTTGCCCCCAAAGTTAATAAATACTATGTAATATGGGCCACACTCAGATGTCTAAACATTTTATTCATTCAAGTACAAATGTTTAATCAAATATTCAAAAAGTCTAGATTTTAATATTGGCAAGTAATAGATTCCCGGAATATTTGAAGAGCATGATTGAAGGATAAGCTGAATTATATGGGTTTATTGCATTTTTTGTTTGCTGAATTCAAATATTTAAATTTAAGAATTTGGTTAAGAAAAAATATAGCAATTTCCCATGACAGACATTTGGTTTTTAATGCTGTAAAGCAGTGGAGTGAAATTCTCTATATAGAGTAACAGCAACATGCTATTCTCTAAGGCTGCCAGCAAATGTTCAAAGATGTAAGGTTCCTATAAAAACATACCAGTTCTAAACGTACATGAATGATTCTGTTATCGCATTCTAACTTCTTAGTAACAGAACATAGTAAGAAAGCATTCAGAGCCTAAGGTCTTTCTAAGGTTCCTTACTTACATACTAGGAACCTGAATTGTGCACCCCCATCTTATAGTGCAGCCATTCTGAAAGATTAAATGCTATTGCACCATCATTAATCAATTTTTTTCACTCTTATAGCATTCCACCAAAAATAATACAATGGGTATCAGGTTCTTTTTTGGTACATAAGAAACAGGATTAGTCTTCTTATTCCTGTATGAGTACTTCTTATTTCTGATTTGCTTAAGCAGGAGGCCTGTTATATGGTGTCGTCAAGACTGAAACCCAAGTATTTTCTGTTTTAGTCTGAAAAGATTTACTTTCTCTTTCCAAGAGAATGTGCTATGACATATATGCTTTCTTTAAAATATAAAGCCATGGCCAGGTGTGGCGGCTATCACATGTAATCTCAGCACTTTGGGAGGTCGAGGCAGGCAGATCACTTGCAGTCAGGATTTCGAGACTAGCCTGAGCAACATGGCAAAATCCTGTCTCTTAAAAAAAAAAAAAAAAAACCACAGAAAATATCTGGGCATGGTGGTGGTTGCCTGTAATACCAGGTACTCAGGTGGTTGAGGCAGGAGAATTCCTGAACCTGGGAGGCCGAGGAAGGAGAATTGCTTGAACCTAAAAGGCAGAGACTACAATGAGCCAAGATCGTGTCATTGCACTCCAGCCTGGGTGACAGAGTGAGACTCTGTTTCAAAAATAAACAAACAAACAAACAAATAAATAAATAAATAAAATACAAGGCCACTTTCCCATTTCTATGATCCTGCCATATGATCGGTTATGTGCAGGGAAAAATCAAAGTAATTTCAACAGAATCAATATAATTTAAATTCTTGAGAATTTAACTATCAATTTTCCTTGTTTCTCCCTCTGTTCTTATGTTTCTCAGCAACAGAGAGATCAGAAGTTGTGTATATTTTAAACAATGAATGCGTCAGGAGAAAGAATATCCTAGAAATAATAAGAAGTTTATGGAACTTTTCTCTTTTGATCTTTAAAAAGAACACAAGGCTAAATCACTGAGAAAAAAAATTCTATGAAACAGGCCCTCTGGGCTATGAATCCATGGCCCTGGGCTATTTTTAATAAAGCATATAAACTCTAGGTTGCTTTGGTCTTTGAAGGTCTTTCAAGGATGAAATAATTCCATGACTTTTGACATTTCAGAATCTTTATGGGTATGAAAGGGACCTAATTGAACAAGTGGACTAAGTTGCCAGGAACAGAGATGGGGTAGCCGTATTTTAACCGAGCATTGTAATATGCTCAATGGCAGCCATTAATTTATTTCTGCCAAGACAGATGGCCTTCTCCTTGATACCAATGGAGAAAAAATAATTAAGGAAACCTTCAGCCAGAATGGAAAAGATAGGCTGTATTTTGACAAGGTGATTCTTCAGTTTGCAATTAACAACTGATAAAGTGCTATGCATGTTAACTTTGGGGAAGAATAGCTAGTTATTTGAAATACTAATCTCACTTTCTTTCCAAACTGTCTTTCACTGGTATTTGCCCTTTCTGTCCCATCCTGTAAGTAGGCCATACATTTTATAGAAAACAATTTAAAAGAACATCAGTAAATAACAGCTATAATTCTGGAAATCTTTGTGTTGTCCCTGGTTTTAAATATATGGTTTCGGAAGCAAATCCACGGGGCATTGCTAACAGTCACATGGTTATTTTAGCTTCTGGGTATTAGAAAGCAAACCTCCGCTCCTATGCCCTGCACAAGTCCTCTTGAATGGAATTCTCAAAATATATGATCCTCAGCCTGCAAATTATTATGTTTTAAAATTTTACCAACTGCCATACATATGAAGGATGGCTTTTCACAGGCAAAAGGGAATAATTTAAGAATTACATCAGATCACAGCAGTAGCAAGTTATTCACAACTGCCTTGAGTTGATTAGCAATTTTTTTTTTTGTAGCTTGGAGGTAACTGACTTTTTGTTTAAGTTGAAGATAATAAATTCTAGCTCTGACTTTACTAATGAAAAGTAGCTCTTAGTCTCCTCATCTTGAAGAATGTTCGGAGAACTAATTTCCCCTCAAAGGTCCTTTCCTCTGACCAAACTAAGTTTTACCAAAAGAATACATGATATTTCAAACACTGGACTACTTAGCTTTCTTTTCTTCCTCCTCTCTTTCCATTCCACAAATGTTTATTAAGACTTCATTTTGCATTAAGTTGGATCCTCTGTAATTGCCATAATCTTCTATTATTTTGACTGACAACAGTGGCTCAGGATACCCCTCGACAACACATAAAGAGGAGACAGTAAGATACATGACATGTATGCAAAGATTTTCTAAACAAGTTGACAAGCCAAAAATGAGATAATGAATTACCTATAACAGTAATCCTTGATGAACCTAACTTGAGTGGCATTAAATAATAAAGGTAATAAGAGTTTGGATATGGCCAAATTCCCTACTACAAGAGTAAACAGGGATTTCTTTTTGAATGAAGAGATGAATACATATCTTAAAAGCATATTTGGGAAAACAAGACACTCTATCCCTGAAGCATTCTGTTTCTCATGCTTATTGCACCTGTGTCTTCCTGCTTATCTCAGCAGCCAGCTCACATCCTCAGAAGTGATATTGTTTCCACACTTCTCATGCAACATTGCAAAAATGGTTTCACTCAAGTATTATTCTAGTCACTTGCTTCATAGAAACCACTCTAGCTGTTCATACATCTTTCTAATCAGATTATAATATTTACCAACGACTCTCTTATCAACCATTGTCAATTACATTAATTCCATTTACCTATGAATGGAATCACTAAGACCACTAGATCAAATAAATTCCTTGTTATCTCCTACAACCACATTCCATTATTTTACTCCTGGAAAAAAAACACTTACTACAGTATATATACAGCTATAAAGATGTCAGAATATAGCAACATAAAAAATAACCAACTGGGTCAGACCCAGCACCTATCTCTGACTTGTCACTCTGGAAGTGAGCAGACTTTTTTTTGTACTCACACACCTGAAGAACATGACTAATTCCCCTCACTAACTAGAACTCCTTCATGCAATGTTTCTAAGGAGGATAAGGTAGAACGGACTCTCTTTCTTAGAGGAATATAGTGATGCTCCACTGGGAAGAGAAATATGTAATTCAAAGAAGACCTTTAGGTAATTTTGATATTTTATTCACTCCATCCTCAGATCCACACCACTAAAAACTATTACTCTATTGTACATATTTCTTCTTGATGTCAAGCTCAGTAAATACCAAACTAACTTATCTATTATCAATCTGTTATCTGAGACTGTATCTAAATAATTTAAGGTTATCCATATTTCACAATACTGGTGTTCAAATGTCCTCCCAAATCTGCCAACCAGATTTAAATAAAGCAGCACAGCACCCACCACACTTAACCACACTAGATTATCCACCTCTTCACCCGTATCTCTCCACTCGCACTGTAAACTCCTGACTTTCCATTTCCAGCACCCGGGACAGAGCCTGGACTTTAAAGTTGTATCAAACCACATTAAATTGCCATTTTTGCCACTTAAGTGTGGTCTCCTAGCAATTTAATAAGGTTTGACATAATAATTGTAACCCATGACTAATGAATAGAATAATTTTTTTTAAAAAAGGGTCTAAACATTCTTTAGGGCTTCAGAGAAAGGAAATGGGGGAGGGAAGGAAACGAAGATTTACTGAGATTTTGATGCAGTAGGTCTGGGGTGGGACCAAGGAAGCAACATTTTAACTAGTATCACAGATGATCTTATACAGATGACTTACGGACCATGTTGTGACAAATGATGCCTTTAGGGACACAAAGGGAGTGGGATCAGCTTCTGGTCAGTTCAAAGGCAGCAGGAGACAAGGCTGCTCCCAACTCCTCCTTTTCATGCAAATCATCTTCATCCCACCCAGGGCAGACTGTGTGAGCCAGAGTCAGAGAGCCCTGGGCAGTGTGCATGGTTGTCCTTATCAAGTCTTATACTAGTTTGCTTTTTTCCAGAGGTATTTTGTGCTTCAGAAAGTCCCTAGCAGCTTTGTGCCTACCACTCAACACTGTATTTGCAAGATGGAATCATTCAGCTCTTGCATTTCCAAGTATTCCTCTAATGTGCTCAGAGACAAAAGCACCCAGAGGTCACCGTGTTCTTTGTTCAAGTGGCCGCAATGTCTGAAAACACAAGGGACTTCTTGACAGATTTCACAGTGCTATGATTAATTAGTGCCCATACTTGACAGGCTAGGGGTTCACCAGAATGGTCCCTGCAGTATGGTGTGCCATCTCTCCATGTCAGAGCAGTGAGGGACAGGTGCATGATGATTTCTACAACTAGATGGGAGGAAGTATAGAGAGGGTTGCAGGCCTGTCAGATCTCAACCTGCTTGATCCCACCTTCTAAGGCATTTTAAAGGTGAAGGCTTATTTACTGAAAATCAAAGACACAAATCCTCCAAGGCAATGTGTCATGGATTGCATGGTGCACTGATGGACATGCTGCATTAATGACTGCATTTGTTACAATTGGCACAGTGCATCCTGCTAGGCAGTGCTCATAGGGGACAGCACATTAAACTTACCATGTTATGTCACTGAACATATCATGCAATGTGATGTAGTATCAGCACACTATTCATTGCCTATGTTTCCCAGGGTTTCCAGATTAATAACTATCTTGAAGAATATTAAAAATCCATAGGTTAAATATACACATATACATGAAAGCAAGAAACACTGCAGTAGCCAGAAATGACAAATACACCATGCCTACAAAAAGAAACACACGTATCTGCACATATTTAAAAATAAAGAAGAAAACCTGTGCTCAGAGCAGAGAATTATTACCGAGGCCAATAATAAGGTAAACATAAAAGGGCAAAAATAAAAAATATTCTACTCTTTGAAAAAATTTTTTATGTCTAAAAATTGAGATGGGACTATCAAAATCTGAATTTCATCCATTCATCCATCCAACCATCCATCCATTTACCCACCAATAAGTATTGATTAAATGCAAACTATGTCCAGATACTGTCAATAGACAGGATGTAATCACATGTAAAGGATGTCCTAAGTTTCCTGTACTCATGGAGCTTAAATTCTACTATGGGAGTAAGACCCAAACACACTAGTTTAAATCTGAATTGATGTAGCCATAAGCAGTGGTGTAAATGTTGAACAAGTTTGAGAGTGGGAAGGATGTGATTTGCAGCTTTTGCCATAATGTAAGGACACCCACCCTGCACAGTTTCATCCTAATACTGTGATGTCACTTCAGGAAGAGTTGGAAAGAGATGTGCAGAATCAACTCTCTGGAGCAGTATGAGCCAGCCCCAGATCACTCTTGGATGTGATGTGAAGAACCAAAGTTGGGTGAGGGGCCAGAGACTACAGGGAACGGTGGATCTTTTAGGCAGGTGCCAGTCATTCTTTGGTTAGTGACATTTAAGCAGAGACCTAAATAAAGAAAAAAGATGTAATAAAAACATGGCTGATCGCAGTGGCACATGACTGTAATCCCAGCACTTTGGGAGGTCAAGGTGGGTGGATTGCTTGAGGTCAGGAGTTCGAGACCAGCCTGACCAACATGGTAAAACCCTCTCTCTACTGAAAATACAAAAATTAGCCAGGCAGTAGCAGCACATGCCTGTAATCCCAGCTACTCAGGAGGCTGAGGAAGGAATATCGCTTGAACCTGGGAGGCAGAGCTTGTAATGAACCAAGATCGTGCCACTGCACTCCAGTGTGGGCAACAAAGTGAAACCTCATCTCAAAAAAAAAAAAAAAAATACCACATAGTAATAAAAGCGTGAGGCAGGGAATTGAGGACAATGGGAGAGAAGAGTGAGCACAAAGGCACCATGGAGCACAAAGGAAGCACTGCATTCCACTGCAGCAAAGGTAAAAAGCAGGATGACCAATCAGGACTGGTTTGCACTTATCCAGGCAAGAAGTGCAAGTGGCTTGAGGCAGAGTGTTAGAAATAGAAGAGATGTGAAATGCTTAGATTTGGGATACATTTGTGAGGTAGATTTACTCAAAATCACTGATGGATTGGATGTGAAGAGGGTAATTAAGGAGTCAAAGGCAATCTTGAGAAAGACTCTTAGTTAACTTTTGCTGATAATATATATCACCATTAGATGCAATGGGGAAGACCAAGTCAAAAGTATGTGTAGAGGAAAAATCAAAAGCTATGTTTGGGTTATTTTAGGTTAGAATTATTGACAGACATGTGGAGATGTCAGGCAGGTAACAGGATATACAAAAGTCTAAACGTCAGAAGAAGTCAGGGATAAAAATATGAATTTGGAAGTCATCCAACTATCAATGATTTCAGTGAGCGTGCCACTGGTGTGTCATTTGAAAACCAATGCCTTAGAGAATAATGACAGAGATTCAGCCTTTAAGGATGCCCTGGGCAGGAGGCAACCTTTTATAGAAAGATGTGTGAATCAAAGCCCCAAAATATCTCCTGTTAAGCTCTCTCTCTCTTTCTGAAACTACAGCCTTTAAAACATACTTCATTCTCATCATAGTCCTGTTACAGTCCATATTAGTACTTACTAACAAATGGACAGAGATTTCCCACCTGTCAACTTGACTACAGAACTGGGTGTTCAATGTTCAGAATATGGAGCAATGGTTCTCAACCCTGACTACACATTATAATCACCAAGTAGAGTTGAAAAATGCTGATACCTGAGGCCCATCCCAGTGATGCTAGTTTAATTGTTGTGCAGTGGTGAAAAGTATGGATTTCTTTCAAGGTGTAAAACTGGACAAGGGACAGCAAAGGTGGTGATGGGACCAAAGAGCTGAAGGTCTCAATAATGTTGAGGACACTTGCCAAATCATCTAGTAAGAGAGGAGGTGCGATGTGCATGTGGGGTGGTTTCCTTTTGACTTTGAAGGTGGTTCAAGATGTAATAAGGGGGTGGAGACAGAGTAGAGCAGATCATTGGGGATGAAGGAAGTGAGTCACTGAAGGCCAGGGTGTTGGGAAATTCCTAGGAGGTTTCGGGTGTGAGGAATAACGGCAGAAGCAGAGATGGAAGATGCCTGAGCCAAAGACCCAGGAGTCAAAGTCTTCGATCTCTGAGGAGACAAGGAGAACAATTGTTTGAGGACATCAGGAAGCAGCAGCAGGACGCGTTTATTCAGGACTGAGCCTAAAAGATTCATATCCAATCATTGAGAGACTTCTGGTAGGTTTCCCTATAAATTAGATTCTAAATCTGACAATTTCTCATCATCTCCACCACTCTACTCCACTCTAAGCAATGCTTACCTCTTACCTATCCATGGAGAAAGAATAAAATGGTCCAAATATGGTAGTGGAAAGCAAGGACAACACCAACCTCAAATCCAAGCCATATATTTGCAGTAATACACAGAAGTGGGCAAAACACATTTATCTGAAAGGGCGGCAAGGATGCCAAATCTTCAGAATGTAGTCTACATGCAGGGAAGGCTATTAGGTGGTGTATTTCAATAAGAGGGGAGATTGAAGATGACAGACTGAATTTGAACGGATTTTCAGAGGATGAGATGGGATGAGAAATTGGGCCACATACGAGTTTGCTGAGATGTGTGAGATTAAGAGATTTGGGTATTAATGGATTTCCAGCACTGCTTAAATTTCTGGTGTTAGCTAAGGCATAACATGTTACAAAAGATGTGATTAGTCTCATAGCCTCTTATAGAACAATCCTAGGGTGATGGTCTGAAATATTCTAATTAGCCATATGGCAGCTTCCAGGGCTGCAGGCCCCTTACAGAGCATGTGTTCACAAAGTGGCCCAGACAAGGAGCACTGGGTGATATGGTCACAGGACGGGGCTACTGCCTCACAAAACACACGGATAAGAACTTGTGAATGACTGTGTGCCACCATGCTCCATTCATGGATAGCAATGCGACAGGAGGACAACTTTCCAGGAGAGTGGGAATCACCCTGGTATGCATTAGTGAGTGACAAATCCAGTTAATGACACTCACCGACAGCTTGCTCACCAGAAGACTTGAGTCATTTTAACAAATAGCAGACTGGGTGGATTTCTGTGAGTTCTGACAAGTACAACCTCTTTTCTTAGGCTCCTTCAGGACTGTGTGTTGTAGTTAGTTGCCTCATCACTGTAGTGAGCCCTGCCCTGAAAATGACCAGGCTCATTGAACCAAAGGTCGATTGCCACATGTGAAATAAAAAACAATTTTACTCCTTGGTTTGTGAAATTGTATATGTTAAAAGTTCTATAAAACTATATACATAGAGATAAGGCTGAAAGGAAATACTCCTAAATGTAGTCATGTTATGGATAATTTATTTTTTCTCTTTATCCTTTTTGGTGCTTTTCTCAGCTTGCTATTATAAGGTTATAAAACTTACAACGTTGTGTGGGGCAGTTAATTATAAAGTATAAATGTTCTACAATGACATTCAAAAGGAAATCTGGGTGGTACCAAGTCATCCATGTTGTTTGGCTGCTGTTCTCTCCTTCCCCATCCCCTTTTAATTCTGGCCTCCCCTCTGAGATGTCTGTGTACTGGGTCCCTCTGGGAGATTTACCAGTTCTTAGCAAGTGCCTTCCCCTGAGAATTGCTTTCTTTCCCACCAGGCTGGGCCCACAGCATGCACATGTCATGGCACAGCTCTGCCTTCTGACCAAATCAGCTAAACCAGAAGACAGATTCCTTCTTTGGGGAATTTTAATTTATCACAGAAATTATAAATGGGTTTAACATATTTGCTTGAACCAAATGACAAACCTTAAGCTCTGTGGCAGCTACCTTCTGTGATGGGGCAGGAGACACAGAAAACTGTTGTGCAGAAGGGGCAGGATGAAATTTAGCAGGCAGAGGGAAAAGGGATGTGGCACAGGAACAGCATTCCACCTATGAGAGTCCCTGTTTTCAGACTTCTCAGCGATGTGTGATGACCCCTGCATGCTTACACCACTTGCTGAGTGTCTGCCACTCAAGATGGCTCCTTTCACTTTAAACCAGAATGTTCCTGTCTCTCATCCCTTCTCTCCCTGCTTCCATTATTAAACTAAAAATTTAAAAATTCAGTAATGAAGCAAAAATTCATTCAAGTTTCAAACAAGTGACTTTCAGAATATAACTACATAATAAGCAGGGAGCTATTCAATACGTCTGTATGTGGAGATTTATTTTGGGAGTAGTGTTTAGAAATCATTCCAATGTCATACATCTCTATGCATTTGTTTTATTCATGTATCTAGTGTGACGAAAACACAAAAGCTGCATTTTAGTTTTTGGGTGCAGGTAGTTTTCCAAAACTATGAAGAACAAAGTTATAGCACCACTACAGCCAACATTACCACATTTTCACATCCCCAAAGGCCTTGCTACCAACACTGTGGCTACCATTAACGCACATGCCATACTGCAATTTATATGCTATTGATCATGAGAAATGCAGGCTCAAAAACTGGCTCAAAGCAAAAAAATAAAAATAAAAAATCTTCTTCTCCTGACTCTCCGCTTCCCCATGCTATAAAATACAATGCAGACAACGTTTTCCTGCTGATGGTTAATAAGTGAAGGACAATTCAATATCCAGTAAAGGTGATTTATCTTATCAAGACTGTGACCTGCTGCCCAGTTGGGAAGGATTTACAAGAAAAAAGAGGACACATGACAAAGAAAAGCTGAAGTTTAGAAAATTCCCAAAGATATAAAACGAATAAGGAAAATAAGTAAATACCAAAATATTTCTTCTTAGAGCTCTTCCAATACTGGTGTCTTCTCTCTTATGCTGAGTAATGTAAAATATGTCCTTCCAAATATAACTCTCAAGCACTTTTTTCCCAAAAGCAGTTTATTTTGTGCACACAACCCTCTCTACCTCGTACTCCTTAACAATGTAAAAGTGCACTGTCAAATCTTTTCACTGTTTTCTCTCTAGCCACAAAAAGAGGGTATTTTGATCATTCGTAGGTGGTCAATTCAAGCCCTATATTCCCCCATTCTGTGGCCTTTGGGTTAGGGGAATTATTGTCTTGTTTCCTTAGAAGATACAACATAAGGTGAGTGAATCTGCTTTTCCCAGCCATGACTCTGGCTGCCCTAGGAAGAGGAGAGTTTCCAGGCAAAAGGAGGAAAACTGCACATTAGAAAGGCTGCTGCAGTGGGCCTGACTTCTGCTCTGCACAGTAGCATATACCTGGTTCACACTCAGCCTCCCCTTCTCCCACCTGCCTGACTGCCCTGTGTTCCTGGATGAAGCAGCAAATGTACCCTCCTCCTTGAATTCCCCCAGCACTGTCTTCCTGGCTGGTATTTGATAAAGTGGAGAAATGAACATTCTGCTTCCTAATGAGAATACACAGTTTCAAAACATCTTCTCCTTCCCTAGCACTGCAAGTTGGCGCTATTAGCTTGTCACGCTTGTTTTTTGTTTGTTCATTTATAATGGAAACTCATTTTTTTCTACTTTGAAACCATTAGGTTCACATGTTTGGCATTTTAGGGATCCTCTTAGCAGGACTTCTTGGAAAGCACAAAGAAATATGTCCAGAGTAGCGCAATGGCTTTACGTGTTAAATATCTCTTTAAACAGTTCACTTTCTTTCAATGCCTCCATTCTATTGTACCCTCAACTCTTGCCCTGTCCACAGAACTACCTCTTCTCTGAATTCTGTGTTTCCAGCTGGCCTCTCTTCTACTCTCAGCACCCAGGGTAAGCTTAATTATATTTTTTAAATTTTAAAATAATTTTAGACTCACAAAAAGTTGTCAAATCATGACAGAGATTTCCCTGTGTCCTTCACATAGCTTTCCCAATGATAATATTGTACATACCACATGCATAACATTCAGGAAATGGATACTGGTACACTCTTATCAGCTAAACTCAGAATCCTATAAAAATGCAAACCTGGCTGGAAGTGGTGGTTCATGCCTATGATTCCAGCGCTTTGGGAGCTGGAGGTGGGAGGATCACCTGAGCCCAACAGTTTAAGATCAGCCTGGGCCACATAGTGAGATGCCATCTCTACAAAAAAGTTTAAAAATTAGCTGGGTGTGGTGGTACACACCTGCAGTCCTAGTTACTCAGGAATCTGAGGTGAGATGATCTCTTGAACCCAGGATTTTGAGGTTACAGTAAGCTACAATGACACCATCATACTCCAGTCTGGGCAACAAAGCAAGACCCTGTCTCTAAAAAGTAAATGAAGATAGATAGATAGATAGATAGATAGATAGATAGATAGATAGATAGATAGATAGACAGATATGCAAACCTGACTACTTCACCCCTCCCCTACTTTGCTAAAATGTATTATGGCTTTTCATCACTCACTCTTAGAATAAGGACCAAAGTCCTTAATCTGGTCCACAGTCTGACCAGCACTTAGGTTTGGCCAAGACAGTTCTGTTTCCCACCTGTTGTGCCAATGAATTATCCCACTTCACATGTCAGTGCCCTCGAAATTGTGGTAGTTTGGATAATAAATTATGGTCAACCCAAGATGAGCTCTGGATGCTCTGGTCTTGCCTACACAGACCTGTGGCTTTTGTTTACACCTGTCCCCTTCTTGCCCTGAGCCCCTGTGGCATAGACCTCCTTTTAGGATGGAAGGAGAGTGCACATTTTCTCTTCTTGCCACAAAACCTTTGTACATGTTGTTGTCTCTGCTTGGAGAGAATACTATTTCTTCCCCATTCCCCCTTAAAACCCTTTCCCTCCTTCTCCTTCCCCCTTCACCTGGTCAGCTCCTACTTGTCTTAACTCAGAGAAATCACTCCTTCCAAAGACTAGAGCACATCTCTCTATTAAATGCCCTCACATACTCTGGGCCATACCTTTGAATTGCTTATCACAGTTGTAATTTGACATTTGTATCTGTACAAGAAGACTAAGCTAAAAGAAGGTAGTGGGCGTATTTGTGTTTGTAAAACATCACAACCCCAGAGCCAGCATGTAGCTGGTGGACAATTATTTCATAGTTATCTACTGAATGGATGGCAGCTTAATTGATGGGTTCATAAACAACATGGGCAAATTGGTTAACAGCTTCAGAAAAAAGGAAAAAAAAAACTCACAGTAACTTCTCTGCAGACTGGTACCCCTATGGTCCCTTTAATGATTTAAAAACCAGGCTTTGAAATGAGACAGGCCCAAGTGTGAAACTTGGTACGTGTAAACCGAGGAAATTTATGCCAGCTATATAACTTTTTTGAGCCTTAATTTTTTCATCTGTAAATAGTAGTGGTAGGAGTAATGGTAATAGTGTTAATAATAATAAAGTCATCTACTCTATAAAAGTCTTATGAGGGCTGAATGAGAAAATGTACAGTGCTTAACACACACATCATTAGGTAAGTGTTAGCTCTTATTACTATTTGACTAAAGGTGTTTCAAAGACATCATTTCCTCTGTGTCTAAGATGATTTCCTTGTTTCATAAACACAAGGAGGAGGTAATGCTCTTCACCTGGCATGGTTTCCTCCTCACTTGTGCTCCCCATCCCAGGTCTTCCCCATCCTCCTGTGCTATCCCTCTTATAGCAATCCAGGCCAAACCTGGGTGTCTGCCTGACCCCCTCCTCTCTGTCATGCTACACATTGCATCTCAGAAAAGCAGGTCTGCTTTCTTTTCAAAATATATTCAGTATCCCACCACTCACCACCACCTCCAACTGCCAGCTTATTGCAACAGCTTCCAAATGGGCCTCCCTGCTCTGGCCTTTGTCCTTCAGGATATCCTCAACAGGGCAGCCAAAATGATGCTGTTAAAATGTAAGTCTCATCATGCCATTCCCCTCCTCAAGCCCCTCCAAGGTTTTCCATTCTCTATAGAAATAATATAACTGGCCTCTGCAGGGGTGACAGGACCTGCAACCTGTCTCCTGTCTTGGATGCCCTCTAGCCCATCACCTCTCTCCTTCAGGTATTCCCTCAAGGGAGACCCTCTTGCCACCACGCATTTAAAAGCTAAAATACCACAACCTCCACACTCTGTATCCCCTCCCTGTTTGATTTCTCCATAGCATTCAACGCCTTCTATACATTTTCATTATTTTCTTGACAACCTTTCTCCCTGACTAGAATGGAAGCCCCAGGAGGTCAGGGATTTTTGTCTGTTCTATCCTTGCTATTCCTCTAGCATCTGATACTGTGCCTGACATGCATAAGGTGCTGAATAAATATATCTTGAATAAATACACAAAAGAATAAATGAAGGCACAAATACATGAGGCATCACTGCTCCCAGGGCAAGAGCTGTCCTACACATACAATTTGGGATAAGTTATAAGGCATAGACAAGAGATCTGAAGCCCTGTCAAGAGTGTGTTGGGTAGAGGCATAGGAAGAGGAGAAAGAATTAGCTGGGGTGGGCTAAACCTTAGCCTCCTGCAGGCTAAATCAGACTTGGCCCTGACTTTGGACTTGCTGAGTGGCTAAGTGCAGTGGACGCATGGGGATGGATGCTCTGAGGGCTGAGCATGTACAAGAGAGCATGTGCTCATTCAGAGACTTCTCCAACCAGGCGGGCCTGCCAGACAGAGATTTATATGGACTGCTGAAACTCAGGGAGATGTCTGCTAGACAAGACTCTGGCCAGAAATCCCACTGGCCTGAGGGCCAAAATGAGGCAGTTTTAATACTAGCCAAGCTCATTTCCCATTGTCAATTTGAATGAAATGTCCAGAACATGTACTGAGAAACTGGCTCAGGATACACTGTCCAGATATTGGCAAAATAAAAGCCACAAAAGAATGAAGTAGGCTGCTTCTCTTGTGACTGCACAGCTCTTTTGCCAGGAATACAAAGTTGTCTTGTTAGAAACTGAAGCCTGAGCCAAGGTCTTGGGTGGACAGGACTTGAAAAAAAACTTTGGGCTGTATTCAGACAATCTTGGACTGAGTAGTGGACACTAAATTCTCCATTAGAATACAGCTATTCACAAACTCAAGGGAAGTAAACTGAGAAGCAAAAACTCGGAGCATTAGTATTGGAACCTTGTAAAATCAGCCTCCAAATCTGAGGAACAAACCATGCTAGTGTCACCAAAAGGTGTGAAGTACTTGTGGGAAGAAGTAATGGGATTATCACCTACTATCTGAAAGAGAAGGCATTTTCACAGTCTTCAAGGCACCTTACAGAACCTCTGCTTCCAGTTTCCCATGTTCATCTCTAGCCTGGACTTCTGAGCTCAGTCCTCTATAAACGTTGGCCAGAGAAGGTAACATCAGGGCATTTGCTGAATATTGAAGTCACATCAACTTGACTTCTCCTCAAAATGATATAGACAGGACACAGGGAAATACTAGGTAGAAGAGTATTGTTCCTGGCAAAGGCTCCATCCTCAAGCATAGAAACCCGTGGTCCTAAGTGGGAACAGGTATTTCTGTTTTTGTGCCCAAAAAGTTGCCTTTTGACCTGACACATTCCCCCATCCCGTACCCACATAAACCCCAAACCCCAAGCTCCAAAAGCAGATGAGGAGACAAGAAAAGCAGAATAACAGTGGAGTGATGCAGCAAAGAAGAGAAGAGGAACATCTGAACACTGAGAGGTTCAGCTGAGGGCAGTCGGAGAGGAGTTCAGCCAATGGACAAACTCGAGGGGAAGATCATCTTCTTACTCCATCCCCACTTCCAACTCCCCATCCACCCTGCTAAGAGCTGCCTCCACCACTCAATAAAACCCTGCATTCCTACTTCAAGACCCATTTCTTCCGGAATGTGGGATAAGAGCTCAGGGTTCAGAAAGCTGTCACACTGGCCCTCTGTCCTTGCAAAAAGGCAGAGAGTCCACTGAGGTGGTTAACACTCAAGGCTTCTGCGAAAGGGAGGGCTTAAAGGGCGCACTATAACACACACCCACCTGGGCTCCTGCATCTGTCCATCTGCGTGTTCCCCCTCTCCTCAGGGATTTGAGCAGCAAGGTGACAGAATAGGAAAGCCACAGCCCTGTCACACATCTCCCATTCCAAATTCTTCTTCCCTGTATGTATTATATAATACTGAACTCAGGCTGCTTCTTTAGAGGCAGACTTCCTTTCCTGTCTCTGGTAGATTCGTTCTCTTTTTTCCATTTTCTTTCTTTCTTTCTTTCTTTCCTTTTTTTTGAGACAGGGTCTCTCTATGTGGCCAAGGCTGGATTTGAACTCCTGGGCTCTAGTAATTTTCTCACCTCAGCCTCCCAGTAGCTGAGGCAACAGGCATCAGCCACTGTGCCTGGCTCAGTTCTCTTTTTGATTCTTGCCTACAAGGTCCCTTGTTGTTATCATTACACATCATGCTGGGTTAAGGAACAAAATCCCCATCAGGCTTGGCCTGGAGGATTCTTAGCAGTTGGTCTGATACATCACCCAATAGATAAGAAGTTCCAAAGAAGGGAATTAAATTGTCTAACATCACCCAACTTATTAATGATAGAAGCAATTTCACAGCTCAAACCCTCTGATTCTTAATAGAATACCTCTATTAAAATTATGAGGATAGGTAAAAATACATTTACTTCTATTTTTTCTAATTTGTGCACAAGACTATACATAACTTCTAATAGATTAAGACATTATAGTTATACAGGAAACATCCTAAAATCTTGGCAAATGATGCTTGGTCAATAGATCGCCAATGTATATAAGACAGACAAAAAGACATTCTGAAGAGGATGCTAAAATTACCAGAATCATTAACTAGATCTATTCTGAGTTTCTAAATAATGTCATCACCTTAGCAGAAAAACAAAACAATTCCAGGTGGTTGACATGGTGTGGAATAAAATATTTACACGTTTTCAAATTTGTGTTTAAAATAATCATTTGAGGACTTCACATAGAATCAAAAATATAAATTTAATAGCTCATTGACCTTTGTTTATAACTTCTAAAATGGTGGATAAGAGAAAACAGATATTTTATTCAAATGAAACCATTATCTTTTTGTAGCTTAAGTTTTCTCTAGCTTGGTTTGGTAAGAGCTTGTTACTTTACATGCCGCGATAGTAAGTCTATCTTAAACTGTAGCCATTGCCCTAAAGGAAATGTTTATGGCCTGACTGGGATAATCGTATTCTCCTATTAAATATCACTCCTTCTGGGCTAGTTATTGTTGAGTATAAATTTGCCACTTTATATGCAAATAAAATGTACTGAGATTTGAATAAAAAGTTCTGCATATATCTACTGACAAATCAACTTATTATGATTCATATTAGCAAACAGAACTTCTCAAGATATGAGATGTTAATATTACATGCAATAAGAGACAGTCCTTTCCTTGAGTTCTGTTTTCAAAATGTTCATAATACAGCTGGAAATGTCTTTCCTCATAGCTACAGCATATTTCGCATTTGCATTCCGAGTTTTCTTTTGGGTCAAAAGATTTTACAGTATTGTTATTATTTATTGCCAAATTTTTCGGGGGGTGGAGTATTTTAGTCTGACCTTGACTTGTCTTCAATCCTTTGCCCATATGCCCACATACCTGGGAAAAATCAACTTCTTCTCAAGTACTCTACTGCAAAGTCCAACTCAGAGTTGAGCTTTTCTAAGAAGCCTTCTTAAATTTCATATAGGAAAGCACAGAGCTTCCTCAGCCTTGCATGTGAGTATAATCACTTCACATATTTGTATTTCTTTTTCTTTTTTTTTAACCTATCATCTCTGAATTTGATCCTTGAACAAAAGTGCCCTCAAGAAAACTATCATGTTGCTTTTCACACTGATATAGTAGTGGTTATGTGGTTTTCTTTTTTGGGTTTTTTGAGCCAGGGTCTCCATCCGTCGCCCAGGCTGGAGTGCAGTGGCACCATCATGTCTCACGGAAGCCTCGACCACCAAGGCTTCAGTGATCCTCTCACTTCAGCCTCCTGAGTAGCTGGGATTGCAGGTATGCACCACCATGCCTGGCTAACTTGTGGATTTTTTGGTAGAGATGGGGTTTTGCCATGTTGCCCAGGCTAGTTAAGAGCTCCTAGGCTCAAGCAATCCGCCCATCTCAGCTTCCCAAGGTGCTGGGATTACAGGTATGAGCCACCTTGCCCAGCTAGGAGCAGTGTTTTTAAATCTCAAACCCCATCTCAGAACTGTGCCTTGTGTTTTTATTAACAGCCTCTTGAAGCCTTCTGCTACAGTCCAATATAAGTCTGCATCTATTTTATTATTTGCTGTATTACAATGAAATTAACTAGTTACGTATCTGTTTCTTACTCTAGACCCTAAGTATTCCCACTACACATCTTTATTGTTATCTTTATAGTTCAACCACCCATTTTGAAATCAGTTATTATCCCTATGAAAGTAATAAGTGTTGAGCCAGGCTGGGTGCAGTGGCTCACACCTGTAATCTCAGTGGGAATTTGGGAAGCCAAGGCAAGACAATCGCTTGAGGCCAGGAGTTTGAGACCAGCTTGGCCAACATAGTGAGACCCCCTCCCTACAAAACAAACAAACAAACGAAAACATTATCTGGGTATGGTAGTGTATGCCTGTAGTCCTAGCTACTCAGATGCTGAGATGGGAGAATCACTTAAGCTCAGGACTTCAAAACTGCAGTGAGTTATAATCATGCCACTGTGCCCCAGCCTGGACAACAGAGCAAGATCCAGTCTCTTGAAAAAAATTGTGTTGAACCAAATTAAGTATGTAACATTATCTTTTTGTTTTGTCCATCACCATCATTTCAATGTTCTGTTGTGACCTGGGAGTTTTCAGAAAGTATCATTCTCTTTTCTTATGTGAATTGCTAAACTAAACTACTAATATTCTTCAGAATTATAGGGTAGCAACACTATAAATGGCTATCAACAAAAGCCATATGGCTGACACTGATGTGTTATAAAATAAGATTATGTTGAGGATTCAGGTGGGAAAAATATTCAAGAATTAGTTAGCTTCATGTGCTAATATTTATAAGAAATAATTACATTGCAAGGAATGTGTTAAAGCTTCTCAGTTATGTTTAATAGTAACTAAACTTGATACTATTTGCAAATTGGAGTACTTCTACTTTTTTTGCAACTTAAGATCTCAAGCAAGTTTTATACATTCATAAAAAATTATAAAATCATTTCTTTATTTCAATTTTCTAGGCCAATATAAGCCTAGAGAGACTTTCTTATAGTTGTTAGAAACTTAGAAAGATTTATAAAAGAAACGCTGACATTCCTTTAACAATGGTAGTTTTAGTAGGCACCTTGGTATTATCAGATATTGCGGCTCCTAGTTTCCAATTTCCAGATAATGCAGTGACTTAATCAGTCCTCTCTAAAGTGCAAAGCAGGCAATCTTTTTGTCCTTTGTGCATTTCTCACATCTTATAACTGCCCCACTTCAATATTCCTGTGTGCTACCCACCCCCACATCCGTCTCAGCCTATATCACTATACTTTATAATTTCTTCTGCGTTAGTTTTGTTACTACACTGAAATCTTATGCATAATTATGTGAGGTTGCTATGGAGATTTTGTGTGATTTGTCATGAAGAAAACCTATTGTGTTCGAGATAATTCTCCATACTAATGACTTAGGAATCCATTTTTTGCTCATATTTTCTCTGGGATTATAACCAACTGCATACATTTGAATACCTATAAGCAAAAGTTATTTTATAAATAAGCAGAAAAAGTTATTGAATTCACCATTAAAGTGAAGCACTTTTGTGCAACCAGTTCAATTTCTCATGATTTAGAAAGAACTTCTAATATAACTCTTTTTGAATATCAACTGAACTCTTGCCTGAATCCTTTTGGAAGAGACCCCAAAGAAGCTTTTCTATAATCACGTATCTTAAAATTCTATCAGTAATAATATATATTTGGCTATACAATAACTTGAAAATGTAATTTTGGGGAATCTGTGAAACTATTGTGCAAAATTAAGGGCAAATACAGCTACCTTATTCAAAAATATTTATTCATAATTCTTCTATTATACAGATTTTTTGGAGGTAGAAACTGAGGGTGAAATTGATTTTTTGGCATTAGTCAAAGGTAATTCAGACTAAAGACTGTGATTGAACAATAGAAGGCAAATATCACACCATAGGACAAGTTCATGATTTTATACCTCTCTTGCCTGACTGCCCAACCCCCAGCCTAGGATGAGGAAAGGCATGAACTATCATGAGACAATCCACATGAATCTCCCTTTTAGACCCAGGTCAGCAAAGCTAATTTCAGGATCATGATTGATTTTTAGAGAGTAACATTCCCATGTCAAGTAGGTAGAAGGTTCCCAAGCAGGCAGAAGAGAATTGTGATAAATCCAGCAGCTTGTCATCAGGAAAGTGGCATCCAGAGGATAAATTTAGAAGTTAAGAAGTGACATCTCAAATCAAAGGCAGACTAATTATAGAAATATTTTCTAGGCAACTGTTTGTTCGAAAACACAACCAAGTTATCAGTTGATTCTGGAAAGAGTGGGTGCTTTTCACTCATGATAATTTGTTGCCATGGGTACCCAATGTAGAAATCTAACAGGAACAAAGATAGCAACTACAGAGAAGAAAGAGAGGGCCTGAGTGAGATGTTCTGGAATAGGAAGATCATAGTCAGTGTTTGTGTGACAAAGGACTCCAATTCAGTCCACTGTCTGGTAAGTCTGGGCAGCAAAGGAGTCCTTTCATTGTCCTCATGGGAGTACAATGAAGTACCTTCCTCCCAGAAGCTGAGAATCGTCTCTACTGGGTATGCAAGTCAGTGTCTGAAAAGTATCAGAGCATGTGATAGATCTTAAGGGATTATTATCTATACTCCAATTGATTCAAAGGGAGAGGAGTTTGTGGAAACAATGAACAATTAATTAGGGAGGAAAATTCTTACAAAAGCACTTTTGTAAGAATATGAACAAAATAAAAATTACCTTAAAAGCCTGGTGAGTAGAAGATCATGGCTAATCAAATTAGAGCAGAGAAGAAATGCAGCCTCAGCAACTGGAACCAATACATAGTTTGAGAGTCTCCCATTAAAAAAAAAAGGACTAGCATATAGGGAGGACTCTTAACCACTTCACGCAGGGTAGGTACAAGAAAGCAATGAGCAAACAGAAGCAGAAGAGAAGGACCAATGCTGGTTTCTGGAGAATTCTTGCTGAGGTCTTTAGAGAGTCATGGGCCCTACCACATGGTCGACCAGTGGCTATGGCTCTTCTAGGAGAGTGCATCAGAGATGAGAGGAGGAGCTTCCAGGCAACAACGAACAACCTCTGCTTCTAATTCAGAGAAACTTGTAGTGAGACCTTCAGTGGCTTTGGAATTCTGCATAGAAAGCTAAAGAATGTGAGAGGCTAAGTAGTCATGCCCAGTTGAAAAAAATGGGTAAAAGGGAAAGGAGGACAATTTGGAGAGTCAGAACATGTCAAGATTCAGTTGTCTTGATCAATATTTCACAATCAAAGCTACCAAGATACATCTTTAGGGATTTCCTCATGACCTGAATTCCTATTTTCATGGTTTCGCAACATCTCAATAAATATCTCTAAACTTTTTATCTCATTTCAGTGGCATTAAAATAAACACTAAGCATATTCTAAACCTATTAATGAAAAGCCTGAATACTGCCATGTGGTCCAGTGTTCTTTGCACTTTTATTTATGTTGCTCTTGTTAAAAGTGAAGAAAACAGAGGTGGGCTTAATGGATAGACGGCATACTCCTGTTACGAGAAAAGGCCAAAATGACAAAATCCCATGTTAAACTAACAGTTTGTAGCTTAATGGGTTGAACATTGGAAAGACAATTGGGTTATGATCCATTGCAAGAGTCTACCAAACTCAAAAGGAACCTACTCCTAGTAGAAAAGACTATTGATTAAATATGCATGTTGCAAATAAGTCTAGAAAATGTCTTAGCAAAATAGCATCATCTGTCTATTAAATCCAGTTCATATGTTTGATGTGTATTAGTTTTATAGTTTTGATTTTCTAAATTTATTTTGGTTCTGTACTTAGAACTATAAGCATAAGGAGTGTATGGAAGGAAGGAAATAAACAATTGAGAGAAGCATAAATCTATAAAAAATAAGAAAAAAAAACCAGTGTCAAAGTCTAGAGTATGCCATGGCTTACAAATACTGATGACGTCTAAAAGGAGTGTTATGTTAAGGCTGTGTTTAGAGCCAGATGAGAACAAGGATGAGACTGACTTATTGCTTGAAGCAGATGATGTAATGCTAATGGAGGCTAGAGAGAAAGCAGAACCATTCAACTTCTATATTGCTTCTACCTCTGCTATCAAGACACATGATCACCATGTTGAAACGAAGAGGAAAACATGAAGCCCAAGATAAGTGAGGAGATCCCAAAGGAGATCAGCAAACTGCTTTGCATAAATCCAAGTTTCAGCAATAAATTACACCCTGGGCTAATGAAAGGACTTTAGTGGATACTGTGAAAATTTGCTGGCAAATTCTGGGGAATCATGATGAGTCAGAGGGGCCCCATATTAAGAACAGGAAAATGTATTTTTTTTTTAGAACACATCAGGATTTTTAAATTTTCAAAATCAAAAGAAAAAGTTGCATTTAGAAATTACAAGTCAGTTTTTAGTCTGGTCATCCTGCTCCCTCAAAAATATTTCTAGAATCCCTTGTTTTAAAAGAGAGTGTATGACCCCCTAGAAAAGAAATCAATGGTCACTAGGAGTTACAGGGGCTTCCTACGATAAACTCCCATTCATATCTTTTTGGATAAAGGTAACAAGACCGAGAGGCAATGTGAATTTGGATTGCAGCCAGATGTGTAATCATATATTTCTTGACGGCCAAGAAGCAGGCTGTAGAAGTGGGATCTAGATGATCATTTTGTTGGGTGAAGTTGAGGAAGTACAACATGGTTGTTCTCTGCCTAACAACGGTGGTGAAATAGTGCATCATGAAAAGCCTGGGCCTGAAGTCAGAAATCTGTGGCTCAGTAACTCTCTGCCACTGGCTAGTTCTGGGGTCCCACAAATCTAACCCACCGCTCATTTTTCTAAATAAATGTTGGAATACAGCCATATATTTTTTTTACCTATTGTCTGTGGCTGCATTTGTGATTCAGTGGTAGAGTTAAGTAAGCAGTTACAAAAGAGACCATGTGGCACACAAAGTCTTAGCACACTAAGATACTTCCTATCAGGCTATTTACAAAAACAGTTCATCAATTCCTTGACTAGTTACAGAAACAACCAGGATGTTTCATAACTTCTGTGATACTCGTTTTCATCATCTACATCAATCCACATTAACAGAAATTGAAAACTATAACAAAGTGCTTCAAAGGCATCTAATGAAATAATGTATGGGAAAGCTGTTTATGGATTGTATTTTGCTGTACACAGATAACGCATGTCTTATGATCACTCTGACTAGTAAAAGATTAATAGCAATATTTTCACTTTAAAGACATGTCAATCTCCAGCACAGAGAAGACTCAAAAATACTAGATGAACTTTTGGATGAATGGATAGATGGATGGGTGGATGAATGAATGATAGTAGTAATTACACCTCACTTCTCACTGGCTATGTCCCAGGGACACATACTGTTTGAGATGTAGTACTGTGTTTAATCCTTGTAACAGACTTGGAACCTTATTTACATTTTGCTTCTGGGTAAAAGAGTTTTAAACAATGGCAACCACATCAGGAGTAACAACACATATTTATAAAGGACTTAGGACACTTAGCCACTGTGATAACTGCTTACCAAATATTATTTGATTTAATCCTCTCAATTACCTCATGAAATAGGTGTTGGCATCATCATCTAATCATCACTATTATCCCATACCTATTGATAAGAAAATTGAGATTCAGGGAAGCTACTGACTTCTCAAAATCATACATTTGGTAAGTGGCAGAACTGGAATTCAAAACTTTTTCTGCCCTACTCTGAGCTTTTAACCACCAGACACTGAGGCAATGGATTTGCATGAACATGATTCAGCTTTCTAAAGATAATTGTAAGTCCATAATGAAATATTATTGAATCTGAAGTGCTCTGACCTGATACCAAACTATGAAAACTAGTTTTTAAAACACTTTTTTGAACTAGTTTTAGATTTACAGAAAATTTGCAAACATAGGACAGATTCTCTTTCTCTCATCCAGGTTCCCATAATATTAATATATTACATAAAGATGGCACAATGGTGAGAACCAGGAAATTAACATTGATACAATGCTATGAATTAAACTAATCATCCTACTGATCATGAATTTTCCTGTGCCAGGATCCTATCTGAGATCCTACTTTCCATTTGGTTGTCACTTCTCCTTAGTTTCCTTCATTCACTAACAGTTCCTTAGTCTTTCCCTGGCTGTCACATTCTTGACACTTTGGAATACTGTTGATTAGTTAGTTTGTACAATGACTCTCAATTTGGGTTGGTCTGATTTTCTTTTTTTCACAATTTGACTAACACTGTGCAGTTTTGGCAAGAATACCACAGAAATGATGCTGTGTCCTAGTGGATTACAGTGGGGAGCTCATGAGGTCATTATGTCTTAGTTTTGTTTTTTTTTTTTTTTTGAGATGGAGTCACCCAGGCTGGAGTGCTGTAGTGTGATCTTGGCTCACTGCTGCCACTGCCTCCCAGGCTAGAGCAATCCATCTCAGTCTCCTGAGTAGCTGGGACTATAGGTGCATGCCACCATGCTCAGCTAATTTTTAAACTTTTTGTAGAATTGGGATGTCACTGTATTGCCCAGACTGGTCTTGAACTCCTAGACTCAAGCAATCCTCCTGCCTCTGCCTTCCAAAGTGCTTGGATTATAGGTGTAAGCCACCATACCTGGCCTTTATTATTTATTTTAATAGACAGAAGACTCAATAAACTAACAGGTACCCTAGCTATAAACACACACACACACAAACATACACAAAACCTCATGACAGTTTTGACTATGTTAAGAAATTCCTGAGAACCACAAGCAAAAGAAATATCAATTCTGCGTTTTTCTCCAATGGCACACTTACCGAAATAAGTACCGGTTAGCAGAGGCTGTGGACATCTGAAGTTTAGTTCTGTTTCTTACTGTTTCCCTGCTAGCTGGCGAAGCACATTGCTTGATAGAAATGAACTCTTGGTGTATGTGAATCTGGGCCCCATATGACGAAACAGTTTGAATCATGCTCCAAACACTTATTCAAAACCTCGTGTAGGCCAGGCTAGACTCTGGTTGCCTCTCCTACCTATGAGCCAGCTTCATTGGATGACAAGCACTAGGAATAAGGCTTTTCTAGAATTCTGCCATTATACTTAGCCTATACATATATAAAAGATATTGATTGTATATTAAGATTGAAAGACATAAGTCCCATGAAAACATGGATGGTTGATTTTCTCACATCTTGCTCTGCTCAGCTACAGTTAGTTCAAAATTGCAGCTGAATACAATGAGTTTGCTGTGAATACGTTGAAGGCCAATGCTCTATTCAGGTGGGCATAATTACAGAGATCATAAGGAAACTCCCTTGTATTTATTGATCTGACTTCTGTAAGTTTTTGAATTTCAAGATTTTTCTTGTTAGGGATATATTGTCTGAAAACTATTCAACGTGAAATGTGTCCACTCTACAATTCAGTCACCTTGGGAAAAAAAAAGTCTTCAGTAATTAAAGCAGCAAAGGTGTACCTGTTTGTACCAAAATATTTTTGCAAGATGTTAGCCATCAATATTTCTATAGAAAATGCCTTATTCAACAGTATGCTCTTATTTCAGTTACAGATGCTTTCCTAATAGCACACATTTAAAAGGCACACTAAAAGAATAGGGGGAAATGAATGGTTTGTCTTGAAAAGGAAAAACCTGCAGAATTGGGGAAAATAGTTTTGTGAGCAGAGTTTTTGATAGTCGTATGTTTTTGAATTTTGGACAACCACTTTGAGTAACAATGACCATTCTGAGAACCTTTCTTTGCAAATCTCTTATCAATAGTAAATAAGAAGATAAAGTTAGATATTGATTGGATCATATTTTTAAATATTGGTGATTTAAATCTTAAATTTTTTTTAAAGACAGAGTCTTGCTCTGTTGTCCAGTCTGGAGTGCAGTGGTACAATCTTGGCTCACTATAACCTCCACCTCCTGGGTTCAAGCAATTCTCCTGCCTCAGCCTCCTGAGTAGTCGAGTAGCTGGGATTACAGGCACCCACCACTATGCATGGCTAAATTTTGTATTTTTAGTAGAGATGGGGTTGCACCATATTGCCAGGCTGGTCTTGAACTCCTGACCTCAAGTGATCCACCGGACTTGGCCTCCCAAAGTGCTAGGATTATAGGCATGAGCTACTGTGTCTAGTCTTAAATAAATATCTGAATCAAATATTGGCAACTAAATAAATATGTTTGGGTAAAACCTTTTCCAATGCTTAAAACATTATAACATGCCAGAAAAATAATACATTGTTAATAAGAGAGTATTTGTGAAATAGTTATTTTTGATTTAACATGACTCTTAAAATTAGAACTTAAAGAGACTTTAAAGATCATGTGAGGAGTAAATTGGTAGAACTGTCTGAAGGATAATCTGAAGTTGCAAAAATTTTAACATATACATGTGACACTTCTACCTGCCCAATATATTATAAGAAAATAGTAAAACAAAGTTACAATAACACATGTGAAATTATGCTCACCAGTTTTACTTTTCACGTAAAAACACTGAAAATGACACCAATGGCCCAAATAGCAATAGGCTGATAAACTTTAAGACAAGTGATTTCAAGTCTTACACCTTCAACCTTGAAATAAACCTGGACTTCCACAGATTCTTTTTAAATGCTAAATGTGAGCTTTTGTTCATCTGACCATAAAAGAAAACCAGAACAAAACAACAGCAGAAGCATCAACAACAAAACCCTTCCCAGCCTAGGAATGGTGGCTTTCCCTGCCTGGCCAGCAGCCTGGGTCACAGTGGCTGCAGACCTGACCTCCTTGGTATCATGGAGCTCAAGAAATTATTGGTAATTTTCTGCAGCTGTTTTCACAAGGCTACAGCAGAGGTGACCTTAGGGTGGGGTCAGGCGGGACCCAGCAGACGGGAGCTCTGGGCTTCCCCTCCAATGACAGTGACTTGAATTTCATCTCAACTACAATTGGTTTTCTAGGTAAGATTTTTTGTGAAGATGCTTTCTAAAGCCAAAAAAGAAAATGCAAGTTTCAAAACCACTGCTCTACCTAACCCAACAATTAGTTGTTGTTTTTTTTCTTGTTGTGGTTTTAAATGAGCTCAAACCAGAAAAACAAAGTGCTGATTTTAGTTACAAGTATTATAGATCTCATAAGTCTGGAAAAGGACTACCATCTCTTATTCAAGCCCCTTTGTATCAGATGAATTCCAAATACTTTGTATTCATTAGACAGTTAATATAGAACACATATATTATTAAACACCCCCAGCAAACGTGGAGGCAGCAACTCACAGTCAAATACATTAACAGTTCTGAAATGAGTCAAATAAAAATTCACACTAAATGAATTAAATACAAATTTAAGTTGCCTCATACCAATTCATATCAGACTTTTCCCCTAACTGAATTGGGCCAAATCCTTAAGAAAATGAAAGAAGCAAAAATAAAAATTGACTTTTATGGTGTTTTGCATGTTAGGATTGTGGCTCAGGGGCTGTGCACCTATATGATGAAGACAGAGCTGGAGTTCAGCAGGAGTTGCAGGTGGAGATCCCAGCCCAATCAGATGCTCCCAAACTGAAGTCAAACATGTGGATGTTAGTTTGCAAAGGCAAAGAGTAAAATTCAAAACTCCCTACAAAATGTAGAAAGAGTTCATCAAAGATAACAAATTAGAGATCATATGCCCTTACGACTGCCATATATTTCAGCAGTCAATATATATTTCTTTTCTTTAAGACACATTATCCAAGAAAAGGACTATGTATACTTTAATATTCATACAACGCCATAATAATCTGGTGAAGGGGAAAATATGTCCACCTTATATTGACAAGCGGGAAAAGTCACCAAAAAACTTTTTCTGTTATTAGATAGCTAGATCTCTTACCTATGTGTGCACATGGATTTAAAAAAAAATATTCTATGTAAATGGATAACCAAAATGTTAACAGTGCTTAATTTTAGGCAGTGTAAATTTGCTGATTTTTAGTTCCTTTTTAAGTGTTTCTGTATTTTTTTAATATTGAGAAAGTATATTTTTGAACAGAAAAGTAGAACTCTTTACTCTTGGTGAAAAATGCAATTATTAGCAGTTTATATGTAATTTAGTCCCTCGGGGCCCAAGTGATTCACCTAAAGTCACATTGCTAATTGGTTGAAAAACGATGTTTGAACTCAAGGCCTGTGACTCCAAGCCTTGTGTCCTCTCCATTATTCCAGGCTGCATTTTGAAATGAAGCCTGAGGGATGCCCCCTGCCTTCAAAGTGCTAATGATTGAGTTGAGGAGATAAGGAATATAACTAGGAAGCAATGATCAAACATTACAAGATGCTATCTATTTAAGTAAATGCTGCAACTCCTTTTGGAAGTGGGAGGGGATCATCTAAATCTCAAATGAAAGAATGTAGTATAACACTGCATGACACATATTGCAAATTTCTATGAATTCAGGGGAGTAGAAGATAAAACTTAGTAGTACCAGAGAAGGCTCCACTGGCAAAAGATGGGTATGCTTTGAAAAGGTTAAGATCAGGAAGGATATTTCCACAAGGACATATCCAGACAGCATGACCACTGATGGATGGTAGAATTAGGACTCTGCATGTGCAGAGTTGGAGAACAGGACTGGACAGTTGGAGTAGGCACAGTTCATGGAAGGCTTTGAAAATGAAAAAAAAAAAAAAAGGATGGTTTAGAAATGATGTGGGAAGAAATGGGAGCCATGGACAGATTTCCTCGAGGGAATCACAGGACAATGGCACTTGAACTGGATGAATTTTCCAGCAGTGGCATTTAGGGCAGACGGGCAGGGGAGGGTGATGTTGTGGATGTCAGGTGCAGAACTATAGAAGTGACGTCTGACTTTGGGCAATGGAAATGCACAAGGAATCGGGATTAGAGGTAGAAACAGAAGGCTGAGTCACAAAGAAGGCAAGGTTTGGAATAGATATCTCTGAAAACGGTGATTACCTGACAGAGACATATTGTTTAAGATGAGATTCACATTTTAGAAGGGAGAGCACAGAGTAAACAGAACACTAAGTGCTCTTATTCATTAAAGTTATAACTGTTTAGACATGTAGGCTTGAGTACTAATGCCAAGGGGTTAGGCTCAAACTTTCAATTTGCACTATGGCTTGATTCTGTTCTGATGCATCAACCATGCTTCTCTCATTTCATGCAATTATACCAACTTCCAAAATATGGAAGCCAGACAAGTCAATACTAATTATAGGAAAACGATTTTATAAACAAGCAAAATTCATCCAAATACAATCGAGTAAGAACAGGATCCTATATAGCTTAAATAGCATCTGAACATTTTCTTTTGATTTATTTGTGCGAGAAAAAAGAAAAGTTATAAATAAAGAGAATGGACAAAGATACAAGTAGTTACATCTTCCCTGTGTCTGCTTAGGCATTCTATATTTTGCTTGCAGTGTTTTTTAAGAAATGATTTATCTTCATTCCATCTGTCCTGTCGGAGACACCTTGGGTGGGTCAGAATGGCTGGTTTAGCTGGGACCCCATTGCCTCTGAACCTTTAAACAGACAGTGCTTTGAATTTCATTTCAGAGATCAGGTGACATCCAAATCCACTTAATGTGTAACTGGTATGGTTTTTTATGTCACTGGAGACCTTGATGAAATTACAATCCTATTAGTCATGACGGGGAAGACAGGAGACCTTAGGTGGCTAATGTTCCATTCACAACAAGAAAGAGCCGTTTAGCATTTGTAAAGGGCATTGATTTCTGATAGTTCCCTAAAGAACAAGGCTCAAGTGAAGAAATATAACCAGAAAGAGCTTGGGAAAGAAATGATAGAAAAGGCAACATTGCATTTACACAAGCAGCTTGACTCTGTGTACTTTTTACAACTTCACTTGAACCCAAAGAATTGAGTCTTCATGTAAATGTGGATATGAGGAAGGATAGGAAGGACATGCTCAGCTACACAGAGATTCTGTTACTGAGAAATCTGGGGAAATTATACTGTGCCCTTGATTGATGCCAACAAGATGCCTCTAAATATAAAGGGTAAATGGAGGTTATGTGGAAAAAGGATTTAAATCTGAGTGATAAATTGCCAGATTCCATTATGCTTAATGAGTCTCATCAATGCATAGCTAGGCTCAAGAAAATAAGAACCCTTTCAAAGCTTAGTATAAACAAATTAGAAGAATTAATAATAAAATCCTGTTAATGTGTATGCAATTCGCAGAAGCTAATGAAGCCAATTTAAAAAGTTTGCATTCTTTTGCATTTTTTTAAATAAAAATACCTGATCTTTAAGATAGACTTGTTCTTCAGGTGTCCCCCACCGCCCCCCATCCCCAAATATATTCTACGCAAGACTTGAAGGATTAGATTTCCTTTGGATCACTCTTCTCCAGGGAGAGCCCTGCTTAGAAGTTATGGGATATGACAAAGTGAGTGTTGCAGGTCTTCGAATGTATAAAATGCTTATTGACCTGAAAGTTACAAATGAGATTCGTTCAAGCAAATTTGCCAAGTTTCATAATATGCCTCCTAAGCAAATTGAGACTACGGAAAGGAAAAGGGTCTCAGTCACCTGCTTGGTAAAACATTAATTTTTTGCTTCTCTACATGGGGTCTCAGGCAGGAAATAAGAAGCAGGGTCTACAAACATCTATGTGCAGCTCAAAACGGAAGTAGTTGTCTCTAATCAGCTAAGACCTCAGGTCCCAAATAACAGAGAATCTGCTGGGTTTGCATCAACAAATCTTTGTACAATAAACCATCAGTCATGGATTGAACATCGGACTCTCACTTCTTGCCAATTGGATTCTTTTAAGCCACTGTTTTAAAAAGAACGCCCGGGCCGAGCGCGGTGGCTCACGCCTGTAATCCCAGCACTTTGGGAGGCCAAGGCGGGTGGATCATGAGGTCAAGAGATCGAGACAATCCTGGTCAACATGGTGAAACCCCGTCTCTACTAAAAATACAAAAAATTAGCTGGGCATGGTGGCGCGTGCCTGTAATCCCAGCTACTCAGGAGGCTGAGGCAGGAGAATTGCCTGAACCCAGGAGGCGGAGGTTGCAGTGAGCCGAGATTGCGCCATTGCACTCCAGCCTGGGTAACAAGAACGAAACTCCATCTCAAAAAAAAAAAAGAATGTCCATACTCCACCATATAGTCAAAGCATGTGGGAGCTGAGAAAAAAGGTAGCCCCTGTTTTGTAGTTAAATCCCTAGCTGAGAAGCACAATCAGACATCTGTGCATATTTAGATTTCCATAAAAGTGAATGCCATGTGCTCCTTAATGCCATGTGAAATAACATAACTCATGGTTTTCGCATGGCACCCAGGGGCACAGAGAATGTAATGATGTCCACTTCAGAAGTTAGAAACAAATTTGTGTGTAATATCACCAGATAATATTCACAGTGTCTGGCACAGAGTAAGCACCCTATAAATATTTCTTCAACTCTCAATGGAAGAGTGAGTTCTTTCATATACAATCTGCTATGTAAAGTTTGTACATCCTCTGTTTTATTACAAAAATAATATATGTTCTCACCCACATGTGGTTTAACCTCTGAATCAATGAAGAATGGGACTCACTCCTTCCTTCTCAATTTTTTTTCTTTTCTGGGCTGCTAATGTGCTTCCCCTACCTGGTTCTACCTCCACCCCTCAGTATTTCCTTTCTGGGCTTCCTCCTCAAATTACTTGTTGCCATCCTAACCCTGTTTTCTTTTACATTGTCTAATCACAGATTCGTAGAGTTGTACAACTTCAGCAAATGCCCATATGCAACTGTGCCCTGAAATATTTACAAGATTATCATTATATAAGATTCTGTAAGGGATAATACAGTTTAGTAAGAAATGTCCTCCTATACTAGAAGATAAATGAAAGTTTTATGGCCAAATGATTGAAAAGATGCAGAACGATCACTAGAAAAGAAAGACAGTCCTGTTGTTTCTGGCAAAGGACATGAGATTTGAGTTGTCCTCAAGGATGGGTGAGATTCATATATGGAGAGCTCGGGAAAGAAAGTCTATCAGAAGGTCAACTATTATGATCAAAGACAGTGATGACGGAAAAGTATATGGCTGGTTTGGGGTCAGTGAGGAGACTACTGGGACTGCCTTCAAGGGCTCCTTATAGAATAATGGACAATGTTGTGTGAAGGCAGGTCGATCCTTTCTAGAAGCCTTCAAATGCTACATTAAGGAATGGATTTTATCCCATGGGAAAAACAGAACTCTGTGGGATTTTAAGCCTGTAAGAGACTTAATAAAATGATCAGCTCCCTGTTTCCTACTGACTAGAAGGTTCTTTCTCAACAACTCATCACTGCAAGCCTATTCCAAATCCCATGTTTCTTTTTCCTTTGTCCACTGGCTTAGTCATTTCTGTCAGTGTCAACAACGTTTTTCTTGGATTCAAAGGCTGTTGTCCTTGGGAACACCTTTGAGGCTTGTCTCCAACTTCAGCGTTATTTGAGGGTTCGCTGACCAAAAGCACCTTGGTAATGGTTTAAATGAATACCTATTCCTAGACCCTGTTTGAGAACAACTGAGTAGTGAGAGAATTTAGGACCCAGATTTCCACCTCTTATAGAATGAGTACATTTTAGCTAATGGTTACTTTTCCTTTCAAACATCTGCCAACACGCCCATTTCTTTTCAAACCTACTGCAGTCACTCTAACTCAGAACCTCCTTATCCTTGACTAGTTACTATGACAGGCACCTTCTGGGTTACATCCTTCACTCCAATATCAGCATCTTCTTTACAGAATCCACTTGGACTACAGGAGAATAGCAACATAATCGTATCTCAGGTCAGTGGTACTCAGATGTTTCAGTGGAGGTGATTCTAATGCAAACATTTCTTCAGAAGGGAAATAAAATATTTAGGTGTATATTTGGAAAATATATGTATCTTTTTTTTGTTTGGAGGATGACAGAGTCTCACTCTGTTGCCCAGGCTGGAGAGCAGTGGCATCACCTCAGCTCACTACAACATTTTCCTCCCAACTTTAAGCAAGTCTTGTGCCTCAGCCTTCCGAGTAGCTGGAACTATAGGTTCGGCCATCATGCCTGGTTAATTTTTGCATTTTTAGTAGAGATGGGGTTTCACCATGTTCGTCAGGCTGGTCTTGAACTCCTGACCTCAAGTGATCCACCCACCTTAGCCTCCCAAAGTTCTGGGATTACAGGAGTGAGCCACCATACCTGGCCAAAACTACAACTTTGATGAAAGAAATCAAAGAGCTAAACAGAGAGATATTTCATGTTTATGGATAAAAAGACTGAATAGTGATTGTCAAATTATCAGTTCTTCCAAACCTGATCCATATATTCAATGCAATCCCAATCAAAATCCCAGCAAGTTATTTTGTGCATATTGACAAACTAACTCTAAAATTTATATGGAGGCACAAAAGACCCAGAATAGTGAAAAATATTGAAGGAGCTGAAGAACTGAGTTGGAGAACTGAGACTACCTGACTTCAAAATGCACTACCTGGCTACCGTAATCAGGACCTTCTGGTACTGGTGAAAGAATAGACAAATAGATTAATGGAACAGAATAGAAAGCACTGAAACAGACCCATATAAATACAGTTAACTGATCTTTGACACAGAAGCAAAGGAAATGCAATGGAGAAAAGATAGTCTTTCCCGTAAATGGTGCCAGAACAAATAGACATCCACATGCCAAAAAGTGAATCTAGACACAGACCTTACAACCTTCACAAAAACTAACTGAAACTAACTAACTGAAACAGATTTAAATGTAAAACACGGAAGTGTAAAATCCTACATGTAGGATAGTTAGGGGCAATCACACTCCTGGGCATTTACCCAAAGAAACTGAAAACTTATGTTCATACCAAAACCTGCACATGGATGTTTACAGCAGCTTTATTTATAATTGCCCAAACTTGGAAGCAACCAAAATGTTTCTCTATAGGTGAATGGATAAACGGTGGTACATCCCAGACAATGAAATGTTACTCAGCACTATAAATAAATGGGCTATCAAGCCATGAAAAGAGTAAAGGAAACATAAATGCATAGTACTAAGTGAAATAAGCCAATCTGAAAAGTTTTGTATGATTCTGACTATATGACACTCTAGAAAAGGAAAATACTGTATGACTTCGACTATATGACACTCTGGAAAAGGAAAAACAATAGAGAAGATGAAAACTCAGTGTTTTCCAGAGGATAAAGAGAGAGGACTGAGCACAGAAGATTTTTAGAGCAGTGAAACTACTCTATTATAATAATGAATATATGTCATGATACATTTGTCCAGCTCATGGACAAGAATGAACCCTAATGTAACTGTGAACTTTGGGTGACCGTGACGTGTCAATGTAGGTTCAACTGAAACAAATGCACCACTTTGGTGGGGAATGTTGATGATGGGGAGAAATGCATGTGTAGGGCAGTGGGCATGTGGGACATCTTTGTACCTTCTGCTTAATTCTGCTGTGAACTTAAAACTGCTCTCAAAAAAGTCTACCAAAAGCAGAAAACAATCAAATAAATAAATAAAGCCTACTTTTCTCTGATCTGTTGGTCTTCAGAGAAAGGAGAGGCATCTTCAAAGTACATTACAGTAAAAGCCTCACAACTGGAAAAGTAATCAGTCAGTCTGTCCCTGAGCTTTTCTTACAATGGGGATGCACGGCCAAGCCCTGAAGATGACGGTGGGAAGCAGTGCTTATCTGGCAATGGAACACCTCCTTAAAATAGACTCTTTCCAGGTTGAAAATTCCCCTGTTCCAACTTCTACTATCATTTGAAGTGGTCAATACAAAAACAAACATACTTCTCCCCACAATCTTGTCCTTCTTCAGCATTTTAGAATTTAGTCACCATAGTTGGTTATGTTCCAAGAAAATTACATTCTTTTAGTATTCTTCTAGGGTGTTAGTAATGTCATGAGAAAACAAAGTGGGCTAGGGATGATCAGAACTGTGACATGAGCCATATGAAATAAATCTAGACTAAATTTAAATTAAAAAAAAAAAACTGGATAATAACCCAAACTGGATAAAAGCCATTTTTTTTTAACCTTTAAGTTAACGGGTACATGTGGAGGATGTACAGGTTTGTTACATAGGTAAATGTGTATCGTGAGAGTTTGTTGTACAGGTTATTTCATCACACAGGTATTAAGCCTAGTACTATTCATTATTTTTCCTGATCTTCTCTCTCTTCCCACCCTCTGCCCTCTGGTAGGCACTAGTGTGCACTGTTCTCCTCCTCGTGTCCACAGGTTTTCGATCCTTTGGCTCCCACTTGTAAGTGAGAACATGAGGTATTTGGTTTTTTGTTACTGAGTTAGTTTGCTAAGGATAATGGCCTCCAGCTTCATCCATGTCCCTACAAATGAAACTATCTCATTCCTTTTTAATGGCTAAATAGTATTCCATGGTATGTATGTACCACATTTTCTTTATCCAGTCTATCATTGATGAACATTGATGAAGTCAATATTTTTAAGAGTAGGTGTATAAATGGATACAGAAAGTCCAAAATGGAAAATGGGTCCAACGTCTGAAAGATCGGTGTATGAAGGAAAGAGAGGGCTTCAGAGTGAGTACAATAAATTCACGTCAAGGAAGCCAGCTCTGGCAGGACCAAATACCTGGCTAGGTGTACGGGAAACAGAAGTATGGTGGCAGCATCAAGAGGGACTGGGCAACAGAATTAGGCACAGGTACAATTAATATTCAACAGGCATGTATTGAAAGAAAGAATGAATGAATTTATGAAGACTTAGGTGTCAGAAATGAGGAACTAACTCTAATACATGACGGCTGTCATCTCAAATTCAGAATATTCAAACTTAACAAAATTGATACACTTGTGAAGACAATGGTATCAGAAATTGGAAACAAATTCCAGTAAATGTTGACTAACAGCAGAAACTCAGTGTGTTCAAACCCAACTAAAACCATGTCAGTGTGGCATCACCATTAAGCCACTCATGCAAACTGAGAATCTGGGAGTCATTCTTGACTCCTCCTTCTCCCCCATTTGCCAGAGTCCTCATGCCACCAAGTTCATTTACTTCTACATTCTACATATACTTATTGCCCCTTCTTTCCATCCTCATAGCCACTGTCATTCCACTCTGCCTTTATCAGCTTTCACTGAGACCGTGACAATGAATTCCTCATCACTGTGCCTGGCTTGGGTCTCAACCCTGCTCCCATTTACCCAAACTGCAGGCTGGGTGATCTTCCTAAAACACAGAATTGGTCACTGCATACCTCTGCGAAAACCCTTCTGGTGACTTTCCCCTGTCTACAAAATAAAAACCAGAGCATCTGGGCTGTGTATATCTTTCCAATCTCATCTTTTGTCATTTCCCATCTTGATCATACTGGGACTAGAAATATGAAAGGCAGAATAACATAATTGTTAGGAACTGAGCCACAGCAGCACTAGACATTGCCAGTGGTACCTGTGTGACAGAAAGGGGACGCTGTGGCTGGTATATCCCATTCCCATAGGGAACTTGGATTCCTTTTTAGGTGAGTACATATAACGGTTACTGCTCTGTAGAGAGGTCTAAAAGAAATTGTGAATATTGTGTTCATTTGTGGGCAGGAAAAAAATGTCTGAGGTATAAGAGGTAATGCTTTTGGAGTTCCCTGCATAAAATGTATTAGGGAAAACTAATATACAAAAGAAAATTCTTCCAGATGAGTGCCCTGTCCTGTTTTACTGAGTCCTTGCATTTTTTCCCTATAAAATTGACTCTCTCATTCATCTCTAGCCATCCACCAGACACCCATATATATCTATTATTTCTTATTTTAGGTTAATACTGCCAACATGATACATAATCCAAATAGAATATCTGCCAAAAAATGCCAAACTGTATTACTCCTCATTTCAAAGCCAAATATAAATTATTTGAGATTGGCCAAAGTTTCAAATTATTATGTGTATCAGTGGATTCTGAAGAGCATATAAGCTGGAATAAGCATAGTAAAAATGACACAGTAAACTTCTTGAATTCTTGGTGAATGCTGCAAAATAATTTGGCCAACAACCACATTTCTTAGACCTCATTAAGCAAGTACAATGGAATAAACTATTCCCATTACTATTCCTCAAACTGGACAAAAAAATTCTAGGAGGAAAAGCCAGGGGAAAACACCCAACAAAGGCATTTCACTTCAAAAGCTCTAAGGTAGAGCAAAATGAATTTAGAAAAATGGGTTTAAGTAGCATCTTTGGTTGATTTTTGCCTAGTTAGGCTTCCAGTGGCCCCCTTATTTGCCTGAAAATAATGCAGAGACCACCTACTATGCGGAAAGCAGTGTGACATTTAGAACAAAGGTAGTAGAATCTCAGTGTTCAAAAGAACACATAACACATGAGGTAGGGACTCAGAAAAAGGAAGTGAAAACTAGGCTCATTTTCATTTACTTACCAGGCTAGGGATGGAGCCAGCTCAGGGCTAAGCCCCAGACTGGCCTTGGTGTTATGAGACCAGGAAAAGCCCTGATCCATACAGGGAGCAGACTAATTGGCTGGTGCCAGGGCTGCTCTCACAACCCATACCAAACAGTGGCAGTCACAAGTGAGGACAAGCTTGGAAGGAAGCAGGGCTTCCCAGGTGCGTTATATGAACCACTGGCTTTTGTGGAAGATTAGATAATCCCTATAAAAATATACCTTAACAAGTAGGTACTGATGTCTATATATATTAGAAGAAAATAAAAAATAAACTAACTTATTAGCCTCATGATTTGTATGCTAAGTTTTAAAAAGTTGACAAAAATGGTAAGTGACAGCACAGATCCTACTAGGATATGAACACATCATTAAGGTTATATCCAAATGCATGAAGTTTACAAAAGTCTGGGCTAGACCAAAGAGATAAGATAAAGCAAGTCCATGGACTGAAAAAACATTCTAAGGCTAACTCTGAAAAAAAAAAAACACCCTATATATGATACTCTCACAGATTTCTTTTCCTGCTTCTTAGATAAATTACAAACACTAAAAAATCTGAACAATTGTGTAGACTATCAAATTTTCTCAGGATAGCCAGTTTGGAGAAACTGCATCCAACTTCTTAGCTTCTATCTGCCAAGTTTTGCATCCAATTGCTCCTTCCATGGTGTGCAAATCTCAGGTGGGGTGTGGGGTTGAAGTGTAGCAGGTGTAATTAACCTGCCCACCTTCCTTCCCAAGTCTAACTATAATAGCAGCAGTTGGGGAGCATCCCGCAGCCAAGGAAAGGGTATCAAAGGGAAAGCAGCATCTGCCACGTAGGAAATTAATTGAAAAGAAGGAAACCTTCTCCGTTCTGTCTCACCCCAATTCAGAACATCTTAATTGCAGAGAGGCTAGCTTCATTAAGTGCTGCTTAACTGTTGTCAGAAGATTATCACATATTAAATGTAAAACCTATACAGTCTTCACTCTTCTGATAAAAGTTTGTAAGAGTATTTTTCCAGAAGCCTGGAAAATCTGGAGTGATTGTGGAGTGGTGATTTGTTAAGGAGCTTATCCTGCCAATGTGTATGTGGGCAATTTGTTTCTAATTCTTTCAATAAATGAGCTTTATAAGAAATCCTAGTAATAAAGTAACTTATGCCACAGAAGAATAAATCCTGGTGCTCTCAATATCCAGATAACGTAACCATGCCATTAAGAGCTGCCTTGTCAATAATGGTAGTTTTTGTATAATAATAGAACTCTATTTACATAATACACCAATAGTGGCTAATGCAAAACAGGTTTACATATAACATTAGTTGAATTTACAGCATGAATTCACATTCCACCTTTGCATTGGTCAGAAAACATTATTTCACACTTCACTGCTCTAACAAATAAATTAACAAAGCTCACCTCATTTCCAGTAAATCCCGAGTACATACCTCGCGATTCAAAATAATAATAACCTCCTGTCTTGTCCTTGCATGTCCTTTGAATCATTCTCAAAGAGAGCATCATTTTCTGGACTACCCCACCCAGCATCTGAACCCCAGATGTGTTCAATCTGGATTCCAGCCAAAGCTAGAGAAATCTCAGGGATAGCGATGGTCTCATTTTATGTCAAGTGAAGGGAGGAAAGTTACCAGGATTTTCTTGTTTTCCTTAAAAATTCACGAAGTACCAAGTCCCATCTTTCTAGGACAAGTATGCAGTAAAACATTCCATGCCTGTATCTTAGCTTGAATTGTCAGCTCCATGTGGACAGGAACCATGGCCTTCCCATTTATTCACTTTTCTATCCTTAGTACCTGGTACAGATGGATTCTCAACGCCTGGCACATAGTAGGTTTTTGGTAGACACTTGTGGAATCAATGAAAAACCTTAGTACTATTACATCTCAGATCTGAGAAAATGATCCAAGGTAATGTCAACACATTTCAAAGTGCAGCACAATGCAGCTGTCGTTTATTCATCAGGGATTTCATACTCATCCTTGTATAAGGTATTCTGTGAGATGTAAATAATAAAAATTGGGATTTATAGTCAGATGAAGGAAAGTAGCCCAACACAACTAAAATACCAGCAGGTGAATAGATGTATGTATATAACTGGAACGACGTTTAGACTCTTACAATATATAACTGTCAAAAAGCAGAATGCTGAATATGAGAGAGGGGGGAAAATTACTTTTGACCCCTTTGAATCTCATCCTGTGGGACATAAATGCAAATTTCTGCTTTTAGAAAAAAAAAGATATTTATTTATCCCCTCTTTGGTATTTACTTGTATATTTATGTGCAGAAAGACAGATGAATAAGATTTATCTTAGTATAGGAAAAAGTCTAAAAGGGCACACACCAACCTATTCAAACTGCTTAACAGTGTTATTAAATCTAAAGGGTAGAGTTTGGGAGAAGATTATTTTTGCGTTTTCTATTTTATGCATTTCTGCATTGTCTAAATTTTTTATAGTGATTATTTTTTAGTAAAACAAAACAATTGGAATTTTTTTAAGTTACAAATAACTAACTATATTTCTGGTATATATTGAGTATTTTAGGAGCTCAATAAAACTACTTTTTTGGAATATAATGAACCAAATACCTCAATCAACCAGTATTTTCCCCCTGACATTCTACTCATAGAAAACTGGAGCAAATCAGATAAAAATAAATTTATATCAAGAATTTAGGGAACAGTAGTATTTTTCCATTCTAAGTAGCTTTAGGGTCTTGTCTAACTTCCAACCATTCAGCTCTAATTATCCATCTCCATGTTGTCTGTACAATGATGAGTGTTGTTTAGACCTTTGCTATTATGTGCTGCCAGGCAAACACCTTGTCAGGATCTCAGGTTCCAACCAGACCTACTGAACCAAAGTACCCAGAAGTAAAGTCCAGGAACCTGGGTTTTAACAAGATCCCTAGGTAATATGTTTGCACATTAACTTGGAGAAACACTAGTTTAGAAGACTAACCCCTGAGTTTTGCATGATCCTCAACCTACAAAGGAAGATTTATTTTCATCAGACTGTCCATTTAAAAATAAAAAGTAGACATTTTACATATACTGCAGGAAGTGCTAAACAATGTTACCTATTGAACAAAATTAACCAGACATATATTTGACCCCCTCTTATCTCATAACAACACAATAAAAGGTAGTCAAAAATGTCAGCTCCAGAACAAGTCTAGGAAAGTAGAATCCTGCAATTACTTGTTTTAACCATCAGGTAGTGCTCACATATTGGCAGGGCTAATGGAAGGCCAGATCTCAGAATGAGGATGACAAGGCATGGCATTCAGGGTGCAGCCAGTCCCCATTTGATACCAAGGATGGATATCATCAAACATTGATGGTGTTTTCTTATCCCACCCAAGATGCAGCACCAGAATCCTTCTCAGTGGATATCACAGGCACCCGTGGCTCACAGATCAAAGGTGCACTTAAGAAGAAACATTTCTAGCATCCCTATTTAAAAACTGCTGGATATGATAAATAACCTGATTAAGAGATGATAAATAAAAGATGAGTGATTTAAGTCCTCTGTGGGTGGGTAAGCCAAACATGAGAGATTCAAAATAGCCAAGAACTACTCCCTATGTTGAGAAAAGTATATATTCACCATTTCTCAAACTATTTGTTTAGTGGAGGCAAAGATTAGAAATTAGAATCAATGAACATTAGAGCCAGGAGGACT
Source organism: Callithrix jacchus (assembly GCF_049354715.1). Classification (NCBI taxonomy): domain Eukaryota; kingdom Metazoa; phylum Chordata; class Mammalia; order Primates; family Cebidae; genus Callithrix; species Callithrix jacchus. The sequence goes on along the minus strand of NC_133507.1, from coordinate 97,223,834 downwards.
CTTATAGACTATCTAGTTCAACTGCTTCTCTTACACAGGAGGAAATATCGATCTAAAGAAACCACAATGGCCAAGTTCCATAGCTAATTCTGGCAGAACCCAGGTCGGAATCAATGCCTATCTATCCAAGATTTCTCCCATTATACCAACTGGCCCCTGAAGCTACAGTGGTCACTGGCAGGATAAACTGGATAGAAACATGCATGCAGATTCAGAAACAGAGAACCACATCATCCCTAGCTCTGGGGAAAAACCAAGCTCATGTAGTGGCGGACCATGCTCCTTGGTAAGAGGCTATAGCCAGCCACCAGGGAGCTCTGTGCTGAAGTTTGGGTAAGCCACAAAGGGGAAGGCTTCTCCAGTGGCCTTGCTCAGTTACTTCTGAGAGTCTTGTGTTCTTACATCTCCCCAAGGTACCCCAATTTAACACATTCAAAATCCAACACATGATTTGCACAGCATATCCATGCCAGAACAACAATAAACCCACTCTTCCTCGTCTAATAGTTGTCTTTGACTAAAACAACTATTCAAAAAATTATGCAGGGCTGAAGCCTGAGTTATCCTTCTCTCCTGCCTCTTCCTCAATCTCAAATGCAATGAACCATCAATTATATTCTTAGATATCTTGGGGATCATCCTCTTCTCTATACCTTACCCATTACTATGATAGTCTTAAGTACTGCCACCTCTTGCTTAGTCTTCTGCAATGGCTTGTTAACTGATCTTCTCACATTTATTATGTCCCTCCCTCTAATCTGTTCACCACATGGTACCTAGAGTAACTTTTTGCAAATCAGAATTATATGTCATTTATCTTCACTTAAAACCATTCAATACCTTCTCATTGGTCTTAACATGATAATCAAGTCCCTATAGGATCTGACCCCGTCTACCTCTCCTGCCTTGCCCCTTAACTCTCCCCTAACTCTCTGCACACCACACTGGTCCCCTCTCAGTCCCCCAACTCCTCACAATTCCCCTGACTGCTGGGCCTTTACAAATGCTACCTCCTCTTTCTGGATCCGTCTGCAGCCTTCAAGTCTCAGCTCCAAATTCACTGCTTCCAAAAAGCCTTTTCAGATTCCACTGAGTAGGTTACTTCTCACAGGTAAGCATTTACTCTCTCATGAATAAGCATTTGTTTTCTTAGGAGACTTTCATCTGTTAATAATTAGAGATTCACTGGAGCATTATATAATCAATGTCTGTCTCTTTACTTACTACCTCATTCTCTGTAGTCTGTGGAGTTCATGAAAGCAGGACGGATGCTAGAATCTTTGTCCTCTTTAGCTCATCATTTTACTCACAGTGTCTTATCAAAGGCAACACACAGTAGACACCCAATAAACATGGAACTGAATGAATGAAAGAATGAACAAATAAAAGCCTGGGTTTAAGCATAAGCCAATGCTTATGCTTAAATAATTATCCACAGCTTCCAGGCATATGTAAGAGTGACTGCATTCTAAGATTACCAAGGGAAAGTCCCTTGTTGGCTATTTTAGTCATTTAAAAGTCCACCTGCATACCCTTGCAAAATGGTGTTTTCTTGGAAGATGCACATATCCTCAGATCCAGGCTAAGCCACTTCTCTGGGTTCAGATGTCTTGCCATGATATCTTGTGTCTTGTTATATCAGACTGATTCTCCCATCTAGATGCCACACCTCATAATTTGAGGCAGAGATGCCAAGTGCATAGGTACCTGAGTTAGTCCCAGGTAAGGGATAATGACTACCCCTGCGAACTGTTAGCAACAGAACAAACCAGAGAAAAGTTCCTAACGTTTTGGTATGTATTAGATACTCAACCTGGAAGAGCAGAGAACACAGTGTTCTCTTGCTCCATATCATAGTCTTGAAGCAATTTCTGACAACCAAAGCTGATAATTAACTGTACTAAATGATCCACCTATTTCTAACTTGGGCCACAGCCAAGTGGATCACAGTGTTTTTATGGTAGTTAAAATAATTACAAAGTATAATCTTGGCTTGTGCATACATTCATGTGGGGGCAGGCCTGTGAGCTCGCCCTTCCCTTCCTCTCCCTCTGCCTCTTTCCCTCCCTCTCATATGCCAGAAAACTCCAATGCTGAGCAATGAACTAAACTCTTTTCACACGGTTACTGTGCTTTTTCTGAGTGGCCATCTAGTGGTTTGTTCCTTCGGTAATAGAATCCGGAAACTGAAATGAACCTTCAGAATACATTGAGCCAAGAGTACAGCTTCCAGGCCACCTAAGTAATGTCTTGATTAGAACAGTTCTGTCTTTGGAAAATTGAAGCATCCCAATTGACTCCCCAGCACTGAAGCAGCCTCCAACCCCACTTCCAACATATACCCACAACTAAAGATGGCAGATAATATTCACATGGTAACACTCACCTATGCAAAAGAAACAGGAAAAGAAATTACGCTGTGTCCCATAGGCAATTCCTGGCACAATAGCTGTGATCCCAGACCTCCAGGCCCACTGTGGTCCATGCCTGTTCATGGACAAGTCCATGCTTGGTATCCTTCAGGCCCTAAGACAAGAAAGACTCCTTCCAGTGGGTTCTATTTGAAAATCAGAGACTATTTTAGCCTCTGGGAGTCTTCTGGGTGCCATCCAGTGATGACTAGCTCCTTGACTCTCCTGATGAATGTGCCTATTATGTGCACACAAGGGAGGACATAAAACTTCCTACACATAACCCCATACCCTGGAGAAATGCAGGCCCATTTCCACTCTAGTTCCTTCTTTTAATCCAGCTCCTCAGATCTAATGCTTTCTTAGGCTAAGATCTTTGCCTGGCTTCTTATAGAAAATGCTCCTTCTAATCTTAATTTCCCCCTTTTTCTAAAACGATGACATTCCTCGGTTTTCTCTTGGCTCCTTCCTCATCCCCCCAGCCAGCACTGCCATCTCATCAACTTTTTCATCAGCCTCTAATTTCCCCTCAAATAGTGGTTCTTAACCCTCGCTGCACATTAGAGTCACTTTTGGAATTCAAAATAGACACCTATGTATAAGCGTGTGTGTGGTTGTGAACCCCGTTACCTGTGTCTAGGCTCCATCCCCCAAAAATTAAGGCAGATCTCTGGGAGTGGGGCTTGGTCATGGATAATTTATAAAGGATCTTCAGTGATTCCAGTGTGCATTCAGGGGCAAGAACCATTGCCTTAGAACTTGTTTACCTGACTGTACCTTTTAATTTTCATCGACACATTCAGAATATATTTATTGGTAACATACTCATTTTTATTAATTAAGAATTTCGTATGTACCAAGCATGGTGTTGGGCATTGGAATGCCTCACTAAAGATAGATCCTTCTTTGATGTTGATGTTCTGAATATTTCTATCCTTGGCCCTTCTGTTCTTCCCACCTATACTTTTCCAATTGTGCCAACTACCATCTGCTTTCTGAGGACCCTCAAGGCTCAATCTTGGGAGCTTATTTGGAGGTTCTAGCAGTATAGCATGGCCACTCAGATATCTTGGATGAAAGAACAGTCCTCTTCTACTGGAAGGCTGTCCTCTTCAACCCACAGTGCAGCTTCAGGAGGGACGCACATGGAGTAGTGAGGAGGGAAGGGGACACCCGCCTAGGCATCCGGATCAGCTGAATCAACCCTGGCAGTCAATGGGGTACAGATATCACAGCCAGATCACCCTCACATCCCCAAGTCTGAGTCTTGAGTCCAGACATCTACCCTGTGACTTAGATGATAGCATATCTGACTACATATTAGACATGCTGGCTTGAGTGACCCATGAACAAGTCAGATCCATATGTCAAAATGGAATGTTTTAATTTCCCACTGAGTTCTCTTTCTCTCTCCTTTTGGTGGCCCTTCAGTCCTTCTGGCCACCCAAGTTTGAAATCTGGGAAATCTTGCTTCCCAGCCCTCTTCCCTGCACTCCCACTCCCACTCCCTGCACTCCCACATCCTCTAAAGCTACTGTTATCTCAAAAACATCGTGCCCCAATCTAGGCCCTCACTATTTTTATGGCTGCTGATGGGTCTCCATGCCTCTAGTGTTGCTAGCTACAGCCTAATCTTCACCAGAATCACCAGAGTAAACTGTCTCAGGGAAAATGGAATCAGGTCACAGCTTTCTGTCACTCACAAGTGAAGTTTAAGGTGCTTACCATGGCACACCATGCCATCCAAGATCTGGCCCCTCCCAATTCTCCAGCCCCCGCTAGAATGAATTGGGAACCCAAGATTGCTATTACAGCAACACAGAGGGGGTTACAATGTCCCTTTGCCAATTAGGCTTTCTTACTCCCTTCCCTTATCATGCTATCTTCTCTGTCTGTAAAACTCACCAACTCACCCCATCCCACAAACACACACTGATGGGTTACCGTCTTGCTGTTCATCTCAGTTACATCTCAAGTTACATCTCAACTACAACGATAGTTATGCGTGGCATAAGAACATTTGGGTCAATGAAAGACCACATATTCGATGGTGGTCCCCTAAGATTATATATTTACTGTATCTTTTTTATATTTAAATATTTTTGACATATAAATACTTATGAGTGTGTTGCCATTGCCTACAGAATTTAGCAATGTAACACGCTGTAAACTAAGGTTTGTGACGTGGGCACAATAGGCGACACCATACAGCTTAGGTGTATAGGAAGCCGTATCATCTAGGCTGTGTAAGTACACTCTATGAGTCTGCACAATGACAAAATAGCCTAATGACGCATTTCTCAGAACACATTCTCATTATTAAGTGACATGTGACTGTATTATATGACTTTAAAAACAGTATAATTATGTGTCTTTGTTTCTATATTCCCCATAGATGGTGAACTCCTTAAAGGCAGTGACTACAACTGTATTGTTATAGTTTTTGTTGTTTTTTCTTTATATTTTCAGAACCTAGAACAATGGCAAGAACATCTCAAGTACTCAGATGCTTACGGAGTAAATAAATGGAGACATAGCTTCCTTCCCTTAATAAGCTTAAAATGGAATAAATTTATTTTTGTTTTTATATCTGTTTATTCAAGTCTATAAATAGTTTCTTTTCCCCCCCAAACTCTTATATATACTCAGAAAGGCCCATTACACTCAAATACAAACAAGGTAATTTAATTCAGCGTTGAGAGTATCTAGCTCACTATAATGTCCCAAGAACATGGAGGGATCACGTGTATTACTGAATCATAATACTGATGTACGATGACACTCTTATAAGGCAACAGCGTCTAAAACTGACACTTAGCTTCCATATTTTGATTGCCTTTCAGAAAATGTTCTCAGCAGAGAACTGAGTCTACAGTCCTCTCAGAACAGAAGCCAGCATGCACAACCCATCAAATAAGTCTGGGTTGCTGAATCAGGAGCCACTGGCTGACTTGACAGCAAGCACCATATTCAAACTCACCAGCTTTTTTTTGGACACTAGACTTTTGGATGTTATACCAGAGATGGGACTGAGTAGAACAGAGCTTTCCAAGGGATGAATCATCCACTATGCTTATTTTATCAGAGACTCAAGTTGAAACCACTGAGCCATTGAGTAATAAACTCAGTTTGACCTTGGCAAAATCCTACACCCACAGCGTTTTGAGAACTTGTTTGTTCTGCCATGTCGTTCCAAGGTGTTTGAACTTCAGTTGAGCACATGAAAGCTTTCAGTTATCAAAAGTGTGCTTATATATGCACATTATTTCACGTTGATCCTCACCTGCCTGGCAGTCATCACCAGAGGCCCTGGAAATATTCAGAGAATCACTGAAGTGTGAGCAATAATTAATAAAAAACTCTTTCAGTTTTAATTACAAACAAAAAGCAAGTATGTTTCAACTCTATAAAATGGATCTGGACTATCCAGGGAGCTGCTGCTGTTTATTACCACACATAAATTATATTCATCTTTCACACTGAGTTAGTGCAGCTTACAGATTGATGTATACAGCAACGAGTTCCAATATTTATGAAAGTGTTAGTTCTACCACCTGTTTAAAGAATTTTAACCCAATTCCACAACAAATAAAAATGAAGAAACAACTATACTCACCCTTCCTGCCATGGGAGTCCATTTGTTCTCTAAGTCATGTTGCTATCTATGAAGCAAAATGAAGGACTACTAACAACCTTGGTGCCATATGTATTGGGAAGGAGAATTGCTGTGCCTTGTCCAGAGGCAATTAGTGTTAGGAAAGACTCAAGCAGCAAGCCAATATTGTAGCTGCTCTTTCCTTCTGAGCTGTGACTGCTAGAAACCATGATAAAAAATAACGTCAGACATTCTTATCAGGGATCTTGGGCCCCATTTACTTATTCTTGCGTTCACCACTTACTTTGTAACCAGGCCTTATACCGGCATTCAACACACAAAGACAAATTAGACAGACCCCTGCCTTCTTTACAGAGAAACTTCCTGCACAATGGGTGGTTCACATGAGCAATAAAATGATTTGGTATATGTGAGAATAGAGACATGTATTATTCATTCACCCTTTCAACAAATATTCTAACTTGACTTTTTAAAGTCAGATGCTGTATTAGGTACTAGTGAACTAAAAACAGTCCTTGAACTTGAAGTGTTTGGAGGATGTGTTTAGATGGTAAATACCCAATTACAAAATAATGAGAGTGGGGTATGGTAGGCCACATGCATGGAAGCATCTAGCAGAGTCCCCCAACTCAGATACGGAAATGAAGGAAATCTCTCAGAGGGGATGGACTATTCAAGACAAGAGCTAAGAATGGAGGCACATCAGTCCTTGAAGGAGGCGGGTGTAGGGTTGGAAAGAGCTGCAGGCTGCAGGACTTAAAACCAGCAAGACCGTGGTGCACTATAAGGTTTTCTGGAATAAAGTCTAGATTGTAGTGCTCATCATCTTAAGAGTTTTATAGCAAAACTTTAGATATTATAGTCCTTTATTATAGGCTTTAAAAGTTATCCAAATCTTGCAAATGAATGAATAAATCAACACATAGTGACGTTTCTTTATAGAAACTCCAGGAACTATTTTGTTGGATGAACTTCAAAAAACACAGAACACAAAATTCAAATACATGAAAGTAAAGGCAACCAAATTCATCAAAGACATCACCAGGAAAGAAGACTAAAGTAAAATGTCCTCAGCCTAAAGTCAGTTGCAGGAAGATAGAATCAAAGCTTTAAATCATGTGTGAAAATGCAAAACCCACGGCCTCACAGACCTCAGTGGATGGAAATATTTAAAAACAAGATTTGTTCACCTGGTCTCAAAATAATAAAACAGTGCATTTTCACCATTCTTCTTAAAATATTAAGTGAGGTAAAGAATGTTTAGCAGAATGCCCATAGTAAATATTCCCTAAATGTTAGCTACTATCATCTATGAGACATGTTAATAACTTATGTAACACATTAGTTTTGCCAGGAAAAGCATTTCTTACTTAAAAAACAAACAGTTCAGACTAAAACATGAAAGCTTTCTAAAAGGTTAATGAGGGAACCTGGGCTTGGATATGTGAGAAGCAGCCTTCTAGCTTCTGTGCTCAGCGTACACTCTACCTGAGAGAGATGGATGGGCAGGAAGGGTTATGTAACTAATTCAATGTCATCTAGAAAGTCCTACTCACAGAAACACCCTTCAATGATATGAGGACAACTCTTCTCAGAGATAATGGCCAGGGTTGAAGATTTCCTTGAAAACAAAATATCCGACACTTATTTGGATCAGAACAGGTAAGACCAGATATACCTTTGCCATTCAATGGCTATCACTTGGCCCTAACATGGTTAACTAGCAGGAGAGAGATCTCCCTTTAGTCATCGTTTAAGTTGTATATTTAAATATTTTGAGTGAATTCTATAGTAGTTTCTAGAAAAAGTATCCTATGTTCATCCAAATACCTTTTATTTTCTCCAATTCCCAACTTTCACATACATAGCAAAGATACATTATCCTGCTATATTTTTTTAGAGACAGGGTTTCTCTGTGTTGCCCAGGCTGGAGTGCAATGGTGTGATCACAGCTCACTGCAGCCTTGAATTCCTGGGCTCAAGTGATCCTCCTGCCTCAGCCTCCTGAGTAGTTGGAACTGCAAGTGCCCCACCACACTCGGCTAATTTTTGAATTTTTTGGAGAGAAGTATTTTCTCTATGTTGCCCAGGCTGGTCTTAAACTCCTGGTCTCAAGCAATTCTCCTGCCTTGACCTCCCAAAACACTGGGATTATAGGTGTGTGCCACCACACCAGGCTTATTCCTCAATTCAACATACCATTTTAGCAAGTTTCTTTCTCTCACCATCTCCTTCACGTTTTCTTTCTCTTTCAACTTTTATCATCCATTGCCTGTGAGAGTAACACAGAGTAACTCAATTGCCAATACATGTAAAGTCCAATGGATACGGACAGCAAAGTTCGCAAGCTGAGGAATGCCATAAAAATTCTGCTTGGAGTTTAATCAAGGTAAAGTTCAATGAACCTTGTCCATTCAAATGAAAGGCACAAACAACATTGGCAAGCATAAAGTAAAACTAAGAGAAGTATAAAGCAGGACTGGTAAGCACAAGCTTAAAGCTAAATGAAAAAAGTGTTTTCAAGGACTTTTTAAATTTGCAGGGACTCCATTTACCTGGCCTCAGCTTTCCCAGCCAAGCTGTCCCCAGCTTGTTTTCACCAAATAAGAATTACTTATCCACACTAATCCTTTCCCTTCTCAAAACCTGTGGTGGTCTCTAAATGCTTCTCATATCATATTAAAATACCCAACATAGAATTCAAGGGTATTTTTCCTTGGCGTTTAAAGATACTGGTCAAGACATACAGTATATTAGTTTGCTAGGGCTGATGTAACAAAACATCCCTTGGTTTGTAGAAGTATCATCCTGATATCTGCCTTTATCTTTACATGGTGTTGTACCAAGTTTCCCCTTTTTATAAGGACATCAGTCATATTGGATTAGAGCCAAGACTAATGACCTCATTTCAACTTGGTTACCTCTATAAAGACCCTGTCTCCAAACAAGGTCATATTCTGAGGTCTAGAGGTTAGGATTTTAATACATAAATACTCAGAGGACACAATTCAACCCATAACATGCAGTTCTATCTTTGTTTTATTATTTGGTGGCATCTGTGGAACTGTAAGTATAATGGGAAGGACACATACTTGTCATCAGATAGAGTTTGACTGAATTCAGCTCTGAACTCCTGACCTCAAGCAATTCTCCTGCTTTGGCCTCCCAAAGCCCTGAGACTTCCATTTGCTCTGAGCTTCCCGACTATGTGAGATAGAGATAAAATTCCAATAATGCAGAATGGTGTGAAAACTAAATGGGGAAGTAACTTCTATAAATATGTAAAGATATACCCTTGTACATTATACCCAACTGGAATGACCAATATCAGGTCTGAACTTTCTTCTGATACAGCAAAGCATAACACAACATAATCAAACTTGTTTGCCTATCCCCAGAATGGGAACCTGTAAGACGATGCATAAAAATCTTTCGACACAGATCCCGATGCCCTAACAGCAGGTGACTGAAACAACTGGGAGAGAGCCAACCGTTCAACTTAAAAAAAAAAAAAAAAAAAAAGGCGCTCTGAGGCAGGGAGCCAGGTGAGCAGGCTCGGTGGGTTTCACCCCCACAGGGACAAACAAAACGGCGATTCGAAACGCTCCAGGTGGAGAGGTTTACTGCAGGCACAGCTGAACCCAGGATGGTGCAGCTGCGTGGGGGAGGGGCGTCCGCCATTACCGAGGCAATCCGCCCCTACTGAGGTACACTCCCATTGCTGACGCAGCCTACCGTTGCCAAGGCAACCCATAACAGAAACTCCACTGCAGGGCGGAGCCTGCAGCAGCAGGGCGGAGACCACAGCTGCAGGGCAGAGCCTGCAGCAACAGGGTGGACCCCACGCCAGCAGGGCGGAGCCTCGGCAGGCAAATAGTGACTAGACTGCCTCCTAGCGGGGCAGGATAGAGCAACGCACACTCATAAAGCCCCAACTCCCCGAGACATCTGAGGAAAAAAAGGGGTTTTATGAGATCTGCTGCAGCAGACTTAAACACAGCAGGCTAACAGCGCTGAATGAACAATGGAGCTCACAGCTCAGCACTTGAGCTCCTATAAAGTACAGACCATCTCCTCAAGCAGCTCCCTGACCCCTGTATATACAAAGAGTCACCTCAAAAAGGACTGATCAGACTGACATTTGGCAGGCATCATCCTGGGACGAAGATAGCAGAAGAAGAAACTGGTAGCATCCCTCACTGTTCCGCAGCTGCTACAGGTGTACCCCAGACAAGCTGGAGTGGACCTCAGCAGTCATACAGCGGAGGGGCTAGACTGGTAGAAGGAAAACCAAGTAACAGAAATACCTCATCATCAACTATCAGGGCATCCACTCAGAGACCCAATTGAACAGTCAGCAACTACTCAGACGACAGGTGGATAAATCCACAAAGATGGGAAGAAACCAGCCCAAAAAGAAGGAAAACACCCGAAACCAGAACACCTCACCTCCTACAAAGGACCAAAACTCCTCACCAGCAAGGAAACAAAGCTGGACGGAGAATGACTATGACGAAATGATGGAATTAGACTTCAGAAGGTGGGTAATGAGAAACTTATGTGAGCTAAAAGAACATGTTCTAAATAAATGCAAAGAAACTAAGAACCTTGAAAAAAGATTCAAGGAAATGATAACAAGAATGGATAACTTAGAGAGGAATGTGAATGAACTGAAGGAGCTGAAAAACACAATCCGAGAACTTCGTGAAGCATGCACAAGTTTCAACAGCCAAATTGACCAAGCAGAAGAAAGATTATCAGAAGTCTAAGATCAACTCAATGAAATAAAACGAGAAACCAAGATTAGAGAAAAAAGTGCAAAAAGGAATGAACAAAGTCTCCAAAAAACGTGGGACTATGTGAAGAGACCTAACCTACATTTGATAGGTATACCAGAAGGTGACAAAGAGAATGAATTCAAGCTGGAAAATACTCTTTAGGATATTATCCAGAAAAATTTCCCCAACTTAGCAAGGCAGGCCAACACTCAAATCCAGGAAATACAGAGAACACCACAAAGATACTTCACAAGAAGAGCAACCCCAAGGCACATAATCGTCAGATTTACCAGGGTTGAAATGAAGGAGAAAATACTAAAGGCAGCCAGAGAGAAAGGTTGGGTCACCCACAGAGAAGCCCATCAGACTCACAGCAGATCTCTCGGCAGAAACTCTACAAGCCAGAAGAGAGTGGGGGCCAATATTCAACATCCTTAAAGAAAAGAACTTTCAACCCAGAATTACATATCTAGCCAAACTGAGCTTCAGAAGTGAAGGAAAAATGAAATGCTTTGCAAACAAGCAAGTACTCAGAGATTTTGTCACCACCAGGCCTGCTTTATAAGAACTCCTGAAAGATGCACTACACATAGAAAGGAACAACCAGTATCAGCCATTCCAGAAACACACTAAATGCTAAAGAGCATCAACAAAATGAAAAATCTACATCAACTAACTGGCAAAACAGCCAGCTAGCATCAAAATGGCAATACCAAATTCACACATAACAATATTAACCCTAAATGTAAATGGGCTAAATGCACCAATCAAAAGACACAGACTGGCAAATTGGATAAAAAACAAAACCCATCAGTGTGCTGTATCCAGGAAACCCATCTCACATGCAAGGATACACAAAGGCTCAAAATAAAGGGATGGAGGAAGATTTACCAAGCAAATGGAGAGCAAAAAGAAACAGGAGTTGCAATTCTCATCTCTGATAAAATAGACTTTAAAGCAACAAAAATCAAAAGAGACAAAAAAGGTCATTACATAATGGTAAAAGGATCGATACAACAAGAAAAGCTAACGATTCTAAATATATATGGACCCAAAACAGGAGCACCCAGATATATAAGGCAAGTTCTTAATGACTTACAAAGAGACTTAGACTCCCACACAATAATAGTGAGAGACTTCAACACTCCACTGTCAATATTAGACAGATCAACCAGACAGAAAATTAACAAGGATACTCAGGGCGTGAACTCAGACCTGGAACAAGCAAACCTGATAGACATTTACAGAACTCTCCATCCCAAATCCACAGAATATACATTCTTCTCAGCACCACATCACACCTACTCTAAAATTAAGCACATAATTGGAAGTAAAGCACACCTCAGCAAATGCAAAACAACAGAAATCATAACAAACAGTCTCTCAGACCATAGTGCAATCAAGCTATAACTCAGAATTCAGAAACTAATTCAGAACCGCACAGCTTCATGGAAACTGAACAACTGGCTCTTGAATGTTGATTGGATAAACAATGAAATGAAGGCAGAAATAAAGAAGTTCCTCGAAACCAAGGAGAATGAAGACATAACATACCAGAATCTCTGGGACACATTTAAAGCAGTCTCTAGAGGAAAATATATAGCAATAAGTGCCCATATGAGAAGAATGGAGAGATCCAAAATTGACATCCTATTGTCAAAATTGAAAGAGCTAGAGGAGCAAGATCAAAAAAACTCAAAACCTAGCAGAAGACAAGAAATAACTAAGATCAGAGCAGAACTGAAGGAGATAGAGACACGAAAAACCCTTCAATAAATCCAAGAGCTGGTTTTTTGAAAAGATCAACAAAATAGACAGACCACTAGCCAGACTGATAAAAAACAAAAGAGAGAACAACCAAATAGATGCAATAAAAAACGATAAAGGGGAAATCACCACAGATTCCACAGAAATTCAAACCATCATCAGAAAATATTACAAACAACTCTATGCACATAAACTAGTAAACCTGGAAGAAATGGATAAATTCCTGGACACCTGTGTCCTCCCAAGCCTAAACCAGGAGGAAGCTGAAACTATGAATAGACCAATAACAAGGTCTGAAGTTGAGGCAGCAATTAAGAGCCTACCACCCAACAAAAGCCCATGTCCAGATGGGTTCACAGCCAAATTCTACCAGACACACAAAGAGGAGCTGGTACCATTCCTTCTGAAACAATTGCAAATAATCCAAAAAGAGGGAATCCTTCCCAAATCATTTTATGAGACCAACATCATCCTGTTACCAAAACCCAGCAGAGACCCAACAAGAAAAGAAAACTTCAGTCCAATATCCATGATGAACATAGATCCAAAAATCTTCAATAAAATACTGGCAAGCTGATTGCAACAGCACATCAAAAAACTTATCCATCATGATCAAGTAGGATTCATCCCAGGGATGCAAGGCTGGTTCAACATACGCAAGTCTATAAACGTAATTCACTACATAAACAGAACCAAAAACAAAAACCACATGATTACCTCAATTGACACAGAGAAGGTATTTGACAAAATTCAACAGCCCTTTATGCTAAAAACCCTCAATAAACTCGGTATCAATGGAATGCATCTCAAAGTAATAAAAGCTATTTACGACAAACCAACAGCCAATATCATACTGAATGGGCAAAAACTGGAAGCATTCCCTTTGAAATCCGGCACTAGACAAGGATGCCCTCTTTCACCACTCCTATTCAATATAGTACTGGAAGTTCTAGCCAGAGCAATCAGGCAAGAAAAAGAAATAAAGGGTATTCAAATAGGAAAGGTGGAAGCCAAATTGCCTCTATTTGCAGACGACATAATAGTACACCTAGAAGACCCCATCGCCTCAGGCCAAAAACTCCTGAAACAGATAAGCAACTTCAGCAAAGTCTCAGGATATAAAATCAATTTGCAAAAATCACAAGCATTCGTCTACACCAATAACAGACTTAAAGAAAGCCAAATCAAGAACGAACTGCCATTCACAATTGCTACAAAAAGAATAAAATACCTTGGAATACAACTCACAAGGAATGTAAGGGACCTCTTCAAGGAGAACTACAAACCACTGCTCAACGAAATCAGAGAGGACACAAACAGATGGAGAAACATTCCATGTTCATGGTTAGGAAGAATTAATATCGTGAAAATGGCTATACTGCCCAAAGTAATTTACAGAATCAATGCTATCCCCATCAAGCTACCATTGACTTTCTTCACAGAACTGGAAAAAACCACCATGAACTTCATATGGAACCAAAAGAGAGCCCTCATAGCCAAGTCAATTCTAAGCAAAAAGAACACAGTGGGGGCCATCACACTACCAGATTTCAAACTATACTACAAGGCTACAGTAATCAAAACAGCATGGTATTGGTACCAAAACAGAGATATAGACCAATGGAACAAAACAGAGGCATCGGAGGCAACACAACATATCTACAATCATGCAACCTTTGATAAACCTGACAAAAACAAGCAATGGGGAAAGGATTCCCTGTTTAACTGGTGTTGGGAAAACTGGCTAGCCATGTGCAGAAAGCAGAAACTGGACCCCTTCCTGACACCTTACACTAAAATTAACTCCAGATGGATTAAAGACTTAAACATAAGACCTAACACCATAAAAACCCTAGAAGAAAATCTAGGCAAAACCATTCAGGACATAGGAGTAGGCAAGGACTTCATGAACAAAACACCAAAGCATTGGCAACAAAAGCCAAAATAGACAAATGGGACCTAATCGCACTCCACAACTTCTGCACGGCAAAAGAAACAGTCACCAGAGTGAATTGGCAACCAACAGAATGGGAAAAAGTTTTTGCAGTTTACCCATGTGACAAAGGGCGGATATCCAGAATTTACAAAGAACTCTAACAGATTTACAGGAAAAAAAACAAAAAAGCCCATTCAAGAATGGGCAAAAGACATGAACAGACACTTTACAAAAGAAGACATACATGAGGCCAACAAACATATGAAAAAATGCTCATCATCACTGGTCATTAGAGAGATGCAAATCAAAACCACATTGATATACCATCTCACGCCAGTTAGAGAGGCGATTATTAAAAAATCTGGAGACAACAGATGCTGGAGAGGATGTGGAGAAATAGGAACACTTTTACACTGTTGGTGGGAGTGTAAATTAGTTCAACCATTGTGGAAGACAGTGCGGCGATTCCCCAAGGCCTTAGAAATAGAAATTCCATTTGACCCAGCAATCCCATTATTGGGTATATATCCAAAGGACTATAAGTCATTCTACTACAAGGACACATGCACACGAATGTTCACTGCAGCACTGTTTACAATAGCAAAGACCTGGAACCAACCCAAATGCCCATTGATGATAGACTGGATTGGGAAAATGTGGCACATATACACCATGGAATATTATGCAGCAATCAAAAATAATGAGTTTGTGTCATTTGTAGGGACATGGATGAATCTGGAGAACATCATTCTTAGCAAACTGACACAAGAACAGAAAATGAAATACTGCATATTCTCACTCATAGGTGGGTGATGAAAAATGAGAACACATGGACACAGGGAGGGGAGTACTAAACACTGGGGTCTATTGGAGGGAATAGGGGAGGGACAGCGGTGGGGTGGAGCTGGGGAGGGATAGCCTGGGGAGAAATGCCAAATGTGGGTGAAGGGGAGGAAGGCAGCAAAACACACTGCCATGTGTGTACCTATGCAACTATCTTGCATGTTCTGCACATGTACCCCAAAACCTAAAATGCAATTTAAAAAAAATCTTTCAAATCTCTCTACAAAGACATTGAACACCCTCTCTTCCCACAACGAAATGCATTTTTTGTTGGTTCATTTATGGCTCTTTACCCAATTCTACAGAAACAAATCTAAATCAATCTTTCTTATGGTATCCTTTCATGTTTGAGTTCATCTGACCATTTGATTGCAAGCTCTTGGAATGGAAGAACAATGTATTCAATGATGTATGCAAATATTTGAAATATTTTGATATAATATGTGAAAGTATTTTCGGAAGATAGCCTTTGTGTTAAGCACCTTCTCTATGTAATTCACTGGTAATTTAGTGGAACTTTCAAGCGTATCTTTGTTTCCCAGCCTGTTCTTTCTCACTGACCTGTGTCCACTGTCTACTACCATATGCTTATCACCTCTGTTATCTTTATTCTCAAAATCTGCTTGCAGAAAAGACACAGATGCATTTTGGGGCTTAAACAATAAAGTGCTCTGGGGCTGCTGGGTAATACTGAGCAGATTGTAGAGTGCATAGGGTGTCCCCAAAACATAGGAAATTTTCATATTTTTCAGGACAGTTCATTAGCAGATGGTTGCCAGGTCTGTATTAATATAAGTCTGTATGTTACAACAATTTTCTACTCTGTATAAGGAAAGCTTATCTCATTCACATAAGGTACTGCATGGGCTAGCCTTGGCCTTAAGGCTGATAAATATGGTATGTAATTCCTCTCGAGAGGTTCTCAGGCAAGGAGATCTAAGCCAGAGGAAGGGAACTCTGTACATTTTCTGGCATCAGCAATGTGAGGCGTTGGTTTGGGGAGAATCTTTTGATAAGTCCTGTATCAAGGAGTGGCCTCCCCTCTTACTGTTGGAAAAAACTGTAGTTGAGCAGGCTCTGGGGTGGGTAGCAAATCTGCCAGCATTGCATGTTGCTCACGAGAGAAATGGAGGAGCTAAGCCATGGAAAATGTGCTGCCCTGGTGCTACTATATAAGAACAGAGACCTGATCCCCAGGGAATTGACAACAGTGTCTTCTTCACCCATATCACAGCTAAATCATCTGGAAGACAAATTCAAACTCATCAACAAGAAACTCTCAATAGAGAAACAAGAGATATAATGTCATACTTTGTAGACAACTGTCACACTGCCATGTGATAAATACCTTGGAGTACCTAATGCATGCGGGACTTAAAACCTAGATGATGGGTACTGATAGGTACAGCAAACCACCATGGCACATGTATACTTATGTAACTTAAAGTAAGTACCCAGAACTTAAAGTAAAATAAATACAAAAATAAACCTTGGAGTGGTGCATTTTAATACTTGAAAAGGAGTTTTTGAATCGTCCAAATCATCTCAATACAAAATATTAATAGCAATCTGACGAATGACGATGGCCAATGGCATCAGAATGAATCATATTTTTAAAAATGTAATGAGCATAAGAAGTAGAGGAAAATATGTCTATTTTTAACAAATACATATTCTGGCTGGAGAGCATAAAAAACAGCACACAATAAAACTTCCTGGGTGCAGGATTGTGTGATATATCAACATTGACATTTTGCAGAAAGATTTAAGGGGTGATTGGGACCATAGCCCAGCAGATGGAGATTGTGTGAAAGCAGAACCAAGTGGGCAGGCAACCCAAGCTCAACAACTCCTGAACCCTGGGAGGGAGGAGCACCCTTCAGATGAAATGGCTGACCAGGTTTGAACAGCTTACTTAAACTTAGCCAATCACAGGCACCAGGAAACAGCCAGAGTGAGAATACTAGGGGAGGTTTATAAAGTGAAGCTGGGCTGGGAATTGGCATCACAGAAATAGTGGAAAGTAATGGAGATGAAAAAAGAAATAAGAAACATTTGAGAAAGGAGGAACCTGGTAGGAATAAAGAAATGGACACAGAGACTGCTGCCGGCAGATGCATTTGCTCTAAGAGTGTGCCCTGAACCTTGAGACAACATGCTCTCGCTCTTCATTTGAAGTAGCCCTAATTAGGCTCTGCTTCTTATAATCACAGCTTTGTAACAAAAGCTGTAAGAATGCCAGGCAGAGGAAGAGATGGGCCAAGGGAACAATGAATGGCCTGGGACAGCGAGATGGGTGGTATTTTGGGGGGAAAAGAGGAGAAATAAAGCTATGGAGGACTATGGCAGGTAGAGTAGGTCCAGGGTCTTCATTGCACAAATTAAGAATGACTCATTGACCCTAAGATTTAAAAAAAAAAAACCAAAAAGCTGTCATTATAAAGTTGGAGGAAGGCCGGTGGGGGGTGGGGGACAGCTGGGGGCAGGGAGAAGAGTTCTAAGATTCTGCACATATTGATAGGCGATAATTCATCTGGAAAAGCCAACTTGAGCATTTTGGAGAGGAATTTTAAATGAGGTTTTAAATTTTGTTTTCTTCTAATGTTTAGACTGAAGAGAAATTTCCTTCAATAATAACACCTTTAACGGATTATTAAAAGGGACAGTGTGAAGCCTTCAATAATATTTAGAAATACGTGTAGGAGAGCTAACTTGATTCATTCATCACGTTTTCAAGTAACTGGTGTGGGCTCCATTTCCGACTACATAGCACAGTACAGGTAGACTTTTATGTATTAAAATTAATGAAAAAGTGGGTGATGACGGGTCTCAGTAGTTCTCCCAATTTAAATACACTTAAATAACTGTGAAAACTAGTCAGTTTACTCATAAAATTATGCCAATTTAAAACAGAAAAGTTCTACTGATATTGACCATATTTTTGGCTCCTATTAAATTGCTGCATAAATACATAAAGCAGGTCTGTAATACTATATATATGTCTGCAAAAACATATTTTTGGCAAATAAAACTTTCCATTTTTAAAAATCTCAATCTTCCTTACCCAGTATTCTTAACTATATAAAAATTATGTTTGGTTCTATATATCCAAATACCAGCACTCCCACACACTTTTTTCACACTCGTCTTATCCATCCTTTCCTTTTACAGATTTACGCATACAATAGTTTCAGTTCATGAGGATCACAATTTTTAATCTCTCAAAACCCAGCTTCCCATATCTGAAGTTTAAATATAAGGGACTAGTGATTGTCATGGGCTGAATGGTGCCTGCTCCCTTTCCTAGCAAAAAAGAAAAAAAGATACACCCATGACTTTACCCCTGGAACCTGAGAATGGGACCTTCTTTGGAAGAAAGGTCATTGAGGATGTAATTGTGTTAAGGATCTCCAGATGAGATCATCCTGGATTATTGGTGGGCTCTAAACCCAAAGATAAGTGTCCTTATCAGAGGCACTTAGAGAACAGATCTGGAGAGAAGTGAGAAGAAGATGACCCTGTGAAGATGGAGGCAGTGATTGGAGTTAGGCAGCCTCAAGTCAAGGAACCTGTAAGCCACCAGAAGGAAGCTGAAAGTGGCAAGGGAGGATTTTTCCCTTAGAAACTTCAGAGGGAGCCCAGCCCACCTCATTGCAGCCAGCTAGTCTCCAGAGCTGTGAGAAGAATTTCTGTTGTCTTAAGCTACCAAGTTTTTGGTAATTTGTTACAGCAGATCTAGGAAACTAATATAATGATTAAATGGTATCCATTTATGTTTTAATTTGCTTTCAATTAAGTTTGTCACCCATATGTAAAATGTTGATTTCTTTTCTTGTGATTTTTTTTTTTTTTTTTTTTTTTTGAGACGGAGTTTAGCTCTTGTTACCCAGGCTGGAGTGCAACGGCGCGATCTCGGCTCACCGCAACCTCGGCCTCCTGGGTTCAGGCAAGTCTCCTGCCTCAGCCTCCTGAGTAGCTGGGATTACAGGCATGCACCACCATACCCAGCTAATTTTTGTATTTTTAATAGAGATGGGGTTTCACCATGTTGACCAGGATGGTCTCAATCTCTTGACCTCGTGATCCACTCGCCTTGGCCTCCCAAAGTGCTGGGATTACAGGCATGACCTTGTGATATTGTGATTTAATAAGACATATTTATTTGGTCTGTATCCATTTGTTTTAAAATTTGCTTTTAAGTTTGTGGCCCACATATAAAACGCTGATTTTTTCTTGTGATATTGTGATTTAACAAGAAACACTTATTTGGTCTGTATCCCTGATTCCTGGCACAGAGCTTCTGAAGCTTCTGAACCCTTGGAATTTCCTGAGTGACAGGAATGAGAGCAGCATCTTTTGTTATTCATAATACGACCCTTTCTAACTGTACCTGAGTTAAACTGGTGAGGTGGCTCCTGGTGGGCCCCTAGAGAGTTTTAGGATGGGACCTGGTTGCTAGAGGACCAACCATGAAATTAGAGGGTTGGGAGCACAAAGAGTGAGAGATTCAGCTAATCACCAATGAACAATGATTTAATCAACCATGTCTATGTAACAGAACCTCCACAGAAAATCCTAAATGACAATGGAGTTTGAAAGCTTCTGGGATGGCTTCTGGGATGGTGAACACATTGAGGTTCTGGCTGGGCCGTGCCTCTGGAGAGGACGTGGAAAGTCCCTGCCCCTGCTCCTCAAACCTTGCTAGAATCTCTTCCATTTGGCTGTTTCTAAATTGTATCATTCATAGTAAATAATAGTAAGTCAACTGTTTTCCCTGAGTTCTGTGAGCTGTTCTAGCACATGATCCAACCTGAGGAGTAGGTCATGGGAATTCCCAGTTTGTAGCCTGTAAGTCCTATATGTGGGAGGCCCAGAACCTGTGGGTGGCACCTGAAATGGGGACAGTATTGTAAGAATTTGATGGTAATTCAAGGCAGTTACCGTCAAAATTGGGTAGAATCATTGAACATCCACCTGGTGTCTAGAGAGGTGGAGAAATGGTCATAGATATGGGAAAATCCCCACACATTTGGTGTCAGAAGTCTTCTGTAGGTAGAAACTGATCATCATAGTTGGTATCCGAAGTATTATGGGAGTAAAAGTACCACAGATTCCTTAACTTAATTTCTACCATAATTAAAAATAAGGATATTGTAATAAACCATTACTTATAAAATTAGAAGCTAAGGTAAAGTTTATCCCTGAATGATGTTTACTAAAAATATCACAAAGCAGTTGTAAGTGGGAATAATGCTTAAAGATTTAGTATTTTATGGTTTAATGTTGCTAGTTGCCGTGACAATTGAAAGAAATCTATAACCCCAAATGAAATATCTCTGCTTAGTTTAATGTACCACTGGATACATTTCTTCAAGGAAAGAGCTGAATGAAGCCAGCAAAACACATAACATATAATGAAGTCTACGCTTTTGTTAACAGAATGAAGAGACAGTTCAATCCCAGAAGATTTATTGAATTCCTAGAATGTATTAGGCATTGTGCTAGGCAACAGAAAGATCAAATCCCTTTATCAAGATGTACTTACTCTCCTATGGGGATAGATACGTAAATAAATTGGTTAGTAGCTAAATAAACTAAACTCAGAACACAATTCCTGAGGGTTTTGGCAGATCCCTCAACTTCAGTGTATTGCCTAATGATTCTAAGTCATATTGTAAATTGTAACTAAAAATTGGACTAAAAAATCACCATTTAAACTTATGTTTCATAAAATCTTTGAAACATGTTGATAGATTTTAAAATCTGACTACTGAAAATTGATAAACCTTGGTAGAAATCTACATATATATTTAAGAGATATATTTGAAATTAGTTTTGGATTGTACCATATATTCAAAATATATAATTTGAAATTAGTTTGAAAATTATCTTACTTACTTGAGTGTTAGGAATGCATCCTTTGGCAATAAAATTATCAGTTGTGGGTAAGAAAACAGCTCTGCTCAAATTTAGAAGAAACATTTAAATGTTGAGAGAGAAAATCTGACTACATCTATTCTAGCATATTCTTCATTTGTTAAAAAATTCTGTCTATGAATATATTTAATCACATAAAATAATTAGGAAATAAGGTTAAATGATAGAATCAGGATACATAGCTGCAGTATGATCTCAGCTATGTAAAAAATGCATTAACATATGTAGAAAAGTTACACCAGAGGTAACACTAATTACTTATGGGGATTCATATATTTTTTAAATTTATTATATTTTAAGTTCTGGGGTACATGTGCAGATTGTGCAGGTTTCTTACATAGCTATACACATGCCATGGCGGTGGCTTGCTGCATCCATCGCCCTGTCATCTACATTAAGTACTTCTCCTAATGCTATCCCTCCCCAATCCCCCCACCCCCTGCTATTCCTCCCCTAGCACCCCACCCCCAGACCCCAGTGTGTGATGGTCCCCTCCCTGTGTCTGTGTGTTCTCATTGGTTAACGCCCACTTATGAGTGAGAACATGTGGTGTTTGGTTTTCTGTTCTTGTGTCAGTTTGATGAGAATGATGGTTTCCAGTTTCATACATGTCCCTGCAAAGGACATGAACTCATCCTTTTTTATGACCGCATAGTGTTCCATGGTTTATGTGTACCATTTCTTTATCCAGTCTATCACTGATGGGCATTTAGGTTGGTTCCAAGTCTTTGCTATTCATATTTTATATAATCCTAGTGCCTAGAACAATGCCATACAGATTGTTAGTACTATCACATAATACATTGTCTTTGAAGGTATACTCATCTCTTCTTTCCATGATGGGATTTATCACATTTTTAAATAAAGAAAATGACAGTTCTTCCCCAATTTTAACTAATACGTCTATGTACTCAAGATAACCTAAAAAAATGAATTAACAGATAGAATCCCCAAATAATCTACATCACAAATAGGGCCAAAAATCCAGAACTACCCATCCTCTCCTGTTCGCTAATAATTTGTTTCTACGTCAGCTGAAGCCCTTGTTTCTAACTAACATGGAAGTGTCATTTGGAGGACAACTTTCTTTGATCTGGAAGCTAACAATGGAGACCCACAAAGGAAATTTCCTACTTGGATGTTACATCTGAAGCTCTGGCTGTGAATGAATGTTGAAGTCTGGTGATACTGCTGCCTAATGGGAGGGCAGGCATGTAGGGTGCCTATGTATATGGGGCTCTTGGTAAGATAAACTGGGGGCAAAGCCAAAGGAATTTGGAATTAGTATGGGTCTAGGGCATACTTTCTACTGATGGAGATAGGCCATAACAGGGACAGTTTAGAAGTGTGAACTGAGATAGGTAAATTGAAGAAGAGGATAATTTTATTAGTAAGTCACAATTGAGTTTGGAGAGGGGTATTGAATGGTGAGGTGTCAGCCAGGCTGAGGTGAGGGCAACAGCAGGCATTCCTCTCAAAGGGGAGATAGGGCAGCTCTGAGGGTTTGGGGTAGAGTTGCTTTGGGAGTAGAGAATATGGCAACTGGGTGTGTTCCACCATTGTTAGCTTCCATTGCCCATGGAGTTAGATTTACTAAGCTCCCTAGAATGGTGAGGAAGTCCACACTTACTCTCCAAACTTCTCTCTTTCTACAATCTTCTCTTGGACCTACTGTGCTAGTCTAATCTACTTGTGGCTTCCAAACTTGCTTTTCATGATCTCTCAAGATTCAGCTCAAGGAATAAGACCATAAAATCTCTTGTGCCATTCCAAAGGGATGTCACCCTGTCAGCCTCCACTGTCACCCGTACAGTATCATTAAAGATGCTCTAACATTTTGTATCTTCCTAAATAAATTAATAATCTCTGAGCAGTTTTCATTAGGATTTAATCCAAAGGGTTGGATTATTGGTGGAAAAGAGGGAAACCCAAAGTGCTTAAAAGGCTTCAGTTCAAAAGAAGTGTCACTTTGTAGTTTTAGTAAAGACAAGCACTGTGCACTCATGCCTGTTGATGGTACTGAACGCAGATCCAGAAAAACCCTGTAAGAGGGCCCTGAGTGCCTGGTCTTCAAGGGATGAGGAAGAGAAGACAAACAGCCTGGATAATATGTGGAGAAAGACAGGATTTGGTAACTAAACGTATTTTCCCTTAGATTTTAGAGAGGGGAGAGTTGCAGGTGAAAGAAGAGACAGAGGTCACATGTAATAATTTAATAACAATGTAAACTGTAAGGCAAAGCTCTTTGGTAGCTGATAAGGTTTAGATGTTTCATTCCTTCCAAATCTCATGTTGAAATGTGACCTTCAATGTTGGAGGTGGGTCTAGACGGAGGTGTTCACAGGGGTGGATCCCTCATCAATGTCTTGGTGCTGTCTTCACGATAATGAGTGAGTTCTCATTATGAGTTCATCTGAGATCTGGTTGTTTAAAAAAGATCTGGCACTTCCTCCTTCTCTTTCTTGCGTTCTCTCTCACCAAGTGACATGCCTGCTCCCCTTTGAATTTCCACCTTGGTTGTCAACCTCCTGAGGCCCTCACCAGAAGTAGATGCTGGCACCATGCTTCCTGTACAGCCTGCAGAACTATAAGCCAAAATAAACCTCTTATATTTATAAATTACCGAGCTTCAGGTATGCTTTCATAGTGACGCAAATGGACTAATACAGTGGCAATGCATCCTGACTTACTTACCTGGCCACATTTTTCTCTTAAGAATTTCTACAAACTTTTGAGGAACAGAAGGGGCTTTTTAAATTGTGGAAGTAATTGGCCAGAGTTAAGTTTTGTGTCCCAATGAAGAAAGATTCCCAAGCCCAAGGTGTCACAACATTTGTCTCTGAATAGCTTTGAGAAAAAGAAATCACACCACAGAAACAATGTGATTCATTGACTGTGCTTCAGACAGCAAGGAAAGTTCTAGGGTATGACTAAGAAAGTGGGTCTGCGAAAACTCATTTTCAAGACAAATAATGTAAAACTAAGTTCACTAGGATTGAGGCATTTATTTCACACAGAAGCAATTATGAGTAATTAAAATGCCATGCATCAATGATTATTAGTGACAATCAGTATTTTCACAGTATTAAAAAATGCAGAAATTGATTTAATTAAATTTACTTTAACCAGCGCCTCATAAGAGCAAAATAAATGGCCTGTGGTGGATAAGCATGGCCACATGGTGCAGCAATTTCTTATAGGTTTGACTAAACATATTTAGTCCAGCCAGTGTTTTATTGAGTTTTTAAAAATTTGGACATCCAGTGTTTAACACAAGACTCATGGTTCCAGATGACTATTTTTCATATCCGTGTGAAACGTACCAGATTTTCTGGAAAGTCCATGTATTGATGTAATTCTAAGAACTCTAGGCTGACATCAGCTTTAACAGGGGATGGTGCAAACTGCTTTAGTTACTGTGGCCCTTCCTGTCATCGCCTTTGCAAAATGCTGCCATGGAGAGTATCCCTACTCTGAGCATGCTCCCTGTGATGCTCCAAGTCTCATCTTATTCTACCAGTCCCAAATTCCCTTCTGAGTAAAAGGTAGTAAAAAGAGTTAGCATCATTTCACTCTATCCTTACACCATGAAAACGTTTTATTGTTTACATGTTTAATCAGTGGTGATCCTATAAGCTGGTCTGCACTTAGGTGTGAGCAGCATGTATGTGTGTGAGTGCACACACAGATGTATGCATGCATGTGTGTGTATGTGTGTGCACGTGCATGAGGGTGTGTATGTGCACAGATGAGTTTTCACCAGCCACACCTGAGCCTCTTTGATTGCCATGTGATGGCCTTGGCCCCTGCCCCTCAGCTGGGCAACCCAGGCTACGTGGCTCCTGGTCTTGCCTGCATACCCAGATGGCCCACACCCTGCTTCTCCAGGCCTACAAACCTCAGCTATTGTGCCTCAGCTTCCCTACCTCCCCATGGAATGTTCTGAATTGAATAAATTACGAGACTGGCTTCCAATTTTGCTAATGTATTTACCTAAAACTACATTTTCATCATGACTGGATAGAAAATGAACATTTGGGTTCCCTGTCCTACTGAACTGTTGAAATACAGCCCTAAATTGAGCAATGTAGATCCAGAGCACAATTGTATGCAAAATGATATTATGAAATAAAACTTTGCTATAGTAGTCTCACTTATCTGCAGGATAAGACCACTAGTGGATGTCTGAAACCTCAGACAGTACCAAGCCCTATGTACATTACCATTTTTTCCTATATATACATGCATACATAGCTATGATAAAGCTTAATTTATGAAGTAGGCACAATAATAGATTAACAATAATTAATAATTAAATAGGACAATTATAAAAATCTATGTGCTATATTAAAGTTATATGACTGTAGTCTCTCATTTATTTCTGAAATTTTTCATTTAATATTTTTGAACCTCAGTGGACACACAGTTAACTGAAACTGTGAAAAGTGAAACTAGATAAGGGGAGACCACTGCATTTTTTTAATTACAAAGCAGAAAAATGATACCTTTTCTATAAAAATGATACTTGTTCTATATCAGGGAAAACTTGTCCACTGTCTTTCTTGCAAATGACTATCTTTCCTCTTGACTTTTGGGATATTCATGTCTTTTCTTTTACTAAGTGATGCTAATAGCAGATGGCTCTGCTGCCTTCTGCTCTTTAGCCATCATTTTTACCCCTAGATTACAGAATGAACTTCCAATTTTTCCTCCTTCTGTGAATTCTCCACCAACATTAAACGAATAGTTAGATATATGATGAGATTAGTGTTTCACTCCCTTAACCCTCTTCCAACCTGACTCTTCACTAAACTTAACTAGAACAAACTCTCTAGTGTAGCCAACAAAGCCAAATATGACCTGGACCCTGCTATAGGGTTTAGTCTCATTTCTCACAGTAGTTATGTTTTATAACGCCATTGCCAACACTGACTTAGCAAATCCTGAACCATTTCTCCTAGGAAAAATACTGGGTTACGTTTCTCCAAGTCTAGGGTCACAACATTTTTGTCAACTGATAAATACATAACCTCGTTTTGTGTGTGTTTCTGTTTAAAGACACTTTATAAGAAAGTTTATTCATTCACGTTGAACTCTTGGTCAACAGCACTATAACTCATACTGTAACAAAGTTTATCTAACACACATATTTTCCACATAAGGCACATCGCCGCCTCCTTGCACTTAGGAACACCAGACAGCACTTCAGCACCACTCTTCGGGGCCATTTCAAACAGCGACATCAACCAAAAGCACAGAAATGTGAAAAATGCAGTACTAAGTAGACCTCAAAAAAGACACTTGTGTATAGTATGCGAGTGAAACCAGAAGGCGGAGCATTGTCTTGTTCAGTCTCAACTGGGAACATGTGCATGGGGAGACTTCCCATTTTTTACCACTCTGTGTCTGCAAGTGATATCAAAAGCACTGTGATGATTGAATTTGGGGTTACAAGCGAATTTCCACGAGTAAGCATATTCATAAATAGAGTCTGAAAATAGTGAGGATTGACTGTTTTTCTGACTTCATCTTCTAAAAATATCCTTTTTGTTTGTTACACTCCAGCTATACTAGCATGCCTAGCTCAGTTTCGTCTCAGCTTTACACTTGTTCTTCCCATTGCCTGGGCTGTGCCCCCTACAACCCCCCATCTCCAGAGGGCTGACTCTTCCTCGAAAGAACAAGGGCTTATCTCTTCCACAGCACTGACTCCCCAGCATTTACGACACAGACAGACTCTGCAGGTACTCAATACATAGTTGGTGAATAAATGGCAATTGTCTTCTTAAGATGACCTTTCTTGACAAAAGAGAAAACATAGGCCACTCTTTGACAGTGTTCAAAATTCTGGGGAATAATTTACAAGTCTGTATAATCCTCGAATTGAAGATCCGTTGCCTGTAAAAATCACCCTCTACAAAGCTACAGCCCATCATCTTTTCCCATCATTTGGGATTTTCTTTAATCACACAGCAGCGTCTCACATTGGAACCATCCTTGGAACAGTTAGAGGAAGAGAGGCTTTAGGCAGTTTTACCTGAGTATTGATACAGATTGCCATCCTCTTAACTACCAGAAGAATAAAGACACTTTCCCTTCATTTAACTAAGTTGATTTGCACTAACAGAAGGAATCATTTTGATGAGTTTTGGGGAGTGCTTTTGGAGAAAGATAAATGTGAGAAAAGTTATGCAGAAGTAGGCTGCAGGAGGCTTCTTTGGAGAACTGGAATTTAGCCTGAGTCTTGGAACTGCTGTAGGTGAGAAGAGACGTGAAATGTAACAGAGGAGAAAAGAGAGGGCAAGGAGGAAGGGCTTCAGAAAAGAACCTACCCCACTTTTACAGTTTTGCCTAAGGCTAGACCTGCCTCATTCACTCTTGATGTGGCATCAATTTGTTAAAAACAAACCAGCAAAAAACTCTCGAGAAGGAAGGGAGGGAGGACAACTGAAAAACAGCTAGGAAAAAGAGTTTAATAATTCATTGGGTAAATAGAAGATCAAAGCTGGGAATCTGTCTGGGGAAGGAATGAAGGTATAACTTTCTGCTGAGTAAATTCAGTTCCCTCACACTCAGGCAGACACTGTCTACACTGTCCCATTCCCAGAAAACACTGACCTTGGCCACAAGTTAGCGCCCTTACAGCAAAACAGCAAAGTGTACATTCAAGCCCTACCTGCCCTTCCCTCCAGGGGACCTGCATTATTCCTATCAAACCCAAACTCTTCTCTCTCTCTTACTGTGGCTGCAGACAGATTTCACTGGTTAGCACAGTTTTAACACGAATCCAACCTTCTCACTTCTCTTTGAGCTTTCTTGTGTCTCAGCTCCAGCATGGGGAACACTTAGAGAATATCCCCCTAAATGGGAACATCTGGTTTGCCAAAGAGGTTACCTCATACATGAGCCTCTTAAAGCCCATGAGCCTGAGTCCTGTGATTGGGAATGCTTATCTGCCAGGTATGAAAGATGAAATGAGGGCTCCAGGAATTTCGTCTCAACTTGCAAGGAAGGAGGATCTATTGTTCAGGTGCTGATCAGTGCAGATTTTCAAGTTTTCTTAGGAACACAAAAATATTTGCTCTCAGGAGAACCACGTTGTTTTCCTTGAGGGCTTGTCTGTACACAATGGAAACAGAAACCAAACTAATCCTGGTCCCTCCTGTTGGCTTCTTTCAATACTCGGAGTGGTTTCCAGTCCAAACCAGATTTGCCGAGGTTCCATTTAAAAATAATCTACTTACCACAGCATTCAAAGCAATTCGGCAAGCCCAGGAAGAAGTCTGACAGGAGGATGGGTGGGTTTGTTGTAGAGGGCAAGGCAAGGAATCCCATTTTTGTGTACCCTCCTCATGTGGTGCAGAGGCTGTGCCGGCCACTTAACACGCCGAGCCCATGGCCCACTGAGAAGAGCCCAGGGCCGTGAATGAGCGTCCCTCAAACTCCCAAGCTGGCTGGTTTGAAATCTGTGTCTATCAGGAGCAAAGGTACCAAGTAAGCGCCCTCCCGACAGTGCAAAGCTGAAACAACATTACAATAAACATGCAAGCATTCCTTCAACTTCAAATCATAGAAAACAGTGAAGAGAAATTCTGGTGTTAAGCTATCAGCAAAAACAAATGTACTGTCAATGTTTGCAAGTGAGCTTGATCTTGTAGTTGTTGTTTGGGATGCAGGCAGATAAAGGCACCAAGCTTAGCCAGCAATAGAACAGGCAGGGAAGTCTCATAAACCTAGGTGCCCTTTGACTTGGGGTACCTACACTAAAAGGAACACAAAGACAGACCATATGCCCATCTTTTCCCCATCCTAGCCTTTGTGATCTTACATACACAGCCCTCAGAGAACCCTGAGAATTTCAGTGTTTTCCTGGAGTGGTGCAGCCCACTGGGGAGCTAGGGTCTGGGTCTGGTCTTCTAATGTATCTTTCTTTCTCTTTCCCACTGCTGATTTGGGGGCAAACCATCGAATTGGAGGCATGGTGATTATGAGGAGAGGAACAGAAGCCTTGAGCTCCCCTCTGTTCTCAAGGCATGAGGCACAGCTTGTGCTAAAATGGAACAGTGGACCTAATACTACTGCTCTTATAATGGATTCCTGCGTGGCCTAAATTTTGCACTGTCTTTGTGTGCAGCATATATGGTTTTTCAACTCTCTCTGAATGTTGTTCCATAGTATACTTAGATGCTCCCTGAGACCAAAATAATTTCTCCTCTCCAAGACTATACATCCTCAAGGCCAAGGCTTACCCCCTCTACATTGCTGACTCGCCCCCATCCCTAAAATGTAAAGCAATCCACAAATATTTAGTTAATGCTTGAAGAACTGACTGCAGTTGGCATCATGCTGGTGACTTGGGGACACAGAAAGGCCCTGTCATTTAATTTAGAGGGTAAGAGATGCTATTATTTGTTCATAGTTCTCCTTTCCCTTGCACTCCTGCTAGTGGGAGAAGCCTATACCACCTCCCAGCTATGCTAACTTCAGGGTTGCCATAGGACTGCCATTGACCAGTAAAACATGGGCAGAAGTAATGGTGCATCAGCCACTGGCAGAGCCTTTCTGCTACCCCTCCTGTAGCCCTGCCTCCACCTTGAGAACCTCATGCCTCTGAACGGCAGTGGAGCTGCCACTGGGGTCTGGACACTAGGACAAGAAGATTGGAGGAGCAGGCCCCAGCCCATCCTGCAGCCTGGGGTCAAGCCTAGCCACACAAAGCAGGGAATCGCTAGAGCCACAGCTGACACACAGGACCATGAGTGAGGAATAAATATTTAATACTGTAAGCGACTAGATTTTTTCCTGGGTTGTTAGCACAGTAAAAGCTAATATATGGAATCGCTCTTAAAATCACATTTGCCGTAGAGCTAAAGTGCTGTGAATCGATTTGGTCACAAAAAAAAAAATTTAGATTCTTTTTGGCAGATACTGAAGAAGTTTGACCTTGCTACTGAGTTATAATGAAAGCAACCCTCAGACCAGATTTCCCAACACATATGTAAACATTTATTAAATAAATGTGTATTAATACAGGCATAAAAATGGACTTCATTACCTGCTGTCCCAGCTCAGGAAAGTCCCAGCTTTGTCCCTTTAGTGTCCCACTCACCATCTTTACTGAAAGGTTTGCTAGAAGCAGACACTAAACATCTCAGAGGCAGAATTCTACCCTTTCTGTAGGCATTGGGCAATTAAAACTCTTTGTAGCAATGCCTGAGCAAGAGACTTACAGTTATCAAGACTCAAGTAACATCCCTAAAGGAGCAAGCCAGAGGCCTTGCTGGATTCTTAAGCCCTGTTCATGCAACAATGGTGAATATCTCTAACATACAGACAAAAGAGATTCAAGTTCAGACCATTTATAGACCTTGTCATGGAGAAGTTTACAGAGTTGGGCAGGGGCTCTTGGATCCCATGGCTAGGATTCATGATGGGCTTTGGTTGCCTGAGAATACCCTAAAAAGCAAGGGGTGCGTGTGTATGTGTATGCAGTGTTGTAGGAAAAGGTCTATGTTGTTCATGAGATCTGTAAAGGAGCCCATGACTCAAAAAGGGCAAAGAAATGCTTTCCCATGGAATCTGTAAGAGATTACTCTATAACAAATGCATTTACTCAAACTTTGCTATGGAGGATCAAACTACAGAGTACATGAGAACAGACTTTTAGTCAAATGAGCAAAAATGGTTCTTACACATCATAACTATAGTAGTTAAGAGCTTATTTTAAAAAGGTCCTCCTGACAGAACTAATGACTAATAAAAATGGTACATGTTCTAATGAAGGAAACTCCATGCCTTACCATCATAAAAGTCAATCACAGACTCAGCAAAACAAAGGATCAAGGTTGCTTTGATACGCGACAATGCCCACAGGGTAATAGTAGCAACTCCCAAGTCTCATTTTAATCAACACTTGCCTTTTCGTTCCAAGTATGAAGTCGAATGGGAAGAATTTCCAGCCATGATTTAACTGTCTACTGCTCACTCCATTACTTAGAACAGACCTCACATGCAAGATAATAAACATACAGGTAGCAGGGACCTTGCCCCCTTCGAACTGCCCAAGCCTGTTCAACAAAGAGCATAGCTGATGTCAATGAAATTCACGGCCCAAAAAGTTATGTGATTTCATCGTGCAGCTTCCATAACTCCTACCACATCCCCACATATCCCAGTTTGAGAAACACAGGCTTAGCTTCTCTGAGGTTTATTTTCCTCCACATACTAAACGGGAATAATCATACTTAAATCAAAAGGTTCTTGGGAAAACTGGCTCAATCTTATAACATAACCATGCTACCTAGTACCCAGCAGGTACTCAACAAATGTTAAAATCTACCTCCATTCCCACTTGCCATCCAGCTCTGTGCTTCTCAGAGTGGTCTCCAGAGCTGCAGCATCACTGGGAGCTTCTTAGAAATGCAAATTCTCAGGCCCACCCTAGACTTACAGATTCAGAAATTCAGGGGTGGAATCCAATGAAGTACGTTTTAATAAGTCTTCTGCATTATTCTGACACATCCTAAATTTAAAACCACTGATATAGATAAATCATTCTTAACCACAGCTGTACATTAAAATCATCTTAGCTTTTAAAACTCTCTACTCACCCCAAGACTAAATCAGAATCTCTACGAGGTGAGGGGCATAGGAGCATTGGTAGTTATCAACAGGTCCCCAGGGATTTAAATGATTGAATTTAAAGGGCAAAGGGAAGTCCGCTTCTCTCCCCTTAGCAGTCTGCACTGGATGCTTGAATATCATCAATATCGTCAAGATCGACTCTCTTCCGAACTCAGAACTGCCATACCACTAACCAGCTGTGGGGCCTTGGAAAAGTTTTCTATATCCTGTTAACCTTTTTTTTTTTTCACTTATAAAATGAGGATCATAATGATCCATCTTACGCCTTCTTATTTTCCAATGGGAACACTGAATTCCAAAGCCTTCATCCCTTGCCCATGTCACATATAGCAGTAGTAGCAGACCAGGGCCCAGCCTTTGCCATGTTCTCTT
Source organism: Callithrix jacchus (assembly GCF_049354715.1). NCBI lineage: Eukaryota > Metazoa > Chordata > Mammalia > Primates > Cebidae > Callithrix > Callithrix jacchus. Next base: position 97,191,530 of record NC_133507.1, on the reverse strand, counting down.
CTGCATAGAGTCATATGTAAGGGTGTGGGGCAGAGAAACATCTGGAGCCCTGGAGAGACGGTTGGTAAACTTTGTAATATTTTTGGCATAAGTATTGGGAGGGAGGGTTTCCAGCTAATGACTATGGAATGTGCCATTAAGAAAGGTGACTGCAGGACTTGCAGGACTCAGTGGAAGCTGTGTGGGGTGAGGAGAAGGATCTGCAGCAGGACAAGGAGTCACTGGGGTGTGCACAAGGATAAATACACCATTCATTTTCTACTGGAGCTGAAGGGGCAGGCAGCTTTAGTTAGGACACTTAGAGACTTTGAGATTTCAGAGTCAAATAAGGAGTAGGGCTTGGAAAACTAGGGGCAGCACGAAAGAAAACAGGAGGGATACCCTTGTGCACTCTGCTCTGATTAGGAGGGAGAAAGGAGAGACCCAGGGATGATTTAGCAATTTCTCTTGCTTGGTAAGGGTGTCATAAGCCTAATAATTCACAAGATCAACAGTGTGGAAGTCCAGAAAGGAAGTATTTAGCTCTAGCAAAATTTGACTTTGGGTTTTTTGAATCTATTATCTTTATTTTTCTGGTTCCCCTGCTCCCTTCCCATGATGTACACACTTAAGAATCACCTTGTCCACTAGTGAGAATGATTACTGTCATCTGAGAAGAGGCTTCAAACTAAGCTTCAATGTTCCTGCCTCCAACTCGTGTTCATCCTCATATCAGGGATAAAATGAAGGGGAGGAGGCAGCTGGTTCTACCCTGCCATCCAACTATGGTCACAGTAGCCACTGCTGTGGAGTGAATGTTTATGTACTCCCCAAATTTATATATTAAAATTCTAGCCCCCATGGTGATGTTATTGGGAGATGGGGCCTTTGGGAGGTGATTAGATCATGAGAATAGAGCCCTCATGAATGGGATTAGTGTTTATATAGAAGGAGACCACAGAGAGCCCTCTCTTTTTTTCTGCCATGTGAGAATAATGAAGGCAGCCATCTGGAACCTAGAAGAGGGTTTTTAACCAGAACCTGATCATGTCGGCCCCTGATCTCAGACTTCCAGTCTCCAAAACTGTGAGAAATAAGTTTTCATTTTTTATAAGCTACCCAGTTTATGGTTCTTTATTATAGCAACCCAGACTAAGACAGTCACCATGTGCAGTATGGGCGTGAGGCTCTGCCCCACATTTTCTTTCCTGATTCTGAATTCCTTATTCTGACCTTGGCCTTCATACTCACAAGGCTCAGGTCTCTCATTAATGTTCTGAGATGCCTCTTCCCACCTTCTATCATTCGCTGTTGACCAGGAATGACCCCTACTGTGGTGACTTTGAAGGCAACAAGGTATAATCAATTAATTGGACAAAAGTGAAGACCTTAACCTCTTCCCATACTTATTATAAACCAGAAGGAACTCCAGAAGTATGATTCTTATCTCAAGCATTTTAGAAGTTGCTTAGCAATTTTTAAGTCAGTATCACAGAGGTTTTAAAGCTATTTGCACTAGAAAACTAGCTTTTATGTCAGATATTTCTTTAAAAAAACCTCTGTAGTTGTCATCCCCAAACTGTGACTCACTTTATCTAAAGAAACATTTGAGAGTTCAAAATTCCAGCACAAACAAATAAATACCCTGGGTACCTACCACGTTGAAGTGTACTACAATAGTTTACCTTCTGCAGGGAGGGAGAAAGGAGAGAGCTGGGAAGGAATTTGAAGAAGGCAAGTATGAGAGTCCCGTGAGCTCAGAAGGTATGTCATGGGCCAAGGCCTGCAGGTCTGGCCTGCCTGGAGTATGCATTCAGAGCCCACCAAGTTCGGTGGAAGCTGAGCTCAGCATGTGGAAGTGCACAGTGGGAACAGACGGTGCAAATGTCAGAGCACAGGCCCCAGCCAGGCATACAGCTATAGGCACGTGGGTACTGGGATCCAAACTGGAAGACTGGAAAAGCATCCAGGAAGGAAGTACTAAGAGAGGTCTATCTTCTAGCAAGGTTGTAAATAGCTTCTTTAGCATCAGCTGTTGGGACTCAGAGGCATGGGCTGGTCCCCTAAATCTAGCAAGATTGTAATGCACACAGATTGCAGATAGAAGTAGTCAACTAGGCTAATGCTAGGTCTCAACTGTGTTGTGATTGGCCTGTACAGGGTTTAAAAGGAGTGAACTGATAAGATCAGGGTATCATCTCAGTGTCAGTGTCCTAGTGGAGATACACTATAGTTATGCACGATGTCATCATTAGGGGAAGCAGGGAAGGGTGCCTGGCATCTTTCCGTATTATTTCTCACAACTGCATGCAAATCTACAATGATCTTAAAACCAGGTAAATAAATATTAATGAGCTAAACTTTATAAATCAGAAGATGTCACATTTTGTTTGAAAAAGCTCATTTTCCAGCTTCTCTTGAGACATTAGAAGATCAGGCAGCACCAGGCCCACCCTGTGTCCCCACTATAACATGTTCTCCCATAACAATCGGAAGAAGCAGAGAAGCATCTGATGCCTCCAAACAGGCATTACAATCTTCATTTTCCCCTTTCTCCATCCAGCCTGCTGCACTATATATGTTATTTGTCTGGTCTCAATGGACATTAGATTTTTCTGTTTTTCTATATAGAGGAATAGAGTTAAAGACTGGACCGTCCGAGAGGTCATCTGAGTTCACACAAGTTATCTGGCATTGAGTACTACATCATGAAGAAGAACACAAGGACACCTCACTATCCTGGTGCCCTTGGGACCTTGCACATAATAGGTATCACCATAGTATTCTCCTACAGCAGAAGAACCACTTAGGATGGGTTCCAAGAAAAATCAATGACATACTAAATGTCACGCCACAGCCATTTCTGTCATAACTCAGGAGCCACATAAAATACAGTGAGTTCTTAAAGTCATAAATACTGTGAAATTATTTATGAAACAGGTATTAGGTAAGGTCTAATTTACCAAAATTGGAAATACCTAGACACAGGTTTAATTGAAACTCTCCACATATGTGCACTCTATGATTCCAAGACAAGGTGCCATTCCAAATTGAGTCTGTCTTTTCATTTTCTGAGGTTAAAATATTTTCCACATTAGAAACCTGTCCCCTTTGGTTTCCACATGGTAAATTACTCAAGTGGAATCATTTACCCCAAAGGCAATGGAATGTTCCCATTATCACTAAGCAGCAAAGGGCAAAATAGCCAATGGGGCAGAGACAGGGAGGATAAATTCAGGTCATTCTTGTTGCACCAGAAAAAGCATTATATTGACTTACAGATTTAGATCCATCTCTGTAGTTATTAAACGATACTTTGTACAACCTTTAGTCTGCTCAATATACGGTCCAACCTTCCCTACGACCACCTCTCACTATGCACATTAAACACGTTATACTCAGGAGTTGGTGTTTTTCCTGGTTAAGCCATTCTAATAGTGGTGCTCTCACAGAATTTTACTACGAAAATCAGATTTTCCTTGCAAGGAATCTATTAAGGGGGGAATATTATAGCACACAAACTAATAATAAAGAGAGAGCATGATATTTTTACATATTCCTTAACACAAGAGTTAACTTATCAGGAGAGTTAAATTACATTTAAAATTCAGGGGCAGATGTAGGTCTTGGCTAATGGTCCCTCCAGTGGCCTGAGTCAAGGATTCATTGACAGGGTTCTCTCATCCCGCCCTAGTGTTGAACTTTGACCTGCAATATGCTCACTCTACGCTTAGCTGTTTTACAAATTGGTAAATACACAGGCCAAGCTGCTGCTGTCCATTATGTCCCAGATTGATTCAGTTTGGTTACACAGGTTAGTTCAACCCCATCGCTCTCACTGATGCTGCCTTGGTTCACACTGGCAGAAATGGGGTTATTCACGTTGCCAATTGTACCATGTCATGGCCAAAGAAATTATATTCTGGAAATTCCTTGCAAAATGCCTGCAGTCTGAGATTTGGCTGTTGCCAGTGGCCACTAATCTGACCACAGCTCAAGTATTTGGAAAATTTAATTATTAATGTGAGGTGCTCACTCTACTGTATTGAAAAGTAATGGCTATAACATCCAAGCCAAGTCATTTCATATGAAACATGGAATTGGTTTGCTCTGTGTGGGGCATCAGCTGGACTCTGCTATAAGGCATCTGGTGAGGCCATGAGTCCTCTCCAAGTTTTCTGCTGCAAGCCTGTGACAGCCAGCTGGCAGAGCAGCTGCAGGCCCAGGTCACTTTGGGAGCCAGCTGACCACACTCCCTCAGATAATACATTTATAGGTCAAAGGAGGCTCTGGCTCTCACTTTGAACAAGTGTGTTTGGTCACCAGGGGTTCCATTGACCATTGGGCTGCAGAACGTGCACATAATTTGCAGCTTCCTTAATTAAGCTAAACCCCAGTCCCCAAAGTAGAGCTTGACCTCAAAGTGCTATTTTTATTTCTTATTCAAATGCACTGTTGCAACCACACATCCCCTATCTGTATACGAAGGTTCTCTTTCTGAGGCTTTTGAAAACAACTATTTTCTCTTTCCATTTTTTGAAATGATACATTTATTTTGAATAGCTGTAGAGTTACAGATATAGACGGAGATCAGATATGGTTTTGATTCCCAGAGATGAATTTATCTGAGCAAAAGTAAAACATCATTGTGGGTGGTAGATAATAAACAGTTTGTTTGAATTTTGGTGAAATAAGTGTGTTAGACCAGCAGTCACATGGAATAAAATATTTCTGATTTTCATTTAGTGATGTTTCTCTTTGCTGCTGAGAGATGTCAGGTTTCTGTTCGGCTCTGATGAACGTCAAGTCTCTCCTACCTCTTCCTAGTTTGGCAGCTTATTATACATTAAACAAATATCTAGAAAACACCTCCTTTAATGCCAGGTGCTCTGTGGAGCTCTGGGTGTAATTAGCATTAAGAGAGATGAAGACCTTTTCTTCAGAGAATAAAACTAGTGGAAATTCTGCTCTAGTCCTTGCAAAAACATGTGTCCTGTTTTCCAGCTTCCAGGAGATGGGAAATTTCCCACACGGGCTTAATAGAGCTACCTTTGGATTTGATTTTTAGAATTCACATCTCAGTATATACAGATGAAAACGACATTTTCTGGAACAACTTTTTCACATTCGCAAAACTACCTACATGATTTCTGAGAACCTGGCAGCCTTAAAAGAGAATAGAACCTGTTCTCTGTGTTCTTTGTGAAAAGGATCACAGCAAATGGAAACCTCAGGTGTCTTGAAAAGGCCTTACTTCTGAAAGATTTGGGTTTACACTCTGCTGTTCAACTAGACTTGCAGAGATGATGGCTAATGCTCAACTTGGCACTGGAAATAATCTGCTTTGGCATTATGCGAAAGAAAAAAGTTAGGTTCACATTGTATTGAAATAGCCACAACCTGTAGAATTTTTAGAGGCTGTTTTTATTTGTATCACGCCATAGCGTGTCCACTAAGCTCAGAGTCGCCATTCTGAGCTTAGTGTGAGAGGCAGCTCACACCTCTAGACCAAATGATTTTATCCTAGAGAAAACTCTAGTCCCAAAGCAACATGCAACTTCCTCGAGGTTTGGAAAAAGAGGCTTCCAAGTGTAGCATCTTTTTATTTTATAAAACTCCTTTCCCTGCCAAACATTTGGTTTTGCACGCATCTGAGGGTGGAGCAATGCTTAGACTGAGAGTGAGAAACACAAGATTTAGTAAAAGTGTTGCCAGATACTCTGCTTTTGAAATGTTGCTTAAAATAAAAAACACTTTTCTCCTTACTCTTTGATATGAATAGTGAAAATATCTTTCTTTTTTGCCCTGGAAAGTATGGTTTTCTTTGTTTTGTTTTGTTTCTTCAAAAGTCAGTTTTTTATTTGTTTCTTTCTCTTAAGGACCACAGGCAACTCTTCCATTTGACTTGTCTGGCTATTTTGATTATGGGCCCCTGACATGTGGCACATGGCTCAGATCAGTCTTAGAGGGCCCAGAATGGCCAGCTCTCTCAGTTTCTCATTTTTGGCAATACGAAGGGCAATTTCCCATTAACCCTGACTGCTTCCTTCACACCCCTGGATGACGCACACTTCTCTCCCACTAGGTAAGCCTACAACATTTCCAAAGATGGTACAGCCTGGAATCAACCCCTGGCCCACTTTCCCAGGTTGATTTTGTGAGTGCAGTGGGTCAGTCTGGCAAGTGACCGTGAACTGTCAGAGCAGTGGCAGGTGTCCTTCCCAGCAGAGAGCTGTCGAGGTGCACAATGTGGGAAATATGCTAATCCGAGGCATTGGGATGGGAGCCCCAGGCTTTGTTACCTCTCATTTGAGAGGCCTCAGTGCTCTTTTGACAAGATGGAGCTATTGTCCTCCTGGGCCTCCAACTGGAGGATTCAGAGGAGAACCACAATGTAGATCAAAGGATGGAACAACAGGACCTGGGAGCAAAGGCTAAATGGCCCTGGTATTATTTTGCCTGGAGAAGAGAAGCCTGGAGGTGGGGTGGGTCAAGTAGGCCATAATGGTGAAAAAGCTATTATGTGGTGACTGTGACCAGCTGTTCAACGTTTTGAGTGAGAAGAAAAGATGTAGGAGAAAATGAATGTAAACTGCAATGTGAGAAATTTGGTTGACATAAGGAAAACATTTCAAACAGGGAGGGTTGTTAGACACTAAAATTAGTGACAGAGGGAATACATTTCTTAGATGAACTTTAAAACTACGATATTTCAGTCAAGAGGTTTTAAGGCAAACTTGTCTGGATGTAGGGAGTCAACAGGAAAAAATGTTGAGACCCACTTCACTTAAATATGTGCAACATATGATTTTAGCCTTCACAAACTGCTCTTTACAATGGACATTTTCTCAGAGACTAGCATTAGAAGCTGCTACACAGGACTTCTTTGACCTTGCTTTAATGATTTACTTAGCTGAGATGGGAATTGTCTTTGCGGCTAAGTGATTGACAAGTACCTTGGGTGATGGGCATTCTGATTCCAGTTCTGCAGCTAATCAACTCTGGGACTTCCAACAAGCACAGAACCTCAATTTCCTTAAATGTCAAACAGAGACAATAGCTCTGTTCTACCGCATAGGATGGCTTGGAGGAACACATTATAAAAGGAATGAAAAGCACACTGAACCCAAGTATGGAGTAAATAGACTGTTCAGACCTCAGGGCTGCTCCCAAACACAAGTGCTTGCCTCTTAGTAATGTTTTAATCAGTTACTTCCGACCAGACTAGGAGTGAGAAAAGAGAAGGATCGGGGGCAAAAGGGGGATCCAAGAGCGAAGTTCAAACGGTGTGGGGGCTGCTATTTTATTCTTGCCTCTCTCAGGTCTATAGCTGAACATCAAGCAAAACTGGGTGGTATATACCAGCGCAAGGCAAACACCCAGTTCTTTGATTAAACTGTGACCTCTGCAGTTTGAGACACTTCAGTTGGAAACATTTCTTCATGAAATCCTCAACTAACAAAACTAGAAAATGCCATTGCCCTTAATGTTTCTAATAGGTCAGTCTTAAATAAATTTAAAAATAGACAAATAAATGAACCTCATTGTTTCAACACAGTGATAAAATGAGGGAAAATTTTACCCTTTGTGTGGTTCAGACTGAGGGCATATTTAGTCACAATGAAAGAAAAAAGCCTTCTACAGAAAACATTTCTTTTTTCTTTTTTTTGAGACAGAGTTTCGCTCTTGTTACCCAGGCTGGAGTGCAATGGCGCAATCTCGGCTCACTGCAACCTCCGCCCCCTGGGTTCAGGCAATTCTCCTGCCTCAGCCTCCTGAGTAGCTGGGAATACAGGCACGCGCCACCGTGCCCAGCTAACTTTTTGTAATTTTTAGTAGAGACGGGGTTTCACCATGTTGACCAGGATAGTCTCAATCTGTTGACCTCCTGATCCACCCGCCTCGGCCTCCCAAAGTGCTGGGATTACAGGCTTGAGCCACCGCGCCTGGCCAAAACATTTTTTTTAAAAGTGAAGGCAAACCTAAGAGAGCTTTTCAGATAAAGCCTGAGAGGTTTCATCACAAGCAGATTGGCATTATAAGACATGTAAAGGAGGTTGTCTGGAGCATGCCTGCCTCTTAAGGTTGTAGTCAATTGGAACTCTGCTCTGTCCCTAACGCTTCTGTGCTGTTGCAATCAGAGACAGAACCCTGAACTGTGGCAGTCATGCAACTCTAGAATGTTCAAGGTAAAAAGGACCACATGAGCACATTTCAATAAATCTCGTTATTTTCCAAATAGGAAATAGAGGGTCCAAGAAATAACAACAAAGAGTAATGGAATTAGTAGGGGGGCAACATTGGAATTTGTCCCCAAATCCTATGGTTGTCCAGTCATATAATTTATCCCATTGGAAAGGCCACAAACTGATCTCTAAGGGGATAAATATGGCTCACAGCCATATTTCATTTGGTTCATAAAGTGGATTTATAAAAACTAATTTTAAATTTCTTATATGGAAAAACTAGAAGACATAGTTAGGTGAGCCATGTAACTCCATGGTACATGGTATGTAGTTATAGGTGCATGAGCCTACAGCTGGAGTTCCAATGTTTTCATCCCTGTTTAGATGAAACATATACTCTTTTGTTTGCCACAGTCATCACCGCGCCCTAAGGTCTCCCTGATGATGAAGCCATAGGTGATTTAGAACGTATCTCCACGCTCACACATATGCTCCTCTTAACCATCCATTTCACTCATTTGTATGATTGTCCCGGGCTGTTTACACATTTCATTTTGCAAACCCTTCCCTACCATAGGCTGCTTCCATTTTCCTACTTAGTAAAACCATTCATGATTATTTCTGCAAAGAACAAAGAAATGAAAAAACATAATGACTATATGCATGTGTGACATACCCCTCATCCTGTAGAGATAATGTGTATAGCCCTGGAGACATATACACATTCACAAAGCAGCTAAATCAACTGGTTTATTTTACTCACTTTTGCATGAGACTCTAAACACTGCCATGAGACTCTAAACACTTTTGTATTCCAATATTCTGAAGGAAAGTGATCACCGTTTTGATATTTCTCTCAATTTCTGCTGAGTAAAAGGGGGCCTCCCCTAGTATTCTCTACTGGGTTTTCAAATATCTTTTGGGGAAGATAGGGTAAGAAAATCTATTCATTTGAAGACACTATTAAAAAGATAGACACATTTGTTCACCCAAATGAATTTTATAGTAGCATTATTTGTAATAGTCAAAATGTAGAAACCTAGATTTCCATCAAATGATAAATAAATAAATGAAATATTTTATACCTGTACATTGGGTATTATTTGACAATTAAAAATGAAGTACAGCAGCATGGAGAAATCTTGAAAATATTATGGCAAGTGAAAGAAACTAGTTGTAAGCCATCATACATTGTACAGTTCCATTTACATGAAATGTCCAGAATAGGCAAATTCCAAAGAGCCAGATTACTGCCAGCTAGGCTAGGGCTGGGACTTTGGGAGGACATGAGAAGTAACTGATATTGGTTATGATGTTTCTTTTTGCAGTGATGAAAACATCCTAAACTTGCTTGTGGTGATGGCTGCACAACTGAGAACAGTAACTTTCACGAGTGGGGAGTGTGTATGCAAGTTATATCTTAATAAAACTGCTACTTCAAAAAAGATAAAATGGGCTAAATCTTTTGAAATCAGGAAAGGGGAAGTACTATTTTGGGGTGAGCTGCTATGGGCCAGGCAGCATCCAATATGTTTTTATGTATTTTATTCGAGCCTCACAGCAACCTGCCAGGAGGTTTTATCCTGTCCATTTCACAGTTGAAGAAATAAAGGCTCACAGAGATTAGACTGCCTTACCTGGTCACCTGTTCAGCTGAGATCTGAACCAGATTTGACTCCCAAACAGCCTGCCTTGACCCACTGCTGCTCAGCAGTCACCCAGCGTTTTCTTCTCTAAAGACAAGGAACTAATAGAGACTTGCCTCGGCTGATTCTTACTGCTGCATGTGACTATTTAATTATGAGAAGGATACCATCTCTTCTTTCCTAAAGAGCTACCCTGAGCCATGCCAGCTGATTAAACAGTCTTGCTAAAGTCAAATGGGGCCTTTTTTTCCTCAAGGTGACATGCGTACTATTCTAAATGCAGAGCTAGACTCACCTAAAACAATTCTCTGTCTTCTGTCTGTCGGCATTTTCTCACTTACCCAATACCCTCCTTGAACTCACCTCTGCTTGCTCCCTCATTCCACATTAGAGCTAAAAATATTGCCTAATGCAGTTTTCCTCCCTACCCCACCCCTGCCTATATAAAGCAGCATCCAGGTAGCATTGAACATGTTTGTGGCCTCCTAATTCTATTGTTACACATGTCTCTAATCATTAACATCAAAGTGTGCTTACAAATTAATTCATATGTATAAATTCCTCACCTAAGCATTCAAAATGCATGAATCAGCATCCAGCCCCTACCACTTTAAGAGGTTACATCAAAGCACAGATCATTAAGGAGCGTGGATAAGGAGGAGAGAGGAGAGAGAGATTCAAATAGAATTCATGCTCTTTGCCTTAAATGAGGATCAGTCTGAGCTATATACAAGTGGGCAGCCAGCAGAGAGCATCTGGGATGCAAACCATCTCCAAGCCACAGGCACAGCCTGCGTTTACTCACATCAGGATCCATTATTATCCCAGCCAGCATCCAAACCTTACCTCTACTGAAACAAGAGCCAACCAGTGACCTCAGCTGGGTCATCAGGACCACTGCAGCCACTTCCAGCCTCAGCTCTCTGATCTAACAGCCACAGTCAGCCCTTACTTTCCTCTTTCTGAACAGGGCCAGCGTGCTTCCTCCTGTCTGTCAATATTTAACTACCCTGTCAAGTCACATTACATCACCTGCACTAAATCCCACCCCAGTGATAGCTAGAGGGTGTGCCTGCTCGTTTCAATTCAACTCAGCTAAACTTTATCTAGTGCCTTCCATTCATTCATTTCCTTCCACATGTACTGAGCGCCTACTGCATTTGGCACTGGGGATATAGAAATGAAAGATCCTAATGCACGTGGAGCTTAAAACCTAGATGACAGGTCAATAGCTGCAGCAAACCACCATGGCACATGTATAGCTGTGTAACAAACCTGCACATTCTATACATGTATCCCAGAACTTAAAGTAAAATAATAAATAAATAAATGAAAGATCCACTTCCCAGATTCTAGTGGGAAAAAGACGAAATAATATGGTATGTGCTATTCTGCCAGAGCACAGAGCGCAGGGGACACTCCCATTCCAGGCTGGCTGGGAAAGGATAGAGCAAATAAGGCCAGAGAATTCCCAAAGATGGCAACACTTAGAGTGACATCTCTAATGGACCAGGGTATATCAGGATGACAAACGGATGATGCATACATGGCCTCTGTCCTCAAGGAGCTTACACCCAACACAGTTTGCTGTATGGTCCTACAGATAAACAGGATTGCTTACATATATGCCACAGGCGAAGTGTAGAATATTAAATTAAAGAGAGAAGCCCTTTGTTGTTTTTTTGGCAAGTTGTGTCCTGAACAAAGATGTCTCAACAGTGAAAGCTGGCTGTCTCCTTGGTGCTACAAATCTAGGAGGATTCTTCAGAGAGCTGAAAAGGCAGATAAACTCAGTGAATAGAGGAACTAACTGCCTGTGGCCCATTTTCAGGATCAGGGAAAGAAGAATTCAGGTCACAGAGTAACATTATTCCCTGGTCAAAGGAATTCATCTGGAACAAACAGGCTTGGCCAAAGGTAAACAGGAATCTCTCACTGCCCTCCTAATCTCTCTATGACTTTTCTAAGGCAACATTTCCTGACACTTAATGAAGTGTTGATAGCTTTTTTAAATAATAGAGATGGATATGTCTAGCCACGTAGCATCACTAAAACTGCAGCCTTTAACTTCATCTATGATGAGAAGACTCAAAAGCTATTCACTTTAAGATTCTTTTTTTTTTTAAGGTGGAATTTACCACTGAAGCCTGGCTCTCAAATATACCCACACAATCCCTTTTCTACCAAAACTGACTACAGTTTCATGCTCCAGAGAACAAAGACCCCCATTTATGTGTGAACATTCAAAGGACCCCACCACTGGGGAGCCTAAAAGGCTGCCACGGAAAATCCCGGTGTATTTGAATTGCAAAACACAGCCTGGGGATCCCAATACATCTAATTTGGGACATGTTCCAAGCTCAGGAGCCTCTCTGCATGGAAGCAGCTTTATTAGTCAGTTTCTCAGACAATTTTCTAGTTCCACATGCACACTTCCCCAAGTGTTTCCAAGACGAACTCTTACAGTCTGTAGGGTATTTTACTACAAGGTATTTAGAGTTTTGACAAATACTAACTGACATTGCCACCATTCCAGTGAAACTGATGACCCATAGCTAACGCCTGCTTCTCGGTTGTGGCTCAAGACCTTTTTGAGTCAGGCAGTGATTGTAAGCGGAATGACGCTCCAGACCTCTCTTTCACATCCTAGAAGCACAGTTTGATTTCAGTGCATTAATAGGTTTCCATCAAAAGTTGAATCATCAGGAAACTGAAGGGAAGTTGTGCCTCAGTCAAGCCTGTTCTTTTTTTTAAACCAAGACTTATTCAGAACGCTTTTTGATTAATAACATATAACACACTTGGCATTAGGAATATTATGTTATTAATTGAATTGCTACTACTAATTGCCAAATGCCCAGGGATTTCTGGATCCAATTAGAATGGATTTTTGACATTTATCTTGCAATCCCACTGGAAGGACAAGGTGCTATATGACCTTTAGTTGATTTTTAAAGGCAGTTTGGGTAAATTTTAGCACATATCAAGTAATTTTTTCAAATAATATTATGAATGTCATCAATGGTGAGATAACTATTAGCTCATGGAAAATAACTGGCAAATATGACTGACATTTCTAGAAGTAAATCACAAGAAACCTCAACTTTCGAAAGAGAACGTTTAAAATGTATTCCATTTATCTCTTTTGTATCCAGCTTTAGAAAATACAAGAAAGGGAAGGTTTTTGTTTGCTTACATTTTGTTTTTAATAAGAAGTCTTAAAGAGAAATTCTAAAGCAAGACTAATTTCTCCAAATCCAGTGAATAACGTTCATATGTGTCAGAAAGCAGCTGGTATTGCTTGCCCAGCATGACAGAAAAGTATAGATAGAGAACTTGAAGCCATTAATGTGACCCCCAAGCAAGTCAATCCTTAATTAGGGTCTAAACATGCTCTACTTCCCTCTTAGGAGAAGAAACTAAGTGATGGATTGTTTAAGGTACACACCAAAACTCCTAGGTGACAGGGCGTACTATGCCTTTTAAAACCCCGTTGTTACAGGGTTAAGACCCTATAACTTGTCCAGGGTCACAGAACAGTCCTTCTCAGGCTGCTGTTAATTCTCTCAATTTTCTCAGGCTGCAGAGGTTTCCCAGTCAGTGTGGCTGTCAGTGCTAACTCCAGAAAAGTCCCTGGCTGACCAAGATGGCCACCCAACTCAGATAATGCTAGAACACCATCTTGGAAGTGATTTCATATTATATGATAAATAATTATGCATCTTGTCTGAACCTGCAAGTTCTGATTCTTTTGACCTTTTGAAACAGATATCATTTGTAGCCAGGGAACAGATAATATGATTTTCAAGGTGGGTAAAAATTGTGACGTGAAAAATACAAGGATTTTACTTGCTACTTTGCCTCATGGTGTGATCTGTAGGACTAGCAATGTAGTTAGTTCCTATCATCGGGAACGTGTTAGAAGCAAACACACCCGGCTGCCCCAGGCCTCCTGAATCAGAACCTACATTTCTATAAAATCCCTGGTGGTTCCGAGGCACGTGACAGTTTGAGAAGTCCTGTTTTAGAATTTGTTTAAGCCTAGGGGAAGGGGGAACCAGCCTCCATAAAAACACTTGATACACTCATAAAATAAAAAATTCTTTCAAGTCCAAGCATTTTGACGAAGAAAATGAAAGGCATTATTGTAATTTATGTTTTCTGGACCTTGTGAATTTTAACTTCATAGTCAAGAAGCCATAAAATATAAACTCTAAATGAGGCCAATGATTAAACGGTTTTCCCATGAGGGAGCCTTGTTGGATGCCAGGGCCCACTTCAAAGAGTAAAGCCGTCAGTCTGCGGGAATTCCCCTCTATGCACAGTTGGTCACCATCCTCTGTTCCAAACGTCTCCCTGGTTAGGAGATCAAACCCAGGGTGATGCCCAGGTTTTAACAGTTCACATTTGAAACATTATTGCACAGGTGAAGAACAGGGAAAGAGGGAGTTTCTGACATACAGATTGAGAGCCTATTTTGACTGTAAGATCTGAGAAATCTAATAAACACCTATGTGGAAAAGAAAGCGGTATTTGGACATAGGAGTCTGAGACAGAGCCAGTCAGAAAACAGTATGTACATAAACCATCTTTGGCAAGTAATTAGGGGAACAGTCAACATATGGATTATATCAGAAAATGAGGGAATGAAGGATTACAATTACAGGGAGAGCATTTCAGGCCTAGATAACAGTGAAAAAAGGATGCCCTGTGGCAAAAGGGAAAAAGAGGGCAGAGCAAAAAAAAAAAAAAAAAAGAAGTGACAAGTAAATATTACTAGATGATAAAGTGAAATCAAAATGAATTACAATAACATGTAGTGAACCACAATAATATGATGGTTAAAAAGTTTTCTTTCCTAAAACAGAAGATGCATACTATTGTGGAAAATACAAAAAGAATCTGAAACCAAAATTCTAAATATTTCAAAGGGGGAGCCAGAAGAGGATTGAGCGCAGAGTTTGTATTTGTGTGTAAGTGGATATTTTGTATGCTAAACAGAAAATGCACAGTCTTCTTTTATGCTCATGGGATAGAAATTCACAGAAAATGATTATGCATGTGGCCACAAAGAAAACATTGAAAATTCCCTGAAGTAAATGAGGAAAGGGCAAAAAACACAAAAACTCTTAAGTAACTTTTAATTAAAAAATAGTCTTCTAACCAAACCAAGGATCGAAAATGCAACAAAAATACAAAGTACAAGTTATTTAGACAAAAATACAACAATAGAGAACACCTCATCTCAAAACCACGATGCAGGAAAACCCAGAGGAAAATATATAGCCTTAAATGCTTTTATTTAGAAAATAAATGCTTACACATTCAGCCTTCTTAAAGTATTCAAAAAAAAAAAAATAGATGTAGAGGGACTACTTCCAGATTTATTTTAAGAAACCGGCATCATCATCTAATACAGAAATCATTCAGAGACACTGTAAGAAAAATGCAGGCTAATATCTCTGATGAACATAGATGCAATAATCCTCCACAAAATACTAGTCAACTGGATTCAACAACACATCAAAAAGATTGTGCATTGTGACCAAGCAGGATTTATCCCTGGGATGGAAAAATGGTTCTAAAGATCTTTAGCTGATAACTTTAGTTAACAACAGTATATCACTAGTTGTGACCAATATCCCACACTAATGTAAGGTGTTAACAACAGGAGAAACTAAATGAGAGGTATATGGGAACTCTGTACCTTCTTTTCATTTTTTTCTCTGTAAATCTCAAGCTGTTCTAAACCCACAAAAAAAGGTGTATTTTAAATTTTAAAAATAAGTGAATAATTTCTGATGGTGCTATACGGAACCTAAACTAGTATAATGCAGTACAATGTTCTGAGATCGGGAGGGTAGCCAGGAAAGGTGGCCGGCAAAGTTTTCCCTGCAGCATTTGAACTGAGACTTTTTCATAATGCAGTAGGAAGAGCCATGCAAAAATCTCAGGGAAGATATTCTAGCACAGGGACAACATCAAAACACAAGAGCAAACAAAGAATGAATTAAACTGAAAACTGGTTATTTGAAAAGACAAATAAAACAGGCAACTCTGGCATTCTTATTAAGGAACAAACATAAAGGCACACAGCATCAAGACTAAGAAAAAAGACATAAATGTGAAGGAAGGTAAGTTAAAAAATGATCAGACTTATGTGGGTGACACTGCATTAGAAAATGGACATTTTTTAAGCAAAACATTAATGACCAAAATTAATACAAAAGTACAAGACAGAAGTACACAGAAGAAGGTAATAAACATGTTGCAAAATGTTATAGTTTTAAAATAGGCAAATACAGCATGACAATCTGATTCTATTTAAATTTTAAGAAATAATCCATGTAATTTAATTTGTCCCAGAAAAGAGAAAAATATAAAAATTTTCACAATTAACTTTACTGAGCCAGTAGATGCTTAGCACAGATAAAAAAAACTGGGATAAAACTAGCACAGAAAAAACCTCTAATTTCAGTTATAAAAAAAATTAAGTAGAAATATTTTAAATAGAATGTTAGCAAATTGTATTCAGCCTTGTAAGAAAATTACAATGTAATGTAAGACAATCACATATGGTATGACCAAGCATAGCTTACTTAAGTTATATAAAAATATGTTAGCATTAAAAAAATCTATCAATTGAATTTATTATGTTAATAATACATTAATACAACTGGAAATAAGATACATATAAAAAGTTAGCATGCTTATTTATACTATATAGTAATAGAAAAGGAAATTAGAAGGAAAATCCTGAAATTCTGATACACCTAGGAATAAATTTTACAAAGATAGTCCAAAGAGGACCTATACAAGGGAAAATGTTTAAAACTCACATATGAATAGTAGAAATAAATGTATATTTCAATATAGGTATTATCATAAAAGTGATGATTGTTCCCAAAGTAATATATAAGTGATATAATTCTAAGAAGAATTACAACAGGATTATTTTGGGAAGAAGGGGCACTAGGCAAAAGTCACTCTACAGTTCATATGGAAGAATAAATATTCAAGCATATACACAAATCTTTAAGGAAGTTTTGTCCTACAAGATATTAAAACATAGTTTGAAACACTATCACCAAAAGAGTAAACTAACTGCTACTAGTGCAGGGACAATAAGTCATTGGCACAAAATAGGAAGTCTAGAAGAAGGTCCAGAAACAGTGCCAGAAACTTAATTATGATAACGTTAATAAAATTCTGATAAAACTAATATTTCAGATGAATAAGAAAATCATATGTTAATCAGTAAGTTACATTATGCTGTAAATTACATTAGGGTATTTGCTTTGCAGGTGGAAGAAAAGTTCATTAAAATCGTATTTTACATAATGTGCAAAAACACATTCTTGAGGGATTTAAGTTAGCAGTGTAAAACCCTGAAAAGCAAGAGCAATGGGAAACAATACATTAAATTGCTTTTAATTGAGAGTAAAAGAGATATTAAACTCAGAAGCCATAAAGGGAAAAATAGACATAAATTCCATAACTTATTACATGTTTACAGCAAAGATACTATGAACCAAGCCAAAACCCTCCAAATATTTCCAGCTTGCACTAGAAACAGACTCCAATAGAAAAATAGGCAAAGAATATGAACATAATTTATCAAAGATTGCAACTGGACAATATGTATTTGAAAATATCAGCTATTATAGTCAAATATAAATGGAACAATATTTTACCTAGTAGATTGACAAAAATGATAATTATTAATAGTATCCAAATGCTATTAAAAGTATTGAAACTAGGCAGTTGAATACACTGCTGGAGAAAGAGTGAAATTGCTATAGTATTTTTAGAAATTAATTTGGCAATATCTGTTATAATTTCAAATGTATATGTGATGTGACCAGCAGTCACTTTTAGGACTCTATCCTATGAGAGTAAATGCAAGACTACACAGGATGTGTGTCCTCTGCAGGACTGTTGTAACAGCACAACACTGGAAACATTCTGAATAGCCACCAGTGGGTAGACAGTCGCAGAAATTATGCCATGTGGAATATTATACAGGAGTTATAAAGGGTGAGGCAGTTCTAAATACACTGCCTCAGAAGAAAGTTCATGATGCGACGCTATGTTTAAGAAGCAAGTAAAAAACAGCAGTATTAGGTGGTTTTGCTTTGTCTTGTTTTGTTTTGATTTGGAGGTACTGTAAAAAAAATGTCCATTTTTATTTTGGATTCAGGCAGTACATGTGCAGGTTTGTTATAAGGGTATATCATGTGGTGCTGAGGTTTGAGATTCTAATGATTCTTTTACCCCAATAGTGAATGCAGTAACCAACAGAAAGCATTTCAGTCCTTACCCTCTTCCTCCTTCCATTTTCAGTCCTTGCCTCCCTCCCTCCTTCAGTGTCTGACAGCTGTATGTCTGTGTGCCTCCTAGATTTAGCTCCCACTTACAAATGTGAATATGCAATATTTGGTTTTCTGTTTCTGCAAGGGGCATAGTTTCATTTTTTATGGCTGCATAGTGTTGGATGGTGTTTTGTACCACATTTTCTTTACCCAATCCACGATTGATGGGCACCTGCGTTGATCCCATGTCTTTGCTATTGTGAATAGTGCTGCAATGAATATATGGCAATACAGTGCATGTATCTTTTTGGCAGCATGATTTCTTTTCCTTTGGGTATATATTCAGTAATGGGATTGCTGGGTCAAATGGCAGTTTAGGTATTTGAGAACTCTCCAAACTGCTTTCCACAGGGGCTGAACTTTTTGCATTCCCACTAACAGTGTATAGTGTTCCCTTTTTCTTCACAACCTCACCAATATCATTACTTTTTGACTTTTTAGTAATAGCCATTTTGACTGATGTGAGATGGTATCTCATTGTGGTTTTAATTTCCATTTCTCTGACTAGGGATGTTGAGTATTTTTTCATATGTTTGTTGGCTGCTACTATGTCTTCTTTTGAGAAATGTCTGTTCATGTCCTTTGCTCTTTTTTTTTTTTTTTGAGACCGAGTTTTGCTTTGTCACCAGGTGCCAGGCTGGAATGCAGTGGCACGAGCCTGGCTCACTGCAACCTCCACCTCTCGGGTTCAAGCAATGCTCCTGCCTCAGCCTCCCAAGTAGTTGGGACTACAGGTGCGCACCACCACGCCCAGCTAATTTTTGTATTTTTTAGTAGAGACGGGGTTTCACCATGTTGGTCAGAATGGTCTAGATCTGTTGACCTCATGATCTGCCCGCCTCAGCTTCCCAAAGTGCTGGGATTACAGGCGTGAGCCACCACACCTGGGCATCCTTTGGTCTTTTAATTCTTTTTATTTTTAAATTTTTGGGGTACATAGTAGGTGTATATAATCATCTTTGCCTACTTTTTAATATGATGGCTTTTCTTATTGATTCATTTCAGTTTCTTATAGATTCTGAATATTAGTCCTTCACTGGATGTATAGTTTGCAAATATTTTCCCCCAATGTGTAGGTTGTCTGTTTACTCTATTGAGAGTTTCTTTTGCTGTACAGAGCTCTTCAGTTTAATTGTCTCATTTCTCTCCTTTTGGTTTTGTTGCTTTTGCTTTTGGGGTCTTCATCGTAAATTCTTTGCCTAAGCCAATCACTAGAAGACTATTTCCTAGGTTTTCTTCTGGCATTTTTATAATTTGAAGTCATACATTTAAATTTTTAATCCATCTTGAGTTAATTTTTATATATGATGAGAGGTAGGTGTCCGGTTTCCTTCTTCTGCATATAATTAGCCAGTTTTCCCAGCACCATTTATTGAATAGGGAGTCCTTCCCATTGCTTGTTATTGTTGACTGTTGAAGATGAGTTGGTCACAGATGTGCAGCTTTATTTCAGTGTTCTCTATTCTGTTCCATTGGTCTATATGTCTATTTTTGTACCAACATCAACTGTGTATGTGCATGTTTGTTGATACATGAATAAAAAATCTCCCAAATGGGTACAATCTGGCAGTAATCACTGGGTCCTTAAGGTGGAGGAAATAATGGGGGTGGGGGTGAAGAGGAAGAAGGAAGGAGGAGCGAGGAAAGCCTATTCTTCCTTTCCACAGGTCTGAAATTTTTAAGTTGATATCATTAGGGAGCCAAAATTTTGACCTTAGAAATCATATACTGGGGAAAGGGAGAGAAAGAAAGAGAGAGAGAGAATGAGAGAGTGAGAAAGTTTTCTAGCTATATACTACATAATGTTTTCATTTTTCATGGAAATAAAGCTTCATTTCTAGGGTCATCTTTTCAAAGTTCAAGGAAATAGAACATGAATTTTGGGTTTCCAGTCCCAGCCCAGGTGCCGATAAGACAGATAAAAAACTAGCATTACATTTAAGAAAACTTCAGAATATTCAAATAATAATTCCCCTGAAAACAAATATTCACAGAACCCTGCTTCCTCTCCAGGCTGGTCAGTCATATTCTCCATGTTTTATATATTTAAACGGGCCATTTCAAGTTGTCTCCAGATGTGTAAACTACTTCCTGTACAGAATTACTGTATGTTGATGCAACATTTTAATCACCACACACCCTGGCCTTTTTGAGGGGGAAGAGGAGAGAGAGGTAGACAACTGTTTCCAAGGTATACAGCGTGGAGGCCCTGAAGGCTTTTTCTTTGATGTGACCTTTCTGTTTCACTGACTCATTATTGGAGGAAACATCCTGAAGTTGTCGAAGAGGGCAGCTGGGATCTCTGCAGCTGTAAGCAAGAATAGATTTACGATGCCTGCATAGATACTGAAGCACAGAGAACCAACCTAATCTGCATAATGAGTGGCCTTTTTGATGGCAGAACAAGGTTTCTATTTTGTTGATTTGTGGGAGGCATATTTGATTTGTAGCAATCATATCTATACTTCAGAAGCAAATGCTCCTTCATATTACCATCATCAAAGGTGAGCAAAGCAATGATGCTAATGAAGTAAAGAAAAACACAACTTCTTTTATCACTAAAATAAGAAACAAACAAAAGTTTCCATGTTGGATTGAGGAGAGGAATCAAATCCATTTACGTGACTATAAAGGCTCAAGAACTGAAGAGTGGTTACTGATTCATAACTTTGTAAAGTTGCCCATGGAAGAGAGGATCCCATTTAGAAGAAATAAATTTGCTTCTCTCTGAAACAGACACATGGATCAGATAAATACCAAATCATGGAATCTATCATTTCCTCATTCCTTAACCTTTGCTTCAACAGCCACAAATTAGGTCAAAAGCGGATTTTCTTTAATCACCTAGCCTGGTGGTGTCCTTTGTCACAGCAAGAGCACATTAAAGTTTGAAGAGGAAGCATCATGGAGTTTACAATAAAACTGCAGGACTCGCACTACCACATTATCTGTATCATGCAACCAACTTAGCATCATTACAGTTTCATGAGATAAAATAAAAATTGCTCATTCATTATTAATATCCTGTTTCCAGCACACAGAATTTTTTAGAAAATACATGAGAAAAGCAGAAATGCTAATACCCTAAACATGTTGTTAAGTTGAAAAGACTCAGCTGATCTTAAAATGCTGCATTTCACATCTCCCGATAGCATGGATCACCGAAGTGCTTTGAGAGCCCCTTCCTTCCTCCATGTGCCTATTGTTGCTATTAAGCCAGAGATAAACTCAACATTAAGGTTATCCATCCTGAGCACTGATGGACTCAGCTCCAAATACAAGTCTGTCAAGTAGCTTGCTTATAGCAAGTCTTTAAATAATCAAACTGTTCCCCCAAATACCTGGCCATCAGGGTAGCATGTTAATTTCACTACGATAACTCTCCTGCAGGACTATGAGCTCCGTGGACTCCACAAAATATGATAATGATTTTGCCCATTAATGTAGTCTCAGAACCTGGCACAGTGCCTGGCACATAGTAAACAATCAGTAACTATTTATGGTGAATGGGTTATATGTTAAGAATTTCTCTACTTTATGCATCTTCATAATATCCTATAAAATGGGGATACTATAATTTTTTATTTCTACATTTCTGGGCATTCAAGTTGCTTTCCTTGTAGTATTTTAAATACTGCTGTGATGAATATCTTTATTTTTGTGATCTCTCCATATGTTAGATTCCCAAAAGGAGAATTAATGGGTCAAAGATTCAGAACATTTTTATAGCTCTTGACATGTAATGCAAGATGACTTCTGGGAAGGATAGAAAATAGCACCAGCAAAACATGGAAGAACCAGTTTTTACCACTTTCCCAGGCATACCACCTATTAGCTTTTTAAAAGAGGTAATTAAAGGGAACAATGAAATATTACCTCATATCTGTTATAAATTTGTATGACTTTAATGTGGTAAACTGGACTTCTTTGTTTATTTAACTAATTCTATTTTCTGTTTTGCATATCAACCAAGGAATGATTTGACGTGGCCGCTACTGTGTGAATGGGAGCCTTTCACAGATACTTGAAGAAACTTTGGCCTACAACTTCTCTGCCAATTTGATGCCTTTTATTTTGAATATTCCTCAAGAGAATAACAGGAACCTTGTCAATTGGAGTTTAGGTGATCCTTCCATTGGCCAGGGATCTCATTATTCTATTTATGAATTCAAAGAGACCAGGAGCCTCTTAGATAGATTACTTACATGTGTGTTGATAAATATCTTTAGAGGTTTTCACACGGGAAGAATTAGTGAGTTATTTTGCAGAGTCGGGCCAGTTTTACAGGCCAATAAATAATAGGCTAAATAAATCACAGTCAGGGACCAGCCTACACAGAGAAATTGTATACCTACAAAAGTTTTAGTGGTAATGAAATTGAAAGCTGTCACCAAATCCTGTTATCTGTCTGGATAGAAAAGTGCTCAACAAAAACACTGATAGCGTAGGAGATAGAGAATTGAATTAAGGCCAACAAAACCTTTGAGTGAATGGCAGATTGAAGACAATAACTGAGTGATAGAATAAAACTTTCCCAGGAACCCAAGTCTTAATAAATTGCTCTGTAAGTACTTTGGGACTACAGATCTATCTAACTTCTTTAAGTTCCCAGGACTCAAGGACGTTTGGTTTTGGGAGGAGGCACCTTTAGGATGTCTGAGAAACGTGGGCAACTCGTAATAGGGCCCAATGTGGAACCTGGTTTGTGTAGCCCGGTTAAGGTTGATATTATTGTGTAAATACTACACATTACTTCCAGACAAAGCATTCTCTCATTGTTCTAGATACTCATTGTTTAAACACTTAGAATTTAAAAAAAAGATTCCAAGACTACCTGTAAAAATATTCTATATTAAGTATTTAAAAATTCTTAAAGATAATCCAAGATAAGTTTAGTGAGCTCACTGTTTACCTCTTCCTTCCTTTCTATTTGACCAGGTGATGCTTGATAGGAACATAAGGGTTACTTACCTTTCAAAATGTTCCTTTTCAAGAAGCATTAGTATAGAGAGAGCTAAATGTTAACTACAGTAAACAAATAAGCACATTCGATAAATAATTTCAAGGAAAATTTTCTTTCATCTCTCACTGGAGATCATAATTGAGTCGGGGAGAAAAAGTAAAGCAGTAAAGTCAAGAACATAGGCTAAAGCCAGAAGGCCTGGTCCATTCCCAGTTCTGTCTTTACTAGTTATATAATTTAAGATGAGCTGTAAACTCTATATTCCTCAGTTTGCCCATCTGTAGAATGGGGTTGATAATGACAATATCCCATGGTGTTGTGAAAATGAAGTGAGTTAAATATGTGAAAATACTTTAGAATAGTGTTAGCCACATAGCAGCATGCATTTTCCATTCTGAGATTACAAACATCTTAAGAATAGTTTATAAAACTGTGCTCCGCAATACCCAACATCATTCTAGCACATAGTAGGTGATTAGTTAACAATTGCTAAATGAACAATTAACTATAAAGCATTTTCCATCAAGATTTTTTAAAGGACATTTCTTTGTATCTTCAAAGCATGACTTAATTCAATACAGGACTGAGAGGTAACTTTTAGAAACTCCAGGGTGCAGAGTATGCATACCTGTATGTATCAGCAGAATGAATAGTGAGAGAGCAATGAACAGTATTAGATAAAAGCCAGAACTACAGAAGACAAGTAAGAGTCTTAACCCAAATTCAAATGACTTTGAATTAATGCAAGTATTATTTCCTTGGAAGAGCCCTGGCCCACCCTTTTAATCTTCACTGATAATGCCATGACTATTACACCATCTGGGATAGGTCAAGATTAAGAGAAGATTCTGATCTCGTCACTAATTACTCCTTTATTCAAGTGAGGGTCGGGGAGTAGGTGGAAATGTTTCAGGGAGAGATTTTCAAATGACAGATTCCCTCATAAAATGCTCGGGAGGTGATTTAGGCCTACTTAATCTCCAGGACATCTGAAACAACAGAATTTCTGAAACAACTTCTTATCCTGGAAAATCCCAGACGAGTTTAATTTTTTTTTAATCCCTGTGTTTAGTGGTCACATCACTCACCACTGAAATGCAGTTCTTGTTTCTGGAGTAAAAGAGAGCAATGTTTTTAATAGGTACCAAAGATAATAGGATGACTAGACACACAGCTCACACCACTGAAAACGGAGACAGACTGGCTCTACCAGGTTGGAACAGAGCCAGTCTCTCCAGGGCTCACTGTACTCTAGGCATGGCATCATCAGTTCCCTTACTGGACCGTGATGAGGTGAGAGAGTAGGTAAGAGAAAGAGGGAAAGAGTGAGGGAGTGATTAAACGAACAAATACGGCAAAGTTAGAGAAGGTGCAGGCCTACAAAGGTTTTAGTTGAAAGAAGCAGTGAACTTCACATTAATAAAATCCACTGAATAATGGTTTTGAGAGATTGATATGTGGCTGTGGCTGCCATATTGGACAGGGAAGCCTAGGTGAGTTCCTTTGACATCTCTGTTCTTTCTCTGTCTCCTCCACGGTGTTCTCTTCTCTTATTGGCCACTTCTATATTGGGGTTCCTGTTTGGTTCCTCGCTTTTGTGACTCTGCTTACTGTCCATGACTGACCTTGAGTTACCTTGAGTTACCTCAATTCTACATGATCAAAACTGAATGTTTTGTCTTCCTATATAAAATAGCTACTGTTCTTGAATTTCTTAGTTCAGTTTGAGGCATTCTCATTCACCCAGACCCTTAAGCAGGGAACTGTCCTTCACAGCTCATGTCCCTCCGTCCTACACATACAATTAATTTTCAATTCTTCCTATATTTACCCCCCCACCACATCTATCCATGTAGCCCAGCTACAACTATATTTTCCAAATTGTCTTCCTATCTTGCCTGCATTCCAACTAACCTTCTTCTAGCTCAAGGATTCTCGGTTCTGGTTCCCTATTAGAATCACATAATGGGGAGTTTAAAACATGACCAGAACCTGAATCCACCCCCAGAGACGAAGTTTTACTCAGGATGGGTTAGAGCCCTGGCATCACTCTTTTTTAAAGCTCTCCAGATGACTTTTTCAGAGTCAGACTGAGACTCACACATCTAGCTCATCTTTCTGGCTCTGGTTTTGTTTCCCCTATGTCCACACACTAAAGAAGCACCACAGGGCTCTTTATAGAACATTCTCCTGTCCACTCTGCTTAAAGCCTTTCAACAACAGTCCTTAATCCAGAAAATGAAATCCAAACTTCTTCACATTCCCTGGTCTTTCTAGTCATGTACTGACATTCTCAGCCTCACAGCTTTCGCTCCAGCTCCGGCGACTTCCCCGCCTGCAGGTGCCTTTTCCTGCCAGTGCTCATGCCCTCTCCTTCGCTCAGATCCCACTCTTCACCTGAGGAACCTCTACTCATCCTGAGGGACTCAGCTTCAGCATCGCCCTTCTAGGAAATCTGTTCTCACTTGCTTGGGTACTACTTCTCTGTACATTGAGCATCCTGTGCATAGTCATATGTATATCATGTGTATGTTACATACATCATGTGTATATTAAAATAAGTGCCTACACCTGAATCCCCCAGTTGTCTATGAGCCTGTTTTCTCAGAGCATGTAATGGTTTATACCTGCTGTCTCCTTTAATTGTTAATGGTGCCCCCTTGAATTTCAAGGTTATCTGTGCCAGCATGGATAAATTGCATAAACCACCCTGTAACTTTGTTGAGGTCAGTAACACTGTCATATTTTTCGTTGGAATCTCAGTGCCTAATACATTTTCTAAAACTTGTTATCCATTTATAGGATCAAAAAGTGAATGAAGGGGCCAGGCGCGGTGGTTCACATCTGTAATTGCAGCACTTTGGGAGGCACGAGGTCAGAAGATCAAGGCCATCCTGGCTAACATGGTGAAACCCCATCTCTACTAAAAATAAAAATAAAAAATTAGCCATATGTGGTGGCTTGTGCCTGCAGTCCCAACTACTTGGGAGGCTGAGGCAGGACAATCGCTTGAACCTGGGATGTGGAGGTTGCAGTGAGCCAAGATCATGCCACTGCACTCCAGGCTGGGCCACAGAGTG
This sequence comes from Callithrix jacchus, assembly GCF_049354715.1. Lineage (NCBI taxonomy): Eukaryota > Metazoa > Chordata > Mammalia > Primates > Cebidae > Callithrix > Callithrix jacchus. Next base: position 97,165,304 of record NC_133507.1, on the reverse strand, counting down.
AAACTCCTTCCCCCCTTCCCCCCACTAAGGAAAAGAATGAGGGAAGGAATGAAGAATGTACCTGGGAAACTATCCTTTCACCTCCAGAAGCACATGGTAACAGTTAGAAAGGCTGGTGTGAAAAACTGAACAAAGAAACAAATTGAAAAACAGCCACTTGTAAAAAATGTGATTTTAGAGAGTAAACTACAGTCTTTTTTCTCAGTTGAATATTACTTTTTGTACCCTTGTGTTTTTCCCAAGGCCCTAGGGATATTGGGGAAATTCCACATAGACTTCAGGTAGGTGAGGACCAAAATATAGATGATTCCTACAACAGCCCCAGCCAACGTTGGTTCTCACAAGGGCAGCTCTGCTTTATATGGCCAAGGATTCAGGAGCTGATGTCAGACCGCATGTGAATTTTGCTCCTCCACTGGGAGGACATTTGATTTTGGTTGTTACTTAAACTCTCTAAGTCTGCTTTATAATGCAGGATGTTAAAAGCGCCTACCACTTACAGTTCTTTTGAGAATTAAATAAGGAAAACTATGCAGAGAGTTTAGCATGGTGCCTGTCATAGAGAAAGCTCTGAGTAAACACTAGCCCTTATTATTTTATCTATTTTACTTGTTGAACTTACAAACAATATTTCATTTGAAGAAGGGATTTGGCTGCATTTAAAAATACTTTGAAAAATCACTGTTCCAGAATATTGGGGTTGTAGAGATTCCAACCCAGTTCCCCCTTGGGATCTTGGTAACTTGAGTTGCTAATGGAGCCAGTGTTATTTCTTTCCTTTGCAATTCAGAGACCTAAGTCCACACCTTGCCTCTTCACTAGTACCCATTACTGGAAAAGAAAATAGCAACCCAGGACTCAGATTTCAGTGGGAGCCACAGGTGTTGTTGGGTGCCAGCTTCTGGCAGCATAGCATACAAAGAAATGAATGCTCTTGCCAATGTTGAGAATATTACCGCAGTATGCCTATTGCAAATATTTACTTTTTTAGCTGGACTATCAGGGGACACTAGGATTTCTGTTTGAACAGTGCTTTGAGGCAGAACTCATTGAAACAACATGGAAAGCTTTGCATAAATTCTTTTATGATTATACTTGTAACATATTATATCATCAGACTGCAAACTAAAGCTTGGGAGGATAAATAATCACAGTTATTTACACATAATGTTAGTTACTAATACAGAGCTATAGATAACTTTGCATAAAGTATAATATGGGATATTTTATTTTTGGCAAAATGGGCTTATGAACTAGCATGGAAAAAGCAGTATAATTTGTGAGTTACAGGCTGGAGATTATAGACAATGCCTTTGGAGTCAAAGAGACACAAGTTTGAGAAAATAATGCATTTAGAGTGTCTGGAACCTAAAACAAATGTAGCAAATTGTAACCCAGAGTAAGGATGTTAATAATAACTATTATTAATATATTATTCTCTAGGGATATTTGATGTAATTCTACCAAACAGATGATTAGATTGCATTTTGTTCTATCCTATGTTATTATTTTACTGCTGCTTTTGTTTGTAATTTTAAATCAACCCCCAAATATTCATACAGACTTAAAACCTGACTTCAATAATTTCATTTTCTCTGAGGAGTTAGTGAATCAACACAGAAGTGTGGAAATGAAATCGAGGTGTCTGCATTTCCATGACCAGCAGGCATGATAACTTGTCCTAAAACTGTTTGATCTTGTTACAATTTCTGCTGAATACTTTGAGTCATGCAAGAGTATAGAATGCCTTTTATTCAAAAGCTTCCAAAAGAGAGATTGCATCGACAGAAATTCAGAGCAAGCTGCTGGACGGCAATATTAATCCAGATCCTGGGATATTACACTAAATATTTGACAAGAATCCAAATTTTCCTGTAGCCTTCCACTAAGAAGATAATCTTTCATAATTTTAACTGTGAAAGGGGAGGATTTGATCTTTTGAAATGGAAAGGGTGAGCCTAATTGAATTTCCTTCTTTGGTTTCTTATTAAAAATGGGACCAGATTGAATCATATTCAATTAATGATTGCACTTGGATATATTGCTCTTTTCAGAAGCTGAAAATAAGATTAACAAAGCTCAAAAAAGATGTAGGGGGCAACAGTGCCAATTCAACACTTAAAGGGCTAGGCATACACAAGAACAGGGTCCTATTTCAATGCCGTTTATTTACATGATCCTTGAGCAGGGTGGACCATTGTTCTTGACCAATTTAAGGACTGAGTAGAAGGTTGTGTGACCTTGAACATCAGCTATGGAGGTAAAGTAAACATACAAATGTTCATGCAAATATACATGCATACAAATAATAAGACATACCATTCTGTCCTGCCCTCTCTTCTGACTACATGCCAAATACACCATGATCCTTGTCAATGAGACAGTCAGTACACATCTACACTGTCTCACCTACGCCTCCCCAACCACTTGTCTGTCTGCCTTCATAGATCAGGTTTAAGAATGTCTTCTTCCTGGCTAGCTGCAGAGGCTCACACCTATAATCCTTGCACTTTGGGAGGCCAAGGTGGGCAGATCATGAGGTCAAGAGATCAAGACCATCCTGGTCAACATGGTAAAACCCTGACTCTACTAAAAATACAAAAATTAGGTGGGCATGGTAGAGCACCTGTAGTCTCAGCTACTTGGGAGGCTGAGGCAGGAGAATCACTTGAACACGGTAGGTAGAGGTTGCAGTGAGAGGAAGTCACGCCACTGCACTCCAGCCTAAAGACAGAGCGAGTCTCTATCTCAGAAAAAAAAAAAAAAGAATGTCTCCTTAAGGTTTTTATGCAAGAACTATGTTTTATGGACTAATAATTGTGATACAAAATCTAACAAATAAATTAGCACAATTAGTCCAAAGATTAAAATTGGGACTGTCCAGGAGCACAATGCCTGTTTAATTACTATCTCCATAAAATTCTCCCTTCTGTAAGCTTTTCTGAGGGTATATTGTTTTTATGTCAACATTAGGATTTACCACAATAGACCTTCACATTATTTGCTAATTGTCTCATATTTCCATTTGTATTATATATTGCCTCACTGGTGATCATGTAAACTGACTAGCCCTTTATTTTTTCAGTGTCCTGAATAGTACAAAACACACAATAAAAGCTTGATTAGTACTTCTCCAAATGCAGTTGGTGTGCGTGTATGTGTGTATGTGTGTGTGTGTGTGTGTGTGTGTGTTTGGGAAGTGATACAAGCTCGGAAGATAAATCTGAAGTTCATATCCTAGTCTGACCCTTGACATCTGTGGGATCCTGAGTAAGTTTCCACATTTGTAGAATAGGCATAAAAATACAAATAGTGGCCGGGGGTGGTGGCTCACACCTGTAATCCCAGCACTTTGGGAGGCCAAGGCGGTTGAATCACGAAGTCAAGAGATAGAGACTATCCTGGCCAACATGGAGAAACCCCGTCTCTACTAAAAAAACAAAAGCAAAAATTAGCTGGGTGTGGTGGCGCATGCCTGCAGTCCCAGCTACTTGGAAGGCTGAGGCAGAAGGATCGCTTGAACCAGGGAGCCGGAGGTTGCAGTGAGCTGAGATTGTGCCAGTGCACTCCAGCCTGGTGACAGAATGAGACTCCATCTCAAAAAAAAAAAAATACAAATAGTACATGCATTGTGATGATATTGTAGGACATTTGTGCAGTGGCTGGTATGCAGTAAGAACTCTATCCATAGTCATTCCATTGTTGAATGAAAACACGGGCTTAAGAAAGATTTTAGAATATGAGAGGAAGTGGGGTGTGTGGTACTCATGGGGTGGCATCCTGCATCAGACTGCCTACATTTAAACCCCAGTTCTATGCCTTCTAGTTGCGAGTGTTAAATGAATGGAATACACATAAATCCCTTATGAGCACCCAACATAGACAAAGGTTTAGCTTTAGTATTATGAAGGATGAAACTACTTGAGACACACAAATGAAATTGGTCAATTTTCAAGATCTTTTAAAACTCTTGATCTATATTTCTGTGAAGAAATTATACATGCTCTTGCCTTTAAAGCTCTATGGATTAGAAAACACAGAATTATACTGAGACAGTTTTCATCACACACACACACACACACACACAGCAGCAGCAGCAGCATTATCTAGGTCTATTTTTTCCTTTCTCCGTCACACTCATATGTTTGCTAACTGTAGTAACTGAAAGTCCAACCAATATATGATCTGTCATAAGCACAGAGGAAGCTGGACTTGGAAGATAGAGTTGATGCTATACCTGATATTCAGTTTCAAACATTGAATATTAGAATGTTAGTCTTTCCCAAAGAAGGTCTGAATAAATATCTTGTCTAAAATAGATTCCTGAGGAAGAAAAGATCTAGACTTTGAATCATGCATTGAACCAGGACTATCCAGAAAAGCCTAATTCTAATAAAATTAAGGCCCTTCCAGCAGATGGACTAGGTCAGCAAAAGGTGCTTTATTTAACTAACTGGAAGTCTTTGTAGAATTGGGATGCAAAACATTCACCAAGAAAATCTAGGTACAAATTGCCCATGCAGTCAGACATCAATGAATTTGCAGGGTTTTTAAAATCATTTGGAGATTCAAGGAAGGGGATAGTGTGACAAAATGAAAAATAAACTAAGCTAATAAACTTGCTTTGTGACCTACTCAGTATTTAAACTCTTTAAAACAGATCTCTTCCAGCAACCGCCATTCCACATTGCTTTCATGCCACGGGCCTGGTTTCCTCTTCCCAGTACTTTAAAATGAGGCCTTCAAAGGCTGTATCAGTTTCTTTAGGCATTTCCCAAGCAAACATGGAATTGATACCATATCTAAGATTTTTATTTAAATATTTATAGACTCTTCTCTGTATCAGTTTTGCTCTTTCAGTCTCTATTATAAACACTCTATCAGTTATCATTTTTTTTCATTCCCAAATACAATAGTCATATTTCAAGTTGAAGAAACTGAAAAACCTCCCCAGAGTGCTTTTTGAATGGAACAAAATGTCACAACAGAAAAAACCCACTGGAGAAACACAAACAGGGTGCAGTGTCATAGGAAAATCCAGAATGTGGAGGACAGCAAGATGCCAGAGGGTTCCCTGCAGCTACCCCTAAACACAAAGGATGTTACTCTGGCTCTCTGAAAGGGCATGTAATGTCTCACACAGGAGCTCCTTTCAGTGGGACTAAGAATCAGGTACCCAAATCAAGACAGAAAGGAAGAGAGAGAGACAGGGGCGAAATATAGAGTTGTAGTAATTGGGCTGAACTGATGACTCTAGACAGCTATGCACATAGCAGGCAGTGGTTCTAGCAAAGAGGACCCTCCTCCGGAGGGACTTGCCCCAGTCCTCCACCATCAAAGCCTTCCCCATCTACAAGTCATTGCTGAGACCCAGCCTTCCCTCTAGCTGTTGAAGCTGCCTAACCTCTCCCTCTGACAACTGATGAACTTATTTTCCACACCAGGGGTTCTCAACTGGGGAAGATTTTGCTGCAGTCATCACATCCATCATAAAACCATCCCAGCCCCCCACCCCACCTCTTCCCTCCTGTTGTGTGGATCTCTTAATGGACTGCCTCCTAATTGATGGTTCCCCGGCTATATTGCCCTGGGGCTGAGGACAAGCTCCCTAGTGCTGTCACTGCCTTTAGTCATTAGTTCCCCAGCACCTAGTGGAGTGTGGGCTGCCAATGGTATTTGTTGAACTATCAAAAGGGAAGACGTGTGCCCTCCTGAGATGAAGAAAAACCATGGTTAAAGGGGCCAATATCTAGCCATGACAGCACCAATGTCAGACAGCCTTCCGTCGAGTTGTGTCAGGCAGCTGCTCAGATGGCAAGGATTACCTTCCTGGGAGAAAGAGGCAGCCCCTGGGTGCTCCGTCAGAACACTCCTACTCTTCAACTCCTTGTGAATTTCCGAGTACTCATTTCTAATAAGATAAACGGCATTTAAGGTTGCCTCTAGATGCCAGTTTTGAAGGTGATATGAATTGCATAGTCCGTCCCAAAAACACATTTGCCAAGATGTAGTATTTCTTTTTATGCCTATTCTGCCTGATGGCAAAATACAAAAACAAAACCTAACAGTAGTCAGTCCAGGATGGGGAGATTTGCTTTCTCAAGCCCATTTCCTAAGGGACTATGGCGTTGAGCACTGAAATGTTCTCTCTCGCTGACCCCTTGCCCTGCCTGGCTGGGGTCAGTGTGAACTTCACAAGTCCTGTCAGAAATTTGGGTAAGAGCTAGTCCTGCCTGGTTCTACTTTCTCTTGGTTCTAGATGACTTTGCTCCAGTTAGTGAAAGAAAACAACTGTGTTCCTCCAGTAATGGCCACCAGCTGGTCTGCAGAATCCCAAAACCTCCTGAGGGACTATGTTAACTTCTCTTCCTGGGTCCACAAGGGGCATGGTCTCAAAGGCAAGAACTTCCCAGCTCCATGCCTCCACCCACCTCCCCATCTGGGAGCCTAGCATTCTTTGTCTAACTTTCCCCCCAAGGGCTAGGTAGACAGCCCAGGTGAGCTTCCTTTGTTTAGAAAGCCCGCCAAAAGCCTTGGAAGGAGGGGCTCTATTGCAAGCCAGGCAGCCAATCCAGCATCAGAGTCAAAGATCAATCACTCCAGAGGAAGTTTGGAAAAGCTCCTCTCACTGGATGAAAACTTGAATGGGGCGGGAGTAAGTCTGGGGTTAAAATCCCCACTACTCCCTTACCTATATGGACTCCATCTTTGGAGCACCTCCCAGACAGCCTGGGAGCTCTGCGCTAGCTCTCTCTTGCTTGAGTGTTGTTGGGACACCTCTTCAGCCTGGCTCCTGACACCCGGTTACACTCCCACTTGGATGATCTGGCCATGGCAATGCACTGAGGTTCAGCTGCATTTCACACCTCAACCCTGGTAGGAACCCTCCTGTTTCACTGAGATGCTCCTCCATGGGAAGGGCCCTCCTTTCTTGCACACTCTTTCTCCTTCAGCTAACTTTTGGACCCTGCTTCTGGAAACTTGCTGAGACCTTTGAGCTGACTGCAACTGTCTCCAGCATGGATTGCCACTTTCCTCTCTGAGCTCAAGCTTAAAGCATGCAGGCTTCTATCAATTGCAGCCCCAGCTCACCCCAGGACTCCTCCTTCCACTTCAAACCTGCTTTTTCTTCTTCCTATCCTAGACTTGTTTTCTCTGCTGGAAAGGGGGAGGAAAAGATGAGTGGAGGGACCTCTTGAGTCTATTTGCATTCTCCTGGTGATCTTTTCTTTTACCTTCACAAGTGACTTTTGAACCTAGAAGTCAAGATTCTGGCAGGCTTCTTTACTGGTATGTTCTAGATAATTTCATATACCCCTGCCCAGAGCAACAGATTGCTCCTAATTGCATAAAACCATGTTAATCAATGTATAATGAAAACAAGTGTATAATCTTATGACAGTCCAGTTTATGTTAAGTGCATAAATATTGTTTTGTTTAAAAGACCTTTGATTTTTTTTTTTTAGTTTGCTTTATTGTCTAAAATGTTCTTCTCTTGACTGACCTGTGTGAAGCTTTTAAGTGAAGCTGGCAGGTGTCTTGAGCTCTGGTGGTTTGTTCCATTCTTCAGGTGAGAAAAGAGAAAGCCCGAAAGAAGGAAGGACTGATGCCTTCAGGTTTTGACACCATGGTCTAGGGAAAGACTCACAGCATCTTAGGGCTGTCATAGCACAATTTAAGCACAATGGAATGGCTAACATAGGGATTCCAGAAACTTTGCCAAATGGCAAATAGCTTTTAAAGACAAAAACAAAAAGAGATTTATTAAAAGATGTATACATCTCCTGGTATTGCTTTAAAATAGCTCTTAATCTGTGAGAGGGAAGTTGAGACTTCGCTCATCACTCTCTCTCTTTACTGTCAAACAAGAGGACAGTGAACACTGCCCTCCTTATCCCAGCATGATGTTAAAAGGATCAAGTGAGAAAACAAATGCGAGACACCCATCTAAAATCAGGAAATTCTTAGAGGTCTCTATGCCAGTGTTATCTGCAGGGATTTGCCAGAGTTCTGTGCTTTTCTTCCTTGCACTCCGATCTTTGCATTTCTACTTCGAGTCAGCCCTCTCGTGAACTTGGTGGCAGCTCCCCTGAACCTCGGGCCTGACTCTCTGACCGGCACTGGCCTTGCTGCTGCTTTGAATCCATCTCAACACTTCCTCTGCAGCTGACTTCCTGGATCTTCACTCATTATGATTCTCCTGTGGACTGTCCCTCCATATGAAGAATTATTTTAACTAATTACTTGCCTTTTAAGATCTTAAGAGGCCAGAATAGATACCCTGTGATAATAAAAAAAAACCTCTTAGGTAATTTTGTTAATTTCATGTGAGGATACTAAACATTTTCTTGTGACTGAGTGATTTACTTGGGAAAGGGAAGAATTTGTGAAAATGCTATTTTCCTTATACAAAAAAAGGCAGCTTGCAAAAATATCAGGCAGTTTAACTTTCTCATGTTTTCCTGCCTTGAAATGGCTCTCAAATCTAGGTAGGCCTGAATTAATACAAGAAATTTGTTTCTTTGTAGGTTGAATCTTATAGATTTATTCACAAATAATGATTCAACACCAATTTTAAAAAGAAAACCTGATGCTAGGTATTGTGGAGGTTATAAAGATGTTAAAAATAAAATCCAAAGCAACTACTTTTTAAGTGAAACTAGTTTTTTAAAAATTAGTTTTAAAAGACTTCTCATAAATATTTGACTTAATGCTCATAAAAATCTTGTGACATAGTTATTATTGCTATCGTCATTTTATAAATAGGAAATTCAAGGCTCACTTTTGCAGACCTTGGATCAAAAATCCCAGAACCTCTGACTTTAAACTCTAAATCCTTCTCTTTACACAGTATGTAGATGTTTGCTATGCAGGAAATAAATATCTCTAAGAGGATCAAATGCAAATTGTTATTCAGTCTTCCTAGGAAGCAGCTACTTTTTACTGGAGTGATTGGAGAGGGTATAATCGAATAAGTTGTCAATCCAGCTGATCCCAGAGAAAGGAAGAGATTTTTTGGCAGCATAGGGAGAGTGAGGAAGGGGGAGTTCAGAGAGAGGGAGAGGATAGGTGAACAGAAGCACAGAGGGGAAGGGAAGCTAAGAATTTTTAGGGAATAGCAACTGGAGCAGCTTTTGTTAAGGTGGCACCCCTGAAGAAAATAACAACAGCAACAAAAAATTAGCAATAATTCAAAAGATGGGTTGTACAAGACCTTATGACTGGACTGAGGGATTTTAGGCATCTTTCAGTGTTGAGTGGAATCCACTGTGCGTGTGTTTGTGGCAGTGTGGTGGTTGTTTCAAATGAAGATGGAATGATTAAGCTTGTGTTTCAAGGTTTTAGTCATGTCTTAACACAAGACAGACTTGCAAAGAGAGAGGCGAGAATTAAACAGCTGCAAGAGAAAACTAGGAAGTTGTCAGAGTGGTCCAAGAAAGAATTACTACAGCAATCATAGGAAAGGGGGCTAAAGGCAAAGATACGAGAAATGCAATAATAAGAAAACTGAAAAGCCTTGACAATTTGTAGAAGGTTGAAGATGAGAGAAGAATGGAAATCCTGCATTTCAAGCTGGAGCAAGTAGAAGATTTGTTCATGCTATAAATAGATGTGATAGTAAAGAAGAAAAGCTTTCTGGAGCCCAGAAGTATCTAAAGATAAAGGAAATAAAAACAAAAATAACTAACACATACTTGCGTGCTTACTGTGTACCAGGTGTTGCTAAGCCCTTTATGTGTAATAATTCATTTAATTCTTACCCCAACTTTTTGAGCTAGGTAATATGGTACCTATTTTAAAGATGGGAACACTGAAGCAAGGAAAGTTTAAACAAGTTGTTCAAGGTCACACAGCTGATAAGGGAGGGAGGGGAGAGAAAGACCAAGCTGTCTGGTCCCAGAAGTTGTGTGTGTGAGCACCATACTTAGCTGCCCTTCCGTGACGAGCCTTGTCCTGAGCATGCTGCTTTACTGTGCCCTGAAACAGCCAGATGAAGATGCATAATGAGAGTCAAACTCAAGGTGGAAGCTTAGAAGAGTAGCCAAAGCTACGGGTGCATGTCTGGAGGGCATCTGTGTGGAGATGACAGCTGAATAATGGAGGAGGTGAGACAACCACGGGAGAGAGAGGAGAGGCAGGACGAAGAGGTGAGAAATGAGGGGAAAGGGAGAAAGGATGAGAGAAAAGGCAGAATACAGCTTGAAGTGTCTGTATTTAGTGGGTGAGAAAGAGAAGGAATCCGAGAAGACCAAAAGTGAGCAGTCCACCCAGGAAGCCCTCTACGTGAGTTTCAAGTGCAACCCCAATAATCTGAAATGAGGAAGATCAGTCAGGCAGGGAGCTATCCAAGCAAGAACCATTGGTAAAGCCGAACTAGTGACTCTACACATGGTGGAAAACATGCCAGGAAATGTGGGTAAAAGGTCTGGCTTCATGGGAGGAACACACCACAACTTTGAACTCCATCTCCACCTGCCATTCCCTCACTGCCCTTTCGGCAACCAAGCAGTAGCAGGAAAAACAAATCGCCATACACCCTAGAGGGGCTCAGTATTGAAGAGAAACATTCATGTATATATCTTACTGAGCTACTTGCAGAATTCAGATATAAACGACAAGGTCCTTGCACTCATGCTTTTAGTAAAATAGTCTTATGTAAATAATAACCCTGAATAACTTTATTTTTGAAGCTTATTTGTCTTTCTTTCCTTTTTTCCTTTCCTTCCTTTTTTACTTTCTCTCTCTCTCTCTCTCTCTCTCTCTCTCTCTCTCCTTTCCCTCCCTCTGTCCCTTCCTCCTTTTCTTTCTTCTTTCCTCCCTCCTTACTTTCTTTTTTTCATAGGGGTGGGTCTCCTTATGTTTTTCAGGTCTCAAACTCTTGGGTTCAAGTGATCCTCCAACCTGGGCTTCCTAAAATGCTGGGATTACAGGTGTGAGCCAACTGTGCCGAGCGTCTTCCTTTTTCTAAAGGAGGGGAATTCGAGGCAGTGAATCATCTTGCACCTTTATCTATGGACTTCATCACGGTGCTCTAAAGAGTAGCCAGTCTATGTCTAGCTAGCTGAGACAAGGTTCCACATACAGTACTTCCAGTAATTCTGTCCATATGCATGGACCATTTCACTTCTACAGCTCTAAACTCACTGCCGAAAGTACCCATCAGACTAAAGCAACAAACATGCTTCTTAAACATATAATAAGCATAAACATAAAAATTTTTATTAAACATATTATAAATAGGCTAGCAAGAAGCACCACACGCAGCAGCAGAACAAAGCAGGATGGGGCTGATCATGTCCCAAGTCCATCTACCTAAAATGTATACTTCTACATCATTCCTCTAAAAATATTTTGATTATGTTAACTTCTGAAATGAAAGAAAGTATAATTCTTCTGTTGGATTTATTCTCCCCTTTGTCAATCTTCTTGGCAAAAAGAGGCTTGATATTGTTCTGGGGGGAAAAAAACAGAGGGAGGTGGGGTGGTGGCCACAATTTATAAGCTTCTGGAAACTCTGTGCCACAAATCAAACCTTTGAATCATTCTGCAGGATGAGGAAGCTCATGTATTTCATTGACATAAGGGGAAGAGCAAGCCCAGATTTAACTAATCCATTCTGTATAGTCATGTTAAGTAATACAATTATTTTTCCTGAGCAGTCAAGAGGGAAGACTTGCTAAATCTAAAACAAAAGTAACACATGTATATGCTTAGTTTGGTTTATTTCAAGGTTTCTCCAAAGGCTGCAAATTGAACTTGGCCTAGGGATGTATTTTGGAGCAGTACTTTTTTCCTTAAAATATTTTCTGCTCTAAAGGAAGTCTATTGACAGAAATCAGTTTCTTTTTTTTTTTTTTTGAAACAGGGTCTCCCTGTTGCCCAGCCTGAGTGCAAGTGGCATGGTCACAGCTTACTACAGCCTTGACCTCCCAGGCTCAGGTGATCCTCCTGCCTCAGCCGCCTGAGAAGCTGGGACCACAGATGCATGCCACCATGCCGGGCTAATTTTTGTATTTATTCTATAGATGAGGTCTCACCATGTTGCTCAGGCTTGGCTCAAACTCCTGGGCTCCAGTGATCCACCCACCTTATATGCTTCTTAATCTTTGTAGCCATCTTTCTCCTTTCTATAAAATAACATAGGTAGACAAGATGCTGTGGTTACACAGACATATGTACCATGTATACATGAATAATGAGATAGGATGTGCTTACTGACCTTTTTTCCACATAGATTTAATGCTCCTTGCACTTCCAAGCTCTTTATATTCCCCAGCAAAGGCACTTACAATATTGTATGAAATAATTTCTCCTCTACTCAATTGGGAGTACAAGATCAAGGGTGGTTTTAGATGCACTTTACATTCCTGTTGCCTATTGCAGAGTCGCTGCTCAATAAGTATTTGTTGGCTCAATGAATGAATAAATGAAAGAATGTTTCCCTCAACTGCTATTAACTCTCATGTTATGTATATCAGAAGCAGAATTTTTTTTGCCCCTAGTTCTTAGTCCTTTTTCTTTTAGCAAAAAAAATTTAGAGCTCTTGTATCTTGGGCAAAAGTAGCTGAAAAGAATATGTTTTATAGTCAGAATATTTCAATGAAGTTTATAATAGAGTAATAGAAAATAATCAAAACAGATGAATGGCATCTTACAAACAACAGGAAATACAGGTTCTCCCTAAAATGAGAATACTAAAACCAGAAATCTCTGAAATTTGAAATAGTTGGAATTTTGGGTCCTTTTCAACCTTGAGAATTCTTTGAACAAGGAAATATAGAGGTTTGCCCTAAAGCATGGCAGTTCCTCTTAATGACGTGACTCTTCAACTTGCAAAATGCTCTGTCGTCAAGATCTATAAGCCAATCTCAAGTGGACTTTATGTCAAGGTTGCGATTAAAGATTGAATTATCTTGACTTTACCACCTTTTCTCTCTTATGTGCTGTATCGATTTGAACTATAAAGCAAGGTTAAAATATATAATTAACATTATTATGCCTCATCCAAATCTCAGAGTTTCCAGCTTTTTAATTTTTTCAAGATTGGATTTAAAACTTGAAGGCATAAGAACTCTTGGAGATTGCATAGCACAATTTTTATGAATTGAAGAGCCCTGATGACTACCTGTCAAATGTCTGTGCATCTATGTTTGAGTACCTCAAGTCCCAGGGGACTCACCATCTCCTAGGCAGTCCATGATCTCTGCATAAGGCCTTGTTGCAAGATAGCAAAGATGTACCTATCAGAAACATTGATTGATTTGCCCATTATATTTGTCCACTTGAGACAATAGAGGCCAAGTTGAATTCCTCTTCTCAACACACACACACACACACACACACACACACACACACACACAACCATTTGGAGGTTTAAGGTTTAAAAGAAAGCTTATTTGTTAAGTCTGTGCTGCCCATCTGTTCTTCAGTCTAATCTTTCCAGTTCTGTTCTCCGTCCCTCAGGTAATGTCAACTTGAGTCATTTTATTGTCCCAGCAATTCTTCTCTGAGTGTATTTCAATATGTCCATCAAGTGCCATTTCATATGTGGTAACCCCTTCTGAACACAGTTGTTTTCAGTATATATTGACCAGTCCAATGTAAAGGAAGAAGTAGGATGACCTCCATCATTCCATTAATGCAGCCTATGGTAACATTACTTTTTTGAATGCCATTCATATTGAAATTACTATTGACTATTTAGATATGTACTCTTACTAAGCTTACAGCCCTCTGATGATTTAACTGTACAGTTGATTTTGGAACAATGCCAGAACTTACATTTATTTCTTTTAAATCATTTAAAAATACATATTTAACAACTTTCTTTGGGTGAAACATTTTCAATTGAACAATTGAACCATACACTATTCTCAAAACTTGAATAGCTCCAAGGCCACAAGGGAGGCATGTACCATGCCACAAAAACTTTCTTCTGGTTGGCATCAATCTTCCTTTGGGGACAATAATTCAACCAGGATCTAATTCACCACATTGTATTGGCATCCAGACTCCAGTTCTCCACCTTTTCCACTAGAGTAAAATGAGAAACCTTATGAAAGGTTTCCATATGCTGAGGCCCTAAAAGAAGGATTTATCAAAAATCGAGACAGAGATTAATATATTATTTTGTTGCTCAAGCTGTGTGTATTGGGCTAAATAGAGCTCCCAACACCCCAAAATTTATGCCCACCTGGAACCTGTGAATATGACCTTACTTGGAAATAGGGTGTTTGTAGCTGTAATCAAGTTAGGATGAAGTCACCCTGGATTAGAGTTGGTTCTAATCCGATAAGAGTTTTGTACACAGACACAGACTCAGAGAAGATGACCCAGTGAATATGAAATCCTGCAATTTGTAGAGCCTCATCTGGATACTTAAGAGAGACCCAGAAGTCATTCTTTACTCTGATCTTATGGTCATGGATATGAACTTCATTTCCATCAGCAGCACTCACCAAATGCAAAGCAAGTTCTCTGGGAACCCTCTCTCAACCTCACCTTTCTCTGCATTTCACACTGCAAATAATTGATAGCCAAAGTTTCAGTTAGGTGGGTCAGGACCAGCTCATGTGTGCATACCAGAAAGCATACGCCCCAGCGGCACATGGGTATCCTTTTCAGTAATCAACTTCATCGGCGAAAGTCAAGTCATTTTCTGCTGAAAAGTGAGTTGTGAAATCTTGTCTGTCTTCTAACAGGTCTTTTCACTGGAATGCCTCACAGAGCCATGCCACAGTCACTCTAAAAATAGAATCCTTTTATCTTTTCCACCAAGGTAACATATCAACTTCACTAAGAACACATGACTTTCATGTAATTTTTTGAGCTAAACTTCCCCTTTCCATTGCAGGCAGAGAGTGTGACCATATCAGTGTCTATCAACAAAATGACTTGCATTCCAGGTGCTAACTGATGCCAGCAAGCCCACAGTCTCAGAGAGCCTGGCCTGAAAGTGAATTATGACTTTGGCTCCTTCTAGGCTAAGCCATATATATGGCTTGCAAATGGATACTTGATAAATGGTACCATGGAGGATGTCTCTTCAACCCAAAGGAGTGATAGGAACTTCAAACATTTCCCTGCTAAAAAAAGAATTGTGTGTGGTCTTCCCTCAAGCACAATCACATACACACATAATGAGTAATGGGGGCTATAAGTGCATTGCATAAGGGAACTTAGAAGAGGAGAAACTTCATAGAGAAGAAAGGATTCCATTTAGCAGTCCTTAGCACAGGTGATCTAGCAAATGAGTCCCCCGAAACAGCTTACCAGCTCACTCCACTATAATAATATTTCAATTATCTGAGACCTAGAAGAAAACAATAAGCTGGCCAAAAATAATAATGCTTGGCCCTAAACACCATTTCAAATGCAGCCTCCTGTCCTTGAGAGAAATGTTTCCCATTTCTGCAAGTGCAGAAAACACTGAAGGGCATCCCTGTTTCAAAGACAAGAGAGCATCTAAAGGACCAAAGCATTAAAAACAGCTGACTAGGAGAACCCTTTGCTTGGGAAAGCAACCAGCAGTTCTGCCAGCAGTGCATATGAATGGTATTATGGGATCAGGGGAAGCCCTGATCAAATGGAATATGTGCCCAAGAAGGAAATCCACTGAGGGAGGATAATCCATTATGCTATAAATTTAGACCTATGGCTGAGAATATAAGATGGAGAAATTGTCACTTAACTTCACTATAAAATTTCATTTGTAATTATGCTTCTAAGTGGCACAGATATGGGAAGGAGGAGGTAGGGGAGAGGCAGGTGATAGATTCCCTGCCTGGACAGAATCTCCTCAAATGTCACCTGTTTAACCATTTCTAAAATGTAAGATGTGACATGACAGAATGGCTATCAGAAGAAGCAGTGTGAAATCAATCCTTAAATACATTCAGAACAAGATTGATGCATCAGGAGTTAGACTGTGAAACACACAGAAAAAGCAATCAAAGAGGGACATGTTTTTACAGGCCCTCCTGTGATGTCCCAGACCCAAGCCCTGCCTTGGGAAGCCATGTGTGGCATCTTTCCTCTGAACTCTCATGCCCTGGTGTCAGAAGTTGCCACTTTTCACTATACCCCAATGTAGCATAATTTATTTATTTATATTATTAGGTAGTAAGCAACTTGAGGGATCCTCTTTCCTTATCTCTCTCTTATTAGCATTGCTACATCAATAAATTCATTGTTGATTAAGTGAATGTATATAAAAAGTGTAGGGTTCTAAATTCTCCAAATAAGGCATCCAGTAATCAATTTAAAAATCTTCAATTTAATAGAAAATAATAAAACTTGAAGTTTTTTATTGTCTTTATCACATCATCCTACAAGAAGAACCATCAGTTAAAATTAAGCAACATCTGATGATTCTACCTAGTCATCAGATTACCTCAATCAGAAAATATGTAACTAGGAAATTATGAAAGCAAAGATTATCAAAATAAATTCATCATTTGTCCATTTCAAGGTACTTATAGAACCATAGAATAAAGAACCCACTATCCTCCGTCTCCTTAATGCAACCAATAGTTTTAGACTGAACTGAAGTAATTCCAGTTGACAAAAATCTCATTCACTTAAAATAATCTGAAAAAAATATTGTGCATAGCATTGATCAAATAACTTCAATTCTAACAACAATTCCTAAGACATTACTAATAGATGTGGACAAATCTTTGTAAACAAAGATGTTCACTGTGTTTCTATTTATAATGGCAAAAAAGAAAAGAAAAGAAAAAGAAAACACAGTTGGAAATTGATAAAATAAGAGTTACTCATTCAATGGAACATTATGTAGCCAGTAAAAATATATTTATTCAAATTGTATAATTCCATTGGAAAACACTAATAAGGTAGTATTCATAAAACAGGAAAATGAAAGGTTACATACCAAATGTGCTCTCTAATGAATTGAGGAAAGGAAGAAAGGAAGAAAGGGAGGGAAGGAGGGTGAAGGGAAGAAGGAGGGGAATAAGTAAGGGCAAAATATTGAGTTTTATTTCTTTGAACTGTCCAGAATATGTTTATAATGAACAAGTACTATTATAGTAATCAGAAACATTAATGATACATTTGCAAAAAATAAAGTTGAAAATAAGAAAGAATTACAGTAGAAAGAGTCCAGTTTTGAGACCCCCCAAATCACTATCATACTTGTCACTTGCATGTTATAATTTATCACGTATTTCTAATTTACTTTAATAATTATCTGAAAAATAGCAGTGGTTTTCTGTTAGGTTATTTTCATGTCAGTTTGCAAATCAGTAAAAGGGACAGTATATGTTCATTTTTAGTATGACTAAAAACTAAGAAACTGGGTACCTATAAATTAAGAAACTAAGAAATTAAGCTTATAAGGTTTAAATGTTCCTCTAAGTAGCATTTAAACAGAGAACTTGGCTTTCAGAGTGCAGTATATGCACAATGGATAATATAATTTAAATAAAATTGGCAACTCAGAATGTGATTACCATCCATAAAGCATTGGTGACTTACTTTGAAATAAGTATTTGATAGAGAATTATACTTCAACATACTGAGGATATTGATAATATCATATTTGTTACCTGAATTAGGTCATCAGGGACAGGATTCAGAAAATGGAGAAACACATTATAAACCTTTAATAGTACTTTTAAGTGCCTTTGAGATGGGCATCTCATTAATATTCATATCAAACCATGTAATATTTATTAAAAATTCATTTGTGTCAACATTTGGTATCAACATTATAGATCAAACAACACACTTGTAAACTCAAGGTCCTCTCTGCCCAAAAAGTAGTATTTTCAGCATTTCCTATTTTGGCTTCTGTGTAGTCTTTGGAGTGCTTTTGACATGGCTGAGCTTTTAAAAATAATCATACCTGTCATACCAGTGAAGCCCAGTTAAGTAGAAACATTACGTTCTATAGATGGTTCAACATTTCAAGGCTGTCTGGATAAACAGGTTGCACAGGCTTATATACTTTCAGGGATTTTGTTCTTCTAACTTAGAAAACTAGGTCAAAATATCTTACCTAAAATTATGAAGACTATTTGCAGAACCCAAGATACTCTTTAGGGTCTGTTAAGCAATAAAAAAAGAAAAGAATTGGAATGTTAGCTATCACATGTACAAAACATCTGGATGGCTGGTTATATACTTTCATCCAAAGGGTCTGATTTAAGAAAATACATTGTCATGACATACTCAACTTTGGTGTATTATTTTCAGTTTGGATGAAAACAGTTTTTTAATACAATAGATTCCTTCAGATTATAAATGCAATAAAGTGTCCTCTTAGAATGGATGGAAAGGCCAAATGGTAACTTTCAAGTGGTCCCTTCTTAAAGAGTTCAAAGAGAAAAGTATAAATATATTTTCTCTGAGAAATATGACTGATAAGAAGATATTTGTATCCATTGAGCTACACAGGGTTAGGAGATTGACTATACTTAGAACAATCAAGGGAGTTACTGAGACTGCGGAAACAATCCCAGATCCACAGACTGACTGCACCTTCAAAGATAAAACAGTGGTTATCTGACAACCAAGACATTTTGCAGATTAAAGTAATCGAACTCTGTGTTTCAGTTTTTGAAAAATATTTCGTGTTGACTTGTATCTGAGTCTTTGTTAAAATTCTAGATGAAGCACAGTTTTCTACCTTTTGTAGCCACAAAATGTTCATCCAGCCTGATTTGTATAAAGCAATACCAAAAAGAACAGGATATTCCTTACAGACATAGTCAAAGAAGAAAGGCTCCACAATTTCTCTTGGCATGATTATAACATCTCAAAGTCTTGACAGCCATTTTTCTAAAGTATAAAATGATACATCTTGATAAAGTTTATGCCCATTTCATCCCTTTCAAAGTTTAAGGCCAGCTATTCAGTGTGGCTTTATGAATAATACAATTATGGCTTTCCTCCCTTCTAGGCCTTATTGTAGCCAAGTGGCTTTAGTCATTTTCATGGGACAGATTTTCCAATGTCTTTATTATTACTCTAAATTCACCACCTCACACTCTGACCACTGGGCATTATGTATCACATCCATGCTCTACCCAATGGAACAGTCATCATATTTAGAATAGTCTATTTAGATCATTCTCCATTGGGTCCAATTTACAATCTGTTTCTCCCTTTTTTCTTTCATATATTTTGTTCTGCTCATTCAAAATCTGATTAGAAGCTGTTTTCATATTCAAATGTTCTTCCTATCACTTACACTATCATCACCATATATTAAAAATAGAAGACAATAGGAAAGGAAAGGAATAAAAGACACTCAGTGAAAAAGTTCTCACACTTTGAAAAACAAATATAATTTTATATAGGAAAACAGAACTTAAACCTCTTTTCATGTTTGAAATCCTGACAATCAAATAGCCGCCACATTAAGATTTTACAAGCATTAAGTCTTATATCAGCCATGGTTAGATGTAAATAAATCCACCATAAAA
Organism: Callithrix jacchus; assembly: GCF_049354715.1. Lineage (NCBI taxonomy): Eukaryota > Metazoa > Chordata > Mammalia > Primates > Cebidae > Callithrix > Callithrix jacchus. The sequence continues at coordinate 97,145,853 of NC_133507.1, read as the reverse complement.
ATCAGTCTAGGCAAAAACACACTGTAACTTAGTTTTCTAAACCACAGGAGCTGAGAAGCAGCTGAACTTCACTAAATCAGACAATGCCAAAGTGGACAAACATCCGGGCTCTGTATCCTTTGCGATGGTGCGCTCTATCTCGTTTGATTCTCTGCACATGTGTTGTTGTATCAGCAAGGATATTATGACTTTATGATCTCAGGTGATAATCTACAACAAGCATAGATTAAGGATGGGACCTGTAGCAGACATCGGGAGTTCCTTGCTAAATTTTTATTATTCCTTTTATTCTTCACTAGCAAAACTCCTACACTGCAGGGGTAACAATCTACCCAACTACAAGAGAACATGTCCCAGGCCCCCATGCAGAAAGGAGTAGCAATTATGATGTAAGTAGGAGGCACTGATTGCCAGCGTGTGGGCTTTCAGGAAAATTCTCTAAAGGTGCCTGACTTGGCAGGTGCCCTTTTGCCTTTCCCTCTCTGCCTTCTTGCTGTCTGCACTCCACATCAATCATATTGTGACCTGAAGTGACTTTGAGAGAGAAGCCATATGATAAGAATGGTGGAACAGAAGGGAAAAGGAGTGCAGGCTCCTGGTGGCATCAAGGAGTCATCCATATCAGCTCTAATTCGCCTTCCTATGCAGTTCATGTTACATGAGAGAAAGATAAATCCTTTTCTGTATAAGTCATGATATTTTAGATGTCTTACTTGCAGGTGTACACAACTCCTAATTGATGAAATAACCTTATTATTTAGTGAATTTTAAGGAGGCTGCTGCCCCCAAATCAGTAATAGATTAGTCTTAAATTATTTTTTCATTAGTAAAAATTAGTTGGATAAAGCAAACACAATTTTTTTAAATTGTCCTTTCTTGTTTAACAGAAGTACATATTTCCCAGATACTTGGCCAAAGAAAAGTAAAATTTAGCAGTCCAAGTAGTGTCAAATCCACAAATTTAACCACCTTTCTCTGAGCAGCTACATAGCTGCTTATGAACGTTAACAGGACTGTTGGATACGTCATAGGTGTAACAAGATCTTGGTATTTCCATTTCTGCCCTATCTAACCAATGTCTTTCATTAACTACTCCATAGCTATGAGCTTCATCTCTAACGTCCTGCATTCATAGCAATGAGGCCCAGGTAAGGGTAGTGCTTAAGTCAGGACAAGAATGCATCGTATTTCATACAAAAAGAGGACTTGAGAGGTATGAGATGAAGACAGAGATTCCATTTGACAAACTGATTCCAATGTGGCCGGCCTGGAGACAGGGGAAATTGAATTAAATAGTTTCTGATGGCTTTATCCAGGCTAAGATTTCAATGATCTTTGCAAACCTCCATTAATCATGCAATCATCTTTCCATTTTGGAACTGAATTTATAGCATTTTATGATAATGGCTTCTAGTGTCTGCAGAGCCAAAGCTAAAATATGACCTCAAAGAGTCACTCCTTCCCTTGGTGAGATATCAAATCCTGTCACTGAGAATTCTTTCTCATTTGATGTGAAGAGAAAGATGCCCACAGAAACACACCTACACAATTTCTAAGGCAGAATACCAATGTAGCCTTAATCTGCATATTTCAAAATTGGATGCTTTTAAAGGATTTTACAGCTGGCTCAAGGATACGTGTAAGATATTTAAGATGGGAAAAGAAGTTTTAAAGTATTTTTAGAGAGTCTGAAGGAACAAAATATATGGAAATGGTTTCATTCAGAACAACCAAAATTAGCACTCATGAGTTGCCAAGTAAAGAGAGGTACAAGGGAACTCGAATAGCATTCATTTGTGTAACTCGAAAAAGGAAATCCATTCTTAAAGGGCCAGTTTTTCTTCTTCTCCCTTTTTTTAGATTTAATGAGTAAATCCAAATTCATTTTTCTAATCTTTTCATGCTACGCATAATTGGTTTGCAAATAAAATGGTACACAATTTTTAACAATTCTATTAAAGACAAAAGCTAAACATGATTTTCTCCCTGTCTTTGTTTAAATTAGTGTGTGAGTGTGTATGCCCTTTCCCACCACTTTCTGTGATTCAGCCTTGATGATAGGTCTCTGTTCCCTTACATTGTAGCCAATAAATCTGTTATGAGCTTAGCTGCCATGTGCAACCATGCCCGGAGGCTGTTAAAAATTCTGAGTTCCATGAACATCAGCAAAGTTTTTGTTCAGTTTAAGCTGAACAAACAGAGTTAAAGACAAACTTTATTGAGTTTGGAATGGGACCATCCATTGTCACTGGACTAGGTACTGACAGGCTACCAGCTAGAGTCACATTTATTGGATTAGCAAAAATCTACTAGCTGTCAGGCAGAGAATAAGGCAGTAGTATTAATCATGGAGAGCATGGGAAGATGAAACTCTTTCAACAGTGAAAGCAATGCTCCTTTCTACCATGAAAGGCTCCATCTCTCCTCTTCATCTCAATTTCAAAAAGCCATATCCTAAGCATCAAGTGCAATTTAGAAACATGAGCAACATTATGTGTTGGGCATCTAGATGTTTCAGACGTGCAGAGTCAGTGAAAACTTGAAGGGCCTTTCAACATCCTGGCTGCTGTCCAACCAAAACAGATGAAGTTTGGAGTGAGAAATTATTTCCTATCCCCACACTGCATACCTACCTTCCAAGTCCACAATGTGACACTGAGTCCTTTGGATTTTGAGTGTCACTTTTGATAAACTTACCATAGGGGAAAAGCAAGCCCCAAAGAAAGGAAATGAAATCTTTTTATTGTTGTTATATACACCTGCAGAAAAGTTATGACTGAATGTTCCTGGATATTAACAGAACTGCAAAAGGAGGGCCTGGGGAGAGGGAGGGAGATGAAGAGAGGGCTGATAAGGACTCTTGGGGTTTGAAAACACAGACACAAGGCACAATCTGTTTAAATGGTTAGGTTATCAGTGTTGTCAAATTGAGATGAGGAAGTTATGAGCTGGTCCAGGGAGAATTTCATCTGCATGTAGACAGATACCTCATTAGAAAATCTTTAAAATCGTTTCCTATAACTGAAACAAATCTTGCCTAGGAAAGAGCTGAATCACTGCCTGGCCTATGAAATCTAAATATGCCTCTAGTCCATCTTTAGTTCCTGACAGACCATCCTCAGCTTTACTTGAACTCTCTGCAGTTCTACCTTCTTTCCTCTCTGATGCTAAGCTCACGGCAAGTAGAACTAACAGAAAGCCTTGGTCATCAGTTATAGCATTTGGCATCTGGCTAAGGAAGGAGTTTCTTAGCATTTTCCCTCCCAAAGCCAGATTCCATGTATGTTTTGTATAATTCTCCCAAATTTATAGAGATGGAGTCACACTTTGTTGCTCAGGCTGGTCTGGAATGCCTGGCCTCAAGTGATCCTCCTGCCTTCCAAAATGCTAAGATTACAGGTGAGTGAGCACATTTCTCCCAAATTGAGAGGTGAGCCTCAGCAAAGCGCAAGATTTCATGGACTAACAATTTCTCTCTGGTTTATATGAGTGTAAGGTTTTAATAGGGCTCTTCTCAGGCCTATCAGAGGAGGGTTATTTAATCCAGGCCTTCCTTTCACCCATAGTCCCAGAGGTAGACATCTGATCTTATCTCTAAGTGAAATTATACCTCTGTATAAAGAAATATATTATCATAATTGAAAAAATACCACTTGAAGGATTTAACTTTAATTATTAAATGAAAATGCTTAAAATGTGTTCATTTTAATATACTGGGATCCTCAACAACTGGAATGGCCTGGATTCTGTTGACTTGATAAAGGCCTATTGAAGTATACTAATCATTACAGACAGCTTTCTATGTGAATCATGAAAATGTATTTAACTCATGATCACACAATGCCTAGGTAATTAACAAATATATAATGAGTCTAACACCCTGCTCAGGTGCAGGAAGCACACACTGTCATTAGGAAGCACTTTTACATGAACTATTATTCAAATTTGTGTAGGTCCATGCAGAATGAAATGTTCCTACTTTAAATATCAAGTTCAGTGTTATATCTGTTTGATATTTAAAACATGGATAAGTACATTTTCAAAAGACTTATGTGGAAAAAAAGATAAAACTCGCATCTGTTCATTTTTCCATTACTAGTAAATTAGCAGATAGAAAAAGGTGCTATTTGTGACTAATGCTTAGTTTTATAATCTCAAATTATACTCTGTGTCCATTGGATGCATAAATAAGAGCCCCCACCTATATTTTCCTTTTTCTACCCTTCCAACACTAACAAGGAAATTAGCTCACACATATTCACCACCCAATATGGATTCATTCCTAGTTATATACTTTGACATTCAGCAAAAAGTTCTAAATTGCTCACTTACTGAGCTGAATCACATACAGGGCTGAAATTCATCCATTAATGAATTACTGTATTGCCTGAGGTCTGCTTAAAGCTACCTGACTTCAGAATAAATGGCAGAATAAATCTTAAGAGGAAGGCCAATATATTTTAATTTTATGCATATTACCTATTTGAGAAATATATTCTAACACGAGTTTGGCTGTAAATATCTTATTACTAGTAAGTATCAAAAGGAGTTCAGAAATATTCACCAATATACTCACATTGCAACTTTAAATACAATTAAAATTTAATCTACAATTCTGAGCATGGAATAATCGTCGCTCATTTACTAGAATAACACTTAGGAGCAGATGCATATAATGCTCATAAAACCATGAAAGAATAGCCATTAAATATTTAACTAGAACTGTCAGGTACAAACTATGAACTATAACTTAAAATAATTTTATTTTCTTCCTTTAATTACAGAGATAGCACCCAAATCAATTAGAGAGCACTAAGAAATTTAGTCTTGAGAAAAATAAGATTTTTATTAAGGAGGGAAAAATCCTATCTTTTGAAACGTTTGAATTTAGATTATTTCCTTTACAAAACAGCTAAATGTAATATCACAATAAAAATTTCACAGGTAAGCCAAAATATAGAATTTGCAAGATTTAAGCTAGATTAAAGCATTATTTATAGTTTTCAGAGAAAAACAAGCTGCCTTTTGATAGAATACAAAGAGGAATCTACTAAAATGATTTTTCTAAATTGGATTTGGAAGAGAATGGGCTCAAGTAAATTTTCTGTTTGGTTGCTAGGAAATCTAAATGATGTTCTTTCTGAACAAGCAACACAAAGTACTATGTTTTGCTGCAGCCAAAGGGAGATGGGATGGGGCAGGTGAATAGAGAGGGTTGGGGATATGATTGAAGATCTCAGCAATCTTCATGCTGTGCCCATTGGGAGGAAGAACCTCCAAAGAAAAACATTATTTCTCTTTGGGAAGTGAAGGCATGGACAACTTTTTCCATTCATTTTCTGTTGTATTTTATGAGTTATGTAAGTTAAATGAAGATTTTTTTTTTATCTAGAAGTTATATTTGATTCTTTTTCTAAACCTTCCTGATCAAAACTTCTTAATAGTTTGCTGGGTTTTGCTTCCACTTTCAAGTTTCTCTGTTATTTTACCAACAGCTATGTATTAGTTAGAGTAAAGCTAGAGCTTCAATAATTAGAAGCAGAGACTGAATGACCTAAGGTTTATCTCTCTCTTACCTTGTCTTAGTATGAATGGTCTAGATCAGTGGGGCAGATCTCCTTTCTGTACCCATTCATAGGTCCAGGTCCCTTCCAAGCCACTGCTCCACCATCCCCTAGGACACTATTGAATGTGTGTGGTTAAAGCTAGGTTGATGCCCACCTGGGCTCCAGCCAAGTGTGAAGGGACAAGAGGGTGCACTGACACATGACTTCTACTTCCATTCTATTTGTGAGATCCTGATGACACAGCCTTGCCTGATTGCAAAGGGAACTGAGAAATGTGGTCAAGCTCCGTAGTCATCCATCCTACATAATACTACTATTGCGGAGTAGCTTAAAATTGACTTTATGGGTAGCTACCCATCATACCATGAAACATGAAGATTTCATAGTATATGCCTAATATTTCCAATATTAAAATCTCTGGAAGTCGGACTCTGCTGTATATTTCTACTGCTTTTCACTTACTGTGTCATGTTTCCCTTTGTGTTTGATGATTTTTGACCATGAGTTCATGTTTATGTTCTATGGGAATATATGGTTATGTTCTATGGGAAAATAATTCTGCAGGAATGTTTTGACGTCTGGGTTAAAGTTGCATTATTTCACAGAGGGAATGTATTTGCTTTTGCCTACCAATCCTAAATAATTTTAAAAATGTATTTGCTTAAGTTCTGGTTGGGCCTTATAGGCAAGTTTCCTTGTTGATATCTTCTCGGCAGTACATTCAGTTCCAGCTCTCATCGTTCTGGGGTTACACCCCTTTTGGGTCTCACCTTCAGTGGGCTCTGGTCTTTTTCTGCAGGTCGCATCACATCATAAAGTTGTCAGAGTGAGGCCATAATGGATGGGCAGATGTCTTGGTGCTCACTTCCTTTCCAAATTCCTGTTGTTACTTAATTTTTGGCTTCTACAGATTCCTTGTTTTAGTGCTGGCTTTGCAAGGTATTTGAAATTATTATTATTATTTTTTAATGTGTGTTGTTTTATATTTTAACCAGCATTTTATTTTTCTTATTGTGAAGACTGGAATTTCTGGCCCAAGACAGCATCAGAAATGGAAGTTCCAAACATAATTTTACATGACAATCACGATCATGATTTTAGAGAGATCATCACAAGAATGTGAGAACTAGCATCGCAAGCCTAGAGTTTTACCCGAGTCTTATCTGTTATGTAATCATACCCAGAACTTGGATTTTTTAATCTGTAAAATGGGGAGAATAATAGCCAAAAACCATGTTACCCATCTCAGTAAATTATGATGATGACGGAATGATAAGGAGCTTTGCAAACTCTTAAACAATATTGCCAGTTGGAATTCAGACTGAAAACCTCACAAGCCACAAGTGTAAGAGCATCCATATGTCAATAGCAAGAGACATGTTAAAATGCAATGATTTACAAAGCCCTTTCCTGATATCTTCCACAGGCCCTACTCCTGCTGAGCTGCCCCTCTTGTTATTGGTTTCACCTGTGAAACAGTTCACTGCCACTGCTGACTTCACCGAATATCTTCTTTGTACTTCCATCTGCGTTTTATGTGAACTCTGGAGCGATTAGTTGCTAATATCAACATTGGTGCACAGTCTAGGAACATTTATTGCTCCCCTGCTTGGCTTAATGTTTCTGACTTGGTACCATAATATTATTAATAGTCACAGGGTACAATAAAAGAAAATTAAGTGTTTATTTTGTTTAGGCTTTAGCCACTTTACCTACAGCCTTTTTCCATTACATTTGCACATAAATGAGTACACGTCACATTTTTTAGATGCAAATCAGGTTTTAACTTTGCTAATCATATAGTTTCCTTTCTGGTAGTCTTCCAGGCTGGTTTCAGCGTGACTCCAGATGCATGCATAATATAGCAAATGAAGAAATGGCCATGTGGTAGATGTTTGCCCTTTTGTGATTCACAAATACAGTGATTTTCAGAAAAGCTTTATTTTTTAATCAGTGTTACTCTGAACATTCCTTTACAATTCCTGGAGCACATCTTTGAATTTCAGGCTGAAGTCCATTGTTCAATTCCAGATTGTTTTCTAGGAAATAGTTGGGAACAACTGCCATGGAATATATAATCACTGAAGGCATGAGAATCATTTGAAATAAAAGTTACTGGAACCAAATTTTAGCATTAAAGGGCCCCCATTTCTCAGTATGAAAGCCCAAAGCCCTGAGACATTTTAGTGGGCATCCAAGGCCAATGCAGTGGGTTTATTCCATGTTTCCTACTTTCTCTACCACCTCCTTGGCAATGTCCTTCCAAATGAAGTGTTTGCTCTGCCTTGAAAAGACAAATTAATATTTTACATGGCAAGAACTCTTTATTTCTTGGTGGGATATTTCCAACTTGATTTATATGATGGTGTTTAAACGCTTAAAAGCTTTTGTAAGGCAGGGCTTCAATCGATTAAAGAATTTAGTTTCCCTTGAGGTTCCTGCATCAGATATCATCTCAGAAGGCCTACTTCCTAAGATTTATAATCCAATATCTTCCTCATGTTAACAATATATTTTGGTGAGCATCCCATTGGACCAAGCCTGGGGATTTCAGCTCAGCAACATCATGTGGAGTGACTGCAAACAGCATGGTGGAGCCTGCATTCCCCAACTTTCCATCAGTGGGCTCTGGCTGTACCAGACTTCAGTTTTCTTGTGCACCTAGCAATATATATGAGTCCTCTGGGCTTCTGGGAATATCTCACAGCTTCAATAAACAGATGATTTTGAACAGAAAGTCAGAAACACAGTATTCCAAGATAATCTATATACAGGAGTCCTTCCTTATTAAATCAAGAACTTTTACCTTTTCACTTACAGGAAGTATCTTATGGCTTCTCTTTTTGACATATCTGAATTGCCAGCTCCTTCAGGACAGAAATGGCGCCTATCATAGTACCTAAGTACATAAATGTTTAGCAAACATTTGTTGAATGAATAAATAAAATAAATGAATGTGCAAATAAATTAATGAGGAGTCGTCTGAGAGGTGAGAAGAAGGAGAGTAGGAGGTAAAAACTTGGATGCTACCTTGTCACTGCCTTTAGCTCTGTCTGGACTGAGACTTCAACTTAAGAATAGATCTAACAAGTCAGACCCTCCTCATCACTTGCCAGCATGGCATGGAGCTCTTGATTGCACTTGATGTTTCCATCTGGAACATGGGGCTAACTATAGACTAATTGAGAAGAGTACATGATTTAATATATGTAAATACACAGAATAGTGTCTGGCACTGTTTTTGCTGTTATGTACTCATCACCGTCAGCATCATCAATCATCAGTCATCCCACAAGAAACTCCGGATTGCAACTGTTGATCCTAAAAGGAGGTCAGCTCAATTGTCAGCTGTTTAATTTCGTTTTCAACCTTTAAGATCCTCTCAGGTTGCATGCAGGGTCCTCGGGGCACACTCCCACCTTTTCTGGGTGTGCTCACCTGTCATCCTGGCCTCAACACGAAAAGCCAATTTACTCCTGCTAAGTAAGAGGCTCATATGCACTTTTGAGAGACTGTATTGGCTTTTTTTTTTTAAAAAAAAAACCTTAAAATGTGTGATTTATATGTCACTAGCAACTTGTCTTTAACAAGTAGAGAGAGGGCTGGAGCCCACTGTAGGAAAAAGCAAATGACATTTCTTTCTCGTGACCCAGTCATTGCAAATTTGGTCTGCCTTTTCAAGGAACCTAGTGCTAAAGCCATTACTAGGTTATCATTATCAGGGAGAATAAAAATCTGGGAGGAGAAAGGAAAGCAAGCAGGCAGATGATCTCAAGCTGTGGGTTTGTTGGGGTATATATACTTAGAAAGACCCTGCCTTTGGTGATCTCCTAATATTGCTGCCCCAAACCACTGATGCTTTGGATATACAGTTAACATGGCTTCTTCCCAGGTTTTCTCATCATAGGCTAAACAACTCTTCCACGAATCTCTTACCTCAGGCAATGTTGATCAGCACTACTCCTCTCCCCGTGTCCTGACCAAGTGCTCTCTACTGTCCCTCACCTCATCAGGGCTCCCACTGCAATGCCCAGGAGGGGATGCAAGCCACCCTACCTCACTTGAAATATCTTTCTCAAGTCTCAAACTTCAAGACCATAATTTAGGCTTTAGTCTGACATGGTCATTGATCATAAACTTTTATTTATTTTTCTTTCTTTTTATCTCAACTTAGTGTCCCAGATGTAGAAATTTAATTGAGTAAACTTCTAAAAGCAGTTGCTATAAACATGAAAGAAAACTCTGAGGACAAATATAAAATCATCCACACTCCCACCATCTTAACTCTAATATCTCTACCATTTTAATGCACCAAACTACCCTTTTTATATGTAATTTTATATAGCTGTAACCAGATTCTATATGAGCTGTTAAATAGTCTAAAATTCTGTTTGTTTCCATGATATTATAAACATATTTTCCAGGTTGTAATAATATGGGGTCTGTAACTATCATTTTAATGTCTGCATACTGTAATTTTCCTTTAGGTTGCTTATAAATTATCTTGTATCTAATAGCATAAGATACTGAGAGCATCTTATGCTACTAGACATTAGTGTGGCTTTTGATGCTTTTCATTTAATTCTATGATGAAGATCTTGGTGAAATGGAGTTTCGGCACTTTGGTTATTTTGTAAGGTTTTATTACGTCTTCTCCTTTTTAAATTATACTTTAAGTTCTGGGATACATGTGCAGAATGTGCAGGTTTGTTACATAGGTATACATGTCCCATGGTAAACTCCCATTCACAACTGCTCCAAAGAGAATAAAATGCCAAGAATACAACTTACAGGGGATGTGAAAGACATCTTCAAGAACTACGGACCACTGCTCAAGAAAACAAAAGAGGACACAAGCAAATGGGAAAACATTCCATGCTCGTGGATAGGAAGAATCAATATTGTGAAAATGGCCATACTGCCCAAAGCAATTTTTAGATGCAATGCTTCTCTCCATTTTAGGCTACCCTCCACCACCTATCCTTTAAAGGTTGGAGTTCTCTTGGGTTTCATGCACAGGCCTCCTTCCACACTGTCCCCTTGGTAAGCTCATATACTGTCAAGGCCTTACCTCCCCAAACATTCTGCAATTCCACAGACCCACATTTATTAACCCTTCAAAAACTGTACCCTGTAAACACATTAACTCCTCAAATATTTTCCCTAACACTAAACAGTAACTTCTCCTAGAAGCTGCTCTACCTTCTGAGCAGACATTCTCAGGTAATAACACCTTATCCTCCAGATCCTCTGGGTTAGCAACCACTCTAGAAATCTTCTCTCCTTTTCCTCCATGTCCAACAGGCACAAAATCCTCTGCAGTGCTGCCTTATACATCTCTTTAACATGTTGGATTGCTTCTCTTATTGGCTCCCACGTGGCCACTGCCTTAATCCGGGCCTTTATCATCTTGGTAAAGATGACAATTGTTAACTGGTTTCTACACTAACAATTTCTTACCACTGCAACCAGTCTGATCTTCCTAAACAAAGCTCCCTAATTACAAATTTTTATTAATTTAGTTTTTTATTGCCTACAGAAGTAGTTGTCAAACTTTATCATGCCTCAGAATTACCTAGAGGACTTGTGAAATCAGAGGTTGCTGGTTACTATCCTCTGATTCAGTAGGTCTGGTGGGGTTGTGAGGAGAGGGACAGCAGAGAATTTGCATTTCTGACAACTTACCAGGGGATGCTGATACTGCTATTCTGGGACCCACACTTTGAAAACCAGTGTTCTATAAGATAATAGTTAAGTTTCTAATCATGCACATGTTGGAATCAGGGCTCAGTTTATCCTTCTGGCCTTACTTTGTAAAAGTTGTCTAGTGAAAATTACTTTTCATCTATTCTAAAGTTACCAACTAGGTGTAGTTTCTATCTGCTTTCAAAATTATCCCTTGTTGTGTATGCTGTAACTTCTGCCTGAATAGCCTCATATTCAAGTTTTGCTTTGTCAACTGGCAAATAGTTACTACAAAGCTACAAATTCAAATATGTATCTAGATCTGTTCAGGGGAAAAAAAAAGCACAAAGCATGAGGATGGAAGAATAAAGAGAGCTCCATTTGAAGTACTGTATGATCCAGCAAACCCACTAGTGGGTATATATCCAAAGGAAATGAAATCAGTATGAAAGGAAGTAAATCAGACATATTTGTGCTCCCATGTTTATTGCAGCGCTATTCACAACAGACAAGATATGGAATCAACCTAAGTGTCTGTCAACAGATGAATGGATAAAGATCATGTGGTGTGTGTGTGTATACATATACACACACACACACACACACACACACCTCCCCACACACACACAGTGGAATACTATTCAGCCATAAAAAGAAGGAAATATTGTCATTTCAACATGGATGGACATGAAAAACGTTATACTAAGTGAAATAAGCCAGGCACGGAAAGAATACTACTACATGATTTCATGTAGTACTACTCATGTGTGAAATTTGAAAGAGTTGACCTCACAGAAGCAGAGAGTAGGATGGTGGTTAGGAGGGGCTAGTGAGGATGCAAGGCAAGGACTGAGGAGATGTTAGTCAAAGATCATAAAATTTCACTCAGACTGCAGGAATAAAATCAAGAGATCTATTGTATAACATGGTGAACAGAGTTAATAACAATGTATTGCATACTTGAAAATTTGTAAGATAATAGATTTTAAGTGTTTTCATCACATTAAAAAATATGTGAGGCAATGCATATGCTAATTAGCTTGATCTAGCCATTCTGCAATGTTACATATGTAAAAACATGGGTATGTACACCATCAAAATGTACAAATAATGAATAAATAAGTAAAAGGGCAGCCTCTATCGCCCTCCTACTAATTATCCCATGAGAATATTGCTAAGTCTTTGGAATTTTTCAAAAGAAGCCAGAATTCTAGTTTTTTTGTTTTGTTTTGTTTTGTTTTTGTTTTGAAATGGAGTCTTGCTCTGTCACCCAGGCTAGAGTTCAGTGGCATGAGCTCCACCTCCTGGGTTCAAGCAATTCTCCTACCTCAGTCTCCTGAGTAGCTGGAATTACAGGCACACACCACCATGCCTGGCTAATTTTTGTATTTTTTAGTAGAGATGGGGTTTCACCATGCTGGCCACGCTGTCCTTGAACCCTTGACCTTATGATCTGGCCACTTTGGCTTCCAAAGTGCTGGAATTACAGGCATGAGCCACTGTGCCTGGGTTAGAAATCTGGATTTCTAAGCAAAATCTCCACATGCCGGCAATGTATTTCAAAAAATGTAAAACCGTATGCTGGCTGAATTAAACATATCTGCAGGCTGAATTCAGCCCAGAGCCCATAAGTTTGCAACTATAGTCTACTCCTTATTCAAGACCAAATCCAATAACTGTTCCTCCACATGGCATTCCTGATGTCTCCCAAGACTTGCAATGTACACACACATACACACACACACACACACACACACACACACACACAGGCTTAGTCTCACTGTCCTTTCTGTTCTTAAGGCACTGTTAAAATTTCTATACAAGCATGTGCTTCAATTAACCTATCTACATAAATGTCACTCCAACCCACAACTAAAGGCTCAAGAGCAGAGCCTAAGATTAACTTCTTTTTTTCTTATTTCCTAATGTAGTGTGCCTATCAAATATCTGTTGAAGGAAGGAAGAAAGATCCAACAAACAAATGAAGGTAAACTCTCCTTTTAGGAAATAGTAAATGATATTTTATTCCGTACATCATAACTTCCCTTTGTATGGATTTCCTGAGTGACATCTTAGATTTTTTATAATGAAACAGTCAAATTTTAGCTATGCTTTCCACAGATGTACAGAAAAATGTTAGCCCAAGCTAATATAAACACTGGAAATATTTGGATCAAGCAGCATTATCTTAACCTGTCTTTCAAGAGAAAAATGATGGGATGATTCATGACAGTGACTAAAGGCATCAATATTCTCTTATCATAACTCCAGGTAAGCTTTCACATACATGCAATTAATCACAGCATTATAAATGGGAAAATGTATGCACCAACCCCAAAGCCAGCCGCCTTCTACTTATTTCATCCAAAGAAACCCAACAGAAACAAAAAGCAAAACAGCAAGAACAAAAATCAGTTCTGTACTGTGCCACACAGAGATGAAGTCAAACTAGAAATTTCTTCCTTATCCTCCATCCATTTCTCTTTTTTATTCCTGGAGTTGTCCAGCCTCACAGTTCTGCATGTGATTTGACAGCTAAAAGTTTTCGAATGAATTTAACCAGAGGTTTTGTTGAGCCCTGAAGGGTCTTTCCTAAGAAGAAAATGTTATTGTCAATGGTGCCCTTCAATTTATACTTTCTGTCTTAATAAAACTGGTTGCAGAGTGGAATGCAAGGTCAGGTTGCCTTTCATCTTTTGCTAAGCATTAAAGCATGGAAGAAAGAAAAAACACTTTAAGACAATTGCAATTTTCTTCAATTATGTAATATAACTTCATAACCTGTAAGGCTTTTCATTAACCAAGGTTCATCAATTCTAATCGGTCTGCCCGCGCATTGGAGAAGCCCATACCAGTGTAATTAAAGCTGCCGATTCTGCTGACAGCATTCTTCAGTTTCCAGGGCCCTTATCATTGATGGATAAGTCATCAAGCAGCATGTGATGGCCCTACATATTGCCTTCTTGCCTTCACTTTTCAGTAGAGAAGCTAATCTCCATGCTTTAAATTTACTCTTCATACATTCTTCCCCTGGAGCCTATGATATTAATCAATCTTTAAAAAAAAAAAGAAATTAGGCAAAATTATGTTTTAAAATGTTTAAATAGAGCCATCTGTCTTCGGTTCTCCTTCCCTCATTCTCATTGAATAGCCTTCATGCTCTTATAGCACATTGATTTTTATATCATGGATTAATATTTTTCTTTAGGAAAATACATCTGATTTCCCGGATCCTCTAATATAAAGTACCGAAATCAATAAGGTAGTTACAGATGATGCTGTTATAATTACCTCTTTTATTTCAGAACACCTTCTCATCATGAGTTAGACGTGAGACTGGAAAGTGTGCCAAGGTCCCTTATTTGAAATGATCCAGACTACCGCAACAGAACCAAGCCAGTCTGGCTCTGCACAACCTCTTCTTCTCACACTTCGTCTTCTGTTGGTCAGTCGCAATACTTTCTCCCAAAGCACTGTTTTAATCATGACACTCCCTTATGGAGAAACTTAAGGTTGAATTAAACTGCACTTTGGGAGGCCGAGGCGGGTGGATCACGAGGTCAAGAGATCGAGACCATCCTGGTCAACATGGTGAAACCCCATCTCTACTAAAAATACAAAAACTTAGCTGGGCATGGTGGTGCGTGCCTGTAATCCCAGCTACTCAGGAGGCTGAGGCAGGAGAATTGCCTGAACCCAGGAGGCGGAGGTTGCGGTGAGCCGAGATCGCGCCATTGCACTCCAGCCTAGGTAATGGCGAAACTCCGTCTCAGAAACAAAACAAAACAAAACAAACAAACAAGCAAAACAAAAAACAAAAAATTGTCCCAGCCAGCAATTATACACTTTGTCCAAAGTCATTGTCCTATAGGACTCTAATTTTACTTCCTTAAAAGAGCAAAAAGGAGTGAGGAACATTGACCTTGAGCCAAGGTGTTCTGGCCCAGAGGCCTGCCTTCATCAGAGTTGGTTGCTCCTGCTGTAGGTTCAAGGTCAATGAACTCTGCTATTGCTTTCAGCATGCCATTGGAGAGCTATATCCTTCTCCCTTTGATAAAATCTTCTTGGCTGACTTACGTTCAGCTTGAACATTCTTCTCTATCTGCTCCAGGAAGACAGATACGCTGTTGGTGCCCTACCCATGACTTACACATCTTCCATTAATTGCAAGAGTGTTCCCTTTCCTCAGGGGATCAGTTCTAAGACCTTCAGTAGATGTCTGAAGCCGCAAATAGAATCCAACCCTATATATACTTTGTTTTCTCCTACACATACACACTCATGATAATAGAGTTTAATTTATAGATTAGATACAAGAGATTAACAATAACTAATAAAATAGAATAATAATAACCATGTACTGTAATAAAAGTTATATGAATGTGGTCTCCCTTTCTCACTCTCAAAATATCTTACTGTACTGTACCCATCTTTTTTTCCTCTTGTGATGATGTGATAACCCAGCAGGCTAGTAAGTGACTCATGAGTGGGTGGCATATACAGGGTGGACCTGCTGGATAAAGGGATGATGCAGATCCTGGGTGGGATGGTGCAGGTCAGCATGAGATTTTATCAGGCTACTCAGAACGGTGTGCAATTTAAAACCTATGAATTGTTTATTTCTGGAATTTTCCATTTACTATTTTCAGATCACGGTTGATAGTAACTGACACTGCAGAAAGCAAAAATGAGAATAAGAGGGGACTGCTGTGCTAAGATTTATATGACATTTATACAACGGTATTTTTTTTATAAACACTCTCTTATTATTCCATTGCACCTGAATCTACAGTCTTAAAAATAGAGGAAAACTAAGGACTCCTGCATAAAGAACTAAATCTTCAAAATATGGTTTCAAACTCACTTTCTCTTTTAGATAGAGATTACTTTCTATCATAGTGAATCTCACCTGGTTCCAAACAGGCCAGCAAATCCACTGCCCTTTACTGACACCAGCAGTTACTTTTGCAATATTACTGATATTTCTAATATGTAATCCTGACACGTTTCCTTGCATTTTTCCTAGCAACCCCATTTGACAGTGAACTTCTAACGGGCAATGACCTTTGTTTTCTTTAAAACTTCTTCCAACAGGTGCAAGAGAAACCCTGGATTTGGAATCAGTAACTCCACCACTTACCAGCACTGGGACCTTGAATCTTTCTAGAAATCTCTGGAAGATTCAGTTTATCATTACATGGGGACAGTTATGTCACCTGCCCTGATACCTTGATAGGCAAGGCTGTGGATAAAGATCAAATCATTTATAGTCCACCAGGGCACTTGTAAACAGCCAAGGCTCATGCAGATGCTATAACACTTACGCTGAATATATTTTTCTAACAGAAAAACCAGCAAACATTGATAATGAAACATACAGGACAGTGATTTCACTACACTTACCCTAGTCAACTATAATGCATTTCAAACATTTTATCTTTTTTCTACTCCCATGAAGAAGCCAGAGTCTTAAACCCAAATAGGTAAGGAACAGGGAGTCACTAGAAATCTGTAAAGAAGACCTGGTACAAGATATGGCACTAAAGCAAACTGGGGACAGTGACAAAATGAAAAGTCCATGTCTTGTCTAAAGCAGAAAGCTGGCCCTAGATCCACCCAATTGTCACCATGCAGAAAGGTGAGCCAACAATTTCAAGGGAAACTGCAATCTATACGTTTATAAGTGAAATGCCTAGGTATTTAAATTGTTGGCCTTTAATTAGGTTATTAAAATAAGTGTGTAGTAGTAAAATACATCATTAATGAATATGCCCCATGTGTCACAAAGGTTTGCAACTTTTGGCTCAGAATTTTTAACTCCTGAGTTTGTATGAACAATCAGCAAGTGTTCCTCAGCTCTGGTGAAAACTAACCCTGACTCAAGTGTTTGGGGGCTATTTAAAAGAAGTCTAAGGCATGGTCCCTGCATCAAAGGAGAGGAATTAATCATTAAGTGCCTAGCATTTATTCGGTTACTTTACATACTTAATCAGTTGACTTTAATGTAATCCTTGTGAATTTATAAAGTGATTACTCTTACAATCACTTTGCTAATGAAGTAACCAAGGTTACTTGCCCAGGAGCATGTGACATAACTGGTAAGTGGTGGAGCAATAACTTTAACTGAGCTCTAGTTATTGTCAAAACTCATATTTCTCCATCATGGAAGGGAACATTTCAATGTAGCCAGAAAAGAGGACTTGAAATGTTTCTCTAACACACAGAAATGATAAATGCTCCAGGTGATGGATGCCCTTATATACCCTGACTTGATCACTACACATTCTATGCATGTAACAAAATAGCACATGTACTCCATAAATATGTATGAATATTGTATATCAACCACAAATATAACAAAACTATCACAGATCCCTTTATTGCAGACCAAATGTAGTGAAATCAGTTGTCTTTCTGTTTTATTGCAGCACAGAGTAATAAAGATGATGAACCCAGAACAGAATCAAAGACCTAGAGAATAATTGATGATGGTGACACTTTGATAAGACATTAGAAAAAAGATATAAACCAGTGAGGTATATGTCACTCTGAGAAACTTAGTGGAAGATATAGGCATTGGGTTAGGGTTAATTAGGACTTTTTTTTTCTTTTCTTTTTTTTTTGGACAGAGTCCCACTCTGTCATCCAGGCTGGAGTACAGTGGTGTGATCTCAGCTCACTGCAACCTCCACTGCCTGGATTTAAGCAATTCTTCTGCCTCAGCCTCCTGAGTAGCTGGAATTACAGGCATGCAGCACCATGCTCAGCTATTTTTTGTATTTTTAATATAGATGGGGTTTTGCCTTGTTGGCTAAGCTGGTATCGAACTCCTGACCTCTAGTGATCTGCCTGCCTCAGCCTCCCAAAGTTCTGGGATTACAGGCATGAGCCATGGCACCCAGCCTAGGGTTAATTCGGATTTGGATAAATAGAGGATGGTAAGGGGAACAGCATGAATGAGAGACTGAGTGGATATGAGTATCTTACCAGGTACTAATATAGTTCTGCTTTTCTCTCCCCTTTCCCTTCTAACAAACACCCTCCAGCTTCTGTGGAGGAATATCTGTTGGTTTTGCTTGACTCCATGTACTCTCAAGTTTTGGTAACAGCACCCTTCCTGTTTTCACTTTGGGGAACCATCCTGCCATCATTCTGTCCTGGGGTCTCTCTGATGCTGTACAGTCTCCTGCATGAGGGCACACTCACACATTCAGAATCTGGAAGTGAGAAGCCATTTACCCCATGGAGACAACACAGGCCTAATGGTGTCTCTTCAATTTCTTGCACAGACAATTCCGCTCTTCAGAAGGTTCCAGACAGATTGACCATCAGTTTCCCACAGCCGCAGCTGATTCAACAGTGCATTTTTACATGGGCTTCCTCTCCTTCTCTAATTCACTCTTGCTCATCTCCTGCTCCTGCTCCCTGGATTCATTTCCCAAATGAACTGTGTGTGCCAAGCTCTTGAATTACACTCTGCCTGGGAGAAACTCTGGTTAAGACAGTTGTTCATGCCAAGATTCCCAGAGGAAGGATGTCCTGCTGCCCATCCTTCCCAAAGCAAGATTGCTCAAGTCAAAGCAAGATAGTTTTGACTCTGCTATTGACCTATCTCTGCTATTCTAAAAACGTCACCACTTCACTTTTATCATCTGGTGTCCATTTCTGTTCCTTGCCACCAAAAAACCCTAACTGATTTATTACTGTATTTCAAGTAGACCTATATCATACCATTGGATAATAGAAGTTCTATACACATGCTAATATAAAAATCTTGCTGAAGATGAGTATGGCTATTGCTCTGGATGGCAAGAAATTCTGAAATATCTGACAGTATTATTAAATGGCTCTTGCAAAATAAACATTATGGATGGGCTGCACAGCCATCTGGCTGTGATTCATGCCAGGTGTGGGTATTGATGTTCCTGCCAATGCCCACACCTGGCATGATGAAGTATTAGAATCCAGCATTTCCTTCATAACCACCTGGGCATCGAAGACTAAGATTGTATGTGATTTTTAAATTTGTGCAAATCTATAGGATGCATGAGAAAATGTTCACACACATTTAATGTGGAGAGATCAAGTCAGGGTATTTACGGTGTCCATCACTCAAGCACAATGCATTTTTTAAACTTTGAAGTTCAGTGTACAGATTTGTTGTATACATAAACTTGTGTCAAGGCGGTTTGTCGTATACACCATTTCGTCACCGAGTATTAGGACTAGTACCCATTAGTTATTTTTCCGATCCTCTTTTTCCTCTCATCCTCCCTCCTTCCATAGGCCCTAGTGTGTGTTGTTCCCCTCTTTGTGTCCACATGTCCTCATCATTTAGCTCCCGTGTATAAGTGAGAACATGCTGTATTTGGTTTTCTGTTCCTGTGTCAGTTTGCTAAGGGTAATAGCCTCCAGCTCCATCCATGTGCCTGCAAAGGACATAATCTCATTCTTTTTATGGCTGCTTATTATTTCATGGTATATACGTACCGCATTTTCTTTATCCAGTCTACCACTGATGGGCATTTAGGTTGATTCCATGTCTTGGCTTATATTTTTTAAAGTATAGTAACACTACTCTGCTATCAAACATTGAATTATACCTTCTATCTTACTATGTATTTGCACACTTTGACCCACTTCTCTTCACCCACCCTCTTCTCTAACTCATGTTGGCCAGTGTCTGATCTATCTTTCCACTCTTTACCTCTTTGTGTTCATATTTTTTATCTTTCACAAACATGCAATATTTCTTTTTGTATGTGCATAGCTTATTTCACTCAAAATAATAACTTTCGGTTATCATTCATGTTGCTACAAATGACATGGCTTTATTCTTTCTTATGGCTGAAAAGTTTTCCATTGTGTATGTATATGAAATTTTCCTTTTTTCTTTTTCTTTATTTTTTGGAGTCATGCACTGACACTTAGGCTGGAGTGCAGTGGCATGATCTCTGCTCACTGCATCCTCCACCTCCTGGGTTCCAGCAATTCTCCTGCCTCAGCCTCCTGAATAACTGGGACTACAGGCACGTGCCACCTCGCCTGGGTAATTTTTTGTATTTTAGTAGAGATGGGTTTCAGCATGTTGCCCAGGGTGGTCTCAAACTCCTCAGCTCAGGCAATTTGCCTGCCTTGGCCTCCCAAAGTTCTAGGATTACAGGCCACTACACCTGGCCCAAAATTGTCTTTATTTATTGATTCATTCCTGAATACTTAAGTTGATTTCATATTTTTGCTACTGTTACTAGTTCTGCAATGACATGCGAGTGCAATTATCCCTCTAGTATATTGATTGCTTTTACTTTGGGTAGATACCCAGTTGTGAGATTGCTGGATCAAACCATAATTCAATTTTTAGGTTTTAGATTTTTGAGAAATCTCCATACTGCTTTCACAGTGGCTTTACTAGTTTGCATTCTCACCAACAGTGTAATAGAGTTTCCTTTTCTCTGAATCCTTACCAACATCTGTTATTTTTTGTCTTTTTAATAACTTCTCTATTATTCTCACCCACTGACTCATTGACACCATTGTCTTTTTTTGTCTGTTATGTAAGGACCACTCCTGTGATATAGCTTTCTCTTTTTCCAGGTGAGAAACTATAGAACAGATGCAAAAATTAAACTTATATCTCAGTTTTCCATGACACTGTTTACCAACTAAATCATACAGGTTTCCAATGCCACTTTAAATAAATGGGTTAGATTCCTACTGAGTTCAAGTGTATCATTCCTATTGAGTTCAAGTATATCATTCCTACTGAATTCAAGTATATATAACATTCATTCATCTATATAGCTAGCTTACTAGCTATTATCCTTCTTCTTATCTATCATCTGTTTTTCTATCATTTACCATTCTATCTACTAAGTGGCTTCAAATATACAAGTATATCCCTGAAAATGGCCATTTTTCTAAAATCAGCATCCCAAATTGCAAATAGAAAAATCTACATTATTACAGTGCATCTGGTCCTTGTTAATTCTTAATCTGTTGTATCTTTTACTGTCATGATTTCGCCAGATGTGCAAGTCTATCTCATAAGTTAATATTTTACATAAACTACTCTAAAGAATTGTTGAAACAAAGTTGAGACTCCTTGGCTCCCAGCACTCTCTCTCCATACAGGAGCAGTCTAAATCTAGCTGACCAAATGCCAAGAAGATCATGAAAATCCACTGACTTAGAAACTTGTATATGAGTCCAAGATTCCCCCCCATGATCCTTGGGTGTGTGTGTTTTACCCTCTGTTGGGTTTGCAAATGAAAAGATGCTCAGAATAATCTAGAATTTCATTAAAGATTAATATGTTTTTGAGAACTTTGCTAATAACTCTGCAAAACATGGGCTTTTTCTCTTAAAATAGAATTCAGAACAACGGGCTGGCTTTTGAACAATGGGTTCAAAAATAGAACTTGCTATTTGGAAAGCTTCTTGAGATTTTCTAGAACAGTGGCTTCCAAATGTAGCTGATCATTAGAATCACCCAGGGGGCTTTTAATAAAAAAGAAGATTGCATGGTCTCACCCCAAATCTATTGAAGCAGAATTTCTGGCAAGTTGGACCAAATTTCCCTGGTGATTCTGATATTCAGCCAGGTTTGAAAACCATGGCTAGGGTCTGGAGTCGGAACATTAAATACTGCCTAAGCAGTTAACATTTTAGTGCCTGTGATTATAATTTTATTCTATTAATTTCCTTTGGATTTATATTTTGGAAGTGAAGCCTGGTTGGGGAATCATTTGGCTATTATTTTGCCCAAATCCTTCATTTTGAATAAGCTCTTCTTAAAAAGTTTAAAATGGCCCTTGAATGATGGATTTGCCCGCCAGTGTCTAGATCCTTTATTGCTGTAGTGACGGCTGCTCTTTGGTCAGAACTGCACCTCTAAGAGCATGAAAACTGGCCTGAGGGGAAGATGGGAAGTTATTTCTATCTTGGCTGAAACCTCAGGATTGAGTCAGAAAGCTGGAAAGGACCAGCAGAAACCATCTGGTCCAGTCCCTGTCTTCATGTGGTTGTGATTTGCTTCTCAGAGTTTCAAAGCAGAGACAGTCCACTGCTGGTGTTTCAAGATCCCAGTAGTGAGTAAGTTCTTCCCTAGAGACACCTGGTGCTGCTCACAAGCTAGCATGTCCTCATTCCCAATGCAGGGGAAAGGATGCCATTTCCCATCCCACTCTAATTTATTCCCTAGAACTAAGAAGCTACACATACAACAACAAGAAAAGATGGATCAATCCTAATACAAGTTAAATATCTCTAATCCCCGAATCCAAAATTAAAAAGTTTTTGAGCACCAACATGATGCCACAAGTGGAAAATTCCACACCTGACACCTTTGCTTTTCTGATGGTTCAATGTACACAAATGTTGTTTCATGCACAAAATTATTTAAAATATTGCATAAAATTATCTTCAGCCTATATGTATAAGGTATATATGAAACATAAATAAAGTTGGGTCCCATCCCGAGATATCTTATGATATATACACAAATATTCTAAAATAAAAAAAAATTGAAATCTGAAAGACTTCTCTTTTCCAGCATTTTGGATAAGGGATACTCCACCTATATGAGGATGGTGTAATGGGAACCCTAGACTAAGTCAAGAAATCTAGATGGTAGTCCCAGCACAGCCACTAACAGAATATGCAAATCAGGCTAATCATCAATGTTTTTGTGCCTTAGTTTCCTCATCTGCAAATCGAAGAAGTCAAACGCTTTCTAGCTTGATGTAGTATATGTCTATCATTCTATCATTCATTTACTTTGCCATCAAGGCCCTTCAACGTGCCCCAATGAGATTGGTGCTTGGTAAGAGTATGGAAGTAAGGAATGAGACATCCTGACCACAAAGAGATGATATTTATAAAGAAAATGGAAAAATAATGAACAAACATTGATATGTAATTACATTGATATCTATTCTACAAAAGAAAAGAAAAATGTTGAGACAATTACCATTTAGACACCATTTAGGCTAGAATCTTTCCTCTCCCAGACAGCATGCCTGGCCCTGTAATTTTCTGAAATGTGGAATAGCAGATGGCTCGTGCATTCCAAGAATTCTCCAAATGGACTGATTTACCCATTAGTATGAAACTGATCAATCTTATTAGATTTTGGCAGCTTCTACATGACCATATTTACGAGGAAGTGTCCAAGTTTGCTTGCAAAACTATATATCTTCCAAGAAAACCAATAGGGTTTCCAAACTTCAGAGTCTAAAGAGATATGGCCCCAGTGTCAGCATTATCACTTGGCTACGACTAGTGACAAGGTCAAAATCAGAAACTGAAGTCATTGATCAGCACATTAGCTTCATACAGAAAAAGTGTTTCATGGCCACAAAATAAACTATTAACTCAGCCCTCCTCCCAGGTATGTTGGTTACAAAGGAATCCAACAGTATATGGATGACTCACTTAAATATATCACCAGTAATGGAAAACATCTTCTATGGTATTTTATTTGCTGAATACTGGGGGTGGGGAGGTGGGTGTCAGCCCAGTATTAATCAACTCTACTAACAAGCTGTTTCTTTACAGAGGTAACACTTGTAACTTTCCAGTATGTCTTTGGGTCAGTTGCATAGATGATAAATGCAGCAACTCCTTGAGACAGATGGGATAATGTATTCACATGCCCATCTGAAAGAATAAACCATGGGCTAAGGGGATTGAGTGCATCACTCTCCAGTCATATAGCCAATTGGAAAATGTGTACACTGGTAGTGACAAAGTCCACAAAGAATATGTTACATGGAGGAGAATACATGGAATAGATCACACAGAAAAGAACAGACCACAGCTGGTCTCTGCTCACTGTAT
This sequence comes from Callithrix jacchus, assembly GCF_049354715.1. NCBI lineage: Eukaryota > Metazoa > Chordata > Mammalia > Primates > Cebidae > Callithrix > Callithrix jacchus. Next base: position 97,121,764 of record NC_133507.1, on the reverse strand, counting down.
AGTCCATTCCATTCTTTCTCAGAAAGCCAGGTTGCTAGTAACTATACTAAATGCTGAGGTAGGTAGACATCATATGCCTTCTTTCACTTATTTGTTTTTAAGAAGATTTCTCATGGATCTAGAAATAGAAATTCCATTTGATCCAGCAATCCCATTACTGGGAATACACCCAAAGAACTATAAATTGTTCTACTATAAAGACACATGCACACATATGTTCATTGCAGCTCTGTGTACAACAGCAAAGAGCTGGAACCAATCCAAATGCCCATCAATGATAGACTGGACAAAGAAAATACGGTACATATACACCATGGAATACTATGTAGCCATAAAAAATGATGAGTTCATGTTCTTTTTAAGGACTTGGATGAATCTGGAAACCATCATTCTCAGCAAACTGACACAAGAACAGAAAGCCAAACACCATATGTTCTCACTCATAGGTGGGTATTGAACAATGAGAACACGTGGACTCAGGGAGAGGAGCGTCACACACTGGGGACAATTGGGGGGGATAGGGGAGAGACAGTGGGGGGTGGGGATGGATAACATGGGGAGAAATGCCAGATATAGTATGCACCTAAAGTAAAATAAATAAAGAAAGAAAAAGAAGTACGGTCTTAGGTTAGACACTTCAGTTCTTTGTTCAATTGCATTTGAAATATTTCACTGTTGCTTATCAGCGACATCAGCTGCATCATCATTTTCATTATTCTTCTGGGATGAAATGCCAAACCCCAATGCAGTCAGGCTAGTTGTGTGACAGTGATGACAAGCACTTGTTTCCATCACCTGAAGTACATACTTGGCAATCCCTCCTATACCTACCTATGATTTAAAGGAGGAAAGTCCTTAAACCTACCGTCTGAAACAGAATTGGAAGTTACAGATGGGCTAGCATTCAACCCATGTGGATCATGGAAATTGGTTGAGTCAGCTGAACCGATCTCATTAGATTATCAGAAATTTTGATTCTGTGACAGCTTGAGTGGTAAACTTTTAAAAATATTTTTTTCTCTCAGCAATTATGCATAAGGCCAAGATTTTGATGTAATGAAATAGGGTCAGGCATTAAGAGCTGTTTGTTTTTGTTCTCATAAAAAACAATTAGTAAGCTATTCACTAGAATCATTGATGGACACCAGTTCATTCAACAGGTCATTGTATTTCCTGTAATTCAGTCTTCCCACACTTTTTCATAAGAGCTGTCATTGGCTGGGACCCTCTTTAAGGGAAACAAGTCCTTGAAGAAACAATGACTCCAACTTTTATGAATTGCACCCTGGAAAACACAGCCCAGCATGCTGCAGGGGTAAAAGGCAGTGCCCAGCCTTGTTTCTTTGAAAGACGGCTCAAAAATAGCCCAGGGCATTTTCCTGTTTGGAGAACTTAGTAACAGCTGTTCATAGCCCACATTTCTTTCATACCCTCCCCAACCACAAAGAAAATACAAACCACCACTGGCTGTAGGAATGGACATTATTCAACATTCGTGTGCCTTCAAAAATAGCACAGGAAGAGTTATAGACACAATGGAGGGAAAAATGAGGAAAACTCAGGAGGAGTAGAGAGACTAGGGAGGAGATGCTTTTAAACAATGAGAAATTTAAAATAAGCAGGAAGGCAAAAAAAGAAAGGGCAGGATTTGAAAAGGCTGCCTCTGAGAAATGATAGGGTGGTGTGAAAAGGGCACTGTAGTGGGAATTGTAAAAATCAATGATGTTGTTGGCTCCACAGTGAATTAGTCGTGTTTTCCCCTTACCATCTCCAGGCCGCTACCATAGAATGGTCAGGGGGTGGAGGAAATAGAGATTAAGCGGTCTCTTAAAAATTCATCCTGATTCTAAAAATGTCACATTGTATGAAAGTATAGAATGTGGCTATTAGGCAGGGAGGAGTTGGGAGAAACACTAGACTTACCCTCCATGTATTTATGTATCAATCTCCTGGAGAAGGGCATTCGGAAATAGGAGGAAAATACCCCCTATTTTTCATGGAGTCTCCCTGTAGGTTCTTGCCAAGGATCACAAATTCAAGATGGCAGAGTGCATGCGCTCCAGCAGAAGCCATTTAGCATGCAGGTAAAAAGTCAGGTGCTGAGCCCCACAGAACTGCATTTTCACTTTATTGAGTGTTTGTTCTGTGACCTTTGGTAAATACCTTAATCTCTCCCTAATCTTAATTTTTAAAATATTTCTCAAAATGGAGACAGAAATGCAGTTATTAATTTTAAACGTAGTTGTCAAAGTGCATAGAACAGATTAAGTGCTTAATATATTATCTACTATAATTGTTAATGTTATATTCATGGGATGCTTTACTTAGCTTGGAGAAATATTTTTTGTTTGACTTTCTTAGGTCCCTTGATCTCCTGAATCACCCTATCATCGTTGATGAAAAGCAAACAAACAAGGAAACTGAAAGACCTCTAGCAAGGGCTGGTCAAAGGGCTTCCAGCAAGGGCTGGTAGCAGTTGATCAGACATTGACTAGAGCTCTACCAAGCATGGAAAAATCAGCCTTAAATCCCTAATGCGGACTGATTAGTGAGTAAATCTCAACATTTTAAACTGGGACTCCAATTTTATAGTTAGAGCTCCCTAGGGCAACAAAGGCACATTTTCCCATCCAGTCTAGGTGTTTGGAGTGTTTCCCTTAACCCCTCCCTTCAGAAAAAGGGGCAGGCTGAGTGCAATGGCACTTTTGGAGGCAAGGCAGGAGGATTGCTTGAGTCCAGGAGTTTGAAACAAGCCTGGGCAACATAGGAAATGCCCATCTCTACCAAATTAAAAACAAAAAAATTGCTGGGCATGGTAGTGCATGCCTGTGGTCCCAGCTACTTGGGGAGCTGAGGTGGGAGGATCACTTAATCCCAGGAATTTGAGGCTGCATGGTGAGCCATGATCGTGCCACTGCACTCCAGCCTGAGCAACAGAGGGAGACTCAGTCTCAAAAAAAATGTCAGGGAGATAGTTAAGGAGATGTAGTACATCTCCAGTTTGGCAATCTCATAGGAAGATGGATGTTTCCTTTGGTTCTTCTATGTTTGAACTGTGCTGAGAAATTAGTTAACAAACAGAAACTATAGGCATATACGCTTATCTGAAATGAGGAACCTAACATACAATGTCAGCCTTTTCTGCAGACATGGGGCTTAGATAATCCGAAAGGGCCCCATGGGACGAATCATCCTGAGTGAAAGGAGACTCTGAGGGACTATTTGATATTCATGCAGACAGAGCTTCAAAAATGTGTTACCTAGGGGATCTTTCCTAGCAGAAGTTGGAGAATAGACAGTCAGAAGGATTCATGTGAGTTTCCACGTGGAAGCAAGGCTTTGATAGAACTATATTTTCTGGCAATTTTTACTTCTAACACACATTGATGTGGTCTTCTTACAGCAAAATGGTAGGATTTTTAAGCAGCACAAAACTTATACAATCTGCCATTGAACCTCTTCATTTTATTTTTCTGGGTAACTACTTCTCTGTATTTTAAAGTAAACCCTGAATAACCAAAATCTTGATGCAATAAAATCACAATACAAGACATGAGATTTTTGTTTGCTTGTTTGTATTTGTTTTACGGGGCACTGAGTTAATCTGGCTTAAAGCAAAAGGTCTTGGATGCTGGCACATTCTGTTTGAAATGGACACAGTGACAGAGATGTACCTAAGGACCTTCCAAGGAAAACAGAACACTCAGAAACACAAGGGTTCCATCTAAGTGGTAGAAACTGTGAGAATCAATGCTGTAAATCTATGGGTTGCATTTCATACCAGGAGCTAGCTGGGCTCTGAAGGGGAGATTTCTAAGGCACCAGGGAAAGGTGGTTGTTGAGAAGGCTAAAGGAAAATAGGCTCAGGATGCTGACGGAACAGCAGCTAGAGGATCTCCAAGACAGAACCCCAGTTCTACAAATAGGGACCAACCCTCGGCATCTTCATTTTTGACATAATTTCCTGAATGTCCAAGTTAGGAGCACTCATGATAGAGCTCTCCCTTAGCCCAACGTCAGTGGCTATAACGCTGGAGCTGGGTGTAGCCCAAGTGCTGAGCAACCCTCGCTCTCATTTCCTGAGTGGAGTCTGGTTCCCAGGCAGGCCAAGTGTGGTCCACGAAGAGTAGTTATGGCAATGCTAGTTTTTCTAGATTCTTTAGGGAACACCTATTCCCAGGTGATTCCAAAGCTGTTCCAGAAAAGCAACACATACAAATCCTAACACTGTTTTTAGATTTCTTATGTCTACTGAGGGAGGAGTTAAGACCTGCCCCATGGTAACAATGTTATGCGGAAAACAGTCCAAGAGTATTTCCAATGTGATTATTAAATGGAAGAGCATCTCTAAGCACTGCAGCCTAGGGAAAGACAAGAACAAGATAGGGCAAAGGCAAAAGATCCCATCTAAAATTCGAACACTTTCTCTATTTCACAGAGCATGTTCTGCACTGTCAGCATAATGTTGAAAAGGTCCCAAGTTGAGGGATGAGGACATGATCAGAAGCAAAGTCAAGTGAGGACACTGGGATAGGAGGCACCTCATGGGCCATCACTGAGCACCCACCAGTGTTTTCATAGTGCTGGACAGAATGAGGCAGACCCAGGCTGCTAGTCCCAGGAAAACAGAACTGACACAGTTGACTACAAAGTTTTTCTGGTGCCTGATTCCAAGGAAATGTTCATTTTCAGCCAAGTGTTCTTTGTGGACTTCAGCTCTGGCTGTTTGCTTTGTATTTGCCAGGTTTATGAGTTTTATGATTTCTGTTCAGAGCAGTTAAGTTTTCCTCAAGGAGAGGTCTAAAGTGGGTAATCCTGCTTACTTTTCAAAAAGAACCCGAGGAAACTTCAAGGAAACACCAAGGTGTGGGAACAGGAAGAAAATTTGGATGTGAGAGACAGAGATGAGAAATTCTTAAAGTGATCCCACATTCATCTATGACTTCATAGCCATATCATTCAATAGTCGTGCATTCATTCATGTGTTCAATGAATATTTCTTGGTCATTTCTATGCATAACGATGCATAACCTGCCACGTTAGGCATCAGAGAATGGGCAACACAGCTGTTCTTGAGCTTGCCACCTTGTGTAAGAGATGGATAATATACCCATAAATAAATATGAATGGAATGTCAGGGAATGACCATTGTTCTGAATCCAACTATCACAGGAATTGGGGTTCTTGATAGCCCAGCATGAGCTATTTCTAATAAGGTGGTCAGGGAAGGTTGTCTGGGAGGGTGGTGGAGCAGAGGTTAAGACCTGCCTCCTGGTAACAGAGATGTCCAACAGCATCACCAAAGTTATGATTAAATCCAAGAACATCTCTAAGAAAATGTAGACTAGAGAAGGATAGAAACAGCAGAGGGCAATGGCAAAAGACCCCATCTAAAATTCAAAACATCATCTCTACTCTTCTGGTATTCTATCTGATAGAATATTATTCCTTTTCCAGAATATGTCAGAATAGAACTATTCTTTTCTGTCCCTGTGAAGTGACTGAGAGAGTTCTGACAAGACATGAAAGAAAAACCAGCCTTTCTGCTTGTTTTTGAGCACAGTTGAAAGGTCACAAGATGACCAAGGTGACTAAAGCCAATGGGCAGAGCTGAGATGAAGGCAAGCGACAGTAGTCACTTCCTGCAGAGTCTGTTATGTCAGGAGTTCAGCATATTGTTTGCCACATATAAGTCTATTTGTTTATTCCTGTTGACAGAGGCTTGTGAAAGTATGCATTTATTTGCAATAAATCTGTGCATAAATCTCCATGCGTTTCTACCTGTCCTATGGTAAGCAGGACTTTTCCTATTTATTCTCTATGTTACTTTCTTCAGGAGTTATTGCCCCTGAAGCCCATCTATAAGACCTTCCCAGCCATTCCAGGCCAGCATGCTCACTCCCTTCTCTGATGCACCTCCCATTCTGCCCTCAATCCCTGCTCCACCTGTGTCCTATGCCAGATCTAGGTCGTGTGTGTGTGTGTGTGTGTGTGTATGAAGGTCTATCTTGTCACCAGAGAAGCCCTCAGTGAACACATGGGCTTTGGAATCAAGAAACATTTGCCCCACCCACTAATTCAGCCCCACCACTCACCTCACAAGTGAAACCAGTTTCTCAGCCTCAATGGTAAAATGGGGATGACAGCATTGGCACCTTACAGTATAGTGGTAACGAAGATGTAGTATATGAAGAGAGTGCTTCGGAATGGAGTGGGGCCAGCAGGTCTGTGGGTTCTTGTGGAAAGTAGGACCATGACTGTGATTTTCAGTTCTATTTCATAGTGCTGTATAACACAATGCTTCCCATCTGTGGTCTTTGAAGCAGCACTATATACACTCCAAAAATCACTGGATATAGAATGATCAGAAATAGATTCCCTTCTAGGCTCTGTCACTTACTAATTGGTTATATAACCAAGAACCAAAATAATTCAATTCTTCCAAGCCTCGGTTTCCTTATCTATAAAATATGTATGATCACGCCAATCTCACAGGGATGTTAGATATGTAATCTGTGAGACTGGAAAGAAGAAAGCATTTTCTGATGTAAAATTCTGATCCTGTGATTTTCAACTCTTGTTGATATAATATAAAATACAATTACGTGAACTCCCAATCTCTTTAACAAGGAATTCATAGACTCAGTGCTTCAGTACCTTTCTCTGACAACTCCTTCCTGCACTGGAAGACCAGGGAGTGGTCAGAGCCATCTTGCTGCTGCCCAGAACAGAAGTCACCAGGGGAGGGCCAGTGTTTAAGGTCCATGTGACTCAGCTCATGACTATCAGAAAACAATGTGTTTCTTTCCAAGATGGTCATTAACAACCTCTGCATTGGCAAATCTGACAAATTACTCTGTATTTATTTCAGCTTAAGATCTTCTACCTGAAACAGTCATGTGACATTAAAAATATCTCACTAAGTGGCAGTATAAAATTGGGTGTAGCTAGAGAAGGTCACTGTGCCCTAACAGACATGCTCAGCAACTTCATGCAATTCTAAATGTACTCTGGCCTTGATGGAATTTACATTTTGCTGTTGCACTTCAATGTGTTTTGGAGAGAGCCAGATATATAGCAGTTGACAGACATGCGTGCTAATACAACAGGTCCATAAAGCAGGAAGAAACTGGACATAGGGAAAAGGTAGCTGATAAATAACAATTACCATTAACCAGTGACTACCTATTAATATCTTCATACTATTCTTTCTCAAGACTCTCACATAACCCTCGCCATGACTTCGGCAAGCAAATGAAAACTGGTGATAGTTTGGGTACTATTAAAATATTCTATAACTCAATCTGTAGGCAGCATGGGAGCAGAGAAGTTCATGTTTTGTTTCCTGATGAGTGTCAAACACTGAGAACAGTGCCTGGCACATAGTAGGTATCTAACAAATATTGAAGCAAAACCCAAACAGGAATGAATAAATGAGAATCCCATTTGGGGGTTCCCTGATGAATTCCTAGCTCATTTCATATCACAGTTGCAAAACAGTTTGTGTTTAGTTATTATCCACTACACAATTAAACATGTTTCACTAATTATTTTATATAGCTAATGTTCCCACTTGCTTATAGTATGGAGAAGAGTGATAAATTAGAATGGGCAATGCCATCTCAAGAAAGAAGAGTGAGCAGACTGATTAAATGATGTGACAAGGGTCAGGCAGAAAAAAATAGTGACAAAAGGAGCACCTGGAAGGTCCAAGGCCAGCTGCTCCCTGGATTTCCATCCTCCAAGGACATTTATCAACCTTTGGGGGGCAATAAGGCAAAGGCAGAGAGGTCAAGATTTTCTTACTTGCCCAAGAAATCATTCTGACATCAGGCAAGTTTGGGTTTGTGAGAAAAAATTGGTAGTCCTTTAACCTGGTCTATGTGGAACTCATGCTTTGGCCTTCCTATTCAGAGACAATGCCATTGGCAGTGATGCAGCCTCTTTAATCAGGAGTAAGAGGCCCATATGGGAGCCCCTTTCCATTTCCTTCTTACTATTTGCCTCTGCAATTTGAGATGAACCCTTCATTGTACCTTAAATGTTCATCCTCATATGGCCCAAAACCATACAGGCTTACCAACAACATTGCTATTGGAGCCTAATTTCTCTTATCCAAAACCTTGGGCTCAGGGTTTTACCTTTACCTTTGTTCACCAAGATATTTTTTTTTTTTCTCTCATAATGGCCTTCTCCTCTGTTTCCATGCCGTGGCCTCCATCTTTTCTTGAGTCTTCCTAAACCAACAGAAATACTTCCCAGCCAGTTTCCACGTATCAAATCATGCATCCCTTCAATCCATTTTCCATACTTCCTTATACCAAAATTAAAATTCTAAGCCTCCCAAGCAAGTGAATGAGTCCCCTCTTAGCCAAGCGCACTCCAAAGTCAACCTGAAACTCTAATTCAGGTCATGACGAGAAGGTAGAGTCAGACATGCCTCATTATGCCCTCCTCTCTGTGGAATTCAGGCATAACCGACCAGCCTTCACATTAAAGCAGAGGTCTTAAAACTGATCAAATAGAATTTTTATAGCAATAAAACCATTCCAGCCTGAATGTAGTGTAGCAATAGAAAACAGATAGCAGGCACCAAAAGAAATTATTTTATCCCAAAATATATTTCTTTGACATATTTTGAACCGGCCCTGAAAAGTATGGGAAAATCTATATTTTGCAGAGAATTCCCTTCTTTTTCCAGATCTTTTCCCTGATTCAAGAGAGAATTAACTAAGAGTCTGGCATCTTTTAATGTCTGATAAGAGCTCTGAAGCCTGCTACCTGGAAGCTTCATCTGCATGACAAAACCTTGGTCTCCACAACTCCTTATTTTAACCCAGAAATTCATTCCTATTGGTACCAGGTCTTTAGATAATAACTCTTTCAACCAACTGCCAATCAGAAAATCTTTGAATCCACCTGTGACCTAAGAACCCCCAGTTTGAGTTGCTCCTGCCTTTCTGGACCAAACCAATATACACCTTACATGTATTGATTGATGTCTTATGTCTCCATAAAATGTATAAAACCCAAGCTGTAGCCTGCCCATCCATAGCCCATGTTCTCAGGATCTTCTGGGGCTGTGTCACAGTTCATTTCTCATTCATTTTTGGCTTAGAATAAATCTCTGCAAATATTTTACAGAGCTTGACCCTTTGCCTTGATCCTTCCATCCCACATGTGATTCCAAAAGGCAATCCTGATTGCATAGGAAAACCAGTTGCTCAGCATGGAAACATGCCGACTCTTAGTGCAGCAGGCATAGAGCCTGTGTACAGATTCACACATGTAGAATAAACTGGAAACCAGCCATTACCTGCTTCAAACCATTGTTAGACTCATTTGATTTGTAAAGCTCAGCAACAGAGCAGCTCCCTCAGTTACTGCAACTGCTGTTTCATGACAGCCAGTTTTTGAAGGACTGTAGTCACTTGGGCACACAAAAAGCTCCATACTATTGAATAACAGGATGGTGCAGAAGGATTCAATCCAGAGACATGGCTGTGGAGGGGGAAGGTAGAGGATTAACTAGTCATAACCAGGAATAAACCTGCTAACTCATTTGGGTGGTATAAATGGTAGATCTGGATAGAATTACCAGCTGAAAATTACATTTAAACTATACAAATAGTCAAACATTTCCTTGCTGGTTATTCTCAGGCAAAATTTTATGCCTGCCTCATATAGTGTCAGGATGTCTCCAAATCTAAATTAAATTAAACAATACACTTGCTTTGACAGATCGTGTGTTTATTCAGAAGTTTACTCAAGCCAGGAGCATCCACAAAATCTGACAGTATTCGAGGCTATAATTTTTTTTTAAATCAGTGTTTCAGTCAAATGTATCTAACAAAATGCTTTTGGAGATGATCATGTTAGTAAACAAGGTCGGCTTTTTGACATTATTTACAGACACGCAGACGTTACTTGTTTCACAAATCAGCCCTTGAATCTTTTTAAGTCCCTGATGGATTACAAAGAAAAAACAATCTTGCAGAAAAAGGGAAACTCTACTCATCCAGGAAACAGTTAACCCTGGAGGTGATACATGGGCACCTCTAGAACCAAATCCTGGGCTACTTGTTTATTTCCGACTGAAAATTACCTTTCTGAAAGTTCCATTTCTCATTATCCTTTATGGTCAGCTCTAGTCCAACATCTTTTCCCAAGTCTGCTGAGTCCCTCAGCTCATGTTCATCTCCCTTTCCTTGGCCACTTATAGGACTAATTGTTTATTCCTCTTGATTTGGCATGTAACTCATACATTATCAAAATAGAAAATGCAACTGATAAAATTTAGGACTAGACCAAGCACACAGCAAGTAGTGCAAAAATGCTTTTGGAGCTTTGTGGCAACTGAGCATTGACTAGGACTGTGATTCTCAAGGTGTGGGCTCCAGCCCAGCAGCATGGGTATCAACATCTTGTTAGAAGTGCAAATTCATGGCCTCACTCAGACCTGCTGAATCAGAAACTTTGGGGTTAGAGCCAGTAATCTGTGTTTTAATGAGTCTTTCAGGTGCTTCTGATGTGTGCTTAAACCGGAGAACTACTGTACTTGGAAAATTGGCATCTATTTGGAAAAACTTGACCACCTGTGAGAAGAGCCATTGAGGCTCTTATAATAGATTCCAAGTTATTAAAAAAAAACTTTCCAAGTATATTTGTGAAGAACTACTTCTTACAAAAAGTAGGCACCATAAGATCAGACATCTGAGAAAAACAATAACAACAAAAAAACCGGAAAATGTTTCTTTAACAAAGCAACACAGATGATATTTCCAATTATCAGGAGAATTACTTAGCACTTACCGTCAGCACAACCACAGCCTCCTGAATTAATTCATATTCTGGGCTGAATGAATGTGCAAAGCTTATTCCCATGGAAACTGAGCACTATACAGATTGATAGGGTTATAGAACATATAACTGAGCTAAAGCAATTGCCAAGTTTAAAAGATTAGCATTGACAATTTGATGCAACACATTTATTTCCCAAATATCAGCAGTGCCTCATCTACATTCAAGGATAAAGGACTGTCAAAATTTGATTTAAGAAAAAATAAAAAGCCCTGCTACAACACAGCCTATCATCTTTTGAGCTTGGGCCAAAATGTGGCAGAAGCTGTGTTTTCTTAATACTCCCTTAATTACAAGGAGACTGTTTTTAACATTGGTATTAAATGGGTTGCTATGGCTTCCTGCCTGAGAGTTCAGTGTGCCAAGTTTCAGTAAGGAGCAAGCTATGAATGGGCTGAATAAGATGCTCACAAATAGGGTTTTACACCCCAGACCCCAACCACAGAGCATCCCATTAGGAAGATTCCTGGGAGGTAATGGAGCCAACAATGGCCCGCTTCCCTTCACTTTCTGAGACATTCCTTCTATGGCTTCTCACTAATCGCCTTGTCCTACAGGATCCTTGTCCTGTGTAAGACAGAGCTGCTTCAAATAGAAGCGGATCTGCTGCCTGCTGCTTCCAAGCACAGAAACCATGTGGAAGTTTGTTTAGTCCTCCAATAGGTTTTGTTTGTTCCTTGGGCAATTTCAGAGTGCCCAAATTTTATATATGACTGTGACCAGAAGGGAAGAAGGCAAACAAGAAGTTCAAAGCAGAGCTAGCCATGCTTAGCTACAGGCTTGTGTTTTTGGTAAACAATACAGAAATAACCACTGGGGATTTTATCTCTGTGTTCTCAGAGAGATTGAAAAAACCCCAGGTAACACAAGCCACAATGTTGAAAACGAGCAAATGCAGCCCCCAGAGCCATGCTTATGTCTAATATCTATTCAGATACCCAATAACCCTCCTGGCTTCAAAATTCTCCACTCCTCTGATCTTGTAGCTTCTCATAGGGACCAAGCCTTTGAAATTTCATGCTAGGTTTTAGTGATTTAGGTTTTTGTGAGAAAAAAAGATATCCATAAGGAACATATGCCCCACATTTGTGGGTTGTTTTTGTAAAAGCGTTGCCTTTGAGAACTGTCACTACTGTGTTGAAAAGCAAACTCTGGTTGTTTCAAGAGCCTCATCATCCAGAAGGTAGGGTCAGAGCAAACCACTGAAAAAGGCTGGGGAGGAGACCCAGACATGTTCCTGGATTCCTTTCAGGATATTTACATTTACATGCAGTTAGGCAGGATTTGTATGAGGGAGAAATAGAGGGGGCAGAGTAAAAGTGGGAAAAAAAGAAAGGCGGAGAAAGGAGGAAAGGAAAGAAAGAGAAGGAAGGAAGAAGGGAAAGAGGGAGGGAGGGAGGGAAGCATTAGAAGAAAAGGGTGGCAGAGAGGAATGGAGGGAAGGAGGGAAGCAGAAAGGAGGAAAGGTAGGGAGACAGGGAGAAAGAAAAATGGAAAAAAGGGAAAAATAAATATGTACAAGTTTTATGCATCCATTAAAAAAAAGAAAGATTAAAAAAGAAAGAAAAACAAGAAAGGAGAGAGGGAGAAGGAGGGAGAGAAAGAAGACTAAGCACAGCAAAAACATACTGTAAAAGAAGGAAGTGATTTTTACCATATGTCTATCATTCAGCTGTGCTGACCTGCAGATGTAGAGAAGGTAAATGAGTTTGTACTCTTTCTCCAAGAGGCGATCAACTCACACCTGGCAGTTCGACATGATTACTTCACAAGCTTTGATAGTCATTATCTTGGCTTCCACAGATACAACTGTTTTATGGCTCCAAGAATAATGCGGTCCTTTCGGAAATCTAGCAGTCATGCCTGGGTTGGTGACCTCCTGAATCAAGGAAGTGCTAGCTGGCAATACTGAGTCCTAATACAGGTGGCAAACCCAAGACAGTTTACTTTGTATGGGGAGTAGATGGCTCTGTAAGACTATGAAGTTATCAGTAACGTTCCAGTTCTGGACTGGGGCTGCCAGATATAAATGGCTTTATCATTTTGTTTGCGACTTTTGAAAATGTGGTTAAAGTCACACAAAGGTTCATACCAAAGGAATATAAGCTATTTTTTTTGTTTGAAACTCAGTATCTAATTGGTAAAATGAGCCAGCTTTCAGTAAGAAGTTTTTTATTACATGGACATGAGATAAATATTTAACTTGCAAAGCTTACTTGCAAGTTAAACGTCTATCACAGAAAAGGGAAATACCCAAGTCTTTCTGTCTCAGTCATCTGTGAGTTTTAAAAATGTGCAAGCTAGATGAAATATCATAAGCACATGTTCAAAAGGCCATGCAAAGAAACCAATGCCTGGGGGACACATCTCCTTGCCACCTCCTCAGAGGGCATACCACAAAAACCAGGCCAGACTCAATGCCAAGGAAAAGTGACATAAAAGTCCAAGTGTCCTTAGTTTGCAAATTCTTTGATTTTCAGAAATGAATGGATCCCAACTTGTTTCTGACCCAACACCATTTCCCACATGGTTTCTCTATCATTCACAAGGATTTAGAAGAGCAAGCACTGTAAACACTTCCAAGTCTGGGCTTGATTATCTAGAAATGTATTTAGAATGCATTCTATCATTTAATCTAAAATCTGAGTCATCTTGCAGGGAAAACACAGAACCTTATAAGAAGGACACACTGCCTTTAGGAACGTGGATGTCTGATTTTAGATTTGCAAAGCAATGCCAATTACAAATGATCTATTTGTTTTGAAAAACAGACTGAGGATAAATTCTATTAGTAGTTAATTCAACAACAATATGAATTTAAAAATATATATGCTCTGCTATCTAAAAAAAATCAGAAAGTCTATCCTAAGTCTTCCAAATCAATGAGTTTTTATCCCTCTGAAGTCTATAGAATTGCAACTTTTGACAAGCTTTACCTTCTAACTTATAACTCAAGCATGCTCATCATACCAGAGACACTACTCCAATAACACTTGCCTTTCTGCTGCAGAATTTTGGAAAGCTGAAGACTTCTGAGGGACAAAGCCCATGGGGGATCTGCAAACCAGACATGGCAATAATTTATATCAAATACCCAAATGACAACTGTAATGGTCACATCCTAATGAGGTAGCAGTGCCCTCAGCAAAACAGCACCCTAAATTGATTGAAAAGTTAACAGAGCAGTTTTGGGCAAAGGGGGCAATCCAAATATTAAACAAGGATTACAAGTTGATTTTTAAAAAACAACTTATCTTGACCCATTTGAAAGAAATTTAAGCAAATAACTCATTTGCTTAAATGATCTATTTAAGCGGTATAAATAATCTATTTTGAATTTTCTTCAGGATCATCTGTACACGTAAGTTTCTTAGGACAGTGATGAACTCGTGACAGATTTCTTTCCCTATAAAATCTCTCTCTTCCCTAGTAACTAAAGCCTGCAATTCCATCATAGACATTTCCATTATTCCTTACTGACATACAACACAGGGGAGAGGCCCCTATGCTTGATTACTCCTTGTAACACCATCTCTAGAGCTGTACTGGGAACACTTTGATGTTTGGAGCCTTGTGTTTTTCTTCTTCAGTATTCCCTGCAGGACTTCATCCTGTGATAGGCACTTGATATTACAGAATCATTGAGCTCCAAGGAACTGGACAGATTGCTGGACTCCATCCTTTGATTACACAGAAAAGAAGGTAAGGCTGAAACTCAGAAGAGAACTGAGACTTATCTGGAGTAACTGAGCCAATTAGTGACAAACCTGGGAACAGTCATGTGGTGCCCACATACAGAGAAATTTACCCATCAAGCATTTACTGAGCTCTGCTGTGCGCTGGGCATTGTACTATAAGCTGAGGACACAAAATGGTGACTACAAATACATTGTCCTCTAGACACTTGTGATCTAAGTAAGCTGGCTAGACTCATAAACCGACGATCACAGCAAATCTACCTAAGTACAATTATAGAATTGAGTCTTTAATTAACCCTTGTTGAATAAATATAGGGAAGTTTAGTAACTGAGATGTAGAAACAATTTCTTTTGGAAGATTTCACCTAAAAGAAGTACTGGAACTTAGATTCCACAGACAGGTCTTTAGCTGAGCAGCAATTTCAAGTTAACTTTACTAATCAGAATATTCATTTGCATTTATAGAATATGAATGAAGAACTCATATATTTTAGTCATATACTCAAAATTGAAGTTGTATTCATTCATTTTTCTTTTAGCCAATGTATCAGTTAGGTGTGTATACAAAGACTGTAGACAGAAATCCTGATTTGATTCATTCTTCTGTTTGGATCTAACTAGTTAATAATAACAACAACAGCTAAGCTATTAACTTTTCTAAAGGTTAAATTTGTACATTGTCATGGATGATGGTGAATCTCATTCAAGTGAGAACCCCTACTCTATTCAATTTCTCATAATTTCTCTTTGATAATTAGTTTCAAGAAATAACACCAGGTGACATCTTAATATTTTCTGGTCCTCCTGGGAATTTCTAAATCATGTGACAAGGACACTAATCACAAAATTCAACAGGGAAGTGTTATTAACAGGAAACACTCAACATGGAGTCTTTGCTTGATATGAGCCTCCAGGCTCCCTAGATCCATTCACCTCACTAGCTGTGATAACTTCCAGTGACTGCTGCTTTGGTGATCCTTATATAAGCCCAGAAGAAATTCTTGGGTTTCCCCAGTATTTCAAAACTCCACCTATGTCTCCGTCTGGTTGGTTTGCTCATATCTGCATCTGGTTTATATGTGCCTCTACTCAAATGTTCTAGACTTACCTACTTTCAGAGATGGAAAGGAAATGCCATGCTTGGGTTGTGATCTGACACTAGAGTGACTCTTTCCTACCTCTCCTCCATACAGACATCATGGGTCACTGGTTCTTTTCACTCTGTACCTCCACATAAATGGTGGCTGATTTCCCAGGGCAAATATATATACATATGTTATATATATATATGCACACATACATAGATATATACTCGCATATATATACACACACATATACATGCATATATATACACATATATATACATACATATATAAATACATATATAAACACACACATAGATTACTAACTGCTTATCCCTAGAGCTTCATCCCAGTCTCAAAACCTATTAAATCTTCTACCCTCTTTCCTCTGTTTGTCATACATCTGCATCATACCCTTGATATAAAAGGTCAAAGCAGAGAAAGACTCAAGACCCAGCCCTCCCCACATGCAATGGGCCTCTGTGCCTTCCACCCCAGTGACTTCCACAGGAGTGTACACCACATCTCTGACAGAAGCACTGCAGACATTTCAAGAAAAACATATTTTAAAGAATAGTAATAGTTTCAAGATTTTAATGAAAGCATAGTACTTTGGACATGAAGTGTTCAATAAACGTGTGATGAATGAATGAATGAATGAATGGTAAGCTTCCAAGTGTGCCTGGAAAATGAGGCAGCTCCCTATAGATGAGATGGAAGTTGGCCCCTTTCCCTTGCTCTATGTTGCAATGGTAGGCATCTGAAATGATCCTAGATTAGTTCAGACGGGTGAGCCTACTTCCTGGCCTCTGAGAATGGACAGAGCACTTTCAGCTCTCAGGGGAGAGCCAGTTTATGTTATTTAATCAAGAGTGGGTATGGGTTACCCACAGTATTTACTAGAATAAAGCTTTACTTGGTAGCTATTGGGACACGTAAGAGGAACAAAGTCAGTCCTACCAGCAACAACCCTTTGTTTTTATCTTATTATAGTGACTGTTACTCATTTATTATTTTATTCAATCATTCATGGAACACCTTGGAATGCTCTCTTCTACAAAACTATACTGGGAGTATAACTGTGAACAAGTCAAAACCCCTGTTCCCATTTCAGTTCTCAAATGATCACAGTTCTCACTGTTCTGGAGCATGACTTTTCACTTTCTCAAACAATTGTTTTTGCTCTTGCCTTCATCTGATTCTTACATAAGCCCAAAAGAAAACAGAGGCCCAGAAGAGGTTAAAGATTTTGAGGGTGGCACATGGCTAATCTGTAGCAGAGCTGGGTCCTGTTTTATGATATGGAGAGTGATGCATAGTTTCCATTGGCCGGTTTCATTTTTCTTTCAACAGGAACCTGGCAGCAACGCACTTAGCAATGAGGGCAGTGATCTTTGGTTGGACCTTCTCTGGGCAAAGGACTTTGGACACCACTAACAACTTTTTTTTAGTTGTTTTTACTGACAACCACTGTATTCAATTTTCCAATTTTCCACTGGGATCTGGTAACCACATAGGAAAAGGGATGAACCATCTTTCTGCTCCTATTATACTAAGATTCATCCTACTTAATTCCTCATTTAAAACAAGGACTTTTGTTACTTCCAAACAATATTCAGTTACCAAACAGTTGCTCTGGATTAATTGTAGAATATCACTCTCTGTTAGGATAGAGCACACTGTCTATCAGCCCCACCAGATCTGTCAAGAGTGAAGAAGGAAGACACTGCCAGGAAGGAATCAAGGCCTGGGAGCACTAGCTGTCACTCTCCTCTTCCTCCCCTGAATGAAAACTCCCCCTGAGCACAATGACAGGCTCTCCAGACCCTTCAGGGCTCCTGGGAAAAGTGCTTAAACCCACAATACCCTCTGTGATCTGTTTCTATTTGCAGAGGGGGGAAAAAAATTTATAATGTTGGAGGTTTAGCACCATGGGAAACTACAACTGCAAATTGAATTTTTGAAAATTAAATCCAATTTAAAATGCATTAAAGACTATTTAAAGCAATATTCTGGTGAGTCCTTGGTTATATGAGGAATCTTTCTGGGAAGAAGAAAGCGATCCCTGATGTATGGGTTGTATAAATCTGGGTTTACACCAATGGAAGTTTCTTAAAATGAGGTGTGGGGCCCTCAACTACAAAGCGGTGAATGCCAGCACCCCTGCCCAGCACTTCAGGATCCTCACTGGATCTCTCATCAAAGCACAGAGGAAGGTTCTTTGCACAAGAGAGATTAAGTTTCTATTTAAATTAAAGGACCCCAAGCAGAGGAGGACATGCTTTGAGAAGAGCCACTGTAAAAAGCCGTTGAAGCTATGGCACTGAACCCTATGGAAGATGATACCTGGGAGTAACCAACCCATCACCATAGGAAAGGAAAGCCACACAGCTCCTTTCAACTTTGAAATGTGCATGAGATATGCCTGGGGGGTGCAAATATCAGCAACATGAGCTTTGCAGCAAGATAGACCTTGATGTTTACAAGTCCTATGACTCTGAACAAGTTATTTACTTTTTGAGCCTTGGTTTCTTCATCTGTAGAATGAAGATATGATGGTACCTCACTGTAGAGTTGTTGTAAAAATCAAATGAGCTAATACAAATTAAAAGTTTCAGTCCAGTACCCTACTGTAATGTTAGTTGCCACACTAGTATCACCAATTCCACTAATTTAGATGAGAATGAAAAACCATAGGGAGCAGTCTAAGGCCTTCTCATTATTCAGTATCATCATCATCATTTCATACAAAGTGACCGCACACTGAGGGGGATGTTTAATTGGCCTCACTTGTTCCATCCCAGAGTTCTAGGTTCTATGTATGTGAAGGCTACTCTTTCCTGAATCACCTGCTGGATATTGGCATATTTCCCTTCATCAGAGCACACCTGTTCTGTGCCTCATTCTCTCAAGTCCTTTCTCAACCAAATGATAATTGGACAAACTGATTCCATTTATGTCTGGCCTTCCAGGTTACACACTGCAGCTCAGTTTAGCACTTAAAAATTAAATTTAATTCCAGAATTTTAGTACCATTCAGCACTTGGGTTTAAGGTAGCAAAGTAGCAGACCAGAGGATTAGGCCCAAATTAGAAGCAGGCTGAAAATATTATACGAGGACTCTGGCATTTCTGCCTGATTCAAGTTACACTGACTTCCAATCATGCATTTTATCTTTTGGCATGCTTACATAGGTGCCCAATAAATGTTACCTTTGGTGATAATAAAACAAAAGTCAAACTTTCAAAAGCTAGAATATCCAAAAGACCATTGTCTGCATTCTTGGCAGCAGCCAGATAGCCAGTTTTCCCAAGTCAGCAGCCTTTAAGGAGGCTGGCGAGGGGCCAGTTCCCAGGGTTGGCGCATTCCTGGGGCCTGGCAAGAGGCCACTGGGACCCTGTTTCCTCTTTCCTTCTCTTTACGTAGTGGAAAAATTTTCCCATTTTGACCCCTGAGTCTCCCCCCACCCCATCGAAGTAAAAGGATTCAGATGGGAAACGTTCCCCAGTTCCCTCCCAAAACTCATCTCCCACTGCTCCGAGCTGGCAGAGCTTAAAGCAATTGAAGGCGTAAGATACACAAAGGAGGGCTCCTTAGGCCAGTCATCCAGTCTGATTCGATCAGGAGCATGGGGCCTGGAGCAAGGAGGACCAGTGGGACCTTGAGCACATGGAGTCATTGTACATGTGCTTGGAAGACTAAGCCCACTTAGGCACTTCTGGAAGCTTTTGGAATAAAATTACCTGTTATAAATAGACACTGGCTTGGTTTCAGGGTTGAGAGCAGGAGGCCAAGAGTTTCAGAAAAACACAACACTCCATATAAGAAGGTCTGGTGTACAGCTTATTAATAGGGGACTACTGAGCAATTGGACAAGGAAGAAAGGAATTTGAGGTTGGTCAGCTATGACCTGTAGTAAACACCTGGGCAAACATTTCTGGCTGATAACATCATGGATATGCTATTCCACTTTTAAACATCATGTATGTATTTATGTAATGCTTCCTTCCATGTGCAGACAAAGAAAGCTGCCATCTGGAATGACCACGTCAACTGGTCTGCATGTTTCCAGGGTAGAGAAATCTGCATGCCAAGCACAGTGCTGCACACTCTATTTGTGTTGTGAGTCCTTCCCCTAAATTCACTCAACAACACTTTGAATAAGAGATGACCCTCTCTACTAATAGATGAGAATGTGGAGGCTCAGAGAAGGCAGGTGACACAGCCAAACTCACATAGGCAGTAAGTGGCACATTGTGATTCAAATCCAGCTCAGACTCATTCTCCAGCCAACCCATGCTCTCTCCACTGCATTTATAGGGTATCTATTTCCACAGTGCCCTTTACAATGAGTGCTTTGCACACAGCAAGCTTTTAATACCTCTCTTCCTGAGTCTGACACTGCTGCTTCTGTATTTGATAGAAATTTTGGAGTTCACCAGTTCCATCATAACAATATATCTCCTTCACATAGGGCGACACAGCCTCCAAAACAATTCCTTGTTCTTTATCTCACTTAACCCTCATGACAATGTCCCACCGTTGAAGACACAAATATTCTCAGAATTTAAGAAACTTGCTAAAGGCCACACATCTACCAAACATTTCAACTCCAGCTCCAGTCTAAAGATTTACGCAGTTCTAACACAGTGACTCATCTACTAGACCACCCTCCTGGTATACCAGCATCACACAACTTTCATCAGGACTGTTGAAGAGAAGACCATGTCACTGGTTACATGGAACTTGTGTTCTGAAGGTGCCACATCATATTGTCTGCTGAAACCAAATTGACAAGTTCAAGGGAATGGACTGGAAAACAACACACAAAAATCTATTTCTGATAAAATATTATAAATGGACTAGTGTTTTCTCAGCCCAGAAATGTGAGAAGAGAGTGTGGCAGAGTATATTGCTTTATAGAGTCAGTGTGCTGGATACATTCATCTGTCCTCCCCACATGCATCCTCTACCCTTCCCTGCCCTGGTCTGGGCCCAGAGCACTACATGGGCCCCATTCTCTCTGGCTTCCAACTGGGTTCAGCCAGTGGAGGCCCCAACAGGGGACAAGATAGTGGGAGGAGAATGAGGTGGGAGTGTTCATGTCCTGATTCCCTTGCTGCAGAGCCAGCACGGTCGGTCAGCCATATCCCTTTATTTAAGGTGGCATTTCCTGCCAAGTGGCTCACTCCTTATAGTGACATGGTTCTATGGCCACTTTCTGGGCCTAGTGGCAATGGCTCCCCACTGTTTCTAGCTGCAGGGGGTTGCATTATTATCTTGTTTCACTGTCTTTATCCTGCCACCCTTTTTAAAGAGGCCCTTTATTAAACTCTCCTCCAGTACCTGGCATGAGTGCGCAATGTACCTCCTTCCAGGATCTGGCTGCAGTAAACAAACAAAAAAAAATATTACTGATTTTGTCTTTGTAGACAAATTATGGGAAGTTACTCAAATCCTCTAAAAGGATGAGAAAGGCTAATTTCTTTCAGTCACTTCCTTCTCGTCACACCTCACCAAACAGGAACAAGGTCAGATATTCTGCCTCAGGGACCTACTAAACCGGGCCCAGGAGATCTTCACATAGCTACCCGCCACACTCACAGTCTAGCGGGAGTCCACTCCAGGAAGAATGCAGGGCAGCACTGGCCTCATCCCAGTCTGTCTGGTTGGTGCCTTCAAAGACTTTGCTCTCAGTGTTCACCTGCCCATGCTGGATCACTGCCAGCCTCATGGCCACTGTGTAAAAATGGCAGGCCTCTGACAACCGCTCCTCCTCACAAAAAGGCCAGCAGCCCCTGAGCCTACTTATCTGCCGGCTCTGACAGATGGACCCCAGAATTTACCAAACCAAATTATTTTATTTCCCTCCACACGTGTGTGCACGAGAGCAGTCAATGAATTAATTGCATTAGGAAACCTCCCAAGCTGAAAACAACTGTTTAAAACTAAGAACCAAAAAGGTGCAGAAAGACAGAAGGCAAGCAAACCTCAGAGGCATCTTCGGAAATGGACAATTATGATCCATTAAGCCTAGTTAAGAAACTGAAATTTATGAGGAGGAAACATCTGGAACTGCCTGGAATGTAAAGGAACCAGGAGGAACCACTTTTTGGGCTTACAGCGAGCAGCCCAGACAAATGTGATTCCGTGTTAGGAGAGAACTGCAAAATTCGTATATAAAAGGACCAGAATGGAGGCAGTGCATCTGGTGTTAACTGAGGCGTTTGAATACGATGGCTCCTGGATTTCCTTTTGAAATATTAATTGAAATTGGCTGGAGATGAGGGCTGAATGAAGACTGGCAGTAAGATCATAAATACTGGTTAAGCTAAGCCAGGGCAATGGAACACGGCAATTCAACATGAAGTAATGAGAAATGCTGCCCCATTCATGGCCATGAACCCTGTGGATGTTTAAAAATATTAACTGATAATAATGAACTATAGTACTGGGTGGTAAATTAGCGTAAGATACCTAGGCTGCTGAAATACAGCTAATATATATACAGTTGGTACAGCATATACTGATGAATGAATAAGAAGAAAAGACATAAAAATGACTTAGGTATGTGATGTAGTTTGCCTTGCACCAGGAATTAGGGGTAAGAGAATGTTAATAGAGGAGTCGGGAGGGGTGGCCAGAGGGGACAAGAGGAAAGTTAGGACAATAATTCAAGATTATAGTAGACCTTGCTTAGAGTCTTGGCAACTTCTCAAGTATAAGCCAAATACCCTGGAGTAACACCCCATTCTTTTAAGACTGTGGTTTTCTCAATAAATTTCTGCTTCAGGGAACTCAGGGATACCATAGATTAAATTTGGGCCAATTTATTGGAGGAAGATATGAAAGCCTCCTTGGGGAATCCCTCCCTGATCAAAATAGCCAGAAGAACAACTTCCTCTCTGTAGCCCCATCAGTCTTGTTGTTTGCACCATTGTAAACCTCCTGGTATTATGATTTGTTTATATGTGACAAGATTTTTTTTTAAAGCTTTGCAAAGCAGAAATCATGGTCTGCATTCTTAGCATTCATTTCACTGTGTTTCAGACCCGGTAGATATTCCATTCCTGAGCTGATCAATGAGAAACTCAAAAAAGAAGAGCAGGCACATATCAGAGGAACACCCTGATTCCTATTAGGTTTGGGACCAGATTCTAAGAGGATCGATGAAAGCTCTACCTCTTGTTATGGACAAAGCACTAGAGAGTCTGCCATGGGAACAATCCTAGGCTGCCAGAGGATGATGTGGAAAACTCGGTTGCCATGGAAACTTGTATGATCTGATGATACCCATTGTTGAAAGATGGTGAGACACCAGGAGAATGACAAACAGATCTTGGAGCCCTGAGAAAACACAGAACATGTCAAGCAAACACCTCTACTCATTTGTACTTATTTCTGCTATAGAAGCAGTCTCATTTTATCATCTGTCAATAAGACAGCATTTATAAAAGGTTTTCAAAGGTGTCCAGTTCCTATTTAGTGATTTCAGCGACAACAAGGATGCACAGCCACAACAAGGATCTTCCTCTGATGCTGTCAGGCAACACTTATTGCAGCAGCTGAATGCAGGTGAATGAAACAGGTGTCACCTGAGCTCCTGCTCCAGCAAGGGAAGCCATCCATGGGCAGGTGCTATGGTCAGCACTGACAGCAGGTGAACCATTCTTGCATCACAGATACCTGTGGGAATCTAATCATACCTATAGACTCGCTCTCCAGAAAAATGTACAAATGCACACAACCTACAATGTGTCAGAGAATTCAAAGCCCTGGAAGTCTGTTCATAAATCTCCCCTATCAAGCACCTTGGGACTCAAGAGAGTCCAGGATATCTTACCAATAATCTCCAGTGTAAAACAAACAAAAAACTTTACATACACACTAGACCCATCCTTGGGCAAACCTGAAAAGCAGCATGCTACTTCCTCTCTCCAACCTTCTCAAACAGCACTCTGGGCCTGCTGTATGTAGGCCCCATTTATCCCATATTCAGTATTTGGTCACTACTAAGTTCACTCACTCATTCATTCATTTTACTGAGCTTTTTCTTTGTGTCAAACTTTAGGAATCCAATGTGAATATGACATGACCCATGCCCTCAGAAAGCCTACAGTAGAGATCAGCCAGGGGTGATTTTTCTTTTCAGGGGACATATGGCCATGCCTAGAGACAGTTTGGGTTGTCACAATGAGGGAGGGGTGCTCCTGACATCCAATGGGTAGAAGCCAGGTATCCCAACACACATCCTACAATACACAGGACAGCCCTCATGACAAAGAATGATCAGATCCAAACTGTCAACAGTGTCAGGGCTGAGAAACCCTATTCTAGAGCACACAGGCCTGTGGACATATGAAAAGGCCAGAAGTAAGTATTATGCCAGCTCAGGAATGGGCATGTTCATAAGAACTCCAGAACATGTGGCTATGACAGCAGTCTGCCTTCTTTTCAGAGATGAGAGAAAGGAGAGAAGGAAGCAAAGGAGCCATTCAGAGTGAGTGACAACCACAATGAAGGTGGATCTTCCTTTGGACAACATCCGAGGAGGCAGCACCAATTGCAAGTGATGGGCAGACAAATGGCATTTCTTCCAGAATCTCTTCATGGGAAATGCTGCTGACTCTCTACTCACCTCCATCGGTCAGTGACCCAGCAGAGAGAATGTGCAGCCATTTGGTAGGACCATCACTCAAGTCATAAACCCCATTGCATGCTGGGAGACAGCTATATGCTGGATGCGCCCCATCACTCATCAAGTCCTCCCTACTCTTCTTCCATTCTAGTCAATAACTCCACCTTGTACACGTACACACCACAATCAGTCCTCACACAAATAAAAATATAAAATTGTATATTGTGTATATACACACACACTATTAAAAATTGCAGTCTCTTCTAAAGTTGGTTCCAAGGTCTGGTTCATGAGAAAATCACAAGATCAGAAAGCAGACCTAGACCCATGTTCATTATTCCTTATAAGTCTCCCCCTCCCACCTCCACTCCTTTGTCAGTTGTTTTGCTGAAACCAAGTCTGGCCTCCCTATGATCTAGACTGTTCTAAACTGCAAGCTCATCAGTGGGCACAGATAAGGCAGATGTGCTACTGCACATGATCTACTCCTGTTGAGGTAGGTGGTGCTCTTTAACATTGTGAAGCACCATGAAGAAGCTCCTAGTCACTGGCATAAAAGGGTTTTCTGCTTCAGAGTTGTTAGCTGTGCAGATGCAGTCTAGTCTGAGAGTAGCCAGACCTGAAGTGAAATCCCAACTTTATCACTTACCAGTTCTATTGCCTTGAGGAAGTTGATCAACTTATTAAGCTTCAGATTTCTCATTTGTAAAATAGGAATAATTAGAGTTCCTACCTTAAAGGGTTGTCGTTAAGTATGAAATGGCAGTTTTCATACAAAGTATTGAGTAGCATGCCTGACCTATATTAAGCCTCCATAAATTTCAGCTACTAGTAAAGGGAAGGAAGCCATCCTGGTTGAGACTTAATGCATGATTCATTGACTGAACATGTTGAGCTGTCTGCTAAAGTGGCTTTGATGTTAGCCTCTGTCATCCCCATTGCTGGCATGCTCTATGCCCACTGCTTGGACCTAGTGTACTTCTGTCCTTTATTCACAGTCTGTCCTCAGCACCAGTGTTGCCACAGATCCCCAAAGGCCCTCCAAGAGTTTTCTTGTTAAGATCTAATCTCTTCCCACTCTTCTAGGGTCCCTTCAAGACTTGTAGCAAGTAGCATTTGTGGGTGGTGCCCACCTGGCCCCGCCTCCCCTGCCTTCTCTTAGCTCACCTGCCCTCAGATCCATCCATGCGACCCAGAGATCTGCATTGTTGGAGAATAGGTGGGCAGGGCACTTCTCCTGCATTTCTGAACCCACAGTGATTGGCTGAGCTCAGCTGGTGGACAGATTTCCACTCTCAAGGGCACAGTCAAAATTTCAGCATGACACTTTGGAAAGGTTGCTAAACCAGCCCAAAGACAGTCTATTCTCTACCAGTTGCTTTTTTCCTAAAAATGGCCTTGGCTATATCCTCAGACATCACCATATCTTCAGATACATGGCTCAGGACTTGGTCTCTATTCTAAGTACATCTAAGAGACACTGAAATAATAAATAGTCCAGTTAGAAGAAATGAGGCAGCTGCGGAATTAAAAATCTCCCTCTCATTCTTTGGCCCTCTCTGACTTGATGCTCATTTGGGAAATCTCAAAACCATCTTGATATCAGAGAACAAAGATCAGGTTTCCCAGAGGACAACTTGGCATGTTCCCAGTGGCCAGGGGCACAGAGCAAATAGTACTTTATATAAGCTTTTGTCAGTAGACATGGTCAAGGGAGACTGGGATTAGAGTAGCTGGAAACCTTCTATAAGAAGCCGGTGTTCTGTGCTCTGTACAGCATCCCTATGGTAAGAGGAGGTCTAACAATCGAGCCAAGAGAGGCAAGAAAGATCCAGTCATGCCCGAAGCACTACAGAATGAAGACTTGTTTTCTTGGTATTCATAACCCACTGGCTATAGGCTGTACTGAGCATCAGCAGCAATACCTCTACTTTGCATTTAGAAAAAGTATCAGCAAGGTTGAACATACCCTATGTCAATATTTTCTAAATATTTAGAAAATGCCTTCTAAACATTTTTCTGTTCCCCTATTCTTCCTACCGGGGTATACGTACCTTTGATAACAGCCTAAACCTGCTCCTCTGCCTGTCACATATCACATATACTGAGGGTAAACACAAATTACTACTTAAAAAAACAGCACCCAGCAAAGGGAAACCAGTACTTCCATATGTCCCATTTCTCTTATGCATACAGATATCTATCAGAATCCAGCTTACTGCCTCTCTTTGTAAATAAAGGGTTTTTTTGGTAAATAAAAGAGCTACATTTGATCATGTGTCTTCAGAGGCTGCTCTCTTCCTATGACAAAGGTGAGCAGTTGTATCTACTGTCGGACCTTTACAGAAGGAGTGTGCTTATTCCTGCTTCAGAATTATGTCTAGTTACTAAATAGGGGGGAAATAACTGAAGATAAAACAGCAAAGATTTAAATTCAATATGAGGAAGATGTTTCCCTGGGAGAAAAAAAAATCAGTAACAACACGAGTTGGCACCAAATGATGCAGGACCAATATCTGTGAGTTGCTTCTTTTTTCTTTACTCTCCCAGTCCGCAGTTACCAAATTCCCTCTGTTGCTTCAAAAAAACACAGCTCCAACTACAGCTCCTCCATTGCCACTCCTCACATCTTCACAGTGACCTCAGCTCCTATTACTGTCAGGGCAAAACTATTCATCTCCATGTGATGATATTTTTCCTGCTTATTAGGACAGCTTCCCCAGATAAACTACAAACACTTAAGGAAGTCTATGCCCCTGTATCAGCCGGGGAGTCCTTGCAGGAAAGAGATGGCACATGAAGCATCTAACTGAGGAGACTTGGGTAAAGGGGCTGCTAACTGAATTGTGGGAAGAGCTAAGGCAAGCCAACAAACGATCGGCCAGCAACATCCAAGAGCCATTACTCCAAAGAATCCCTAAGGGGTATGGGGAAAGTGAAGGTGCCAGAACACAGAGAGAGCTGTGGTTCTAACTTTAGCTGGAGTTGTGGTGAGACGGTTGTCCAACATAAACTGCAACTTTAGGCAAAGGTGCCAAGTTCCTGTCCTGGTCCATGAACAAGCAGGGTGAAAGCGGGAGAACAAATATCTTAACCTCTGATCTGTGAGGAGACAAGCGGGAAACCAGTGGGACCTCTTTCTTCCACTGGCCAAACCCAACCAGATGCCAGAAGTCAAGGTCCACGTGGTACATCCTCCAAGAGAGATGGGCCAGGTAAAGAAGGCTAAAGAGTGGATCTGGGGGGAAAAAAGGGAACCATTCGGCACATCCCCATAGCTGGTTTTCAACAGTGCTTGTTGATTGGCTTTGTGTTAATGTGGTGGAAGGCTTGATTACTAAAATAATTTGAATACAAACAGTCAAGAGGCTGAAGAATGAATTTAGGGACATGTGCAGGTCCTTTTCTTGCTCTACAAACTTATAAAAACTATATTGCTGTCAGGGCTGAGGATTTAGTGTGGCCAACATTTTGTCTTCTTCTGTAGGGGAGAAGAAAAGAGGGTGCCAAGAAGGAATTCATACTGCTACTCTCATCTGTGCTTAAAAGCTAAATGTATTTCCCCCAAATTAAAAATAGAATGTTTGCTACTTAAATGTGAGCTGGTAAGAAAGATAACTCACTCTCCAGCATGCTCATCAGCTATATGCCATCACAGCTACAAGTGTCAAACAGCTACATGGGCAGCCGGGGAATGAGTCTTGCAAATAAAAGCGCACAGTGTGAAATGATGACTTTTGCTGATCAAAAAGCATCCTGGGGAGGGCTGAACAGTTTTGGATCAAGAAGAAACCTCGATTTCTGGGGTGATTTTTGTTGTCATCAGAGAGAAGACTGTACTTGCCGTCAATATATGGCTACTCTGCACACTCCTACTGGTGGAGGCAAACTGGTAGTCACTTGTCTTTGTCAACGGGCCTTTACACCTCCACCCCACAGCAAAACATATTTTTCATTTCAGTTTCACTTGTGTATCACTTTCTCTTTTTAGAGGGTGATTTATAAAGTACAAAAAAAAAATCACGATCGATAAATATTTCAGTGTGCAATCGGCACACATACGTGTATGTGTATATGTGCACACACACACACACTCAAACCCTCCGCATGCACGTGACTAAGAACCACAAACTCACTTTCCTCAGTTGGAGCTTTTTTCAGTTTTTGGGCTGTGAGTTTCTTTATTCTGTGGCTCTTCCAGTCTAAAAATGTAAAAGTCGTTGCAAGGGAGCTATAATTTCTACTCAACACTTCAGTGATTTGATTACATAAAATAAAAAGTGTAATGAAGTTAATAGTACCTTATTCTTGCAATACATTATAAGGAATATTTTTTCTGTAAAAATTTGAAAGTGGAAATTACCTCTGGGCCCCCTAACTCTTAAAAATATGGGTCATGATGATTGCTGCAATGGAATTTCAAGACTTAAGAAAGTCATATGTTTCTCTTTCCTCCATCATTCAGTTCCCCAAAAGGACGTCTTCTCTTCCTGGCACAGTATATAATGAACGATGAAGAACTTAAGTGGCAGGTTGTTCTACTTTTTGGTGTAATCCTAGCATGTGAGCTCAGTGCATCAAAAGAAGATGACTTCTCTGGGCCTTAAGCAGTCTGCAAAGCGAGGGGACTGGATAACCCATTTTCACTTTAGCATTCTAGATTCA
Source organism: Callithrix jacchus (assembly GCF_049354715.1). Taxonomy (NCBI): domain Eukaryota; kingdom Metazoa; phylum Chordata; class Mammalia; order Primates; family Cebidae; genus Callithrix; species Callithrix jacchus. The sequence continues at coordinate 97,092,821 of NC_133507.1, read as the reverse complement.
GAAAATAAAATAAAAAGCATCCCTCAGAAACAAAAACTACTGTAATGCCAGAAATTTTGTTGTTGTTGTTTATTGTTTTCTTCTTATATTTCACGGCAGCCATTATCTAGCATCTTCCCTACCTGCTTCTTGCCTAGTAATTTGTGTGGTTTCAGCATAGAGCTGAAGAGGAGCGCAATATCTTGAGTTCAGATCCTCCACAGGCCAGGCATCTTTGATCTTATCCCCAGTCTAGGTCTCTTTCTGATAGTTGGAATTCATTCAAGGTGCATTCAATGTTTTCCATTCTCAAAGAATCAACTCAGATAGAATACTCTAGCTGCTCTTGTCCCAGAAGTAGCATCTTACTTGAAGAGGAGAAAATGATACTGCAACCAAGGGCAAAACTGTAGTCATATGGTCTAAGTGCTATAATGCTGAATAGCATTTAAGCACCCCCCTACACACTGTGATAGGAAAGAACACCTTTTTTCAGAATTTTCCCAATCTGGGCATGCAGATATAACACAGTCTGCCTCTAGGAAACAAAGATTTCACTAGTATAAAAACTCTCCTAAGCATGATACAGGGAGACTTAACAGGATTAAGTTTCTCAGGTGGTGCCAAACAAGTTCTCATTTTCATAGTATTCTTCTATGCCAGCAAGTCAAGAAACATATTTGCAGCCCTCAACAAATCTCAGGGTACAGCCATATGCCAAGAAGAATGCAAGCTCGATTTAGGGTTTTCAGCTAGACTGGTAATGTGACAGGATTTTACTTATGCCGATATTCAAGCTATCTTTAGGCAAAATTTAAATATGAGCATTGACACTGTTTCCCTTTTTCTGATTTACAGGTACCTAAGGTTCCCATTCATGGTCACTCATGTCTCCCTGCCCTGTCCCACCCTGTCCCTACCTTCCCAGTACTCTGGGCTCTGCATTCTTCTGTTTTACCTATTCCCTCAACAAAATTCTGCTCATCTGGTTGACATCTGACAGTGACCCAAGTCCATTTATTAATGAGCGCTTCTATGAATTATTGAAAGACAATAGCTTATTATGTTTAACTTTGTAGGATATTTGCATACAACTTGAGATCTGAGGCAGAAATCTATGGCTTTGGGAACCAATATAGATGATATTTCTGGGATAAGAGAATCTTTCCTGAGCTGCTCACATCATATCATATGGTTGTATCTGTCCTTTGCCTAGGCCTAAGACAAACCCTGTTGGCATGCTGATATGTAAAAAGTGTTTTTCTTCTGCAAAGGAGAGGCAGAGAAGTTATCTCTTTATCCCAAGTTTCCCCAGAAGTTAAAAAGGGAATACACACACAAACATACACACAGAAACATTAACACACTCACACACCACTGTCACCACATTTGACCTGAAGCTAGCAAGATGCAGGATGTGAGAAGAGGTCAGATCTACAGAGAGGAGAACTTAAAATGCACCAAAGTCAGCCTCTGAAGGTAGGCAGGTCAATGCACAGCCCAAATAGATATAGACATTGATTCTGAAAAAGGAGAGAAAAGCTTGACATAAATGCTTAATGAAATCTTCTCCTCAAGTCCCAGAAACTCACATCTATGAACAATTCGTGAGGTGGAGCCTCAGCCGTTAGGAGGTAAATAAGTAATCTGGGCATGACAGAGCAAGACCTACAGCTGCAAAGTTTGAAAGGCATAATGGATAAATCAAACTAATAAATATTTCATTGAACTCCCTCTCTGCTAGACTCCAGGCCAGGTGATGAGAGTATACAAGTGAACACAGCACATCCCTATAAAATGTGCACAAGAAGGAACCAAGTAAAATCTCTGTCTCAGAAAGTTTGCTTTCTATTTCAAGTTTGCTTAATTGGATTGCTTGCTCTGTTCACATGCATTGCAGAATGGAAAACGTGACCCACGCATGTTAGCCCAGAGACTGTGGAAGAGTGGCCAACCCTTCAGACTTAGTCTAAAGTGACTTAGTCTGTTTCACTGGACTGACCAGATTCTCATACCTGACAGAAAACCCAACCAGGTTGTTAAGAATAATGTTCATCAGCATTAAACCTCTTAGAAAGAAAGTTTACAGACAACCAAACTAATGCACATACCCAAGAAGATTTCAGAGACTTCCTTGGCTCTTCAATATTTGAAGCTGTATTGAATTCTTGTTCAACTTACCCCCAAGGTTAAGATAAATGGGTGATGGAACAACTATATATAGGCTTAGCATTTGGCATCAGCTATACAGTAGTGTTTTTGTATAGGCTGAAGTCTACATCAGCTAGAATATAATTATATATAATGTTGACAGATTATGACATTTGCCTATTAAGACACTATACAAACATTCCAACAATTTGCTGGCTTTGAGTTTGTAAAAAAATAAATGAAACAAATTCTCAAGGGCTGTTGCTAATGGGGTAACTGGAAAAGAGGTTTCAAAAGCACAGGGTTCAGGAAATAACAGTCAAAGAATAATGCATTTAAAGCCAAAACATATAGAGTGGTAAATGAATATTTAGTACTTACCACGAGACTGCTGTCTAGAGACAGCCTTTTTCCAAAGTCCCTTTTCTCGAGCTGTCTCTTTCCCTCCATGGATGAAGTTATTTATTTTCCTTTGTGACTTATAATAATCCCCCGTCTGTTTCCAGGGTCACTGAAAAAAGTGAACATGTGTTTTACTATCCAAATGCACAGTGTTTAGACCTTTGTTTTCAACTCTCTAACCAGAAACAAGCACTGAAGCCAAAAAATACCCAGTCCCAAATAACAAGTATAGAACTGGGCTCTCTCAACTCAAAAGACCACTTCGTGCTACAAATGTCAGGTTGTCTTTATGGCGGCCCCTGTGTTTTTATAGGTTTTGCTAATGGAGTTGGGGAATGGGTTTGCAGGTTGAATCAGCAGACTGTGGAAAAAAGCAAACAGTCCGTTTCATGCCACACTTGCTTCACACCCGTCCTCTATCAGCCAGAATCATTCTGTTACTGTGCACATAGATGCTGTCTGCAAATTCCATGAGATCAAACTGACAAAACCACGCTCCATAACCAAGAGTTATTGAGCTCAAGATCCAATGACGGGAAACTGAAACATGAACATCGTTGTCAATATTTAATTTAAAAATATTTAAGGAACATTGTAAGATACATTCCTTTTGGGATAGATTGATTCGAAATGAATGGTGGGTGCTGTCATTACTGTCAATGCATATTTCTAGAACACTCACTGTATTTTCCATATGAGACATAGTTCATCCTGAACTCCACCGGGATTGCTTTTTCTAGAATAATTAAGTATTCTGGTTAACAAGGATTCATCATATATGTTAGGTGCTAGCTTCTAATTTTCACAAAGATGTTAAAGGCTTGAAATAAAAGAAATAGGTTACAGCCCAGGATTTCTTATCCACTAGCCAAGTGACCTTGGACAAGTCATTTAATTTCCCTGAAACTCATTTTTTCTCAATTACAAAACATAATGGTAGCAATCAAGTGATGTATGAAAAAATGATTTAGATTCAGTAAATTACAACTCATATGTAAGTTATAATTACCCACAGATCACATTTAAAAACAGTTAACCTGAAATACTAGTCAACGTAATTCAATATATCCTTGATGATGCAGAAGGCACTTTGAAGTATAGAAATTGCACGTGATCATCATAAATAAACATAGCCATTGCACTGCTGATACAGAAGAGATTAAATTAACACAATGCTATACCAATGAACTTTTAAATATAATTGAAAAGAAATATGGTCCACAACTCTCAATGGCTCCAAGTCTGACAGGGTTTCATTGCCCACAGGATGTGGACTCTCTCTCTTGGTTTCCTCCATCAAGAGGGTTGAGACAGTGGTGCCTGAGATGGGGGATGCCCAAATTTTAGTCAATCATGGGAAACTGATGGGCTCATGTCCCAGCTTAGGCTCCCTCTTACATGTTCGTCATTTCATCTCTTACTTTTGAGAACACTAATTTTAATACATCACTGGTCCACTCAGAAGCTCATAAGAGTTCGATCAGAATTTAGGATGAAATTCAAATTTTTCAACATCATTTTCTAAAATTCTAGGCAGTATTTTTCAGAAAAGAAGTTAGTTCTGTATACTGTATACTGCTATAGGCAAGACTATTAGTCAACTGAAATTTGTTTGGGAGCCTGCCTTTCCTACTTCCAGCTGTTCTTGCCCACTTTGTAGCATTCCCTCTGTCCCCCAGCCTCAGGGACTCTATTCATCAGTAGTTCAGAACACCTTCTGCAATGATGAACCAGCTAGAGACTACTCAGGCCCTCATATTTCCCCCTTCACCAGAAACATTACCTCCTAAGTCTTGATCCCAAACAGCAAGGGAGTTTGATAGCTCACAACAGATTGTACTTTGGGCATTAGCACCTATGTATCGAGTGCCTACTGCATAGAAGGCAGTAGGAATACCCTAGGAATACCGTATGGAATGCCATCCTTAACATATGGAATAAGCTAGTCCTTACTAACGTGACACAGTCCTGTACAAGAAAAACCAAGTTCCTGCCTTTGTGGAATGCATATTTTAGTGAGGCACACAGAAAATAAATAAACTGCACCAAACTGTAGTAGGTAATGTATGACAGAAATAACCCCCAGGAGGTGGTATAAAAGTGCCAAGCACATGAACAGGGATAGCTTTTGGATAGAGTGCTTAGGGTAGAAGCCAGCCATGTAGAAAGATGGGTAAAGATCATTTCAGATAGAGGGAATAGGCTTTTATCTGGGAAGGAATCGGAAAAGAATTTTGCTAAGAGAGGACCCATTTCTTAGGAAGAAAATAGCCAGGAAGTGAATGTGTGAGAAAAGGGCTGAGTTGTACACAAAAACCACAGAAGACTTGTAGGCTAGGGTAACTCTCACAGCTCTTATTCTAAAGACAAAGGTTAATCTTAGGTTTTAAATTCACTTACTCCTTACTAGCAGGTAACAGCCAACAAATTATTTAGCCTCTGTAAGCTTCCACTGCTTACTCTATATGATGGCATTAATAATAGGAACTTCTTCATAGTAGGGCTTTATGATGATTAGTGACATAAGCCACTGAAATAGTTAGGCTGGGACAGACACATGTAGGTAAGACTTAAATATTAGATATATTGATCATCTCTTCTGGCAAATATGATTAAACTCATTAAGAGCAACTTGACCTGTAATCCCAGCACTTTGGGAGGCTGAGGCGGGTGGATTATGAGGTCAAGAGATCGAGACCATCTGGCCAACATGGTGAAACCCCGTCTCTACTAAAAATACAAAAAAAAATAGCTGGGCGTGGTGGCGTGCACCTGTAGTCCCAGCTACTCGGGAGGCTCTGGCAGGAGAATTGCTTGAACACGGGAGGCGGAGGTTGTAGTGAGCCGAGGTCACGCTACTACACTCCAGCCTGGTGCCTGGTGATGGAGTGAGACTCTGTCTCAAAAAAAAAAAGAGAACAACTTGAGCTATTGGATTTTATGTTACTTTTACAGGCAGATAAGGCTGTCATTTTCGGAAATGGGGATCCTTCTGATAGTTCTCAAACAGCCCAGTCTGCCTATGTGGAAAACTGATTCAACAGCTTTCTAAATGGATTTGGTCAATTTCTTTTTATATTTTATGGTACCAATAATATAGGCAGAGATGATATTAAAATTATTTAGCAACAATATGGCACAAGCATTGGCCAATCATAAAGGCACAGTCCAATCAGGGCTGACAATGGCAACAAGCAGTACAATGGTAGCAGCACATCCTAGCCAATTCCCAGCCTAGGTGCACATACTAGCCCCACTCCAAGAAGGTGAAAATTTGGGAGTTAAACCATAAAAGCAATCATGGAATGGGTCAGAGTAAATTTATCTGGATCCAAGGAAGACTATCTGAAAGAAACAACATGGTAACCAGGATGCAGCAATATGAAAAGGGACGTGATTAACAAAGCAAATATCAGAAAGGCTGAAACATTCCATTCCTCACGCTGCTGGGAAAAGACTACATACATCCAGCAGAGACTGCAGGTCCAGAGGGGAAATGAAAATACCATATTCTAAAGATGCCTGGGATTACCTGGTCCATTTGTACCATTCATCTAACTCAACTAATTCAGAGACTAGTATCATCAAGCAACCTTCCAACTTTATTTGACTCCTATAAGAACATGCTGACCAACAAATATAAGTAGACAGTCTTTTAAAAAATTACATCTTTAGTGCAAATTTACAACTTAACATCTGACTCATTATATTTGTTATTTGTGTATTTGGTTAGTATATTAGACAGCTTGAGCTGCTGTAACAGAATAACACAGACTGAGTGGATGACACACAGACATTCATTTTCTCAACGTTCTGGAGGCTACACGTCCAAGATCAAGGTACTAGCAGAGTTGGTTTCTGGTGAGGCCTCTCTCCTTGTCCTGCAGATGGACAGCTTCTCACTGTGTCCTCACATGGCCTTTGCTTTGTGTGTGCACATACCTGTGTCTCTTCCTCTTCTTATAAGGACAGCAGTTCTAGCACATTAGAGTTCCACCTTATGACCTAATTTAACCTTAATTATCTCCTTGAATGCCTTATCTCCAAATACAGTCACACTGGGGGTTAGAGTTTCAACATATGAAACTTGCAGAAGACATGGTTTCAGTCTGTAACAGTTATTTTCAGTCAGGTTTCAAATCACATCTGAGTGTTCTATTAATCAAATTCCTAAGTCTAAAAAACTAAGGGAAATCTCTGAGTTGTGGTGGTTATAGTGGCCACCTCCAGACCCCATGCCTCTCTGCTTGTTAGGTGACTATTTGACGTTACTGCCCGCTTTCTGCCTCACCTTGCCCTGCTGTACTCCTCTCTGTATTGTGCAGGTATGGGTGCAAACATGATTAAGACCTCTTGGTCAGTGTGTTAATGCTGAATTCTGCCAATGGGAGACAGTGAGAGGAGATTAGAAGGCAATGGGAAAGAAGAAGTCATTCTGCTTCCAGCTCTGGCAGAGCAACATCAACAGCAGGTAACTGCAGTCTCCGGCAGTTTCTGTGATTCCTCCAGAAGGTCATCTCAGAAAGGGCACCAGCAATGCCCCAGTTTGTGAGTACTGCCACTTTATCCCTCTGGCTTCTCCAGCCCTGTCAATACCATCATAGAAATTCCTTGCATTAAATTCCTCTTTGCTTGAAACATCTACAGTAATTTCCTTTTTCTAGGCTTGACAATGCTTGACAAGCAACCCATGGAGATGCCTTTGGACAGGCAGCAAGCCTTTGTTAGGAAATACCTGGATTCCTTCTTCCGAGTCTTCTGAAACAATAGTCTGGAGTTATTTTCTAATAAACACTAAACCTCTAGGGGGCAGAGACAGCATTTTATGTTCTGTGTCCCCATAGGTAGTATAACACCTAATGCATAGCAACATGAACATTTGTTGTTTACATGAATAAATGAATAAATGAATGTCGACAGCTGTCTTTGTGAACATATAAAGTAGGACAAAAATACAATGTTGTTCCACAAAATATAGTATTTCTTTGTTCAGCAAAGAAATATCTTGTAAGTACTGTACACATTTACAAGAGTGAGGTTGCTTTTTTAGCCAAGCATATTTGAACACACCCAAGCCTCAAAGAAAACATTTTGTCATGATTTTAAAATGTCACCTACAAAGAGCCATAACCCAGTAGTGATCATGTCTTTTCTATGTCTTCCTACATCTGTGGTTACAAAAGAATACATACCTTCCTCAGAGCAATGAGTTGCAAGCCTCTCCCTCCCTCCATGGGGAAGAAAATGGTCATAGAGTTGAAGAAAGACAGGAAATTAAGCACCCTTTTATTGAATGATCGTTATTGATAGTAATCTTCCCTGCCCCCTCATATACACCTGTTTCTAGCTGGTGAAACTATTTCTACTCAGTATCTGTAGAAATCTAAGTTGGCCTTAATAACTCTTTTAAAAAATTTTTTCTCACAGATAGAAATGGCCTTCTCATGCTAAACAGATTTTTAATCTTTCTAAAGATGTCAGTAAATTCTATTTTCTGCTATACTTTGTTAACAGGCTGTATAATTTTCAAGAGAATAGCAAAACCGCACTTTGAATACAATCTCAAAGGCATATTCCTTCACGTACACACTGTCACACACACACTCACCCAGATATACACTCATACCTGATCTGAACACCACTTTCTCCATCTCTACTTCTGCCTTCCTGGTTCTCCCACTTCCCATCCCTGCTTTAATATATTAATGGTATTGCACCAGAAGAAACGGAGAAAAATGGTAGTGCCAAAAGAGCTCTCTTGCTTAGGCATTAGAAGATTTGGTTCCTAGCTCTTTGCCAGGTAAATTTGAGCAGATTCCTAACTTCTGTGAGTTTACATTTTTTTATGCCTTTCTTACTAGGTCATCATGAGGTTCCATTGAGATAACGCATGATCAAGCCTTTCCATATCCAAATGCAAGATGTTTTCTGGTCAGCTTCATTAAGCAGCAAACACCACAAACTGTAATTGTTTGCAGCCTCATAAACATCCAAAGAACAGAGATTGTGTCAAATTCATTGTTAGATTCCCTGCAGCATCCGACACATCAGCTCACGGTAGGCATGCAAAGAATAACTGCAGAGTAGAGAACATCAAGGGCAAATAATAAATGCAGTTAAGTTTCCTGTCATTGACAAGGCAGCTCCATGGGTTTTTACCTTGGTTGCACCTCAGAATAACCTGGGGAACTGTTTAAACATACCAATGCCTGGGTCCCACCTTAGATCACTTGAATCACTGGGGTGTAGGCTCCACGGATCAGAGTAACAATTGCCAGGGTTGGCAACCATCAGTTAAGGGCAGTGGCTCTCAAGCTTTGCTGCATGTTAGATGGAATCACCTGGGGAGTCATTAAGGCCCATCCCCAGATGGAATAAATCAGGATCGCTGGTGGTGGGAGCCAAACATCATTATGTTAAGATCCCTGAAGATTTCCAAGGTGTAGTCAATAGAGCACCAGTTTGAGAAGATGAAGATGTCACTCTTTTCTTGATCTCTGTCCTTTCCTCAAGGGCTGAGGGACTCATGATTGTTGGCAGCAGCCACTGCCTTTCCTTAGCCACTATACCCAACAATCCATAATCTGCAAACCCTGATTCCAAAGAAAAGAAATGTCAGACACAAACAATTTGGATAAACACTTTTATCCCTATGTCCACTCTTAGGCTCATTATTCAAAATTAAGCTGCTTAAGCTGATTCTTCCTTTCATTCAGAAAACACTGTTGACTAACGGTAGAAATATTACATCTAGATTCCAAGTTAACATAGAAATGTCATAAAACCTCAGAGTGAGGCCATCATGTAGAGTTTCAGGGAAAGAACTCCAAATGGCAAAGTCAATGTTGCAGAAAATCATGACTCAGATGATCCCAAACCCATTGCCTTCCTTTCTTCCCACTGCTTTTCACAAGCACCCAGCTCTTTTCCAAGTGCTACCAAGTAGAATGTTTGAAACTCCAGTCCTCTTTTTATTCTGCTCTATTAAGTCCACAGAAAGGAAAGCACTGGCTTTCTGTATATTTTAAACACATACACACAGTAGTCTCCTTTTGGAAGATGTTTTGGCTCAATAACTTTTACCTATTGATACATCTACTTGTGGCATAAATGGGTGAGGGTGTGTTTGTGCATGCTTGTGTACATGCATTGAGTGTGCATCTGTGTATGTGTGTACGTGTGTGAATGAGTGTATGTGTGCATATGTATATGAACATGCACTCTGACTTAACAAAACCACTCACACAAAGTGTTGTGTCCATTCTGAATATGAGTACAAAAACATGCCAAATGATGTAATTTTCAACCACAAAATTTTTTAAAAAAATTCTACGAGCCCCCTGAAACTGATTTAGAAGAGTAAATGCTAACAAGTTTCCCAAATGTGGTGTTCATTCTTGCCAGATAAATTAGTGGCTGGAAATAGTCTCAGAGAGACATGACAGCAGCACTCTTCTTTTAAGTAAAGGGAAATTCTGCATGATCTTAAAAATTGGTTTAAAAAAATGGTTTCCAACATTCATGTTTACTAAACATCTCACTAATAATATTCAGTAGCTTCTGGTTGATAGTGTCAATGCCAGACAGACCTGTAGGAATCGCTTCCCCATGGGCCCCTCCTCAGACAAATGGCTATGGCCAACATAGAGGACTCAGGGAGCTGCACCAGTCTGAGTCTGGAAATTTTGTCTGTTTTTCAAATGCAGCTCAGTGAACTCAAGCAGTTAATAAATTGCTATGAATCTGAACTAAAGTTCCTTAAGAGATCAGAGAAAGCTCCTAGAACCTCCCAGACTTCCAATATTCAGTAATTTCTATACGATTGAAACAAATTATTGAGATACAATTCATATACTGTATACTCCACCCTTTTAAAGTATACAATTCAGTGTCAACTCTTCTAATACCAATAGTTACTCATTTGCTGCAGAAACTGGGGATTATGACAAAGAAGTTTCCTCATCACTGCCTGAGGTTTCATCAAGCCTGCTGTCCCATGTCACCGTCATCTTGGGTAGCAGCATCCTGGACAGCCCCGAGTTCTTATTCTCCAACCGCCACTTACAAGTTATGTGACCTTGAGCAACTTATTTCACATCTCTTAGCTCTACTTCTCATTGATAAATGAAGATAATAACAACAGTCCCCTTAACAAGATTACTCTGGAGATTAAAATGATTCCTGTTTTACTGGAGTAGATACTCTGTAGGTATAATCGCTCAAAAGTTCCATTCATTCAAAATTAAGTAATATGTATTCTATACCTATTTTGTCTCAGGCCCTTTGGCAAGAAAGAAAGAGAGAAAGAGAAAGAGGAAGAAGGGAGGAACAGATAAAGGGAATGAGGAAGGAAGGAAGGAAGGAAGGAAGGAAGGAAGGAAGGAAGGAAGGAAGGAAGGAAGGAAGGAAGGAAGGAAGGAAGGAAGGTGGGTGGGAGGGAGGGAAGGAGGGAGAGAGGGAGGGAGAGAAGGGAGGGAGGGAGAGAAAGGAGGGAAGGAGAGAAGGGAGGGAAGGAATACATGTCCTCAAATTTCAAGGAGACCTAACATCTGAGAGAGAGAGAGAGAGAGAGAGAGAGAGAGAGATTTATATGTTGCTTAGTAAAATGCAAGGTAAAATAAAAATGTGAATCAACAAACAAACGAGTACATGATTTGAGCAAGGAGGATTCATTTTTTGTTGAGCTAACCCTGGAGAACTTGCCTTTACTGTCATTCCTGGTGTTGCCAGTTGATTTCCAGACACAAACTACTGCTACATCTTCAATGTCTGAATTAAGAATGAAGAGACAGAATTGCAGGGGCTTAGACCAAAGTAAGCATTTTAGCTCTGGCTGCTCTTCTCAAACCATCTGTTCCCTCTCTCCCACTCTTTCTTTGTAAAGATCTCCTCCTGCACCACCGCTTTTTATTTCTTTCCTCTGTCTCTTCTCCATTTATTGCTTTAAGAAAGGTTTTTAATACATCACATAAAATGTCTACATGTTGCTGGTGAACTCTTAAAGGGAAGGTCAATATAGAAACAAAACAGACAAATAAATTTTATAAATAAATAAAGTGTGCTCATAACCCCAGTGGACTAGAAGAATATTGAGATTAGTGGCTAGGGAAAAGAATTTTCACACTGTGTCATCTGCTAACATTAATGAGTTAATTAAATTAGAAAAATTCCACTGCCAAAAGCAAAAACATCCAAATATATGGGATGCTGGGGGAATTACAGACCATGCTACTAAATGCATTCTGTTCAAGCTTTTTTTTTCTTTCTTTGAGCAGGCTGTGGAGAGCTACACTTAAAAAGCCATCCAATTTCAAGAGAGTATTTTCCATCTGGGGCCAGTTGGGTAGAATATGCTTTAAACTCTGCAAAGCCTGCTGAGAGACAACACAACTTGTTAAGAAAACTGTTTATGAAAAGGGATGTTTTTTGAAAATCCAGCAAAAGGTTTAACTATGATGTCCCTACACATTACAGAATTCACTATTTCCCATTGAATGTCTTTGCACACAAGAGAAAAGCCGAAATGACTCAGGAAAAGGATGTAGTACAATAAATCGGAAGCCAGTACATCTTTGCTAAGGCTTCAGCTGGTAATTAGAATACTTCCAATGACCTAGTTTTTTTTTCACTTTAAGAGGTTATTCATTCTTCATTTATAGTAACCTCCCTCCTCCCACCCACTGCCCAAAATAATCCTGATGTGAAAAAAATGCTAGAAGTAAATGAGGATTAAGAGATTAAACTAAAAACCAATTAACATGCTGAAAACAATAGGAAGAATTTTAATAAACCACAAAATACAGAATATAACATTAAAGATGTCTTAATAACAGCTGCCAAAATGAAATGTATGAGAAAAATCTCTAAGATGTTTATCTTTTTCTATTCAATGTTTAATTAAATTGAGTTCATTTATTGAGAGTGTGGTGGGCTAAACTCCCTTAAAAACGTAAAATAAGGCAGGCATAATGGTTCATGCCTCTAATTTCAGCACACTTTGGGAGGTCAAGGCGGGAGAATCACTTGAGTCCAAAAGTTCAAAACCAGTCTGAGCAACATAGTGAGACCCTTGTCTCTACAAGAAATAAATTAGCTGGATGTGGTGTCATGCACCTGTAGTCTCAGCCAACTCAAAAGGCTGAGGCAGGAGAATCGCTTAAGCCTGAGAGGCTGAGGCTACAATGAGCTGTAATAATGCCACTGCACTCCAGCCTGGGCGATGGAGCAAATCCCTGTCTCAAAAAAAAAAAAAAAAAAAGGCAAAATAGTCAATGACTACCCACTATAGAGCTAGAAAGTTAGCTTTTACACACACACACACTGTGGGTGTGTGTGTATACTATGCTACATATACACATGCATATAGATATGTGTACATACATATATAGTCATTTCTTTTCTTCTGCTTAGCATTTCCACCTAGTTTTGAGGAATAAAAATAAAAACTTCAATTACTGGGCTTTTTTTTCCCCCATGTGGTAGGTTGTTGCTTTTATTCAGGCTTTGAAGGCTCAGGAATAAGAAAACTTCTATGGATATTTGGACACACCAGTGCTTCTCAAACACATGCATAGGGGTCACTAGCGGATCTTGTTAAAATGCAGATTCTGATCCACTAAGGCCACAGAAGAGCCTGAGAGTCTGCATTTCTAACAAGTTGATGCTTCTGGCCTGTGAGTTGTACTTCAACAGCAAAGGATCTGAAACTTAAAACAGAAAACATATCTATGTACATATAGCAGTGGAATTCCAAGCATTTTCTCATAAAGCTATGCACAGACAGCCAGTTCTTATGATGACTTAGTTCTTCATGGAATCCAAGACACCTCATGGACTGTGGCTTAGGTTTTGCCCCATGACTCTTGTGCTAACCTTCACTCAGGACACTTGGAATCCTAGAATCTTAGGTTTAAATGATGTCTTCCTGGCCCCATCTTCACCGACCCACCAGTATAGTTTTGCTTCTAAGACAGATCTCACAGATCTGTCTCTTGCCTCTTCTAGTGACAAATGGCTCACATTGTCTTCCACAAGAGCCGTTTTCACATTTGGGTGTCTCAAATGCCTAGAAAGTTTCCATTTGTCTCTTGGATTTTCACTCACTGGCCATAGCTCTGTTCTCTAGAACAAATGTAATTTTTCTCTTACTCAAGGAAAAAATCCCAAGTTTCTTCCACATTTTCTCTTGTGAGAAAGTTTCCACAGCCCATACCCTCCTAGTTACTGCCTTTGAAATGTTGTAGAACTTGGCCAATCTATGAGATAATAATATTTTTTAAAAAATTTTATACCATATTAAATGCATTTATTTTCTTTGGAAAACATATAACTGTAAAAAATGTATGTAGAGTATATGAAAGTTGTATACCTTTACCCTTCCCTTTCTACTCTTCTCCCCAGAGATGAATATTTTTAATGGTTTTTGTTCAGCTAAATATATATTGATTTTTTTCCTTCCATATAAATGGCATCGACAGCTATTGTTCTGTGACTGCATTTTTTCACCCGATATATTCAATACACATAGGCCTAATTCAGTTTTTACAGCTTCATCATACTGTAGAATGGATTATCAATAAATTGCTTATTAACTTATGGGTAGAAATTTACATAGTTGCTTGTGTTTTCTGATTCTAGACCATACCACCATGAGCAAGTGTATGTATCTGTTGTGCCTGTGTGTTTCTCTATAAAACATACATCTCTAAAGATGGAACTGTAGTGTAAAATTTTTCATTTGGTTAGAAATTGACTAATTGCCTTCCAAAAATATTTAAGAAAATATGAAACTAGCTGTTTTCCAGTTATCATTGCTGAACAGAACTAAACATAAAATTTTACAAATTTATTGTTAAAATAAGTGACCTCATTGTCTGAATTTATAATCCATGATTATTTGTGAAGTTGGGCATCTTTTTCTGCTTTATTTGTGATTATCTGAATTCTTTTTCTCTGAGTTGTCTGCTTAAATTATTTGCTCATTCTATTGCCTCTTCCTTTTTTATTGCTTTATAAAAGCTCTGAATACATTTTAAATATTAACTCCTTATTAAGAGACTGCAAATATTTTCCCCCAGTCTACCTGTCTCTTCGCTTCGTTATGATATAGAATGTTATAATTAATTTGCAGTCAGATGCATCAATCTTTTCCTTTATACTTTCTAAATTAAAAGAACATTTTCCATAGGTCTTAATATTTTATGGTACCATCTGAAGATAGCTTTGCCTCTGGTCTAAAGCATAGGTTTAACTTCATTTCTAAAAGAATATAAATTCATTGATTCTGTGATTAAAATATTCCTCCCACTGATTTGCAATGCCCCAATCATAAAAAAAAAGTCAATACATGCACAATCCTTTTCCCTGGCCCTCAATTAAAACAAACAAACTAATCTATGCACCTGTCCTTGCACCAATATCGCACTGCTTTAATTATGAGCCTTTAGTAAATTTTGATGTCTTACGGGCCAGACTTTTCAAGTTGTCTATTTGGAATTTTTATGGCCATTTGTGTTCATTTATGTCTTCCAGATCAACCTGAGAATCACCTCATTAGGTTCAACAAAAAGTACCATACAGATTTTTATTAAATTGGATTGAATTTAAATTTATAGATTATTTAGGAGAGAATTTACATCATTATCTTCTTTAGTCTTTCCATTCAATGACAGGAAACAGGGAGATTGTTTAATGGCAATAAATTCCTCCTTTCCTATGATGCCTGACTCTTTTGAAATGTGTCTTTTATGCTCTTCCAGCATAGGGGAGGTGTTCATTTCTCTACCCCTTGAATCTGGAAGGGCTTCTAACCCTCTGACCAACAGAATGTAGCAAAAGTGAAACTGAGTTCTGGCACTAGGCTTTAACAGGTCTTGAAGCTTCCATCTCCTCTCTAAGACCCCTCAGGCTATCATGCTGACAAGCAGCCCAATCTAGCCCATGAGAGGGTGACAGCCACTGGAGAAGAAGTGACAGTCACACCAACTGCCAAATACCTGGACAAGGTCATTTGTGAACCCACAAACCTTAGGTGAACAGAGGCTGGTAAGTGATTTCAGGTGAGAACAACAGAATAACTACACAGATTGTCATCTTACGGAATCAGGAGGAAAATCAGGCATTGTTGTTTTAAGTAATCAACTTATTGGGGTGGTTTTCTGGGTAGCAATAGATAATTTATTAATTTGGGTCTTTGTATTCACATCCTTCAGTAAAGGATGTGAAGATTGAAAGAAAGAAAAATAACAAAGGAAGAAGGGAGGAACAGAGAAAGGGAATGAGGAAGCAAAGAGGAAAAGGACATGAACAACATAATTACCCAAATTAATTAATCACTGAATTAATGAATTAATTTAATCATTAATTAATTTATGAATTAATAATGAATTGATTGAATTGATTTGAATAGTGAATTGATTAAATTTATTGATCTGGATTAATGAATTGATTAAATTAATTTATTGATTTATTGATTAATAAATTAATTCAATAGCCTTTGGGCATAATTTCTTTAAATCCTAAGTATTTATGTTTTTTGACTGCTCTTGAGCATTATAAACATTTTGTACTACTTGCATTTTCTAATTGGTTATACGTAGTGCAAAAAATAAACCTACAGATTAATAAACTTTAAACTTCTGTTTAGGTATCTTTCTAAGCACTCTTTCTGATTCTAAATGTGCTTATTCTGTTGGATTTTTTTAGATAGAAAATTGCAACATTTTTGGCTTTTCCTGTCCAATATTTACAAGTCTTGTTTCATTTTCTGGTCATAAAGTATTGACCAGGGAAGCAAGTTTTTTTTTTTTTTGAGACGGAGTTTCGCTCTTGTTCCCCAGGCTGGAGTGCAATGGCGTGATCTCAGCTCACCGCAACCTCCGCCTCCTGGGTTCAGGCAATTCTCCTGCCTCAGCCTCCTGAGTAGCTGGGATTACAGGCACGCGCCACCATGCCCAGCTAATTTTTTGTATTTTTAGTAGAGACGGAGTTTCACCATGTTGACCAGGATGGTCTCAATCTCTTGACCTCGTGATCCACCCGCCTCGGCCTCCCAAAGTGCTGGAAAGTTTTGCTCTTGACTCTAGTAGAATTAGTAGTAATATTTTCATCCGTAAGTATGGGATTGATTTCGTTGTAACGACAATTACCAGATTGAGGAAACTTTATACATATTCCTGAGTCCCTACAGAGCTTTAAAATGTTTCATTTTTAAACAGTTAAACATACTGAAAAGTACATAAAGTAACAGAGATTCATGTACCTACCACCCCATATCTAACAAAGATTAATCTTGTACCACATTTGCTTTAATGTTTTCACTGTTATAAGTAACAAAGGCATTGTAGATGTTGTTGTAGCCCCATTCCCCTATTCTACTTTCTCTTCAGCAATAGCCGCTCTCCTGCAGTAGGAAAGCATCATTGCTATGCATAAATTATAGCTCTACTGTGTATGCATAAACCTAGAATGATATACAGCACTGTTTTATGTGTGTCTTTTAGTTTACGTATATATGATATTCCACTTTCTAAATTCAGCTGCAATTTTTTTCCACTTAACATTATGACATCAAGATTTATCCATGCTGATAAGAGAATTCTAGTTTATTTTAAAATACTTTAGAAATCATATTCAATGGACTTACAACAGTTCACCCCAATTCCAAAAGAATGGATATTAGTTGTTTCCCATTTTTTACAGTTTTCACACTGCAAACAGTGCTGTTGTCAACATTCTTGTTCTGTCATCCTTAGATCAAAGGCAGAAGATTCTTTCTCATATGGGGAAATTCTTGGGTCACAGGTTGTGCACATGTTTGAGTGACAAGGCAATGCCAAATTGCTCTCCAAACTGACTGTACTGTAGCAGTTTATACTTATATCACCCATGTTAAAAGTTCTTGTTTTTCTCTTTCATGGAAAATAAATGCTTGGTTATTTGGGCAGTTGGATCAGATAGGCTCTGGAGATGTGGGATGAAAGGCAGTGCCCCTAGCCTGACTTGATTACTGTTTCCTTTACACATTTATTCAGGGTTCGTCCTTTTAAAAAGGAGCTATATCTGACAGGAAAATGTCAGGCTATGCATTAGTCTCCTTGAGTTCTTCCTTTATCTCAGTATTCCTTTTTTATTTTAATTGCCTGCCTGCCACCCAGCATTCTTTAATTTTTTTCCTAATTTCACCCCCTTCGCCATAAAATTTTAATAGATATGTGAGGTTTCTGAAGGGCCATGGACTATTATGATATTTTAGTATTTTTCATCATCCCAAGAACCAATGCTCACCTTCATTGAGAATGTTTCTAAGATACAAAATACTTGCAGATTTAAAATGTTTGAGGGGCTCGCGGGAGGTGGGTTACAATTCAACTTGAGTATCTTACATAATCAGTAGGGCTTCTGGCTCTTCTGATCAAAGAATATGGTAATAGTGACAATGAGTTCTGAATTATTTCACTAGGGGCACACTCATTTAAAGTACCTTATGGGGAAAATAAAGAGCTGGGTAATTGGGCTAAGTCAGAGATTGCAAACCCAAGTGACTGATATGCTGGGAAGGCAATGTAAATGTGTGAAGCAGGCCCCTGTGAGTTATGCCCACCTGGGCAGGACCCATGCAAAAAGGGCAGCTGGCATCCAATCACAACTAAAAACCAACACGCAGGAAGGAAGGTCCAATTTACCAAACCCTTCCATTTTTCAAGAGAAGCCAGAACTCCAGATAATCCATGTAGAATCTCTCAATGTTTGAAGATTAGTTCGATTTTTAAAAAGTATTTTACAAGCCAAAATCTCTGAGAAGAGTGCAATCTGTGGACTACACTTTGGTTACATGAGTTCTTACATACCGCCCTCCTTCTCTAAAATTTGACAGTTATTTTTAAAGTTCGAACCAATGTAAAACCCCAAGAAGAGAAGATTGAAGTTTCAAATATGAACACAAAAAAACTAGGTACAGCAAATGGGAAGGGAGTCAAAGTTAATTTCCCATCACCTGCCTGTGCAAATGGAAGAAACTTAAACTTTCTGTCCAAAGGTGATTTACTGTCCTTTTATGTGAAGTCAAAATGTGGAAGCAATTATCATAAGTTATAGAAATAAGTTCTGAAAGCATAAAGATTTTCTTTCCTTACATTAAAATTAAAATATTACTTGGGTTACTGAATAATTTTAGATATACACACATGACATTACAGCACAGAAATTTAAAAGTCTCTCCTTCAAATACAATTTAATAGGTTATCCAAGGTACGTAAGTACATGCCTCTGTAATCTTTTGGTTGTTTTTAAGTTTTTCTTTCTTGTTAGTTTTAGTATTTGTCTCCTACATATGCATGCACAAAAGTAAAATTCAGGTCACATATGAATATTTTGATAGGTCACACTCATCTAATTATCTGAATTATGACCACATCTATGCATCATATTTGCTGTGTATATAGTTTCTGTAGAGGTTATAAAATCTTGATACATTTTAGAAATGAAAATATAAGGTGTGCATTTTTGGTTCTATAACTACCTATATACCTTCTGACAAATTATTTAATTTCTCTAGTTCTCAATTTTTTAATCTCACATATAGAAAAAAATGCAGTAAGTAATTTCTAAGGTCCTTTTGGCCTTAAAATATTTTGATCAATATAACAATTTTAAAAGAATGTAATGTCTTTAAATTCATCACATCTCTTAATCCACAGCTTTATTGAGGTGTAACTCATATACCACAATATTCATCCATTTAAAGTATACACCTTACTGGTTTTTAGTGACTTCACAGAGTTGTACCACTATTACCATAATCTATTTTTACAACATTTTCAACACTCAAAAAAGAAACACGCCAGAATATTAGCAGTCCTTCCCCATCCCCTACCCCTTACCTAGCCCCAGACAACCATTAATCTACAGTCTGTCTCCATGGATTTGTCTACTCTGGACACTTCTCACACATAAAATCATAAGTAATCTTTGTGACTAACTTCTTCCACTTAGAATCATGGTTTTAGGAATCATCCATGTTGCAGCACATGGCAACACTTCATTTCTTGTGTGTGGTTGACTAATATTCAATTATATGAATATACCATGTTTTATTTATACATTTATGTATATATTTACCGATACTGGACATCTGGACTATTTCCACATTTTTTTGTTAAAACACTCCTGTACAAGTTTTTGTATAAACACGTTTTCATTTCTCTTGGGTATATACTTAGGAGAGAAATTGCTAGTTCAAATGGAAACACTGTTTATCAGTTTGAGGAAATGCCAAACTGTTTTCCCAGTGGCTGCACCATTTTACACTCTCACCAGCAATGTGTGAGAATTTCAGCTTCTCCACATCTTTCCAACAGTTGTTATCGTCCATGTTCTTTTTTTTTTTTTTTTTTTTTTACTATAGCCACTTGTTAGTGGGTATGAACAGGTATCTCATTGTGGATTTGCTTTCCATTTCCTGAATGACTAATAATGTTGAACATCTTTTCATGTGTTTATTGGCTACTTGTATATCTTTTTAAAGGGTATTTTTTTAAGCTAGATTCATGGTATACATATACAGGTTTGTTACATGGATATATTGCATAATGGTGAGATTTGAGTGTTAAGTGTACCTATAACCCAAATAGTGAACAATGTACTTAATAGTTAATTTTTCAGCCTTCAACCCCTCCCATCTTCCTTCCCTTTGGAGTTCTCAGTGTCTATTATATCCCTCTATATGTCCATGTGTACCCATTGTTTAGCTCCTGCTTATAAATGAGAATGTATGGTATTTTATTTTCAATTTTTGAGTTATTTCACTTAGGTTAATGGCCTCCATTTTCATCCTCGTTGCTGCAAAAGGCAGTATTTCATTCTATTTTATGCTTGCATAGTATCCCATGGTGCTGTGTGTCTGTATGTGTACATATGTGAATATATATAATATTTTCTTTATTAGATGATCCACTGATGAACACTTAGGTTGATTCAGGTTGATTCCATATCTTTACTACCGTGAATAGTGCCACAATAAACATATGATATAATGACTTCTTTTCCTTTGAGTAGATACCCAGGAGTTGAGAAATCTCCTTACTGTTTTCCATAGAGGTTGTACTAATTTTTATTCCCACCAACAGTGTAAAAGAGTTTCCTTTTCTCCACATTTTTGTCAACATCTTTTGTTTTTAAACTTTTTAATAATGGCCATTCTGACTGGTGTGAGACTATCTCATTGCAGTTTTGATTTGCATCTCTCTAATAATTAGTGATGTTGAGCACTTATTCCTATGTTTGTTGACCACTTGTATGTCTTCTTTTAAAAAATGTCTGTTCATGCCCTTTGCCCACTTTTTAATGGAGTTATTTGTTTTCTTCTTGCTGAGTTGAGTTCCTTATAGATTCTGGATATTACTTTGTCAGATGCATAGCTTGCAAATATTTTCTCCCATTCTCTAAGTTGCCTGTTTATATTTCTTTTGCTGTGCAGAAGCTTTTTAGTTTAATTAAGTCCTATTTATCTATTTTTGTTTTGTTGCATTGGCTTTTGAGGTCTTAATCATAAATTCTTTGCCTAGGCCTAGGTCCTGAAGAGTTTTTCTTAGGTTTTCTTCTAGGACTTTTACAGTTTCAGGCCTTACATTTAAATCTTTAATCCATCTTGAGTTAATTTTTACATATAATGAGAGGTAGGGGTCCAGTTTCATTATTCTGCATATGACTATCTAATTTTCCCAGCACAGCTTATTGATTAGGGTGTCATTTCCCCATTGTATATTTTGCCAACTTTGTCAAAATTCAGTTGATTGTGGGATGTAACTTTACTTCTGGGTTCTGTACTTTGTTCCATTAATCTATGTACCTGTTTTTGTACTATGTATCTGGTTTTGTACCAGAGTACTATGCTATTTTGGTCACTATAGTCTTGTAGTATAATTGGAAGTCAGGTACTGTGATACCTCCAGCTTTGCATATCTATTTTAGAGAAGTGTCTGTATTCCAAATATCAATTCAGATTTTTTTCATTTTTAATTGGGTGATGTTTTGTTGAGTTATAAGAGTTATATATATATATATATATATATATACACACACACACACATATATATACACACACACATACATATACTACATATATACACAAACATATATATACTATATATATATTACATATATACACACTATATATAAAAAACTTTATATATATTCTTTATATATATTCTATATATATAAAAACTATATATTATGTATATATATATAAAACTCTTATAACTCAACAAAAAAATCAACCAATTAAAAATGAACAAAAATCTGAATTGATATTTGGAATACACACTTCTCTAAAATATATTCTGGTTAGAAATTCCTTGTCAGATATAATTTTTACAAATATTTTATCAAATTTTATGGTTTGCTTTTGCTTTCCTGTCAATGTCCTTTTAGCTACACTATTTTTTAAATTTTACTGATGTCCAAGCTATCCATTTTTGGTTGTTCCTTAAGCTTTTGATGTCAGATCTGAAACTATTGCTTAATCTAATGCAGTGAAGATTTACTTCAATTATGGAAGTTTTATAATTTTAGCTCTTATATTTAGGTCTATAATTTATTATGAGGGTTTTTTTGGTAGGTTTGAGGTAAGAATTCAAATTTACCCTTTTAGGCATAAATCTCCAGTTATCCTAACATTATTTTTTTTTAATTATTCTTTTTCTCACAGACCTGTCTTTGCTCTCTTGTCAAAAGTCTTTTGACCATAAATTAGAGAATTTGCTTATTCACTCTCAATTCTATATCTGTGATGTATATATCTAGCCTTATATCAGTACCATACTATCTTGATTACTATAGCTTTGTAGTAGGTTTGAAATTGGAAGTGTGAATCTTCCCATTTTATTCTTCTTTTTCGAGATGATTTGGCTGTTTTTGATATCTTGCATTTCTATATGGAAATTCATATGCATTTGAAGATTAGCTTATAAATTTCTGCAAAACTTCTAACTGGAAGATTGCATTGAGTTTGTAGATCAATCTGGGGAGTACTGCCATCTTAACAATGCTAAGTCTTCTGGTCCATGAAAATGTGATGTCTTTCTATTTATTCAGGTCTTCTTTAATTTCTTTCAACAATGTTTTGTAGGTTTTAGTGTAGAAGTCTTGTACTTCATTTGCTAAATTTATTCCTAGGTGTTTTATTCTTTTTGTTCTATTATAAGTGGGAGTATTTTCTTAATCAGTTTGGATTGTTTATTGCATTGTATCTCCTTTAAGCTTTAAACGGAAAAACTAGTTCATGTTTTCCTTCATTCATTCTAACTTTTTTGTTCTTTGCTTTAAATGATGCAGTCATGTTTACTTTAGCTGTAATATACTTACATTTTCTAGTTTTATTTTTTAATCTTTTTTATTAAGTCATGAAAAGACTCATAAGGGTTGTATAGAGTACATTTGAATTAAACTTAAGTTAGATGCTTATGCTCCCCAATTAAATCACTTGGAATAAATTATGACTTCCCTCATCTTTACCAGCACTCATTAAACACTTCCTAAATGTACAAAACTAACAATAACTTAGCTGCCCACATTTGCTGACAATGCATCAACCCCATCAACAAGCAAACTGCATTTAACTCCTATAACCTCAGAAAAACATAGTTGTTAAGAGACCAAAACATAAGTATCCTCATCATTTCAAGCTTGTTGCTTAATATTTCATTGTATTCAATTAAAGAAATAATTTCCATTGACTACCAAAACAAACACAGAAACCATTGTGCCGTAAAGCTAAAATTTAATTTTACTTTAAGGGGACTCCATGCAAACCTGTTTGAAGGTACTACTCTACGACTACTCTTTAAATTATGCTAACATTGTTGAAGGTATAAAACATAATTATTTGTCTCAGAAGAGAAATAAAAGAAATTGTGGTTACTTTGTTTTTCCTTGGAAATATAATATGAATACAAACTGGAGAAGTCAAATTAGGTAGGTGGCCCTTAAAAACCTTGAGAATCAGGGGTAGTTAAAATACATTTAACTAGCAGATATTTTTTAGCCTAATTTGAAGAATTCATGATTATTCTAAAGCCAAGCCATGGAGGAAACGGACCTCAAAGAATCTTCTATAAAATATAGGTTGAGTTAGATACATAACATTTATAGGTAAATTCCTTGGCATATATGAACAAATAAACATTTCTGTGAGCAAAAAAAAAAAACTGAGCTCAGAGAGGGAAGTGAGCACCAAAGTCTTGGACACAAAATAGAAAAGAGTTTGACATTAAATATATATCAGGCACCAAAAGCTTCCCATAAATGTTTGGAGACAAAGGCCAGCCAGCTTACTTCATGAAAACATAGTTTGGGAAAAGGGTCCTTCAATTTTGAAAGAAGGATGGTCAAAACCAGTTGCTGCCTGGGGTCACAGCTTACATAGGATGTTGATCTGCATAGAGGAAACAGAGACAATCTGAAAGATAGGACTTGAACCAAGTCACTTGATAGCTCAGCTTCATCTGAGATGTACCCAGTTTATATTACAGGATAGATGCAGCAAATCACTCACAAAACCTTGTTCTAGTTGGGTTGTCTGGTAAGCTGCTCAGAGACATCTATCTAGGGGAAGAGAAGTGTGCACAGAGATGAGAGGAAATTCCAATTCAAGATGAAATGGAAATTTTAAAGCACACAAAAACTAAGAAGACAAGCAAAATAAAAAATACAGATAATTCAACATCAAATAAATGAAAACAATAAAAAGCTAAAACTGATATTAAAAAGAAATAAAATCCAAAACATGAAATAGAATTCTATTCATAAAAAGGATGAGAAATTTGATACAAGAACAGGCAAATAAGAAACAAAAACAACTGTATATGAAGAAGATCTACTATAAATCTACGGGAAAAAATTATGGTCTGAAATAAAATGCCAATAACCAAGACGAAATCTAGAAAAGACAATCGAAGAGATAATTAATGAATTAAAAACTTATACTGATGAATCCACCTAGAATAAAGCAGAGAGAAAAAAGCTGAAGAGAAGAAATGCCCATTGAAAGTCTCCAAAATGTATCTAAGGAATTCTGAAAAGAGCAAACAGAATAACAGAAGAAATAGCCCAAGAGATAAGGGCTGAGAAATTTTCCAACTGAAGAACACGTGTTTTATGACTACAAGTGCAGTATGAAAAACACTATACAGGCTGGGTGCCATGGCTCATGCCTGTAATCTCAGCACTTTGGGAGGCTGAGGCAGGTGGATCATGAGGTCAGGAGATCAAGACCATCCTGGCTAACATGGTGAAACGCTGTCTCTGCTAAAAAAACAAAAAACAAAAATATATACACACACACACACATACATACATACATACTGGGTGTCGTGGTACTCACCTATAGTCCCAGCTACTTGGGAGGCTGAGGCAGCAGAATCACCTGAACCCTGGAGGCAGAGGCTGCAGTGAGCTGAAGTTGCACAACTGCACTCCAGCCTGGGCAACAGAGCAAGACTCTGTCTCAAAAATAAATAAAGTAAAAAAAGAAAGATACTATACATATTAACATGTACACTATTAAAACCATAAAAACCTCAAGCTAAAGACAAAATCCTAAAAGTTATAAAAGATGTTTTTAAAAATGACATAAAATAAAATCATATTAGCTAGGCTGCCAGGATATTTCTAGTCAGCAAAAATTACTTAATGAACACAAGATAATGATGTAATTCAAGTATTTAGGGCAAATAACTGTGAACCTAGAATTTTAAATTGAGTCAAAACATTATCCAAGAATAAGGGAAAAATAAAAACTCTTTACCAAAAACACACATTTTTACCTTCCCCAGACACTCACTAAAATACTGAAGGATATACTTTAGCAAAGAATAAAATGAGAGAGAAGGAGTAGAATACAGGAGACTGCAGTAAGCAAAGACATGAATCAAATGTGTTTATAAATCTAATCATCTATGGCTATTAAAAATAATAACTGGATGTCAGGCACAGTGGCTCATGCCTGTAATCCCAGCAGTTTGGGAGGCCAAGGCAGGCGGATCACCTGAGGTCATGAGTTCGAGACCAGTCTGGCCAACATGGTAAAATCTCATCTCTACTAAAAATACAAAAATTAGCTGGGCGTGGTGGCATGCACCTGTAATCCCAGCTACTCAGGAGGCTGAGGCATGAGAATCACTTGAATCCAGGAAACGGAGGTGCAGTGAGCCAAGATCAGCTACTGCACTCCAGCAAAGGTGACAGCGCAAGACCCTGTCTCAAAAAAATAAAAATAAAAATAAAAATCACAGTGGGGTTCAATGGGTAAGTGAAACACGATAAGGTCTTAGTTTTATTTTTAAGGAGTATAAAGATACTAAATAAATCTTATTCTTTGTTATAAATATATTTTATATGTATATACATTAAAATAAATATGCATATTACAAATTTTAAGGTAACCACTAAACAAATAACAATATTATCATTTCTAATCCAAGCAGAGAGGTAGAAATAAAAAACATTAAAAAATCAATTCATTTGAAGGTAAGTTCACGAATTTTTGTCTCATATTCTTTCCTACTTTGTTAAAACTTTCAATTGAAAAAATGTAATAATATGGTAAATTTAAAATCACACTAACATTTTAAATGGAAAAGAGAAAAGTAAGAGGATTCAACTAAAGTAGGAAACTACAAAAATGAGAACAAAAGATGAGAGCAACATTCTCAGAGAAAATATCCTAATTTAGTAATAAAATTAAATCAAAGATGGCTACAATCATTTAAACAAATTTTATGCAATATATGGTAATTACATCACGATTCTTCAACTCATTTTATGCTCATGCAGCCTTTAGAAAAATCATTGCCAAGATTATTTAAAGAAACATTCCTGACTGTATACATAATATGTGGACTGAAGGCAAAGAAAGCATCACAAGCGTCTTTGCTCCTTTAGGACTTGGCTGAGTTCTCAGCAATAGTAGACAGTTAATGACTTTTTTGTTGAATAAATGTTTGAAAAGAAAGAAAGAAAGAAAAAGAGTAAAACAAAAAAAATTAGTGTTAACATTGGGCTGTAAATATATGATGCTAAGAAGTTTATAAAGGAGATCAATGTTTAAAAGTGTCACATTTTTCACAAAATAGAGAGAGCTGGGAGCTCGGTTGAGGGCTAAGCTGCCACAACAGTGCCCCAAACCACTTTGCAAAACTCGGCTGAGGAGGAAGCTGCTGCTGCCTCCAAAACCCAGTTTCTTCCATGAACTCCCTCAATAAAATGCCCCCACCTGTTCAATAAAATGGAAGGCTTTGCACAGGGATTGTTTGCACATGTGACTCACTTCAGGACTGATTTCTCTCATGCGGTACATCTGGCTGGTGGATGTATTCCATATGCCCGCATTCCAGCTGTGAGATTGAAAATTTGTGTTCTGGTTTCAATGTTGGGGAAGAGATGGTTTTAACATAGGGATGTTCCTAACCATAGAAAAGCTGTTTGTAAGATCACAAGCAGTCACGAACATGACAAATGTCTATGACAATACACTTATAAAACTGAAGCGCACACTCCATAATTCTCCACCCACAGCTATGTACTAAGTATAACTTAATGCCATGAAGTATTCTTCCACAATATCATATTCGAGGACTACACAGTATTTTCTTAATTGGATGTCCTATAATGTGTTTTAGCTACTCCTTATTGGACATGTAGGTGGTTTCCAAATTATAATAGCTTAATTTTGGGAGCATCCATGATCATTTGCTTCAGGTAAAGAGAGAGAGATTGCTAATGTCTCCACCACTACCCTGTCATCCCACACTATTCAGTTATAACCCTTCCTTACCAAAGCCTTCAAGTAGCAAACCACAGAACATGCTGCCATATTTCACAGTGCCAGTGAAATCACAGTTCTCCTTTCCACCCTACTCACTGCCGTAAGCAGCAGTGGCTCCAGTGTTTGCACAGATTACTTTGACGTCTTTTACACTGTGATCTTCATCCCATCACCATTTGAGGGGTCTGTCTGAATAGTCATGTGTTACGTTCCTGTCATCTCCTGGAAATGCTTAAACTCTGCAGACTATATTTCTGGTATTCCATTCAGGGTAAAACCTGAAGGTCTTCTACTTCTGGTACAGTTTTGACATATGGATAAAATCAGGAGTTTTAGGAGCTATTTGGGTGTGGTGATATAAAATCACTTAAGTAAGTTAGCTTCTCTGATCTCTACTTTTCTTATTTATAATATGGGAATAACAACACTGTCTCTACCATAGGTAGGATCATAATACTATTTACCTTGTAGGATTGCTGTAAGGATTAAATGAGATCGTTCATAGGAAGTATGATATAGTTTAAATGTTTTGTTCCCTCCAAATCTCATGTTGAAATGTGATCTCCAATGTTGGAGGTGAGACCTAGTAGGAGGTATTTGGGTCAAAAGGATTCATCATTCATACATGGCCTGGTGCTGTCCTTGCAGTAATGAGTGAGTTCTCACTGTATGAGTTAATGTGAGATCTGGTTGTTTAAAGGAGCCTGGCATCTCCTCCGTTTCCCTCCTGTTTAGTCTTTCGCCATGTGATACGCGTTTCCCCCTTTGCCTTCCAACATGACTATAAGCTCCCACGGCCTCACCAGAAGCCAAGAAGATGCTAGCAGCATGCTTGTACAACCTGCAGAACCATGAGCAATTAAACTTCTTTTCTTTATAAATTACCCAGCCTCAGGTATTTCTTCATAGCAGTGCAAAATGGACTAATACAAGGTACTTAGCACAGTACCAAGTAAGTGTGAGAGAAATGTTAGCTATTCAAAGTAACCATATAAAATTGCCTCTTTTCATAGGTCACTGGAAGCTTCACATCCAATAGTATTATTTCCATCTAATATTATCACCTCTAAGTTCCAAAAATGAACTTCTCATCAGCACCAAAACCTCTAGTCCATTGACCATCATTATGGCCCCAGGCCTTCAGCCCTCTCTATCTTTATTTCCCCTGTGGGAAATGAAGGGCTACCAAAAGACCTACAAAATCTATCAAATTTGGGGTCTAGAAAATCAGCCTTACCTGCTCCTTATGAAAACATATTTCTTTATTTCCCTAAAAACTATCAACACTTGTTTCTTACTTTGTGTGTCTACAACTTGTTCCCCTCTGGAGTACTGCATTCGGTCTTGGAGTATTGCAGCGTGGACTTACCGGTAAATGGTAGGTGTATGCTTGTCTGTCTTTCCCTCTAGATTGGTTCCCCTCAAGGACAGAAGCCACAGTTTATTTATCTGATTATCTCTATCCCAGTACTGAGTATCTAGAATACGCTTATCTTGTTTGAAATGAAGTTAAACTCTTGAGCAATGGATTTCTTTGCAAATAACTTAGCTGCTTCACACCTACTTAGAAATAGCTGGTGATTTGTATCTTAAATTAAAATTACCATCTCTGGAAACTGATGCACCCAGAGAAAAACAGATTTCATTCCTCTTTTATATTACTTTTGGTTACCTCAGCTTACTTATTTGGAAAAAATAAATCTCTTTTTCATTATTCCATGAAATATTCCTTCAGAGTATTCTCTTCTTATTAAAATATATACAAATATACATGTGTATACACAAACACAATATATCATTCTTTTTCAAAAGTAATCATGAATATGTTATTAAAGTAAAAATTATTTAGAAACCTACATGGAAAATACATGTACATATTTAAATATATAAGCTTTTTGAAACATAAATGATACTCTATTTTAAATATATCTTGACAATTTGATTTTTTCCCCCACTTAATAATATGTCACAGAGGTCTTTCCATGTCAAGATGCTAATAGCTCTTCCTCAGTTCTTTAATGGTGACTCGGACTCCATGGCATGAATGGAGTATTATTTGATTCTTTCCTTCCCTGTTGATGGACACTTTGATGGCAAATAACTTATCACTACTGCACATGCTACTGCAGTGTGCATTCTTGTGCATGCCTCATCACACAAATGGATGAACTGTTTTCTAGGATAAATAGCTAAAGGTGCCCTTTCCTTTAAAATACAATCAAATTTCTATTAATCTAAATCACTGTCTCCTTCCTGTTCTATCCCAATGATTGCTTATACTTTCAGTTCAGAAAGGCAGAGAATTATGCCCACAACTTCCCAGAAATGTAACTATCAGCCTTCAGAATCAAATTCACATCTCAATTGAAGTGTCCCCTGCCCATAGAATAATTCATTTGCAAGCCACTCCAATCCATATCATTAACCTAGAACTTCCATGACCCCATGTTATTCACAGCCTCATCTTAAGGGTAATTCCCCATCATTTGAAAGTCTGTTTAAGGTATGCAGGAAGACAGAACTCCTTTGGGTCCCTACAAAACAAGGGCTCATGCAAGGTCCTGACCAGGCATTGGGAGAAACACTCAGAAGGAAACAGATGTAGAACCAAAGAGGCAGCTAGTGTAGACACTCTGAAGCTACAATCAGTTTTTTCTTCATCTATTATTTTCATTGTCTCTTTTAGAATATTAAACCTTTTTATGCTTATAATTATGCTATTCTTGGCAAGATCTCCTGCCTAGTTCTGCTTGAAGTCAATGTGGCAGGAGATGGAGAAATAGCCCAGTTGGGTGACCAAATTCACAAGGTGCCCCTAGCTAGTGGAAGCTGACCAACACATTTGGTCCTTCACTTCCCTGTGCCCACAGTTGGCACAGATTTAGGAAGCTGAAGTCCAAGGCAGAGAGTGAAGGAGATGATGGAAACAGAAAGACAGGTATGACTTCTAAAAATATGCATTTTTGTTTCAACTGATCAGCATCGTGATGCAGAGTTTGATAGGCTGCATATCTGCCTGTGTGCTCTGCCATCCCACAAGGGCGGACTCCAAGTCAAATCTACCTCAGTGGTTATCACACCTACCACCCAGTACCAGATGCGAGCTCTAACAATCTACCTTGTTATAACATTTTCATTGGCACTCACTGATTATGTATCTACCTGGCCCAAGAAACAAAATGGAAACATTTTGAAGTTATGTGTGAGAATTTTGCACCTTACAAGAACATAGCATAGAAAGGAAGAGGGGAGAGGCAGGATTCAGCAGTCCAAACACTTACCTTTTATAATGAGAAAAGATAAATAACAGTTTAAGCATATACCCAGTGACATTGGAGAAAATGATACACAAACCTCTTCTTCAGGGAAATACTGTTGTTTTAGTAGTAAAGAAGATTGATACTGTGTGCTAAAAATGCCCTGAAATTATTTTGGTTTGTTATGGTACTAAATTTGATTACTTTAATTTGGAAATCTGAGCCTGAACAAAATAGCACTCTGGTTTTGTCTAACAGAAAGGACAAAACCAGAAATGCTGAAACACAAATGCACGTGCTCATATGTGCATGTGCACACACACACACACACACACTCAGAACACATCTTAACCACCCAACTGGCTGCGCTCAGATTTTCAGACACAGTGAAGTACATCCCAGAGAAAGCCAAAGGTGAAAAAATAGTCCCACTGAGGAGTATCTGAGTGAAAACACTTGCAGAAAGAATAGGAGAGCGAGAGAAAAAAATCAAGAAACTCATTATTGCCCAAGAGATTAAATATTTTCAAAACAGTAGAAAGGGCTTAAAAGGAGTATCTAGAAGAGTGCAGTTTATCAGATCTACCACAATGACTGCCTCTGTAGAACTTCCCTGGAGCATTCTTCAGCTCTGTGTGATAAACCTGCCGCCCTGCTCATGTGTGCCCCACTTACCAGATATACAAGCTGTGCTATAGAGTTTCAAGGGATATCACGGGATGTGTGTTTTGGCAAAATGTGCTTTGGCATAAGGGCATGGATTTCCTGAATGTGGTACATTCAGTGGGGCTTTAGAAGGGGGAAGGGCAGTGTTCAGTGACTGAGTGACTGAGGGATTTCCCCCACACTGTGCCTAGAATGTGACTGTTCCCAGCATCAGCAGTCTAAAAAAAGAAAACTATTACTTTGTGTAAAGCCATTTCAGGCAGATGAAACACTCTGAGAGACACAATGAGCCCTCTCGTTAATTCTACAACTCTGTCTATGCATTGTGCTAACCTGGAATGCTTGGGTCTAGGAAAAAGAGCAATTCTTTGTCCCATGCTTCAAAAGACTGAGAAGAGGGTGGGGCAAGCCAGGAGGGGGAAATAAAGCAGAGGAAGGAACACTATTTTTACAGAACAAGAACCTTTTCCTATCAGTCCAACCATCAATCTTTAGTTTTCTGAACACTGTTGTTATATGCTCAAATTGTCCAAGGTATGATGAGGGCATGAAGCGAATGGAAGTCAAAGCCCAAGTTTTAAAAAGTTTAGGGAAACAGGATTCATACACATTAAAGTATTAGGGTACATTCTGTTTCTGTACTTATTTCAACCTCATTCCCCCAAAGGATTTGTGATTACACACAAAAATGTACACAACAACCAAATGATAAATAAAAAATAAAGGGGGAAGATGCAAGTGGAAACATAATAAAACTAGAGTCAAGATTAAATAAAGGAATGTATAACATGCTGTCCAGGCTCGAGGTGGACTGTAAGTTTTCAAAACCTTAAGCACAGACAGTTAATTGCACTGGGCACTCTATGCAGAGCTGACTGGTGTGAATACAGCAGAGCAAGGAGTTGCCAAACCTAGCTGTCCAGAAGCATCACTTATTAGAGGTTTTCAAAAACTCCATAATGAACCTGAATTCCTGGGGCAGGCAAACAGGAAGGAATGCTGGGAATCTGCACTTTTAAAAACCTCCTTGAAGTGAATATAATGTTGTCAGCTCAAACTTGGGAACCACAACTGCAGGGACTCGGAACTGGAAAAAGAAAACAAAACTTCAAAAAATTAGATTCCAGGGATGATGGAGGTTGTGGAAATGAAGCTGAGCCTCTAAGTTTTAAATGGAGTTTAAATAGGTGGAGAGGAGGATAGAGGACATTCAAAGTAGAGATGTGGGCTCGAGTCAAATCACAAAAGCAGGAAGGAGCCTGAGGCAACGGAGGAGACAGCATGATCCCTAGTCACCCTGGAGTGGGAGTGAGGGGACTTAGGACACTAATTTATTGCTCAATCCACTCAATTTCAATCAAATCTCAAAATAATTAAAGAGACTATATACACAATAAATAAGAGACAGAAACAGAGATGAGTAAAAATGTATCTACGTGTATCTATTGCTATGTAGCAAATCACCACAAACTTAGTGGCTTAGAATAATATAGATTTATTTTCTCACAGTGTCTATGAACCAAGAATCTGAGCAGAGCTTAGCTGGAACCTCTACTCAATTCTCACAATGCTAAAACCAGTGTGTCAGGTGTCAGAGCTCAGGTGTCTGGGGTCTCATCTGAGGCTCTGGGTCCTCTCCAAAGTTCACGTGGTTTGGGGCAGAATTCATCTCCTTGCTTGTGGCTATAAAATTCATGATGACTTGCTTCTTTGAGGCCAGCAGCAGAATATCTGAGGCTTCCAGTTTCTGACCTCTAGACAATCTTTCAAGGAGTACTAGTCTGATTAAGTCAAGGAGTACTAGTCTGATTAAGTCTGATTAAGTCAGGTCCACCCAAGAAAATCTCCTGTTTTTATTCACTCAAAGTCAACTGATTAGGGACCTTAATTATACCTGCAAAAGTCTGTCCACAACTGCCATATAATGCAATCTAATCACAAATGTGATATATGTCATATTCTCAGGTATCCCTACTCACAGGGATGGAATTGTACTGTGGGGACTTGGATCTTAGATTCCATCTTAAAATTCTGCTTGCCACAAAGTAAAAAGGAAAGATGAGAGAAAAATGTTGCAAAGGTAAGATATATAAAACAACAGAACATTGGTGATTACACAGGTCACTCTGGCTCTAGCTTCCCAGCAGTTGAAGTACAAAGGCGTTATGACCAGTGATTTCTTAGTACTCTTTGATCAGTTCCTAGTACTGACTTATACAGTATATTTCTCATGTCTTTATTATAAATTGTGAAATACAGCAGCAAAATAAAGTGAAAGATACACAATGAAGTCAGATGGAATTTGATCCAAAATAAGTCTTTGCTGAGAATGGGATATGCTGACCCTACTGATACAATAGGAAATTGGCAATGACAAGAACCGAGTTCATTGGGGTTCTTGGTCAATATCAGGTTCCACAGGCTGGGGATTGGGGTTCCCATAATAGAAATCAGCTGTGAAGAGGCACCAGGAGTTGTTCCAAGGAAGGGGGGAATTAAAGCCACACAGGAACTGAAGTTATAAGTCAGAGGGATCTAGGCGTGGAAGGGATGAGAGCGGAAGTTGAAGCACTGCATAGCTTCCAATGAGTCTTGCAGAGAGGTTACCCTTTTTGCAACCTTGAAAGTGTTCTTGTTGTCTTGATGAGTGTTATTTGGCCACCTCCCTGTGGAACAGCTCTTCCCCAGGACATCTTACAGACATCAATCAGTCAGAGCTGATCAAACTCTTTGTTTTGCTTTGCTTTACAATTCTCATAATTGGTTCTAAGCATTTGGTAGCATGAACTGTGTCTCCTTGTGTTCCATTTGGACTCCATAATGAATCTGATTTTGCATGCAAAATGCTCTTCCTTCTTCCACTGACTATCATATTATCTCTTTTCATGACCTCACTCAATGCCACCCATCTCCCTTCCTTGAATGGCTCTCCTCTACTCACAGAGTCAGCACTGTCTGTGTAATTGCTTTTGCTTGCTTAAGTCGGATCTCCGAAAATCTGACTATCTGGTCCACCACAATGTCCTCCTGATTTTCTTCCATCTTCAAGTTTCCCTGGAGCTCACTATGTTGGATATACAAGGTTTTTAGATCAAAAAGTCCTTGGAATCCTATAGCTCACCTGCCACTGCATTGAAGACCATTCCAGCATTGTCTGAGGACTTCCAGGGACAAGAACCTGTTTTAAGTTCTCAATTCGTTTCTAAATGAACAAAAGTTCTTCCTAGTAGTAGACCACAATGATTTCTCTTTAACTTCCATTCTTAGTCATAGTGCTGCTTTCTTGAGTATATTAAAATACTACCCTTCCTTTCATATATTGTTCCTGGGAGTATAAATAGCTACAATCCCCTCGGAAGACCATTGAGCATTAGATCTTAGACACTCTATGATTGCGATGTGTAGCAATTACACAAGTGCACTCAACTTATATGTGTATATTTGTTTACCAAGAGACATGAGAGACATGGACCAGCAGATTCATAATAGAACTATGTGTAATGGTCCCAAAGTCGAAAATATCCAAATGCTCATCCACAATAGGAAGAATATGTGGTGGTACAGTCACATAATGGAATACTAAACAACAATCAGCATAAAAATTATAATTAGACACAGCAATATGAATCATACAAACACAATTTGAATGAAAGAAGCAAGACACAAAATTACACATACGGTGATTCCAATTAGACAAAGTACACAAAAGGCCAAATTAATCTAAGCCACTAGAAATCACCTTAGAGAATGTGACTGAAAGAGCATTTGAGGAAAGCTTCTAGGGTGCTGCTAATACTTCTTGTTTTGAGGATTAGTGATATGGGTATATTCAGGTTATAAAAATTTATCAAGCTTTATACTTAGGTGCAATTATCTGTATATATTTTATACTTCAAAAAAAGGTTGTACATCTTTCTCCTCCAAATGACCCAAATAAATCTAATTTCTTTAACCATTTCTCATATGGACTATAGAACGTTCATGATTCTGGTCACCTACTTACAAAACCTTTTAATTTGTCAAAGCTCTGATCATTCATTTGGAAGTTAATTCTACTGATTGGTTCATAGTATTTAAATACCCCCGGTGGGATTAACTCCTTTTCCCCAATATATTATAAAATCCATAAAGATATTTTCCCCTTTGATTCTCTAGTAGTATGTGTGTTCAGTATAGATTGTACACTTAGAAAATATTCGTCTTCCCTTCTCTGCCTTAGCAAGTGTAGATGAGAATGGAGATTGAACTTATATAGGGCCTATTTGATAAACCAACTCAAGAATCTTTCCTTTTTCTTCAATCAAAGTTTAATGCTGATGTATTCAGTGAAGCCAAATTTTATTTTGCTTACTTTGCTCTCTGACCTCAGGCTGATTAAGGAGTGACCTTTGCCTTGATTTATGAGCCTGTTTCAGATGTTTTGCTATGGAGAGATGGAGACTATTATTAAGCAGATCCCTCTAAAAGATCTGAGTACTTCTTATTTTCATTCCTCTCATCTCCACTGTCCATAAATTCATCCAATGTCTGAAACCCTTCCTTATAATTTTCTCTTCTCAAGAAGAAACATACTCATTTGGACAATGAGACAATGAGAAAGAAGCCTTCTTCTTCCTGTAGTTAGTGGCATCATCCTTCCCGATAAGCTCAACAGAAGGTAAAAATAAATGAGCAACGGGACACAAACCACATTCCTAGCAGAGAAGAGAGAATTCCAGGTTCTAAAGAATGAAATGAAAATAATATTTTTCGTATTGATAAGGCTCCTGGCTGATAGCTTGTCTTTCCAAAACAAATATCATCAGAGAAATCTGCAGACATTCACATCATAAATGCAGTTGTTCTCTCTTCACACACACTCATTTGCATGCTTGACATCTGGAGTGCTTGGTTGGTGCACAGTTTGCTGAAATTTCCTTTCCCATTTGGCACAACTTTTCCAAGAGAACATTCATGACTATCAGTCACCTCCACAAACAGCAGAGAGAGAGGCCAGCTTCTTGGCCACATTCATATTCCTGCCACCAGGACACCTTTATAACCATGCTTCACACACCACAAGCACAGCGCTCCCTTGCCCAGGTTTCTACATATAAAAAGACATATGAAGAAAAGAGAGAGAGAATGAAATTATGAATCTGCATATTCTCACCAAGCCTGTTGAGGAACTATCCCTAGAAAATTGAAGACACATGTC
Organism: Callithrix jacchus; assembly: GCF_049354715.1. NCBI lineage: Eukaryota > Metazoa > Chordata > Mammalia > Primates > Cebidae > Callithrix > Callithrix jacchus. The sequence continues at coordinate 97,056,349 of NC_133507.1, read as the reverse complement.
TGTTCCTTATAAAGATCATACAAGACAGAGAAGGAAAATCTAAGAAAGCTACTCATGCAGAAACTATTTAATCAAAGGGGAAAGACAATTATAACATCTGTTAATCTTCTGCAGAGGTTATAATTAGATGCTTTGGAGAAACACCCTTTCAAGGGTGATCCTTTAACATCTGTTGTGAGGACACAGCATTGTACAGAGACGAATCACCTCGGTACTTTGGGAAAACAGGGGACTTCTGGGATTACAGACACTAAGGTCCCCAGGCTAGGCACACATGCAGCCCAGCCCTGAGCCTACTGCCCTGGGGTAAGGGCTTTCCTCCTTGGTGCTCTGATAATTGTCTGTGTCGTGAATCAGGCTGCAATCATTGTGTGATTATGAATAACAGGATCACAGCACCAGAAATGGCCTTGGGACCATCTGACCTCCCACTTCACTTTGTAGATGGGGACACTTGAACCCATGTTCTTTAGCTGGCTCATGGCAGGATTTTACAAATAGGGTTTTTCAGTTTCTTTGTTCAGATTACTCTCCACTCTACTATGCTGCTTACTCCTTTTGGTCTTTCTTTCGTTTGGCCTATAATGTGGATGTGTTCTTTGTTTAATGAGATGAGCAATATAATAAGGTCCTAGGGTATCTGAAGATTATGGAGAGGTAGAAAACACTACAATGGTTTCCTTTTTCTCTGGTTGGTGGTCCACTTAGAAACACTAACCATGGTCCCTTTGCTCTGGTGAGAAGGACGAGGAGGAAGAAGAAGAGTAGGAGGAGGAGGAGGAAGAGGAGGAGGAGAAGCAGCAGCAGGAGGAGCAGCAGCAGCAGCAGCAGGAGCAGAGATAAATGAAGATGAGGAGGGAGAAGAAAGCAAAAGGGATGATAAAATAGAAGGAGAGGTGAGATGCAAATGATGTAGAGGGAAGAACTAAGAGAGAAGATTGAGAAATAAGGTGCAATAAAAGGAGAGATGGAGAAGGGGAAGGGGAAGTGGGCAGCTGGCTAGTGAAGATGGTCCAGGGCTACAGAAAAAGAGAATCAAATTAAAACCCTGTAGAAGGAACTAGACCCTCCCTACACCCTTCTAACTCCATTACCTGCTTTCACTCTGCTTATGAATTAGCAGTTCTACACACACTATAGGAAGACTATAGGATTTGGCAATTTTGCCAAATGAAATGCAGAGATGATAAAGCCAGGAACATCGCATAAACTGATGCAATGTGCTGAGGAAAAAAAAAAAGCCCATATGGTGGGAACATAATAAAAGCACTCATGACCCAGAAGGGGTTGAGGTTGGACAGTTTTATTTGTAGTTGTTTTGGAGCTGCAAATACTCATTTGTGCCAAAATACTGAGTAAAAGGAACTCTTGACATTTGACATTAGAGTTAAACCACCCTCTAATACTGGGACACGCAGTGCTGTCCTCACCTCTCTCATTGCCCTAAGGCAGTCACTGACTTACAAGGGCCTGCAACATCCTCAATGATAAGTGCCAATAATGAGAATAGTGTATTAATAATGTATTAATATGACATGTATTGTGAGTCTTTTTTTGTATAGGAATTTGAGGTACTTGATCTCAATTATTCTTCACAATGACCCTGTAAGAAGGTCATATAATCTAAATATCTGGCTCAAAGAATTACTGTGTAATCTGGAATAAATTAACTTCTTTGTACCTTGGTTTTTACAGCTAAAAAACTGGATGAATAATAACGTCTACCTCAGGGTCTGTTGTAAGGATTACATGAGACAATACGAATAGAAAGCACAATGGGGTCAGACGCATTATATACGTTTAATAAATGTTGGGTGAAATCACTGTTGATTTTTTGTTTTAAGAGTATCCCAGCCTAGAGTGCAGTGGTGTAATCACTGCAACCTGGAACACTTGGGTTCAAGTTATTTTTCAGTCTCAGCCTCCTGAGTAGCTGAAATGACAGGTCCACATTACCATGCCCAGCTAAGTTTTAAAAAAATTTTTTTTAAGGGTGAGTCCTTGTTATATTGGCCAGGCTGGTCTTGAACTCCTGGCCTCAAATGATCCTCCCACATCAGCCTGCTGAGTCACTGAGATTATAAGTGTGAGCCACTCACCCAGCTACTGTTGATATTGCTACATTTTACGGATGGGTAAACCATGCTTGACAAGGTTAAATAACTTGCCCAAAGTCAGTAGAGGTCAGGACAGAGATCAGAATCCAGGGATATCCAAGGATAAACGCCACATGGGTAAGATCTGTAGTTATGTCTTCCACTATACTGTCTGCATTAACTGACTCCAAAGATCCAATCCTGGTCTTTCTAATGTACCATGGTGTCTCAGGAAAAGAATATTTCACAGCATACTCAAGGAAATCTCTAGCCCAGCCTGGGAAACACAAAATGGCACATTACTAAGGTCAGAACATCTATCTATTCCCACTTCTCTTGTCTTCACCAGTGAGAGAATAAAACAAATCCCTGCTCATTTTCTTGTTCATTTACTCTCTTACCTATAGAGCCACCATTGGATAAGTGTCATGAATACCGATTCTTGTACTATGGGGAATAAAGAGGTACTCACTCACTCACTGAAAGTTAGGCATAAAACCCAATTCTATGCCTCTGTGCCCTGAGTCCACAGGTACTTTGGCTGCCATGAGATTTGAATGTCATCAGTTGAGGTATAAAAATGGATGTTTTTATAAGCATAAAAATAAAAGAAAGTACTAATTTAAAAATCAGAAAACGTGTATATTCATCTATTCACCAAATATTTGATGGACACCTACCGTAGGCCAGCCACTGTTCTATATCCTAAGGTTACAATACTGAACAAGACAGACACAGGCTTTGCCTTCATGGAACTTAATAGCCTAGATGGGGAGATGTTCTTAGTCAAATAGTTGATCACATATTTAATTGCACTGGTGATATGTGCTATGAAAAACAGATACATGGAGCTACCAGAGGGTATCACAAGTAGAAAATGTCTTCCTCAGGAAGTGTCATTTAGGCTGAGAAGAATTTGTCCCCAGGAGGATAGAGTAGGGAGAAGAGAATATTCCTAAGAAGGTAAGAGGAGCTAGAAACAAGCCAGCAAGTAGGAAGAGAATGGCTCTAGGAAGAGAATGGCTCTAGGAAGAGAATGGCTCTAGAAGAGAATGGCTCTAGGAAGAGAATGGCTCTAGAAGAGAATGGCTCTAGAAGAGAATGGCTCTAGAAGAGAATGGCTCCAGGAAGAGAATGGCTCTAGGAAGAGAATGGCTCTAGAAGAGAATGGCTCCAGGAAGAGAATGGCTCTAGAAAAGAATGGCTCCAGGAAGAGAATGGCTCTAGGAAGAGAATGGCTCTAGAAGAGAATGGCTCCAGGAAGAGAATGGCTCCAGGAAGAGAATGGCTCCAGGAAGAGAATGGCTCTAGAAGAGAATGGCTCTAGAAGAGAATGGCTCTAGAAAGAGAATGACTCTAGAAGAGACTGGCTCTAAGAAGAGACTGGCTCTAGAAGAGAATGGCTCTAGAAAGAGAATGGCTCTAGAAAGAGAATGGCTCTAGAAAGAGAATGGCTCTAGAAGAGAATGGCTCTAGAAGAAAATGGCTCTAGAAAGAGAATGGCTCTAAGAAGAGAATGGCTCTAGAAGAGAATGGCTCTAGAAAGAGAATGGCTCTAGAAAGAGAATGGCTCTAGAAGAGAATGGCTCTAGAAGAGAATGGCTCTAGAAAGAGAATGGCTCTAGAAAGAGAATGGCTCTAGAAGAGAATGGCTCAGTACTACCCCGCTCCTCCCTGTTGCTATTCCCTTGACTGGAAAGTGGGTGTGATGAGCAACATAACACGCTCTCACCTTTCAGGGTCTAGATTCTCTTTTCTATGTCGAAAGTGAGGGCTTACCAAAGGGTAAGATTCTTCTCTAGCTGCATGGAATAGAAAATCCACTTTTGTTGAGAGTAAGGCTCGCCAAAATGTAGGCAGCAAGTATAAACTGTGCCTAGGTCAGGAGAGCCATCATCTCTCTCCACCATGTTCAACAGCCAATACTGGGTTCCCCAAAGGCTCAGAGCCTACTCCAAAACAAATGTCATAGAGAGATTATATGACTAGGCCTCCACAGCCCTGGTTTGGTTGATGGCTTATTAATGATCTATTCGAATTCTCCAATTTCCTTGTAAGAAAACAATGAAAATGAAAAGTTGAGATATCTAATTTTGCCTTATAGAAAGAAAGGTGATGCACTTTAAAAAATCATTCTGGCAGTTTTACTGTTAATCAGGAATCCTAAAAACAAAAGCTTCTTTAACAGGGTGGCTGTAACTGTTGGCAATTGGCCTGTACATGAAATTTTACTTAGTTTAACAAGGCCCTCTACTGGCAGTCTCCACGAACACCGTCTCTAAAGGCAAAGTTTCATATGATTTTAAGTAAACTATTTTAACTACTCTCAATAACAAAGTAACCCACATTCCTGATTCTCTAATTTTTGGCTCAAAGAATAAGTGGGCAGAAAATAAGGAAGGGAAGAAATAAATGTCATTTTGAGCATTCATTTAGTGGTTCATAAAATAGCATTACATGAGGTACCATTTGCTTTCCTCCGATGGTGCTACACAAGATGTCAAAGGTACTCAGTAAGAAAGGATATTTCTTACATCAAAACGTATTGAGGATTCATGAGACTATAAAACCAAATTATGATTGCTATTTACCAACTACAATAAACCAGATCATTTCTATTTACCCAAATATGAGTAATTGGCCATAATGAGAATAAAGGAAACATTGGAAGTCAGCATTTTAAATTGCTTCTGATATGGCACGACTAATAATTAACTTATCCTCCTTGACAACTGACAAAAAAAAACATGGCAACTTGAGAATATAACTACTCACAGAAGATGAATGTTTGAAAGGAGATTATATTTAACACAATTTGTCAAAGAGCTGTTAGAGCAACAGGGAAACTTTAGCTATAGGGTGTTAGAAAACTAAGTAAATTTTAAAATGAGGCAACTTTTGAAAAAATTGTTAACATAAAGATGTGATCATAATGATTTGACTCAACAGTAAACAATATTTGTAATCAAGACAAAAAAGGACTAAATATACATTTACTTAAAATTGTGATATAATTATATATTGAAGAATAGAGAAGCTCTGGGAAGTACAAAAAGATATATATACTCTACCACAGTAAGGAAGAAGTCGTATCCTGACATACATATAGAAACACATAATTTAGAAATATTACATAAAAACAGCTAAAAGAAAAGAGTTGCCTCTGAAAAAAAAATCTCAGAAGTGGGATAGGGAGGGCGGCCCAAGGGACTGTAAGATTGTATAGATACACACACACATATACATGCATACAGAGAGAGACATGTACACAATGTTTTTATATATGAACATTTTAGCACTGTCGTTTAGTACTAATGTTCACATATAGATATATAAATATTTTGCTATTGCTTGTTTTTCTAATTTGTGAGCTTGTATTACTTTGACTCTAAGTTGCTACAAAACCAGTCGTCACTGACAATGGAAACCATTTGAGAAATGTCTTTTTGGCTGGCCTGGATCAGTTCTATGTTTCTAGATTCAATTTGCCAAATGAAGCAAGTAGCCTTTATGGGGCAGTTTGTCAGACATGCATCTCGACAGTAACACTTGTTCCCACATTTCAGAACTAACAGCTCTTCTTTCAACACCATAGTATTTATCTGCCATGTTATTATTCCCAGCTTATGCTCCAAAATGGGCTTGGGACTTTCCTCTTTCCTCTTGAACTCAGTCCACTGGGCTCCTACATTGCATCCAAATTCTCCTCCAAGGAATCATTAATCCGGTAAAGTTGATTTCTAAGAGGAGAGATCTGGTTTCTTGCCCTAAAAATACCAAGATTAATTTATGTAACTACGGGGAAGTACCTTGTGTAATTGAGGCTTCCAAACTGACAGGATACACTTCATTAGGCAAGTATGTATTGGGGCATTGTAAATGCGCGGGTAATGTTCTATGTATCTGAGAGATTTATTATTTCATCTATAAAGGAAGGACACCTGGAAATCCAAAATTCCGAAGGCATTAAACCTTGTAGAATTAGAGAACTGGAGAAAAATAAGTCTATAAGGTACTTTGTGCTTAACTGGGTCCATGACTTGCCAGAGTGTTCAGACTAAACCCTTCTGGCTATTTAAATCTACTTTCACAAAATGCTACCATTTCCTTTGGTATCCTTTTTTAGGGACCAAACACATGTCCAAAAATTATTTCCAATTTTTTCTTTGTGTCTAATCCCTGGGTTACACTTTTGACCAAACTTTACTAGGCCTACCAAGACCCAAACCAAGAATGTAAATAATCTTGGTGTTTACCCATAAACTTGGACTAATCTACAAAAAGATTCAGATCTGAGATTAAAAGAAAAACAAAAATACCAAAGGACTGGTATTCTAGTCTTTAGATGCTTCTGAAAGACTAGAAAATGTGAATCACCAGTTTGACTGGCTGGCACTTAGAAGTATTAATCTGCTATACAATTTTCCCAGTGCAGTCAGTCAGAGGCAGATGTGAATGACCAAAACATCACTGTGGGTGAATGTGAGGCTCATGAGGCCTCCACATCCAGAGAATGGTAAAATGAAAGGTTAAGAGTATGTGCTGTGGGGTTGGGCTCGGTGGCTCACGTCTGTAATCCCAGCACTTTAAGAGGCTGAGGCGGGTGGGTCACTTGAGGTCAGGAGTTCGAGACCAGCCTGGCCAACATGTTGAAACCCCATCTCTACTAAAAATACAAAAATTAGCTGGGTGTGGCGGCAGGAACCTGTAATCCCAGCTACTCAGGAGGCTGAGGCAGGAGAATCACTTGAATCCGAGAGGTGGAGGTTGCAGTGAGTGGAGATCTCACCATTGCACTCCAGCCAGGCAACAAGAGTGAAACTCCATCTCAAAAAAATAAATAAAAAAGAGTATGTGCTGTGGGTTCAAATACTGCCGCTGCCTCTTACCCACTCATGTGACCTGTGCACATTATTTAACCTTTCTGAGCATCAGCGTTTTGCTTAGACAATGAAATACAATGATCATAATGAGCTAACATGAGCAAAAGCTTGGAAGTATGCAGTGACCACTCAATAGTGATTGCTGTTGGAAGAAAACATTTTAAATCTGTTTTTATTGTACCCATCAACCATGCATTCATACTTTTTCTTTTTTCATTCACTGAGAACTCATTGTGTGCCAGTTGCTGAGATTACAAATTACACAAATTTGGCAACTCAAATTTGGCAGCAACCTTACCTCAAATTCACTAGAATCTACTAGGAAGCAGCAGCAGCAGGTTAAAAAAAATACTTTTAAAATGAGACTATGCAGCATAAGTATCCTAACAGAGTTTAGAGAGAATACCATGGGGTGTGACCATTTCTTCATCTGAGAGAAGGGAGAGAGCAAGCAGCGGACATGGTGAGATGAAGCCAAGGAACGTGGAAGGACTTCAGAATGCAGGACCACAATCTTCTCTCTCAAGGTGCAGGGAGGGTGGGAAGAGCAGAGGCAAAGCTGGGATTTGAGAGTGAAGCAAGGCTCACAGATGCCACCATGGGAAAGGGGTAGGCACAGGGCAGGAGTCAAGTGGCAATGAAGGCATTCAGTGAGCAGTATTCATCGGTCTACTCAACAGGTAATTATCTAAGGGCAGTACCATGTATGCTGTTAAGTCTGGGGAGTCAGCCGGCTGGTCTGCTTTCGTGGGACACAGAGGCTGAAGAGGGGAATAGATGCACAGCAAACCAATGCGGACGGAGTCCCATAGTGCACAGAGACACCTACCTGTGGCAAGTGGGATGTGAAAAGCTACTCTCAGGGCAGGAGATGGCACAACGCCTGGAGAATAAACTGAGTGTGTGGAGAGGTGCTGCAGGTATACAAAGGTGTAGATGTGCTGAAGAACATACAAGCCCAGCGCATTTCAGTAACAGAGAGCCGCTCCTGCTAGCTAGGCCAGTAATTCCCACTGGAATCATCTGAGGAACTTTTTAACCATGGCTGGATCTGAATCCCACCTTAGAGGTCACAATTCAGTAAGTCTGGGGTGGGACATGGGCATCTACAAGATAAATAATAACAGTAGCTAATGCTCATTGGCACTTAATGTACATGTCGCATTGCGTCTATTGTTCTAGCTACATTAAGATATTTAATCTTTATCTTCCCATGAAGTAGGCATTCTTATTATCCACATTTCAAAGAGGAGAAATTGAAACACAAAAGTTAAGTGAACTAACCAGAATCATAAAGCCAGCAAGTGGCGGAAGCAGCCGGTTCCAGAGTCCAAGTCCTCAATGACTATGCTCTGCTGCACAGTGAGACCCTGATGAGCCAGCAGGCCCAGAACCCCCAAGACAGCTCTAAGTCCACACCGTGGAGAAAAATGAGCCAGGGGGGACAGCCAGGCATCACATCAAGAATATCCCCTGTCTTCAGGCTCAGAAGTCTGGCATCGAGGGCCTTCAACCACAGTGAAGAAGAATTTAAAGCCACTCAGCACAGTAATGTGATAATTTTGCCAACTAAGTGCAGACGTTTGGGTGTTTGATGCAGTAAAATGGATATTTAATTCATTCATTTATTTAGCATTATACATTGAACAACTACTCTGTGCTAAGTGCTGTAGCTATAAGAAGTATTGTATAGCAAGCAGCCCTTGCTTTTGATGGAAAGAGGTATTTAACAATATGGCAAAGAACTCCAGATCCCAGGGCAAAATAATGGCACAGATACCATGAAAGTCCAAACAAGTAAAGCACCACCTGGACCTGGAGAGTCCAGGAAGGCCCCCCCAGTAGGTGGGAACACCAGGGGCAAGGAAGGCCACAGAGAGAAGGGTAATGGATGGGTGCATGGAATCTAGCTGAATCCTGGAAACTGAGATCCAGGCTGCAGTGAGATAATGAAGTGAGGAGGAGGAATCAATGAAAAAGTGAAGAGAAGGTCCCACTGGAAAGAGGGTCCCTAAAGAGGAGAAGGAAAGCAAGCTGTGGCTGTAAAAAGAAGCCTGAGACTTGTAAGTAAAGCAGAAACACTCAGTATCAATCAGAATTGGGAATCACCTCACACAGCCCAACCTGTACCCAGCGCAAAATGCCTTCTGAACTATTTCAACTGCTAAGACTCCCCCATTTGCCTTTAGGCCATTAACCATAAAATAATCAGAGTTCTCTTTGGTTTGCTGGTGAAAACAATGAGGAACAGACACATTAAGAAATGTAAACAGAGCCAAAGACAAAACGGGAATGTTCTTTCTTTACCAGACCACCTTCATCTGTACACCTGCACACAGCCCAGTTCCTGGAAGAAGGCATAGGAACTGCACGCGGGTCCCATTTTTTGTTGTTGTTTCAATCCTTAAGAACTTGAGAAGTGGGACACATGCTGGAATGAGCGCGGGAGACTCAGTTTCTAGCTGTAGCTCTGCCGCCTGTCTTACTGGGAGCTCTTGGACAAATCACTTCTTTTCCTCGTGCCTCAATTTTTCTTTTGTAAAAGGACAAACTTTGATGAATAGTTTGAAATCTGTTTTAGCAGCAAATCCCTCATTTTAATCAAAGAATTGCAAAGAGCACTGAGCTCTAACACACAAAATATATTTAAAGCTTAATGTGCTCTGATGGACAAAATTGGAGCTGACAAAGAGGCAGGATGTTACCCACCTAAGGACTCCATGGAAAACAGTCAAATATTTTGAGGCCTTTTGACACTGGCTTCTTACAATTCTGAGATTAGAGACAAGGAAAAGGCAGTGAATATTGTCACTGTGTTTCTGGGCTGGTGACAGAGTAGCTGAATTCAGGAGCAAGCCAGGCTCCTGAGTGAGTCATGGGGTTAGCGTGCAGAGCTAACAGGCTAACAGCCACTTCTTGCCAATCTGTGCAGGGGGCTCTCAGGTCTAGAGGGCAGGAATCAGCTGGTATTTGCTACTGGTTGCAAGAAGCTGAACTGTAGACACTCAGGAGCAGAGCGGGTAGCTTGAAGGGCAGAAAGACAATTTTTCACAGGGCTCTTAACCAGAACTCCCAGGCGGCAACAGAGAACAGCTCACGGGACAGCCGGCGCAGGTGAGGATAAGAGAGGTTCCTGGCCAGGCTGGCGGCACACGTGAAACTCTTCCTATTTAAATCCCAGAGAATATCTGGAGTTTTAAAGAGCCCTGAGGCCCTGAAGCAGGCAAAAGAGACAATATGGATTTTGTACACCGATCTAGCTGAATGTCAAAGTTTGCCTTTTTCAGTAGATTTACTTGGGTTCCAACTCAGAAGACAAGTCAGAACACAGAACATTTCTCCAGATATTCGATGTGAAAAGATTCCAAACAGAAATAGTTTCAATTTCAAAATATTTTTTGATGCATACACTTTCCTGAGGATGAATGAGCCTGGGTGTGTGCGTGTGAGTGTGTGTGCTCGGGGAGAGGGCATAGGTAGGCGATCATACATATCAACATGCACATGTTAGAAATCTACAAACCACAGAAAGAATCAGAGAGAAAAAGTGGGTTTCTCCCTGCAGCACACCAGTTCATGAAAAAACAGTCTTCATAGTTGTTTGCTAAACTTTCTAGAGCAACTGAATAGCTTTTTGGTTTGGTATTTCTTTAAAAAACAAAAACAAAACGCACAAAAAACCAAACCTGACCTCCCTGCTGAGGCAAATGAGGATTAGCCATTCAGTATCTCCTTATCATCTGCATCCTGGTGTTTGTTCTCAGAGACGAGGGGTCCTCTAACCCCTAATCCCAGTCCACAGTAGGGCCCTATAGTTACTTACACCAAATGCATACTTGCTGTGGCAGCCGAAAGAGCCTGGAGAAATATGTAAACATCATCATCTCACTTTAGAAAGAAAACAAGCTGTATAAATAAGAAAAACTGTTAAAAGAGTTAAAAAAAAAATCCCAACAGTCTTACTTGTAGTTAGCTCTTCAGTCAACACATATCACAGTCCTGGAGACAGACACAGGAACTGCAACAACTCTCTCCAGCTAAAAATTTCCTCCCGCGGTTGGTTATCCTCTGTTTATTTTTGAAGTGTTCAAAGGCCACGCTAAGAGAACGGACTGGGTTTTCCTGAACATCCACAGCGGCTGGGAAGTCCTGCCGTGAATGCGGAGCAAGTTTGCGGAGACTTGCTCCCTGGGCTGCAGCTCCGTAGTTGCTCCGAGCTTGTAAATACAAGCTCCGTGGACAAAGTCCCAAATGACATCACTGGCAGCTGCTTATTGTTGAGTCTTTATTAACTGACTGTCAAAAAGAAAGGAGGGGGTGGGGAGCAAGAGTATCTTTTCTGCAGCAAAATCGGCATCTTGGAGTGGATTCCAGTTATACATGCTTAAATAATGCCATTGATTCACATTTTTGAGAGCTTGGCTTCTTTCGGGTCCAAAAAAGACAGAGAATCTCCTCCACCAATTTACACTGGAATAGCTGGAGACCTGGAGGAAAAGCGTGAAGTGGCAGCACAGCCCTACCAAATTGTTTACCCACCTGTTTCAAGTCAACTTCACAGCTTGATGATTCATGAATATATGAATACTGGTTGTGTCTTACATTGCTTAATTACTTTTACTGTGATATATACACCTGGCTGACATTTTTCCTAGATAGACTGTCTTGGGTGCAACTCTTTTTAGATATATTCTTGTTTCTCAGCTTGGAGTAGAAGGAAGGGCTCCTTGAAATCACAGCAACATTTTGTGTGTATTTGCAAGTATGCAATTTTTCTTTTCCTGAGAAGAGTGCTAGAGGTTTTCTTCTGATTCTCAAAAATTTAACCACCCACCTGCACCACTCACAATGCCCCAAAAAACAAATAAATAACGAAGAGCCTGTGCCAAGTCTCTCTAATAATCTCAAAGAACACTGTAAAACCCACCACTTGCAACTATCAAAATAAAAGTGGGCCCCTATTTTCCACTCTCCTGGACTCTCTGTCGGTTGGTTCTTATGGTTTTTACAGTTATCTCCCCTCCCACCCCAAGCCCCCACCTAAAGAAATTCCACCAACCCAATAGTGAGTCTCTGCCACGAAGCCCGAGCACTCCAGCCCACTGTTTTCCTTCCTTCCTCTGGACTGCTATAACGATGCTTACTATTTATATTTATTTGTTGCTTTTTATATACTGACTTGTATTTTTAGTTTGCTTTTTAGCTATCTGTGTTCTGTCTCCCCAACTCAGTTTGAAAGGTCTTTGAGGGCTGCCTTGTAAGTGTTATTTGTTTATACCTAAATCACTTGCCATAGTGAATCCTAAACAGAAATGTGGGAGGTGGGGGGTGAGCTCTGACGGTGGAGTCAGGAACAAGGTTAGCTGATTCTGTGGCATGGAGTGTATGTTTAGATTAAGCTCTCTCCCTGGCCTTGGAAAACAATGGCCTCACATCTTACTACCCCCAGAGGATGCTCACTGCATGTCTGAAAATGATTTCCTCAAAGAGTAGCAATTGGTTATTGATTTGGTAGGGTCCCAAGACCCCAATAGATGCTACTTTCTTGTGGGAAATTAAAGACAACACAAATTTTGTATGTCACTGATGTGACATTCAATGGATACCATGTAAAGGGAAAGTAAATTAGAAGTACCTAAAGATTTTACAAGTACAAATCCTTAGACCCAGCAATTCCACTTTTCCATAGTGATTCACAGTGATTCCACAAATGCACTCACAAAAAACCACAAAGATGTAAGCACAAGAATGTTCTTTGCAGCATTACTTGTAAGTTAATAAAGGGGAGATTCATATTCATTAATATGAGAAAACAAGAGATAACTGTGAATATACTGATGTGGACAGAGTAGGTGGTGGTTTACTGAATGGAGGAAGCAAGGCGCGGTCTAGAATGTGGCATATTAAACAGGAAAAAGAACTCTACATATGATGAGAGGAATGATATAAATGATTAACAGTAGTTACCCTCCAGGGAAAAGCAGGGAGGAACTTTCACGTTTGCATGCTGTGCGTGTGCTTTGACGTTTTTCAATGATCATGTTCCATTTTTGTTATTAGGAATAATAACAAAAAGGACTTGATGGTGCAATTTTCAAAATATACTTCAGGAAGAAACCTTGTTGTTTCTTCACTAAATGTCTGGCCTATAGTAGGTGCTCAAGTTGATTGAATGAATGTTGATGGAGTTTCTCCCAGGATGCCACAGTATGTGAGAGCGGAATAGGTCGAAAAGAGGGAGACACAAGCACTGGCTTTTCATTTCTGATCCAAGGACCCACCCTTTTCCCCTTACATCGGAGTACTGATTTAAAAATCTCTTATACTCTGTCCACCTTCAGAGTGATTAAAGTTAAGTGCTCAGAACATAAAGTGCTGACCTTTTCCTTGTACAATCGCTGTTTGACAAATGAAGTTTTAAGGTAAGACAAGTGTGAGCCGCTCCGGTTCAGTTTCCTGGGCGCTAGCAAGCACAGGAGTGACAAGTCAGAAAGCTTGTAGGAGCACAGGTGTGACCAGCTTCTTGTCATGGCTAGTCTAACATTATGGGAATCACCAGGGGGAGCTTAGAAAACTCTGACCCACAATGACTCTGCAGAGTCTCTTTTTTTTTTTTTGAGACGGAGTTTCGCTCTTGTTACCCAGGCTGGAGTGCAATGGCGCAATCTCGGCTCACCGCAACCTCCGCCTCCTGGGTTCAGGCAATTCTCCTGCCTCAGCCTCCTGAGTAGCTGGGATTACAGGCACGCACCACCGTGCCCAGCTAATTTTTTGTAATTTTTAGTAGAGACGGGGTTTCACCATGTTGACCAGGATGGTCTCGATCTGTTGACCTCGTGATCCACCCGCCTCGGCCTCCCAAAGTGCTGGGATTACAGGCTTGAGCCACCGCGCCCCGCCAGAGTTTTATTAAGAAGGGACTACGGCTTTTTCAGTGCCCTGGAGTGACGGCACAAAACCTAGCCCTGTCAACCTGCTATACCGTCTATGAGGCCTTTATAGTGGAAACTCACAGGCATAAGCCATACATGAGAGCCTATGATTTTCTTTGGGGGAAAAAAAAGTCCAAGAAAAAGAATGACTGAAAATTTCCACCAAGGTAGGATAGATTTTTCAAAGCACTATTTCTAGTTCTCTAGAGAAAGCATACCCAATTCTTGTCTTACTTCATAGTGAGAAGATATCTTATGTCTATAATAGTTTCAAGAAAAGGAAAGCACAGCCCATGTTTCCCGCACATTTTTATTTTTTTATGGCCCACATATTATAGGAACCTGAGGCCAGATTCTGTTTAATGCACATTTGGAGCCCCCTGGGTGTGATCCGTGTCATACCTTCCCAAGTGAGAGTTAAATACCAATGTTTAGCTAGACTTACAACTTAACATAAAAACAAAAGAGGGGAAAGGTGGGGGTAGGTGAGGAAAAGGCCATCCTCACTGCCTCTATCTACCAGGTGATTATGAATGCTGCTGCCAAAACCCCCCACCTGCTGAGCGGTGGTGCCTCCCTGCCCCCGCTAGTCCTGCGCTCAGGTAATGTCCTCTCTCCCAGAGGCCTGGAAGGACAGCTGGGCGGCATTATAACAGGCACATATATGGCCATTTACCTGATCACTGTTTAAAATGTGTTATGCTCGTTATTTTTATTATGTTTAAGTGGATTCTGTCTCGAACTGGAAAATTCCTAAAGTCAGAGATGGTAATCAGATCTGCATGGAGTAAAACACAGCCACAAGGTCTCTTAGAGCTGCTTACTGGTGATGTCTGGTATTGCAAGGGACCCACAAGGACCATAAGCACAGGCACAGTTTCTGCCTCCAGCGTCTGAGTCTGCCACTCTCCCGTCCTCAGAAACAACTGCCCCTTCTTCAGCATTTTAATGTGCCATTGGCTTACAGTGTATCATCTAATGTACCCTTAAAATAACCTGGTGAGTTATACACTATTTTCTTCACTTACCTTTCACAAATGAGGAAACTGAGGCCCAGGGAAGTATGTTCCTGAACTAATTTGAATGTGATCACACAAGACAGTGGCAGATCCAGAATTTCAACTCAGGCCTGCCTGACCCTCCAGTGTCCTAGGGAGCCCTGGATTTCTCTGAGGATGATAAATATTGAACAGGAAGTTAATAAACTAATATGAATATGGGGTAAATTGGAATACGAAGCATGTGGCCACCATTAAAATACCTGGGTTTGATTCCTATATGCAGATATATGGCAACAGGCATTTAACACAGCTTCCGACGTCAACCTCAAACCCATGTGACTTCTGCTCCTTTATGTAACCCAGCCCCTCTGCTTAGCTCTTCCAAGAGAAGATAAGTCATAGGCCTGAAAGACGAGTGCAAAGACCATGGGACTTAGACTCCCAGGGCTTAGTGCTAGGGCATTACTGTGGAGTAAACACTCCATGCCCTTGGAGATGACAAGATCGAACTGCAGGATGGAGAAAATGTCGGCAGTGGGGGGTATTCAATGTTTGTTGCCTGCTTCCCTTTATGCTGAGCCTTCAGTAATGATATTGTTTGCTGCAGTACCTGTGTCTTCTCCTGGAGCTAATCATTCTATTAGGGCTTAAGAGACAGTCTGAGGCCATCCTCTCTACACTGTAAGAATTAATATGGTCAGGAATAGGAAGCACAGGAAATTTTACAAAGGGCAGTGTAGGAACACCTCAGCATTCATCAAACAAACTGGCCTGAGGTGAGGGTGAGTCTCGAGGGGCCTTGAGAACCTTCGTGCTTAGAACGTGGCCCATGTCATTCTTACTCTGATGGTCCTCAGACCATATTTTAAGAGGCACTGGTTAAAACAAGAGAAGGAAATAGTTGGATGACCTTCTTGTCTACAATCAGACATTGATAAAGATGATGTAGTTTTGTCCAGGTTCCTTAGGAAAGAGCCCTGTGACCAATTGGAAAATTCTTGCTGACCATAACTTATGATAGATCATATTTGACACAAAGCTGGTGCACAAAATCAAACTTAGAAAAGACAAAACAGGTGCCACATTGAAGGCCCTAAACACATAGTAGGATAAAGACATTTAGAGGCTTTAGTCACTGCAGATGTTACGGTAGCCCTCTTACATAAATCAAGCAAAACAAGACTAAACCATAAAGTAAGCATAAGGAATTCCAACAAAGTTCAGATTACTCCCATAATGACTGCTTTGATGCATTTCATGATATATCAAATTTCAAACTTACAAATGATGTTTTTCTTCATGAGGGGAGTAAGGGCTGCCTGCTGGTGCCCTCAACACATATGTATTCTGTCTGTTTGGTTGTTGACACCATTGTAACACAAAGAACCTTTGGAGAGGGGCTGATAGAGCCTACATCTGCTGGAAGAAGAAGTGAGGGGAGAGATGTAAAGTTTGACCCACTTAGAGAATCTACCTGGAACCTGCCATGGAAATTAGGTTTTAGCTCGCCGTCCCTTTGCTTTTTCACCACTGTGCCCGAAAGACACAGTGAGGGTTAATGTGCTAAGGCCGTGGAAGGCTCTTCATGAAAGGCCCTATGTAAGTATAAAGTATCACCGTGAAGTTGGAGGATTTTATTTCAGCCTCCTCATTGTGTTGTTGACAGTACATACTGTGAGTTTGACATTTTTAACTTCTTTGCTTGCCCCAAATAAAAAGTGCTGAGAAAGGGGAGGTGGGAAAAGGGAACGGGTTGCGGGAGCCACAGTCGTCTCTTGACTTTGATTTTACACAAATCCAGTGCCCAGAATTGAAGTCCCGTTTGCAAGCTTGGGTCCAGCAATGCGACTTCAAGGATTTATGTAAATTCATTAAACTACAAGATGCAAGTTGCATTCCTTTTAACCTGAGAACAGAGTCTGCCTGAAACCAGAGCCTGGGGGAGCTTCAGGGATATGACTGTGTGGAAACTGAGAGTGGAATTAATTTTGTGGCCCGTGACTGTCTAAATAAATAGTCTCTGAATCAAATTTTCACCAGATTCTGGGAGGCCATTAAAATCAGTTGATAAAACGAAGAAATGGAAGAGGATAAGAAAAGGAAGCGGATGGGGCCAGCCACTGACTTTCCCCTGTGCAAAACCTGGCTTATTGTAATTAGTGCCTGCCATAACACCGGCACTATTATGGGCCGTCAGGAAAGTCTAAGGGAACCGACTTTGGGCTATTAGTGGGTTCCCTGTA
This sequence comes from Callithrix jacchus, assembly GCF_049354715.1. NCBI lineage: Eukaryota > Metazoa > Chordata > Mammalia > Primates > Cebidae > Callithrix > Callithrix jacchus. Next base: position 97,039,194 of record NC_133507.1, on the reverse strand, counting down.
GCCCCTAAGACACACTGAGGCTTGGCACGTAATAGCCCCTGACCCCACCAGATCATAATAGTCCTTGATGACCATCCTGGTATGGGAAGAGGAGCTCTCAGCAGATAACATGCAAAGATGCCCCAGGGAAGTTGCAGGGATACGCTGCCTTTCCCAGGTGGCCCCAGGGAACAGACTTCTCAGGCTCTGATGGTTCTGCCTGCATTTGCCCAGATGGCCAGCAGAGCCCTGGGCTGATTCAGGACCATTCAGCCAGCCCCTGAGTTCCTCCTTTCATGCTGAGAAAGCTTTTTAGTTAAAAAGACAAAAGTGGGGGGTGGTAGTGAGGAAGGTGGCTCAGAGGTCTGCAGGAATGGGCTGGAGGCGCCTTTTCTTACTGCTTTTTTTTTTGGAAGCACACACACAAGCACATATGCATAGACATAATCTGAATTATCTGGTCTGATCACCTGATATTTGAAGCTTCAAAAACAGCTTATTTTTGTGGTGAATAGAAAAGGCATCCTTACAGATCAGACAAAGAGTGAGTCAGCCCCAACCCAACACCCCTGGAAAGTCAACAGAAATGGCAGAAATGGGGTGAGGCAGCCAGAGGAAAGTTTCCAGCTCAGGTGCAAAGAGCACATGTCCAGGCACAAAGCCAGGGCACGAGAGGTGAGCAAGGCTGAGCTGCACCTGGTGGGCTCTTCCATGTCCAGGATGGGGACTTGGCCTGATGAAAAGAAAAAATGGTTGTCATTCAGGCAGCCACAGTGCGTGTTTACTCTTTCTCCCTGTGCTTTCTACAAATCCTCAGGCAAAGCTCACTGTGGTTTGGAGAAATGGTCATTTGTCCAGGAAACCACAGTATTAGAATTTTCTGCACTTCCCTTGAGACATCAGGAAAGTCTAAAGGAACCAACTTTGGGCTATTAGGCGGGAGCCCCTTGGCTCTGTTGTCATTGCTGGTTTAAACTTTATACCTTACACAAATCCAGGGTAATTGACATGAACCCTTTTCCAGGTACAATAACCATGGTTCAACCTACAAATCTACTAGATTTGGAAAATTATTTTAAATGACAGCCTTCTATTAACAAAGAAGAATAACCATTCAATTTCTGAGTTGCCACTTGTTATTTTGACTGATTATAAAAACATGATTCCTATCAGTTAGGGTCATGAGAAGCTATTGTTAGCTTCCACATTTTCAAGCATTTCATATTTTGAAATTGCTTAACTCTATGGCCAGTACCTTCTGAATAAATATAAAAATGATACATTGCTTATTTTATAAGAACAGTGTAGACCATATAGTAAGGAGGCTTTAGAGTGTTACAATAGCAATAGAATACATTTGAAATGAAGTCCTAGGTTCCATTTGGTTACATAAACAGCCCAGAGGGTGATGTCCCTGGGTGAGGTCTGCAGCCCATCCTACTGGCCCTCTCCCACTGCTGCTGGCCAAAAAGGGCAGAGAAATTGCAGGCAGGGCTGGATGAACTGAATTAAATACATTCTTCTTTCCCTGTCCAGCTCATCCCTTATTGACTCCTGAGCTCTTATGACCCATGCCAGCCAACTGAGCTCTTAATGATACACATAGACTTGTGTGTTCACATTTGCTTTCCATAGGCCACTCTCACTCCAAGCCAAACTGTGGTCACCCTGATGCAGAGACCCTCTTCTGTCCCTCAGTAGTTCCCTCCATGGTGTTAGGCATGTACAGCTGTGTATTTAAACAGGTTTATTCCAACTGGAAAAGGAGATGTAAAGTCACAGTAGGCCTAAAAGGTAAGGCAAAATAGGTAGAGTTGACCCAATGTGGGCTGCCAGCTACAGACTGGAATGGGTGATGAGGAAGTGGGAAGGCGAGGCTCCAGGACCGAAGGTCCAGAAACTTGGCTGCCTTTCTTTTCTTTGTTCTTCCCATTCTTTCCTTCTTCAGCTACTCTTCTTCCAAGCCACTTGTTTAATGAATATTGTCATATCTGCCTGCTCTCATGGAGGCAATCAGCATCACTTCATAGTGGTGAAAAATATATGGAGTATCCCCAAAAAATAACATATTACTAAGTAACAAATGTCAGGTGAGCTTGAAGGCTACATGAATCCACAAATCATTAATTTGTAATTTATTATTGAATTTGCTCATTCATTCATTGAGTCATTCACCAAACATATAGAACAGTGTACAATTTATACCACCAATCCTCAGTGGATTAGTGCAAACATACAGTACTTCAGGTTCAGTGCATATTTTGCAATCTAAATATCTATAGAACATTCTGTGGGTGTCTACTGATTAGGAGACAAAATTGAAAAGTACATTGAAATATTTCCACCTCTGTTTTGATAAAAAATAAAGTCAAAGCATATGGGCTGTTTGTCTGAGTGAGAGAAAGTAACTGAGATTGTACAGAACTGGAAAGTTAGGACAAGCTGAAAAGAAAAGCTGCAGCTAATTGAACATGATACAATAACCTGCTGGATACAGAGAATTCAGTTATTAGTGAAAGCCCAGTTCATCAATGGAAGTGAAATTGTTGACAGAGCATGAACTATGATTGACATGAGGTCAGAAAGTCCAAAGGTCGCAGGGTTAATGCCTCATATCAGCTTGTCAGAGCCTTTCCTGTAACACACTCCATACTTGGAAACCAGAGTGATTGGAACGTGCTCTCCTTTCATCTTACAGATGATACCAGTTTCCACCTAAGCCTCTGGGATTTGGACTTGGGCTGGTAAAAGCAACCCCTAGAAGTGCATTCCCAGAGGCAGGGAACCTCCCTGTCCCCAACATCAAACTTCTATACCAACACCAAATTATGTCCAGTCTCCAGGAGAGACCCATCTCACTCTAGGAGGGGGCAGTGGTGATATGCCCAGGGCTTCTTACTAACTTTGGCCCCAGGGACTGCTGAAGCATGCACCACCACTGTAGTAAGCGAGAAGGAAGAAAAGAAGGAAAGGACATTCTAGAATTGGTGCAGTGAGGGTGTGAGTAGAATGAAGACACCCAGGGTTGTTCTGAAATATACATGCATACAAAAGCACCCGGTCTGGCCTTGAAGACAGGGCCTCTTGGAAGACCCCTATAGCTCTCTAATGTTTGGGTGCATTATCACATTTAGCTTTGGTTTGCTCCCTAGATGTATTCCCTATTTTACCATTCTTTCCCTTTTCTCAGCAGGTTGTTACAAATAATTTTCTCTTTTAATTCATTGCCCTCATATTCAATTTCCTTTTGATCTATACGTATTAGCTGCCAAGTATATGTGAAGCACTGCAGGAACCATCCGTAATGTTTCTGTTCCCTGTCACTCTTAACTAGATGGAAAAACAACTGTTCCTGGTTTCCAAACCCTCTACCCATTCATTATTCCATGGCTTCAATTGTGACCTTTAGAGGTGGCTTGGAAAAGGCTTCCTAGCAACCACCTGAGAAAACCCAGCTCTAGCACTGAAAGTCAAGTGTCCTCTTCATTTGGGCAAAGCAAAATGGTTGGTCACCCTAGGCCCACTACAGTTTCTATTAGCAACTTCTTAAAATCTCAAAAATAAGAAAAAGAAAATCTAAGTGGAAACAGTGTGCTCCTATACTAGTTGCCTAATACGGTCTAATTACCTCCAACAGCCCCTCTCATGTAAAGATTCTGCATGGCTTCTATGTCTTGTTGAGCCCACTTCCCATGACAACATAAACTTCTGCTCCATTCTGTGGTTTCCATTTGCCTTGCCACCCTCTCTTTCTTTAGCATCATCCCTTAACCCTGGGGCAACCCCACCTATCCCCCATCTATGCCTGTAAAAGACATTTAGCCAATGAGGCAGGAAAATTGCCTGACCCAGGAGGCGGAGGTTGCAGTGAGCCGAGATCGCGCCATTGCACTCCAGCCTGGGTAACAAGAGCAAAACTCCGTCTCAAAAAAAAAAAACAAAAAGACATTTAGCCAAATTGTGCAGTCTTTACAAAGTGAGGCTGTGTTGAGCTTTCCTGGGAAAGTGCCATCTTTCAGACTGGAACTAACCCTGGGGAAGAGGCAAACATACACTGCACAGGTCCCTTGTCAGGGAGCAGGGAGCCTCTAGCTCCCTCAGGTCTTGCCTTGCCCAAGAACCCTTCTTCCCCAAGTGGCCCACATCCAGTTACTGATCCATGTAGGAGCATAAAAGCCAAGAAATTCCAAGCTGACTCCAGTCACTCCAAGGGGCCATACTCACTCCACAGCATCCTGCAGGGTTCCCTGTGGTTCTGTCATGCCTGACCCCAATATCTTCTATGTTCAGTCCCAAATTCTTCTCCTCCCTCCCATGGATGTTTCTTCTTAAACAAAATACTGCAATGTCTTTATTCATTCAACACAGAGACTCATTTCAGTTTCTGCTTTTAGAGAATCCTGCCTGTGTCATGACCTCAAGAACTTTAAGTACAAAGAGGAGAAGTCTGGTTTCTCCAGAGTCCACAGTAAAATCTGTTTGTAGATAACTGGAACACTGAATCATGGTAAGAAATTAAAATCGGGAGAGCCAAACCATGAGCTCTGGTAACCCAACAGATATTCTGTTCTTAAGAAACACACACTTAAAGTAGAGTGGAGTAGCAGCTTAGACAATTAAGATATATAAGGCCAGGTAATAGCAGTAATCATAATGGTCATAAATATTTAGATAGCACTTAGGAGGTGCCAAACACCCTTCACAGTCCTTTAAATATCTTAACTCATCTAATCTTCACCATAATCAGATGAGTCAGGTCCTTTATCCTGTTTTACAGTGAGGAAACTGAGGCACATACAGGTTGAGTAATTTGCTCAAAATTGCACAACTAGTGAGTGGGCAGAGCAAGGGTTTTAAACTCTAGCAACTGGCTCTAAAGTCTCCACCAAACTGTAATTGTATGTTCCTGTAGCATATGTACTCTGACTATAGATTTACAATGAAACTAAAGAAGGAGGTTGGACAGTGAGAAATCAAGCAGTTAGGAACCAGGAGACACATAGAACTCAAAGGGACAGGTCAAAATGGGAGACGAGAAGAGTGAATCACAACAGAGACCCTGATTCTCTGGCTGGATTCTGGCTCAGACTCCTTCCTTCCTTTACAGGGCAGGAGGCCAGCTCAGGGTTGGTCTGCATGTGAAGGCAGATAGTTAAGTGTCCCTGGCCAGAGTAAAGGATTTAGATGCAGGAATGCAGACAGGTTTTGACAGAGATAGGAAATAAAAGTGACTCAGTGGAAGGAAAACAAGTGATAAGATTTATATCTTCATCCAACCCATGGCAATAAACATTGCTGTCCATCATCAATAGGCTGTATCAATATTTGGATGACATTTCTTTTTTCTTAAATAAGGAAATCCTCTGTGTTAAAATGAAGTATATCCAGGCCCAATTTCAACCCCCCATGTTAATGTCCCTCTGGATATCACATATGTACCTTTCTCTCCCCATTATAGTTCTACCCTGCAAACATAATTCCCTAAATTCCCACCAGATAGGATCCAAAGAAAACACAAATATTTTTGGCTTTCACACATGTCTATACAAAAAAATAGAGAAGATTGTTTTCTTTTCCTTTTATTCAACTGTGGTGCTGCAGAGAAGCTAGACAAATCAGGGACCCAACACCAGCACGTCAATCCAAGGTACAGGCTAAGCTGCAGATTGTTCCCCGGTACTCAGGAGGCCACTGTCTCCCAGCTTCCCTTCAGGAATTGTTTGCTCATCCATGAGTTACTGCTAAATTGGGATAACCCAGGTTGCTACTGCTTCTTGGAGATGAATTTTTAAACCTCATCCTACCTCCTGCCTCTCTGCAGAAGAAAATAGAAAAAAAGATAGAGATAAATAAATATTTTAAAAATCCTGTGTTGCAAATTATTTACACTTCAAGTCTTTGGTCAAGCAGGATCTAAATTCCTATACCTCTTGTTTCTCTGAATTCTGTGTATTATTCAGATGACTGTGGAAATTGAACCCCAGGTTAAGGCGTAAGGAAAACAGCTATTTTCTCTTTTACCATGGAAACTCTCTGCACCATGGGGTGCTAAGAAGAAATGAACAGCTTTAATAACTTGGGGGGATGTCTGCCTCTACCTTAGCCAACATAATGGAGTTATGGTGTAGCATAAATCATGGGTGTCTAATTCAGGTTGCCTTTTGAGGGCTCAAAGAAGCCTCGTACTCAGAACAAATCAGCACGGTTTATTCCCAAGACAAATTAAGCATTTCCCCCACAAGCTTTAATCACCTGTGAGTACCCTGTAAAACGCAGCGCACAGGCCCACGGAGAGAACATTTGTGCATTTGTGGATGGACTTTGGTTTGGCATGTGATGCTTCCATCCCAAATACACAATCACATCATCAAAGATGTTCATTATTTTATAAGATCATGTCTTATGAATGTGTATTCAGCACAAAGTTTCTCACTCTCTCTCTCTCTCTCTCTCTCTCTCTGGAGGAGAGTTTTGGAAATAAATTAGCTCCAAACTCAACAGCTACTTGCAATCAGTTATGGAAACCTTAACTGACAGCCTCTTTCTTCCCTTTTCTCCCAAACTTCTTCTTTCCCTTCCTCTCGCTCATCTTTTTAATAAGATTTAAATAAGGAAGGACTTAACATCTACCTTAGTCCCTAACACTTTTTTCAGATCTCCGTTTCTGAAAGAACGATCTCATCACAAATTAATCCTCCATTGCTCCTAAAATAAATCTGTATAGAATGATGACATTTGTTTTCAACTCTACAATATGAGTTAAAAAATATTAAAAGTAAACTTGGGAAGGAAATGTCTCAGATGTATTTGAGTTCCTGGTGAACACCATCAAAAGGCTTTATGCTGGTAAGACAGGGCCAGGCATGTTTATCTTATTGGATGCCTGCACCTCATCCCCATACATTTCCTGTTGTAAGGGATTCTTCCTATGGAGAACAAAGAACATGTTGGCTAATTTAGACCCACTGTTCTTCCTGGTGGAATCTCAATGGCTGTCCTGAGCCTCAGGTGTCAGTTTGGGAATGCATTTTCACAGGGCAGGCATCTGGCCCTGGGTCCTTGGCAAACCAACTGTGACAGGTTCCTCTGACAGCTGCAGAGTCAGGGCTGGGCCTCCAGGTGATTAAATAATCCTGCTTTCTGGCCCGTTCATGTTTGGACTGGAGCCATTTCCCTGGAATGGGGCTGAACCAAACACAGCTGCTGCTCACTGACCACAGCGAAGGGTCTATGGGCTGAGGCTTCCCCTGCTAAAATTGTGAAATGTCCCCTTTTCTTTCCCAGGCAACTCAAACCTGCAGTTATCACAGACATACCCCTGGAAATACAAGAACTTCCATCTGTCTGAAATGGGGCTGAAATTTCACTTTTCATTGTAAGTATTGTTAAATTTGATAGCTCTGCTTTGAAAAGCAGGGACTGTTTCTAACGTTGGCTAGAAATATTCCTTTTTTTCAATAGTAGGCATGCCCATGCAATACACATTTGACTACATGTGTACACCAGATGAAGAAGTGGATCAAGCAGAGGTATACTCGATGTATTTACATTTTCCAAAGACATGACACCATGTCCTAGGGAAAGAAATTAAAAGATCGCTTTGTGGTGAAGCTTAATGTTGCGTATACACAAATATCAATGGCCTCCTACTGGATAAAAACGCAGATTCATAGCAGGTGGGAATTCAATTTAACAATAGTAAGACAACTACAAGGGGATTCTATAGACCAGTGGTTTTTAAAGTGTGGTCTTTAGACCTACATTGCTAGCACCATGTGGGAGTCTATTAGAAATGCAAATTCTCATTCCCAACCCCAGACCTACTGGATCAGGAACTCTATGGGTGAGACCCAACAATGGTTTCAAAAGTCACCCAGGTGATTCTGATGCATGCTAAAGGCTGAGAACTGTCGTAGTGGAAGCTGGGGCTGGGCAGGATCAGACTAGGAGAGTGTGAGAATTGCTCTGGAGATTTTTGCATGCGTGCTCGGAAGAATCACTCCAGCATAATTCACTCCCACTTCAGCTAATCTAATCCATGCTGCCATTCTCTCCTAAAGGGTGTTGTTATCAGTTGTTTAATTCCCTGGTCTACACAATTTTACACACACACACACACACACACACACACACACACACGAGTAGCAATCAGTGATTTGCTGTAGCATGGGCAGTTTGACAGACATCCAAATGTATCAACCTACCATTAATTCTAATCAAAATTTTTCCAAGGGGCAGACATAAATGTCCCCGTTTTACAAATGACAAAAACCTGGCTTGTCAATTAGTGTTTTGATTAAGACAACATAAAGGTAGTTCTGGCCTCACCCTGTGATACAGTGAACAGCATATTTCCAGTCTCCTGGTCCAGCCAACCTGATATAAAATCTGGGATCTCAAACACTCTCTCTAAAGTCTTCCCTCAGCCTTGACCAGATTGAAGGTTAGGGTAGGGATATACTGTTTTTTGTTCAAGATTTCTCCAGCCAACTAATAAGAATTTTCACAGAAAAAAGTCATTTTGCAAAATAGAGTTTGTGGCGATCCCCACTGCTTCTGAGGTCATGTTGACGCAGGCATCTTCATTCAATGCTAACAGGAGTTATAAACTGATTCAATCTTTCTGGGAAGCAATTAGGCATATTATTTGATTTTTGTAATGATACTTCTTGGAATTGATCGAAAGGAAATAAGTAGACCAGAGATGACAAAAATATATGATATAGTGTGGATGTTTGTCCTCTCCAAATGTCATGTTGAAATGTGATTCCCAATGTTAGAGGTAGGTCCTGGTGGGAGGTGACTAGGTTCCCTCACCTCTTCATGGATTCTCATTCATGGATCCCTCGTGAATGACTTAGCACTATCCCCTTGGTGATGGATGAGATATGAGTTCACACATGATCTGGTTGTTTAAAAGAGCATGGCACTTCTCCCTGACCTTGCTCCCGCTATGGGATATCCTGACTCCCCATCACCTGTCGCCATGACTGGAAGCTTCCTGAGGACTCCCCAGAAGCAGATGCCACCACCCTGCTTCCTGTAAGGCCTGCACAGCTGTGAGCCAATTAAATCTCTTTTCTTTATCACCCAGCCTCAATATTCCTTTATAGCGATACAAGAACAGCCTAACACAATAGATAAGGAAGATCTATAATGGAATTTGTAAAAGTGAAAAAGGAAACCATCCACATTTCACATCAAAAGGGCAAGGTTAAACAAACTGCAGTTTTTCCATAAGATGAACTATAATACAGCCATTTAGAAGCCAACTTTTGAGTACAAGTTATTAAATGATAGAAGATAAAGTCTAAAGAAAATGGCATGATGTAAAAATTTTATAAATAGTAAAATCTAACTTTCAAATAATTATGATTTAACAAAAATGTAACTTACAATACTTGTGTACATGTGCACACACAGATAGATATGTTGAAAATGACTGGATACAGACCAGTGATATATTAGGAATGGTTATATGTGGGTAAATGGGGGATTAAGAATTATTTTCATACATGTTCCATAATAAATATGTCACTTTTATACATAGGGGAAAATAATGTGTTTTAATAGGAGATGTGGTTCCCACATTCCTAGAATAGTTCAGGTAATTAAAAGCCTCACACATGCACGAACACACACACAAAATGAGCTAAATTTATTGCTAAAATATATTCTCTTAAGAAAGCCCTGCACTTTTTAGATGTTGGGGAAATGTCGTCAAGGTTTTGGACTTCCTCCTTGGCAGTCAGTTCTGACACTGAAAGGTAACGTCTCCTGAGAGGCAGTGCCTAGCCTGAAGCCCCACCAACAAATGGCCAGGCAGGGTTTCGATTCAGGGCACATTTGTATGGATACCTGCAATAGGCTTCTTATTGCTTCTTAATACCCTTTCTAAAAAATGAGGGCAGGACTGCATGCAGTGGCTCACACTTGTAATACCAGCACTTTGGGAGGCCAAGGTAGGCAGATCACTTGAGGTCAGTAGTTCAAGACAAGCCTGACCAACACGGTGAGACCCGTCTCTACTAAAAACGCAAAAGTTAGCTGGGGCATGGTAGCATACATCTGTAATCCCAGCTATTCAGGAGGCTCAGGCAGGAGAATTGCTCGAACCCAAGAGGCAGAGGTTGCTGTGAGCCAAGATTAAGCCACTGCATTCCAGCCTGAGTGACAGAGTGATATTCTGTCTCAAAAAAAACAAAACAAAAAGAAAAGTAAAAAAGGGCAGGGAATGTAAGGATGTAGGTCAAAGAATACAAAGTAGCAGATAAAACCTGGAGAACTAATAATAAACATAAGGACAATGTAATAAACTATATCATATTCAGGAATTTTGCTAAGAGAATAGATTTTAGATGTTCTTGCCACCAAAAAGAAAAAAAAAGAAAGAAAGAAAGAGAAAAGTAAAAGAGAGTAAGAAAGAAAATGAAAGAAAAGAAAAAAGAGGGCAACTATGAGATGACAGAATTGTTCATTTTTCTGGGCTGTAGTAATCATTTCATTACACATATCAAACATTGTACAACTTAAATATATACAGCAAAATAAAGTAAGATAAAATCAAAGTGAGGGCAAAATAATCTGTTATTTGCAACAAATTTAGGAGACGTGTTTAATGCAGTTTTAAAATGGAAAGAAATAATGTTAAATACAAACTATGTACTAGGATACTTTTCATACAGGTTTCATTACATCAAACCTGGAAAAAAACTATTATTCCCCATTTCACAGATGAGAGAATGGAGATCCACAGACACTAGCTAGATTGTCGACTTAACAAACACAGTTACTTAATGGACACAGATCAAGGCCACGCTTGTCCAAATCAATGCTTTGCACATTATTATCCACTACTTGATAGCTTAAGTAGTTTGAAACATCTTGGTTGAGTCAGGAATTCAAGTCAGGCCTTATACTTCTTGTTTACTATTCTCTTGAAATGAACATCACAAAATACCATTTTGTCACAGATTATTCACCACTTCCATGTAGATTTCTTCCAAATATTTTAAGAAGCTAATAATATAAAATTACAATTGAGTGTATAATGTGTATTAGGCATGTGCCAGTCACTTTGCATATGTTATTTCATTTACTAGTTTTCATAGCAACAGTCCCATGCATTATTCATGCTCTTTTACAAATGAGGAAACTGAGACTCAGAGGGATCAATTATCTACCCTTATTCACAGGTAGAAAGTACCAAGAATTCAGTCTTTTGGACCTCAAAGTCTGTGCTCTTAATTTCTCCATTCAGAAATATTTCTAGAGAAGAAGATTCCACAAACTCCTTCCATCTCTTACTTTGGCATCAAGTTGATGTGTTTTGGCATAAATAATATCTTGGCATGGTGCTGATCATTAAAAAAGAAAAAGTGAGAACAAGCACTATTGGCCTTTGTAAGAGTCTGGGATTAAGTATGAACAGATATTAGAGATAATGGGCAGATTTGGCGTTTCCTCCTCAATATCTTTAGCATAAAGTTCATTAGGAGCTGGGGTTTTCAATAGTAAAAGTTCATTCAGTTACAATGGACTCAGACTCTTAGTAGAACCTCATTCAAGACTTAAGTATTAATGACCAATTGAAGCCAAGTGATCTCTAGGCATCTAAGCCTGCCTCAGAAAGGTCCAGCAACCTGCCAAAACAAGTCCACATGATCGACGGCCCAATGAGGTCCACCCTGAACCCATACCCCCTTCTTTCCTCCCTTCTGCTTCCGATTCCCGGCCGGTTCCTGAAACCCGCTGTACTTGACATTGGGATTTACCTCCTCGCACTTACTCACCTTCAGACCTGATGCTTGACACGAGTGATTTACCCCAGCCTCAGCTGCCTCTCTGAGCCATCACCCTTATTTATTACTGGGTCACATATTATCGTATCAACTTCAGAAAAAGGGGTAACAAGTCAAGGACAATGCTAGCAATGGGTGCCCCTCCAACAAATGTGAATCAGGCATCTTCACGTAGAGGTGAAGTATTCTGTAGAGGATGCTGGCCAGACCACATTCTATTTGCCTTCTCTTAATCTTTGGAGTGGTGGTGTGAGCAGATGGTTGCTATGTTGACACAAGAAATCTGGGATACAGTAAGTTGGCACTTGATCCCATCTTAAGACAGCAATATCACACACACACACACACACACACACAGCAGGTAGCATGAGTGAGGAAGAGGGTGGGGCTGCAATAGGGAACGGTGGGGACTATGATGAACTGGAAAGGGCATGGCCAGCAAAAGGCATTTGGAGTCACAGTTTTTGAACAGTAAGCAGGCAAAATAAAAGAGGTCTGCAGCCAGTTCAGAATCTCTGCATTGGACAATCTATCTTTTAGCTTTTACTAGTTATACTCCTGGCAAAACGTGAATTCAGAGAAAGTCGAGGTAAAGGACTCATATTAGGGGCATGCCCTGCTCTAATCTAGCAGGTCCCTTGGTGAAGCAAAAGGCTGGCACCACTTTCACTACTATTAGTCATCGCATTTTTCAGAAGAAGCGGTGAGTAAGCATGAGAGCCCCGGAGCCAGATAGCTGGGGTTGGAACCCTGGCTCCACTACCAAGTTCTTCAGTCAAGCCTCAGGCCTGTAAAACAGAAGAGTGGCACCACCCTCTCACAGCATTGTTGTAAAGTTTTCTCAGAACAATGCCTGGCACTTATAAAGGTTGTGTCAGGTAATAATCACAGTGTGGCCAACTGAGCAGCCTCAAGCCTGCTTTTGGGAAGACACCGAGTACAACACACCCAGTTGGGAAGGTGACATCAGAATGGAAAAATCTGGAACCAGTTGCATCTTTCTGGGAAAACCACTGATATGGGTGACAGAAGAGTGTTTAAGTTTTGTGCACACAGTCTCCACCTGAAGGGGAAAATGAGAAAAGTCCTCAGGGCAGCAAGAGAGAGGCAGCCAGTAGGAAACTGGGTTTGTCCCCTTCTGAAGTGTGGACAACATGGATAAAGAGTTTTGCCCTCACCAAAGTTCCTGTACGATGAGGATGAGGTTTACTTGGCATCTCCCAATTCCCGTATCTTCCCCATACCTTGTCACCAGCATGCAACCCATGCTTCTCTCTCTGAAGGCAGCCATGCTAGAAATTACCCTTTCCTCCCTGGCTCTAACCAAATGTTGATGTTTAACAAGGAAAGCAGTTTGATTTTATTTAACTCATTCACAGGATAGCATGCAAATGAGTGGATCCGTGAATTCACTTTAGCTTTTGTCCCCTGACAGGACTTTCTAGTTTCTCTAGTGTAGCGTTTTTCAAACCATGATTTATGACCTATTAGAGGTTTAATCAGTTTAATGAGTCTAGACATGCGTTTTCTTAAAGAAATAAAATAGAAACTGTTAAAATAAATAAAAAAGAATAAAATAGAGTTGATGCTGTGTATGTATGTCTATACACACACATATACTTACATACACATGTGAGTCAACTGTATCATAATGTAAAATGTATTCCGTATTGGCTATGATCAAAATAATTTTGGAAATACTATTCTAATATAAAGTCCTATAGTCTGATGTGCTTGGATTCTGGCTTAATGGGACTCTTGATTTCCTTTTCCTCCCTCCCTCCCTTCTTCCCTCCCTCCTTTCCCCTTTCCTCTTTCTCTCCCTCTCCTCTTCTCTCCCTCCCTCCCCTTTCCTCCTCCTTTCCCTTCCTTCTTCCCTTTCTGCCTCCTTTCCCACCTTCCGTTCTTCACTCCTTCCCTTCTTTCTTCCCTCCATCCCTCTCCTATATTCCTCCATTCCCTCCTTCCTCTACTCCCTTCCTTCTCTCCTTCCTCCTTCCTTTATTCCCTTCTTCCCTTCCTTCTTTCCTCTCTCCCTCACTTCCTTCGTTTCCGCATTCCTTGTTTCCTTCCTTCCTTCCTTTCTTCCTCTCTCCCCGCCCCCACTTCCTACCTTCCCTCCTCCCTCTCTCCTTTCTTTTTTCTATTCATCTAAAGTTTATTGAGTACCTTCTGGGATCTAGGCACTCTTCAAGCACTAGAATTATGAAAGTGAACCAAAACCATAAGGTCCCTACCTTCAAGGAGCCTACATTTTTAGAAGGACATTTTAGGCAATAAATACATAAACAAAAATATGCATACCATGCAAAGTAGTGATAAGTATCATGGACAGCAAGGTGAAGTGACAGGGATAGAGAAGATGTGACTGGTCAGAAAATGATTCTCTGATCGTGGATATCTAAGCAGACTTGAAAGGAGTGGGGTAGCAACCATGAGAATATTTAGGGACAAATGTTCCAGGCAAAGGGACCAGCCAGAGCAAAGGCCCTGAGATGATAGTCTGTTTTGGTGTTGGGGAAGATACCAAGAAACCAGCATGCCTTTGGGGAGGAAATGAGGCACAGTGGTGGTGGAGGCTATGTAGCCATTGCAGACAAGGTAGCAACTCTGGCTTGGACTTGAAATAAGGTGTGGACCCACAAGTGGGTTTCAGGCAGAGGGCTGACATGATCCTGCTCACATATCTGAAGAAATATTGGGGCTGCTGGGAAAGATGGACTGCAGAGAAGCAAGGGGATGCAGAAAGGACCTTCTTTGTAATCCAGGGAGTGACACGGCTCTGGCCATACAAGTGGCAGTGGAAGCATCAGGACACTCTCGGGTTGGGAAGAATTTATATGTAGATCTGACACAGTGATGAAGTAAATATGAGTGTGGAATTAAAAAGGCAAGAATACCTTTGAGGTTTTTACCTGAGAAATTGGAAAGATGGAATTGCCGTTCCTGGAACAGGAGCCTGCAGGAGAAGTGGTATCATGGGAGAATTGGGAGTCTGTTCTGAATACATCAGGTCAGGAGACCTAGCAAGCATCTGACTGGGGGATGACCAGGGGGCTGCTGGATGCACAGGCCTGGGACTCAGGAGAGAGACCCAGGATGGAGGTATAGATCTGGGAGTTGTCAGCATATAACTAGTATTTAAAGCCATGAAGCTAGATGAGATCACCAAGGAAGTCCACATAAATAAAGAAGAAAAGATATTCAGACAGTGAGGTAATGCTCAGGCACATAATAATCCTCCTCATGCCCACCAGATGGCCAGACCCCCTTTATATGGATGTAGGGAGTCATCCAGAAATATCTGGATCACTGCATCAGGAAGGCTGCCATTCTTTCATCCAATAAATATTTATTGACAGCCTACTGGTGCCAGGCATCGACAGCCTTAGAGAGAGAAGATGCTTTGATGGAAAGAAGAGACTTGCTAATGTACATGAAACACAAATGGATGTTATTTCCACAGCTAAGACAAAGTTGATCGAGTGTCTCCCAGCTGCCTGAAAGCAACTCAGAGAGAAGGCTGTGGATAGAAAACAACATCAATGGAGCTAAAACTGAAGCCCCCTCTGTCCTGCAAGAGACACACTCTAGAACCCTCTTTCCTGCCTTCCTTCTTGTTAGCCAGGGCTCCTCAACTCCACCTCAGCCTCTGCTCACTGAACTCCAGAACCTTCTCCCAGGGAGTGTCTGATTGGCTGGATCTGCCTTATGAAGCCGTTTTCCTACATCCCTATCCTGAGTATGCTCTTTTCAAGACTTTCACTTAAAAAGTGGTGAGGTTGGGCCAGACGCGGTGGCTCAAGCCTGTAATCCCAGCACTTTGGGAGGCCGAGGTGAGACCATCCTGGTGAACATGGTGAAATCCCGTCTCTACTAAAAATACAAAAAAAAAAAATTAGCTAGGCATGGTGGCGCGTGCCTGTAATCCCAGCTACTCAGGAGGCTGAGGCAGGAGAATTGCCTGAACCCAGGAGGCGGAGGTTGCCATGAACCGGGATCGTGCCATTGCACTCCAGCCTGGATAACAAGAGTGAAACTCTGTCTCTAAAAAAAAAAAAAAAAGTGGTGAGGTTGGCTGTGGGTAGAGAGGCCTGAGAACATGAACCCCACAACCATGGACAACCACAAAACCAGCATAAGAACAGTTGAAATTCCCAAAGGAGGAGTTTACTCACGGGTAAATTCTCAGTTCAGTGAATTGTCATGCATCTGCAAATGCCATCGCCCAGGACTTTATTACTGTTCACAGGTGTCCTGGTCATTCGTCTGCAGTAAAAATTGCTCCCTTGCCCAGCCCTTTGACCTACTAAAGCAGAAGACTTTGATTTAATAAGCAGTTTTCTTGATGCCTTCTCATATTTCTGAAAGTTTTTAACAAAGTATATGTGATGGTGAGAGTGTGCTGTGTGTGTGTGGGGGGGGTGTGTGTGAATATTTTGTGTTGTATTATGTGTTTGTGAGTGTTGGGTGCATGTGAGTGGCATGGGCTGTGTGTTTCTGTGAGTGGTATATGTATTTAAGTGTGTGTGAGTGTTGGGTGCATGTATGTCCAAAGCTGTATCATTCTTCTGCTGGAGCCCACACTGCAAAGAAGCTGTAATTAAGCCAGGAACCACTGCAGGTGGGGGGACTTCCTACCACCCTTGGAAAATAAAGTAGGGCTGCTTGTCAGGTGGGGCAACAATCATTTATTTAGATACTCATGATCAACATTAAACTAAGAGCCCAAATAAGCAGTGAGCTGAAGTCGGGCCGTAAAGACGTTGGATGGCCAGGTTTCCCTTCCTGCTGAGGGGATGTGTTTGCCAACCAAAGTCACGTGCCTCAGAAAACAGCTGACCCTTTCTGCTGCCAGGGGAGCTGCTGCTCTCTCTTGCTCTTTCCAAATGGATAATTTAGGCATTTTCCACTGCATTGGAAACACAGACCAAAGTGTTTCTGGGAAGGAGGGGGAGAGGACTTCTGGGTCTAGGTATTTGTCGTAGGCAGAAGGGAAAGTATAGTCTGAAAATCCTGATTCTCGGCAAACAGCTTGGAGAACATTTAGCAACAACTGTCGCTGTTGGCACCTGGCTTCATCACACTCAAATGGAGAGCGCCTGGGCAGCACAAAACAGAACAAAAACAAACAAACCAACAAAACCACCTGGATCCCACCTTAGAATGTGCAGGGAATTGTTAGATGTACCCTAACAACCCTTGGAAATGAGGACTTGAAGCTCAGAAAATTTTCTTTCACAGAAACAGTCCCAGAAATGACAAGCCCAGGACTTTAATTTTTTTCCTAATTTTAATCATAAAAATAGTTCATGTTTGTGATATGAACTTTCCCCCCAAACTGTACAGAAGAGTATACAGCAGACAGTTAAAATTCTGTTCATTCTTAGGATCTCAGAATCAGTCCTCAAGCATAATTATCTATTGCTAAGTACCTCTTGTATGTCTTCCAGGAAAGGTCAATCACTTACACACAAACGCATGTTTATTCTTTTTAAAAATAGCCAGGCATGGTGACTCATACCTGTGATCCCAGCACTTTCAGAGGGTGAGGTGGGCAGATCATAAGGTCAGCAGTTTGAGACCAGCCTGCCCAATATGGTGAAATCCTGTCTCTACTAAAAATATAAAAATTAGCCAGGTATGGTGGCTCATGCCTGTAATCCCAGCTACTTGGAAGGCTGAGGCAGGAGAATTGCTTGAACCCAAAAGGTGGAAGTTGCAGTGAGCCAAGATCATACCATTGCACTCCAGGCTGGGCAACAAGAGCAAAACTTTCTCTCAAAAAAAAAATAATAATAACAAATATATATATATATATATATCCACATATATATATATATATATATATGATCATTCTACACACACACACACACACACACACACACACACTTGGATATGAAACATTTTTCATTTGACAATACACCTTAACTATCTTCAGGACACACTACCTGCATAGAATTCTCCCAAACAATGTACCCTAATTTATTTAACAAGCTCCTTGCTGATGAAAGTTCAGGTGGTTTCAAACCCAAGTCTCTCGATTGTGCAAACCAGGCTCTTTCGCTTACAAACTATGTTGCTCTAGTCAGAGAATGAGATCCAGTCAGCCTCAGGCAAACTAACAGTTGTTAATGTGTGTAGGCATGTATTTATTTATATAACACCTAATGCCAGGTAAGACTCGCACTTTCACAGGCATCTCTCTCCTTTCCGAATTCCTTTTTTGTTGCAATGTTCATTGACTCTTTCTGCAAAGCCGTGAATTGCTAGCAAGGAACTGGAAAACAATTTCTTGACTTCATCTATACCTTAGACTTTGCCCACATTCTCACAGCACTGGGAACCAGTCATTAGGATACCAACAGCAATTTGATATCATCAACACCAAGCTGCTCATTGAAGTTTCCAATTTCAGCCATTCACCTGATGTCATGAAGACACAAATACTGAAATAGATTAATGACCATTTAATTGTATAAAAGGCAACTTTGATTCTTCTTCAGAATATACTTTGCCTACACTTTTGCCTTTTATGAAAGAATGGCATTTGTGTGGTTTAAACCAGTATAACATTCCTGCTCAGATGAAGAGTTTTCATTTTTCTATTTTGTCTGAAATGCAAACATTTAGGAATTGTAAATTCTAGTGTTATGAACATGCCCAGCTTCATCAGGGGCTGGATGGGCATTCATTCAGCTTAATTCTTGTTCTCATCCTCAGCCCAGGCCCCAGGAAACAAAGTATAAAGTTATATTTGAAGCCCAAAGTAGCTTTCAGTCCTGTTACTATCCACTGGCAATAGTACCTGAGAACCATGGACATCCCTGGATTGTCTTTCCTCAGGAAGATCCAATACTTTGCAGTGTTTATAAAATAAACATTCACCACTCCTGTCATTTTAAGTAGATTATCTCCTAACAAAGCTGATGCAGAATTCACAAGGGGAACCCAAAGCTAAATCTTTAAAATTTGTTCATGTTTGCACATTTATCCTTAGATAGATGATACACACTATCTGTTATCACAAAGAATTGTATACACATTTGTATGCATACATACACATAGAAATGTCATCTTCACAAAAAAAAAAAACAAAACGAAAGGAAGAAGAGTTGTGTACCATAGATAAGAGGCTCTAGAGCTTGAAATTTTGTGGCAAAATTAAAAAAAAAAAAAAGGCCAGCATACACCCTTGGACCAATGGTGTCTTCTGCTACCATTACTGCACACACACCCAAGAATATTTTAATGCCAAATATAGGTTTATATTACATAATAGGTTTATATATGTATGATGTTTTGATACAGGCATGCAATGCATAATAATCACGTTATGTGATTATGGTGAATTCTTCTTTTCCAACCTCTGTTTCCTCTTCTGTGAAACAGAGGATAGGACTGCTTTCAGGATGATGTGAGCATTAATGACATAATGTGCATACGCAATGCAGCCCTCATTCCCATATTAGGTAAACTCCTGAGTTACAGTCCCCTGTGCAAGTGCCAGGAATAGCCACAAACCCTCTAGGCAGGTCCTCTCTGAAGAGCCCATCCTGGAGACCAGACCCAGGTGGAGTCTCCTAGAAAGATACAGTAATAAATATATGCTGCGCTTTCTTCCCACCCAAATCTTCCACAGCTTCAACCAGTAACAGTTTTTCTTCCTTCAAAATTTCCTTTGGTGTGGTGGTACCATCACTTTGTGTGGTGCCCACCCTTCTGAATTTAGGAGAGGCCATCACTGCAGCATGGGACTCTCGGGCAGGATGGCTTGATGGTTAGGTGGCTGCGTTACCATCTCGACCACAGGTGCGCCTGACTCTAGACTTCATTGTCTGGGAGGAAACTGAATGACAACTCACTCTCACTCTCTCTCTCTCTCTCCCCCCACCCCCCCTCAGCCTTTTGTTCGCTTTCTTACTCTCTCTTGCTCCGGGGTCCGCCCCTATCATCTCTCTTCTTGGCACTGTGGGTTCCCAGGGGCACTTAATACAACTTTCTACTGGAGATGGCCATGAGAGGACTCCTGGGAGAAGAGCAGGAGTTGAATGAATACAGTAGGAAGAAAGGGCATCCCAGCCTAAGCAACATCAAGTGCAAAGAGGCAAGGGACAGTATTATGCACATTAATGCCTTGTGGTTGATAGCACCTTTGTTTTGTATTGTTGTGTCCTGTTTTAATGACTGTTTAGGTGGGGTTTGTACAACCCAGTCCACCAGGGGTCCCAGCACCACTCTGTTATCATCATCTCTCCTCCTCTACCTATTTCTTTCTCCTCCTCCCTCATCCTCCTCTTTCTTCTTCTTCCTCCTCTTCTTTCCCTTCCTCCTCCTCTGCACCTCCTCTTCTTCTCCTCTCCTTTTCTTCTCTTGCTCCTCCTCTTTGTTTTTGCTTTTTCTGCATTGCCAGCCTGGCCCTTGAAGGCATTTACGATGGCAAAGCAGGGACCTGTGGAGGTGAGGAGGAAGAGACAGGCAGGGGAAGATCTCAGGGGTCTTGGTGGGGCATACTGAGAGCCTGGGCATTCCTCTGAGGTCTCAGAAGTACCCCGGGAGGGTTTCAAGCAGAGGAATGACTTGTTCAGATTTGCTTTGTAGATCAGGGTTACCAAACTCTTTCCATAAAGGGCTAGATGATAAATGTATCAGGCTTTATGGGCCATACAGTCTCTGTTGTGAATAGACAGATCTGGGAGTAGCCTGGAAGCAGCCACACAAATATGTAAACACATGAGAATGGCTGCACTCCAGTGACTCTTTATCTATAGAAACTGAAATTTGAGTTGCACATAATCTTCATGTCACAAAATATTGTCCTTTAAAAAATTTTTAAATCATTTAAAAATGTATAAACCTATTCTCCATAAAGTGATTATTATGCATTGCATGCCTGTATCAAAACATCATACATATATAAACCTATTGTGTACCTATACAAATTAAAAATAAAGTTATTTCTAAAAATGTACAAACCATTCTTAGCTTGTGGACCATACAAAAACACGGACATGAGGGCTATCTGGCTACAACATCTGTCACCTCATTGATAACCAGTGTTGATTTGGCTGGTTAGGCGGGTGTCCCCTTCCTCCCTCACCATTCCATGTGTGTCTCCCCCAAAGCTGAGTGTTCAGTTGAAGAGGATGAACATCCCCGATAGAGGAGGGCCAGTCTTTGGTCAAGGGTATATGAGTAGCTGCACTCTCCTGCTGGAACCTCTGCACAAGCTCTCAAAAACAGGCAGTGTGCTGGCTTTGGCCCATACCTTTGCTGGCCAGCCTCTGTTTTTAGATGGATCATTCTGGAAGCAGTGATAAGGACAAAGATAAGGTTGCAGCACTGAATGTAGAGACACCACATAGGAAGAAAAAGCAATGACCCAGGTGAGACATGACAGAGACAAAATCCCAAGTGTCAGAATGGGAAATGGGAGGAGAATCAGATTCTAGAAACCATGATCATTGGATGTTGGTGATACAGTAGAGGGAAGAGTCAAGGATGATCCCCAGGTCCCCAGCATGAATCAGTGAATAGAATGTTGCTCTTAACTGAGAGAATCCAGCAGAAGCAGGTTCTGGGGTGCAATGACAATAGCAAGTTCTCCTTCAGACACAGGTTCACTTTGGGATACTATGGAACAAGACAGTAGAGGTGAGGAAAACCATGGTGCCACCTGGAGCTGTTATGAAAAATAAACACATGGCTTATATGATCACAGACTTTAAGGACTGGAGAAGCATGCAGGAGAAACCTTGCCAATCTCTCTGCCTCAAGAGGTAGTTAGACCTGAATCATCTCAGACCACTGGGAATTCCTCCTTCTCTGCAGTAGGTTTAACCTCCATCTTTCAGGCAAAACAGATACTGCTTTCTTCTTAGTTGCTGCAGGAGAGACAGAGATCTACTGACAAACTCCATGGACTAACCCTGCAAAGCTTTACAGTTTCCCCATTCTCACAAAAATTGCAGCTTGAAATTTGCTCTCCTAAACAAATTGCCAGTAGCATACTTGGGAAAAACCCTGTCAAAGATCCCAGTGTGTGGCATCTTGATGATCTGTGGAGCAGAGCCACAGCATCCAGCAAAGCAGAGTGGTAACTAGGGTGAAATAATGCATCTCAAGGATGTCCTCAGGCCAACTGCACCAGTGTCACCTGGACAGCTGTGAAGGCTGGACCCCAGACCTACTGAATCAGAGACTCTGGGGATGGAGCCAGCAGTCTGTAGTTTCACAAGCCCTGCAGGTGATTGAGATGATGCCCAAATTGGAGAGCCACTGGCCTAAAAGAGGAGATTGTTGCTGTCCTTGCCCCAAACCTCCTCTCATGCCTCTGGCTTGGTGTGGACAGCTGAGGTCAATCCTCTCACTCTAAGCACAGCCAGTGGATTCATAATAAAGTTCTTTCTGAGTGAGATGAGAACCCACCTCTCCTCCCAGCCTGTGCCTGCTGCATATTCCATTCTGCAATGACTCTTGAGTTGCCACAGAATGCCCATAGGCAAGGAAGCTCTGGGCACAATGGCACAAAAACTGGCATAGGTATGAATATCCACCTAGATAAACTGAGAGAAACAGCGCTCCATGCAGCATGGCTAAGAGCACAAACTTGGGAGCCAGACATTGTAAATTGAAATATCTGCTCTATCACTCACATGCTGGCTATCCTGAAGTGAGTTATTGAACCTCTCTCTGCCTAATTTCCTCATCTCTATAATGAGGATGATAACAGTGCCTTGTTCATCAGGTTGTTGTGAGGATTAAATGAGTCGATATTTGCAAAGCACATGAGCAATGCTGGCACATTGTTCCACATAAGTGATATGAGTTTGTAGACCTGAACTCCCTCATTTTCACCCAGTCACATAACACACTGCAGGCTCACGGGGCAGTCATGCTCTGAAGATCCTGGGGAAAACTCAATCCTCTTCCTATCAAGTTTAGGCCTTGTCTCCAAAATCCTGTACAGTATCCTAATGTGAGGAACTGGATGGACCACACAACTCTGAAAATGTTCCTTTTTTTCTCCTCTAATTCAAATGGCTAAATTTCCCAAAAACTCATAGATTGACCTTAGCCCTGTGGCTTTTAAAACTCCCACAGCCCATGATAGACAGAAAATGGAGCCCAGTGAAAGAGGCTTTCTTCCTGACAACAGGGGCCCAGTTGCTTTAAGCTGCATAAACACAGACTCCTTTCTTATGAATACCATGTTGGCTCTTTGAAGGTGGAAGAGGTGGGGACTCCCAAAGTAGGTGGCCTGTACACTGTGCCAGGTGGACAGAATTCCAGCTAGTGTGAAAGGTAGGAAGCATTAATATGTCAGTTTCCTAGGGCTGCCATTATAAATGACCACAGACAGGGCAGCAGAAAACAACAGAAATGTATTCTCCCACAGATCTGGGGGCCAGAAGTCAAAATCAAGGTGTCATGCTTCTACTGAAGGCTCTAGGGAAGAAACCCTCCCAGCCCCATTTTAGCATCTGCTGGTTGTTGGCAGTCCTTGCTATTCCCTGGCCTAGGTAGCTGTGTCACTCCAATTTCTGCCTCTGACATCACATGGCATTCTCCCTGGGTGTCAGTTGTCTGCAAATCTCCCACTCTTTATAAGGACAGTCACTAGAATAGAACTTGTTATAAGAACCAGTCACTGGGTTAGGGTTTACCCTAATGTTCTCACCTTAACCTGAGTACATCTGCAAAGGCCCCATTTCCAAATAAGTTCACAGGTACTGAAAGGTTAAGATTTCAACATGTTTTGTGGGGGACACAATTCAATCCACAAGAGATGGTAGATGTTTCATCTTCAACGCAAACTCAGAGATGTTGACTGCGACATCTTAGAAGGCACTGTGAGAATAATTGTGAGGTCCTTGCAGGACCCAGACGGGAGGAGTGTGGAGATTAGATGCTGGTATCTCTGCGGGTAGTGGGAGGACTCGGAGGCTCTCCTAACAGGTGTATGCATCATTCACAGGTTCAAAGAATGGGACTTCACAGGGAAGTGCAATGCCCACATGCAGTGGAGGTGGGGAATCCAGGAGTCTGGCTTGACAGCATGAAGATACTGATTGGTTTTTGGCTGAAGAGAAGTATTTAATGGAGCCCTTTCTAAGTGCCAGGCATACTGGATAACTGGATAATGCATACATTATCATGCATATAAGACACACTTCACTGACCTAAAGCAGGCCCAGCCTTGACTGTGTGGACTGAAAAGAAGATACTGTTGGAAGAGAGGGGAGAGCAGGCAGTGGCAGTTGTAGGATCCCAAGGTGCTGGGAAGCACAGCAAGGCCCTTCTTGCCCTCCTGGCGCCCGGGGTGAGATGGCAGGAGAGCATGAGGAGTGTCTGCACATGTGTGTGCCTGGGAACCCTGTCTACAGCCCAAGAGGGCATGAAATCAGAAATCATGAGGGGAGAGGGGCTTTCCCAGTGCCCTTTGGGAAGAATCCAATCTGCTTATCAATGCCTAGCAACAACTTTAAAGCCAATCTTCCACACACCCTGTGGAGGGTGAGGGAATGCCAAAAGATTTCTGAAGAGCTGGGAGTAGAAGCCAACTTCTGTCAGCTCCCCTGGCTGGTTGAAATTCAGTGTCCCCAGGTTCGTCTATTGTGCAGTCTAAACAATGGCACTCTGCTCATCTGTGTCATGGAATTTCTTCAGGACTCCATTTGCTCAGAAAGCCCAACTTGAAGAAGTGGAAGCATGGTGTTTGCCATCCTTGAATAGCAGACGTCACAGAGACTTAATTCAGCTCAGGGAATCAGTTGTTCTCTTCCACATATCCAAGTGGCCAGAATCTTCCGTTGAAATGCATTTGATTCCATGATCATTTGCCTAAAAGAAGATTTCTCCTTGAGTGTCTCAAGACCAGAGCTCAAAATAAGGGAGAGATAGAGAAAGGGAAAGGGACAGAAAGAAAGAGAGAGAAGTTGGCCTCTAGGGGAAAAAAGAAAACTTCAATCCTGGCGCACACTGCAGCAAACACACAAAACCCTTTTTGTTCCAAGGCCAAAGCCCCGAACAATGACCCATCGGGGCGCCTTTGAGAAATGTTCACGTGCCCACTGGAGCAGAGCTGAGTGCGTTACAAGCAGGGAGCCCAGGAGTTGTCTATAAATTGGTGGAAAATGAAGTTCCATTATAAATCCTTTTAACAGCAGGTATCACTGGCACCCTCCTTGATGCATGGCACTTTCTCCATTTGAGAAAAGGTCTCATTCCAGGAAGCAGTGGAGAAAGTGCTTTGCAAATGAATCCTTCCTGACAGACCCCTGGCTGAGATAGTCACACCTACAGGCCCTGATGTGTGAGGCTCCATCCCCATCTGGGTTCCGCTTAGCTTGCAAGCCTGTGGTTGGACTGAGACAGAAGGCATTGGCTTGGAAGGGGTCAGTGATTTAGGCCCTCTCTCACCTACGAGGTTTCTTTCCTATGAGTTAGCAGTCTTCTGACTTCTACTACCGACTTCAAACTTGTTACCTCACATGAGTTTCTACTTCTCCTATGACCTGGCTGGACCCTTTACCTTTCTGTCAGTCTTCATGGCTCCTTGTCCTGAGGCTGATTCCCTTCACTTCTTCTACCACTTAGCCGCAGGCTCCCAGGGAACCCAGCTGTGGTTCATGCAGGCTAAGTGACCTGACCTCATGATGGCAGGGCAGAGAACCATCTCTGGATGTGCTCTTAGAAGGCAAATTGGGTCTTTTGAAATGAAACACAACCAGCCTTGCCTTCTGGCCTCAGAATGAATGATTGATGAAACATATTACCCAATTGAAGGAACAGGAAGACTCACCCACTCATTTATTCATTCAATAAATAATTACACAGCACCAACAATGTGCCAGGCATGCTTCTAGGCATTTGGAATACACTGACAACCTACTTTTTAAAAACACTACCTTGGTGGGGCATACTGGCTCATACATGTAACCCCAGCACTTTGGGAGGCTGAGGTAGGCAGATCACCTGAAGTCAGGCGTTCCAGACCAGCCTGGCCAACACGGTAAAACCCTGTCTCTACTAAAAATACAAAATAAATTAGCCAGGCATGGTGGTGGGTGCCTGTAATCCCAGGTACTCAAGAGGCTGAGGCAGGAGAATTGACTTAAACCCTGAAAGTGGAGGTTGCAGTGAGCTGAGATTGTACCACTGTACCCCAGCCTAGGTGACAGAGCAGGACTCCATCTCAAAAAATAAATAAATAAACAAACTCTACCTTGAAGAACTTTTTGAAGATGTTTTTCAGGTGCAAATGTCCTAAGATGCTAAAGAGTGTGGTATGTTTTAGGAGCAGAAGAAGGCGAGTGCAGCCGGAGCACAGCAGAAGTAGTGGCGAGAGGGAGGCCAAGTTAGGCAGAGCTCAGATCACAGACCTGGACACACAGGTAGGTTTGATTTTTTCCTAAGAATTATGAGCAGAATGGTAATGATGTTTAAATAAGGTTTTAAAATATTAACATGTCTGCTCCTTGGAGACCAGGTTTTGAAGGAACAAGAGAGGAAGATGCAGACCAGTGAAGAAGCTGTTCTGGAATGACCTGGGCAACAAGAAAATCTTGGGAAGCGCCTCGAGGACGCTGCTGGGAACCCAAAGAGAAGACTATTCTGGAATGTGGAATCAGAAAACTTCCAAATGTAGAGAGCTCAGAGGAAGCGGCGTTTGAGCTGAGACTCAGAGATTTGGGGACGGGAAAGAGAGGAATGAGGAGCCCAGTCCGAAATGTGAGCAGTGAGGTGTTCCTGTAGGAATTGTGGGTTGTAGATAAAGAGGCTGCGGAGCTGAGGCTGCAGACACTGCTGGGTGCTAGACGGGAGAGGCCAAATGCAAGACTAAGGTGCTGGTCCTTTCTTTTGTGTGTCCTTTTTTTTGTGTAGTCCCAGCTACTCGGGAGGCTGAGGCAGGAGAATTACTTACATCCAGGAAGTGGAAATTGCAGTGAGCCGAGATTGCGCCACTGCACTATAGACTGGGTGACAGTGCAAGACTCCATCTCAAAAAAAAAAAGAGGTCAGCTGATGTTTTCCATAAGGGCCAGAGAGTGCATCTTTTGACTTTGCGGGCTAAGTCTTATTTTACAACTTCTCAACTCTGCAGCAGTAGACAAATTCATAAGCAAACGGGTGTGGCTGTGTTCCAGCCAAATGTTATTTACTGAAACGGGCCTTGGGCCAGCTTTAGCCTGCTGACTGTAGTTTGCCAGCCCCCAGGGTTAGGGGAAGGGAGGGAAGTTACCCAGTCTTGCAAAGGACGGAAAGGACCTTGTGACTCCAGTGGCAGTGTGGAAGGAGGAACACAGCTCCAAGAGGCCTTCTGCTGAATATCAGGGCAGTAGTGGGGAGGAATGGGAGTTAAGGATGACTCAAAATTTGTAGTCACAGGCGGAAGGGCTTTCCTCAATGGGTGGCAGGGGCTTAAGCTGTGGAAGCAGATGAAATATCTTCCTCCCACTTACCCCCTCACATACACAAGGATGGGAGAGAATGAATAGTAAGGGGCACTGATGTTTATCGGACAGCCAAAAAGTTAAAACCATGGCATCAGCTGAGGCAGGAGGTGAACTGCAGAAGGATGCAGCCTCCTCAGAGCCTCCAAGAAGAGTGCTTGGCCTCCAGAAGCAGAGCACTGGCCCTGATGGCATCAGGGATTTCGTCCAGTGCTTGGTTTCTCCAGCATCTTCTTCTGGTCCCTTAGCAATCAGGCAGCACCATTTACTGAGTGCCTGCCACCAATGTGGCCGTGGATTCGGTGCTCTCAGGGGCTGGGAAAGACTGTGTGGTGCAGCCCATACTGCTGTGAGTCCTGGGAGAGGCAGGAGCTATTAAAGGCCACAAGGGTTCTACTTCTTTGCAGTGCCTGGGAATGCTTTTTGGGGATGGGAGAAATTGTGTGAGGCAGATAAGGCACATGATAAATGTCCAAGTTGGGAGAGAAACATGCAAATATGCCTGATGGCAGGACTGAGCGGGCCTTAGAAGTAAAGAGGAGTCTTTAGGATGATACATATTTTTGTTTGTTTGTTTTTTGAGATGGAGTCTTGCTCTGTCACCCAGCCTGGAGTACAGTAGCACAACCTCCGCCTCCCAGATTCAAGTGATTCTCTTTCCTCAGGCCCCCAAGTAGCTAGAATTATAGGCATATGCCACCATGCCTGGCTACTTTTTGTATTTTCAATAGAGACAGAGTTTTTCCACTTTGGCCAGGCTGGTCTCGAACTCCTGACCTCAGGTGATCCACTTGCCTCAGACTCCCAAAGTGCTGGAATTACAGGCCTGAGCCACCTTGCCCGGTTAGATGTTAAATAATTAAAATTAACACACATGTGGGGAATTCTGTTTATTCTCTTTCTCTTTGTTTTACTGTACTTGTTATCACCTAGAGAGAATAGAATACAGCAGCTAAGAACGTGAAACCAGGAGACAGTAACCTGGGATTGAATCTCAAATTCTCCTGACTGTGTTAACCTCTCTGTGCCTCAGTTTTCTCTCTCTGCAAGATGGGCTGATGGTAACAGCCTACTGCCCAGGACTGGTGTGGCATTCAGTGGTCAGTACATAAAAAGGGCTCAGACTGGCTTGGTCTGGGATATCCTGTGTCAGGGACCACCACTGCATTTCCCTGTCATCCTTCTGGTCAGGCCTAAGCAAGAGGAATGTGGAAGTAGTGGCTGGGGGTCTAAGAAGCCCCCTGCTCAGCACTGATCACAACCCTGTCTCTTTTGCCAGCTCAATGAGACACAGTGATGAGAATGGCCATCACCATCTCCTTCCCTCTTCCCATGCCTTTCTGGGAAAGATATTTTCTTTCTCAAGATTGAAACTAGGTAGGTAGAGAACATTTTGCAGTTTTAATTAATACAGATTTATCTACCTCCCAGGGCTGTTTGCAAGATTAATCCCTACCCAATGCCTTAAGCTCCTTAGCAGACAGACACTGTGTTCTCACCAAATAAGCTGGACTTGTGATCTTAAGCCTGATTCTCTCAGCCACTGCCCCCTCTTCTCACATAACGGCCTTCTTGCTTGCTTTAAATTGGTTGGTTGCTCCCTGTGAATTTGAGTTTATCCTCTGCCTGGTGCAATTAAGTGTGAAAATTCTTGATCCTTGCCTCTGGTGAGGGGAGGCAGGGATATTTGTGTGGTCTGGGTTCAGACCTTTTAGCTTGGGTTCACTTTTGAAGTGACTCTGACAACCGAGGCTGTGGTCCCTGACCCCCTGGGTGGGTTTCTGAGCAACTCCTGAAGGGGTCAAAGACCCAGGCATGTGGTGGGGGAAGGGGCACAGAGGGGAGAAGGAAGAGGTGGAGGATATTGATGCATCTGCTAGCTGGGTAGAATAGCCTGAAACCACAGTCCCTGAATCAGTCATAGAGTTCTGTTTAGAAATGGTTGCAGGACATCACTCTGCTCATCAATTTGTAAAAGCTTGTTATGTGTAGAGTGTATCAGTATAAACAATCTGCATCTGGGGTTTTACCCAGCTCAGTGCTTTGCTTTTATTCCTTGAATTAAAAAAAAAAAAAAAAAAAAAAGAACGGAGTGTTACAAATGTCTCCCTGCTCTTTGCTCATATTTAATATTTTATTTCTTGATATATTAGCCCATGTCTTATAGAGCTGCAATGACCTGGGTAAGTCAAGAGGAAAAGGGGGGCAGGAGGCTCCTCTGAAGCTCTGTGCATCGAAGAACCATAATAACATGTTAAAAGAATACCAAAGATCCACTCACTAAAGTGAAAATTGGAGCAAACTATCTCTTTGCATATGCTATAATTATATCAGCAGGTTAATATGGAAAAAATGCTGACTGTTATGTAAGTTAACAGTGGAAAAGGCTGTAGTTCTCACCTCGGCCTTGCTAATACTGATCAAAACTAACCGGAATCAGATTCTAATAGAACTTCAAAAAAATTTAAGGCAGAATTTCTTAAGAAAA
Organism: Callithrix jacchus; assembly: GCF_049354715.1. Classification (NCBI taxonomy): domain Eukaryota; kingdom Metazoa; phylum Chordata; class Mammalia; order Primates; family Cebidae; genus Callithrix; species Callithrix jacchus. The sequence goes on along the minus strand of NC_133507.1, from coordinate 97,009,471 downwards.
CTATGCGCACCACTGCCGGCGGCCGCGGAGTGGCGGATTCCGGAGCTACCCGGCTGGCACCATGTTCCTGACTGCGCTTCTCTGCCACAGCCGCATTCCCGGCCGTCAGTGGATCGGGAAGCACCGGCGGCCGCGGTTCGTGTCGTCGCGCGCCAAACAGAACATGATCCGCCGCCTGGAGATCGAAGCGGAGAACCACTACTGGCTGAGCATGCCCTACATGACCCGGGAGCAGGAGCACGGCCACGCCGCGGTGCGCAGGAAGGAGGCCTTCGAGGCCTTAAAGGCGGCCGCCACTTCCAAGTTCCCCCCACATAGATTCATTGTGGACCAGCTCGACCATCTCAATGTCACCAAGAAATGGTCCTAACTCAGCCGTCACCCTTGGATTTTATGGAGCAGGGGGCTGCCCATCTTAACCTGTTCCTGGAACTGAAAAACTGTAGCTTCTGTGAAAATGTGAGCCTTTGGACCAGTCTTTATTAAAACAAACAAACATGAGTAGTCTGCATATGGACTATCTGGGGCTCTAAACCCCCCAGTACTTAGAAGTCTAATCGCTGTCCTGTCGTTTCTTTAGACTGATAGGACAATAGGGATTTCCGCAGTCACAGATGATGTTTTGAAGGAGAGCTGCAATAAAGCCGCAGGCTGTGGTTTGAAAAAAAAAAAAAAGAATGTTGACTGGGTAAACAACGAAATGAAGGCAGAAATAAAGAAGTTTTTCGAAACCAATGAGAATGAAGACACAACGTGCCAGAACCTCTGGGACACATTTAAAGCAGTCTCTAGAGGAAAGTATATAGCAATAAGTGCCCATATGAGGAGAATGGAGAGATCCAAAATTGACACCCTATCGTCAAAATTGAAAGAGCTAGAGGAGCAAGATCAAAAAAACTCAAAACCCAGCAGAAGACAAGAAATTACTAAGATCAGAGCTGAGCTGAAGGAGATTGAGACACGAAAAACCCTTCAAAAAATCAATAAATCCAAGAGCTGGTTTTTTGAAAAGATCAACAAAATAGACAGACCACTAGCCAGATTGATTAAAAATAAAAGAGAGAACAACCAAATAGATGCAATAAAAAATGATAAAGGGGAAATCACCACAGATTCCACAGAAATTCAAACCATCATCAGAGAATATTACAAACAACTCTATGCACATAAACTAGTAAACCTGGAAGAAATGGATAAATTCCTGGACTCCTGTGTCCTCCCAAGCCTAAACCAGGAGGAAGCTGAAACTATAAATAGACCAATAACAAGGTCTGAAGTTGAGGCAGCAATTAAGAGCCTACCTCACAAAAAAAGCCCAGGTCCAGATGGGTTCACAGCCGAATTCTACCAGACACACAAGGAGGAGCTGGTACCATTCCTTCTAAAACTATTTCAAACAATCCAAAAAGAGGGAATCCTTCCCAAATCATTTTATGAGACCAACATCATCCTGATACCAAAACCCGGCAGAGACCCAACGAGAAAAGAAAACTTCAGGCCAATATCCATGATGAACATAGATCCAAAAATCTTCAATAAAATATTGGCAAGCCGATTGCAACAGCAAATCAAAAAACTTATTCATCATGATCAAGTAGGATTCATCGCAGGGATGCAAGGCTGGTTCAACATACGCAAGTCTATCAACGTAATTCACCACATAAACAGAACCAAAAACAAAAACCACATGATTATCTCAATTGACGCAGAGAAGGCATTTGACAAAATTCAACAGCCCTTTATGCTAAAAACCCTCAATAAACTCGGTATCGATGGAACGTATCTCAAAGTAATAAAAGCTATTTATGACAAACCAACAGCTAATATCATACTGAATGGGCAAAAACTGGAAGCATTCCCTTTGAAATCTGGCACTAGACAAGGATGCCCTCTTTCACCACTCCTATTCAATATAGTACTGGAAGTTCTAGCCAGAGCAATCAGGCAAGAAAAAGAAATAAAGGGTATTCAAATAGGAAAGGTGGAAGCCAAATTGTCTCTATTTGCAGACGACATGATAGTATACCTAGAAGACCCCATCGCCTCAGCCCAAAAACTCCTGAAACTGATAAACAACTTCAGCAAAGTCTCAGGATATAAAATCAATGTGCAAAAATCACAAGCATTCGTCTACACCAATAACAGACTTAAAGAAAGCCAAATCAAGAGCGAACTGCCATTCGCAATTGCTACAAAAAGAATAAAATACCTTGGAATACAACTCACAAGGAACGTAAGGGACCTCTTCAAGGAGAACTACAAACCACTGCTCAACGAAATCAGAGAGGACACAAACAGATGGAGAAACATTCCATGTTCATGGTTAGGAAGAATTAATATCGTGAAAATGGCTATACTGCCCAAAGTAATTTACAGAATCAACGCTATCCCCATCAAGCTACCATTGACTTTCTTCACAGAACTGGAAAAAACCACCATGAACTTCATATGGAACCAAAAGAGAGCCCGCATAGCCAAGTCAATTCTAAGCAAAAAGAACACAGCGGGGGGCATCACACTACTGGATTTCAAACTATACTACAAGGCTACAGTAATCAAAACAGCATGGTACTGGTACCAAAACAGAGATATAGACCAATGGAACAAAACAGAGGCACCGGAGGCAACACAACATACATACAACTATACAATCTTTGATAAACCTGACAAAAACAAGCAATGGGGCAAGGATTCCATGTTTAACAAATGGTGTTGGGAAAACTGGCTAGCCATGTGCAGAAAGCAGAAACTGGACCCCTTCCTGACACCTTACACTAAAATTAACTCCAGATGGATTAAAGACTTAAACATAAGACCTGGCACCATAAAAACCCTAGAAGGAAATCTAGGCAAAACTATCCAGGACATAGGAGTAGGCAAGGACTTCATGAACAAAACACCAAGAGCATTGGCAACAAAAGCCAAAATAGACAAATGGGACCTAATGAAACTCCACAGCTTCTGCACGGCAAAAGAAACAGTCACTAGAGTGGATCGGCAACCAACAGAATGGGAAAAAATTTTCGCAGTCTACCCATCTGACAAAGGGCTGATATCCAGAATTTACAAACAACTCAAGCAGATTTACAGGAAAAAAACAAACAAGCCCATTCAAAAGTGGGCAAAGGATATGAACAGATACTTTACGAAAGAAGACATATATGAGGCCAACAATCATATGAAAAAATGCTCATCGTCACTGGTCATCAGAGAGATGCAAATCAAAACCACATTGAGATACCATCTCATGCCAGTTAGAATGGCGATCATTAAAAAATCTGGAGACAACAGATGCTGGAGAGGATGTGGAGAAAAAGGAACACTTTTACACTGTTGGTGGGAGTGTAAATTAGTTCAACCATTGTGGAAGACAGTGTGGCGATTCCTCAAGGCCTTAGAAATAGAAATTCCATTTGACCCAGCAATCCCATTACTGGGTATATATCCAAAAGACTATAAATCGTTCTACTATAAGGACACATGTACACGAATGTTCATTGCAGCACTGTTTACAATAGCAAAGACCTGGAATCAACCCAAATGCCCATTGATAATAGACTGGATTGCAAAAATGTGGCACATATACATCATGGAATATTATGCAGCAATCAGAAATGATGAGTTCGTGTCGTTTGTAGGGACATGGATGATTCTGGAAAACATCATCCTCAGCAAACTGACACAAGAACAGAAAATGAAACACTGCATATTCTCACTCATAGGTGGGTGATGAAAAATGAGAACACATAGACACAGAAAGGGGAGTACTAAACACTGGGGTCTATTGGGGGGAAAAGAGGAGGGCCAGTGGGAGGGGGAGGTGGGGAGGGATAGCCTGGGGAGAAATGCCAAATGTGGGTGAAGGGGAGAAGAAAAGCAAAGCACACTGCCATGTGTGTACCTACGCAACTGTCTTGCATGCTCTGCTCATGTACCCCAAAACCTATAATCCAATAAAAAATTAAAAAAAAAAAAAAAGAAAACTATGCAACATCAGATGTCTAGTAATATGCTCTATAAAAAACTAATACCATGCCCAATAAATTCGATGAATATCCCATAGTATCTCAGGAATTCATAAGAATAAGTATGTTAAAGATTCTAAGAAGTCTGTAGACAAATGAGTTTCCTAATTTACTACACAAGGAAGCCTGTTGACCACAAAAACTTACTGAACACTACCTGAAATCGTTTTTTATCGAAATATCTTTGGAATTTAGTCCACAGGTTCTAGGAGGAAGTTCATGTGGACTTCTCAATATTGGTGATAACTGCATCTTTAAAATTTTAAAATACCCAACCCCTTCTAAAAGACCTGGGCCCATGCTGAAGAATAGAACTGGTGACTGAACATCCCTATGAAAATCTCTAAAACAATGGTTCTCAAGCTCTAGGATGTATCAGAATCAGCCAGAGAACTGGGCTCGTAGAGTGGGACAGGGCCCGTACTTCCCAAATTTTGCCAAGTTTCCCTGGAGATTCTGATGCACACCAAGCTTAAGAACCTCTGTCCTAAAAGATGGTTCCAGAAATGGAAAGGAGTCCAGGAAAAAAAATAGTGTTAGTCTGGCCTAAGAGCTTTTTCACATACTGAATCCACAAGTGTGGATCTGCCCAGCTGAGGGCTGCAGCAGTGCTGATACCTTGGGAGCTGTACTGTTTGCTTTGCCCCATATGTTGCCCATCAGACAATAAGGAGAACTAAATAGAAGGAACCACAAGGTACAGCTTTACTGGTCTCCAGAAGTCCCCATACCTAATCGTTCATCCAGCTGGGATATCAGATAATAGAATGATTACTGTGGGAGCTTGAGAATGAATGACCTGAGTCCATCATTAATCCTTTAAAAAAAAATCTCCAAAAGTGACCCTGAAATACACTAAAATCTACACTCTTCTTAATGGCTTTTACAGTTTATTACATCGGTGTGTGTACTACATAAAAAGCCTTCATTATTTCCAACTCTTTTTCATTTGTAATAACTGATTCAAAGAGCACAGGCCAAAGAGTTGTTTCCAGGTAGCCTGTTTTAGGAAAATTGCTTATCGAATCATTAAAGATTGACACCATACTCTGAATAATGGAGGTGAGTTCGCTGCTCCCTTCCCAGCTGACTGCCAGACATGGGAGCTCCCCACTGGACCCAGGTGGAGTGTCTCTACTTGGATGGAATAAAATTGCATTTCTTTATCTTCAGTCTGTTATGTATCCAGCTCACAAAGTTTAACCAGTCATCCATCCCTGCTCTGTTAGAGAGATTGACTCTCACTCAAGAATCAATTCAGTCTGCATATTTGCCAAAATCAAACAAGCTGAGACAACACTGGATTAAGATTTGGAAGTCATGGGAGTTGAAAGAGACTGAGGAAGAGAGACTCTTTGAAGAAGCTCTCCTTTGAAGAATAGATACTGTAAATTATCAAATGTATTTGATGACGCCTAAGGGTATTTTTAATGCTACCAGAGTTATAATGGAGGGAAAAAGCACTCATAATTTTTAAAAAGCTCAACCCTTGGATTTAGTAAAGAAAATGGTGAGATTTTTAAGCACTTGCTTAGAAGGACCATCTATCTCAGACAAGTATGATTCAAACCTGCCATCACCACTGACATTCCTATCCCACCCAAGCTAGCCACTAGGAAATCCCCACATGTATTTTCTTGTATGATGAGTCTGGGACTCGTTTTAATGATTGCATCATAGTCACGGGCTTCAGCTTTTAACACGAAGTCCAGTACTGATAAAAACCTAGTAACAATTTACTGATATTAACTCACATCTTGTTAGGAAATTCCTGTTCCTGTATCAACTTTCAGTGATTCTGGAAACTTTTTGAAAAAGAAGCCTAATGTGATCAACAAATACCTAATGTGAATCTGATTTTAACATTTCATGTATTTCCAAGACAGAGCTGTGTATTCCATTTGATGGAACTCTTAAAAATATGGCTTTTATTTCCATGAAATAGTACAGCTGGAATAAAGCCATACCAACATAGTCCTTATTAAAACTGTCCTTAATAGCTTTTTCATGTCTTTTCTGATGATCAAATCGCTCTTCTCTTTAGAGATCTATTTTGACCATTCTCAAATCTTCTTCACTCTGCTTCAGTCCTGTAGGAGGCAAAGGATCCTAAGAGAAGTCTGCATCCCTTCCTACTTTCTTGGGTCACCTTTATCAAAAGCTGTATGCACTGCAGTCCTGATACTTATTTGGTGTTAGTTAATTAGAATCAAGGGCAGGTAGCTTACAGAAAGATACACAGGCATAATGAGCACAGTCCCTTTCTTGGGAAGGAAAGGAAAGGTCACTGGCAGCACCAGAATTAGAACTAAGAGACAGGGTTTGTGGAGTGACTCTACATTAGTCAGTATTCCTCCCTAGACAAGTCTTATCCCTCTCCAAGTTTATCCTCTTTTAGGTAAAATAGAGACAACGATTCAAACCTGACTGCCTCAAAAGGTTTTGTTTGAGCCTCAATAATCAACAAGAGAGGTGAATGTAAAATATCACAGTTGACTATGACCACTCTCACCTTTACAATTCTTCCTGAAATGTCCTCAGGTTTCCTGTCCTCAAATGCAAGTCCAATTGCATAACTTTCCACTTCACAGATTATTAGTTGCTCATTTTCTAGAGAATAAAGACCAAACTCTACATGGTAATCGGGATCCTTCCCCATACATGCTTTTTCTGCTATTGCGCTCCACGGTCCCAGACCAACCACACTGAATGAATTGGCACTTTTTGAACATTTCATGTGTTTTCACGTCTTGGTCTTTGCACAAGCTATCTAATCAGTTCCTGACAAAATCCTGCTTCTCCTTCCATGATCACTTTGAATGTAATATCCCCTTAAAGATACTTTCCCTTACGGCATCCATTCATTCAATTTTTATGAAGTGCTATTCACATGCCAGGCATCAGAACTGTATAACTTCATTGCTCCGACCATAGCAGTTTGTGTGTATTTCTAACATAGTACTCACTTTAGCCTGTTTTGTGGGATTTTTTTTATTTAACTTGATGTCCTTACCACTGACTGGAAGCTTTCTGAGAAAAAAAAACAAAACAAAACATTATTTGTTGTTGGTCTCCATATCTCCACACTAGTACAGAGAAGGCACATGGCAAATGTGTGTGGAATGAATAAACAATGTCATATTTAACTTTATATATTCACCGTTTTGTTTTTAAGGCAGTCACATGGGTTTAATGGCATTTTGTAACTTCTGAGTGGAGGAAGAACAATTCCCGCCATTTTTCTTCTAGGAGTGAGTAGTTATAAGTCACCTTCATGAAGGCTTTGGATCTTATTATTATAACCACCAACTAAGCAAGCCATGCTCTCTCCTGATGTTTCCCTCTACCTGTTCCCCATTATTAGCTAGGGGCCACAAGTGGAGCAAAGTTGAGCTTGTGGTCAGTCTTCCTGATTTGATCTCCCCGGAGACAACTGGGCTTCTAGCTTCATGTCCAGGATCATCTCCACCAAAAGACATGAATATCTCCATAAAGCTGGCCCACTAGCTCTAAGTTTTATACCCCAAAGCTTGCCAAAATAAAGAATAAGGAAGCTGTAGAATAATAAAGAAGATATACAGTAAGCATCCTCAAAAATGTTAGGAACATTGCTCTAGAATTATAGAGCTCAAACATTTGGAGAGGGTACATCAAGAGTGACTCATAACAAATAGCAATAATAAGTAAGGCAATTAGTAGAAAGAAGGGCACCACTCACACAGAGTACTTTCTGAGGAATTTTAATTTAAATTCCTGGGTCAGTTTCATTCTGGAGAAAGGAGGTACTTTTTAACTTTCAAACATCTGCTGGATCCCAATAGGAGGCAAATGATCCTAAGATAAATCAGCATCCCTTCCTGCTTTTGTAGGTCTCCTTCCTTCTCATTGTCAATACATCACATTGATTTTCTATCCAGAACAGATGCTTAGTATAGGTTCTTGCTCTTAGATCATCTTTTCCCTCCTTATTGCCATGAGAAAGAACACAATGGGGTGATTTCTGTGCAGAATTATAGCCTGGCGGCTTAAAGAGACATATTTCTTGCAAAATAGCAATTCTGCTAGTACCCTGTAGACCAGAGGGTTAATGAAAGAGACAAAAGAGGCAATAAACTGGGTTCAGATGAAGATGAATTGGAGCTGTATCTGTATGGTGGCAGTGTGTGTTTTAGGAATATACTGAAAGGGTGAGGAAGAAGAAGCTTGGGGAGACAGTTTCTCAACTCAGGGCCAAATGACCATTATTCTCAGAGTCCCCCACAATCATTGTCCAGGCATCTCTTTGATCTCCATAATGTCATGGAACAATTAGTAGCATAAGAAGGGGTGTTCCCTTTTGCTTATGCTAAACCTGGGGTGCAAGAGTGTGACTAAAATGTTTCAGGCAACGCCAATATTTAGATGAAGGCTGGATGTTCTTTTCTTCACATGAAAAATGAAGACTCCAAAACAAACTCTATAGCATTATTCCACTGGTTAAAAGTTAATAAACACCCTCTCTCTCTTACTCTCTCTCTCTCTCTCTCTTACTATCTCTCTCTCTCTCTTAAAAATAGATTAAAGGGAAATGTGACAAAATGTTTACAGCACTTGCTCTCTAGTGGTAGAACTATGGATTATTTTATCTTCCTTCTTTTTATCTACATTTTCTGTGGTAAACTTGTATTACTTTTCAAAGAAGAAAAATATTATATAGTTTTAAAGTCTTCTCCCTTTAACTAGATATTCTTGCCCCCGATAAAGATTTTTATAAAAACACAACTTATGCTGGTCAGAGGAGATCATGTGATTAGCAAGGTGCTTCAGTGAGAAGGGAAGACTATAGGGTCTTTGTTTTCAGGAGTTTGGGAGCTTTTGTACTTTTTCTTTTCAGTTCTTAGAAACATGAGAGTGACCTCCTGCCCAGAGAAGTGACCTTGGATTTAAATGTGAAATGCTAGCCCCCCGTGTAAATGCCTGAAAAAAAGGGCATTTCACTCAAGAACAGGAGACGAAGTGTTTCTCCTTTCTGTGTTGACATATGATGCATCCATCAGATCTCTTGCAAGAAAAAGGGATGTTGCATCTCTCAGAGACCCCCCCACCGCAACCTTCTTCATCTGCAAAAAGCATTTCTGGTCTTCTCCCTTCTTCAAGGTGAGAGCAGTGATAGTCCTCCCCAGTGAGACCCAGACTGCAGCCAAGAGCAGGCAGGTGGTCGTTTGGGGAGAATTCACTTTGCATTTGATTGCTTTCTTTTTGTAATATCTATTAGGATGGCAGGTTCATGGGCCTCTCAATTTCCCAGGGTTTTGTGTTTTCACTTATTTGCTTGGCTGTCACTAAGAGACAAAGCATGCTCCTCTCCAAAAGATTTCTTGTGGAGTTTTTGGTCTATTTTTTAATCTTCAATAAGACAGTAAGACTTCTTACCCCTCATGAAATGACATGATATCTGCAATTTGCTCTAAACTATTCTACCAAGGATAAAAGGGCTGAATGGGAAGTATGGCAACTAGTAGCTTCTCCCTGCAGGCTCCTGCAGGACACTGGAAGTCCCTTCACTTCTCTCCAAAATAGAGAAGCCAAAACATTCTCTCCCCTATTAAAACCCCTTCAAATAATCCTTGTTTTCAAGTTGTTAATCTCTTTTATATATGGGACATGATGATGGGTTTTGGGATGATTTTTTCACTCTGAGCACAGCCTATACCAAAGTGTCTAGCAGTATCCTGTGTAATGTGGATGTATTTTGGACCCATAGATTTCAGTTTTGACATTACAACCAAAATCTTAGACATCAGAAGAGGTATTTCAACATAATTCTATGGTCATATATGCACTGTTAATTTTGCCTGCAAATGAAAGAGTATAGCTACTTTTCATGAATAGTTCACCATTCAACCTGTCTGCCATTGATAGGATACAATATGCTTCCTATATTCTTGAGAACTTTAACAACTCCAATGATGACCTTGGAATGCAAAGGAAAGATAAGACAGAAACTTGAAACCAGAAAACACCAAAAAAGCCTTCTAGAGATATGCTCCCAGCTTAATAATGGAAATAAGGTATTACTGCATAAAAGAAACCAAGATGTAGGCATTGAGAAAAATATCTGGATTTAGTCTCACCACAAACGACGTAATTGATTTATTCCCAAAGAGAAAAGAAAAACTTGAACCAGTTGGGAGCATCTGGGTTGAAAAGAAACATCCTTCTTTATCCTAGTATGGATTTTCAATCTCAAATATGCAAGCATTGTGTTTCACTAGAGCATTTTAAAGTGTGGCACTTCATTACACAATCAATCCTTTTGGTCTCCCAAATAATCTATATTGAAGTACTTTTAAAAATGCAAGTGAAGAACAATGCAAGACATTGTGACTTCTAAGCTGGTATTTTAGATTTTATGGTATTAAATTCTTTTATATGATCAATGTAAATGTTCTCTCTGGGGGCCTTCATTTCTCCTTGTTGTCTCCTTGTTTACATTGGTACATGGAAGCAACGCTTAAAAAGTAGATGTAAAGATTTATGTTCCTACACTTGCCACATTATATAATTTGGCAATGAGGAAGAAATGGATCAAATTAGTGCTAACAACTACTTTTGCTTTGTCAACTTGACCTTTAAGACTGACTGGATGCGAAGCCTCTATAACATTGTCCTTAAGCGGAGTTTGCTGGATTGACCAGGAGCTTGCATTGAACATCTACCTCATAGCATTGGTAAGTAGCAGGCACAGAGGATAAATGGATGCTACAGAATAGACTTCCAGGAAGGAAACTTAAAGCACTAAGAAAGCAAAGAGTGGGGAGAAACAGTTTCTGAGGGCTAAGAGGAGCATTTCCAAACAGCTAAAGTAAAGTTGAGATACCCAGACATCTCTCAGATCTACTACCATTCTAACCCTGAATGTACTTGCTCCTTACTTCTCCAAGAATCATACCCAAAAAAGTTACAGAATGGTGTCTGGATGCGGTGGCTCACAACTGTAATCCCAGCACTTTGGAAGGCCAAGGCGGGAGGATCATGAGGTCAAGAGATCAAAATCTCTTGACATCCTGGCCAAAGTGGTGAAACCCGTCTCTCTAGTAAAAATACAAAAAAATTAGCTGGGCATGGTGGCGCACACCTGTAGTCCCAGCCACTTGGGAGGCTGAGGCAGGAGAATCATTTGAACCTAGGAGGTGAAGGTTGCAGTGAGCTAGGACTGTGCCACTGCACTCCAGCCTGGTGACGGAAAGACTGTGTCTCAAAAAAAAAAAAAAGAAAGGCATAGAATGGTAGAGTCAAAACCTGTGTCTAATGGAGACATTCCCCCAGAAGCACTCCTATAGCCTTTGATAGAATTATTTCCTTGGCAGAAAGCTCACAATATGACAGAGTGGCCCATTCCATTCCTCTAATATTCAATGGATGCAATAGTATTTTATAAAGAAAAACACATTTACACCAATGTCCACTGTTATGATTATTAAGAAAGATTTTCTTCGTGAAGATTGTTTATCCTGATGGAAGACAAACAGGAAGTTTACTTTTAGGCCAAAACTAAAATTAAGGTTGCAATAACAGTAGCTAAGTAGTATTTGTCTAGCTCTGCCTCTCACCAAAGAGTTTTCACCCCCATTCAATTATTCAAAAAGTATCAGCAGTGTTTCACATTAGCTTGAAAATAGAACAGTCTAAGATATGAAACAGAGTTGGAGACTTCCAGCAAATCATTTGGCTGGGATTTGACACCAACCACAGCCCTTCTGCAGCTCCAGATGCATCTACGCCCTTTCTTGAAGCTCACTGAGAAATGTCCTGCATGGCCTCCTCTGCCCATATGTGGACTGGTTCCAGGCTGAGGCCACCTTCTTTATTCTCCTCCCTCTTCTAGGGGTGGTCCAGTAGTCCCTTCCCCAAAGTGGGATGGGGCTCTTCCTAATCTTGGACAGCGTGTGATTATACTTGAGCTGTAATGCAAGAGTTACCGTCTTCCTAGAATGTTAACAGAGATTAGAAGACTGCACTCCTTTTCCTTGTGTTGCCTTCTTTCTCACAGGTCCTATACAAGTTGTTGGAGAGAGCAGTCAAAGAATCTTCTCAGTCATTTGCAGGGGACTAAGATGGTGAATAAAAGGCAGGATTATCTTGCAGCTCCTGCTTCGGTGGAGAGAGCAGCATGTGGAGACTCACATTGTGACCTTTGGCTCCAAGAACTACACAGGAATATACCAAGAAAACCAAGAGAATCCACAGATCATTTTAAGGAGTTGGATCATCATTAATCAGGCTTCCTGAGATGCCAAAAAATTGTGAGTCTACTTGCTTTCTCAACAGGGAGGCTCATGGTCTAGGGCAAGTTCTCAGCCCTGGTCACTTGCTGCCAAGAAACAGACTTGGTTCTGTCAGTGGGGCATGGTAGGAATGAGATCATCCTGTAGGACTCTGGGCTATGTGGGAATAGGATGAGGCCTGTGATTACCAGCTTTCCCCCACTTCCCTGGCAACCTGTATGACTCAGCAAAGGCAGTCTTAATCCGCCTGGGAATATAACTCCTTTGGACTGGGAATCACAGTCCCATCCTCCACAGCAGTCATAGTAAGGTCTGCCCAAGGAGAGGCTGCAGTCAGACACTCCTATCCCTGTCCCCACCTGGTGGTCTTTCTCTACCTACCATGGTAGCCAGAGACAAAGGTCATAATGTCTTGGGAGCTCTATGGCCCTGCCCACTGCCTGAGAAACCTGAAAACTTAACCAGGTGTCCCTAGGACAAGTTTGCATCCTCCCTATAAGACCACAGCTGATATGTGCTTGAAAGCGCTACCTCTGGCCAGAGGCCAACCAACACAAAACCAGTGCGCTAAACAAAACACAACTAAAGACCCTCACAGACTCTACTTCACTGTCCTGCTGGTATCTACAACTGCAAGACCTAAAGATGGATCACATCTTTGCAGACACTCCCCATTTCCAGCCCAGGCCCAGTAGCTCCGCTAGGTGGTAAGACCCAGAAGAGCAAAAACAATCACTACAGTTTGGTTCTCAGGAAGCCCCATCAGGGAAAGAGAAAAACATAACATCAACAAAGCACCCTGTGGGACAAAAGAATCTGAACAGCAGCCCTCGAATCCCAGATCTTCCCTCTGACGTAGTCTAGACAAATGAGAAGGAACCAGAAAAACAATTCTGGTAATATGAGAAGACAAAGGTCTTTAACACCCTCAAAAGATCATACAAGCTCACTAGCAATAGATCCAAACCAAGATAAAATTTCTGATTTGCCAGAAAAAGAACTCAGAGGTCAATATTAAGCTCATCAAGGAAGCACCAGAGAAAGGTGAAATCCAACTTAAAAATATGAAAAAAAAATTTTCAGTGTAACAGCGTAAATAAAAAACAATCACAACTTCTGAAAATCAAGGACACACTTAGAGAAATGCAAAATGCACTGGAAAACCTCAGCAGTAGAATCGAACAAGCAAAAGAAAGAACTTCAGAGCTCTAGAACAAGGCTTTCAAATTAACCCAATCCAACAAAGACAAAGAAAAAAGAATGGAAGAAAAACATGAACGAAGCCTCCAAGAAGCTTGGGACTTTGTCCAACCTGAGAATAAATCTCCAAACCTAAGAATAATTGGTGGTCCCAAGGAAGAAGAGAAATCTAAAAATCTGAAAAATATTTTTGAGGAAATAATCAAGGAAAACTTCCCTGGGTTTGCTACAGTTCTAGACATCCAAATACAAGAAGCTCAAACAACACCTGGGAAATTCATTGCAAAAAGATCATCGCCTAGGTACATAGTCATCAGGTTATCTAAAGTCAAAACAAAGGAAGAAATCTTAAGAGCTGTGAGGCAAAAGCATCAAGTAAGCTATAAAGGAAAACCTATCAGATTAACAGCAGATTTCTCAGCAGAAACCCTACAAGCTAGAAGGGTTTGGGGTCCTACTGTTAGTCTCCTTAAACACAATTATCAGCCAGGAAATTCGTATCCGTGAAAGTAAGCTTCATCAGCGAAGGAAAGATGCAATCTTTTCCAGACAAAGGCTGAGGGAATTTGCTACACCAAGCCCCACTACAAGAACTGCTAAAAAGCAGCTTTCAATCTGGAAACAAACCCTTGAAATACGTAAAAATAGAACCTCCTTAAAACATAAATCTCAAAGGACCTATATAACAATAACACAGTTTTTTAAAAGGAATTCAGGCAAGAAATAACACAATAAATAGAATAGTATCTCATGTCTCAATACTAACATTGATGTAAATGGCCTAAATGCTCCATTTAAAAGATACAGAATGGCAGAATGGAGAAGAATTCACCAACCAAGTTTCTGCTGTCTTCAGGAGACTCGCCTAACAAATAAGGACTCATATAAAGTTAAGGTAAAGGTGTGAAAAAATACAGTCCAGGCAAATGAACAAGAAAAGCAAGCAGGAGCAGATGTTTTTATATCAGACCAAACAAACATTAAAGCAACAGCAGTTAAAAAAGACAAAGAAGGACATTATATAATGATCATTATATAATTATATAACTATCACAATTCTAAATATATATGCACCTAACACTGGACTGCCCAAATTTATAAAGCAATTACTACTAGACCTAAGAAATAAGATAGACGGCAACACAATAACAGTGGGAGACTTTACTACTCCACTGACATCACCAGATAGGTCATCAAGACGGAAAGTCAACAAAGAATCAATGAACTTAAACTATACCCTAAAATAAATGGACTTAACAGATATTTATAGAACATTGTACCCAACAACTGCAGAATATACATTCTATTCATCACACATGGAACATTCTCCAAGACAGACTATACAATAGGCCACAAAACAAGTCTCAATAAAGTTAACAAAGTAAAAATGATATCAAATATTCTCTCAGAACACAGTGGAATAAAACTGGAAATCAACTCCAAAAGGAACCCTCAAAACTGTACAAATACATGGAAATTAAATAACCTGCTCCTGGATGCTCATTGGGTCAACAGTGAAATCAAGATGAAGGTTAAAAATTTCCTTGAACTGAATGATAATAGTGACAGAACCCATCAAAATTTCTGGGATACAGCAAAAGCAGTGCTAAAAACAAAGTTCCTAGCACTAAATGGTGACATCAAAAAGTCGGAAAGAGCAAAGAGCACAAATATACAATCTAAGGTCACACCTCATGGAACTGAAGAAACAAGAACAATCAAAACCCAAATCCAGTGGAAGAAAAGCAATAACAAAGATCAGAGCAGAACTAAATGAAATTTAAATATACAAAATAAATCAAACAAAAAGCTGATTCTTTGAAAAGATAAATAAAATTGACAAACCATTAGCAAGATTAACCAAGAAAAGAAGAGAGAAGATTCAAATAAGCTCAACTGGAAATGAAACAGGAGATATTACAACTGATACACAAAAATACAAAAGATTATTCAAGGCTACTATGAACATCTTTATTTGAATAAACTGGAAAACCTAGAGGAGAGGGATAAATTCCTGGAAATATCCAACCCTCTTATATTAAACCAGGAAGATACAGAATCTCTGAAGAGTCCAATAACAAGCAGTGAGAAAAACTTGGCAACAAAAAAAGTCCAGGACCAGACAGATTCTCAAAAAAATAAGAGTTAACTAAATCCAACAGCATATCAAAAAGATAATCTACCATGATCAACTGAGTTTCATACCAGAGATGTAGGGATGGTTTAACACACATAATTCAATAAATGTGTTTCAACAAATAAACAGAATTAAAAACAAATATATAATCATCTCAATAGACACAGAAAAAGCATTTGACAAAATCCAACATTGCTTTATGATGAAAATCTTCAGCAAAATTGGCATAGAAGGGACATACCATAAGATAATAAAAGCCATCTATGACAGACCCACAGCCAACATTATACTGAATGGGGAAGGCAAAGTTGAAAGTATCCCCCCAAGAACTGGACCAAGACTAGGATGTCCACTTTCACCACTTTTATTCAACATAGTACTAGAAGTCCTAGCCAGAGCAATCAGACAAGAAAGAGAAATGTAGGGCATCCAAATCAGTAAAGAGGAAGACAAACTGTCACTGCTTGCTGATGATATGATCATATTCCTAGAAAACCCTAAAGACTCATCCAAAAAGCTCCAAGAACTGGTAAATGAATTCAGCAAAGTTTCAGGATACAAACTTAATGTACACAATTCAGTAGCTCTGTTATACACCAACAGTGACCAAGCTGAGAATCAAATCAAGAACTCAGCCCCTTTCTTAATAGCTGCAAAAATAAATAAATAAATAAAATACTTAGGAATACACTTAACCAAGTTTGTGAAAGACCTCTGCAAGGAAAACTGCAAAACACTGCTGAAAGAAATCATAGAGGACACAAACAAATGGAAACACACCCCTTGCTCATGGATGGGTAGAATCAACATTGTGAAAATGATCATACTGCCAAAAGCAATCTACAAATTTAATGCAATTCTCATCAAAATACCACCATCATTCTTCACAAAACTAGAAAAACAAATCCTAAAGTTCATATGGAACCAAAAAAGCTTGACTCGCCAAAGCAAACCTAAGCAAAAAAGACAAATCTGGAGGTGTCACGTTATCTGACTTCAAATTATACTATAAGGCCATAATCACCAAAACAGCATGGTACTGGTATAAAAATAGGCACATAGACCAATGGAACAGACTAGAGAACCCAGAAATAAAGCCAATTGCTTACAGTCAACTGATCTTCAACGAAGTAAACATAAAGATAAAGTGAGAAAAGGACACCCTATTCAACAAACGGTGCTGAGATAATTGGCTAGCCAAATGAAGAATGAAACTGGATCCTCATTTTTCACCTTATACAAAAATCAACTCAAGAAGAATCAAAGACTTAAATCTAAGACTCGAAATCATAAAGACTCCAGAAAACATCAGAAAAACCCTTCTAGACATTAACTTAGGCAAAGACTTCATGACCAACAACCCAAAAGCAAATGCAACAAAAACAAAGGTAAGCAGATGGGACTTAATTAAACTAAAAGGTTTCTGCACAGCAAAAGAAATAATAAGCAAGGTTAACAGACAACCCAGAGGGGGAGAAAATCTTCACAATCTATACATTTGACAAAGGACTAATAACCAGAATCCATAAAGAACTCAAACAAATCAGCAAGAAAAAAAAAATCAAAAAATCCCATCAAAACCTGGGATAAAATATGAATAGACAATTCTCAAAAGAAGATATACAAATGGCCAATAAGCATATGGAAAAATGCTCAACATCACTAATTATTAGGGAAATGCAAATCAAAACCACAATGCAATATCATTTCACTCCTGCAAGAACGACCATAATAAAAAACAATAGATGTTGGCATGGATGTGGTGAAAAGGGAACCCTTTTATACTATTGGTGGGAATGTCAACCGGTACACCACTACGGAAAACAGTGTGGAGATTCCTTAAAGAACTAAAAGTAGATCTGCCATTTGATCCAGCAATCCCACTACTAAGTGTCTACCCAGAGGAAAGGAAGTCATTATATGAAAAAGATACTTGTACACACATGGTCACTGCAGCACAATTTGCAATTGCAAAAATACACAACCAGCCCAAATGCCCATCAGTCAATGAGTAAAGAAAATTGACATATCTATAATAGAATACTACTCAGCCACAAAAAGAAATGAAATAATGGCATCCAGACAACCTGGATGGAATTGGAGACCATTATTGTAAATGAAGTAACTCAGGAGCAGAAAACCAAACAATGTATCTTCTCACTCCTGTGTGGGAACTAAGCTATGAGGAAGCAAAGGCATAAGAATGATACATTGGGCCGGGCACAGTGGTGCACACCTGTAATCCCTGAACTTTGGGAGGTCAAGGAGGCAGATCACGAGGTCAACAGAATGAGACCATCCTAGCCAACATGGTGAAACCCCAGTTCTAGTAAAAATACAAAAATTAGCTGGGCGTGGTGCCACACACTTGTAGTCCCAGGTATTCAGGAGGCTAAGGCAGGAGGATCACTTGAACCTAGGAGGTGGAAGCTACAGTGAGCAGAGATTGCACCACTGCATTTCAGCGTGGCAACAGAACGAGACTCCATCAGGAAAAAAAAAAAAAAAAAAAAAATGATACTTCGGAGCCTTGGGGAAAGGCGAGAGATAAAAAGCTACACGTTGGGTACAGAGTACAGTTTGGGTGATGGGTGCACCAAAAACCCAGAAATTACCACTAAAGAACTTATCCATTTAACCAAACCTATTGAAATAAACAATTTAAAAAATTAAAAATAAATAAAAAAATTTTTAAAGAATATTCTGTAGCAGCCTTCTCCAGGATCCATTGAGCCATGGTCACTCAGCTGAGTTCTGTTCCCCACATTTCATCCCTTAGGAGGAGTTTCCACCCATGAGTTTCTCAGTCCTTTCAACAAATGCACCCCAGTGGAGATGTGCCACTGAGTTGCAGGCTCTTAGATTAAGACCACAACAGACCAGTGATGCTCTATTCTCTTCCTCCCTTGGTGTTTTTCTTTCAGATAACACTTTTAGGCACCAGAATTTTGGATGCACATTCGAAGGCATTAAAAGGCTCAAAATTGCAGTAAACAAGTTGGCAATAATCATAACACAATGTTATAATTACACAATGTCTCGTGGTGTATATAAAAGCATTCATAGTTATTGCAGTATTCATTTGGTCTCCCTTCAGTATTATGATGCTGTTTTGAGTCTAACCATTTCCTGCCCTAGCAGCCACTTTACAGACTCAAGATTCAAAGGTCTGGCATGTGTCAGTACATGTGATGCTTTTGGAATCCACATATATATCCTATTCTTTTGATTTAATATTGTGACTCTGAGATACAGCTGTAAGAGAAGAGTTTCAGATTAAGAAGAAAAGTCTTTACAGATTGATCAAAATTAAAAATCCCTAAATACTGAAAACAAAATGAAACAAAGTAACCTGTATCTAGGTGGTTAGCATAATGAATAGAGAGGAACTGCTTGTTAACTAACTTTAACTAAACATCCTCAGCAGGATACAACTTAAGACAACATAACACAACTAAAGTAGACAACTCTTGAAATTCTTTTCAGTAATGAATTGTTGGTATTACATGGTTGCTATTCTGAGACTCTGGCACGTGTATTGTGAAATTAAACAAATTATGTTGGTGTCATTGCAAACTCATTCTTTATAGCATTGGAAAAGGAAATCTAGGTGTAACACCATTATGGTTGAGTTAAAATTCTGTAGCCCTGAATGTGAATCAGAATAATCTACATAAATTGAAGACATATTTTATCTTTAAGATACTATACGCATTCGTTTGCTCTGAGAAATGAAGAAAACCAAGAAACAATCATCAGCCCACTCATAATAAGCTCTTGTAGAACTCAAATTGAGCTTTCTAAATAACAATTTGCACCAAAAGGAGCCAGGATTCCTTGGATAAACCACTAATCCCAGTGTCAGGCAGGAGGCATACATGGGGGGCCTGGGACATCTTGTCATCCAGAAAGCAAAGATGCCTTCAAAGTCCTCTGAGACTGTGCCACCAGGAATCAGCATTCAGCTTGAAGAGGCTCCTACTGGTCAAGGTGAGAACAACTTGAGTAGCAGTAAGAATAGTAAGAGCAACAGTCTGAGACATGTCAAATGTGTTTATATACAAAAGTTCACAATAATACCAAAAAAAATTTTAAACTTAATTGGTTATCACTGGGGACACTAAAAAACTAACTCATCATTTTTTAAACTATTAAACAAAAGCAAATAATCAAGCTATTATTTTACAAATTGCATCACAGGTAGCCAGTGAATGAGAGAAAGCTTCTTTGATAGAATTATTCCACAAATAAATGAGTTGGAAAGGATAAAATTAGAATATTGTCCCATAGTTCCATATGAATTAATGAATGTTGGCAATAATCACTTATTACTACTATCATCTCCCAAAGAAAGACACTCTGATGATATGTCCCTTCAGGAAATGTGTAAAATCACCCAGAAAATATTTTTTGACCCACAATTGAATCTGAATCTGATTAAGCTTCTACATCTAAATACCAAGATACAGGAAATAAAGAGGCAGAGAAATACTTAAAATAATACCAAAGGATTCAATGAGCAAGGTCTAGACTGTAAAAATCTTTACAGGATGGACAACCAGGTTTCCTCAAAAAATATGTTGCAGGGGAAATAAAAAGGGAGAAAACTATTAGCTTAAGGAGAATTAAGCTAATAATTCACATGAACAAATTGCAGTTTATTTACTTTATTTGAATTCTCAAAGTATATAGATATTATGATACAATTGCAAAAATTTTATATTACAAAGAATTATTAATTTTTAGTGCAGATTATATTATTATGTTTTTAAAACAGTCATTTCTCAGAGACATAAACTGAATTATCTCTAATAATATACTATCTAGGCTTTGTTTTTAAATAACCCGGAAGTAGTGAGAAAGTAAGTGAAAACAGATAAGACTGGGTATTAATTGAATTTTTTAACTGGGCAAAAAATACATAGAAATTCACTATAGTATTTTCTCTAATTTTGTATATGTTTGAAATTTTTCAAAGTGTTTGAATGTATATATTTAATAAAGTTAAGAAATGTAGTTATTTGGGGAAAATTAATTTATAACATGTCATACCAAAATAAATTTCTGGTGAATGAAAGAGTTAAAAGTTTAAAAAGGATTTCATTAAAAAAATGAAGACTATGTAGATAAATAATTATTATTTCCTTTGTAGCAATAAATTTCCATCTTAAAAGCAATAAAATAAATCACATATTGACCACAAAGCATGGTAGCCATAAAAATTTGGAATACATGTATCTTTAAAAACAAAAGCTAGAAAAATATTGTGCCATGATAGATTAATGGTTAATGTTATTTATTCTTAAAAGGCACATCCAAATAAATGAGAAAAAAAGAATCTCAATGAAAATAGGTATAAAAATAAAATTTATTCTCAACAAAGTAGAATATGAATAGCTAATACACTTAAAATATTAATTCAGAAATAAGATCACACATCTACAACCATCTGATCTTCAACAAACCTGACAAAAACAAGCAATGAGGAAAAGACTCTCAGTAAATGGTGCTGGGAGAACTGGGTAGCCATATACAGAAAATTAAAACTGGACCCCTTCCTTACACCTTATACAAAAATCAACTCAAGATGGATTAAAGACTTAAGTGTAAAACCCAAAACTGTAATCTAGGCAACACCATTCAGGACATAGTCACAAGCAAATATTTCATGATGAAAACATCAAAAGCAATTGCAACAGAAGCAAAAATTGACAAATGGGATCTAATTATACTAAAGAGCTTCTATACCATAAAAGAAACTATCATCAGAGTGAATAGGCAACCTACATAATGGGAGAAAAAATTTGCAATCTATCCATCTAACAGAGGTCTAATATCCACAATCTACAACAAACTTGAATAAATTTACTTGAATAAAAACAACCTCACCAAAAAGTGTTCAAATGACATGGACAGACACTTCTCAAAATAAGACATTTATGCAGCCAATAAACATGAAAAAAGTTCAATATCATTGATTATTAGAGAAATGCAAATCAAAACCCCAATGAAATACCATCTCATGCTGATCAGAATGATGATTATTAAAAAGTCAAAAAACAACAGATGCTAGCAAAGCTATGGAGAAATAGGAACACTTTAACACTGCTGGTGGGAATGTAAATTAGTTCAACCAATGTGAAAGACAGTGTGGCAATTCCTCAAAGACCTAGAACCAGAAATAGCATTTGACCCAGCAATACCATTACTGGCTATATACCCAACGGAATATGAGTCATTTTATTACAAAGATACAGGCACTATTCACAACAGAATGTGAGACATGGGATTAACCGAAATGCCCATCAATGATAAACTAGATAAAGAAAATGTGGTATATACACACGATGGAATACTATACAGTTATAAAAATGAATTAGACCATGTCCTTTGCAAGGACATGGATGGAGCTGAAAGCCATTGTCTTTAGCAAAAGAATGCAGGAATAGAAAACCAAACACTGAATGGTCTCACTTATAAGCAGGAGCTGAATAATGAGAACACATGCACACAGAGAGGGGAACAACGGGGCCTGTCAGGGTAGGGGTGGGTGGCAGATGGGGAGGGACAGCATTAGGAAAAATAGCTAATGCATACGGGGCTTAATACGTAAGGGATGGGTTGATAGGTGCAGCAAATCACCATGGCACACACTTACCTGGGCAACAAACCTACACATCCTGCTCATGTACCTCAGCAAATCACCATGGCACACTTAAAATCTGCACTTAAAATAAAATAAAAAGGCCGGGTGCGGTGGCTCAAGCCTGTAATCCCAGCACTTTGGGAGGCCGAGGCGGGTGGATCACAAGGTCAGGAGATCGAGACCATCCTGGTCAACATGGTGAAACCCCGTCTCTATTAAAAAATATACAAAAAATTAGCTGGGCATGGTGGCACGTGCCTGTAATCCCAGCTACTCAGGAGGCTGAGGCAGGAGAATTGCCTGAACCCAGAAGGCAGAGGTTGCAGTGAGCCGAGATCGCGCCATTGCACTCCAGCCTGGGTAACAAGCGCAAAACTCCGTCTCAAAAAAATAAAATAAATAAAATAAAATAAAAAATGACTTGTGCAATGGGCCTTTCCCTCTTCTGTTGTTGGGGACCCTTCTGCCACCAGGAATGTGCCAGGGCTAGATGCCTTAAATATGAGAGACCAGGTGGAGAGAGTCCCAGGCATCTTAGTTTTCCCTGTTGTCCTAGACATGGGAGTTAGGCTATCTCAGATCATCCAGCCTTAGTAGAACCAGCATAGACCAGAAAAACAGATTCTTTGCTAACCTACAGAATCATGGAAAATGGTAAGTGTTATTTTAAGCCATTATGTTTTTGGATAATTTCTTAATAAAAGCTTAATTATGAAAGTGATCACAAAAATGGACAACATATATATGCAAAGGTGTTCATTTTAATATCATTTATGTTAATAAACTATAAACAACCTAAATGCCCAGCAAGACTATCCAAAATTTACAAAGATCTTAAACAAATTGGCCAGGCGCGGTGGCTCACGCCTGTAATCCCAGTACTTCGGGAGGCTGAGGCGGGTGGATCACGAGGTCAAGAGATCAAGACTATCCTGGTCAACATGGTGAAACCCTGTCTGTACTAAAAATACAAAAAATTAGCTGGGCATGGTGGCATGCGCCTGTAATCCCAGCTACTCAGAAGGCTGAGAGGGGAGAATTGCCTGAACCCAGGAGGCGGAGGTTGCAGTGAGTTGAGATTGTGCCATTGCACTCCAGCCTGGGTAACAAGAGGGAAACTCTGTCTCAAAAAAAAAAAGAAAAAGAACTTAAACAAATTTACAAGAAGAAAACAAACAACCCCACCAAATAGTGGGCAAAGAATATGAACAGACACTTTTCAAAAGAAGACATTTATGCAACCAACAAACATATGAAAAAAAGCTCATCATCACTATTCATTAGAGAAATGCAAATCAAAACCACACTGAGATACTATCTCACACCAGTTGGAATGGTGAGCATTAAAAAATCTGGAGACAACAGATGCTAGAGAGGATGTGGAGAAATAGGAATGCTTTTACACTGTTGGTAGAGTATAAATTAGTTCAACCATAGTGGAAGACAGTGTGGCAATTCCTGAAGGATCTAAAAATACAAATACCATTTGACCCAGCAATCCCACTATGGGGCATATACCTGATTATACATTGTTCTATTATAAAGACTGTGCACACATATGTTCATTGCAGCACTTTTACAATAGCAAAGACTTGAAACCAACCCAAATGCCCATCAATGGATAAAGAAAATGTGGCACATACACACTATGGAATACTATGCAGCCATAAAAAAGGATGAATTCTCATCCTTTGCAGGGACATGGATGAAGCTGGAAACCATCATTCTCAGCAAACTGACACAAGAATAGAAAACCAAACACTGCATGTTCTCACTCATAAGTGGGTGTTGAACAATGAGAACACAGGGACACAGGCAGGAGAACAACACACACTGGGGCCTGTTGGTAGGTGAGGGGGCTGGGGGAGGGATAGCAGAGGGTGGGGGAATTGGGAAGGAATAACATTAGGAGAAATACTAACATAGATGACAGGGGGATGGATGCAGCAAACCACCATGGCATGTGCATACCTATGTAACAATCCTGCACCATCTGCACATGTACCCCAGAACTTTAAGTATAATAAATTTAAAAATTATATTAACTATAGATTTGAAGATCATAAAATCATGAAAAAATCATGTTTTCAAAATATTTTGATGCTACTAGAAAATGTTCACAATGGAAAATGAAAATTAAAAAGCAAATAATAGAAATATATGTGAAGTTTGATTTCAATTATGCAAATGTGTGTATGGGTTATATCACAAATGTAGATTGACCTGAAGACTTATTTTAAAAACCATCGTTTTAAAATTTGCACGCAGCAAATTTTATCTCACTTTATCCCTGGGAAGAGCTTCCCCAGTTTCTCTGGTGGTCTCTTTCAGTTATGCAGTGTAAAGCAAGAGCAAATACCTAAATGCACTGGAGCAATCTGCACACAGAAGGTTCTGACCGGGATGTTCTGTTTAACAAATGTAAAACAGCTGCATTTTAAAACTATACCTCTGAAGATTGCTTTCCTTAGAGAAGGTTTCTTCTAAAAGCCTGAATTTAAATGGCCATGTACCTTCAAATCATTGTTTGTCCTTAAAGAGATGTGATGTTGCTCTGTGAGTTTTTTGCAGACAGTGTAGCTCCTGGATAAAGAAGCTTGATCTTCTCATGTGACATTGGAGGAGCTCTATAGATTAAGGTCTATGTTGGGCTTGATACAATAACTTAGACTTTGGGAAATGTTCTCAAAGACTAGTATGGCTAAATCATCCATCCCCATGGCCAGGTGGACTAGTCCCCTGCAAAACCCCTGCATAGGGGTCTTCCATTCTCTGAAAGGAGTGGAAGTTCCTGCTGTCAATCATTCTGGAACAGGAGTTAACACTGAGACAGTAAATGAAAACTGAAGAGGGCCACTCTTGGGCTTTACTGGGGTGGGGAAATGTCCATTTCTTTTGAGGGCTGGGCTTAAACTTTAAGATCAGGCACTTCTAGAAGCAACAGTAAGTTGCTTTCTGTGTTACATTTCACTTCTGTATTGCCTAAATTTCAGTAAATTATTCTGGACACACCACAGCCTGGTCTCAGCTGTGCATTGGGAAATTAAGGAAGGGCTGTCCCATGAATTGGAGTGAAAGGCCAAATGATGAGCAGTGTCCTGTCCCCCACACTGCAGTGGTGATATCAGGAGTGTTTACCAGGGAAAGGACTAGAGGAGGAATTATCAAATTGGACATGGCACATGGGTGGCAGCAGATGCAGCCACACGGTATGCCCTGCAGGCAGGAGCCTGCTCTGCATTCTAGCAACTACATGTTTGGGGATTCAAGTTAGCATAATTGGACATTAAAAATGAAAGTTAAAGAAAGAAAAGGGTGATCTTACTTCGTTGCCTTGGGCAAATTAGAAAAGAAAAATCCCCAAGGCTACCTGGATTAATAATTTAGGTGCAAATCTGTTAATATCAACGTAGGGAAAAAAAAAGACTAGAGGAAAATGTGCCAACATCTTGAGTAACTCGGGTCAGTTCTTAATGTGGGATTATCAGATAGCTTTATTTACTTTTTATACTTTCCACATTTTTGGAAAATTACTGCAACCATAATCAGAACGAGTGTTACTCTCTGAAGACTTGTCAGCTGGCCCTCTCTCAGCTTAGCGCACAGGCGTCTGAAGGGCCTCTCACAGTGCTGCAGTCTTATCCTCCTGCATCAGAGATGGCCCATCTCCTCCAGGAAAGCACATTTTGTATTTACCGAGATATCATTTCTGTTTCTTATTTCTTTAATCTCTTTTCAAATATTCTCTTCCACACTGCAGCTCTTAGGTTCTATTGGGAAACTTACATCTCAACAGAGGTCCAAGTTAAAGACCTGCCACTGTGAAGAGGCCAAAAGTGAGACAGACACTTGGTGCTGTTTTGCCTTGCCCAGAAACAAAGAAATCATTTCCATTTAGGTCCCCTCCATATAATGGGGGGGGGGGGACTTAAGCTTATCTAATGCCAGCTTGCATCTGGACACACTGGCAGCTTGGCTGGCCCAGAGTGTCAGCCTTTTTCTTCAGGCCGCTCCTCAGAAGGAAATGATGGAGTCCCCAGATCCTCATAGAAAAAAATGTGCACATCCTTTATTTTCTCTGTTATGTAGCCAGTATGTGCAAACTAGTGAAGTCAGGTAAAATGGCACAAAAAGTGGGGGATGTGTTCAGATAGGGGAAGTACTGTTCCTGAAGACAAACTCTGCCTACTTTGCAACCTGACCGAGGAGAACTGTATCCAGCTCATGGTACAGATACCACCAACTGCTAGCCAAGCAAATGGCAGCCTTTGTCGGTCAACTATGGGGCTTTCTCACCAAACCCAGAATGGCCCTTTGGCCTTTCTAAACACATTACCGCAGGCAGCAGTGCCAACTAACTGATAGGCATGAGAGAGGAAATTCTTCTGCTGTTTCCAGCCTAGGGCAGATATGCTCCCTCAACTGCAGGGTACCTTGAAAAGAAAGTGTCTCATAAGGATCAAGAATGCCAGCAGGAAATAATTGTCATTGTGAGAAGATGCAGCATCCTGAAGTCAGACTCAGGCTGAAAAGTAAATTTGAGAGCACACAGATAGGGAGGTACAAAGTAGCCTTCATGAAGCAGTTAATAAATGACAAAGAGTTTGCATCTAATAAGCCCCAGGGCATCTACGTCCCAACACTGAGAGATGGACAGTATCAGCTTCATATTATAGATAAATAAACTGAGGCTCAGAAATTTTATGCCATTGCCCACGGGGCACAGGGATGAAGGGGATTTGAACCCAAGTTAGCTGGATTAGAAAACTCGTGTACTTTCAATGATACTAAATAACAGGTATCTAAAAGATAAACATAGCATGATTGATGGGGCTCATGGATAGATCCATCTTACCCCAAATCACATAATCTCTGAACAACTACACTGGGTCTAAGATAAGAGATCATTGTACAGTTCGGCACTCAGAAGTAGGTTGCCTCATCCTGAGCAAAGAATAGAGTTTAATCCTTCAAATAGAAACTCTTATCTGGACATGGTTAGATTGAGATTGTTACCAGCCACTTCAGTCTTGCCTTAATCACTGTGCAGCTCCTCTCCAGCTATTATCTGTTAAGCCTCTCTTTTACTCACTGAATATTTCATACGTGAAGTAATGGAATGCAGAGCTGTGGGCTGTGTACTATCCTTTTGGTTTCCATTTAAATTTACAGCTTGCCAGTATGAAGAGTCCCAGGGCGCTAACTAAGGCGGTGATTATACTGTCCATCAATTAGTTTGCATTTCAGCACAATATCCACAGCCCCTTCCTACTCCCTCATAACAAAGGGCTGTTTAACTCAACACATACACACACGCAGGCATTCTCCCAGGCATTTTTTTACTGAGTTCCAGAATGCATGTCACCCAGATGTGCCTGCCACAAGATGTTAGTTGTATTGGAAAAATTACCAGAAACACACTCTACGCTAGTAGAGACCAGTTTCTCACTATAGCACGTTTTCACCACCCCACCTGAGAAGAAATTACCTTGTTGCTATGTGGCATTCCACTCGACACTTAAAATTTGCAAGCTAGGGAATCTTTGATAGTTTTCCAAGTAATAACACTTTTAAAGAATCCTCATTTCTAAATATAGAAACATTTTGTTTGCTTTGAAGATGATTATGGATGATAAGGAACAAGAAGTTGACAGTGGAGCTGACACAGGATTGCCGTATACAATACAAGATACCCATTACATTTCAATTTCAGATAAACAATATTTTTATGTGTGTGTATGTCCCAAGTAATATTGGGACATACATTTAAAAATTATTCATTTTTATCTGAAATTTAAATTTACTGGACATCTTATATTTTTATTTTCTTTATTTCTTTTATTATTATTATTATTATTATTTTTGAGAAGGGGCTTGGTTCTTTCACCTCGGCAGGAGTGTGGTGGTGTAATTTTGGCTCACTGCAATCTCTGGTTCAAGGGATTCTCCTGCCTCAGATTCCTGAGTAGCTGGGACTACTGGCACCTGCCACCATGCCTGACTAATTTTTGTATTTTTAGTAGAGATGGGGTTTCACAATGTTGGCAAAGCTGGTCTCGAAGTCCTGACCTCAGATGATCCACCCACTCTGGCCTCCCAAAGTGCTGGGATTACCGGTGTGAGCCACCATGCTGGGCTGTATTTTTATTTTCTAAATCTGGCAACTGTATGCAGACAGAGGAAAAGGACGATGGGAATCTATAGGTTATAAATACTTGAAAGATGATGTCATCATGCAATCTATTAGGGCAAATAAGCTCCCTACCTTTATTTTAGTTTATGCATTGTCATCATTTCTTTTTTTTTTTTTTTTTTTTTTTGAGACGGAGTTTCGCTCATTACCCAGGCTGGAGTGCAATGGCGCGATCTCGGCTCACCGCAACCTCCGCCTTCTGGGTTCAGGCGATTCTCCTGCCTCAGCCTCCTGAGTAGTTGGGATAACAGGCACGTACCACCGTGCCCAGCATATTTTTTGTATTTTTAGTAGAGACGGGGTTTCACCATGTTGACCAGGATGGTCTCGATCTCTTGACCTCATGATCCACCCACCTCGGCCTCCCAAAGTGCTGGGATTACAGGCGTCATCCACTGCGCCCAGCCGCATTGTCATCATTTTTAAGTAGAAAAAGAAGAAGAAATATTTGGGGAAGTGAATGAATATATTTTAAAGGCCATGGAGGTTACCTTCTTCTGGAAAGACTCTTTCATGAGATTCTAGGAATCCGTAGTCTTATAGCTAGTCATCAGTCTGCCAGAAGATCTAACATAGAAATCGAATTCCTTGGCAATATAGAAAGTTAAGGGACGTATTCTTCCAAACTGGAAATGAAGATTCATACTGCCTATACAGCTCTAGCAAGTTTTTCAAGTTGATCTTCATTTTTTCATAAAACTTGGTGGGATACTATAACTAATATGTCCTCATAACTTCTAAAGACAAGCAACTTATTTAAATAATAAACACATTTATTGAAGGCTACCAAATATACAGTCTTGAGTTCAGAATTAAGGTAATAAGATGAAAAAATTAGTTTGTATGTATAAACTTATGACACAGAGATATAAAAATCGCTACTATAGAAAGCACCAAATGCATGTGTTTTCTGAAAATCATGAATGAAGAACTGAATGAGCTGCCAGCTGAAGCCAAATCAGGTTCAAATCTGAGCCCAACCTCAAAGAATATGATTTTGATATACAGGCAGTAAACAGAATTATGGACACAGTATTTTAACTAATAATTTGATAAGTGATGTAATTATGAGCATATGAACAGTAGTGTGGTGACCGAAGCATTAGGTACAAAGCACAGAGCTTGATAGCTGAGGAGGTTGGAAGAGTGGCTTAGAGCCACACTATGGAGAATTTTAATGCTAAAATTATGTACAGTGACAATAAAAAACTATCAAAGAGTTTTCAGGACAAGAATAAGGTCTGTTGCTTTTTTTCAGAAAGATAACCATAGAAAATAATGCAGAAGCTAGCCTACGGAGTTTAGAGGTCAGGACACTAGCTTAGGAGTATATTGATTGTCCAAGAGCTATGTTTATATCAAAGAGGAAGCCACAGGAAAAACAGCCAGCAAAGAACACTGACAATGGCTGGTCAAGCAAGAACAGTAAGAAAAAAAAAAAAGCGAGTAATAGAAGTTGATGAAGGGGAAAATTCTGCCAAGAAATAAGAGCTTTCAAGCAGGCAACACTCAGGAAGAGACAATTGGCTTTAGCAATAAAGCACCCCTGGCAGAGTGCTCAGAGAGCAATTTTAGATCAGTGGTAGAGGCAGGGGCTTGGTTAACTTGGTTAAAGAGTGAATAGGAGCATTTCTGCTTCCAACATTATGACTGATAAAACACGACTAGCAAAGAAGGGGAAAATCCCAGTAGCTAAAAGAACCAACCAGCAAAACAAACAAATTAATAAGGAAGCAGAACACCAGAGAGGAAAGCAAATGCTGGGTCTGCAACTTCTAATGGAATTTCCTCATTCCAAGGGCCTAGAACCACTCCAGGAACAGGACACAAAGCCTCCACAGGTACACAATGGAACTCAGATGCCCATAAAAACCCAAGGCCTTAGAAAGACTAGATACTCCATGAAATAGGTTAGAAAAAAAAATCTCATCTTCAAAGAAAGACAGTATGAAAATGTATCTGTATCAGCTTCACCTCTGGTTAAGAAAACAAAGCTTCTTCATCCCCCAGCATGCATAGCCAGAGAATATCCACAATAAATATTCTATGTGATTTTTGTTAATATTTAAAGTATGCTTGATAAACATTTAATACTTAAAGTATACTTAATAAATATATGTATACCTTTGTTGTTTATCTGAAAATAAAATTTAGCTCTGTATTTTTATTTCCTAAATCCCTCAAACCTACTTTCCCACCCCTCTCCAACCACCAATAATTTTAACACACAGACCTATTCTGTGAGTCTGGGGCTCACATTTACACAAACATTAGGGTTTGGAAAGGCAGAGCCAAAATACTAAGTGATGCCCTAAGTTGGTGACACCCCAGGCTGCATGACAGGAGCAGATGCAAAGAAACAAACACCCAACCAGACTCTCAGCAGGCAAATACACTTTCTCAATTTAAAAGTATCCCTAAGGAAACAAGCCACCAAGAAAAAGAGTTGTAGAAATCACAAGAGCAGACTCTCCAGAACTTCATATATTGGTATTTTCACAAAAAACAAAAACAAGAAACTATAAAGAAGTAATCTTGTAAAAGAAGCAAAGTGGACTTATGGAAATTAAAATATGCTCATTAAAATATGAAAATAGAGTTATCAAAAATAAAAATTTAGTGGATGTTTTAAAAAGCCTGGGGTGTCATCAACTTAGGGCATCTCATATTCTGATATGAGAGAATTAATGAAGTGGAAGATAACTTTTTAAAAGTTTGTAAAATGTAGCAAATAGAACCAGTGAGATGAAAAATACTGGTAAAAGTTTTAACAGAAGAGGAAAATAAAATATAATTTAACATACATGTGATTAGAGTTTTAGAAGGGACAATATTTGAATGTATATTGACCAAAAATGTCCTCGATGATGTTAGATACAGTGAACTCCAAGTTTCTCTTCAAAGAATCAATATGTCATTATGTTCAGCTCTCTTATTCTTTAATTATCCATTTTAAAGTTTCACTTCCTTGTAGTTTCAGTAAACAATCTTTTCTATCAATTCAAATCAGTAGTTCACATCTGTTCCTCTGCTCATCTGCTCCATCCTGACTCATCCCTGTCACCTGCTCCAGTTACCTGCCCTGGTCACCTGGTTTGACCTGAGTCAACTCTGGTTACCTGCTCTGACCTGTCCTGTAACTGTCCTTCCTGCCAAACTACCCATCCCACTGCTCTGCCTTATACCTCTTCTCTCTTTAACATAGCCAATTGGAATTAGCTTAGACTGTGCAGTCTAACCCTAGCCAATCGGGTTAGAATGAATGAAACAGCAGTAGGGACTATCTGCATCAGGAATAAGAACACTTCCCCTCCCTTGTTCAGATGTGCACCCACCATCGTTCCATCTGTGAGCCACACCCTTCTATAGAAGTAAATTGCCTTGCTAAGGAAATTTACATTTGAATGCTACTTCTTTTGCAGCACTGAAAACTTACATATAACAATGAAAATCATACATTTTTAGATTTAGGAATTTTTCTCATCTACAACTAAACATATCATAGCAACACTGCAGATCACCAAAGACAAACGTATAACTTTAAAGTCAGCCAAAGGGAAAGCACCTTCACAAATACATAGGTTAGAATGATACCTGCAAAGAAATTAAGATTCAAATGATAGCAGATTTCTCAAAAGCCATGAGAAAATAAACTTAACTTACAATGTCATGTCTAGCTAAATTCTCACTCAAGAATGAAGTCAAGGAGGTATATTTTCTGACAAATTTTAGAGCTTATTATGAATAGACTTTCACTAAAAGGATAAGTATAGAGGTTATTCTTACAGGGCTCATGCCTGTAATCTCAGCACTTTGGGAGGCTGATGCAGGCAGATCATGAGGTCAAGAGATCGAGACCATCCTGGCCAACATGGTGAAACCCCGTCTCTACTAAAAATACAAAAATTAGCTGGGCATGGTGGTATGCACCTATAATCCCAGCTACTCAGGAGGCTGAGGCAGGAGAGTCGCTTGAACCTGGGAAGCAGAGGTTGCAGCGAGCCAAGATCATGCCATTGCACTCCAACCTGGTAACAGAGCAAGACTCCATCTCAAAACCAAAAACCCTACAGAAAGTCTGAAACAAATGGTAAGTGAAGACAATTTTAAATACATAGGTAGATCTAATTAAGCATTGGAAGCACAAAACAATATGACAGTGCTAAATTAGGGAAATACAAAAATGAGACAGAACTAAGATATTGTGCAACAATAAAGAGATTATAAGATATTTTTTACAAGGTAAGAGATAGTTATTAAACATGCATGTAGAATGTAAAGGTAGTTAGTACGATAATAGAGTCTTGTTTTTTAAAAAAAATGGAGAAAAGGAATTAAAAGAAAACACTCAGTAATTAAGAATACATAAGCTCTTAGAAACTAGGCTTAACACTTACAGACACCACTACATCCAAAAGTTAAAGTTCTCTTTATCAAAAGACTACTAAAAAGTTTTCTTTTAAAGTGTAACAAGCACAGCAGTAACAACGTGTGAGAAGTACTTGCAATACGTAATTGTTGCAAGAATATAAGATGTCTCTGCAAATTAGAAAGGAAAAGATAATTAAACAGAAAAAAATAAGATTAAAAGGTAGGAAAAAAGCAATTCATAAAAAAGGAAACATAAATGATCAACATATATAAGACAAAGTATGCTCAATCTCATTCATAATGAAAACACTCTGTGAGGTATCATCTCATACCACCTACTAGATCGGCAAAAATTAATACATTTGGACAATATCAGTTGTTGGAGAAGATGTAGAGCAGTGGAAAGTCTCATGAATCACTGGTGGGAGTATAAACTGATTCAGTAATTTGAGAAACAAATGGCAACCCCCGGTAAATCTGATAAGGCTTAATATCTGTAATCCAGCAACTCTATTTCTAGGTATATGTCCTTTAAAACTCTTGCTCATGTAGACAAGAAGACATGATTATAGCAACACTATCTGAAACAAGAAAAAAAAATAGCTTATAATGATAACCAATAAGGGTCTCTAAATTGCCTTGTAAGACACTATCTGAATTAGGAGCATTGTCCCAGAACAGGCTGTGCTTTTCATGCTTCCCTATACTTCCAGGTTTTAGGCAGCTCGTGATTTTATTAACGGCAAACAGCTCACACTTTACTGGACTGTTTGATACCAAAGCAGTCTACCTGTCCCCAAGTCCTACCAGGCTCTTCTGTTTGGTTCATAAAAAGAGAGAGAAACAGGAAGGGAACATCTTCCTGATGAAATGCTTTTGTAGAAGACCAGCTTATCACTGCATTTAAAAACACTTGAGCTCAAATGTACCTCTGGAAAGGTTGTGCAGACCACCCGGTGCATACACTTTCCTAACAATGAGTCACTGCTTGCACCAAACAATAATCTTCCCTAAACCCCTTGACGAGAAAGTTGTAAACAAACTAAACACCCATCAGTAGGAAAGTGTATAAATAAATTGAGGAATTTCATACCATGTGACACAATCATCCTGGATGAATCTCACCAACACAATTATGAATGAAAATACCAAGATACCAAGTTACAGAAGAATACATACTATATAATACCACTTGTAGAAGGTTTAAAAATATAGAAAACAATGTGACATAATGATTAGCCATGCATACATACTTAGTCCCACTAAAAATAATTTAAGAACATGATAATGATCAAATCCAAATTTAAGGTAGTGATTGTATCATTGGGTATCTGAAGAAGTGAGATGCGACTGGGGACGGATACACAGGAACATCAATTT
The DNA here is from genome assembly GCF_049354715.1 of Callithrix jacchus. Classification (NCBI taxonomy): domain Eukaryota; kingdom Metazoa; phylum Chordata; class Mammalia; order Primates; family Cebidae; genus Callithrix; species Callithrix jacchus. The sequence continues at coordinate 96,975,252 of NC_133507.1, read as the reverse complement.
TACTGGGAATGTTTTATGTGCTAAGCTGAATAGCAGTGTATGGGCCTTTACTATATTATTCTTTACACTTTTTGTCCTACTAAGTGTTTCAAATGAATGGATATGAAGTAAAGAAGCAGAGTCAGCACAAGTCAATCTTGTGAAAGAGGAAATTCATGTAAGTAGGGAATATCTTAGGTTAGAGAGGTGCAGGACCCCTTGGAGGTTACCTGAGTGGGATTCAAAGGCAGGCAGACAATCTCTAGAGTAATGTGACGTAATTCTAGGGGACTGAGATGTCTAAATAAAATCGTCTCTGGCCTAGGGAAGTGAACTATAACAGACTCCTTTTAAATAAGGAACCAAACTTCTGTACAACAAACAAATAATTTATTCACTTTGCTCATTTTTCAATATATTTTAAATAACCCCTATACACAGTATTGCTTCACTTGCAAATAAAGCACTTTTTGGCTACCCAGGCAAAAATGTCAAAATTTAGGGTAGAATCATATTGATATTCATTGTGTGCACTTCTGGTCTCATTTGGCAAATCTTTTGATAAATATTTGCCCTGTGAATGAATGACTACATGGAATAAATGCAAATCTCTTAAAGAATTTCTGTGCTTAAATGGCTCAAACTCACCTTGATTAAAGCCAAAGCACAGCGTCCAACAAACACGAACAGGTGCTGCAAGTCAAGCACCATGCTAGGCTCTAGGGGTGTGAAGACAGATCGTTTCCTGAGAATCCATATCATACATTTATCATAACACTTATTGCCCCTTCTGCAAATAACTCTCCCTTTTTCCTGTGCCTTTTTAAAAATAAGCATTTTACTCAATTTCCCTCTTCATCCCCATTCAGCAAATACGTACAGCTATAAGTAGTTAAAGTGACAATTAAGCTGCAAAGTCAAATGGAAACTCTTTGGAGGTTCTCTGGCATTCGGGAAACCTTCCATAATTATGTGCATCTCTGTTCATATGGACATCAGAAATTTGTTTTTAGCTTTAAGAGCAGCAAAGATTAGCAATAAGACATTTCTCTGCTTTCTTATAGTAAAATGATTCAGTTGTTTTCTCCTACTGTCTTATTGAAGTTCTTTGTTCTTCCTTCAGGCAATAAGAAGATTACTTTATGAGAGAAAATAAACAATTCTAATTTTATTTTAAGAGATACATTCTTTTTACCTTTCTCCGCCATCTAATGGCTTCTTCCTCAGCAGCATCTGGTTCTGTATTTTCTGGCCACCAAGAGTGAAGTTCCTAAATGTTGGGCTGAAATCCTTGCTCACTGTAGGAAGCCAGCTAAGAGCTGAAAAGATTTTGGAAATAGGATTTCTGGAGCTGCCCAGAGTCAGGCACCAACTATCCTGTCCATAGCCATATCCTGTTCCTGCCTGGCTGTGTCTGGCACCACAGAGTGGGAGCTGATGAAGGTAAGCACGTGGGCACAGCTTCCTGCCAGGGCAGGAGCCACCCTCAGGCCATGGCCCAGAGAGACTGTTCTGGGAGGCTCTGGTTCATCCAGTTTAACCAGCTCAACATAAGGGAACCCCTATGCCTCAGCATGCAGGTACTAGAGGGAGTGGCAAGCCTTCCTGTCAGAGCTCTGCTTAGCAGAGCCACCTGGAGTTCAAATTCGTCCATGGCAGGCTCACAATTGGTGCTGTCGTGTAACTGGAACACCCATTATAGCAAAGTGCCTCTCTCCATTGAATGATCAATATTATCTACCCTGGTGTCTTAGTGGATTTCATGTTGCTATAGAAGGATACCTTAGGCTGGGGAATTAATTGAGAAAAGAGGTTTATTTGACTCATGATTCTGGTGGCTGGATAGTGTAATACTGTGTCAGTCTTATGTAAGACTGGCAGCTGTGTCTACTGAGGGCCTCTTGCTGCTTCAACTCATGGCAGAAAATGGAAAGGAAGTAGCTATGTGCAAAGAGATCACATGGCAAGAGAGGAAGCAAGAGAGAAACTGAGGAAGCCAGAGTCTTTTAAACGACTTTCTCTTGCAGGAACTAATCTATTCCCACAAGAGCTCAAACTCACCCGCTGCAGGATGTCATTAATCTCATATGGGATCCACCCCCATGACACAAGCACCCCACTTCCCAATACTGCCCACTGGAGATCAAATTTCAACACGGGTTTTTGCAGAGACAAATAACATCCAAACCATAGCACCTGGTTAAACCTTCATTAGTAAGTCAGCCCAAGTTATATTTTTATCATTTTATCCAGATGAACATATAGAAAGCCTTGTCATCAGAATTTGGCAATCTCTGTCTGTTTTTCTGCTGCAACAATTCACAGAAGAGTATGAATCAGTCAGCCAGATGGGAGGGGAAGGAAAATGTGGTTGATACACCCTAAAAAACTAGGGCTGGAGAGTTAAAATATTTATAACTCAAGCATGGTCTTCATAGAGTGAGGCTAACATGCTTTGCAAGCAGGCAGAACTGTAAACATTCAAAACTGACAGGCTCTGCCCCTTTGAAATATTTCACACTGCCCCCTTGAAATATTGACAGGAAACAATACTTTCGGTACAACCTTTATAAAGTTGAGAAAATGTAGGGAGAAATCCAACTGCAGAGGAACTAGATTCCTGGCTTCCAACAGCAGTTGGTTCAATCATTTACAGCAGTAAATAAATGTTATGAAAGTTCATGGAAAAACCATTATCTAAAGAGCTAAATATGAAAGGCTTGCATTACGGCCAGGCATGCATTTCTGGCAGAGGAAATACAAGTTTGCTCACAATGTCTTTTTTTAGACTACTTTGAGGAAGAATGCCATCATTGGAATAGTGCAGACCATAGCAATTTCATCTTTCTTTTTTTTTTTTTCTTTATGGAATGAGAAATGACATCAGTTTACATGTCATCTGAGAAGAAAGGAATTTATTTTGTTGAAAGGCATCCAAATCACCCTCTCTTTGGGCGGCTTTGTTACTGAAACAAACTTTATCATTGTTAATTGTTTGGCCATTTACGGGCCAGTTTGTTTCATCAACAAGTCTGTACATTTATACATATTTTCTTTACCTAGTAATTTTACCAATGTTACACAGCCATGAAAATCTGAAAGAAATGTCAACATGTAAGTCTCCCTTACTCTAAACTCAGTAGGAAAATGCCATGAAGAAAGGGAAAACTTTTAAGCTATGTTTATATTGAATACCTGAAATTATCACAGTTCATGCCATGCAACTCTTCTCTGGCCAGCAAACTTTCTCTTCCTCCTTTGTTTCCTATTGTAATAAGCTAATTTCAGCCACTTCTCCAAGCCAGGATCCCAAGAACCATCTGTGATTTCCCTCCTCCTAGCCCCTTCATCTATTTGACATCCAGGCTAAAGCTTCTAATGCCTTAATTGTTCTCAAATATATCCCATTGCCACTGCTCTGTTCAGCTCCCTGAGATATTTAATCTAAATTAGTCCAATCAATCTCCCTACCTCCAATCATCCTATCTACAATCCATTTTCACTCAACTCCACTATCATATTCAAAATCATTTTCAGGTTCCGTCAGCAAAATGCCTCCCTGTGGTACCCAAAACCCTCCGGTCCTGAACCAGTCTTTCTAACTTCATACTCTTCTCCCAATTCTGCTCACATTCTATATGCCAACCACAGTGAATCACGTGCCATTCTTGAAAGTTCCAAGTACTCTCTCACCTGTAAGCATTTATACCATTGGCTTCCTCTACCTAGAAAACACTTCTTCCCAACTCCCCCACCTTGCCCGAAACCTTTACCTCTTGAACTCCAACTTGTCTCTTAGGTTTCAACTCTGGCATTAGTTCCACATGAAAGCCTTTACGGACATGCCCCTGCCCCTACAGTTTGGCTAAGTGCCCTCCAAATGCTCTGGGAGTACTGTGATGGTAAGTTTTATATAATCACATTGACAGGGCCATAAGGCACCCAAATATTTAGTCAAACATTATTCTGGGTGTTTCTGTGAGAATGTTCTCGGACAGGATTGACAATTGCATTGGTAGGTTAAGTAAAGCAGATGGCCCTCATTAACAAGTGTGTCTCATCCGATCTATTAAAGATCTGAATAGAACAAAAAGTTACTTTGGGAGAAAATTCTCCCTATCCACCTGAGTGTCTCCCAGCTGGGACATCAGTCTTTCCCTGCCTTTAGACTCAGACTGGAACTATACTATCAGTTCTTCAAGTTTGCCAACTTACTGACCAGAGATCTTGGGACTTAGCTGCCATAATCATTTCCAATTCCATGAAACCTCTGAAATGAATCCATGAAATCATTTGCCTGTCATCTCACCAACATGTCACCCATATGCCCAGGTCTGAACCTTTGTCCACACTGTTCACCCACCTTGGGATGGGTTCCTTCTTCAGAAAGTTTCAACTCTAAATAATTTTTCTGGCTTCTGAATTTATGGCACTTTTTGCATATGTTTCTTACTTGACATTTATTTATAAACAGTGCCAGGTAATATTCTTTATATCTTAATTTTTGGGTTATTTAACATTTTATGGATGCACATCTAGTCCCTCTGCCAATTAAACTTCAAGCCCCTTGAAACACAACAAGATACTACTTTATATTCTTTTTTCTCCTCCAAACTTGCATAGTTCAGCAGAGCATACATAGCAGGCAATCAATGCATGTTATATCATTCAAAATTTTTCATATGACTAGGACAAGACTAATAACTAAAGAAGACTACACAATATCACAAATATGTTTCACTTTCAAAAGAATAAATTATTTCAAATGAGATCACAAAAAAAATGAGAAAACTATGACCACAAACCTAATTTACTGTAGGCTGGCACAAAAATATAAAAGCTTGAGAAGCAGCAGCTGCAATGGGAACTCCAATTATCCTGCCAGCAGTATGAATGCACTCAGCTGTAGGACAAGCCAGATGTCAATCAAAAGTGGAAATTAAAACAAGATGTACACTTTCCAAGCTCATTTGTATGTATATTTAATCAAAGAACTCACAGTTCATATGGCAACAGTAAAAGCAAGGGAAAATTAAAGGAAAGTTAAAAGAATACAAAATGCTAAATGTCAGAAGTAAATCAACATGTCATTAACGCAATAATTGTAAATACGTTAAACTCCTCTGGCAACCATCTCACATTGGATTATAAACAAAATTCAATTATATGCCTTATAAAAGGGATATACATTTGTTAAAAGTGACTCCAAAAGAACTGCCCATTCCATAAACAATTTTGTAGCATACCTACTATATACCAACACCATGCTAAGTGATATAAAATTTAAATATTAAAAGATAGATGCAGTTGTACAAGGCATAAGCAACCAAAAAGGAAGCAAGTCACAATATTAATATTAATGAAGCAGTGCTAAAACCGAGATACATTATCTAAAACAAAAAAAATTGTTTTGTTTATTTGTGGTTTTTTTTAATGAAGTATGCAAGTCACCAGAATCCTCATTGAAAGTGATAAATATGCCTATCTTATAGGGTTGTTGTAAGTATTAAATGAAAAAAAATCATAAATACCTATTTGAAGACCTGATATGTGACACTGGCTCATGAACTGTTGGTTGCTTTTAGTATTTGCATTAGTAATAGTAAAAGCTACAAGCTACAATAATCACTGATAATATGTTTTAGATAACATAGCAAAGAGCATATAAAAGAAAATATTAGAAATGAAAAGATAAATTTTCAGAATCATAATAAGAGAACAATGAAGAAGTTTTACCACATTTCTTTTGCTTCTTAAGGGAAAGAAAAGAAAAGAAAAGAAAAGAAAAGAAAAGAAAAGAAAGGAAGGAAGGAAGGAAGGAAAGAAGAAAAGGAGGACAGAGAAAGAAAGAAAGAAAAAGAAAGAAAGAAGGAAAAAGAAAGAAAGAAAGAAAGAAAGAAAGAAAGAAAGAAAGAAAGAAAGAAAGAAAAAGAAAAGAAAGAAAGAAAGGAAGGAAGGAAGGAAGGAAGGAAGGAGAGAGGGAGGAAGGAAGGAAAGAAGGATGGAAGAGAGGTAGGGAGGGAAAGAGTAATTATATCTAAATAATAAAGATTGATTATATAGGTTGCTCTATGTGCGTATGTATGTGTGTGTGTGTCTACGTGTATGTGTATAGGTATACAGGCATGTATAAATAATAAATAATATGTAAATAAATATTTTTATTCAAAAAGATAGAAATACAAAAAAATTTAAAAGGTACAGGCAGATTAATGGATTAAAGCACAAGGAAATAATTTTGAAAACAGATAATGTAAACAATTTAAAAATAAACTCTATCTTATTCCCACACACTAATAAAAAATAAACCCATGATAAGATCAAATTGTCATAAGTTACAGACAAAGAGAGAATTCTGAAGGTAGCAAGAAAAAAGTGACTTGTCACATACAATGGAAATTTTTATGAGACTATCAGAAAATTTTTCTATAAAAACCTTGCAGGTAAGAAGGAAATGTGATGGTCTATTCAAAGCACCAAAAGAAAAAAGACAGCCAACCAATAATAATATATCCAGCAAAACTTTGTTTCAAAAATAAAGGAGTGATAAGGACTTTACCAGATAAACAAAAGCTGAAGGAGTTTATCATCATCAGACCTGACTTACAAGAAATGCTAAAGGGGGTTTTCAAGTTAAAACAAAACAAAACAAAAAACCCTAAGAAGCAACATGATAGCATAAGAAAATATGTAACATATTAGTAAAGGTAAATAAATGGGAAAATACAGAAAATTATATTACTTTAATAGTGGTGAGTAAATAACTTTTAATACTAGTATGAAAGTCAATGACAAAAATAACAATAGCCAAAAATGTGATAAAAGATACATAATCTGAATAGTTACAAATTGTGACAACCATAATATAAAATATTTGTATGGGAGGGAGAAGTCAAAGTGTAGAATTTTTGTATGCAATTAAACTTTGTTATTATCAGCTTAAAGTTGGCTTAATTATAAAATATTTTGTTAGTCCCAAGGGTAACCACAACAAAATACCTGTAGAAGTTACACAAAAGGAAAAGCTAAAGGAAACAAAATATATTAATACAAAAAAATTTTCACAAAACACAAAAGAAGACAGCAAGAGAAGAAAAAACAGACAAAAGAACTACAAGACTAATGGAGGGAGGCCAAGGCAGGAGGATTGCTAAGGCCAGAAGCTTATTACTAGCCTGTGCAACATAGCAAGACACTGTTTCTACAATTTAAAATTTAGCTGGGCATGGTGGTGTACATCTGTAGTCCCAGCTACTCGAGAGGCAGAGGTGGGATGATCTCTCGATCCCAGGAGTTAGAAGCTACAATGAGCTTTGATTATGCCACTGCACGCCAGTCGGTGCAACAGAGCAAGACCAAAGAAAGAAAAGGAAAGGGGAGGAGGGGGGAGGGGAGGGGGAGGGGGAAGAGGAAGAGGAGAGGAAGGGGAAGGGAGGGGAAGGGAAAGAGAAAAAGAGAAAAGAAAAGAAGAAGAGAAAGGGAAAAGGAAAAGAAAGGAGAGGAGAAAGGGAAAAGGGGAAAGGGAGGGGAGGGGAGGAGAGAAAGAGAAAGAAAAGAAAAGGGAAGGGAATGGGAAAATAAAAAGGAAAGGAAAGAGGGAAAAAGGGTAAGGGGAAAGGGAAAGAGAAAAAGACAAAGAAAAGGAGAGAGAGAAGAAAGAAAGAAAGAAAGAAGGAAAGAAAGAAAGAAAGAAAGAGAGAAAGAAGAAAGGAAAGAAAAGAGAAAAGAAAAGGGAGGGAGGACAGAAAACAACTTACAAAATGGCAATAGTAAATTTTTTCCTAACAATAATTATGTTAAATGCAAAAGGATTAGATACTACAGTCAAAAGATACATAATGGCTGAAAAGACTTAAAAATAAGATCAAACTATATACTATCTTTAAGAAATTAAATTTAAGGACACACATAGGCTGAAAGTGAAAGAATAGAGAAAGTTATTCATGCAAATAGTAACCAGAAGACTGCAAAGGTGACTATACTTATATGAGTCAAAACAGACTTTTAAGTCCAAAACTGTTACAAAAAAGCAAGGACATTTTATAACAGCAAAAGTGTCAATCCACCAGGAATAGATAACAATTTTGTTATCTATGCATTTGATTGTCATCTATTAGATAATATCTATTTATCTATCTATCTATCTCATATCAGATCAGCTAGATATATAAAACAAACTTGCAAAACTAAAGGCAGAAATAGACAGCAACACAATAATAGTAAGAAACTTCAATACTGCATTTTCAGTAATAAACAAAACTTCCAGATAAAAGATCAGAAAGGAATCAGAGTACTTAAATAATGCTATAAACCAAATGTATCTAACAGACACCTACCAAATATTCCAAACAAAAGCAAAATACACACTTTTCTCAAATGCATATGAATATTTCTCTGGGATAGATGACATGTTAGCTCACAAAACATTTAACAAATTTAAACAGACTATAGTCATACCAACTATCTTTTCTGACCAAAACTAAATAAAACTAGAAATTAACAGCAGAAGAAAAATTAAAAATTCATAAATATATAGAAATTCAGCAACAAACTCTTCAACTATTATTCAAAAAGAAAATTAGAAAATACCTCAAGACAAATGAAAACAGACACACAACATGCCAAAACTTACATTATGCAGCAAAAGCAGTACTAAGAGGGAAGCTTATAATGCAGTAAATGTTTATTCTATATTTAAAAAGAAGAAAAATCTCAATCAACCTAACTTTTTAAACCTCAGGGAATTAGCAGAAAACAAAATCAAAGTTAACAGAAGGAAGCAAATAACAAAGATTAGAGCAAATATAAACAAAATAGATAATAGAAAATCACTCAAAAAATCAACAAACTAAGAGTTATGTTTTGAAAAGATTAACAAAATTGACAAACCCTTAGCTAGACCAAGAAAAAGAGAGAAGACTCAAATACATAAAATCTGAAATGAAAGAAGACATTGCAAATAATACCACAGAAATAAAAAGGCTCATAAAGACAATTATGAACAATTATATGCCAACGAACTGGATAACCTAGAAAATATTAATAAATTCCTAGAAACATATAACCTATCAAGATGAAATTATGAAGAAACAGAAAGTCTAAACAGACCCATATCTAGTATGGAGAGTGAATCAATAATGATAATATCCCAACAAAGAAAAGTTCAGGACCAGATGGCTGAACTGGTGAATACTACCAAAGTTTTAAGTATTAACACCAAATGTTCTCAAAATCTTTAAAAAAAAATTGAAGAGAAGAGGAAAGAATACTTCCAAGCTAATTTGTATGAGGCCAACATTACCCTGATACCAAAGCCAGAGAGAGACAACAAAAAAAAAGAAAATTGAAGGCCATTACTGTTGATAAATATAAATGCAAAAGTCCTGAACAAAATACCAGCAAACCAAATCCAACAGCACATTAAAAAGATCATTCAACTGGGATTTATTTCTGGGATTAAAGGATGGTTGGTTCCACATACAAAAAACAATTAATGTGCTATACCACATTAATAGAATAAAGGATAAAAATTACACAATCATTTCAATAGACATAGAAAAAGCATTTGGCAAAATTTAACACCTCTTAATGATAAAAACTCTCAATGACCAGGAATAGAGGGAAATTACCTCAACATAATAAAGGACCTGTGTGAAAAGCCCATGACTAACATCACAGTCACTGGTAAAAAACTGAACACTTTTCCTATAAGAGCAGGAGCAAGACAAACTTTCCCACTATCACCAATTCTATTCAACTTAGTACTGAAAGTCCTAGCCAGAGTAATTAAGCAAGAAAAAGAAACAAAAGACATCGAAATTAGAGAGGAAATAGTAAAATGGTCTCTTTTTGCAGATCACATGATCTTATACATTGGAAAGCCTAATGACTCCACCAAAAAAAAAAAAAAAAGAAAAAACCTGTTAAAACTAATAAATGAATTCATTAAAGTTATAAGATACCAAATTGATATAAAAATAATTGTGTTTCAATACACTAATAACAAACTATATGAAAAGGAAATTAGAAAAGCAATCTTATTTACAATAGCATCAAAAAGAATAAAATTCTTAGGAATAAATCTAAGGAGGTGAATGAATTTTGTACTGAAAATTATAAAATAATGATGAAAGAAATTCAATAGTATACAGACAGATGAAAAGATATCCTGTTTATGGATTGGAGGACTTAATAATGTTTAAATGTTTATGATACTCAAAATAATCTACAGATTCAATGTAATATCTAACAAAAGTACTTATTACAGAAATAGAAAATACAATTATAGTACTCATATAGAACATCAAAAGACCATAAATAGCCAAATCAATCTTGAGAAAGAGCTAAGCTATAAGTGTTATACTTCCGGATTTCAAAATATATTATAAAGCTATGGTAAACAAAACAGCATGATACTGACATAACAACAAACATAGAGATCAATAGAACAGAACAGGCAGAAATAAATCCACACACATATAGGGTCAACTGTTGTCTAATAAAGGTGACAGGAGGCTGAGTGTGGTGGCTTACACCTGTAATCCCAGCACTTTGAGAGTCTGAGGCAAGTGGATCACCTGAGCTCAGGAGTTTCAGAGAAGCCTGACCAACATGGCAAAACCCTGTCTCTGGAGTGAGGCTCCATCTTCATTAAAAAAAAAATTATCCAGGCATGTTAGTGGGTGCCTGTAATCGCAGCTACTTGGGAGGCTGAGACAGGAAAATCACCTGAACCCAGGAAACAGAGGTTTCAGTGAGCTGACATTGCACCGCTGTACTCCAGCCTGGGTGACAGAGCAAGACTCTGTCACAAAAAAAATTAATAAATACATAAAAATAAAAATAAAAGGTGCCAGGAGTACACAATCAAGAAGGACAGTCTCCTTAACAAAAGGTGCTGGTAAAACTAAATACTCACAGACAAAAGAATGAAATTAAATCCTTATTTTACCCTACACACAAACATCAACTTGAAATGAATTGAAAACTGAAACATAAGACCTGAAACTGTAAAACTCCTAGATGAAAACATAGAGGAAATATTATGACATTGTTTCTGGCAATGATTTCATATGATATCAAAAACACAGGCAACCATAATAAAAATAAATAAGTGGGACTTCTGCACAGCAAAGGAAACAATCAAGAGTGAAAGGTAACCTGTAGAATGTAAGAAAACATTTGCAAATCATATATCTGAAAAAGGGTTAATCTCCAAAATATGTGAGGACTCCTGCTATTCAACAGTAAAACAAACCAAAACTAATAACCTGACTATAATATGGACTAAGGACTTGGATAAACATTTCTCCAAAGAAGACATGCACATGGCCACGAGGTTTATGAATAAGTGCTTAACATCACTAATGATCAGAGGAATTTGAATTAAAACTATAATGAGATACCACCTCATAATTTTCAGAATGGCTATTATTTAAAATATCAGCAAAAACAAAAACAAGAAATGTTAATGAGGCTGTGGAGAAGTAGAACCTTTGCACACCACTGGGGGAAATGCAACATAATACAGCCAATATAGAAAATAATAAGGAAGTTCCTCAAAAATAAAAAAAATAGAACTACTGTATGAGCCAGCAATCCCACTTTTTGGTATTTATCCAAAAGAAATCAGGATCTCAAAGAGATATTAGTAGTCCCATGTGTATTGCAGTACGATTAGGCAAGATGTAGAAGCAACTTATATATCCAATGAAAGATGTACAAATAAAGAAAATGTGTATATGCATACAATGGAATATCATTCAGCCTGAATAAAAGGGAATTCTGCAATATGTGACAACATAGATGAACCTTGAGGACATTCGTTAAGTGAAATAAGCCAGTAACAGAAAGACAAATACTACCCGATTCAACTTTCATGGGGTATTAAATAGTCAAATGCAGAGATTTGAAGAGTAGAATAGTGGTTTCTAAGGGCTGGTGCTAGGCAGAAATGATAATTACTAAGCAATGGACATAAAATTATAGTTAAACAAGAAGAAAAAGCTCTAGAGATCTGCTGTACAACATTGTACCCATAGTCAACAACAATGTATTTTACACTTAATTTATGAGGTTAGATCTCATGTTGTGTTCTTATCACAATAAATAAAATAAAGTAGACACTGATGCTTACAGAAGTCAAATAACTTTCCCAAAATTTTAAGAGTGGCAAGTGAATAAGCCAGGGTTCAAACTGAAATCTGAAATTATGTCCCCAAAGCCAGGAGCTCAACCACTTTGCTTCACTGTCTCATCTATATTAAGTTTCTAAAACAGAAAAAGATGCAAGCCTTTCAAATTAATTTTGTGAAGCTGGCATAAACCTGACAGCAAAACTGGATGAACTAGCAACTAATAAAAAAGAAAAGCCAAACTCATTCATGAATTCTTAAATAAAAAAATAACCAATCAAGTGCTGCAGTTTAAAAGGGAAGAAAGAATAGAAAACAGGAATATTTCACTATGATTAAATTTATTACAACACTTGGTCATAGTTCATATATATCTATATAAATACTAAAAAGATATTTGTGAAATTCAACATCTACTCATGGTTTCTGCTAGTTCAAAATGAATCAGAAATAAAGCAGTGCTTCCATAATATAGTAAACAAGTTCCAACTAAAACCAATAACCAAACACAGTAAATAATATAACATGAGTATCATTTGTTTTGGCATCAAGAACAATGCAAGGGTATATCAAGAAAACATTTCTAATAAATACAATGAGATAAAAAGAAAAAAGATGATATTTAAATATTGGGAAAAATCAACATTTTCAAACTTTTACTTGTTTTGGAAGGTGAAGGAAAATAAATCAATCATATTTGGTCAGTTCATACTTCAGGTGGTGAATGGTGTAAGTACTCTAAACAGTTTTGGATTAAGGTTGAACATAAAGCCATTCCCTTTTGGTTATTAAGCCTCTTCTTAAAATTAACCTCAAAACTTTCACAACTGTTCATGTGATAATTTTGGGCTTTTACCACTTGCTGATTCAGAAAATAGATAGTGATTAAAACCTACTATAAATTTAATAACACTTTAAAAGGCCATTGTAATTCATCAATTCACTTTATACACTCACACCAATAAATGTATGCATACTATACATCTATATTCTTTTGAAAAGTAGTAGTACACATATGGCTAGAACGTATTATCCTTTCAATGGTTGGGGTCTCTACGAATTTACATGCTCTTCAATATAACTGTGCCTCTCCCTCCCACTCTTAAGAGTTCACGGCCCACAGGCAGAAGAAGCTATTGGAGACATCTTCAGAATCAGGAGAACGAGAAATCTGAGTGGGACAGCATGGCCTGAAGAAAATAGTCTCTTGATCTGACGAGTTCTCAAGACTACTTAAAAACGGCTGAGCAACTCACCTTTTCACAAAAACTGTTGAAGGCACCTGAGAAGTACATAAAGTTTGGTTCTTATAGTCACATACTAAAATGCAAAGATGGAGATTCACTCATGTAATTCCTAATCAGGAAAGGCAGAATTGGGAATATCAAGTTCTCAAAATTTAATAGAGAAAAAGTATGTGTTACATATTAAATATAGCAAGTGATAGTCCCAAGGCAAGGGAAGGGGGCGTAGAGTGTGTGCAGTCAGATAGTCATTTATTCCTTAAGAAAGAACATACAGTTCTCATAAACAATTTTCCACTACCTCCCAATGTAGTCACATACATAAATGCAGGAAGATACAAATAAAATAGTGGACCATGACAATTAAATGCAAAGCAGCAATGTATTGATGGAGAATTCATCCATTAAAAGCTTTTCCATTCAAAATGGGTTTCAGCCAGAAATTGGTTCTTCATTCCTCCCTGTAGTATGCATTCTTGGTAGCTACTTTCAGAACACTGCCAACACCATTACACATTTGCTTTATATAGCTTTCAAGCTGCTCTGCAGTTTCTCTCTGGCCAAAGAACTTTACAAAAACTACTAGGGGAATAAGAAGCACAGACAGGTCGTCTCTCAGGCTTGGAATCCATTGCCTGTCTAAATTTCTGTTGCTTCCAGTACAGCTGGAGTAGATAGCAACCTCAGCCAATTATTATCGTATCACTGAGTTTAGTTGACTGCATGAAGATGAACTGATGATCCCCACTCAATTCTTTTTGTGTCATTTATCAGCACGCAAACCGACATTGCTCTATCCAGGTAGACTGATAGACAAGTCCAATCTCAAATTTTACCTTACCTCTCTGAACCTCAGTCTCCTAATCAATAGTAGGGAAATGACACAAATGAACACAAAATTAATGAGTTTCAAAAGTACTTCTTTCACATCGGGCTTGGCCAGGAGAAATTTTCTCACTTCTCTCTTGCTCTTAGGTACCCAATGTTCCCAATTTTAGGGATTAGTCCATGACTTGGCCTGAGGATCTCTGCCTGCAACTTGTGCATCCAAATCTAGTTTTAAGGCTTTTAAGTGGATTTGAAAATTAGGGGCTGCCTTAAGAAAGCATTTTATCAGCTTCTTCAAGAGTCAAAACTCCACTTGATCTTCCCTTCTCTATTCTCTCCTTTACTCTGCCAACAATTGGAACATATGTCTTCAATTCAAAGCATATTAAAAGAACATATTGCCAAGTTGCTCTATAATTGTTCTCAGATGCATGCCTCATTTCAAATAAATGGGAAGGTCCTTCAAAAAAAAAAAAAAAGAAAGAAAGAATATTTCTACTCCTTTACTTCCCTAGGATGAAGCCTAGTTTTCTTCTCTAAACTTAGTGGGCACTGAGTAGATACTTGTTAACTCATCATCCCTTTTATAAAAGAAAGCAGACAGTTTTCAAAAATAAACATGAATCTATCTCATCTTACCAAACCCATCTCAAATGTCCTTTCAAGATGGTCCTATTAAAAATCTCCCTTAATTCATCAGTAAATTCAGATGGTTAAATAGAGTGCAGAAATTTCTGTAAATAATCTCTTAAAGCTACAAAGCATTTTAAACACTTACTTCAAGTGAACTCAGCAACCTCTAGGAACAGATCTTAGAGATCTGTAAGCTGTTGCCCAAATGTTCAGGGGCAGTGCCTGTGCTTAATTCAGCATATAAAATGATTCTGCAGAAATTAGACTTTCTGTTGCTTTTGTCTAAGGAGAAAAACAAAAATCAAAAGACTACAGATTTGAAAGCTGACAGAAAATTCAGGAGATCAGGTAGTCCAGTTGTCCACCTCCAGGGAAGTACATAGTATAATTATTTTTATTATTTTACTGATCAAACTATTAAGACCCAGAATTATTTTTGAGAATTTGTTGATGGTGAAATACTGGTGGGGTGAGATGTTTTAGGGAGTGCCTAGACCTAAAGTTCTCTGGTTTGGGGGTCCAACATCATTTTTACTATATTATATGAAAGTTCAATAAATTCCTTAAATCTGTAGACTAAGGGTTATCAAGATGACATAAAGAGGAGTTCCTATTCCCAACCTTTTCCCAGGCCTGGATCAGGAGCAATGAGTTTCTGCTTTTGTACCAAAGGCTCCACATTCATCCTTTGAATCTCCCTGAAAAGCAACCTTTCTGTAGATTCTAGGCTATGTGGCTCATGTCTTATCTTTTCCTAATGGTCCACTGGATTGTAAGTTTTGGGGGAGAAATGATAATGGCATATTTGCAAAACCATTCTAGCGCCTAGTGCAATACTAGCTACATGGTTGGTACTAAACAGTTTTTGAATGAGTGATTGACTGCCCCATGATGGGTAATAGCCATGAGGGGTAGTTTGATAAGTACAATTGGTGAAGGAACCATGTGCCATATTTCCCATCTTCTTTACCATCAAAGAGCTTCCTAATTTGGCTGGTTTTGGGTACTCTAGAGGTGCCATAACCTTCAACTGGGGCCTGGGGGGAAACTCATATGACTGACAGCAGAAACAGGAGGCTTGGCAATTCAACTGAGCTAACCACTCGAATTCAATCAAAGCTGCCTTTGGCTGAGAGCTTCAACTGCAGGCAAACACAGACCATCCTTCACTCAATCACTTGGTTCTTTCCTTGGGTTCAACTCCCATGTTGTGAAATGAGGAAATTATTTACTTCCATAGCTAGTGACACCATGGCAATTTTAAGAAGAAATAGTCTCCCCAATGCAGCACCTTCCTCAATATTTTGAGTGATTACACCCTGCTGTGAAATTATTCACCTCTAGTCTGCTCAGTCTCCACACAACTACTACACACATGCTGGTGCAGTCAACCAAGTAAGGCCAGAACAGACATTTTTCCTAGAGGTGAAATTATATTAAATCAACATAAGCCTCAAGGCCCATATTGAGAATTTATTTCTGGTTTAGTTTCTCTTTTCTGATATGGTTTTAAGTTAGAATGAAACACTAGACTAGGACCAGGGAGTGACACAGGATGTCAAGAGCCTCATATATACTTAAGAGAGATTGAACTTTCTACCCTATTACTGAGCATTCTCCATCAGCTTTACCTTAGACACCCGCTGAGATCCAGGGCAGGTCTGCAATAGATTCAGGAGCTGGCTTTAGTGGGGCATCCCATCAATCAAGGTTTTTAGGCTATGGAACCCTACCTTGCCCTTCCTTCAGATTCCAGGGAGAAATCTGACCTCAATGGGTATGAGGAGAGGCCTTAAATGTCTTCTTTTAGATAATAGGTAATGCAACTAGTGGTTCCAACAGGGAGAATTGTGCTACCAAAATTAAAAGCAGCTGCTAAAACTTAGTAGCAATAGATGCTGGCAGCAGAATTTCAAAGACTCCATTTATGAGCCACACACTATAGTTCTAATGGGCAGCTGAGCAGATGGAGGTCTGAAGGTACCTGGAGCCAAAAGAGCTTAGAGAGGCTCTGCCTGTGCACTCAAGGCCAGAGGGATGGTGCCCCAGCAGACAGAATTCAGCAGCCAAAAGTAATAATCTAGGCTCTGATACTATGTCATTCCCAGGGATCGCTCAATTGCTAGCTTTCTTCCACTATGTCAGATTTGCTGTTAGATATTTCTTCTTATGGATTTTCAAAGGTTTTAATGTATCTCCCTCCCCTTGTTCAAACACCTAACATATACCTTAAAAGAAGGAAAAGAGAGCACATTAAAAGTTAACGAATGAAATGCTGCTATAGATTCTATAGTTAAATGGACCTGAGTTTGGCTCCTGACTCTACCACAAAGCTATTTGACCTTGGGCAAGTGATTCAACCTCTCAAACTTCTCAACCTCTCAGAGCCTTAAATGCCTCATCTGCCAAAAACAAACAAACGAACAAACAAACAAAAAAAAAAAAACACCATCTTTTGAGAAGAAAATTAGGCAAAAAATACAAAGTACCTGGCACATGGTAATGGCAACACTAACACAGTAGCTATTATTATGGTTTGCTATTACAACAGTGTCTGACACCCGGTAATACAGCAGATCTGAAAAATGGGACAGGAGACACTTTCCTAGTGTATGGGGGCTGGAGAGTGACTTCCAGGCAAGAAGAAAGAAGCCTAAAGTGGTCATGGGGGAACAATGAGCATAAACTCTTATCCCCTCTCCTCCTGCCCCCACACACCACTCCCCTGCTTCAGAGCTTTCTCTCTTTGCAGGCAGAGATGGCATTTGAAAGGCTCTTGCTTTCATGGAGTAAAGGATTATTAGCAGCCAACGATCTAATTTCAAACTAAAATAAATGCACCAAGTGTGGGATTCTCTCTATCAGTTGGGACTTTATAAACAGAGAGGATTTTATTTTGTTATTATTTTTTATTTTTCCATAGGTTATTGAGGTACAGGTGGTATTTGGCTACATGAGTAATTTCTCTAGTGGTGATTTGTGAGGTTTTGGTGCACATATCACCCAAGCAGTATCCACTACAGCATATTTGTAGTCTTTTCATCCCTTGCACCCTTCTCACACTTCCCCCGAAGACCTCAAAGTCCACTGTATCATTCTTATGCCTTTGAATATTCAGAGCTTAGCTCCCACATTTTAGCGAGAACATATGATGTTCGGTTTTTCCATTCCTGAGTTACTTCACTCAGAATAATAATCTCCAAACTTCACAATTGGAGATGTCTTTTATTTCTTAGATTCAAACCCTAATAAAGAAGGGATGTTTTCTCCACCCAGTTCTCCCAATGCCATCATCACAAAACAATTTTGTTGCCCTGGAAATCAACACAACACACCTTATTGTGTGCCCCAGTCCTCTTCTCCTCATCCACCTTGCCCACGCCCCTCAGTAACTAGGAAGGAAGCTGGCAGAGCAGCTGCTGGTCAAAGCTTGCACATGTGTGTTGGAGAGGAAGGGGAAGTGTCCAAACCATTAAAACTCTTTTTTTTTTTTTTTTTCACTAACTCAGAGGTAACGTTTACTGTCCAAGATGAAAATATCCTTTTAGCACACAGCCTTTGTAAATACCTTACTAAATAAAAACTGTGCTTATTCATCTTCCCTGATCATGGCCAGCTCTCCTGTTCCTTAGGAAAACTGCATGTAATTTCCAAAGACTAATGGTGGACATCTACGTTCACAGAAAAGTCAAAGAGACATTACAGCCAACAGTTTGAAGAACAAGAATAGCTAGCAGACCAAGACACAACAACAAATTAATGCTTTTCATGATGTCTAGCAGCCTTTACCTTAAATGTATGTGATTAAAATAAGAACTTGAAGTTAACTTTGCAAGGCAGCCTCAGATTCTTTTATTGTGAGGGAATCACAGGACCTACGGGCATCACAAACTGTGGGAAGCGGTGGAGGGGGCTAGCAAAGGCTGAGGGAGAAGGTTCTCAAAAGCTCTGAGTCAGAGCTCAGCTATTTGGGGGATTCCATTCATCCCCCTGGGGGTTAGTAAAGCAGAAAAGACAACCATCTCTGAACTCTGATAGTAAACAAGGGAAAGAACCCAAAACTCCACAGGATTTTGATGGATAAAACAAGCCCTGAAAATAACTACCTTAAAGAGTTGAAGAGTTCGAGATAAAGGCAATATTCATAGGAATGTATGGGCAAGGCTCAAGCTATGACTCAGCTCATTGCCCTCCACTAACAGAGTTCATCCACCCAAAGCACCCCCAAACACCCCAACCACCCCTGCCCCTTGTTTCATTTAGGCTAACATTGAAGGGTATAAACACACCCCAGGCATGCCCAACCAATGAGAAGGAAACCCCTACATAAGGTTAGAAATGGAGTGGGGAGAACTCACATGTGGGTAATGCAGGGTTGATTGTGGCCCCTGAGGTATCCCAGGCAATCATCGGCAATTTCAAAATACATCTTGTAAGCCTGTATTTAAGGTGCAATGGGAGCTGCAAAGTAGTGGTGTGTAAAATATGGTTTTTGACTACATGGAGATTATAATCTCATTAGGAGAACAGATCATGTAAAATATTGAGAAGACAAAAAATAAAGTGAAGGCAATTTGGCTCTGACTCATCCACATAAAGAAAGCAAGTTGAATATCAGGGTGGAAAGACTGGCTCCCCTGCTCTCCTGGGAGTGGGCATTTCCAGCATCTTTCGCCCCTGGTATTTGTGTGTGATATGGGAAGTGGGCACACAACTCAGGCTCAGCCAGTCGAACACCCCCATCTGTTTCTGTATCAGGACCTTTGAATGCAAAGGTTCAGGGACAGTCAGGCTCACTCACAGTGTCTACAGCAGGATTCTCAACCACTGTGATGTCCTGGCCTTACTGCCTTTGTTCAGAGATAATCCCTGTGCTTCCTGCTTCTGAGCCCCTGGGCTTGATTTGGCTCCAGTCTGTTTGCTGGTTCCCCAATCTCCTGCTGATTCTGAGTCCTAGACTGTGGCTTCTTAAGCTGGTTTCTGCTGCCTTTCAACCCAAAATACTGACATTTTAGGCCATCTGCTTGTAAGAAACTCGTTGGTTTCTACTCTGTTATTATGAGCTTTTAAAAGTAAGAACTATGCTTATTATTCTCCTGACACTGACAGCTCCTCGGGTGGGCATATTTAATTGTTAAAAATTTAAAGGCATCAGATAAGGAATATCCTTTCTGTGTGTGTGTTTTTTTTAACCATGATCTGGATATGGTAGCTGTTCATATTGGTATTAAAAATTAAATTCTACTTCTCCTGTTGGAATTCTTCAGGACCTAAGGCTAGTCACTAAACCTTCCCGAGACTCCGTTTCCCCATTTGCAAACAGGGATAATAATTCCTCACTCATCAGACTCTTGATGAAAACTAATTGAGATATACTGAGAAATAATGATCTTTTCAACAAATGGTGCCGAAACAACTGGATAGCCACATGCAAAAAAAATAAAGCTGAACCACTACCTACCTCATACCCTCTACAAAAATGACCTCAAAATGGATGGCAGATATAAGCATAAAAGCTAAAACTATAAAACTTCCAGAAGAAACATGGGAGTATCTCTTAATGACCTTGCATTTTAAAATAAAAAGAAAAGCTACAGAATGGTAGAACACATTTCTAAATTGTATATCTGAAAAGGGCCTAGTATTCAGAATATACTGGGCTTTTGGGGAGAATGAAAGTGACTACTAATGTGTGCAAGGCTCCTTTCTGGAGTAATAAAAATGTTACAAAATTGTATAGTGCTGATGTTGGCCAAGCTCTGTGACTATACCAAAAACCACTGCATTATATCCTTTAAGTGGTATGTGAATGATACCTCAATAAAGTTATTAAAATTTTAAATGAGAGTGTATACATAATGGTCAACATGTATAAAATATATGCACCAAACCATTGCATATGTATGTTTTAAAATGCATATTATATATGTATATTCTACATATATAAGGTTTTTCATGTAGTAAATGCTCAAAATATTTAAGATTTCTTTGTTTTATTGATAATGATGGATTGAGGCAGAAAGTACTGGAGATAGCATGACAGAGGGAAGGAGGCTCAAGCTGGATTTCTCCTACCCAAAGCAATTGGACTAACACATTCTTTTGTAAGAATCCTCTCTATTTCTCATAGAAGCTGTAAATTGCATCCACATGTGTCTTACCTGTATTCTCACCTGTCATCACTGTATTCCAAAGGCCAAAATGGTTCTGCCCTCCCTGGCCTTTATCCCTTCAGTCAAAATGTACTTAAAATGCTGCCCACTCTCTTTCTTACCTGTTAGACTGTGACTTTCCTGTGGTCTCATCACATACTGTGTTTTTTTTCCTATTGCTTATTTATGTAGACTGAATTTATCATGAAGTGTAATTATTGATATTCAAATTTTTATATAAAGCCAAGAGCATGTTTTCTTTATTTTGTGTGTGTGTGCATTTGCTAATCTGTTTTTCATGAAAACACAGCAAAAAGGTTAGAATAATATACACCAACACTACAAAACTGTCTCTGGGTGATGGGATTGCATGTAATTTTAAAAAACCCTCTTTTATAAACTTTGTGGTATTTTCAAAATTTTCAACAGAGAATCATGATTAAAAACATTTTATAAATAGGAAATCATTGCATACTTAAATAGGATGCTTGCCCAAAGAGGGATTATGAAGAGAACTATCTCCAAAGTCAGACTCCTCCAAAGATGTATCAGAACATTCACTAGATGAAATGTTGTGTGAGTCAGCTTGATGCACAAGTTCCCTTTGTTGCGAGCCTCCTTGTGAAGCTAGGATGGAATATGCCTCTGTCTATTTCAGCTCAAGGCAGCAGTCAAGTGTTTAGCTTGCAGATTTAATATGGAAATTGGTACCTTTGCTCATACCCCTTTTGAACTTTCCTTGGCACTTTCCTTTCTGGTTGGATTCCTTCTAAGTGAAGAAAAGCTGAATGATTTGTATCACCCGGTCCCCACACATATATTTACAGGCTTGGAAAAAAAATCCTAGTCTAGACAATAATTAAAGTCAGAAGTGTAGCTTAATTAAAAGACATGTTTTCTGAGCCCTGGGGGCCATTCCTAAACACTCATGACCAGCAGTGTTTACTCAGACTGTTCTGGGGGTGCACTTGGGGATAGCCTCTTGGGCACAGTCTCTTAGAGCAAGTGTGAGAAATAACAAGGATTGATGAGGGTGGTAGGTGTAGGTGGGTATGAAGAAGATGAAAGAGAGATGTTTTCCTGAATGCATAAGGACAAATGTCAAGGATCACTGTGGAGCAACGAAGACATCAAGGAAGCAGAAATCAAATTTGATCAGCTAGGAACCTAGAAAACTCTTAGTCAGAATATGCCCAGAAATCACAAACCACCAACTCTAGAGGCTTTGTCGGCCATCAGATAGATTTTGGTCAGCTTATAAAATGCTTTTAAAAAAATTAATATTAGCATTTAAAATGGAGAGATTTTGCCTAAAAGTCAAAATTTTCAGTTTTCTTTTGAGTAACTGAAAAAAGTAAAACACAGAGTCAGTTTCTTTTCTGCAACAGTTGCTGGTGCTAAGCAACAGCTACATCCTTCAGGTACTTAACAGGACACGCTCTCCAGTTGGCCCACACTCATGAATCCCTGCCATCGCTACCACAATGCAATCCAGTGGCAGTTCCCTTATCATGCAGCTGATTTTCTTCTTCTCACTCCTAGCAGGTTTCCATTGTTTATATCACCCGCATGGCCTTTGCAGATATTTGAGTGTGAAGGTCTCCCCACCACCGTCTCATACCCACGCTCCTTCCCCTGGCCATGCCTTACCACAGTCTGTAGTTCATCTAGAATCCTCCTTTCTTTGTGTTCACTTATTAGAAACAAATCAGGATTCAATCCTGGGCTACTTTGTAAGCACTGTAATCTCTGGGAAAATAGAAAGACAACGAATAGAAAACCATCTGGACATGGAGCCGGTAAACTGAAATTCACTTCCCACTAATAACTAGAACTAACTTATATTGTTGCAAAAAATGTGGGTTCATATCCCAGATCCTTAATTTTCTAGTTTGAGATCCTGAGCAGTGTGCTTCGGCTGTCTAAAGCTCTCTCCTTATCTGTGAATGTAAATATTTGTCCTACCTGACTCACGGGATTGTGGTAAAAACCAAAGAAGATATCATAAGGAAGTGATTTAGACAGTTCCTAAGACTGAATCAGTTTAAGATAATTTTTGGCCAGATTATTAAATTACTTTGCATGGGTTGATGAAAAATCTACCTCACCAGATTTTCCAAACTCTCTCTCTCTCTCTCTCTCTCTCTCTGAAAAAGGAAATAGTAAAATGATATGGCTCTCAATGTCTTTTTAACATTTTCTCAACTCTGTATGTTTTTTACCAAGTGTACAAACTGTTTTAAGTGTGTATATAGCCTTTCTCCCTAACTCTCTAGAACACTCAACTGACTAAAAATCTGTTTTCCCAGTGTCTACAATGCCCACTATTTCAGGTTTTCATATATAAGAAATGTTTAATTGGCTTATAGCATATTTCTGGTTTGTACTATAAATATGTATGTACACTTAACTTGAATTAGAAGATAAAACAATAGCATTCTGATTTACAGAACCTAAGAAACAGAGAATATAAAGAATTTGATCACAATACTATTAGGTGGGTGCAAAATTAATCGCGGTTTGCCGTTACTTTCAATGAAAGTTTTCTTGAAAAGGGGTTTTCTCATCCTCACCTCTGTCAGCTTTCATAGAGTTGAAGAGAGTTAAGGTCTTATTCTAGATGAGGCTTTGGCTTAAGGAAATGTTCTGGCTGCTTTGGTCTTCCTTCAAGACCACTAAATGGCAAAGTTGCAATTACTTGTGCACCAACCTAATCTACCTCACCAGAGGTAATAATAATTCTAAGATTCAAAACATTTTCTGAATATTATAATAATAGGTATTTATGACAAATAATTTGGTTATGGCTATAGTTATTGTTGTAGGTAGAGGCACACCATGGCGATATTGCAGGTCGGGCTGCTAACCACTGCAGTAAAGTGAATATTGCAATAAAGGAAGTCATACAAATTTGTTGGTTTCCCAGTGCATATAGAAAGTTATGTTCACACTATGCTACAGTCTTTTAAGGGTGTAGTAGCATTATGCCTTAGAAACAATGTGTATATCTTAATTTAAAGATACTTTGTTGCGAAAAATGCTGATTATGAGTGGCCAGCATGTTTAATCTTTTTGGTGGTGCAGCATCTTGCCTTGATGTGGATGCTATGGACTAATCGGGGTGGTGCTTTCTGAAGGCTGGGATGGTGGTGCCAACTTGTTAAAATAAGAAAAAAATAAAGTTTGATATTGATTGACTTTTCTTTTCATGAAAGTTTTCTCTGTGACATACAATGCTGTTTGATAGTTGAAATCAACCCTCTCAAACCCTGCTGCTACTTTATCAAGTAAGTTTATGAATATGCTAATCCTTTGTTGTCATTTCAACAATGTTCACTGTATCTTTTCCAAGAGTAGATACCATCTCAATAAATCACTTACTTGGTTCATCCATAAGAAGCAACTCCTCATCTGTTAGAGTTTAATCATGAGATTGCAGCAATTCAGGCATATATTAAGGCTCCACTTCTTTTTTTTTTTTTAATACTTTAAGTTCTGGGGTACATGTACAGGTCGTACAGATTTGTAACATAGTCATACATGTGCCATGGTACTGGTTTGCTGCATTCACTGTCCCATCACCTATATTAGGCATTTCTCCTAATGTTATCCCTCCCAAATTTCCCCAACCCCTGTTATTCCTTCCCTAGTCCCCCAACCCCCAGTCCTCAGTGTGTGTGATGTTCCCCTCCCAGTGTCCATGTGTTCTCATTGTCTAACAACCACTTATGAGTGAGAACATGCAGTGTTTGCTTTTCTGTTCTTGTGTCAGTTTGCTGAGAATGATGGTCCCCAATTTTATCCATGTCCCTGCGAAAGACATAAACTTATCATTTTTATGACTGTATAGTATTCCGTGATGTATATGTGCCACAATTTTCTTTATCCAGTCTCAGAAGGAATGCCACACAACTACAACCACCTGATCTTTGACAAACGTGACAAAAACAAGCAATGGGGAAAGGATTTCCTATTTAATAAATGGTGTTGGGAAAACTGGATAGCCATACACAGAAAGCTAAAACTGAATCCCTTCCTTACACCTTATACAAAAATTAACTCTAGATGGATTAAAGATTTAAACATGAAGCCTAACACCATAAAAACTCTAGATGAAAACCTAGGCAATACCATTCAGGACATCAGCATGGGCAAGGACTTCATGACTGAAACACCAAAAGCAAAAGCAACAAAAGCCTAAATAGACAAGTGGCATCTAATTAAACTAAAGAGCTTCTGCACAGCAAAAGACACTGTCAATAGAGTGAATCGGCAGCCAACAGAATGGGAAAATATTTTTGCAATCTACCCATCAGACAAAGGGCTAATATCCAGAATCTACAGAGAACTTAAACAAATTTACAAGAAAAAAAACAAACAACTCCATCAAAAAGTGGGTAAAGTATATGAACAGACACTTTTCAACAGAAGACAGGCTCCACTTCTAATTCCAGTTCTTTTGTTCTTTCTACCATATCTGTAGTTATTTTCTCCCTGAAGTCTCAAACCCCTCAAAGTCATTTATGAAGGTAAAATCAACTTGTTCCAAACTCCTGTTAATGATGATATTTTGACTTCTTCCCACAAATCACCAATGTTCTTAATGGCATCTAGAATGGTGAATCCTTTCCTGTAGGTTTCCAATTTAGTTTGCCCAGATCCATCACAGAATCTGTAAGACTGTCTATGATGGCTTTAGTCTTCCAAAATGTATTTCCTAAATAATAAGATTTGAAGTTTAAATTACTTCTTCACCCTGGGCTACAGAATGGATGTTGTGTTGACAGACATGAAAGCAACATGAATCTCCTTGTACATCTCCTTCAGAGCTCTTGGGTGATCAGGTGCATTGTCAATGAGCAGCAATATTTTGAAAGTAGTCTTTTTTTCTGAACAGTAGGTCTGAATGGTGGGCTTAAAGTATTTAGTAAGCCCTGCTATAAACAGATCAGATGTGCTATCATCCAGGCTTTGTTATTTTATTTTTAGAGCATAGGCAGGGTAGATTTAGCATAATTCTTAAGGATCCTAGAATTTTTGGAATGTTAAATGAGCATTGGCTTCATATTAAAGTGACTAGCTGCATTATACCCTAACAAGAGAGTCAACCTGTCCTTTAAATATTTGAATCCAGGCTTTCACTTCCCCTCTACAGCTTGAAAGTCCTAGATGATATCATCTTCCAATATAAGGCTATTGCACCTATATTGAAAATCTTTTTTTTTTTTTATAAGACAGAGTCTCGCTCTGTCACCAGGCTGGAGTACAGTGGTGCAATCTTGGCTCACTGCAACCTCCACCTCTTGGGTTCAAGAGATTCTTCTGCATCAGCCTCCTGAGTAGCTGGTACTACAGGCATGTACCACCAAGCTAATTTTTGTATTTTTAGTAGAGATGGGGTTTCACCAGGTTGGCCAGGATGGTCTCAATCTCCTGACCTTGTATTCCACCCACCTCGGGCTCCCAAAGTGCTGAGATTACAGGTATGAGTTACTCCACCCAGCCAAAAATCTGTTCTTTAGTATTGCCACCTTCACCATCCATCTTAGCTGGAACTTCTGGATAACTTGCTGCAATTTCTGCATCAGCACTTGCTGCTTCACTTTGCACTTTTATGTTATAGGGACGGCTGCTTTCTTTAAACCCCATGAACCAAACTCTGGTAGCTTCAAACATTTCTTCTGTGGTTTTCTCATCCTCACCCATCAGTTTTCAGAGTTGAAGAGAGTTAAGGTCTTGCTCTAGATGAGGCTTTGGCTTAAGGAAATGTTATTGCTGGTTTGGTCTTCTTTCAGGACCACTGAAACTTTATCCATAACAGAAATGGACCCTGTTTTGCTGTTTTGTGTCATTCATTGTTCACTGGAGCAGCACTTTTAATTTTCTTCAGGAACATTTCTTTGCATTCACAACTTAGCTAACTGGAGCAAGAGGGCTAGCTTTCAGGCTGTCTCAGCTTTCAACATGCCTTTTTCACTAAGCTTTATCATTTCTAGCTTTTAATGTTAAGTAAGAGATGTATGATTCTTCCTTTCACCTAAACACTTTAGAGCCATTGTAGGGTTATTCACCGGCCTAATTTTAATACTGTTGTGTCTCAGGGAAGTGGAAAAGCCAAGGATAGGGAAAGAGATGGGAGAATGGCAGGTTGGTGGAACAGTCAGAACACATATATTTATTGATTTTAACTTCACCCTCTTATATGGGCATAGTTTGTAGTACCTCAAACCAATTGCAATAGTAAGATTTTAAAAATCACTGATCACAGATCACCAAAGCAGATATGTTAATACTAATAAGTTAAAAATCTGAAATATTGTGAGAATTACTGAGATGTGATACAAAATGATCACATGTTGTTGGGAAAATGGTGCTGTTAGACTTCACAAATTTTCAATTTGGAAAAAATCATAATATCTATGAATGCAATAAAGTAAAGCACAATAAAACAAAGTATTCCTGTGTTTACTGTGGAGAAAAACTGTTAACATTCATTTTCAAATTTTTCAAAATCACTATTTTAAATGACTATTTCATCTTATGAATGTAGCATTTTTATTTATTTGATTCACAATGGCTAATGATAAATCACCATTAATCATTTTATAAATGAGCTATGTTTTACTTATTATATAAATATTTATGAATTAAAAACAAATTCAGCAATACAAAAATATAAGATGAAAGTAAAAATTATCTTCTCATTTTAATGAAAGTAATTTCTAACATTTATTTGCATGTAGACACACATATGTAGATAAAGACATCTTTAAAATGAATTCCTAACTCACTTACTTTTAGCCTACATTTACCACTTACTATATCATAGTCATTATTCCAATCAACTAGATCTACATCAGTTTTTAATGGTTTCACAGTATTCTATTCATTATTACCTATTTAACAATCACCTACTGATGGACTTTAGATTATTTTCAGTTTTCACTAGTTTTTTTTATGTTTTATCATTAAAATTGTAATGAATAATTGTACAAGTAGATATTTGTACAGATCACGTATTTCCTTTGA
The DNA here is from genome assembly GCF_049354715.1 of Callithrix jacchus. Classification (NCBI taxonomy): domain Eukaryota; kingdom Metazoa; phylum Chordata; class Mammalia; order Primates; family Cebidae; genus Callithrix; species Callithrix jacchus. The sequence continues at coordinate 96,947,253 of NC_133507.1, read as the reverse complement.
GCAGATTAAATTATAACAGAATATATTAAAATACTCTAAATTATAATAGAATAAATTAAAACACTCCAACATCTATTGGTAAAATGCATTCCATAAAAGCCACACAAATTGGCACTCCACCATCAAATTATGAGACAGCCTGTCTCATAACAACCCACCTCATAGCTGATCAGAGTATTACAGCAAGATGCAGAGAAAGATATAAAATAGTATATCAATCATATAAGTCTGAGACGGAGGCAACTGTCAATCTTGTAGGATCTGTAAAACCCAGGGCAATAGAGAAAGGAACTAAACATTTTGGTAGAACTGAAATGGAGAGGCATGCAATCTTCATTTCCTTTAAAATTGGGCCAGAACCTAGCTTCTTCATAGATCCTTAAAAATATGTGATTTCTGCACATTCAAGATTGAAAGCCTGATTAACACATTCAGTCTCTTACCTTCCCATATTCTACCAACTAAGTCTAATTACCTATTGTGCTAATACCTGCCTCTCTTTGAAATGCAAAATCATAGGGAGCCTAATAAAATGAGAACATGGTCCAAGTATTGGATCATTTCCTGGTGATGATATGACAATAGCATATTGTCAGCCCTGTGAAACTAGGGCTGATGATATCATCCTGAGTCATGGAAGCTCTAAACATCAGTCAGCCTCTCTCTTTCCTCTCATCCTTTATCCTCTTTCCAATCCATCTCTGCTGATTCAGCTTACAGGATGTCTGCTATATCTGTCACACTCTCTCCACACCAACAACATTGGTTTGGGTTCTCCTCAATCTCTAGGAGGATCATTTCCATAGTTTACTAACTGCTGTCCTCAGGCTCTTTTCTACTCATACCTTGACAGTGCTGATTTCCTATCCTAACTAGAGCCCTTGCTGACTTCCTACTGCCAACAGGACAAAGCTGATCCAAAGGTATGTTGGTCAAAGAAGAGTATAACTCAGCAAACTGACACAAGAACAGAAAATGAAACACCGCATATTCTCACTCATAGGCGGGTGATGAAAAATGAGAACACATGGACACAGAAAGGGGAGTACTAAACACTGGGGTCTATTGGGGGGAAAAGGGGAGGGCCAGTGGGAGGGGGAGGTGGGGAGGGATAGCCTGGGGAGAAATGCCAAATGTGGGTGAAGGGGAGAAGGAAAGAAAAGCACACTGCCATGTGTGTTCCTAAGCAACTGTCTTGCATGCTCTGCTCATGTACCCCAAAACCTAAAATCCAATAAAAAATTAAAAAAAAAAAAAAGAAGAGTATAACTTACTTAAAATTTCATTTTCTTGATTTCTGATTGTAAAATATTTGACATGTGGCATATTGGCATCTATTTACACTTTCGCCTTATGCTCAAAAATTGGGAAGGTTGATTGAACTCTGAGGTGTCCAATTAACTAGTTTCCTTAAATAGCATTTTTAATCATGTTTATTGGGATATAATTTATATGTAATAAAATTTTTCTTTTCAAAGAGCACAATTCAGTAGGTTTTAATACATTCATAGAGTAATACAATCAGCACCACGATCTAATTCGAGAACATTTTTTCACCCCAAAAAGAAAGCCTATACCCATTACCATTTACTTCCCAGTATCACTTGTCCAAGCCCTTAGAAATAACTACTTTCTTTTTCTATGGATTTGCCTATTCTGAACATTTCACATGGAATTATACACTATGTGACCTTTTATATTTTGCTTTCTAAACTTAACATAATGTTTTCAAAGATCAATCATGTGGTATATAAATCGGTGCTTTATTCCTTTATATGGCTAGATAATATTCCATTGTATGAATATACCACATTTCCTTTATCCATTTATCACCTGATTGTCATTTGGTTCTTTCCACTTTTGGGCAAGTGTGCAAAATGTTGCTATGAACACCCATGTACAAGTTTAATGTGGACATATATTTATAGTTCTTTTGGGACTATATGTAGTAGTGGACCTGATGGATCATATGGAAACACTACATTTAGCATTTTGAGAAACTGCCAAACTCTTTTAAAAGTGGCTACACATTCCCATCAGCAATGTATGAGGGTTCTAACTTCATATTCTTGCCAACATTTATTATCATCCATCTTTTTTATCATAGCCATATTAGTAGGTAAAAAGTGGTAACTAATTTGGTTTTTGTGGTTCCCTAAAACTAATAATGTTGAGCATATTTTATGCATATAGATCATTTGTATATCTTCTTTTGTGAAATGACTATTTGAACTGTTTTCTCATTTTTTAACTGTGTTGTCTTTCTATAGTTGAGTTATAAGCTTTTTTATATATTCTAGTTAAATAATATTCTTTTGTAATTTTATCCTACTTGGAGTTTATTGAGCATCTTGGATATGTAGATGTATGTCTTTCATCAAATGTGGCGTGTTTTCAGCTGTTATTTCTTCAAATATTCTTTCTGTTCCTTCCTATCTTTCCTTTTTTATATTGGTATCCTATTTCTTGAACTCTCATCTGTACATTTAACATATGAATGTCCCAAGGAAAAGGAATTATGCACTTAATAAATTCTGAGTCAGGTAAAATAAAGATAAGACCTGAGAGTGGGAGTTTGCAGGGAGTTGGCGGAAAGGGCAAATTATGACAATTTGGAGGGGAATAAACTTTTGTCCCTTCCAGTAGTTGCTAGGCTGGTTGAAATTCTATTTAACATTATAGTCATTAAACAGTGATACTTGGTAATAGTAGTGACCTAGTAGTGACTAGGCTACTGGTTTACACAGCTCCTGTAATCACAAAATTGTTAGTTTTCAAGCTAGGAAGAGGGGAATTAAAATAGGGCAAGTTAAATGCCATACAGCTCACTGTTCTTGCTGAGATTCAGCTAATTTTTCCCCTGAATAAATGCTCCTTGGATTACTGCAAGCCTTTCTTTAATTTCCTGAGTTCCAGAAACATTGATTTTGGCTATTTTTGTCAGTGTCTTCTTGCTATTTTGGAGAAGCAGATTTTCAGAGGTCCTTACTCCACCACTTCTAGCATTCTTAGAAACTACAAACAGGGGTTTAAGTGGTTTATTTTATCATGTACATTGTTGTCAAGTAATATTTCTTGGGTGCCCCACCTCTGGCCAGATCCTCTTTCTTCAGAGATATCTTTTTGAGTCCTCTAAAATTTAAAATATAAAATCAATTCCAACTCATTCTTTTGTTATCACGAAGTCACTGCTAATACTAAGTATCACTCTTTAATGACTATAATGTTACATAGAATTTCAACCTGACAGAAACCAAAGACTTAAAAATTTTAACCAAACATACAGCATGAGGGTGAAGCATTGTCCAATTACAAGAGAAATATTCTATTATCTAGGATTCTCATTCTAACAGAAAAATGACTACCTTGTGTATACATTCTTGTTACTCTTAATCACTGCAGCATGAGTTTTCTCCTACCTCTTCTAGACACTCATCTATAGACCTACAGATTCACTGTTGATATTCAGCAATATTTAGCAATGATCCAGAGCCCTGTATGGATATCTCAGTCCAGATAAATAGACTGCACAAAGTAGATTAATGCAATAGATTAACCAGCCACTAAGATGAAAACAAAACAGAAGATTCCTCAGTGAATGTGCAACAACCAGAAAGATAAATTGTATGTGGGATGATAACTGGAGGTTAAGAACTAAAACATGGATTTCAGAAAATCATGGTATTAAATCTGGCTCCACCACTCAACAGCTTTGTGACTTGGGGAAGCCACTTTATCATGTAAAGCCTCTACTTCTTCTCTGCAAATACAAGTAATACCTGCTGCATCAGGATTTTTGTGCAGATTAAATGGGATAATGCATGTGTAGCATATAGCGTAGTGCAGGGCTTATAATAAGCCCTCAGCAAATGATAGTGTTAGCTGTAACCTGAATACTCCCATTCCTGAGCACACTGACTAACGGCAGCTATATGAATATATTTCAGTTCTGAAAAGCAAGGTATGTTTCAAAGGTGAGATTGTTACCTAAAAATAGTCTCCATGTCCCACCTCAGAGCTCTTTCTCAGGCTAACTCATATATATGAATCTCCCTTGTGTGTACTTCATGCTACCTTATTACAAACCACAGACTTCAAGAAAGTGTGTCTTCCATTCATGAATGCATAAATATAGCATCAACATTTATTGTGCATATTTCATGTGGCAGGCACTAATCTCAGCACTGGTATAGGGTGATGAACAAGGTCCCTACCCTCATGGAGATTACTTTCAAGTAGAGGATGCAGGCAGATAATAGAGACTCCATTTCATCGTTAGAGACTCATAAAACTAAGATTTTAAGCCAGGTATTTCCCTAACTCCCTCATAGCTTGAGCTCTGTTGTGATTCATATTTCATCCAGGACACCTCTATTAGTGGGATTTGAAAGTCAGAATGAAGATCAGGAGTTCTAGGTGCTCAGTTTCTGCTGTTCCTGCCAGAGGTTTCATGTAATTCGCAACATCTATAGCAATGGCCCTAATATCTTATCTCTAGCTTCACTTGTTTCAAGAAAAAAAGATGCTTGTTTTGGTGGAGGAGATGTGAGCAGAGGCAACGTGATCCTAGAGCTAGTGGTGGTAGCATTCGTGCAACGGTTTAAATATCTGTCCCCTCCAAAACTCATGTTGAAATAAAATCCTCAAAGTGGCTATATTAAAAGGTAGAACCTTTTAAGAGGTAACTGAGTTATAAAGGTTCTTCCCTCATAAATGGAACAATTCATGGATTAATGGATTAATTGGTTAATGGATTAATGGATTATCACAGAAGTAGGACTGGTGGTTTTATAAGAAGAGGAAGAGAGAGCTGAGCTCGCATGCTCAGGCTTCTCACTGTGTGATGCCCTGCGCCACCTCGGGACTCTACAGAGTCCCATCAGCAAGACAGAGGTGGCCCCTCAACTTTGGACTTCCCAGACTCCATAACTGTAATGAATTTGTAAATAAATCTATTTTCTTTATAAATTACCCAGTTTCAGGGCATTTTTTTCTGTTATATGCAACAACAACAACAAAAATGGACTGAGACCATCAGCTTCCTGAGTCCCAGCTTTGTGATAGTGACAGATACATAGTTGTAAGTTCCGCCTGCTCCCCGATTTATTCTATAAGGAAGGAATGCCTGCTCAAACCAGTACACAAATCCTTTCTCCTTTAACTAGCTGAAATAGACTACGTTGTTACTGAATCCTGACCAAAACAGAGAAACAAATAAGAAATGAACAAATAAATAAACAAGTTAAGTATTGATTGCAGTAAATACCATAAAAAAAGAGTGATGAAAGATGAGGAAAGATTTTTCAGATGGACTTTTTTCAAAAGGCTCCTTCAACAAAAATGAATTTAAACAGAGACCTAAAGGAAAGGAGGAGCTAAGAGAAGAATCAGGGAAAAAGCCTTTCAAGTAAAGCAAACATCAGCAGCAAAGGCCCAAAGATGGGGCAGGGTTTGTTGATTTCACCCATAAGAGAGGACAGCATCTTTGGAAATTTGGGACAAATAGCACACTATGAGGCTAGAAAACTAAGCAAGGACCAGAACTTCTCAAAATGTGGTCCAGGAACTAGAGACAATATGCAAACTATTTGTGGCAGATCTATGATAAGTACAAAAATTAAGAATAAATATTTAGAAGTTTTGTAACAATATGACATCACCACCAACATTCATGCAACATTTCTATTATATTTAAAGAAACTATCAGTGCATAACAAATCAGAAATTTAAAACACAAAACAGGTCCTTCATCATAGTTTAGAAGCGTTGTTCTATATGTCTGGCCTCTCAAACTTTTCCTTTAAAGAGCTCAGTGGTAAATGTTTTAGGCTTTTCAGAGCCATAGAGTCTGTGTTGCAACTACTCAGCCCTAATGTAAACAAATGAGTGTGGCTGTGTTTCAGTAAAACTTTATTTACAAAAAACACATGGTGGCAGATTTGGGCCTGTGATCTGTAGTTTGTCAACCCCTATTCTAGGCCATAGGAAGGAGACTGGACTTGACTTTAAAGCCAACAAAACCACGTGATTAACTGACACCATCCTTCTCTCTTGATCCCCTCATTACTGCCTGCCCATATTTACAAAGTCTTTGTGTGACTGACTCAAAATCAGAAAGGACCTTGGAACTCCTCTAAGCTCTAATTCCATGCTCCTCTTTTAGCAATCTTGGCAATCAAAGTTCCCGCTTACAGGACTTGTGTCCAAAGGCAGAGTCCCTTTTGTCTCTTACCTGTATCCCCACAAAATGATGATGACACCATATACTCTGCATTAACCTGATGAGCCACTCAGAGCCCTAAGGGAGGTCACAGTCTTATGTTCTCCAGGACCTGGCCAATCAGTCACAGGTTCACATCGTCCTCTGAGTCATTAGGTCACCTCCACTGCCCCATTTTCAGAGGCGTGCCATCCCACTTTTCTTTTCTGCAAAGCTGTGTTTTTGTCTAAATGAGCTTCTGTGGCCACCATGCATCTCTGATGCTGTTATGTCTGAAATGGTTGCATTGGACAGGCAGCACACCACCTGCGTAGCCCTGTTTTTCTTTGGGCTCAAACACAACCACAGACAGGAAAGCTTTCTGCATTCACACATGTCTCTATCACACAGCACCCATTTCGTAAACACAACCCACCAGGCACACAGCAGAATGCCTATTCCCTCCTCTGGAGCATAGATCATTGTGTGTGTGAGGAGGTGGGTTCTCCCCAGTAGGTCTCTCACACAGAGGGTATAGAGCTGAGGCAGCTCTTTCTGAAATCTCTTTTAAGGTTTCTTTCATTGACTCAGGACAAACTGAATGGGTAAAACTTTGCCGTTGCAAGTTTCCTTAAAATATCCCCTTCTGGGCCTACCACCGTTTATCTTGGCAGCAGGTAGCTAGGAGAATTTTGGAAAGTCTCAGCTTGGCATAACCTCAGAGCTACTGGCACATTAAAGATTAATAAAGCACATTTAACTGAGTTCGGGATGCTGCAATGTGATCCTTCACCGTGAAATGTGCAAGATTCTTTGTTTGCAATGAACAAAAGTGGAGCCAGAAAGGGCCTACAGTGACAAACTAAGATAGGAAACAATCAGGAACTGTGTATGTCTTTCACTGGTCAATTGATGGGTAGGAATCAATGCCCCTGCTCAGCCATACGCTAACTTAGCATTCTTAGGAATTTAAGATCGGCATCTGAGTATCTTAAATTCCAAGAGCTGGGTATTTACTGAACTTGCAGCACCGCAGAATTCATGCAACTGCACCTGCCTCCTTAAAATATTAGAAAAAGATGATTCAGAGAGAATTCCCAAGTCAGCAGCTTCCCCAGTGAAAATCAGGATAAAGCAAGGCATTTCCAAATATTTTGGCTTTGCTTTAGTGAACCAGAATGCTTGGGTCTGGCTGAGTATTAACCCAGGAAGAGGGAAAAAAGAAAAAAAACAACAACTATTCACATGCATAGTGTGGGGCTGGCTGCAGAATGAACCAGACAACATGAAAATAAAAATTAATCAGGCATATACATCCTAACTGTTGGTTCCTAGAAGGAATTAATCTCCAGACACCTGGATACACAGCAGCAAGTACTGGGCTAGGTCAGCAAAGGCAAACATTTTAAAATGTACCATCCTGAATTCTGAAAAAGCACTCACATACACCACGTGCCGTGTAATGCCCTGTGTCTATTTACACAGTGAGTGTGATCCCTTCATGTCCTCCAGAAAAATCACAGGCAAACTCTGCACTCTGCAAATCAGAGCTCTAGACCAGAGCACTTAACACATTGGGTGCTTTTCTCTATACCAACATCAACATTCAAGGAAAAAAAAAAAAGAAAAGAAAATTCTGTCCTTACCGAGAAGGCACAGCAGACAGGGACGCTGAATGGTTCACTTTAGCCCACTCATAGCTTTCTCTTTCATTCGATCAATGTTCTAATGCTATTGAGGAGAGTTCCTGGGGTTTTCGGATCTTCCTTCAAGAGTTTTAATCACTGGTTTCCCCAGGCCGGGTTTAACAAACATCTCTGTGTTCTGTCAACATTTGTATGCGGCACCACATTGGGCAACCAGCCAACACACAGAGTTTCAAGAGGCAAAGAGAGAAAACTGACACCCTAACAAACATGCTTCCCTCTTTTGTGTCCTGTAAGGTGGTGCTCAAAGTGTCATCTTTGATTCTGACGGGAGCTAAAGATAGCCTCTTTTTATGACTTTCTCCGCTGCCCCCGGACGAACGCCTTGCTGGGCTGCAGGAGCCGGCTTCCACAAAGTTTGTTTTTTGTCTCACTGCCCTGAAGTTCTCCGCACAATCGCATGGTTTGCCTCTCCACCAGCTGCACTTTAAATGTATTTTAATTGGCTGGAATGTCGAAAGAATCCATTTGGCAGTCGTTTACATGTGAAGCACGCCCAGGGCAGCTGAAAGAGGCCCCAGAAGCAGCCGATTACTTCATCAAAAGCTGCAGTTTGAATACCATTGACTCCTACATAACTACAGTGAACTCAATTCTATAGGCAAGAAAGAGTAATTAATAATTTGCTGAGAAAATTCTTCATTCATCTAAATGCCAAAAAAGCAAAGGAAAAAAAATCCCTGCAGACACAACAGTTCTTCTGAAAGGCTTGATTTATAGCCGCCAGTTCTACTCTTCACAAACATTGACTTTGTATAGCATTACAGGAGGGGTATAATGCATAATTCGGTTTGCCTGAAAAGTTAATTTAAGTAATTTTCCTTTTGAATGATCCCCTGAGATACATCGTTCTATTACCTCTTTATACATTAGCCATATGCTACAATAAATATTGTCAATACTTGTGGCATTTTCTCATTCTCTTTATTTTTCTTGGTTGGCTGCAATAATTAGTTTGTGACCTCCACTAGATCCAGTCACACAAATAAATTCACTCTGAGTCAAAGTAGATAATCATTACCACACAGAACTTGCAAACCACACTGAAGTTTAAAACACTCGGGAAAAAAAGTCCATCTAAACAGATTCTAACATCAAGCTGGTGGGAAAAGGAACACACACACATACACACACAAACACACACACACGCACATACACACACACAGATATGCATGTATGTCTCAAAAAAATCAAAAAATGATAAAACAAGTCATAATATATACAAAATAACAAATAAATGGCATCGTTTTCAAATACTTCTTTACCATTGTTGGCTGAGAAGACTTTTCAAGAGCATATGTAAATTAGATTTACAGATTTAGAATCCCTGGACATCTCAGGTAAGCCTGAGGTCACTCCTCATTAAGAACCCCTGGTTTGCACTCAGTGTATCTAGTAAGATCTCAGCATCCCAAGGTTGCCTCTCTCTGGAAAACAGGAGCCAATGAACATTGTCAAATTTGTTCTGATGCCTTTTCCTGGCTTCAATAAAGTTGTCTGTGGTTCATAACAAGACGGCACAAGAATGATGTATGCAAGTTGTTTCGGTGGATTTGTTGAACCACCCAGAGACTAAAACCAGTACCCTGAGTCAACAGGCATCTTTAGCAGGAAAGCAGAGGAGCAGAAGACAGGGGGAAAGGATCAGGGTGAGCCCCATGGGTATACAACCTGCACAGTCACACACAGTCCTGTGCCTACAAGGGACCTGTACGTGGACTAATGCTGTACTGGCATCATCTTTAAATTCTTAACTTCTGAACAAGGGGCCCATGACTTCATTTTGCATCAGGCCTGACAAATTATCTAGCTGGTTCTGAGAGAGGTAGTATATATCTAATCTGATTCAACACATGGCTGGAATTGAAAAGCCCTGGGTGGAGCATACTAAGGGTGTGGGTGACAAATACTTGCCCTACTTTTGTGCAATGTCCTGCCTTAGATTTTGGAGCCACTAAGATGGCTGAGAAGGGTGATTTAGGAAGGGGGATCTCTCCAGCCAACACCGGAGGTGGGAATGATGTGGTAGGTGGTAACGCTGTGTCCTGAGCTGATGGTTCACTGTTTCTTATGTGGCTATACTTCCTCTGACTGGTTCAGAAAGAGATTTAGTTTCCCATACAGTCTGTTCCCCCTGCCATTCTATGGGCAGAAAGCTCCATGAATATAACCATCATCTATTTTAAAGTTATTCTAGAACCATGATTCAGGGTTTTATGTCGTTAAATTCAGCCCCAAATCTCAAAGGCACTGCTGACTCACTGCTGTGAGGTCTGATAACTCTGAAACTACTAGAATACCATTGAATGATTAGGCATGGGTCACCTTCTGCTCCTAAAGGTGTTCTCAAAGACCTACACTTGCACCTGGATTTTGGCCTGCTCTGGCCTTTGCAGAAACCATACAGAGACGTTTCCCTTTCAGAAGAGAAGTTGGTCTTGAATGTCAAGTACTTCGTGTTGCTGGTATCCTGTGTCTGTTAGCGGGACTGCTAATGTGCTCTGACACTGGTGTTTAATAAGTAAAACAGATTAGCATTCTAGAAATAGAAGAGAATTCAGAGACTGGCTGATCCAAACTATTCTTATTTTAAGAAGGATAACTGAGGCAAGAAGTGATGAATGACTTCTCAGAAAATTAATAAAACAATATGTCCAGGTTGCATACTTCCTTTTGCCATACAAGTTCCTACTTTCAACTGCCCAAATGATTTCCCATTCTGACTTGCCTACTGACTCCAAGGTATTCTCCTGGTTCCAGTCTACTTTTATACTGCCAGAGGTATTTTAAGTACCCAAGTTCTAATTCCTTGTCTTACCCATATGAGCTACCTTCATGCACAGCATTGAGCATGCCGCACCAAGAGGAAATCTGTTGTTGCAAAGGACACATGGCTTAGTCATTGTTCCTCAAAGAGATCTAAGAATTCTTAGTTCCCAGGACATAGATGCCTCTCTGTCACTTACAGACCTTTAGTATGCATCCTAGTAATCTTGTTACACAGGAGAGGCAGGTGTGAGCAGCTCTCGGTGTCCAGGAAATAGCAAAGTAATCCTGTTTCAACTGCCTCCTGGAGCTTGTAAGCTTGTGCTACCCTTCTTTGTCCACTCTCTGAGTTAACGTATCAATAGGTCACAGGTTCCTTGGATTGGGGCTGGCCAATAGGGAGCCCAGAATGGGTATATGATGAGTCATAGACACAAAACAAGAAACCATGTTCTGGGAATGCCGAATGATCTATTAGAGTGATCTGGTGGGTTCTGGAGGTCATAGAAAAGACCAGAGCCAGGACAGCAAAGTGAAGGGTGATATGTAGGAATGGAAAGGTCTTTGTGCTGCAGAGAAGCAAACCAAATTCATGATTGTGGCTTTTCAGGCACTGACCTTGACTAGACCTTAACTTTCTCATGAGTAGCACAGACACAGCTATGCCAACTATACCCAAGATTAACTTTGGGGTAAGTACACTTGACTTCCTGTCAATCATAGACAGCGCAGGAGCCATGGAAGCTCAGAGAACACACAGGGCTCATGTGACAAACCTCGGTCCATCAAGCAAAGGGTCGGAATCCAAGAAGATAAATGGAGCCACAAAGTCCTTGTTTCCAGCAAACCAGAACTCCCACAAAGAAGTGGCCAAATCACTGAGAAAATAGTCAAAAGCCCAGGCCACTTGAGTCCTCAGGAAATACAGAAGCAAATCAAGGCAAACGGAGAGTGAATTACCATACCGGTGCTGAAGAGACACCAGCGAGGGGCTTCTCCACAGTGAAGCAGGAAGCCTGCCTGTGGCACAACCAGCCTATTGTTCACTGGGGAATAAAAAAAAAAAAAAAAAAAAAATTGGAGGAAAGGCCAAAACAGGACATTTGGTTGGTTACATTCAGTAAGACTCTCCTTGATGGAGCCTATCCGGAATGCCAGGCCTGCTCAGGATCACAGGGCTAGTAAGAAACAGTCTCAGCATGGGGCGGGCATGAGCCAGCTTCGGCAGCCATAACAAAGTTCCACAGACTGCAGGGCTTAGGCAACCAAAATTTATCTTCTTACAATGCTGGAGGCTAGAAATCTGAAATCAAGGTATCAGCAGGTTAGTTTCTTCTGAGGCCTCTCCTCTCTCCCTGGTTTGCAGATGGCTGTCTTTTTCTCCATATCTTTACATGGCGCTCTTCCCTCTGCATGTCTGCTCAAATCTCCTCTTCTTACAAAAACACCAGTCATACAGGATTAAGGCCCACCCATGTGACCTCATTACTTGTTTTCAAATCCTATCTCCAAATATAGTCACGTTTTGAGGAAACAGGGGTTAGAGTTTCGACATATGAATCCGAGGGCATAATTCAGCCCATAACAGGTGGTTTTCGGATCATCCGAGAACTGGCCACAATTTGTTCCTATTACTGTATTGACAGATTCTGTGCTAAGAGCCCTGAGGGCCATTTCTAACTTACTCCAAAACCACCTTACTATTCACCATTTTACAGAAGGGGAAACTTGAGCTCGGAGAGCTTAAGAAATTTGTTGGAGGACACAGAGCAGAGCCATTACGATTTCAGAGCCCAAGCTCTTAATGTGACACTTAGCCGCCTTTCTGGAAGCCATGTGTGTTGATATACTCGATTAGCAGGATTCCTAAAACATCTAGTTCACAGAATCAGTATCTCATACTCCCTGAGCTCCTGGAACAAGGTCAATTCAGTTCCACCTTATCAAGCATGTATTGAGCATCTACTGAAGAGGTCAAACTTCTCTGCTTGCTGGTGATTTTGCCCAAAGATAACAAGAGTAGTCTCAGGGGTAAAATAAATTGATCACTAAGTTTCAGAGAGAGATGAGCCCTAAAGAACTAAGCTAATAACTTCATCTCTGCTGAGGAGTTTCCCGTGGCTAGAAAGAGAGGCTGAAGGGTGATGAGAAAATTTTAGGTTGATGCTTAAAATTCTGGAGCCAGGAAACCATACCTTAGATCCCTAGGTATGGTTTCCTAATACAGGCCCTAGATGCTATAATTTAGAATCACACAAGAAGCCCTGGGCAAATGGAATATCACATATGAGGAAGGAAGAGAGAGGAAAAGGAAAAAAAAAAGAAGGAAGGGAGGAAGAAAGGGAGGAAGAAAGGGAAGAAGAAGAGACAAACAAGGTAAAAAGCATTTGACTAACACCTGCCATGTGGCAAGTATTATTTTAGATACTACTTGTCTTGCCTTTTTTGGTCCTCACAAAATGCTATACAGTCAATTTGATTTATCCTCATTTTACCAATTTATAAACTGAAGCTCAGATGAGTCAAAACTTTTGCTCACATAAGTCACAGTCAGAAATTGGCAAGGCCAAGGTTTAAACTCTGTTCTATGTATGTTTTCCTTAAACCTTCCTGCCAACCTTTGTTTTTCCTTAAGCCTTCTTGCCAACTCTGAATTAAACAACACAAAGCAAGTAAGCAAGCCAGAAGCTCATGCTAGCAGCCGATTGGACCAGGCTGCATGACACGCCACCTCTAATGGCAACCTCCTCTGCTGCACAAGTCCACTGCTTGTGGAGGTCAATGTCTCTGGGTGTGAAACCAGGACATTGATTTCAGAGTAGATTGGCTGCTGGTGAGGTATTGCAATCCAGTGTGAACTGAAGTGAGAAAGGTCAGAGAGGCTCTCTGCTGATGGATAAGGGCACAGCACTATTTCTTTGATAACAAAATAAAGAGAGTTTATTGATGGGCACTTACTTTATGCAAATGATTCTTTCCTGTGTATTTATTCCTTTGTCACATGGGGATTTGTCTTGGCAAAATATACCAGCTCCAACCACCAGGGAAAATAAATCTTACCAGCCATTCAGAAACCAGACTCCATATTCAGAGCTGGATGAGACAACCTTTTAGTGAAATCGGTAGGCCACTGAGCACCAGGAAATTCAGATGTTGCTTACCCAGTGAATAGACAATGATTTATGGCCAGAAAAGAGAGAGAGAAAGACTGAGAAAGACTCTAAATTGTATTTGTATTCAATGACAGTACTTTAAAGCACCAACATTTAAACAGTTGTTAGAAGATTAAGGCTCAATAAACAATTCACTAATATTTTATAAATTCACAGATGGTATGCCATATACGGTGGTAGGTGCTGAAAACAAATATAGTTACAACTTTCACTTTATCTTGTCCACTGAAGAATTCATGGAAATAATGAAAGATAAATGAAACAATTGCTATGCAATTTTGAAATGCATATTTGATAAGCAGTTCTTCCTAATTATTGTCACAAATAGAATCATAATGAGTGCTTGCATCCTCCAAAGACTGGATACTGATTAGTTGAGAAAGCACTTCAATAGCATGCTTGAAAGCCAACTTGTGCACAGTGCTTTCTATTTAGCAAGCCCTGTTCCAAGTGCCTTGGATAGAATAACTCTATGAAGATAGTTTCCTTTATTACTCCCGTTTTACAGATAGAAGAACTGAGGCACAGTTGCTTCTCTTCAGTCACAATGACATAGTGAGAGAGCTTACATCAAACCCAGGCAGTCTGGCTCCTAAACACTGTTTATCTAGCCATTCATGGCCACACACTGTCCTGGGCTATATGGGTTGAACAATTGTACACAGAGTTCTGGCTCTGTCTGCCTTCATTTTATTGCCCTGCCTGGTCTTCTGCTTCTTTCTCCAGCAGTTAGGATGTCTTCCTTTCATCCTCTATATAGGACCATACAGATACCTACTTTCATAGAGATGTTCTAGTAATTGCTTTTTGTTTGTTTTGCCCAGGAAGACGCTTTGCTAAAGCACGCTATACAGATTGACTTTTTTTTGTCAAGGCAGTACCTTCAAAAACAAACAAGTGTTTGTGATCTTGAAATGATAAGATCACAATTATTTTTGATTGGCATTTTTTGTCCGCAGAACTTTCCTTGGCTATTCACTGATAATGTTAATTCTCCCGAGATCAGGGCTTGGGAAAATAAAAATGACAGGCCTAGAGGTAGCCATGAAGGGGAGGAGAAAGAGAGAAGTGAGAGATTCTGGGCCTAAGTATCTCTGAAGACTTATTTTCATGTTGACCAGGAGCCCCACCTATACCCCCATCCTATAATATATCTCTTTCCTACCAATAAAGAAACCCTTCCATTCAGTTAGAGGCAATGGTTTCCAGTGGAAGGATGACAGTCCTTACAGTCAGACTCTAAAGTCAGCCTCTACTTGGTCACACACACTAGCTGTGTGACCTTGAGCAAGTGGCTTGACTTCTCTGAGCATCAGAGTCTTCAACTCAAAGAAAAGAAGGTAAAATGTGGCTATGTAGGGAATACAGAGATTATAAAATGTAAAAATGCCTGGCTTATTAGTGGTCCCTAGTTCATGTTCATTCCTTTCCCTTCATTATCATCCCTGGATTAAGGCTACCAACACAAGACAACTGGAACATTCTTACTCACAGACTTCTCAAGTACTCTGGCTTTGAATACATTATAACCAGACATTGAGGCTCCCACTAACTTTATCTTTAGCTGCATAAAAAAAAATTGGTTGCTAAGAGAAGCCCTATGTAATGGTGAATAGCACCATTTAGTTGTTCTCTAGGGTTTCTGAATAAAGTGTGGCTGAATTTCCATTGCACCTGAAACCAGAAAACAACCAGCTCACCAGCTAATATGTTCCCTGGACTTACCTAGTGTAATAAACCTTTAAACTGACATAATAACAAAGGTACACATAATAATTTAATAGTCTTAATAATCATCTTAAAGATAACTCTTATCCTATGCTTTTAAAGCAGCAAAAACAATAATAGTTTTATATGTACAGTTGCACTTGAAAAGTTAATCTTTCAAAGTTACTATGTGTAAAGGGCATTTTTCTTCCCTCCCCATTGGCCATTTTTCAATGTCTTACCGCTTTTCTACTTTTGTCCCTTTTCATTAAATTATGGGAAAGGCATTTAAGAAAAGCAGACTAGGACACTTCCCAGGAAAAAAAAAAAAAAAACAAAGAAAATTTAAATGCAAGCCCAGGAAAGTCAGAAATAATTTTTGACTATACAAATATGGTAAGTTTAGGAAATGGCGGTTTCAGGTCCAGCAAAGACATCTGAAATAAATAAATAAATAGTTGCTTATTTATCTGTTTTAACTCAGAAAATTGCTTGAACAATGTGTGAGAAGAAGGAAAAATTTATAATAGCAATCGAGTACAGGGGTCTGACAGGATGTGTGCAAATTGATGATATATGGGAACAAAAAACTTTCAAAGAGGAAATCAATAAATGACCAAAGGGAAGCCTTTTACTTCGAAGTCAAAGATCAAAATAGCGAGATAGTAATTAGAGGATATTCTTCTAGGGCTGAGTCCTTTTATTCTTCACCTTTAGAAGAATACTGACCCAAACGCACAGACGTTAGAAGCGTTTTATTTAGCATGGATAGAACATCTTGGAAATGAACAATGGGGAGATAAGAAAGGCTTTTTTCCCAAACATTGTAGAGTTCCTGGTTTGGTGAACCAGTATAAAAATTACATCCACTTAGGAGGAAAAATCAAGATGGAAACAGTAAAGGCCTTGTGCTCTGAAGTGCCAGATGAGAACATGGGGCTCACTTTAACCTGCAGACTCAATCCTAACTCCATGTCTTAGTCAGGCTGTACATACTCAGTCCTCTAGCTACCCTTTGTTGCCTTGTTTTCTTTTCTTAGTGATTTGAGCTGTGCTTCTTCACACAAGCACACACACACACATGCACATGCATACAAACACAAACACACCGCACAACAACCCCCCACCATACTTACCTCTGCCCCAGAGATGGAATTCCCCATCATCCCAGCTCATGGTGAATTAGGCATCCTCTTTACCTGCACTAAGTGGCAAATAGTAGAAAACGTGCCTTCTGCTGGGATAATCTCATGAATATGTATCCTCTGTCCATTTACCATGGATTGTAAGCTCTTTAAGGTGAAGGGTGTAATCATGTACCTCTCTGAATTACAGATTTCTGTATTTTGCACAGGAAGGTGAGCAACAGCACTCCACTGAGTGTACTGGTATCTTTTCTGACATTAGCAGTCAGATTAAAATCCATTCCAACAGAAAGAAAAAAGCAGTCCTTGAGGATTATTTGTCTGGATCAGTCTCCAGTGAGACTATGCTAAGGATGAGACCAGGAAAGATCCGATCATAATGGACCATCAGTGGCCCAGGAGAGGGTAGATTTGTTCATGGGATAGAACTGCTAACCTGAAGTCAGTATGCTGAGTCCCACCATGTCATGTTGAGCAAGTTTTTTTTAAACCTCTTGCACCTTGATTTCCACATTTGTAAAATGGGGATTGTAATAGTAAAAAAAAAAAAGTCAACAATTACAGAGTGGTACTTAAGCCTTTAGCAAATAACAATTGATTGAGTCCTTATAACAACACTATGAGGGAGGATCTACTATTACTATTCAAATTTTATAGATAGGAAACTGAGGCACAGAGAGAATAAATTTCTTGCCCAAGTTGTTGGGAGGATGAAATGAGATGACAGTGTGAAGTGGCCAGCACAGTGCCTGACACCTAGTGTGAGCACATTGAGTTCGGTGCCATTACGATCACCATTATGGTGATGACGGTGATGGTCACCATCTAGGAGCTCAGGCACCATGGACATCACTTGGGCTCTTCACTCTGTCATCACTCAGGCTTACTCTGCCCAAATCTCCATTTGGAATCTGCATTTTTCTTTTTGTTGGGACAGATTTTAACCTGACTGCTAATGTCAGAAAGGGCACCAATACACTCAGTGGAGTGCTGTTGCTCACCTTCCCTGTGCAAGATAAGGAAATCCATAATTCAAAGAGAGGTACACGATTATACCCTTTACCTTAAAGAGTTTACAATCAATTGTAAATGGACAGAGGAAACATATTCATGAGAAAATTCAAGCAGAAGGCACATTTTTCTACCATTTGCCACGTACTGCAGATAAAGAGGATGCCTAATTCACCATGGGCTGGGATGATGGGGAATTCCATCCCTGCCCAAATCTCCATTTGGATCAGAGGACAGGATGGATGGGCTGAAGCTTATGCCTTAAGGATGGGAGTGAAAGAGAACGGAGACACCTCACATGGCTTGATGCACATCTCAGCTTTATCCTGGAAGTTCCAGGACCCAAACATGTACTCCACACTCCAGCCGAACTGGATTAGTTTTTCTCTTAAATGTCCTATATTTCCCTAGTTCCACTTCTCTGTTCAGTCTATGCCCTCCACCGCTAATGCTTTCTCTTGCAAATTCGCTGTCTGCCAATTATTCTTAGTGCCTTTCAACTTTTACCACATCCACAAAGGTTTTCTTCCTTTTGCTAAGTGAATCAATATAGTCATCTATTTATTCATTCAGCAAACATTTATTGACATCTATTCTACCGGGTGGCAGGCATTTTGAGAGGCACTGGAGATGATAAAACCCAGAGAGCCTCAGTCTCTGCATTCAATGGGAAAAGAAAAATAAATTATTAAATGCCATGTGATAAGTACAATGGATGGAACTTGAACAATATTGCTCCCTTCTTGCTTGGAACTTTACATTCCTTTCTATGCATTTTTATAGAACTGAGAATATTCTCTCTGCTATAATAGCTATTTATGCACCTCTATTAATCCCCGACGAGTATGTCAGCTGATTGAGGCCAGGGAACGTGTCTTTTGCCCCAGGATTATCAGGGCAAACTCAAGCTCAGAATCTCCCTAGATGACAAATAGTGAAATATTTCTTATGCTGAGCCCTGACACACTGCCGTGCTGTAGGTTATAGCAAGACTCATTTATAACAAGAACTCTGACTAGTTGACCATTAGGAAAAACAAAGACATGTTTCTTCATTGTCTTTCAGGGTCCTTTAACAGGCAACACCCAGCCAGCCATTCGCCACACTCAGATGCAGAGGAAGAAGCAGGGGGATTCAGAGCTTCAGCTACTCAAAAGCCATTGCTGTAGCAACATACAATCCACCATGACATATGGTTATTTATTACCAGGTCTTACAGCCCTGAGCAATTGTATCTGCCAATGGGAGAATATTCACTTCAGAATGTTGGATGTAAATATTCAGTCCCTTGTGCTTTGTATGTCATTGCTAATGGTATATAAAGAATGATCCTAGAGAAGTATAAATAATCATTTGGCTCTACAGTGAAAAGAGCAATTCTGACTATAACAAGCCAAAGATGAAACAGTGCAAACTTCAAACTCAAATCAGGAGGTTATCATCTGTATCCACCTCAGAAGGAAATTCTTACTGCCAGAGTACAGAACGAATTGAAAGAAAAATACTAGCCCATTTCTGTAATCCCATTTTATCCAACAAGCTAGGCAGTTCTCAAATACAAGTGGTTGTATTTTTAAAGGTCTTTCATATGTTGAGATTCAGAACCCAATTTCTAGCAGAACAATGATGGTTGTTCAATTTCCAGAAGTAAATCTTCCATAAGAGATCCTTGAAAGTCTTTCAATGGGAATTTGGGATTCCAGTTTCAATTATAAAACACAGGGATAGGAGGACAATCTGGAAGGAATGATGGAGCTCATGAGGGTAAATGAGCTAGGTGTTCTTTTCTGTGGCACATTGCAAAATGGCCACAAACACCTCCCACTTCTAGATACTTGCCTCTTTGCAATGTGACTTAGTAGCTCCTCCTAAGGTGGAGTGGTAGAGTCAGGTTCTTCCCCTCTTGAATCAATTAGTGAAGCTGTATCTTACCCTCTTGAATTTGGGCTTGGCCATTATGACTTGCTTTGACCAAGGGGACAGTAGCAAACATGAGACAAGCAGAGACTTGAAAAGTGTTTTGCATTCAGACTTGCCCTTTCTAGCTACTCTTGGGAACCCTGTATGGCAAGTCTCATCTAAATGAGATCAAGCAAACAACCAGACACGTTTGTGAGTCTATCCTAGACCCTTGGCTATAGTCAACCCAGCAGGTAACTGCCAAGATCAGCTGAACAGTCCGAGACCAGAGGAAATAGCCATCAACCCACAGAATTGTGAGAAATAAGAAATGTTTGTTGTTTTAAGATACTAGGTTTTGGTCACATCTTATGCCACAAAAGCTAATTGGTACATCTTCATCCCATGATGTCTGATCCACGTAAATCTCTCCCCAAGTTCTACATTTTGAAGAAGGGGACAACCTTTCCAGAACTCACAGTGCTGGACACAGCTCCCTCTTCTGGGTTCCAAACAACCTCAAATCATTCACCAGCTGTGAATCTCCCTAACATTACAGAATCTAGCATTTCTATAATGATACTACAAGAATCTGTCAAACACCCACAAAAGGAGTAAGGGCAACATTCCACACATCAAGAAACACATGAGAAAAGAGCAGAAAAATGTATGACTTACTGCTAAAATGTACTTTTTTGTACTATAAAATTAATATGAGTTTATGTAAAAAATAACTTTGTTTTTGGAACTTCACATTTTAAGGTGTTTTTAAAGGTGCATTTATTTACCATTATTACAAAGATCAATAATTCTCAGATCTGTGTTTCCGCAGAACTTGATTCATAAGCTCTATTTAGCAGTAGTAACCATTACCGTGGTTCACCAAATATTTCCCCTTCATTTCCTTCTGGATGCATGGTATAATTTCACTTCCTTGCCCCCTCTGAAGTTTGGCATGACAAGTGTGACTTGCTTTGGCCCAGGAAATGAGTGAAAGTGTTATGCCATTCTGACTGGAAACCCTTAAAACCTGATTTCCCTCTGCCATGGTTCCTTTGGAAGCACATGTGGAGATAGTGCCTCCATCAGCCTGGCTTCCTAGGTAGCTATTGTTAGCGGAGCTGCTCTGCTGAACTATATTGAACTTGCATGCGAATAAGGAGGTGCTGAGGTTTGCTACTGCAGCATAGCTTCTCCTATCCAAACCAATGCATAGAGTTTGCCTGTGTTTATGTAAACAAGACTGTGTGTCTGTATAAGGGTAGGGAAGATAAAGATGAATTTGCTATTAGGGATACAACAGTGAATAAAACAAATTTCCCTGACCTTACACTGTCCTATAAAAAGTCAATAACCCTTTGACTTTTCCCATCATGTGACTCAGAAATTTTATTATCAATTGTGTTTATAGTGGTATTTATCAAAGAAAGCCAAATGTGGACAATGTTCTCTTCCCCTTCAGGCAGGGGTTAGGAAAAGGCACTGTGTTACTCTCTGCCTTGAGTCTATCTGTTCTAAAACATGGCCCTGGAAAGAGGGGTCATCCCACTCTTCCCTCAGCAGCATCCAGGGCTGCTGCCATTTGTTCCGCCCCAAATCCCTCTCCAACCAGCTCCCAGGTGATGCTGCCACTGCTGGTGGGGTGGACTACGCTTTAAGTAGCAAGGGCATGGACTTCCTAGAGCTTAAGCTAGAGTCCTGACACCCTTTCCTTCTCAAGTTCTCAGAACAGCTGGGGCAGGGGAGGGATAAGAAGGAGGGCCAAGACTGAAGGTCAGTTGGGGGTCTTCAGCTCAGATCTCCTGTTTGGTGTGTGTTTCTCCTTTTGGTTTCTATTATCAACATTTTGCTTCCTTTCATTTAAGTTGTAGTCACCCTGATGGTTGATACGAGTCAGTATTTTTACCAAGCTTGCATGTGGTTCTATGTGCT
Organism: Callithrix jacchus; assembly: GCF_049354715.1. Classification (NCBI taxonomy): domain Eukaryota; kingdom Metazoa; phylum Chordata; class Mammalia; order Primates; family Cebidae; genus Callithrix; species Callithrix jacchus. The sequence continues at coordinate 96,925,715 of NC_133507.1, read as the reverse complement.
GCATGTTGTGGAGAACCACTTCAGTGTTAGATGCCTTTTCCAAGTTTGACAGAAAGTTTTTTCCTCAGAAGGTAATGTGCTGAGGCCCCCACAGATAGCACCAATGATCAGTGGTCCCCCTATATGTAAAATAGACTTGACTTGCTTTTTTGATTGGGTTAGGGATAGGGCCACTTCTCAGGAGTAACATTAACCTGTAATGGCATCTACCCCTATTGTCTCATGGATGGGTTCAATTACATTATTAGAGTCCATTTCTCTCCCACTGAGGAAGGGATTGCCAATATCTCCTGCCATACAATGTACCTTTATTAGATGAAATCTAAATATTTATTTTGTGCAATTCATAAATTTTTCTGAACAGAATGTGGGTTTTGCTTGTATTAAACCCTTCAGCTCCTGACTGTGATTAACAGTGTTTATCCCTTCCTCCTCATTGTCACATAATCATCCATTTGTTCCCAACGGATCTGCTCTGTGGGTTTACTTTTCTGATATTTAAGCCCTGAGATTTCAGGGTTTCAATCTTCCCTTTACTTACATCTCCAAGCCTTTAACTGGGTCATGAGACGTCATGATCCATTTAACAAATAGTCTTTGCCACTGCTTGAGAGAAAGAAGAAAATGAAAAGGTTTATTAAAAGATAAGAAAATGTAAGAATTTATCCACAGAAATAAGTTGTCTGTATCTCTAATGCCCGTTTATGAAAACTGCAGGTTAGCACTGATTAGTACGTCATGTAATTAATTTAGTCACTTGTGACCAGCAACTTCAGAGGACGTAGAATAGAAAATATCAGTATTTGTCACACATAAGGAACAACTGTTTTATGAAATTGTGTTTCAGACCAGTGCCTGCAAATGTGTGAGTGTTTGCATGTGCCCCTGTGAGTCTGAGTATAAACTGTGATATAAAACATTGAAAATCATTCATCAAAAGGGACTTGGGTGATGTCAGGCATCCTAAAAAGTGCTGGAATGGCATTTTACCCTATCTTTCACCTCCCTGTGACCACCTCCTTCCCCTCTGTCTTTCAGCTGTTTTAGCATCTCACTATCTCCCCATAAAGCTGGTACTCGTCCAACTAACAGAGCAAAACACATTAAGGCTGAATCTACATGAGGCTTTAGATTTCCATCAATCCAGTACTATCCAGTTTGGCTCAAAGGACATTTTCTTTGTCTAGCTGGAGAGTGTATTAAAGCTAACTAAAGACAAGTGAAGCTAACTCGCCAGCTGCCAATGGAGAAGCAGAAAGCACTGCATGGAAAATTCCAGTTACAGTTATAGAAACAAATATTTTGAAGGCAAAATAGTATTAAATAGATATCGGGTAATTTTGTTTCAAAACACAGGTCTTTTTTTTCACCATCAAAAATTTTAGCACTAATTAATCTTACAGAGCAATTCTGGAAATTTAATATTTATTTTCAGTCATTAATTTCCTGAATCTTTCTGCTCTTACCCCTGGAGGGCTTGTCAAATGAAAGCAGAAAGTTTGAAGGAACAAAGCCAAAGTCAAAGTGAAATGATAAAGCTTGGGAGTGAATAGGGGAAGGGAAAAAGGCATACATAGAGCAACTCCCAAAGGGATAGGAGAACACAAATTGTGGGAGAATGGGACCCCACCGGGGAAGAACAAAACACGTTGAGACCAGCTTCAAAGAATTCTTCATGGCCAGGCACAGTAGGAAAAGGTTAAAATAACAAGTGCTTCTCTCAGTGAAACTCAAGAACAAAAAGACACTGAACAGGACCGGGGTTTTGTGCTGCCCCACACCTGTTCAGTGCAGAAGGACCTGATAGACTCTGGGAATTGAATTCTTTGCAAGCAATAATTTACTTTGTTGGGTAAATTAATGACAAATATAGATAGCATCTTTATTCAAGAGACTGTAACAGCCATATAGGCAATTGTAATGTATAAAGGTAATATTAAAGAGTAGAATTTATAAGGTACACAGGTATATAAATTCCAGGTAATATAATTCAAATAGACCCTTTCCTACACAGACACCATCAAACCTCAGGTCAAAGGCATATTTTGGCAAAGCTTGCTAATGCCAACAAGCTTCAAAAGGTAGACCAAACTCATTTATTAGTGTGAAATCCCAGCTAACTTTATAAGAGGCCCCACATTAGACTCAAATAAATTTTTTTCTGGTAAAAAGAAAAGAATCAAAATTCAAGTATGTAATTGTAGTATTTTTACTAAATAACTAAAAAATAGATCATTTTCTATATATTCTAAACCTTGACTTTCACAAACTAAGCTGTAGAAGAAAACCTTAATTCACAAATAGTACTTGACATTTTAAGCAACAAATTTGGCAAACATCAAACTATTTATTTCCTGGTCTCAAGCCTGTTCAACTCAATTCAGCAAACATTCATGGAGTATGCAATACAGTCATCTTTCATGGTGAGAGAATATCTCTATATACTTTTTTAAACCATGTATTCAAACAAATTTTAGACTTACAGAACATTTTAACAACTGTTTATAATTTATATCTTCTCTCTCTGTCTCTCTCTCTCTCTATCTCTCGCATAGGAGGTGAAAGATAGTCTCCCTAGAGGTTTATTTATTTTATTGGGATTTTTCCCCCAAAGAACTAGCTTTTGATTTTGTAAATCTTTCTTTATTGTTTTATCATGTTCAGTTTTATAGATATTGTTTCTTGTATTTATTATTTCCTTCCTAATATTTGCTTTGAGTTGAATTTGTTCTTCTTTTTCTAATTTCTTAAGATGGAACCTTGGATTACCAATTTAAGATCTCTCTTTTTTTCTAATACAGTGACTCCCCACTTTTACCCACAGTTTCAATTTCTGAAGTTTCAGTTACTCTCAGTCAACTACAGTCCAAAATATTAAATAGAAAATCCCAGAAATAAAAGAGTTCTTAAGTTTTAACAACTCATACATTAAATTGTGTGCTATTCTGAGTAATGGAATGAAATCTTGCACCATCCTGCCCAGGATGTGAATCATCCCCCTGTCCAGCATTTCCAGGCTATATAAGCTACCTTCCCATTAGTTACTTGGTAGCTATCTCATTTATCAGACTGAAAAACCATAATATACATAGGGTTCATTTCTATCCACACTTTCAGGTATCCACTTTGAGTCTTGGAATGTAGCCCATTTAGATAAGGAATGACTACCATGTAAGTATTTTAATACTATAAGTTTTCTTCAAATACTGCTTTAGCTGTATACCACACATTTCAATATGTTGTATTTTCACTTTATTTCAAAATACTTTAGAATTTCCCATAAGACTTCCTCTTTAACACATTGTTCATTCAAAAACGTCATGTTAAATTTTCCCATATTTAAGGATTGTTCAATTATCTTTCTGCTACATGTTTCTAGTTTAATTCTCTAATAGTCCAAGAATATATTTTATATGATTTCTATTCTTTTTAATGTGTTGAGTTTGCTTTATGACCTATAATATAATCAATATTGGTGAATGTTTTATGTGCACTTAGAAAGAATATGCATTCTAACATTGTTGGGTAGAATATTCTGTAAATCTGAATTAGATCGAGTAGACTGATAGTGTTGTTCAGGTTATCTGTAGTCACTTACATATTTTCTGTCTACTTCTTTCATCAATTACTCAGAGAAGAGTGTTGAAGTTTTCAAATAATGGTGAATTTGTCTATTTTTCTTTTCAGTTCCATCAGTTTTTGCTTCGTGCATTTTGAAGCTCTACAGTTAAATGCACAGATAGTTAGGAGTACTGTATTTTCTTGGGAATCTGATTATTTTATCATGGCTCAATGTTCCATCAACCCTAATAATATTACTTGTTCTGAAGCCTACTTTATCTGATTAATACAGCCACTCTAATTTTCTTATGGTTAATATTTGTGTGGTATATATTTTTCCATTTTTTTTATTTTTAACCTATCAAAGTCTTTATCTTTAAAATGGGTTTCTGATAGACAGCATGGTTGAGTCTTCATTTTGTATCCAATCTGACAAGTTCTGTCTTTTAACTGCATTGTTTAATCTGAACACATTTAACGTGATTACTGATAATTTCTGGATTAAAATCTACCAACTTACTAACCGTTTTCTATTTGTTTCATCCATTCTTTGTGTTGGAAGGCAATTCTTCATGGTGTCCCTATGTATTTTAGGACAGCTATTATCTTAGAATATATTTTCTAGGTTATTTTATAGAAAACTGCCTAGAAGGACAGAGGTAGTGTCCTCCTTCAAGAAAGCAGGAAAGTTTGTTTCCTGACCAGAGTAACAAAGATAATGACTTTATCTAGGGCAAAGTTTGGACAGGTTTGTGAGCATCCCCTTACGAGATTGGAGGTTTCCTAAACTCAGTGTTCCTCAACTGTGACACAAACCCACTGCATATACAACTCCCATCTGGGCTCATTAGTCATAATCCCCATGGAATCTACATGGCAAGGGAAACTGATTTAAACATTAAACTCATGCTTCCTTGATGTGCTGTAATAAAGCCCTTTGTCTGTAACCCAGGAGTCTAGTATCTTCTGCTAGCATCTATGAAACTGGCAGACTCACTGGTTAGCACACGAGCAGGTTAAAATCTCTACTGTTCACAGTTCTTAAAACTTGGTTTCTTTTTTTCCTCTTTTTCTGTCTTCTCTTATGTTAATTGAGCATTTTTAGAATTCCATTTTAATGTTACTTTTATAATTCCTCTATTGACTTCTATGTACCTCTTAAATAATTTTTCTAGTGTTTTCCCTAGAGTTTAAAATGTACAGCCTAATTAGTCAACATTCAAATATAATAAAACACCACATCATAAGTTGTATATGGATCTTACAATATAATCACAATTCTTCCCTGACATTCTTTGAGTTATTGTTACCATATCTTTTACTTTTCCATGTGATAAACATACAATACATGGCTACTATTTTTGATTTAGATGGTCAGTTATCTTTCTGAGCATCTATTTATTTTTAAAAAATAAATTATATTTTACTTCTAGTGTTCTTTATTTGTATGAATCTAGGTTCACACTTAGCATCAGAAACTTTCAAGGCTTTCTTGTAGACTAGGTGTGCTAGCAATAACTTTCCTCTGTTTTTGTTCTTTTCAGAAAATCTTTGTTTCTCCTTATTATTGAAAGATGTTCTCACTGGAACTGATTTTTTTCTGGCAGTGGTATTTTTCTTGGTTTGTTTGCTGCCTTAAAATGCCATTCCATTGTCCTCTTATTTATTATGGTTCAGTGATAAGTCTGCTGAATTGATCACTATCCTTGTTTCTTTCTAGATAATATATCTTTTTTCTCTGATTGCCTTTGAGATTTTCCTTTTGTCTTTGGCTTTTAGCAGTTTAAATATGATATGCCTAGCTTTTGGAGGTCTTTCTTTTTTTATCCTCATCAGGGGAAAGATTTTTATCATATTTCATACTCTATGGCCATTTTGGATCTGTGATGTGATGTTTGCCATTAATTTGGGAAAATTATCAGCCCATATTTCTTTGAGTATTTCTTTCATCCCATTATTTTTCTTTCATTCTGAGATTTTGATTATGCATGTGTTTAATTATTTTATATTGTCTCATAGCTCTTGTACACTCTGTTCTGTTTTGTTTGCTATTTTTTTCTCTTAGTATTTTATTTTCTTAGAACTCTCTCCAGTGTTACTGTGAGCATGCAGTGAGGTTTGCGGGAAGCAAAAGCCTGCAGGTGGAGGAAGACCCTACCAATTGCTGTGGTGCTAAGGTTGTTACCCTCTCCAGGGCACACTTGACCTCTACCCATTTGCCAACACCCTAGCAGAACTCTTTTTACCAGTGTCTGGTTGCATCTACTCCTGGTAAGTCAGAGCTCTCATCTTATCTGTCATTATAGACAGCCCTTTCTTTGTGCATTTTGTGACAGTTTGTTGTGACTTCAGCTCTCCAAAGCTTTCAAAAACAGTTGTGAAGTTGCAGTTTTACCAATTTTTTTTCATTGCAAGAAAGTGGAATATTACTTTTTCTAGCTGTCTAAATCTCAAAATGTACACCAGAACTGTGCACTCTATCTCTTAAAGATATTGAATACATAATTAGAAACTTCCCACATGAAAAATCTCCAAGGTCAAATGACACCATCACTGAATTCTTCTAAAGAGTGAAAAAGAAATAAGATAAATCTTACAAAAACTCTTCCAAAGAATAGGAAAAGAAGTAATATCTCCCAATTTATTTTACAAGGCCAGAATAATCTTGATATCAAAATGGGACAAAGACATTTTACAAAACAAGATAATTACAGGTTCAACTCTTTCATGAACACTTATTGCATACAGAAAATCCAAATGATTCAAAAATTCTAAATAAAATCTTAGCCCCTCAAATACAGTGACATATTAAAATGACAATATATCATGACTACATATATAAAAGATAGCATATCCTGGGCTTTTTTTCAGGACTGCATGGCTAGTTTAATGTGAAAAAAATCAATCAATGTGATTCTCCACACTAAATGAATAAAGTATATAAAACATATGACTGGCTCAATTAATACAGAAAAATTATAATATTTGACATCTGTTCATAGTAAAAACGATCTACAAACTAGAAACAAAAGGAAGCTTCTTTAACCTGATAAGGAATAGCTACCAAAAAAATTGAATTTATAGCAAACACCATATTTAATAGAAAAATACTAGAGAATTTTGGATCAAAAACAAAAAAAGGATGTCCATTTTTTTAACCACTTATTTCAGCATTATTCTCAAGACCTTGTCCACTTAAATAGATTAGAAGAAGAAATAAATGGTATAATAATTAGAAACAAAAATGCTATGATTTACAAATGACATGATATTACAAATAGAAAATCCAAATGATTCTACATATTAACTATTAGAATGAATAAATGATTTAGAAAGGTAATTGTATCTCTGTGTATTAGAAACAAATTTTAAAATTACAAAATTTAAAATTAATCCTATTTAAAATAGCCTATATATAATAATCGAAATAGCCTTAAAAATCCTATTTAAAATAAATAAATTTTATTATTAAAATAACCTATTTATAATAATCCTAATAACCTAAAAATAATCCTATTTAAAATAGCCTCAAGAATATCAAATACCTAATAATCGATAGATCTGAGGAAAGAGACACAAGATTTCCAATAGAAAGCCACCAATGATCATTAATAGAAATTAAGATATAAATAGAGGGATGCACGTTAAAATGGTTTTGCAAAGATATCATTTCTCTCCACCTGGCCTAGAGTCAATACATTTTCAATCAAAATTCTAGGAGGGATTCTACAGTTTATATCAAAATTCTAAAGGCTAAGAATAGCCATCCTGAAGAAGGGGAGCAAAGTAATATGGCTTCACTATCAGTATTAAGGCTAATAATAAAATTACAATAAATACGACAGGGGTACAATGATCACCAATGAGAGAAAAGAAACAGAAAAGAATATCACCAGCCAAACCCATTCTTATAGGGCAACCTGCCTTATGATAAGGTACTACCACAATAGAACGGGGAAAAAAACAAGTATTTTCAATAACTGGTGATTTATAAATTAGATATTCATGAGAGAAAAAAAAGAAGTCCTCTCCCCTATATCCATCATAAACAAAAATCAACCTCAGATCCTTCATAGAGATAAATATATAAACATGAAAACTATTAGAGATAAGAGAACAATTTCATGACTTTAGGATAGACAGAGATTTCTTAAATTGAACATACAAATAAAGGTCAAAAAGAAAATATTGACAAACAGAATGCATTATAATTAGGAACTTCTGTTTACAAAAATATACCACTGAGAGAGTAAATGGCAAGTCACAGATGAGAATCAGGCATTTACAATAAATATAGCCAATAAAGAACTCACATCTAGAATATCATTGAAATTTCTATAATCTAATAAGAAAAAAAAGACACCTATCTCATTATTTTAAAAGGAGGAAAAGGAGGCCGGGCGCGGTGGCTCACGCCTGTAATCCCAGCACTTTGGGAGGCCAAGGCAGGTGGATCACAAGGTCAAGAGATAGAGACCATCCTGGTCAACATGGTGAAACCCCGTCTCTACTAAAAAATACAAAAAATTAGCTGGGCATGGTGGTGCACACATGTAGTCCCAGCTACTCAGGAGGCTGAGGCAGGAGAATTGCCTGAACCCAGGAGGCGGAGGTTGCAGTGAGCCGAGATCGCACCATTGCACTCCAGCCTGGGTAACGAGAGCAAAACTCCGTCTCAAAAAAAAAAAAAAAAAGGAGGAAAAGGAAAGCTTCTCAGAAATGTTGGGAAGATTTATTTTTGAATTTAAAAAAACTTTAAATAACAGAGAAACTCTGTCTTTCCCAAGGAAAAGGGGTTTGATTGGTGAGTTTTAAAAATGGCTCATTATTCAGGCTTTTTGGCCTTCCCTCAGAACCTCTGAGCCCAAAGGCCGCGTTCGTTCCCCTCTCTGTTCTTCCTTTTTCCAATTAGCAAACTCACCCACCAGGGTAAATCCTGCGCCTTGAGGGGACGGAAGAGAAAGCTTTCCATGGTTAAATCTCAGGTCAAAGCCACAACCTCCAATCCTGCTTTACCAACAATAAATTGAATATTTGACACCCTATCTGATGTCTGTTTTTTTTTCTCATTTGCTTTAGAATTCTCATTTTTCAACACCCCAACAGCAGTGAAGGGAGAGGAATCTTTTCTGTGAACTACTTCCTCTCCACCAAAATATTTCCCAGCTGGCTCTCTGTCTTTCCAGGGGTTTAGGCAGCACAAATTATAACAACTTTTAAGAAACGTTTTGTAGTGGAACAGTACTTCTGAAAGTTGCACCGGAATGTGAGGTTTTGCATACTAATGATCTTGTAAGAAAAACAGAAGTCTTCGTTTTCAGATTATATTGATCGGAATTTTGTTTGTCATAGTTAAACACTCCCTCATGTAATGCACAAATCTGCAAGATTTTCTGAAATAGGTCAGCCAAGAAGATAATTGGTTTGGCCCTATTGTATAAGCCAAGCACCTTATCGGACAAAACCAATAATTTTCCCATTTGTATGCGGATCAGAAAAGAAAAAGATTCTCAAGAGATGTCTACATTATTCTCTGAATAGAAAATACTGTAACAAGATATTTGTATTTTGATCTGCATTGCCAGTAGGTAGATTTTTATTATCATTATTATTTAGTGTATAGCATTTGGCTCAGAGATAAGCTTTCATTCAAAAAAATAATGCATACTATTCGCCTTTGTGATACAGGTGCTATCTGTGTTACACAGAAAGCTTTTTTTATGTTGTTGTAAGCAACATGCTGTTTGTAACAGATGTCAGCTCAAAGCAGAACTGTAAACACTTTATGGCATGGTGATGCTGATATTCTGGACTGTTCAGGTATGCAATACAAAGATGGAGAACAGAAATACAGGAATAGCGCAAAGAAAAATTTGGAGTGAAAATACTGTTTTGCTGTTTTCTGTAACTTTCAAAATCTGTCTCTTCAAATACATTAGGACTGAAACAATTTAAGTTCTACCCATTTGACCTTTAAAGTCTGAGAGCAATGTTTCCATTTTTATAAACACAATCACAGAGAAAAAGCCAATCACATCAATCCACCGAGTTTGAGAAAAATTTTTAATTGTGAAAAAGGTTTTCCTGAAGGATCAATTCCATGTCCAATTTATTAAAACTTCATTAATCTGGGAAAATAATTATAAACAGCAACACACATTTACATTCAAAGTACTTACAAAAATTGTAATTTGTTATGACAATACTGAGCTTAATCATATATTCAAGTACATACTTCCTGAGATCCTACTGTGGTTGTCATTGCACTAACTGAAGTTACTATCTCTAACAAAGTTACAAAGAAGAGTGGGGCAATTGTTTAACTTATAATAAGAAAACACTTGACTAATGAAGTATTTAAATATATCAACACTTCAAGATGACGCATGGGGCAGAGACTGTCAAAGTTGTATTCTTAATAGTCTTAATTATTTAAGATTATAATAATGTTAGAACTAAAAAAGAGAACCCAAGATCCATTTAATATGGTGTTTTCAAACTGCAGATTCCAAATGGTAAGTGGGTCCTAAGATCAGTTTAGCAGATTACAATCAGTATATATATATATATATTTTTTTAAACAGAGTTTGGTCTTGTTGCCCTGGCTAGAGAGCAATGGCACAATCTTGACTCACTGCAACCTCCATCTCTAAGGTTCAAGCTATTCTCCTGTCTCAGCCTCCCAAGTAGCTGGGATTACAGGAGTGTACTACCACACCTGGCTAATTTTTATATTTTCAGTAGAGATGGGGTTCCACCATGTTGGCCAGGCTGGTCTCGAACTCCTGACCTTGGGTGATCTACCTGCCTCAGCCTCCCAAAGTGCTGAGATTACAGGCATGAGCCACAGTGCCCAGCCCAATCAGGATTTTTTTTAGAAATCAGTTTTAAACACTATTTTTTAAATGAAATAGAAAATATCAGAATGCTTTCCATTTAATAAGGATAAAAATTATTTCATAATAATTTTCATGAGCGTGTGCCTATACTGGGTTGTGATATAAAACATACATCTTATTTTGGATCATGGGCACAAACTTGAAAGTCACTGCTCTAATCTACCCTCTGGCTTCTAATGAGGTAAAACTGTAAGTGTTCTCAGAGAAAAACAAAATAATAAGTGAAGTATGTAAGTAGAGTGTACATATCACTTTAAGTTTGTGTCTGTGAAACCTTGGAGCTTAAGAAATGATTTGACTTATTGTCTTTTTTTTTTTTTTTTGAGACAGAGTTTTGCTCTTGTTACCCAGGCTGGAGTTCAATGGCACAACCTCGGCTCACCGCAACCTCCGCCTCCTGGGTTCAGGCAATTCTCCTGCCTCAGCCTCCTGAGTAGCTGGGATTACAGGCACGTACCACCATGCCCAGCTAATTTTTTTTGTATTTTTAGTAGAGACGGGGTTTCACCATGTTGACCAGGATGGTCTCGATCTCTTGACCTCGTGATCCACCCGCCTCGGCCTCCCAAAGTGCTGGGATTACAGGCTTGAGCCACCGCACCCGGCCCTGACTTACTGTCTTGTTAATTCATACTGACTCTCTAACAGGGTGACTGAACTGCAGTAAGTTGAGAGTAGAGAAGATGCCAATTTATGTAGATTGGCAATATAGATAGATCAAACCCCTAGGATAATTATTCAGAATCAGTTTTACTTAGGTTGAACATTATTTTCCTTTTCCTCTTTCCAAATGAAAGAAATTTGCCAGATGCAAGTAGAAGAATTAAGTTTTTGTGTTGCCCTTTGCCTTTTTTGAACCCTGAATGGAGGGGAGGGAAGAGCCTCTATCCCAGGAGAAAGTAGGAATCTCAGCTCTCACCATTCCAGAAGAGGGAGCTGGAAGGCAATCTAGCAGTCCACGGGCCCCTGAGACACTCTGGATCAGGAGAAAAAAAAAAATCAGGAATTCCTTTCATTGGTTCCAATGGTGAAGAAGCAAAGGCATGTTCAGGCTATCCCAAAAAGAAAGAGCCAGAGGTCTTGTTCTTAGAGGCCGTATTAATTTCTTGTTGCTACCATAGCAAATTACCACAAACCCAGTGGTTTAAAATAATACAAGTTTATTATCTTGAAGTTCTGTAGGTTACAAGCCAAACATTGGATCTCATAAGGCTAACGTCAAGGTGTCAACAGAGCTGTCTTCCTTTGTCAATATCCTAGAGAGAGGAATGTAGTTCCCTTGCCTTTCCAGCTTCTAGAGGTCGCCCATATTTCTTAGTTCTGGGGCCCTTCCAACTTCAAAGCCAGCAATGCTCTCTCTCAGACCATTCTTCCACAGTCACATTTCCTTCTGTCTCTTCTATTCTGTCTTCTTTCACTTCAGAGGCCCCTTGTAGTTGCATTGTTAATCACACCAGAAACCACCCATATAATCCAGGATCATTTCCCAACTCAAGGTGCTTAATTTCATCACATCCACACAGCACATTTTTCCATGTAAGATAGCATATTCACAGGTTCTTGGAATTAGGAAGTGGACATCTTTGGGCGTCCATTATTCTGCCTTCTAGAGGGGCTAACTGGAATGTGCTGTAGTCACAGCTCTTATCACGAATGATTGCTTTTCAGCTACCCATGCATGAGTGGGCTGCCAGTTCTTTCCAATTATATCATGGAGAACCAGCCACCCCTTAAAGTTTATGTATAACATCCACACTTAAATACACACTACCCTCCTTACATACTTCTTTAGAACTTCCTTGCCTAAAACTAAATACAACAGCTTTAAATTATTTCAAGGACAGTTGGAGGTACAAAGCAGGGAAAGTCTCATGAAAATGTGGCATGTGCTTGAAGGGTCTACTGGCATAATCTGAAAATGTGGAAGTCAGATTTCACTGTCTTTCAGGGAAAAAAAGGGAAAGTCAGAGAAGTAATTATCTACCCTAGTGTTTCTTCAAAACTGTTTTATAAAGCAAGAGTCCTTTGAGATGCTCCCTACACACACACACATACAGGCAGACAAGATTTTGTAATCTTTCAGAGAAATGCTAAATGTAGGCATACCTTGCATTTTTTACATGGAGCATGTCTTTTGGTGCCATTTTTCCAAGAGCATATGCTCAGTTCATGTCTGTTTCATGTTTGGCAAGTCTCACAATATTTAGAAATTTTTTGTTAATATTATATGTTATGGTGATCTGTGGCCGGTGTTTGTCTTTGTTTGTTTGGTTGGTTGGTTGGTTGTTTTTTTGACACAGAGTTTTGCTCTGTCACTCAGGCTGGAGTGCAGTGGTGTGATCTTGGCTCACTGCAACCTCCACCTCCCAGGTTCAGGTGATTCTCCTGCCTCAGGCTCCCAAGTGGAATCCAAGGTACCCACCACCTTGCTCAGCTACATTTTGTATTTTTAGTAGAGATGGGATTTTTATCATGTTGGCCAGGCTGGTCTCAAACTCCTGACCTCAGACAATCGGCCTGCCTCAGCCTCCCAAAGTACCTGGATTATAGGCGTGAGCCACTGCTCCCAGCCTGTGGTTGGCGATTTTTAATGTTACTATTATATTTGTTTTGGTGGGTGTGCCATGAATTGCATGGAAGGAAGATGGCAAACTTAATAAATATTGTGTGTGCTCTGACTGCTCCACTGACTGGCCTTTCCCCTCTGGCTTCCCTATTCCCCGAGACACGAAGTATTGAAATCAGGCCAATTAACAATCCTACAGTGCCCTTTTAGTATTGAAGTGAAAGGAAGAGTTGCATATCCCTGACTTTAAACTGAAAGCTAGAAATGATTACGCTTAGTGAGGAAAACATGTCAAAAGCCAAGATGAGCCAAAAGCTAGGCCTCTTACTCCAAAAAGCCAAGTCGTAAATGCAAAGGAAAAGCTCTTCAAGAAAATCAAAAGTGCTACTCCAGTGAACACGCAATGACTAGAAAGCATTATTATTGATAGGAAGAAAGTTTGATTGAGTGGTCTGGATAGATGATCAAACCAGCCACGTTTTCTTAAACCAAAGCCTAATGCAGAGCAAGGCTCTAACCCTCTTCAGTTCTATGGAGGGTGAAAGAGGTGAGAAAGCCGCAGAAGAAAACTTTGCAGCTAGAAGTTGGGTTCATGATGTTTAAGGCAAGAAGCTCTCCATAACAATAAAAATACGAAGTGGAGCAGCAAGTGCTAATGTAGAAACTGCAACAAGTTTTCAAAATATCCAGCAAAGATAATTGATGAAGGTGGCTGCACTAAACAACAAATTTTCAATGTAGATGAAGTAGTTAGCAGAAGATGTTATCTAGGACTTCCATAGCTTGAGAGGAGAAGGCGATGCTTGGCTTCAGAGCTTCAAAGGACAGGCTGACTCTCTCGTTAAAGGCTGATGCAACTGATGATTTTAAATTGAAGTAAGTCAGTGTTCATTTACTGTATCAAAGTCCTAGGATCCTGAGGAATTATGCTAAATCTGCTTTGTGCTCTAGAAATGGGAGAAGAACGCTGGGATGACAGCACATCTATTTACAACTTAATTTACTAAACATTTTAAACCCACTGTTGATATCTACTACTCAGAAAAGAATCCTTTCAAAATATTACTGCTCATTGACAATGCACCCAGTCACCCAAGAGCTTTGATGAAGATATAAAAAGAGATTAATGTTATTTTCATTGCTACTAACAAATCATCCATTCTGCAGCCCACAAATAAAAGAGTAGTTTCAACTCACAAGTGTTACATTTAAGAAATACCTTTGGGAAGCCGAGGCAGGTGGATCACAAGGTCAAGAGATCGAGACCATCCTGGTCAACACAGTGAAACCCCGTCTCTACTAAAAATACAAAAAATTAGCTGGACACAGTGGTGCGTGCCTATAATCCCAGCTACTCAGGAGGCTGAGGCAGGAGAATTGCCTGAACCCAGGAGGCGGAGGTTGCGGTGAGCCAAGATCGCCCCATTGCACTCCAGCCTGGGTAACAAGAGCAAAACTCCGTCTCAAAAACAAAACAAAACAAACAAACAAAAAAAACCCATAGAAATACATTCCATAAGGCTGTAGCTGCCATAGACAATAATTTCTCAGCTAGATCTGGGCAAAATAAGTTGTAAACATTCTAGAAAGGACTCACCATTCTAGATCCTATTAAGAAGATTCATTTGTGGAAGACAGTGTGGTGATTCCTCAAAGACTTAAAGACAGAAATACCATTCAACCCAGCAATCCCATTACTGAGTATATAAATCATTCTGTTATAAAGACACATGCACACATAATGTTGATTGTAATACTGTTCACAATAGCAAAGACATGGAATCAACATAAATACCCATCAATGATAGACTGGATAAAGAAAATGTGGTACATATACACCACAGAATACTATGCAGCCATAGAAAGGAATGAGATCATGTCCTTTGTAGGGACATGGACGGACCTAGAGGCCATCATCCTTAGCAAACTAACATAGGAACAGAAAACCAGATACTACACGTTCCCACTTACAAGTGGGAGCAAATAATGAGAACTTATGGACACACAGACGGGAACAACACATGCTGGGGCCTATTGGCAGTTGGAGGGTGGGAGGAGGGAGAGGATCATAAAATAACTAATGAGTACTAGGCTTAATACCTGGGTGATGAAATAATCTGTACGACAAACTCCTATGATGCAAGTTTACCTATGTAACAAACCTGCACACATAACCCTGAACTTAAAAGTTAAAAAAAAAAAAATTCATAATTTTTATGAGAAGGTCAAAATATCAACGCTAACAGAAATTTGGAAGCTATTCATTCCAGCATTTATGGATGACTTTGAGGGCTTCAAGACTTCAGTGGAGGGAATAACCGCAGATATTAAAGAAATAGAAAAATAAATATAATTAGAAGTGGAGCCTGAAAATGTGACTGAATTGCTGCCATCTCATGATCAAACTCTAACAGATAGAGAGTTGCTTCTTACGGATGAGTCAAGAAAGCAGTTTCTTGAGATGGAATCTAGTCTTGGTGATGCTGCTGTAAATATTGTTGAAAAGACAACAAATAATTTAGAATATTACATGAACTTAGTTGATAAAATAGCAGCAAGTTTGGAGACGACTGACTTCAATTTTGAAAGATCTGCTGTAGGTAAAATGCCACAGAAAAGCTTTCATGAAAGAGTCAATCAATCCAGCAAATTTCATTGTTATCTAATTTTAAGAAATTGCTACAGCCACCCCAGCCTTCAGAAAACACCATCCTGATCAGTCAGCAACCATCAACATTAAGGTAAGACCCTGCACCAGCAAAAAATGGTGACTCACTGAACACTCACGATTATTAGTATTTTTTTAGCAATAAAGTATTTTTTTAATTGAGCCATGAATATTGTTTTAGACATAATGCTAGGTCTATTTTAGCCACACTTAATGACTTAAATGCACTGGGAAACCAAAAAAGACTGCATGACTCACTTTATTGTGATATCTGCTTTAAAGCAGTGGTCTAGAACCAAACCTTCAGTATCTCCAAGGTGTGCCTGTATTATACACTTGTTTAGGACTCTTTGTGGACATTAACATTTCAAAGGTTTTACAAACCCTCCAGACAAATATGTGGATGGTCAACCTTCAATTTCTTGCCAAATGTGAAGGGAGCTGCCAACTTTACCTTGACCTTGGTTTAGGCACTGTGGTATCCTGACTGATTTCATGCCCTTATAGTTAAGAACAAATATTCCCATCTGGTTCCAGACTTCCTTTTTGCTGAGCAGTCTGGACTAAGCTTGTAGTCCTTAAACTTACTCTGGTTGCCTATCTCCTTAGTCAAGGGTTGTTTGTGTGTGTGTGTGTGTGTGTGTGTGTGTGTGTGTGTATGTGTGTGTATGCATGTGTATAGTGTATAGAACATATATGTAAATTACATACATGTACTACTGTACTAATATACACATATAACTAAGAGATAATTTTAATATACAAGTAAAAATTTTAAAAATAGGCAGTATTTTTGTATTTCTTGATAATTGATAATTATGGTTGCTTTATACTACTAATAATATCTTAGGGGAAAATATGCATTTTAGGTTAGGGTTGTCTTTACCAAAGCTGAAAGTAAACTTAATCTGTCAACTCATCTTCTCCATGGCCCACTCCTTATCAGATCTCATAAGATTAGGGTTGTTTTTGCTTCATAATGCCACTGAAGAACTATTCATTCTAGAAATACAAGCATCAGCTATTCTACTTTCTTTTGACCTGATTAAACATGCTTTTATCATCTTGGATCTATGATATAGTTGTGTGTTTCTTAATTTATTTGTTTTATAGTATTAATTTCAAGACATTGTCCATTTTATAAAAACCATTTTTGTTAAAAGGAGGTAACATAATATATACTTATAATTAAGCCAGCACATCAACGCAGTACCCCGAAACCATGTGGGAGCACAATTGACAAGGCCTGTCAGTTATGGAACACATTTCTTCATTTAGCACCTTGCCTGGCTCAGAAGAAAAAGGGCCTATTAATTCACAGTCTAAATCCATATATCCCTGTCAGATATTAGCAAAGATTTTCTCTAATTTTTTTTACAACAATCAGTAAGTAGAAGTTCTAATACTTTTGTCCTACACTCTGTTGGATCGTCTTCCTCATATGCCAGGAGTTCAGCCAGTATTCCATGACCACCCTTCCCGACCACAGCTGTGAAGTCAGGGAGGTCAGGGTTCAATTCCAGATCTGCTCTTTTAACCAGTTTCAGAGTCAGTAATACCTGGTAGTATAGTTAGAAGGTTAAACACTGGGTTTTTGTTTGGAGGATCAGTCTCAGAAAAATGGGCAGAGCCTTGCCCTGAGAGATGCTGATCTCCTTCCATAAGGGAACTGTACATTCTAGTGGACCACAGACTTAATTATTAACCCAATGTGCTAGGAGAGAAAAAAGAAGGGAGTGCTATAGGAAACTTCTTTTCTCCAGGCCTCAGTTCCCTTTTAGAGGAAAATCAATTCAAGTATACTCTTGGTCTCCCTTGGGGAAGGAGAGTGCATTATTGGATGGGAGGATAGATTAGGGCGCAGAAGCCACGTATATGTGAGTTGCCCTTTCCTCTCTCTTGGGGACCTGGCTGACCTGCACATGGGATACCCTGTGTTCTGCTCCTTCCCCTGACAGTTTCATAGGGGCAGACTCTGCCCCTGCTCAGGAGGCCTGTGGATGCTCAGTGCTTTTAATGTGTGTGCACATTTGTTCAGTTCTGGATTTCTGTTTTTAGAAGCTCACTACTGTTATATGTGTAAGACACATTCTCTCAGATATTCCAGTACCAATCTGCCCAGAAACCTTGCTTACCTCTAAGTGGTTCCAAAGTTGGTCAGGAAAACTCACATTGAAAACCTGTGGGATCTTGGGCTAATTTACTTTAACTCAGTGAGTCTTTGCAAGCTGATAACACCTTAGGCCTTATTGGCTATTTATTAGGTGTTGGCATGGGCTGAGTCCTTTCATTACATTTCTTTATATAATCTTCACAATAACTATATCAAGTTGGGATTATTGTTGTTCCTATTTTAAGGTGAAAAAACTGATACTTAGAAAGGAAATAAGACAATGTGGATGACACCCTGATGAAACTACTATTTGAATAGAGAATCACAGAAGGCATTCAGAGTTTACAGCCCAGGTCTTGATTCCTTTCAAAAGGGCAAACAGAATGAAGATGAGATGTTGAATGAGGGGCCTCATACAAAGTGAGTGAGCAGCTAATTATCCTTATTCTCTAGTTGTCCAGATACCAGGTTGAGATACCTGGCAGTTCTATATTCCCAAAATTTCTGTGTATCTAGTATGCTTCAAACTTCAAGTTATGGCCCATCAGCGAGTCATGAAATCAACTTGGCGGGTCAAAGCCAACATTTTTCTGAGGGAAAGGGAGTAGAGGGGTAAGAAGTAGAGAAGGAGAGAGGAGGGACTAGCATGGAA
Source organism: Callithrix jacchus (assembly GCF_049354715.1). NCBI lineage: Eukaryota > Metazoa > Chordata > Mammalia > Primates > Cebidae > Callithrix > Callithrix jacchus. The sequence goes on along the minus strand of NC_133507.1, from coordinate 96,907,256 downwards.
AAGAACATGTTAGAGTATATATCACATAAGGCCATATTACGTTGTATAATGAAATGACTTTTTGGCTGTGTGTGTGTTGGGGGGGTGTATGTGTGTGTAGACTGCATTTTCTTACTGTAGATCGTGATCCGCAAAGCTTTAAATCCATGGTTCCATCTTGTTTGGCTTACCATAAGCTTCATTTAGTGGTATGAAGGCTGGTTCTTGCCTTACTTAAAGTTCTCCTCACTCATCTCTTTTTTAAAACTATCTCTGGAGGAGGAAGTGGGGAGGGGGCCTATGTGGAGGAGAAGGAATCTGGCAGAACGTGGAAACAGAAGAGAGGCGTATAGACCCAAGTCAGGCAGACTTTAAATAAGTTGTAGGGATTTTATTCTTAAAAGTAATGGGAAACCTTGGGAGGCTTTTGATCAGGGAGGGGATGTGATTCCATTCATGCTGGAAAATGATTCCCATAATTGTTGTGTGCAGAGTGAATTGTAGGGGCTAGAATGGAAACAGAGAAGTTGTAGCCTCAGTGAAAGTGAGAGACAGGTGGTGCATTCAAAGTTAGTAGTAACTAAAATGGAAAGGAGGAGAGAGCTAAGGTTTATGCACCAGATCATTTGCTAAGAGAATGAGAACCACTAGGGAATATACGTAATGAGTACTGTACCCTATACAGCGGACCAGCTACTCATTCTATGCAAGGCTGTTGTTTCCATGCCTGGTGCTAGAGCCCAAAGGCCACAGGGCATGCAGCTGGGAAGGGAGACTGTATATGAAGTGGAGGAAGTAAGGACAAGTGGGAACCTGCAAGGCTGAGCTGGAACCCACCAGAGAAGACTGGAGCCTGGGCTGTCTCCCCACCTCCAAGCCCCCAGCTCAATGACAACAGCTTCCTGGGTAGGAAATGGATGCTCTTCATCAGGGTGCTCATATGTAGCTAACCCATGATTTGGAGAAGCTGAACAGAACGTTTGCTGAAGCTAGAGCTGCAGGCCCAACATGGCCCCATATCAACTAGGTATAAGATAAGCAGGTAGCAGATAAGCAACCGCATGTATGCACTGCGCTCACCTCCCGAGTATGTGAGGAAACAAATCGCCCCTTCACTCCCTCTTCCAAATCTTACGCAAAGTGATTCTTGAAGCCTATGCTAAGAACTACAAGGGGAAGGGAATTCTGGAAAATGTGTTTTTAGCTTAGTTAAATTGACACAAAATGAATTTATCAGTGGGGTATTTCCATATTCACAGGAAAAGGGAACTTTTACTTTGAGCTTCCTAGGAAGAAAATAACTCTTGGAGGAAACTTGGCTAGACAATCCTGCAGTAAATAGCAACCCACAATCTCAGCACCTCAGACAAATAACAGTTTATCTCTTGCCCACACACAGTTGACCACAGATCTCGGCAATTCTGCAGTGTAGCCCACTGTCAGGAGGTGACGGAAGGGTCTGGACACTTCTGCCTTGTTGCCTTGAGGATCCATCATCTCAACACACGGCCCCATGATCACTGCAATAGAGAATAATGTACCTTGCACCCTTTAAGTCGAAAGCTTCATTGCACTTCTGCTCACAGTACTTTGACATCACAGGGCATCTTGGAACAAGCCACAGAAATGAATTATTAAATGTTCAAAGGATTATCAGCATTATCGTCACCATCATTTTTATAATATAACGTGCTGTAGACACTCTTGCCACTCACATCACTCTCATTAGGTGATAAAAATAATGTTTTACCATGGGTATCACTGTGTTACAATGGCATAGCCAAGAGTTCTGCTGCACCCGTTGCCAATGCGGTATGATTTCTGTATTGCTACAGTGCCAGCCAAATAGCTTTCCTGCACAAATAGCAACCTGCCATGCTGGAGCCTCCCCACTGTTGCAGACACCTCTCAAGTAAGGAGTTGAGAGTGCCTCATTAAATGCCAGTCTATTGCCTGGGATAAAAAGAGCTTTACATTGAGATTTAAACAATTGTAATATACATTGAATTGGTCCTATCAGAGATCAGAGCCGGGGTGCTGTTTTCAGATGCCACTTCTCATACTAAATATGTATGGGTTTTCTCTGACAATAATCAATTCCCCCAAAATTCTCCGACACCAACTGGGCGTTCAAGAATTCAATTCAATTCTGACACCTGGAGTTAGCATAGACCCCACAGTTATAAGTTCAGCTGCACAAGACTGCCCTATTTCAGATAGCAGCTGCAAATGGGGTGTCAAGTTTACCCGCACTTCTATCCTGCTGACTATAAATCCGGAGGTTCCCATGACTCCATCTCAGGTTCAGTAATTCAGTACAATGGCTCATAAAACTCAGGAAAGCACTTTCCTTAATATTACAGTGTATTTATTAAGGATACAAATAAACAGCCAGATGAAGAAGTTCATAGAGCAAGGACTGAAGGATCCCAAGTACAGGAGGTGTGTCTCTATGGAGTTGGGATCACCAGCACACAAACACATTTGCCAACCCACAAGCTCCCTGAATCCTACCTTTCTGGGGTCTTTATGGAGCTTTCTTTACATGCACAATTGATCAGATGATTGGCCACTGGTGGTTGAACTCAATCTCTAGCCCTTCTCCCCTCCCTGAAGGCTGAGGGGTGAAGCCAGAAGTTTTCAAAATGGCCTGCTCCTAATGACCACACCTCATAATGACCTGCTCTTTCTGGGACCAGCCCCTGTTCTGGAACTATCTACTCACTCCACCCCCAACTCCCTACCATGAGTCATCTCATTAGCATACAAAGAACACTCTTATGGCTCAGGTGATTCCAAGAATTTTAGGAGCTCTGTGCTGGGAGCCTAGCAGAAAGACCAAATGTTTGCTTTTCATCATGCCACAAGTCTGCAGGTGTTATGACAGGGGCAGCACACTCTAGAGCTGGGGATGCTGCCACATTACAAGGTGGGAAGAAAGAAGAAAAGGGTCATAGTGTGGGCTTCTGAGTGCTGAGGACCAGGGCATCCTCTGAGAAGTACCAGAAAGGCAAAGGAGATGACTAATGGTTGAATTCAAAAGGATGTCCTGCCAAACACTGCCCAGTGTAGCAGAGCTGGGTTTCAATCCCTGTTGGACAGTAATTAGCACTGTGTATCAAAACTGAGCCTAGCAGAACTAAGAAGTTCATGCATCTCAAACACCCCAGGTACTCCAGGGAATAAAATATTGTAGCCCAGTATGCATTTCAACAGCAAGCTTATTATGACTATTACTACTTTGAAGAACAAGTGAGGAATATAATATAAGCACTTATTTGAAATAACACAGGAAGTCAGAGAATACAATGAAAGTCAGAGGTGTCAGCAAATATGTGCATGACAGAGAAAGAGAAAATGACTCATCTGGAACTAGAGGACTATAAAGAACTTGGGTATTTTCTAATTGACTTTATTTCCCTGGGAGTCAGAAGACCATAACTATTTGTGTGAGTGACATGGATAATTATCTCGAATTGAGTAACTAATTATGTGCTTTCATTTTAAATGAAATACAGGAGAGTCAGTAAAATTATTTTTATAATGTTTTTTTGCCTGTCCTCAGACTCTGAATAATAAGTGATAATGTCCAAATGAAAAAAACAAAAACATTTTTAGAAGATGACACAAAGGAATTCCATAACACATGGACTATGTATGATGTACTGTTCAGTAGAAACAAACATGTTTCTCGGCTTTAGGGAACTAAGTATTCAGGAAGGGTCCTTGTGCTTTGTTGCTTAACTTGGACCATGGTGGGCCTCATGAGTACATGCAGGGGCACGTGATTTGAGGCTTTCCAAGAAGCATCCTTTCCCATAATGTCAGTCCTAAGCAGCACTTAGAATCCACTTATTACCCTCTACTGTCATCTCTGGGTGTATATGTAAAATGCAAGAATGTCTGGATTATGTGGGCTAAAGCTACTTTTCAGACCCCTCAGACTGACCACAACAAGAGAAGCAATTAGATACTTTGAAGAAAAACAAGAGGGCCACTTGGGACCTTTGATCCTGGCTTGCAAAGCTAGTTAGTTGAAATAAATGTTAAGTCTTGCTTCCTCTGCTCTGCTTCTTCCCTCTTGTAGCCTGAATCTACCACATGTAGATTCTACCTTGGTGCCTATTCAGTTCTGCTTCTTCCTTTACCTCTTGATCTTCACCTGTAGCCTGGTGGACTTTGTTCCATCAGCATCCACTACTGGTTTGCTATTTCTGATGCAATTACATCATTGGTTCAAGTTTGCTTTCCTTCTCGCCCTCATAGAACAGAGGCCATGTCAGTCACATGTGACCACTTGAAGGTTCTTAGAATCTATTCAAAGTGAATCCAGGCTAGATCGAGAGACTAAACTGGAGTGGAGGACCTGAGGTGTCTATCCTGTGCACCACACAGACCTGCTGATACATTCACATTATATTCCATATGAGGCTCTGCCTTAACAAATAAATAGTAATAATACACCAAAGAAGCAGGTTTTATGGGAAATGGAGTGGCCGAGGACCAGGCCACCATATTGTCCAGTTCCAAGGCTGTCATTTTCCCCAAGGTGGAATGAGAACTATGCTCTATGAAGCTGTACAATGCATAGCCTGTGCAGGTACACACAGCCACCTTGACCAAGGAATGGGATATTTGTTTTAGATTTCAATCTTGTTAAGTTTTATTTTTATTAATTTTTAAATCAAAGGACACAAACTCATTCTTATATTCTATGTAAACCAAGATGGCCTAGTATCAGCTTTGAGAGTGGCCCTTTATAAACAGCAAGCTGTTTAACTCCTGGGATTTAGCCTGGCTCTGTCACTAATACCTTCCAAGATCTTGAACACACTTGCAGATTCACTATATTCTGCTGATTAAAAAGATCCTCAAGCTTTGGATGATTATTTGATCATAACCCCACCATCCAGTTTATCCCAAAGAGATGAAATGCTTTACCTAATGTCACAGTATTTGTTGGTGACTATGTCAGAACAAAAATCTAGGTCACCAGTATTCTGAAATCATTCCCACTAGATTCTGAGGTCTTTGAGGTCGGCTGACTACATCTTTATTTTGTTTATCAAGGAAAACATATAGTTATTAGGGTAAATTTGCTCATTAAGAATAATATCAGATAATATGCTAAAGCACTTGCAAATAATGAAGTCATAAGCCCATGTAGGGTAAAATTACTTTCTCAGACACTATTGTTGTGATTAGGCTCTGGTAGAAGTTCACTACTTAACAGACGTGCAATCATGAGCAAGTTACTTAACCTCGATGTCTCAGTTTTCTCATATACAACAGGGAACCAAATAACAGAAATTTAGAACAGAATAAAAGCACTTAGAACAGAGCCTGGCATAGAGTAAGTGCACAGTCAGTATTAGCTATTATCATCACTTTTCAAATATTAAGAAGGTATGGGTAAAGTCTAAGAATTAAATGTTTATTTATATAAGAATGAGTAAGGTCAATATCATATTGTCCCAACTTGTAGGTAATTTTATTTACTGAAATAGATTTGAAACTTACTTCGATTCAAACCACTACTTCTTTGAGCATGTACCACTGAGTAGCCACTCAGCAAACTTACCACTGAGTTGGGGAAACAAATAATTTATGTATAATAAATGTACTAAAAGACATAAATGCAAGGGCATTTGGCACAGAGGAGGAACTAACCCAAAAGTCAAGATCTGTGATATCTGCTTTGAAATATATATATGTGTGTGTGTATGTGTATTATACATATATGTATATATAATTTGCATTTTATATGTATATATTATTTGTGCTTATGGCTCCCTTTGCCAGCAATGTCAACAATGTCTTCTCCTTCTTTCATCCATCTCTCAAAACCTTTCTAGGGTACTACAAGGTGGCTCCAATGCTCTATATCCCCTATATAATGATACAGTATATTGTTTACATTATTTATATATGTATATAAGATACATATATATAAATTTATATGTAAGGATAAACATTATGCATATATACATATAAATCTATACATTCTCTCTATATATATAGTACACACACACACACATACACATACATAGCCCAGATCTAAACACAAAATTTTAAATTTAAATTTATAAGTTCATGCTGGTATTTTTCCATTATTTTAGACTCTAAAATCAGTTGGGATAAGGGCCTTGACTCTATGCTCAGTTGTTTAATTTCACATTTGCACAGATTTTGTCTGTTTAAAATATTTCTTTCCTTGAATAGCCTGAGTTGAAAAAAACAATGACTTTTATACCTCCTATGATACTTTTGAATGTTAGTATTTAGTTATCCAGTTAATAAAAAGCATTCTAAGTCCCTATTGAATAACCCTACTCTGAATACAATCCCTAGAATGAAAAATTTCAGAAACTGTACCTTGAAATTATAGGACACATTTCACCCTAACATATAGCATCTTAAATTGTGCCATGCTTCTCTTGCAGCTAAATAAATATTCAATTCAGCAAGTATTTTCTTAGAATTCAAATTTACAAGATATTGTACTGTTTGTCATAGAGCTACCAAGATGCACATGTTCCACTCAAAGAATACATAGGGTGTGGGAAAGTGTGAAGGGTGAACAGTTAACAGATCCAAGGCAGAATGGACTATGGTCTGCAAGAGTATCAAGTATAAGAGCACTTATGGAGGAAAGCACAACTCATTCTTACATGGAGGGTCAGAGACAGCTTCAGGGATATAGAGTATGGGAGCCTTCATATAGTACCCTAGAAGGGTTTTGAGATGTGGAAGAAGGATAAGATATTGCTGACATTGCTGACAAAGGAAGCCATCTGCACAAATATCTGGAGAGCAGGAATTTAGGTGAGAGAGGAAGATGGAGAGTTCTGCCTGCCAGATTGTCAGTGCACACAAGTAGAGCAAGGACTTGGAGAGAGAGCTGAAGCTCAATTATTGATCACTCTAGAAACCTTTTCCAATTCTTTGGGTCCTGGAAAGTTGTTACAAATGCTGAAAGCAATAGACTGATGAGGAGTCATAGGCATTTGTGGTTCTACAGGTTTGCAACCAAACAGACCTGGGCTTGAATCCCAGCTCCTTTGTTGAGGTGTTTAATGTCTCTAAGACTTGATTTCTTCATCTGAAGAAGGAGAATAATAATCATGGGGTTTTTATGAGATGTCATTGAGATGAGACATGAAAAGAAATTAACACAGCAGCCTGATACAGTAAATACTCAGTAGATGACGAGGATGACAATGACAGCTATGATGATAAAACAAGAGGAGGAAGAGGAGAGCAAAGAAAGAAAAAGCTTGCTGAGAATGGGAACAATGTTTGAATTCACTTTTAAGCTTCCTAAGGATGGGGAAAATGTTTGAATTCACTTTTATGTGAATGTTGCTTGCATGAATCAAGTGGTCCTGCCCTTTCTTCTATTGCTGATGAGATAATACAAGCACTTACACTAGCACAAAGCCTAGCATATTGTAGGTACTCAAATTATTTATTGAATTACATGAAAGAACAAATTCATCCCAAAGTAGGCTAAGTACATGTGTATCTTATCATCACCATTCTTGGAGAAATGAGAGGGAAACAAGTGTGAGTAGGAGAAAGCAGCCTGAAGAAGAAAATGTAGACTGGGTAATTTGGGGTGCTTATTAGAAAAGCTATATGATAAGAATAATTACTAATTATGCCAACCAAATTCATTATCTTTATGTCACAATTGGGGAAAAATGTCAAGGTCAGTGAAAATCAGAGCTGCAACGGAAAACCTGGCACCCTTGAGAGGTAATTGGGTGTTCTCACTGAGTTTCCTCTCATTAGATTTGATGTAATTGTTTTTAAAACGTCAAGACGTAATGACAAGCCTGTATTTCAATATAACCCTGATGCAATAATCAAAACGGCACTTAAAATTCGCTGTACAATTACAGTCCCATTAAATCTAAGTTAACTGCCCATTTGAGTCACTCAATCTAATCTGTTACCTTGCAACAGGCACACAGCATGTTTCCATCATGACTGAATCATAACCAGACTTCACTCATGGCTCTGGGAAATATTCTACAATAACATCTTAACAAGAGCTTGGTGGTGTGTACATACAATAACAGTTTGCCTATGGATTCACTGGAAGTCAAGTGCTCATATTATCCCAACAGCAATGGGGAAAAGGGCAGGACCACTTGATTCATGGAAGCCACAGGCAGCCAGCTATGGGCTGCTGGCTTTTCCAACTTAACCATGACATGGGGGAATCTGAAAGAATCCCTTGTATCTGCACTCAAAACATTGACTGCAAGGCTTCCCATCTTGCTGAGGACAACTTCTGTGGGATCAGCCAAGATGATCCATCCCTATTTGCATTTCTCCACACACCACAATGAAAAAGACTTCAAAAGAGTCCAAAAGGGGTCTGGCCTCCCAGCATTTAAAACAATTGTCCGTCCTGCACTCGGCGGTCCACCATGGTTATTGTACATAAGGAGTCTTAGGAGGAAATAGCTTTGAAAAGACAGACATCAAGTACTCCTTGGGGCAGGCAAGAGAAAGAAAAGATCCTGCAGGGAAGCAGCTGGCTCATCCAGCTGCAGGGGAAGCTGTGTGATGGATGGCTTCAGCTGGGGACAATGAAGGGCCATGAAGGACGAGAGGCCTTTGTTTCTGGGTTTCTGCATCCTCTCTCTGACCTGCCCCCACTGACCTGTGTGCTGTGTGTATGGCAGCAACTCCCTGGCCCTCTGCAACTTAAAGCCCAGCACAATTGCTGTACAAAGGGCCACTGCCTGCTGCCCCCTCCCATTTCCATGCAGTCCAGTCAGATGGTGAAAGGGTTGAAGGTGAAATCCTAGACTACCGAGGACAAGGCTTCCAATCAGCAAACTCATTTCGGGATCAGACAAATCAACTGCACACAAAGATAAAGGCTGGGGACTGGGAAGGAGACTTGTCTTTCTCAGGAGGGGAGACTAAGAAATCATACTCAGGTGGTTACTTAAAGTGTAATTAATTTGTGTTTCCAGAGATATTTTTCAATTGAAAGTAGTAAAAAGGACAGATCTAACAACTTGATGAAATTCGGCATGCTAGTCACACAACTTCAGAGCTCTGGTCAGTTTCATGGTGTGGAGGGCAGGCCTAAACCTGCACTGTTGCTGCCATCTCACCCACTGTGGCCTCAGGATCCTCACCCATAAATTACGTCAATACTCCTGTCCCTCCTCAGTCATGAGAGCCTCATTGGAACAAGTGAACTTAAGACACTGTGTAAATACGAGTGGGACTCATTCAATCATGTAAAATGCACAACATTTCACAAGACCTTGTAATCATTTGTGAACATCAAAGTCTGATAATAAGGAGAATATTAGCTACAATTTACTATACACCTATTTTGTGGTGAGCAACATGAAAAGTACTGGAAGTAAGCATTACTAAGCCTCATGACTCTGTCAGAAAGCATTATTATTAACCCCATTTTACAGATCAGAAGATGCAAGCTCACAGGTGTGAAATAACCTGCCCCAGGTCATGCAGCTTGTAAATAGGTGAGCTAGGTTTAAACCCAGTTCATCTGTCTGAAACCCTGTGTTCCTCCTACCATACCACGTGGTCTCTGTCAGGTCCAGAGCCCCCGAGGTTGCCCTGGAGCCCAAGTTCAGGTCTACATAGAGCACAAAGACCTTCTGCCCAGAGCACCTGGACAGTGTCATGTCACCATTGATTACATGAATCCCCTCCCCCATCCCGAACTCCATGCCTCATCTCAGTGTCTCTGGATCCCTCCTCAGGGGTGTCCCCTCTCTACCTAAAGTTTCTTCACTGAAATCTCATACACCCTACCCCACAACCAGTGATTTCATCTCTCCCAGTCACTTGGGTAGAAACCCAAGGTCATTGCTTGCTCTTCTGTCTCCTTTCACCTCCACTCCCGAACTCCCACACCATCAGGTCAGGTCTTTATTATATTCCATCTGTAGTCACCATCATGGCTAGTCCTGTTTGTCCTAGGCATAGGCCTAACATCACTTCCTGAAGCATAGCTGGGACTCCATTGTGACCACTCTCAGAAAACAGTCACAGCCATCATTTCCACAGTGAACTCTCAACTCCAAGAAGCATTCAAGACCCTTGTTGATTTCATATCAGCCTATGTCATGAGATAACTCCTCTAATTTTCCCATCACATATATTAATCTATGAGCAGAACCAGCTAGTCAGAATTCAGCTGGACAGGATATGCTAAAGCAAGGACTAGCTACCAGATGGATACTCAGTAGCTGAGGCGGGTCTGGCAACCATCTCAGCAGACATCTGGACTGCAAGTGGCCTGGAGCAGACAGAGGGGGTCTTCCCAAAGCACTGACAACAGAGACAGGACCCATATGCTATATCTGCTAAAAACAAGGTGTATTCATTCCCAGGTCTTCGAAAATTTGAACACCAGACAGGATACTGGTGAGACAGAGGGAAAGTAAGATGGGAACATGAGGCTGGAATTTCAAGGGGAGAGTGGACACACAAAGAACCAGGGAGAAGCCCAGGTATTCAAATAGGGATAATTTAGCAGAAAAACAACAGCAGTAAGGCTGATGTCAAGAGGTTAAGTAGCTGGCCTGGGAAATCTTCAATTTTCCTCACTTAGCAATATGGTTTTGTTTTTGAATTACTGAAGTTAAAATTACTGTAGTAAATGACAGACACACTCTATCTCCCTCCCCTTGTCAGATTCCTAAGTGGAGAAGTATACACTGAAACAGCAGGAGCAGGTTCCCTCCTTGATATGCACAACCTAGTTTACCCCTACTTTTTATTTCTACTACAATGAAAAATTTGAAAAATCTGCAATGTCCCTGAAACATACAGAACTGAAATGCAAGTTTCACAATTTGTATAGTTGATTTTGTGTTTCATAGTGTGATGGTTTCATAGTGTGATTGTTGATTATGTTTCATAATGTGATTGTTAATATTGAGTGTCAACTTGATTGGATTGAAGAATGCAAAGTATTGTTCCCGGGTCTGTCTATGAGGGTGTTGTCAAAGGTGATCAATATTTGAGTCAGTGGACTGGGAGAGGCAAATCCACCTTCAATCTGAGTGGGCACCATCTAATTACCTGCCAGCCTGGCAGAGGAACATGGAAGGGCTAGACTAGCTAAATCTTCTGGCCTCCATCTTTCTTCCATGCTGGATGCTTCCTGCCCTTGAACATCAGACTCCAAGTTCTTCAGCTTTTGTTCTCTTGGACTTACACCAGTGATTTGCCAGGGACTCATGGGCCTTCAACCACAGACTAAAGGCTGCACTATTGGCTTTCCTACTTTTGAAGTTTTGAGACCTGGACTGGTTTCCTGGCTCCTCCACCTTCAGATGGCCTATTGTGGGATTTCACCTTCTGATCATGTGAGTCAATTTCCCTAATAAACTCCCCTTCATATATACATCTATCCTATTAGTTCTGTCCCTCTAGAGATCCCTAACTAATACACGTAGTTTTCAAAGTTCTTGGCAATTATATATTTTATTTTGCCTTAGTGTTTGGGATGTTACATTTTTATTTTGGGGGGGTGGATGGCAATGGAGGAGGAACACTATAAACTCCTCCAATGGAGGGGAAGACACTGGGCTATGTGTACCTCTCCCCTCTCCTACCACATTGCATAACTGCTAAAACAATTATTTTCATTTCAGAATATGGTTTCGGCTACTCTCAACAAATTCCTTTGCTATTGCTATAGACCTCAGAGTTACAGAGCCCTGCGGGCATTGTTAGGTACAAATTCCTGGGGCTGGTGGTATCAGAACTGTTTTGTTTGATAGTCTTGTGTTCAACATTGTCAAAACCAGTAAGCTGACAGAGTCAAAACCACCTCTAACAGAACTGATACCTAAAAAAAGCTTAATTGTGGATGTGATACAAGCACTTCATTACTACCTTAAAGAATGAGACGGCTTGCAAGAGCTATTTTTTTTTCCCTAGAACTGATGTAAATTAGAACATTTCCTAAGACAGGTCAGCCTAGAGTAATTTTCCAGTTGACTTGCCATAAAACCAGGAGACAAGTTCCCACATTACAGTGCAGGGCAGATGACAACCACTTGTAATTTCTCTTGGCTTTTCACTTTTGTTCACTTACAGTGTGGAAAATCATCAGTGTGTGGCTCAGTGTTTAAGTAGGCTAGTGGGAATCCCTCCAACAGTAAACCTGGCACATAGTGGGTGCTTAACAACGATCTGTTGGTTGGCTCTGTGAAAACTGAATAGTCCTTCTGGCCCCTCTGTTCTCAAATGCCCAGCAGATGCTTCCAATATTTCAGTCATTCCAGCAACTCCAGGAATCCCCTATATGTAAATTTTCCTGCCAAATTGGCATAAATGTAAAACTAGGGCCTGGGTTCATTTTAAACAAATATGAAAAAATAAACACAGCCTTGTATTTTATGCCTGAAAATATATTTCTCAGGTTGTGTATCCCATAATCATTTAAACATCCCTCCTGTGTTGGGAGAATGTGCTTCCTTATGAACCCTACATTCCCAAGGTAGAACCAGAAAACATGTTATCTTTCCCAGCCTTGGACTTCAAAAATTAGATGCACTCAAGACAGATATCCATGTAAAAAAAGGGCAAGAAGACAGAACTGGGGGAGTGTGTTTCTAGCCAGCAATGATGGAGAGATATCCTGATGGGTGACAACAGGGGCAGAGGCCCATATTTGGGGTCCAGCATCTGTACTGGGATGAAGTGTCTGTGCCTATGGATGGAAGAAGTGGGGTTTTTACTGACAAGGCTCATGGGGGTGATGTGTGCATTGCTTCTGATAGTCTCCAAGCCCAACACGGGCACCTCTACAGATTCTGTGAAATCTTGAGTTCACACATTCCACTTGTACCTTTTCTGCTTAAATTAGCTAAAGAAGGTTCTGGTGTTTCCAGTTAGGAATGCTGACTGCTACGTCTACCTTGTTTTAAATGCCACAGAAGGTATGGGGATACACTGGCAAATAAGAAATGAATGAAGTTTCCAATATTTCACAGGCTAGAGACAGGAACAGACTCTAGCACATCAATGTCCTACAGTGTGATCAGAGCTATGAGGTAGGTACATATGTAGACACTGGGTACAGCAAAGCAGAGGGGAAGGAAAGCCTGCATGGGAGTGTCTTAGTTGCGCACACTCCACTGCACCTTGGCAATGGACCCTGGCTACAATACAGACAGATCCTCAGAACACAACTCTGTAGAGAACTTGGTCCCACCCAGCCCTGGAAGCCTAGGACATTAGACATCTTAGTCCTATTACCTGTCACCCAGTAGGGCCTAAAATTATTCATGATCCTGGCCAGGGATGCACAGGTACAGCCTCAACTGCTGGGCTCCCTCTATCTCACTGCCAATCAGATCTGATGCTGGACTTCCTTCCTGATGAGACAGCCTTGGCCATGGGAACAGACGCATCTGCAGGGAACTCTGGTTGCTCAGGTCAGGCATGCAGGGAAAGTGGAATTCCTAGCACAGCCAGTTCTTAACTTCACACAAAATGATCCTTAGCCGGAACACTTTAGTGGGAAAAGGCCTACATTGTCACATGGGGGTGGGAGTAGCACCTGAAGACAGCACGCTTTCAATATCATCCTCTTGAAGAGTATCTACACTACCCCAAAACATGGCTCTTTGGCATATGGATTCTTTTAAGCTAAAGGCTATTGAAAACCAAAATACATAAGAAAAGCCCTAAAAACAGGGCACAAGTTTTCCTTTTGTAAAGGAAATTTACTTTTGTAAAAGCTGTCTCCGTCTTCCATACCAGCAAAAGGAAGACTCTTAACAACTCTTTTCAATGGGAAGACACTGACTCAAACGTACAGAACACACCTTGCTAAACAGCCCTTGCTAAGCATACTTTTCCTGGTCACCTTCCCGTAACTTGCCTCCCCTACCCAGAAGCCCAAAGCCCCTTTCCCTTTGTTTTAGCCCAAGACAGCAAACAAACCAAATTCTAACCACCCCTTGAAGTTCATCTCTGGTGCATCCATGTATCAGCACGAGGCACATGCTAATAAAATTGTTTCTTTCTCTCTTGTTAATCTGTCTTTGGCTAGTTTGATGTATAGGGTGCCAACCAGAGAACCTAAGATGGGTAGAGGAAAACTTTTTTACACTCTCATGGTCTGACCATCAATGCTGCCATTATTTGCTTCATTCTGCTTTTGTAAACACCTTTTTACAATAATCCTAACAACCTTAGAGTACCATGGGTTGTATAGGCAGCACAGCAAGGAGCCAGTACAAAGCAAAAAGAGAGCATCTGGGGATCAAGCCCAAACTGGAAACAGAGCAGGAAACCTGGGTGTGAAAAGGCTGGACAGAGGGGCAGGAATCCATCAACATGTGGGATGCGGGGGGGAATGTGAAAGTGTGGAGTGGTGTGGTCCCCAGGATCGGGTATGCTCAGAGCACAAGCCCAATAGCTGCAAGCCTCTAACCACCACCTCATTCCCTCCCCCAGGCTGGATCTTCCTCCACACACTCAGTGCCCACAGGGCTCTTCTGGTCCCAAGCAGAGACCTGTCAGAACTACTCTACCACTCACAAGCCTGGTTATTGTTCTGCCCATGGAATGGAACCTCCTGGTAACTGATTTTGCTTAAACCACAAATGAACTGCATCAGACATTATGCCAGAAACAGTCTCCCAATTGTGACTGGCTCCCTAGAATGCTGAGTTTCTTCAGGCTGCTACAAAAATATCCTAAACTGGGTGCTTTAAACAACAAACATTTATTGCTCACAGTTTTGGAGGCTGGGAAGTCCAAGATCAAAACATCAATAAATCTGGTATCTGGCAAGGGCCCACTTCCTGGCTTATAGATAATTGTGTTCTCATTGTGTCTTCACAAGGCTGAAGGGGTAAGAGAGCTCTCAGGCCTTGCTTATAAGGACACTAATCTCATTCATAAATGTCCCACCTTCATGACCTAATCAACTCCCATAGGCCCCGCCTCCTAATACTGACACACTGGGGATTAGGCACATAAATTTTAGGGGAACATAAACATTCAGTCCATAACAAGTGCCCTCCCCTGCAGTAGAGTAGGGTATTCCAACGTGTGGTCCTCCAAGACTAGACACTAAACTCCTCTAGGTTGTATGTGGATCTGAGAGGAAACAACACTGAATCACAATGAGAATGTTGCTTCCCTTCAATTCCCTTATAATTCCTTAGTACATCAGAAAGGTAGTCTTAGCCTGGCTTTGGTGTATCTTTCATGCCTCCGTCATAGTTACGAATCTCTCTATAACAAAACAACCAGCCTCAAGCCCAGGACGTCCACTGGCAGCAATAATTAGCTAAAAGGTTTTGTGCTCATACAAAGGAAAATAAACGTTTATTATTACCTATTTACATTCACAATAGCAATATTGATATTAACTTCCTTTTAAAAATACTTTTTAAAAATAAATAAATTTGAATTACAGGAAAAGTGAGTAAAATGTTAAAAGAATACAGCGGAAATTGAGAAAAACCCCAAGTAACTGAAGCTTCTTGATCACCCCCTAAGAGCTGGATTCTCATCCCACTCCCTATTCTCTGGCTCAGGCACAGTTCCTGGGGGTCTCACTCTGGGGCAGCCAGCCAAAGTCAGGGCACTTTAAGTCATTGGTGTTTGATTCTTTTCTCTTGTTCAAATTGTTTCCATTAATGTTTGTCTTTCACCCCATTTGCCCATTATGGGGCAAACTCCTTGAGGGCAAATCTGACATCTCTGTTTTCTTTCCAACTTGCTTGCAGCTGCCAGTGGCAGTACAAGGCGCACAGTGGGTGTTCGATAAACACCGCTGATCGACATTCAACATCAGACAACACCAACATCCCAGCTCGTACCAGACACTGGAAAACTAGGTCATCTACTTGGCAAAGGCATCATGATTCATCAGGACAGCATCTCTGAATGGTGTAAATTAACCAAACACACACACATACACATGCACACACACACAACTCAGCCTTTTGGAAAAATTACATCTTTGTTGCAAAGATGCCAGAATGTCTGAAAATGGCTAAAACCTGGGGATTTTCCATAGATTAGTCATGTGGTTTAAATAATTAGATCTGAAGGCCCAGTATGAGATTGCCCCCAGTGAAATAGGAGCAGGTTTCAGGCCAAGTTCAGTCATGCATAAAGAGGAGAAGAAGCTCCTCAAACTGACAGCAAGAAATTAAAAGAAGGAAGAAATCAAGAAACAGCCTGCATCCTGGAGAAGAGAAAGAATACATGTGTTCTACAGGCTGGGGCTGGAGAGAGATATGCAGAAAACTCAGGCAACGTGGGGAATATATTTCCAATTTTACAGAAAGGGTCCAGTCTGTATCACAGGCATTTGGGTTGTTTTAATCACATTCTAAATTAAGTTTCTCTCTGGTAATAGAATTTCTTTCCATTTCTATGAAGTCAAAAATAAAAAATAAGCTAAAGCAAAAGAATCTAATTTCCTATAATAAGGTTTTGTTTTTAGTCACTTATAAATGCGAAATCATGGGGCCTTAGACACCAGAAGGGCATATGCTGGTCATGGAAATAAGAAAAATAAAATAAAATTTTAGAAACCCACTCATAAACATTGACCTTCCCCTTTTCCCTACCTTCAGCTCCCCCTAAAACTTCACACGTGTGTGCCCACACACACTCACACACTCAAAAGAGAAATAACAACACTGGCTTTCAGAGGCTGTGTGAGGTGACTGTGAGTTGGCCTGTCCTCGAGATAGAACACATTTGTTCAATAAATTCATCACCTCAGGGTGGAAGTCCATGGAATTCAACACTGCTGCCAAAAACACCCAAACTCAGAAGTGGTCTGGAATACCATGTGGTCCCAAGTACCCCACTGAGGCTGGCAGCCATCAGGGGCCCTTCAACTAGGGCCATCAGAATTTTACACCAGATCCTTTCTCAACAAGGTCAAACTCATCTTTCATGAGCAAAAGGCTGTGGCTCTATACAGGCTACAATATCCATCAAACAACTTCTCAAAATCTATTCCATTTTATCAGTTTCACCTGAGCTATGTACCCTTTATCTTTTTTAGCATGTCTTTTTCCATAATATTGCCCAAAAATGCGTGTGAATCTTTAGTTTCATCAATTCTCTCCAGGTTTTCTCATTCCTGAAATAGCAAACTTGTGACTCTGACTTCTCCTTGTACATATTTAAAATTGCCATCCTGAGCAGTGAGTCAATACCACTCCCCTACTTCTCTCCTGACATTTTTGCACCTCTCTGAGACCTTCATTCCATCTATTTCCAGGATATAACACTAATTTTGCACCCTCACCTTATGAAGCCACATGCCTTCCTCTATATTAAGTACCAATCAGTCTTCCTGGTACCAGGAATAGAGGTCAGCTATGCAAATAAGGTCAGAGCTATGGTCCAATTCTCTATCATCCTTCTGTCAGATCA
Source organism: Callithrix jacchus (assembly GCF_049354715.1). Classification (NCBI taxonomy): domain Eukaryota; kingdom Metazoa; phylum Chordata; class Mammalia; order Primates; family Cebidae; genus Callithrix; species Callithrix jacchus. Next base: position 96,889,841 of record NC_133507.1, on the reverse strand, counting down.
TGTTTTCACCTCTCTTTCCTCCTCCTCTACATTGCCTCCTTCCTCCTAGAGGTCCTCTTATCCCTAAAGCAGTGGTCCCCAACCTTTTTGGCACCAGGGACCGGTTTCATGGAAGACAATTTTTTCAGGGACCTGTGGTGGGGTGAGGGGAGGGGAGTTTGGGGATGATTCAAGCACATTACATTTATTGTGTACTTTATTTCTATTATTATTACACTGTAATATATAATGAAATAATTATACAACTCACTATAATATATAATCAGTGGGAGCCCTGAGATTGTGTTTCTGCAACTGCATGGTTCCATCTGGGGGTGATGGGAGACAGTGACAGATTATCAGGCATTAGATTCTCATAAGGAGCTTGCAACCTACATGCCTCACATGTACGGTTCACAAAAGGGCTCACGCTCCTATGAGAACCTAATGCCACCAGTGATCTGACAGCGGGTGGAGCTCAGGTAGTAATGCGAGCAATGGGGAACAGCTGTAAATACACATGAAGCTTCATTCACTCACCTGCCACTCACCTCCTGCTGTGCAGCCCAGTTCCTAATGGGGCAAAGACTGGTACCCCTGGTCTGTGGCTCAGGGGTTGGTGACCCCTGCCCTACAGTACACACAGGTTTGAACATGGTCCATACACGTACAAGGAAAACTTACTTTTGAGCCCCTGAAACTAGACTAGATCTTTACAGATCTTTTATAGTAGTTTTTCTATTTTTCCCTGGATATACCCTTTATCTCTGCTTTCCACATGGAGCCAATATTCATCCAGAAACATTTATTCAACTAAGAAGTGTTTCGGGTAACATTTCTATTTGTGGACTCTAGTTGCCCCCACAAAGGGGTCACTGGAAGGAGCAAAAAAAAAAAAAAATTAACATCGTTGTGTGCTTATATTCACATAGTTTACATAGAGTGCACAGAAATAGTAGGAATTTATAGGCTGCCAGACCTGGGTTTGAATCCCAGCTCTGTTGACCCTTCTAAGTTTCAATGATCTTGTCTGAAAAAAATTAATGGACATAATAGGAAATACTGCAAAAATAGTGAGTTGGTGGAAGAATCAAGATAAAGTTCTTAGCACAGTATCTGGATCATAATAAGCTCTCAATAAATGCTAGTAAAATGTTAGTAATGATAATTTTATGATTATTATAACTAGTATTAGTAGCAGTATTATTATTTAACGTCAGAAGACCTGGTTTCCAAATTAGCTTTATGAATAAATTACTTTCCTAGAACAACTCTCTGAATATTATTTCCTCCTCTGCAATAGAGCATGAAAGTTGCTATGGTCTGAGTGGTTTTGTCTTCCCAGAATCCATATATTAAAACGTAGTCACAATGTGATGGTATTAGGAGGTGAGGCCTTTGAATGGTGATTAGGTCATGAGGGTGGAGCTCTTAGGAATGGAATTAGTGCCCTTATAAAAGAGGCCCCAGAGAGCTCCCTTCCTGTTCACCATGTGAGGACACTACAAGAAGGCACCATTTAGGAACCAGGAAGGTGTCCCTCACCAGACACTGAATCTGCTGGCACCTTAATGTTGGACTTCTCAGCCTCCTGAAATGTGAAAAATAAATGTTTACTATTTCCACCCATTTTATAATATTTTGTTATAGCAACTCAAACAGACTAAAACAAAGCTTAAAACTGTGGATTCCAGTTGTAACTCCTCCCCCTTCATTTATTAGTTAGCAATGTTAATCAAGTTACTACTGTAAGACTCAGCTTCTCCATCTATAAAATGCAGATAGTAATAGCAGCTACTCCATAGGTCTATTGTACTTACAAAATGAGTGGATATATGTAAAAACTTTTAAAGTGTCTGGCTCATACTAAGTGCTTGACACATATTTTTTGAATCTATAACAGGGTATACTGGCCATCCATCACTCTGGTTATGGAAAAAATATAAGATAATGTGTAAAAAGTATCCATCACACTGTCTGGCATAAGTGGTTCTGAAAACATGATGTAACTTAGAATTACCTGGGGATATTTTAATAAATGTTATTGTCTCTGTCCCACCCAAGAGCATTTATATCAGCATCTTTGAGAGTGGGGCTGGGCTTTTTTAAAAGCTTCCCCAAATGATTTTAATATGCTGTCAGGATTAGAAATCACTTGTCTGACAACTGGAGTAAGTCAAAAAGAAGTCGTTATTATGACTCTCTATCTAGATACTTATGTATCCAATGTTATAAAAAGAATAAAAAAGGTTTCCTGATTTATAAAATGATTATACACTTCATAAAAACATTATTCTGCCTATATCCAAATTCTACCTCACCAACTATTCATTTACTAAGCCCAAGGCAGCTGCCAGAGAACAATGAAAAGCTGATAGATATAAAGTTTTAGGAGCAAGAGACAAAGCATAGAGCCACTGAAATGCCTTGCATGTTGTCAGGCTCAATGGCTGTTTGCTAAAGTGAGTTGACGCTTTGATGTAAGTGAATGGGAAAGATAATCACCAAATGATACTACGACTTAAAATGCATGACTGCTGCATATGGGCACAGTCCCACACATACACACACACATATGCACACGCATACCCGTCTTAGTGCCCATCTTCCAGTCAGTGGAATTCTGCTTCCTTCATTTTTCTTTTCTGAACCCAATGAGATTTGGCTCTTGACAGTATCACTATTGCCACACAAATAAACAATGTGGTGGAGAAGTAGTACCACACCTTAGAAATGAAAACTTATGTCCACACAAAACCAAGTACACAAATGTTAATAACATTATTTACGATAGCCAAAACATGAAAACAATCCAAATGTCCATCAACAGACAAACAGATAAACACAGTGTGGGATAGCCATGCAATAGAATGGTGATTGGCGATAAAAATGAAGTACCAACACATGCTACATCGTGGGTGAACCTCAAAACACCATGCCAAGTAAAAGAAGTCACACAAGAAAAGGCTGCAGATTGTATGATTCCCTTAATATAAAATGTCCACAATAGGCAAATTCATAGAGACAAATAGCAGATTACGACTTGCCTAGGTCGGGAGCAGTGGACAAGTAGGGGTGACTTGTGTAAGGAGTGAGGGCTAATGAGTATGGGGTTTCTTTCTGGGGTGATGAAAATGTTCTACAATTACATAGCCATGATGGTTATGCAACTCCATAAATATACCAAAAATACTTAAACAGGTGAACTTTATGGTTGGTAAATTAAATTTCAATAAAGCTGCTAAAAACTTATATTCCCGAAGATGACCCTGATCTAACAACAAAAAAAACTTAAAAATATTTTATATACATGAGTTTTAAAAACAAAATACTATCCTTAGTATAATATTTATACTTTAGTAAAAAATAGTAAATACTAATTTATATTATTAGTATATGAATTCACATAATTTATACTAGTAGTAGTTATACTTTATTTAGTATAAGTATAAAATATTATGCTTTTTAAAAAAGTATTTAACATTTTAGCCTTTTAAATGATGTGGACACATTGTTAATGTAGTCAACCTCATCCTCCAACCATGCCAGAGGAATGAGGCTGATGGGCTTTGCAGAACACAAGGATACCTGCAGCCTCACCCTGCTTCCAGAAAAGGAGACTTAGGTGTGGAAGCAAAGGCCAATATTTCCCAATAAAGTCCTACCTTCTAGTGTTCTCTGGCTTCCACTGGGCCAGCCCAGGAGGGGAACCTTTCTTCTGTGGGCAGAGGAAAGTCCCAAGAGATTCTGAATACTGGTAGGTTCCATTAGAGTCTTCAGCTGACCTGACAGTTCTAATGCCCTTTAAAACCCTCTTAGTACATCAGTGTAGTGTGGGGAAAAAAATCTTTTAGTAAAATCTGTTATGTTATCTGCCCAAAGCCATTTATTCCTTCTCCCCTAAGGTTCAGAATCCTAATTCTGCTTAAGTTGCAAAGTGCACAACCTCAAAAAGTAACTGGCTGACACGTGGAAGTCTGCTTGAGAGTATAGCAATATGTATGACTTTCTTAAAAAAAAAAATAGGGATGCTCTAGGAAAGGTCTGCCTCTTTGCTTGCCTCCCTGAGTGTGATTGTGTGTAGGTATTTTGAAACTATAAGGGAAATATTTCCTAAATGCTGAGGTCGGAAGAGCAGAAGAATGGCAAGAGCCTAGATCCACAATGAGATCACTAAGCTGATGAATCAACTCTGGGGGTGCCTGCCTGCTGACTTCCTGTTACATACCCTAATTAAATACTTTATTGCTCAATCCACCATTACTTGGGTGTCTATAAAAAAGTTGTTGTAGTATTATGAAATCAAAGGATCCTAACTGGTATATCTACCAACCTAAGGATGCATAGTTTCTTCTAGATCAGGGCTTTCTGATCACATCAGTCAGGATTAGGTTTGGCTGTTTATAAACATAGACTAAACAAATAGAAGTGAAAGAAGTTAGCAGACAGAAATCCAGAGCTCATATGATGGCTCTATCATCATCAATAACTCACTTTAATATTTTTGCAATACTATCCCTTAAGCTACTATCCTCAAGATCTCCTCATGGCCCAAGGTGGCTGTTGGAGCTCCAGCCATTACATTCACATTCCAAGACAAAGGAAGAGGAAAAGTATGGAAGGACAATAAAAGAGAACCTGCCATAAGGAAACTTCTGGAAGTGCCATTTACCACTCTGAGTATAGCTCATTGACTAGGACTTGATCATGTCACATCTAATTGCAAAAACAAAAAAGCAAAGAGAAACCTCATAAAAACCCTACAATTTAACTTAATCCCCCGTTCTTTTTAACTTTTTGTTGTTTCTATTTATATCTTATTATACTGCCTACCCCGTCCCTACTAAAAACACAAAAAATTAGCTGGGCACGGTGGCACGTGCCTGTAATCCCAGCTACTCAGGAGGCTGAGGCAGGAGGATTGCCTGAACCCAGGAGGTGGAAGTTGCGGTGAGCTGAGGTCACGCCATTGCACTCCAGCCTGGGTAACAAGAGTGAAAGTCCGTCTCAAAAAAAAAAAAAAAGTTGTTGTAGTTATTATTTTTGATAGGTTCATCTTTTAGTTTTCCTACTCAAGATATGAGTAGTTTACACACCACAATTACAATGTTCTGATATTCTGTATATTTCTGTGTACTTAGCTTTCCAGTGAGTTTTGTACTTTCAGATGACTTCTTATTGCTCATTAATACCATTTTCTTTCAAAATGAAGACCTCTCTGTCACATTTCTTGTAGGACAGGCCTGGTGTTAATGAAATTCCTCAGTTTTTGTTTGTCTGGGGAAGTCTTTATTTCTCCCTTTTATTTGAAGGATGTTTTTGCTAGATATAATATTCTAGGATAAAAGTTTTTCTTTTCCGTCAGCACTTTAAATATGCCATGCCACCCTCTCCTGACCTGTAAGGTTTTCATGTGATCGTATTTTATTGCAAAGACGACTGGGAAATGTCTTCTAACTAGGCATATTGTTGTGAAGAAAGAATGAAAAATGGATATTGCTAAGATAACTAACAATCTCCATTGCATATGGAGAGTCTAAGTCCTTGACTAATCTCAGCATACTCTTTCATTAACCAGAGGTAACAGAAGATGTTTCTGCAAAGGCTACCCAAAGAAGTCAAGCTGGCAGACAGAACAGTCAGCGCATCAGCTATCTCCAACGTGACAAAATGCATGTGCTTTTTAAGATGGCACTTTGAAAATGGTTAACATATTTTAAACTGAAATCTAAATCAAATGCGGGGGTTAAATGGAAAGCAGTTTGAAAATTCAGGATGGTGGATCACCAGTGGCACCTGTATTGTTCCAGAAGATCCTAGAACCACCCAGGAATAAGACACTGGATACAACCTGATATAAGAAGACCAATTAGAAGATAGAGTAGCACTGGGTTCCACAACCAGAACTCACCCCAAAAATCAGTTTTTAAATGGGGAACAACTGACATGCTGACTTGTTTACAATATAGCTTTTTCTTTTTTTTTTTTTTTCAATTTTATCAATTTTATTAATGAGCACTTAGGTTGATTCCATGTCTTTGCTATTGTGAATAGCAAATGCAATGAATATATGTGGGTATGTGTCTTTTTGAAAGAATGGTTTATTTTCCCTGGGTTATATACACAACAATGGGATTATTGGGTCAAATGGTAAGTTCTGTTTTAAGTTCTTTGAGAAATCTCTAAACTACTTTCTACAGTGGTTGAACAATAAGCAACTTCAGCAAAGTCTCAGGATATAAAATCAATGTGCAAAAATCACACGCATTCGTCTACACCAATAACAGACTTAAAGAAAGCCAAATCAAGAACGAACTGCCATTCGCAATTGCTATACCACAATATAGCTTTTTCTGAAGGAAAACTTAGGATACAGTATCTTTTGCTACCTTTGGTTAATTAGAATATTCTGGGACTAAAGGACAAGCTACTTAAAAACAATTCTTCCTGCCCCTTATCTGTGTGAACCACTGTTTTCTCAAGCCTGTGGCAAATAGGAAACATTTGGAAAAAGAAAAATGGATAATGGAATTGATAAAAGACTGGGGCATTCAGTTGTGATTTCAGATATTATAGATCATCAAAACAGACTCATTTTTCTCTCAGATTAACTGTATATAAAATAAATGTTATACATTTGGACTCACAAAATAAATGTATGCTGATAAAAATCCTGCATTGTCTTTTTTCAATGTCACGGCATTCCAAGATTTAATTGGAAAACAGGATTCTGCTGCTTAACTAATATCTGGAAACAGTTGCTAAAATTGTTTGAAAGCTACTGTCTTATTCTGAAAGTGAAAGTCAGCTAGAATGCAGTTTGTACTTCTTAGTTCCAAGCCAGAAACATTAAAAATCAACAGCAGTACAAATCTTAGAACTGGATGAAAACTTACCCCCAACCCACATTCTAATTTACGAGTGAACATGACTACAGCATATCCCACGCCATCTGCTTGGATGCTAATAGTCTACCCCCACAAATCATCAGCACTGCACAATTTCAGGCTGAACTGATAAAAGGGATTTTCCCTCTCAATTCCCCACACGAACACCCCAAGGAAGCAGATGCGAGTCTCTAAATCCACCCCTTCAAAGTCGTCTCTCCTCCTAATCCCACCTGCCAGGCTGGCCTTGCCCACAACAGCACCTTCTCACGGCTTTCTCCCAGGCTTGCAAATATGGACTGTTAGACACTGCCCTCTTAACTTTTATGTTGCCATAGCTATTACTATCTCATCGCTGACTGCTGTGAAAGTTTCTCATGTCACCAAATGCTCAAAAGGTGTCATCATATCACAAGATGAAATTTTGCTTCTGTGCAGGCATGGAACCTGAATTCTCCTTGTGGCTTTCAGTCCTGCTTCGTGAAGCTGCCTCATAGGCTGCTGTATGCCCAGATACCCTAGAAAGGATTGTGATACCCTATCTTACTCCATAGCAGCAGCTCTTGGATTTGTCCTATGTACTGAGTATTCACACAGAAAGGCATTTGAACAAATGCACGCACACACACATTCCACTGTAAGAACTTTGAAATCCACTGCTTGCTGAAGTGGCCTACAGGAACCACTTCAGGTGAAAGGCACAAGTTTTTGCTCTTCCTGATTTACAGAGAGTACCCAGCATGCTTTCACCTATGGAAAATAATATGTCTCTCTTTTTGTCTTAGAAAAAGATGGGCCATCTGTTTCTCAACTCCTGATGTTGAAAGAACAGTTCTGTGTTCATATTATCCATAATCCAGTGGTTGATTTTATGAACTTGGAGTAATATTCCAATGCAGTCTTTAATGTTTTGGAACTGAAGATTAACTTTTGGAAATTGGTCCTCAGGCGGAAACCTCTCGGTCCTTCCAGCTGCATATCTCATGACTATCTTGACCACAGTGACATGTCTTCAGGACTGGCATCGGCAGCCAGGCACAGCCCCAGCACGCTGTCCCTTCTGGTGCTTACCACACACTGCATTTGCAAGGTCATGGCTGTAGGGTATAGGGTAAAGGCACCTGACAGCAATAACCTAAGCCTACCCTTAAAATGACACTGTACAGCAGATGCACCAGAAGGTGTGTTCCAAGCTCGGGAATCCAGGAGTGGCCAACTCGCAGGTGCGTTCCTTATCTATGATAAACATCTGAGGCCCCAGCCCATCCTGTGGAACACAGACTGTACAGGGAATTGAGGCTCTGAGCTTTGGATTGGATGAGGGTTGCCAGGTAGACAATGTTAGTGGGAGGGTATTCAGTGAAAATGCTGCATATAAACTGCATGCTGTTTGTCAGCGGTTGTGGTTTTCCTGCAGAGCCTGCTGCTACTGGACTATAGGAAGGAAGATATGTTGTCCAGCCCACTGCCATTGGACTCTCTTTTCTATATTTAAGCCCCCAGTGAAACTCCACATCTTTTTTTTTTTAATTTTTATTTATTTTTATTTTTTTAAAGAAGAAAAGAAAGAAAAAAAGGAGTGGAGAAGAAGCAAGAGGAAGAAAAAGGAGAGAAAACAGTAATATTGCTTTATTCTAAAAAATGGATATTAATAACGGCTGATCAATATTTTGTGTAAAGTGAAGAATGTATATTTCATGTATTTACAATGGAGAGCTCTATAAATATTTATTAAGTTTACTTGTTCCGAATCTGAGGTCAAGTCCTGGTTGTCCTCATCAATTTTCTGTCTCATTGAGCCTAAATCTCTTTATAGGTCTTATGTATCTGGGTGTTAGGATCGTTAGCTCTTATTGTTGCATTGATCCTTTTACCACTGTATCTTTGTTGCTTTGAAATCTATTTTATCAGGTGCGAAAATTGCAACTCCTGCTTTTCATTTATTTATTTTTGCTCTCCATTTGGTTGGTAAATCTTTCTCCATCCCTTTGTTTTGAGGCTTTGTGTATCTTCGGATGTGAAATGGGTCTGGATGTAGCATACCATTAGGTTTTGGCTGTATCTTTTGATTGGGGGATTTAGTGAACTTAAATTTAGGGTTACTGCCATTTGATGTTAACTGGCTATTTTATCCATTTGTTGATGTAAATTCTTCTTTATGTTGATGCTCTTTACTTTTTGGCATATTTTTAGAAAGGCTAATACTTGTTGTTTCTTTCTATGTGTAATGCTTCTTTCAAAGCTCTTGTAAAGCTGGCCTGGTGATAATAAAATCTCTGAGTACTTGCTTGTTCATAAAATATTTTATTTTTTCTTCAATTGTGAAGCTTAGTTTGGCAGAATATGAAGTTCTGGGCTGAAAGTTCTGTTCTATAAGGATGTTGAATATCGGCCCCTACTCTCTTCTGGCTTGTAGGGTTTCTGCTGAGAGATCTGCTGTAAGTCTAATAAGCTTCCCTTTGTGGGTAACCTGACCTTTCTCTCTGGCTGCCCTTAGTATTTTCTCCTTTGTTTCAACCCTGGTGAATCTAACGATTATGTGCCTTGGGGTTGCTCTTCTTGAGGAATATCTTTATGGTGTTCTCTGTATTACCTGGGGTTAAATATTGTCCTGCTTTGCTAGATTAGGAAAGTTTTCCTGAATAATATCCTGAAGAGTATTTTCCAGCTTGGATTCATTCTCTTCATCATATTCAGGTACACTTATCAAACATAAATTAGGTCTTTTCACATAGTCCCATATTTCTTGGAGACTTTGCTCATTCCTTTTTATCCTTTTTTTCTCTATACTTGTCTTCTCGTTTTATTTCATTAAGTAGGTCTTTGACCTCTGATATCCTTTCTTCTGCTTGATCAATTCAGCTATTCAAACTTGTGCATATTTTGCTAAGTTTTCGTGTTGTATTTTTCAACTCTGTTAGTTCATTTATATTACTCTCTATATTGTCTATTCTTGTTAGCATTTCATCAAACCTTTTTTCAAAGTTCTTAGTTTCTTTACATTGGGTTAGAACAAGTTCTTTTAACTCCCAGAAGTTTTTATCATCCACCTTCTGAAGCCTACTTCTATTAATGGCACACAGTCCTTTTCCATCAGGGCTTATTCCATTGCTGATGAGGAACTGTAATCCCCTGTAGAGGGAGAGGAGTTCTGATTTTGGGTATTCTCAGCCTTTTTAGGTTGGTTTCTTCCCTTTGTTATAAATTTATCCATCTGTTGTCTTTATGATTACCGCCTTTCTAGTTGGGTTTCTGAGTGGACATCCAGTTTATTGATTTCCAGCGCTGGAATCCGAGCAACCCACTGTGCTGGCCAAAACAGCGGCATTAAGACTGATGGTGCTCTTCTTCCAGGGAATCTCCTCTTGTTTACTCTGCATGAGTGATAGGGATGGGACCAGGTACAAGAGGCCCAAGAAGAGGGCCCTCTTAATAGGGGTTTGGCAAAACAGCAGCCTTGCAGCACATCCTCCTGTACTAACTCCTGCAGGTGACTTTCAGGCCATGCTTTTCTTTAAAAGCCTTCTGCATATCTTCATTTCCTAGGGGAGCAGCCATTTAGCATAGCAACTGAGCCCATGAGCTCTGGAGTTAGACTGCCTGAGATCCTCACATTGCCACTTACCTGCTGTGTGACCTTGAAGAAGTTGCATGACTTTGCTAAACCTCAGCTTCTTCAGCAGCAAAGTATATATTTAAAATACCACCTACCTCATTGGGTACTGCAAGAAGATAATGTACAAGAATAACTCAGCCCAGGTCTGGCAATGCTTGGTCCATATTAGTTATTACACATTAACTGCATGCTGGTGTCTCCGCTAAAATATAAGCTTCCTAGCAGCAAGGACTGGCTGGCACACAGTAATGCCTGCAAATCATGTGCTAAACAAATGAATGAATGGATCCATAAAGTCCAAGTTCTTCTTCTGAATATGGATTATCAGAAAGTGCATGGGCTTTGCTGCCAGGGAGATCTAGGTCTGTGTTCTGGTTTCCTCCATGGTGCCAGCCAGTTGCTTTTGATGCATTCTGTCTGGGCTGCCTAGGATGTTGAATGATGAATGTAATGTGTTGTGGATGATTATGAGGATGGAATGGGGTTACTCTGGCATGTCAGTGTGGACTTGAATGGAGTCTCCTCTTCCCTGGGAAGGTCACCTGGGGCTCCGTGAGCTGGGCAGAGCTCACTTTGTGGTCCAGTGAACACAGGCTGCTTTGGGAAGGAAGCAAATGCGTTCTTAGCAGAACACAACCAGGGTTATAGTTCTTAGCGAATAGTGTGAAGCTTTGTGAATAGGGCATCTGTGAAGAAAAGTCATCTTTGAGCTGTGAGGTTTGATGCATTTTAAAGATTTTAACCAAGAACAAGCTACAACCAGTGTGGTAGTTCTCTCTTTGGCCCTCCCCACCCTCCAGAGGATCAGCACTCACCCACTTCCCTCCAAGCCCCCACATTGGGAGCCCCTGAAACAGGGCTTCACTGTCCACACCCCATGGCAGCAGAAACTGCAAAGAAGCAGAGCCTCAGCATTAAGTGAACATCCACAGCTCAGAAATGTGTCAGAGATGAGGGAGAACCTGGACCACGGTGCTTGCTGAGGGAAAGTAGACCATCCCAGAAGTCTTGTGGGGGAACCCTGAGGAGGAGAAGAGGGGTGAAATTCAGGGAGATGACAGGAAACACTGACAACTGTGGGAACGCTGCCCAGATCTTCCTCTGGGAATTGCTGTCCCATTGTAATAAAATGGTTAGTTGATGACCTCCAATTGTTAGCATCTTCAGTGTTAGTCTCAGCTCCTGAGCCAAGGCTACATTCTTCTTGGGAAGCCACCAGCCAGTGAATAACAACAGCAAGGGAATGCAGAGCTGACCGTGACATCCAATACAGGAAACTTCTCATGGGCATCTTTGCTCCAACACATATCTCCTGCATATTACAGGGCTCCCATGTGTCAGTGACTTAACATAACACTGTATTTCTTCACTTTCATAACAGAAGTCCAGAATTGGTGTCATAGTTCCCTGGTCAGCAGAGATCCAGGCACTGTATACCTTTTTGCTCTGTAATTTTTATCTTGTAGTTCCCATGGTCAATATTACCTCACCTCATAAAACTGTCACTGCAGATATGCGATCAAATCAATGTTTTAGGCAGCAGAAAAGAGGAAAAGAAAAAAAAATACTTTTATACAACTATATTAGGCCTTTTCAAAGATCTATCCTGGGATTCCCAAGCCAACCCAAAACTTATCAGTCTTTTGTTGCTTCAAAAGAAGCTAGAAATGTAGTTTTCTAAATGAATGCATTACTATACCCAGTGAAATAGAGTTTTTCTTATTTAAAAAAAAAAGGAGATAATAGTAACGTGTTTGCAACTAGCAGTCATTGAACACCTTGCATTTAAGCTGGTGTAGTAATCAGGGTTCTCCAGAGAAACAGAACCGAGAGATGATTGATTGATTGGTAGGTAGGTAGACAGATAGGTAGACAGATAGATAAAGTGGGGACTTATTATGAGAATTGGCACAAGTGATTAGGGAGGCTGAGAAGTCTCATACCATGACTTCCACAAACTGGAAACCAGGAAACCTGGGTATAATTCAGTGCGAGTCTGAAGGCCTAAAAATCAGAGGAACCAAATGGTTTAAGTTCCAGAGTCCAAGGGCCTAAGAACCTGAGATTCTGACATCTGAAGGCAGGAGACAATGGGGAGACAATGGATGTCTCAGCTCCAGAAAACAGAGTGAATTTGTCCTTCCTCTGCCTTTTTGTTCTTTTCAGGCCATCAACAGATTGATTGGGAGGTGCCTGCCCATATTGCTGAAGGCAGATCTTCTTTACTCAGTCTACCGATTCAAATGCTAATCTCTTCTGGAAACACCTTCACAGACATACCAAGAAATAAAGTTTCACCAGCTATCTGGGTATCCCTTAAACCAGTCAAGTTGACACACAAAATTAACTATCATAGCTTACTGGTTACCCCAAGCCCAAAACTATGTTGACCCTGTGGCTCCTGCACTATTTTCTCTACTGCCGAAATCCAAATCCTCATCCAAGCATCTAGGCATGCCTCACTTCCTCCATGAAGCCTTTCCTGATCACCCCAGACAAGAATGACCGCCCCTTCTCTGATGCCTGAGGAAAGTGATTCAGTTGACTACCATTTAACTTTTCATTTGTTAGTCCTGGAAATAAGGGATTATCATTACCTCTCAAATCAACAGCAGAGTTCTAGGCACAATTTCAGCTACAGCATGAACGATGTGCTAGATTAATTATAAACTATTTCTAACTCATTTTTTTCTAAGTAAAATTTGGATTATTTTCCTCTTACATTGCATTTACACAACATTTTCTTTATCATTTTGGAATCCCATGATTTCTTCCTCCTGCTAATTCCCATTCAGTTGGCATTTCATCTCACCAAGGGACTCTGTGAAACATGTAGCCTGGAGCTTAAACTGTGTACATGTCCTTCATCCAAGCAGATGCCCTAATTAGACACAGATTTCTAACCTACCTTCTGGCAGGAGGCCAGTAGGTGTCATCTTGTGCCAAACACTGCCAGCTGCTCCATATTTCTACCTTTCCTCATCAGCAGAACCCTGATGCAAAGTAGGGAGGACTAGAAGGCAGTGATGCTCCCAACTTCCCTTACAGTCATAGATAGCCATATGATATAATCCTAGCCAATAAGATGTTTATGGGGTGTTACAACACAGTCCTAGCCAATGAGATGCCTATGTGCTGTGTGACTCAGTCCTAGCCAATGAAATGCCTAGGTGGCCATGTGACACAGTCCTAGCCAATGAGCTGTCTATGTGGCCATGTGACTCAGTCCTAGCCAAGGAGATCTGATGTCATAGTGGAGCCACAGCCTGGGACTGGCTACCTTCCAACTTCACTTTATGTGAGAAAAATTAAACCCCTCAAGAAGTTTAGCAACCAATAGCCAGGTTTCTGTAACCCTCAGCAGAAAGCCATCATAACTGATAACCCAGTAGGAGGTGTGGGTGTCCCAGCAGCCAGGCGTTCTGATCAGGCAGGAAGTTGTTTTGACTGCAACACTCTCCTCACAGTCTTTCTATTCAGGCTTCCTATAGCTCTGCTTTTTTCACTGGAATTTGTGGTTGTGTTGCTGTTGCCAGATCTTCCTCAGACTCTGTAATTTCTGTTCCCTTCAATATGGCATAATGGACAATAAGTTTTCATCATTAGTGGTGCCCAAAATGTCAACAACTTACACATTCTCATAAAATCTCCAAATGAGCAGAGAAAGAATGGTAAATCATGCATCATCTAGAAAGTAACGAAGGGGAAGCTGCTGAGAATAAGATGCTGTCCAATTACTTTGTATTTACCGAGACTCACTTTTTAACCTCAGTGTGACATACTTTTGAAAATGGCTCTCTGTCATCACAAGATGCTTAATCCAATTCTGATATGTTGACAATAAAGCATAAATCTTTTGGCCTCACTACATTCTGAGAAGTACTTTTTTGTTACATTTTCTTAATTATTGTAGGTAGCTGCACAGAAGACAGAGCTGGCCCTTCAACTATCAGAAAAATTTATCTCTTCATTAGCCAGCTTCCTGACCATATTTGGCTGGATGAGGTGACCAATCAGGCATCCCCATTTGCCTGGGAATGAGGGGTTATAAGCATGCAGGATTCTACTATTAAAACCAGGAAATTCCAGGGGTGGGTTGGTCAACCTATCATTCTAAGCCTCAGGAACAAAAACCATGGAGCAAGCAAAAAGGGCCCGTTGCTCCCCTTAACTACAGTTCTCCCTCAGGCCCTTGTTTCCAATGTCTGTAGCAGTTATTTAATGAGTATTGTTAACAAGCATGGGCCTCTGTTTCACCATTCATATGCCAGCCACTAGGAGAGAATGGTGAGGAAGAGACGTTAGAACTTTGCCCTCCTAACAACAACTTCAGGAGGGAAGATTGATAACAAACAACTAAAAAATAATAAAGAACAAGATAATTCTAGAGTGGTAAGAATGACAAAGAACCACCAGAATAGAAGAGGCACATGCTGAAGAGGGCCAGCGACAGTAAAGTTGAGGGGATTTGGGGATTTAGGGACAGTGAAGTTGAGTGAATTTGGGAATGGGAGCAAAACTAGGGTGAGCTATGGTTATGGGTCAGGCACAGGGGCTGGTTTTTCTCACACTGCCATGTTCTGGCACAAAACTCCAAAGAATCTGAAATTTCTAAACATGAATCTGGCCTTCCTATTTTTTCAGAGTATGAGGGCAGAATATTTTATTTAATAATTTGCTGACTGGGTATACACATATATCTGTGCATGTATATGTGCACACACATATTGATGTGTGTGTATATATACATAGGCATATATGTGTGTACATGCAGATATATACACATACTTTGGAACAATAAGATTAGCAGCTGGTTCTGTGGTTGTCTTCTAGCCTCGGCAATGCCCGAGGATCTGACCCTTGGTCAACATTGCTTCAGGGAATAGCAAAGCATTAGGAGAATGCCTGTACTAGTTCCAGAATGAATGACAATCCAGCCGAGAACTGTGTGCCCTTCCAAGGACCTGAACCTCATTACTGAGTCTTCATTGAGAACTGAGGAGCCGGTATGGATGAACAACAGCTGCAGCACAGAACCCTCCCCACCATCTCCACCAGGCAAGTTAGACCCCTGGGAGTCCCTGAGGGGATCCAAGGAAGCTGCCCCTGAGAGGGAGATTTGCATGCAGGAAGCTTCTGGAAGAGGGCTCTCAGGATCCACAATCCTAAAGGAGTGAAGGTGAGGAGATTCAATAGAGGGAGAAAGTACATTTCAACTCATTTGCAAAAGAGGGCTCAGCGGACCTGGGAGAGTGAGTGGGATGGTCCTTCAGAGATTTCTCGCATTGAGGGTAATTCCCAAAAGACAGTCAGCTGTAAGTCATCAGCAGTTAACATGCCAGGGGAATATGGAGGAAGGGAGGCAATAGATGCCTTGGTTTTGCAGTGGAAGATCTGGGAAGAGCTCCCCAGAATCTACCACAGAGTTACTTATAAATCTGAAGGGATCCCAAAGCTTATGGCTTTCTGTAGCTGAGATGCTCTCTACCTGCAAAGCTCTGTCTCTTGTGACCACACATGTCATACCATATTGTTGCCTGTTCTAGATGCCAATAAAGTTGATCAGGGCTTGTGAATTTGAATGTCAGTCTGAATCCAAGGCCACTGCTGCTGGACAACTCCTAGAAGCATCACTGGACTTGATGCTCCAGGCCCAGAGAGGTCAGTGGCTGGCCAGGAGGTTAAAACATATGAGGAGCCAGTGCATGTCTCTCTGAGGAGGTTACAATAAGTGAATATTCAGAGATTTCTGAAACAGGTCACAGAACACAGAAACCACAGAAGAAATTTTGTTAAATTTGACTTCAGAACTTCTGTTTATCACAAACACTATGAAAACAGTGAAAAAAAAAGCTTTTTCAGACAGACTGGGAGGAGATATTTACAAAACATATCTAACAAGGAACACATATGCAAAATATATCAAGAACTTCCACAAATCAAGAGGAAAAAGTGAGGCAATCATCTTTTCTAAAAAATGGCAGAAAAATTGATTAGTACTTTATGTAAGAGGCAACCAGATAGCCACAAAGCGTATGAAAAGATGCTCAACATTATTAGCAAGAAAATGCAAATTAAAACCATAATGAGTTTTAATTTGCAAAAAACAAAACAGCCAACTACCTCTACACACTTGCCAGAATGGCTAATTAAACAGTTAGAACCAAGTGCTGCAAGGATGTAAGACAATGGAAGCTCTCACTTATTGCTAATGGGATGGTACACTGGCATGAGCATTTTTGAAAAAACTGTTTAGTAATATCTGCTATAAACATGTCCTTAGGGCCCAATAATTTCACTCTTGATGTATAACCAAAAAGTTGCTCATAGCAGTGTTATTCATAAAGACCAAAACTAGAAACCAAATGTCCTTAGCAATGGAATGGATAAACAAATTCTGGCATGTACACACAATGGAATGTTACATAACAAAACAGCCAACTACTGTTAAAAGAAACAATGAGGATAGCTCTCGTAGTCATCATATTGAACAGCAGAAGTTAGACAAAAAGGAATACATATTGTACGACTGCACTTACGTGAACTTCGGAAACAGACACAATTGATCTATGGTAATAAAGTTCAAAATATTACCATAGATCAGTTGTGCCTTTTAGGGAGGGGGCAGGAGCACAAGAGAACCTTCTGGGGGCTGGAAATGCTTTCTGCTTGATCTGGGTGGTGGTTTTACGGGTGTATACATATGTGAAAATTCATCATGTTGTATAATTAAAAGTTGGGCCATTTAGTGTATGATTCTAGACCTCCAAAAAGTGGATTGCTTTAATAATAACGATGATGATGACGAAGGAGGATAAAGAGGAGGAGGAAGAGAGAAAGAGGGAGATGGAAGGAAAGTGAGGGAAAGGAAGAGGAAGAAAAGAAAGAAAAAGAAGAGGAGAAGGGGGAAGAGAGAGAGGAAAAGGAGGAAGAGAAGAAAAAGAAGGAGAACAAGTCATCACCATTTGTAAGGAAATCAGGAGGATTTCAGACAGAGGAAACAGAAGGTGACAACTGCCTGAAATGAGAACAAGCTTGGGATAGACAGCGAAAGGAAGGCCAGTGTGCAGGCACCTGATGAGGCTAAAAAAGGGGAGAGGGCTGCTCACACAGGGCTTTATAGATTATGGAAGAGTTTGGACTTTAATCTACAAGCAATGAGAAGCAATTGAACAGTTGTAAGCATGAGCGGTACATATTATTAGATTTATGGCATTTTTCTAAAACAGTCATGACTGCTGAGATTTAAAAAAAAAGGGTTGTGTTACAAGGGGCAACAATGCATGCAAGCAAGCAGACCATTCATGAGGCTGTTGGAGTGAAAAATAGTGGCAGGAAAGACTGTTAGAAGCAGACCTGGTAACAAAGATCAGGAGATGCTATACTGTACATCTTTCATTTGCCAATCCAGACTTCCTCTCCATCCTTCTCACCCTGCTGTCTACCCCAGAGGGTGCTGTATGGATGCCTTCAATATGCCCCTTGTGTTCTCACTCATAGTTGCACACAGTAGATCAGAGGACAGGAGAATGGCATGGACATTTGTCACCCCAACTCCCTCCTGCTGCATCCCCGCAGGTCAGCTGAAGGTTATAGCTCCTATGGGGCAGCCATTTCCTACAGCTATGCAATCTGAGTTCTTGTAACTGCTCCCCTTCTTGTCCCTTCAGCCTTGCCTACACCTTTTTAGAGATTCTCTTTCTTTAATTCTTCCCTATTCCCCTGCTTAAGTGTGTCATGTGTTTCCTGCTAAGAGACTGACCAATATACGAACTCCATACAGTATTGAAACAGAGACCAATGCTGAATACATCAGGATGACCCAGAGTTCAAGAAAAATATAATGTATCTCTCTCACACATGCCCCTTATAAAGCAGAGAATTTTCTAATGTATTTTCCATGCATTTCCATCCAAAATGGAAAGGTTGCATTTGAAGTGGCAAGAGTTATCTGGAATATTTGTTCATGTGCAATATTTTATTCTAAGACAAGGCCGAGCAGATGATTTCACTTACACACTTTAAAGGCCTCTTAAGTTTTTCCTCAACAGCACTTCTCTCAACTGAAATTATTTGTATTTTTTATGCCCATCTTTCTTCTTAGACTCTAAGCTTCATGAAGTCAGTCCACAGAAATGGTTCATGAAGAAATCTTATTGGCTGACATATCCTAAGACCTAGAACAACACTTGGGTGTAGAATTCAATAAGTGAATATCATTGAAGTATGGAACTGAAAGAAAAAGGCTAAGAGGAAAGAGGAAAGGGGTTGGAATTTAAAATCAGAAGGTGAAGATGGGGATCCCAGCACCCCCAACTGTCATTAGGTATGTGTTCTTATACATCTAACTTCTCAGGGCTTTCATTTCTGTATAGATGTATATAAAATTAGAATAAGAATTTCTTCTCTGATATTTTTGAGGATCAAATGAGATAATACTCATAAAAGTAAATGAAGCAGTAAATGAAGCCGCTGTCAACTATGAATATCATTATTATTATAATAAAGGCAGCATCAGTGAAGATGGGTCCAGGCTTGGTTTTTATGCAGCACACATCAGCTTTTGCAGGGCCTGGAGAGTTATTTTGATTTTTACAATTTTCATTTAAGAATAATTCAGCTCAAGTGGCTGCAAACCTTGGAATCTGCTAATGCGCATCTAGTTGTTAAGGAATTCAGACAGCCATGTACAAAACATGACAAGATAACATGTGCCTTATTCTCCCTGGTTCCTGAAGCAATAAAGCGAAGCAAGAGGCCAAAAGACACAATCATCTCAGGCAGCTGCAAGAGCATAGCACACAGTCAGTGCACCTTAACTCTGTTACATCCAAAACACTGCTCGACTGAGGCCGTGTAAGAATCATAAGGTTGAACACAACCCAAGAAACAGTGAGTTGACAAAAACAGAGGATGAATCCAGTAGTGGAGTTAAATCTCTTTTTAGGAACTCTGAAGCCAACAGCTTGTCTTGATATTGCATATGACCATAATTCATATCTAAATAAGCAAAAGCCCTCTCAGTTTTATATAAATAATTAAATATAAATTTTATATTGCATTAGTCAGTGTTTTCCAGAGAAACAGAGCCAGTAGAGTGCATATGTGTATATAAATATATAGAGAGTATATATATATAGAGAGAGATTAATTTTAAGGAATTGGCTCATACAGTTACAGAGGCCAGCAAATCCAAAATCTATAGGGTGGGGCTGCAGGCTGGAGACTAGGGAAGAGCTGACATTTCAGTTCAATCCAAAGATCATCTGCTGGCAGAATTCTCTCTTGCTCTGGAGAGGTCAGTCTTTGTTCTTTTAGGCTTTCCACTGATTGGATAGGCCAGTCCTCATTATGGAGGGTAGTCCCTGGATTTAAATGTTAATCTCACTTTTAAAAAATCCCCCACAGACTCCCACACAGAATAATGTTCAACCAAATATATGGGTACTGTTAGACATTTCATCTTATGTTTAATTAATTATTAGTCTTATCTAATGTTTGGCTTTTATAAACAATTCTCTAATGAACAACCTCATACCTAAGGTACTGCTCACATTTTAGATTGTATCCTTACGGTAAATTACTAGAAACAGAATCACTTGGTCAAAAGGCATGCACATTTTTAACAAACAGTCATCCGTAATGGTTATATCACTTTACAAGCTTACCAAAAATTGTTGAATTCTTATTTCCTTTGGACACTTAAAATTATCAGAATTTCCCAGTGTCTTTTAAAATGTCTGCACTGCAGGTGAAAACCTGTACAATATTATCACTATGTGTGTATTTATTTATCACCGAGGTTGAGCATTTTCTCAAATATTCAAGTCAGAAATATTTGTGAACTGACCATTCATATTTTTTTGTCCAGTTTTCTTCTGGAAAGTTTGTCACCATGTATATGTTATACCATATGAAATTCCATTTTTTAAATTTAAATATTTTTGTAGAGATGCAGTCTCACTATGTTGCCCAGGCTGGTCTCGAACTCCTGGGCTCAAGCAATCCTCCTGCCTTGCCCTCCCAAAGTGCTAGAATTACAGATGTGAGCCACTACACCTGGTTAGAAATTGCCTTTTTAGAACAAAAATAATCTACCATTAGAAATGTCATTGGATTCAATCTAATAATTTTCTTTATGGTTTTCTGGTTCATGTAGTTAAATCTCATAATCTTTACCTTTATGATTTCTGTCTTTATAGGCTATAGTACTTGTTTATTTATCATGCCTGTACCAAATTATCTGTTAGAACATATTTTATTTTATCTAAATATTTGTATGCCCAAACTAAATTATCTGTTGAAATATGCTTTTTACTGTCAAAAACTCTTTACTATTTCAATCTCTATTTAGTTTCTAATATCCACCCTGACATCAAAAAGTTTTAATACTTGTCCAATGCCCTTAAACTTCATGCTCTCACCAAATGCTAAATATGAGTCCAAAACTTACTATGTCCATGGTATCTCTGCCACTACCCAAGTGCGGGTCTTCATCCTCTCTCATCTGGTCTATTACAGAACTGGACAACTGATGGCCCAAGGGCCAAATTTATCTAGTTGCCTGTTTTTGTAAATAAAGTTTTATTGAAACAGCAGCTTTTATCCATTTATGTATTGTCTATGACCGCTTTTGTGCTACAATGCAGTATTGAATAGTTGCAACGAAGACTGCATGACCCTCAAAGCCAAAAATAATTATTTTCTTGTCCTTTACAGAAAAGGTTTGCCAACTACTGTTCTAATTAAATAACTGCCAACCAGCCAGCCACCTCACCTTCATTCAGCACACCACAAGAAAAGTATCATTTTAAAACTTAGATCTAATGTGTCATGTCCCCAGAAAACATATTTAATGGTTTACCACTGCTCACACAATAAAGCACAAACTCTTAGCTTTGGACTCAAAGTCTGCCACCACTTGCCTATAGCTACCTTTTCTTGCTTACCCCTACCATCCTAGAGAACTCATTTTTCCCAGAAAACACTGCATAGTCATATACTATATTAGTCCGTTTTCATGCTGCTGATAAAGACATAGCCGAGACTGGGAAGAAAAAAAGAGGTTTCACTGGACTTACAGTGTCACATGGAGGCCTCAGAATCATGGCAGGAGGCAAAAGGCACTTGTTACATGGTGGCAGAAAGATACAAAGAGGAAACAAAAGCAGAAACCCTTGATAAACTGAGCAGATCCATGAGACTTATTCACTTTCATGAGAATAGCACAGGAAAGATCAGCCCTCATGATTCAATTACAGCCCCACCCCCCAACCCCGGGTTCCTCCAAAAACACATGGGACTTCAGGGAGATACAATTAAAGTTGAAATTTGGGTGGTGAAACAGGCAAGCCACATCATTTGCCAACCCCTGGCTCTTCCAAATCTCGTGTCCTCATACTTCAAAACCAATCATGCCTTCCCAATAGCCCCTAAAAGTCTTAATTCATTTCAGCATTAACCCAAAAATCCACGGTCCAAAGTCTCATCTAAAACTAGGCAATTCCCTTCTGCCTATGAGCCTATAAAATCCACAGCAAACTAGTTATTTTCTGGATACAGTGGGGGTACGGTATTGGGTAAATACAGCTGTTCCAAATGGGAGAAATTTGCCAAAACAAAGGGGTTACAGGGCCCATGCAAGTCTAAATCCAGCAGGACAGTTACATTTTAAAGCTGTAAAATGATCTCCTTTTACTCCAGGTCTCGCATCCAGGTCACACTGATGCAAGAGGTGGTTTCCCATGGTCTTGGGCAGCTCCACCCCTGTGGCTTTGCAGGTTACAGCTTCCCTCGTGGCTGCTTTCACAGGTGTTTAGTGTCTGCAGCTTTTCCAGGCACATGGTGCAAGCTGTCAGTGGATCTGCCATTCTGGGGTCTGGATGATGGTGGCCCTCTTCTCACAGCTCCACTAGGCAGTGCCCCAGTAGGGGCTCTGTGTGAAGGCTCTGAGACCACATTTCCCTTCTGCATTGCCTTAGAAAAGCATCTCCTTGATGACCCCGCCCTTAAAGCAAACTTTTGCCTAGGCATCCAGACATTTCCATACACCTCTGAAATCTAGGTGGAGGTTCCCAAACCTCAATTCTTGACTTCTGTGTACCTGCAAGCTCAATGCCACATGGAAGCTGCCAAGGCTTGGGGCGTCCACCCTCTGAAGCCACGGCCCAAGCTGTGCATTGGTTCCTTTCAGCCACGGCTGGAGATGCTGAGACATAGGGCACCAGTCTCTGGGCTGCACACAATACAGCGACCCTGGGCCCATGGAAATGCTTTTTCCTCCTGGGTCTCTGGGCCTGTGATGGGAGGGGCTGCTGTGAAGGTGGCTGACGTGGCCTGAAGACATGTTGCCCACGGTCGTGGGGATTAACACTAGGCTCCTTACTACTTATGCAAATTTCTACAGCTAGATTGAATTTTTCCCCAGAACATGGGTTTTTCTTTTCTATTGCATAGTTAGGCTGCAAATTTTCCAAACCTTTATGCTCTGCTTTCCTTTTATTTATTTATGCATTTTTAGATGGAGTTTCACTGTTGTTACCCAGGCTGGAGTGCAATGGCGCGATCTCGGCTCACCGCAACCTCTGCCTCCTGGGTTCAGGCAATTCTTCTGCCTCAGCCTCCCGAGTAGCTGGGATTACAGGCACGCGCCACCATGCCCAGCTAATTTTTGTATTTTTAGTAGAGATGGGGTTTCACCTCATTGACCAGGATGGTCTCGATCTCTTGACTTCATGATCCACCCGCCTCGGCCTCCCAAAGTGCTGGGATTACAGGCGTGAGACACCATGCCCAGCCTCTGCTTCCCTTTTAAAACTGAATGCCTTTAACGGCACCCAAGTTGCATCTCAAATGCTTTACTGCTTAGAAATTTCTTCCACCAGATACCTAAATCAACTTTCTCAAGTTCAAATATTCACAAATGTCTAGGGCAGGGGCAACAATGACGCCAGTCTCTTTGCTAAAACATAACAAGAGTCACCTTCACTCCGGTTCCCAACAAGTTCTCATCTCCATCTGAGACCACTTCGGGCTGAACCTTATTGTCCATATGGCTATCAGTATTTTGGGCAAAGCCATTCAACAAGTCTCTAGGAAGTACCAAACTTTTCCACATTTTTCTGTCTTCTAAGCCCTCCAACTGTTCTAAACTCTGCCTGTTGCCCAATTCCAAAGTCACTTCCACATTTTTGGGTGTCTTTTCAGCAACACCCCACTCTACTGGTACCAATTTACTGTATTAGTCCATTTTCATGCTACTGATGAAGACATACCTGAAGCTGGGAAGAAAAAGTTTAATTGAACTTACAGTTTCACATGGTTGGGGAGGCCTCAGAATCATGACAGGAGGCAAAAGGTACTTCTTACATGGCGGCAGCAAGACAAAATGAAGAAGCAAAAGTGGAAACCCCTGATAAACCAGTCAGACCCCCTGAGACTTACTCACTTTCATGAGAATAGCATGGGAAAGACTGGCCCCTGTGATTCAGTTACCTCCCTCTGGGTCCTTCCCAATACATGGGAATTCTGGGAGACATTATTCAAGTTGAGGTTTGGGTGGGGACACAGCCAAACCATATCATGTCTCAGGCCACTGTACCTTTTCTAATGCTATCTGCTTTTCTTCAGATACTCTTTCTTTTCCACTCGCTGAAGTTTTGTCTATTCTTTAAGAGCATTCTCAAATGTCATTTAAGTGAAGTTCTCCCTGTTACCCCATGGGCTCCCCTCATTGCCTTTTCCAAGTCAGAATTAATTACTCCCACCTTGGGGATCTCAGGCACTGTTTATAATCCTCTGGTAAGAGGTCTAAACATGGTCTAACTTACTTTGTAATTTGTTGTGTACATGTCTCTCTCAGGCTGTTCCCTTCAACAAAAAGTATGATCTCTTTGAGCAAAGATACTACGATTTCTTCTTTGTTAAATCTTCTGGTAGATAACCCAGTATCTAGTATAGAATACATAAATGTATTATATTTGGCATTTATTTTATGCATTTATTTATCATATGTATTAGTCAGCTTTCATTCTGCTAATAAAGACATAACCGAGACTGGGATAATTTATAAAGAAAAAGAAGCTTAATGGGCTCACAGTTCCACGTGGCTGAAGAGGCCTCATAATCATGGCAGAAGACAAAGGAGGAGAAAGTCACGTGTTACACAGTCGCAGGCAAGAGAACTTGTGCAGGCGAACTCCCATTTATAAAACCATCATATCTTGTGAGACTTCCTTCCTTCCATGAGAACAGTATAGCTGAAACTATCCCCATGATTCAGTATCTCCACCAGGCATCCCGCTTGACACATAGGGATTATTGCAATTCAAGGTGAGATTTGGGTGCAGACACAGCCAAACCATATCTTTATATAACAGAAATATTCATTTGGCATATTATTGGTACATTTATTTAGCTCTAAGTTGGGACTAGGCACTATACTAACTATATATACAATACTTCTAATCCTTACAAAAACATGAGAGTTACTTATTATCCCTTCCGAGCTTTAGAAGAAACTGAAGTTCAAGGGGTTAACTGG
Source organism: Callithrix jacchus (assembly GCF_049354715.1). NCBI lineage: Eukaryota > Metazoa > Chordata > Mammalia > Primates > Cebidae > Callithrix > Callithrix jacchus. The sequence goes on along the minus strand of NC_133507.1, from coordinate 96,864,817 downwards.
TTTGTATAAGAATACATAGTAGTTAATGATGCCACCTGAATTTCAATGCAAATCTGTCTAATTCCATCATAAACTTCAAGAAATTTGAAGCAATAAGCATAGAATATTTTTAAAACAAAGGAGAGTACACTCACAATAAGGGCATTTTCTATTTATCACTTTACTGTGCAATCTCAGGGAATGAAAATCATCATTCTCTTTCCCATGTCCAAACAGGCACAAATGCATGTATACAATTTTGCTTTAAAAATTACACTAAAAACAAAAAATATTGCATATTCTCATTTTGCATTATTGACTAGGAAATATTTTATGGATTGATGAAATTGAGGGATGAGTAGCTACCAAATCTAGCCATGAAAGGAGACATTCTGGATCATCAAGCATATTTTGTTCATCTTGACAGTTGTTTAATTTTAAGTATTTATGATGTAACTTCACAGTAAATATGTCTACATCATGAAAGCTAGGTAGCATGAGACCCAACGTTGGAAATTTTTTCAAGTTTCTGCCATTAAAGTTATATTTAAATGGATTTTGTCCTAAGAATTATGGATTTCTTTTTTTTTTTTTTTTTTTTTGCCAATCAGTTTGAGCTTATGAGGTTAGCCTTGAACTGATGACCTCGCCTTCGCGAGTGCCATGACCTCCGGCGGGAGCCACTTTGGACCCCAAGAATTATGGATTTTATACAGTAACGACATGAAAATTACCCATATTCTATTTTATGGTATAAAGGCACTACTCCCACTGTGGCTACCATTACTACTTCTAAGACAACTACACTTGATTTTATGAAGTAGATCAACTAACATATCCCCTGTAAATCAACTAACATATCCCCATATTATTTGAACTGACTGTGAAAAATGCCACAATGGGAAGTCTTTATAATAAGAAAAAACTTTCCCCTTTGAGCTTACCTTTTAAAAATATCATTATATGGTATAGGTTTTATACCCTAAAGAATTACACTTTCTTATGTCAACCATGTTTTTGCTTTAAAAAGAAATCATTTTTTGATATAGTAAGTCTTCTTTATGTCTGCGGTTAGGGAATGAGAAATAGGCTTTTACGTGATTTAAACCTTAACAGAGACCACAGATCTGACTGTACCACCAACTGTGAGGGGAACTGGTCTCCAGGTCAAACATACTATGACATATTTACAGAAGAAAGCAGAGAACATAACCTCTGGCTTCCCTGAAAACCCTCTCTCAAAGGACTTGGCATGATTTAGGGGACACAGTGAGTAGACACAGCAGGTTCTGACCTCACTCATATCACTGGCAGTTGTTAGTCATATGAAACCTCTGAGTTTTGAATAACCCTCCATGTTACTCATAATTTATGTCTTGGATACCAAAGAGGAGGACTCCAGAGTGTGGAAGAAGTCTAATTTTTAAACATGGCAAAAATGAAAACCAAGAGAAGCCTTGAGATCACATTTCTAGCCTGTGAAGGAATGAAAGACAAGGAGAAGAAAGAAACAAGGGCACTGGTGCTCCAGATTAACATCCTTTCATTGGGAAGCTTCTCTGCTCTACGGCACCTTGGAATTTCCAACCAAAATCTCTCCCATCAACATCTTTTAAAAGCCTAAAGAAGCTTTTCTTGGTCGTTCAACACTGATTTGCGATGCAGACAAATCTCACATCTTAGCCAAGGGACAGGGCCACGGAAGGCTTTTTGTGTCCTTCAAGGGCTCTGAAGGAATTGCAGACTGTGTAGATTAAACTCTGTTCCTTCTGAAGCCTACCTAACATGACAGAACATTCAAGGAACAGGCCAGGGCAAAATGTGTGAGCTAGAACTGGGTTGTCCCAGCCCAACATCCACAACATTCTCAGCAGGTATCTTCTTAAGTTTAAAAAAAAAACCCACTGTAGCGTGTAGCTAGGCCAGGAGAACCATTTGGCCCACCTTCCCATTCTCCAGGGGCTTTTAAGACTTCCGAAGCCATCGTCAAAAAAGGCTATGCATGTAATGAGTTACAGAGATATGCTAACAGGGTTCAAAGTGAGGATGATGATCACAGACATTTAATTATTTGTCCATTGGCTGAACTACACCAACTTTAGTGAGCAAACTGATGCATATAATAAATCCTATGATTCGCTTTTGTTTTCAAAATTGTTATGTTTATGTTTAAATTTACATCTGTATTTAAATATTTTCAGTTAAAAACTTTTAAAACTGCCTTTTTTCATAAGACTTTTAATGTATTAAAAGCTTCAAATGCTAAAGAGTTGAAAAGAATGAGAATGAAGGAGAAAGGGACTCAGTTATACATCTATGCAGACTCTTTGCATAGTATAGAATGACCTTTCTCCATCTCAATGCCACAAATTCTATTTTAGCCTTCATGTGGTCCCTGTCCTCCTGTTTCTGAGACATATGACTTCTCCCTCCCTAGACTCCCCATAGTCCTTCAGCACTGTGGCATTTAGCTATTTTGATCCTTCAGTCAAGGAAACTTTGACTTCAGTGTTCACTCCACAAAGTCCTATTATGCCTCAAGACTCAGCACAGGCCCGTGTCCTCTAAGATCTCTTCCAAGACTCACCTTTCTTTGGCCACTCACCGCATGAAGTGCCCCCTGCCCCAGTGTGCTCTTTTAGTATCCTGGGCGCTCCCATCTCTGCCCTTGCTGTAGCAGACAGACGATCTGTTCATGTGTTGGTCTCACTGTGCGGTGATCTGCACTAGGCAAGGGATTCATCTCAAGTATCTTTCCCTACAAGCAGCTAGCACAGTGCATGGCTGAGAGCTATAACTCAAGAGATGTTTGTTGAGCTTCATGAACTCCTTTGAATTCATTAGCCCAATTTACTTCTTATCTCCCTTGTCAGTCTCTCTGCTGCACAAATGTGGGTAAGATGTGTATCTGATTGTCTGCCTATCTCCATTTGGTGCATTAACAGAGCTTCATAAATATTTGTTGAATGACTGAATGAATCTGTCCTGATCTTAGCCTTCCACCACAAATTACAATATGCAGTAGAAATGAGAACATGAAAATTCCATCTGTGAAAGTAAATTCACTGTCAAGAGGATACTGTAGATTTCCTGTCTTTGGTTTCTGCTAGAAGAAAACACCTGCAGGAGCCTAGAAGGAAAATATACCCATGCTTCAGGGTGGGAAGGAATGAAAGAGCTTTCCAGATGTTTTCAGCAAACCTCTGATTTGTAAAGGTATAGGGAAAGTCATCAATGAGAAGTAGCCTAGGTAGAGTAAAACAACCCCCAGTGTCCATTCATTCATTCACATAGTCATTCAACAAACATTTGTTGAGCATCTTCTCTGGACCAGGTGAGGCTCTGTGCTAGCTGTCAGGGAAACAGAGATTTGGGGTAACAGACAAACCTTTGCCCTTTTAGATTTTAGACCAAGCCGGGCACAGTGGCTCATGCCTGTAATCCTTGATGATTACAGGGAAGCTTTGGGAGCTTTGGGAGGCCAAGCTTTGGGAGGCTGAGGTGGGCAGATCACTTGAGGTCAGGAGTTCGAGACCAGCTTGGCCAACATGGTCATTTTTAGTCTCAACTAACATTGTCATTTTTAGTTTCTACTAAAAATACAAAAACCAGCTAGGCATGGTGGTGCATGACTGTACTCTCAGCTACTCAGGGGGCTGAGGCACAAGAACCGCTTGAACCCAGGTGGTAGAAGTTGCAATGAGCCAAGATCATGGCACTGCACTACAGTCTCTGTGACAAAGCAAGATTGCTTCTCAAGAAAAAATAGATTTTAGACCCTACTGAAAACTTGATAGCAATTAAATCAACTCCAGTGCTGTGTGGTAAGTGCTGGGATCACAGTAAACATAGGATGTGAATGCTTTTTTCACATAGTGTTATTTGCTCTGGAAACTCTTTACTTACTGAATGGGCAGGGCCATTGTGGTTGCAAGGCTGGTGATTCCCTTGTAAGATGCAGACGGCACTAAGTCTGAGGCTGAGCTGAGATTATGACCCTGGGACAAGAGACAGGAGGTCACAGAGTCTTGTCTACATTAGGATCTGGCATTCCCATGTGCACTGAGTGCAGACCAGGGCCTCTCAGACCTTCTCACACATATGAATTATTGGCAAATCCTGCTAAAAAAAATGCAGCTTTGATTCAGTGTGATTGAGGAAGGGGCTTGGGAGTTTGCATATAAGTTCCCAGGTGATGCTGAGGCTGATGCTGCAGGCCCGTGGACCACATTATGAGTAGTAAGAACACAGAAGAAAGAGCACTATCTTGCAAAGCCTAACACACCTGCATGTCAAATCTTAACTCTAATATTTACTATCTGAATGGTTCTTTGTTAATTGCTTATGCTCCCTGAACCTCAGTTTGCAGCATTTGTAAAAGACGACAGTACAGTTCAAATCATAAAGTTGCTGTGAGCATAAAATGAAAGTGTCTAGAATAGGAACTCATACTAATAATTACTAGCTATTACTCAGTGGGTTTTCATTCTTTCCTCAAATGTGTTTGGAGACTGTCAGAAAAATTTTAATCATTTTGTACTCAAACAGAATCCTATTTACTTTTGGTCACTATTCTCTGTTTTTCTTCATGAGGGTCCACTGTCTGCTTGGGGTTTCTTTGTTATTCCCAACACCTCTCAATCTAATATCAGATGCTATTCATGAACTAGATGGCTTGTTTATCTGGGTTATTAATGAAGTTGTTAAGTGAGGCTGGAGGGGGAAGACAGAGGCATCCCGCTCTCTACCTCTCCATAAATCACCACCCTGAGCTGAGACGGCTTCTGCTGCTTGTCAGTTCCTATCATCCCACATATCTCAATGAATTTGAATGAATTTCAGGATTAAAGTTTCATGAGACACCACATCAAACATTCTCTAAACCTCAAGGTCTAATACTTCCACAGCACTTGCTTTTGTTTTCTCATCCTCCAGTTTTTATCACAAACAAAGCATGCAGGTGCACCTTGCAGGATGGGTTCTTTTTTTCCCTTTAGACACCTCATCACTGATTCCCCATAAAACTGTTATCTCTTCAGTGTGGAGCAGCCTGCTTTCAGTCTTAGCCCTCCACCTGACAGGTGACCAGCTGGCTCTACAAGATGTATGTGTTCCACCTTGGTAATAAATCTGGTGACCACACATCTGACAACCTGCCCATGGCTCCAGTCAGCTGCATATTCATGCTCCTGGACCCAGGCTAGCATTTCCTCATCCTCCTCTCATACAGAAAACAACATCCTCCACATACAGCTCACTGCTTCCAGAGCCATAAGAATGACCTTGCTGTGATTCTAACTGTCTTGGGTCAGGTAAGTTACACAAATATTACGCAACAGAGAAATAGGCCTATTTTCTTTTGCCAATGGAAATAAAAAGGATTCCTTGCCTAGAATTGCAAGGCTCTTCACCATGCAAATACATCTGCATGTTAATATCATCCAGTGAGCATTTTGGAGGCCTCTCTGAACTATTCAGTATCAAGAGAGTTAACAGCCATGTCCCCAAACTCTTAATACACTAATGGGACCCTACAGAAAAGATCAAAGAGATTTCAGAATCCACATCCAGAATGTTTCATATTGGTATCTTCTAAGCTTATTTTTAAAAGAAAGCTCATCTTTTTCCCCAGAAGAGAGAAGCCAATATAAAGCTAGGTCATTAGGTTTGCAGGTTTGGTACAAATCTTCCTGAAAAAGAGATGTGTGATATGCAGAAAAGAGCTGGGATGCAGAACTGAGGCAGACAATCAGTTTAAAACCTTGAAAAGGAAGGGCTATTGACTAGGAATCTCAAGGCCAAAAATGCATGCTATCTTTTGTCTAAATGTCCTCATTTTCAGATCGCTAAATCACAAAGAGATACAAAATGCAAATGTTTCTAAAATTCAACAATAACTTCCAACAGAAATCATCTGGCTACTTCCTTTGCATTCTCGTTTGCTCTCATCATAGCCACATGTGCATATACACACACGATTTATTTCTCTGTTTTTTCACAATTATCTACACCTGCACAGTCCTACATGGTAGCAATAGCCAAAAGTAACTCTGTCACTTAAAGTTAAATAATAAAAAAATCATTTACTTGATTACACTAGCCATATTTCAATACCACATGTGGCTAGTTGCTATTGCATTTAATAGCACAGATAGACAAGTTGAGTATTCTTTATCCACAATGCTTATAACCACAGGTGTTTCATATTTTTATAAATTTTAGAATATTTGCATCATGTCTACTTACTGGTTGGTCATCCCAAATCCCCAAATTCAAAATACAGAATGTTCCAATGAGCATTTCCTCTGAGAGTAATATCAGTGCTCATGAAGTTTTAAATTTGGGGGTATTTCAGATTTCAGATTTTCAGATTTGGTATACTCAACCTGTAGAACATTTCCATCATTATAGAAAGTTCTACTGGCCAGCGTACATACCTGTATGGTTCAGGCAATATGATAAACACTTAGGAAATATGTGTTAACTAATTGACTAAATGAATTGGTGACTATGTATTGTAGTTTGTCCAAATATAATTCTTTCCTTTTGTCTCTCTTCAACTGCTCCAAAAATTGCCTATTTTTAAGGATAAAGTTAAATTTTCTATCTCACACTGTAGTACTCAGAGCTATCTTACTTGACATACATTTTAATATTCTTAAAAATCTACTAAAAGAAAATATAGGAGAAGAATTATGTAAACATGAGATAAGGAGAATTTTCAAACCAGAGTGGAAAAGACTCACAGATTTGTCTATGTGTGAACTTTAAGTTTCTAATGAAGTAAAAATATGAAAAGACCAACTAACATGTGGGGAACTTTATAACCTATGTGAGTGATAAGAGGTTAAATTCTTAATATATAAGAACTGTTAAAATCCATTTTAAAAAACACCCAGTAGAAAAAAGGACAAAAGAATAGCCAATTCATAGAATACAAATAGTCATTTTACTCACTAAAAAAGCTTAACCTTACTACTAATAAAAGAAATGCAATTAAAATAACAATAAGTCATTTTTTACCTGCCAGTCTGATAAAGATTTTTTAATGCTCTCATAATTAGCACTGGCAAGGTTATGGGAAAATAGACACATCCAGTCTTAAAGTTCTGAATTGTAAATTTGTATGGCCTTCGGGGAGGGCACTTTGGCAGTTTCAACCAAAATTTTAAATGTGCATACATTTTCATCAGCAATTCCATGTCTAGAAATTAATCTGACAGTAATACTAAGTCAAATGCATAGAGATTTATGTACCTAGTAGTTTATTAAGGCAGTGTTTATAAGAGTGAAAAACAGATACATCTAAAAGTCTATCAACAGGTTATACATATATACAAATAGAACATTGCATAACTGGTGTTTTTAAAAAGCCATTTTATATAACTGAAATAATATAGTGTTCTGTCAAAAATACAAAACAGCAGGAGGCTGAGGCAAGAGAATTGCTTGAACCCAGGAGGAGGCAGAGGTTGCAGTGAGCTGAGATTGTGCCACTGCCCTCCAGCCTGGGAGATAGAGTGAAAGTCTCAAAAAAAAAAAAAAAAAAACAAAACAGAAAGAAAATCTATACTGTTATCCTTATGTTTATTAATATATATATACACACACAGATACATAGATTGTATGTTTATTGAGGCCTTATCATGTGCCAATCTCTGTTCTAATGGCTTTATAAAATAACTCTTGCAATCTTCACACACACTCCTAATACAGGTAACATTATTATGTCGTTTTTACAGATTAAAAAAACTGAAGTCTAGAGAGATCACTAGCACAAAATCACCTTGCTAATTAATGGCAGAATCAAGATTTATTCCAGGGTCTGTCCACTTAACACTGCCACGTAGTTGTGTGTGTGTTGGCTGAAGGGAGTAGAGGGGGATAGAAATAGAGATAGAGAAATAGGTATATGTTCTAAATTGTTAACCTTTGTTACATCTGGGGGTTGGAATTGGGCTTAGAGGTGTGGTTAGATAAGGAAGAATTTGCAAGTGAGTTTTAGCAAAGGAAGCAAGCAAGGAATATTTCACTTATCACAATTTTGTAATATTTAAATTTTTATAACAAGCATTATCACTTTTGCAAATATTTAAATCTGAAAAACATATTTTATCCCATTTTCTCCAAAGGCTTAAGAAATATTGTTTTTTATTCTTAAAACTGAGAGAGTATAAATGTGATTCATGAACAGCTTAGTAACTTCTTGGATATCCAGGAATCTGGAAGAGAAATCATTCGTCTCCTGGCAAAGGCTGAAGATGAGTGGACTCCTCTGGTTACAGGAGACTTGTAAAACCCACGAGCACACTGGCCAGGAGCCAAGCTCTGGAGTCAGCTGCCTGTACTTTGAATGTGGCTTGTCCATGAAGCTGTCTTGGTCCTTGGGTAATAACTTGACCACCCTAGCCCTTGGTTTCCTCACCAGAATAAAGAAAATGATGACTGATCTCCCTTCACAGGCTTGGGGTGAGTTGGAATCCAGTCAGAGTTAAGGTTTTTTATAGAATGCCTGGCACATTTTTAGTCTCAATCATCATTGGCTGCCATGATCTTCATTGGCACCTTAAACTCTTATCACTACCCTACCCTGGCACTTTGAAATCAAGAATGCAAGTTGATTTGAAATTATCTAAAGCAGCCAAAAGACTAGGATCATTAACTTGGCATGCTGAAAAGAGGACGTGGGTATAAATGAGAAACAATGGCCAAGTAATTACTGATGAAAAGAATTAGAAGGCCCAGTATATGAACACAACGATCAACCCTTGAAGTGCTAAAGACATCTGAGTTCCAAGAAATCCAACCTATATGTTCACCTGCTCTTAGAATAAAGGGATGGTTTCATTCAGAAAACTGGTGTCTATCATCACTCTCTTGTTTGCTCAGTGTCTTAGTTCATTCAGACTGCTATAGAAAAATACAGGTTGAGCATCCCTAATCCAAAAATTTGAAATCCAAAATGCTCCAAAATCCAAACGTTTTGATCATTGACATGATGCTCAAAGGAAATACTTACTGGAGCTCTGAAATTTCAGATTTTTGGATTAGATTTTCAATTAGTATCATGCAAATATTCTAAAATAAAATAAAATCTGAAATCCAAAACACCTCTAAGCATTTTGAATAAGGGATCCTCAACCTGTACTATAAAGGGAGTGGCTTATAAACAAAACACTATTTCTATGGCTCCAGAGGCTGAGAAGTCCAAAATCAAGGTGTTGGCAGATTCACTGTCTGGTGAGAGCCTGTTTCCTGGTTCATAGACAGTGTCTTCTCACTGTGTCCTAACATGACCAAGGAGCTCTATGAGATCCATTATATAAAGGCACTAATCCTGTTCATGAAGGCTTCACCCTCATGAGCTAGTTGCCTCCCAAAGCCTTGACTTCTTTGTAATATTATGTTGAGAATTAGGTTTCAACCTCTGAAAACATTTACACCACAGCACTCAGTAGAATGAAAAGCTCCCAATAACCTTGTAAGTCTTTCTCATTTCCAATGTTCTTGCTCTTGGTTCATAGCTCCTCCTTATAGTTATAAGAAAAGAATATGTATTCAGGAAGTACTCATGGAAAAGCCTGTGTTTAAAAAGAAATGGAGAAAAATTAAAAATAGCAGAAACTTCTTTTAAAGAGAAGGGCTCAGAAATGGCCCATGATTTAAATGTATGGTGTCAGGACAGCTGTGTCAATAACCCAATGTCCATCTTGCTCCACATTGCTTTTGTGGGGACACATACATACATGCACAGACACACACACACATGCAGACACACACACCCACAGGCACAGCCTATCTCCTATATTCTCAAAGACTGCTCTGAAATACAAGGCATAGCCAGGTTAATAAAACATACTTGAGGCTGTGTTCTGTTTGTTCATTAAACTATAAAGCATTTTAAACCTATAATTAATTCTAGGTAAAGACATGACACAGCCATGGTTCTATTGCAAGAGCATTTGTGCTAGTATCTTACTTTTTTTACACTAAAGCCTTCTGCTGAAAGGTTTAACAGCCATTCATCTTTATAACCACTTTCTAGATTCCTTTTTTTCTTTTCTTTTTTCTTTTTTTTTTTTTTTTTTTTTGCCTACTTCAGTTGTTCAAGCATTAACAAAGCTGGCTTTGGGGAAGAATTCCAATTTAGTTATTTTTCCGTGAGGTACTTAAGACTCCACACCGCAGCTCGTGATTATGTTGGCAGTGGTTTTGCATAACTGTAGGTTTCCTGTAGTACAGATAAGTGAACAGCTAAGAATGCTAATGTTTTGCTTTGACCGAGAAAAAGCTCTCAATAAATGACAAGAAATTGTCCTTATTGGACTATTTAAATTTGGGTGGTTTTTTTTTTTTAATTTAAAGGGTTAAGTTAAACCAAAACAACAGAGATAAGTCATCATATAATACATACTACTGCTTTGAGATAGTTCTTTAAGTTAAAGAAAAAAAAAATTTTTTAATTGTTTAATTTCCAAAGTCCTTTCTAGTTGGCAAACTCAACTGAAGAAAGGCCATGAGAGTCACTGATGAACACCAATTCAGGCAGCAGCCGACTGTAGCCAAATGCAGTCAAAGAAGGTCAGAGCCTTTGCCCTCTTGAGACTTAGATGGAAAGGGAAGAAAAGGAAGCCTGGTCTGGGAATGAGGACATCCAGGGAGGTTAAGAAGGAAGCAGAGAGAGCTTGGCAAGAAAGAAGCATGCAGACAGGATTCTGAGGGGCAGCATAGAGGGCAGCTTTGCTTCTCATCAACCATCACAGTAAAGATCAGGGCGAGCCCCTCTGTGAGACAGGATCTTCAGGACTTACACAGAGCAGTGTGCCTTTTGACTCTTCCACATCCTCTAAGATTTTTAGAACAAAATGCTCACCAACCAACCTCCTCCCTCTTCACTCTTCCCCTCACATTCTATAGTCTAGCACCGCTTAGCTAAAGCCTGGTAAATGCCCTCTTGGAATGCCTTGCAGTTATCACTGCCTTCCGCCTTCTCATGCCTCCCGCCCTGTTCTTTTCCCTAATAAGGGCTCAGCCTTCCAACCGGGCAGCCTTCTCTCCAGGACACGTGGACTGCACTCCCTCTGCATTATGTGCCATAGCTCACAGGCCTGCTCTTCCATTTTCTGTGGTATCTCACTTGTCCATCTTCCCCACAAGAAAATGAGCTTTTCCAGGGTCACACCATGACTTTGTGTATTAGTCCATTTTCATGCTGTTATTAAGAAATACCTGAGACTGGGTAATTTATAAAGGAAAGAGGTTTAACTGACTCACTGTTCTGCAGGGCTGGGGAGGCCGCAGAAAGCTTACAAGCGTGGGGGAAGGGGAAGCAAACGTGTCCTTCTTCACATGACAGCAGGAAGGAGAAGAATGGTAGCCAAGGGAAGCAGAAAGCACCCATAAAACCATCAGATCTCATGAGAACCCACCGACCACCATGAGAAAAGCACGGGGAAACCACCCGCCATGACCCAACCACCTCCTGCTGGGTCCCTCCTATGCTACAGGGGGACCATGGGAACCACAACTAAAGATGACATTTGGGTGGGGACACAGCCAAATCATACAGCTTAGATAATTTTTATCCTGAGAGCCTGACCTGGTGTTAGCACACAGTGGACCCTTGGAAAAGAATGAACAAATTAATGAATGTGATTTGTACTGCTTTCATTTACGTGTTATTCCATAATGAAATGAAAACATGAATTACATTAAGCAAATCATTTTTACTGATTATTTAGTTTTAAATCTCTGTGATAGCCTGGTAATAATCTAGATATAAAATAATGTCATACAAATAACTTTATATTATATATAAAGTATTGTTTTTAGATAATATAGGTTCACACAGAAAGGTTTCACAATGAATTAATGATTTACAGTCATATGTCATCTTCCCTAAATGCCATTAAAACCAATAGTTTGAACAACCATGGTTATTTTTGCCAAGATAGTCAGTTTTAAAATTTTTTTTATAACGGACATGTCACTTGTACACAAACGTGAGAAGAACAATATAATGATCCCAACGAACTCATCGCCCAACAATTTTCAAGTCACAACTAATCTATACCCTCACCTAACTCTCTGCCCTATATTACTTTAAAGCAAATCCCATTTCATCTATAAATATTTCAATGTGTATCTATAAAAGATAAGGATTCCTTTTAAAATCCAGTGGATTGTGGCTCACGCCTGTAATCCCAGCACTTTGGGAGGCCGAGGCGGGTGGATCATGAGGTCAAGAGCTCGAGACCATCTTGGTCAACATGGTGAGACCCCGTCTCTACTAAAAATACAAAAAATTAGCTGGGCATGGTGGCTCGTGCCTGTAATCCAGCTACTCGGGAGGCTGAGGCAGGAGAATTGCCTGAACCCAGGAGGCAGAGGTTGCGGTGAGCCGAGATCGCGCCATTGCACTCCAGCCTGGGTCACAAGAGCGAAATTCCGTCTCAAAAAAAAAAAAAAAAATCCAGTGGATTAACAATCATTTCTTAATATCAAATATCTAGTCAGCATTCAAATTTCTAATTGAAACAGAAATTTTAATGATTTTCATAGTTCACTTATGAAATCAGAATACTAAAAAGTCCATACATTATGACTGATCGATTGTTAAATTTCTTGACTTTCTTCCAGTTCATAGATTTCCCTTCATCTTTCTTTCTTTCTTACAATTTATTTGAAAAAAAAAAACAAGGATATTTATCTTGTCGAACTTTTCAGTCCGTATTTTGCTGATTGCATTCACGTGCTGTCTTTGAACATGATCCTCTACCCACTGCATCTCCTGGAAATTAGTGGTTGCATTTAGAGGCTTGATCAGATTTAAGTTTCATTCATTGGAAAGACTACTTCAAAGATAGTTATGTGTTCTTTGGTCAAGAGGCACATAATGTCTGGTGGTCTCTTTTTGTGGAGTTAGTGGCCATGATTCACTAATTCATTTGTGGTTGCATAAGGATGATATTCTAATTTTATTATCTCTTCTTATTAGCTAGATACTTCTATAAATATAAATTTCCCATCATCTACTATTTGGTTACTCAGTAGTACAGTTAATATAGACGAGCAAAAATAAATATTTGATTCTTTCTTTTTAGTGTTCAAAATAATGAGTTGGTTCCTTAGCACCAGACAATGGTAAACAATTAGCTGCTATAGTTTTTCTCCCTTAGTACCATTTTTAAATCATGGATTTAATTATATTTGATGAGTATCATCCACTGCAGTTATTATCCTTTTTAATGCACAAATTATTTCATCTTTCACCAATGAAACCTGGTTAAAATTGGCCTGAGTCCTTTTGATTTGACCCTTGTAGCCCATAACAGACATTTTAAGACAAATTAATACATCCATGGAATAAAGACAATTTTGATGCAGATAAGCACCTCTATTCTCTCTTAGATAGCAGAGCTAGCAAAATACCATGCTACCCACTCAGCTACACTTTTTTCAGAGCTACCTTGAGGAATGCTCTAGGAAACAGATAACCCAGGGAATAGAGCCATCCTTTTAGCTTTCAAATTATTCTCTACGAACTCAGGAAATATGCTTTTATTAACTCCTACAAGGTTCATATTATTATTTTCTTAAGACCACAAAGCTCCATTGGACATGTTGATTGGTTTGCAAGATTATAACTATAGCAATCAATTTTATAATGATTTCTGCTAGAAGAAAAATAATGTAGGTAAGGCCCAAGCTCCAAATGGGAAGCAGGATTAATCAAGATCATCCAGGGGGCTAGGCTTCCCTTTGCCTCCTTCCATTTAGCCATGATCAGTCTTCCCATCTCAGAGGCGTGGCCCAGACATTAGGAAACACTGTGATTACCCTGATCCTAGACATGCAGCCCAGCAATGAGACAGCAACAAGAGGGTAAAGAATTCATTTCAGAAAGAAGTCAGGCCACCACCAGTAAGTGTGGAATATCCATTCCTGAAAATTTTTACTAACTGTGGAAGGAAATATTTGCCTACTATGGCTTAAGGTAGGTTAGAATTTGCCAAAAACAAACAAATAAAAAAAAACAATGATTGGGAAGATCAATTTGGATATTTCTTCCAGCTAATGTGAGATTAATATTGTCTGGCTAGTTAAGCATAAAGCATAAATATACAATCAGTCACTAAGCATTTCATGTCACTAAGCATTTTCACTCCCTTGCCTCACCATTTTTTCTCATATGCAAGCTTTCATTCATTCATTCATTCATTCATTCATGCAATAACTAATAATTGAACAACTTTTATAGGCTAGAAACTAGGAATACATTGTGATGAAGAGAATAGGCAAGATCCCCACCTTCTGAGACTTATTTTCGGGTTGGAAATAAGAGTCAAACTATAAGTAAATAATTAGACAAGACAGTTGCAATAGTGGCATATGCTATGAAGAAAAAAATGGGGTAAAGTGATAGACAGCCACCTTGGGGCTACCTTAAATGGCTGGTTAAAGAAGCTTGCAGATAAACTAGAATGGGAATCTGCAAATTTTTTCTGTGAACAGTCAGATAGTAAATATTTTAGGCTTTGTAGACCAAACAACAGTCACAATGATTCAACTCTGCTACTGCAGCACAAATGGAGCCAAAGACAATATGAAAATGAATAGGCATGGCTGAGTTCCAATAAAACTTTATTACAAACCCAGGTGGATTTGACCTGTGGGCCACAGTTGGTCAACCTCTGGACTAGAAATCTATTTCATTGATGGCTTAATGGTCATAGTCAAGTGGCTCGACTATCTTTCCAGAACAGCTTTTGTAGATGTTCCAAAGCCAACCTATTAGTCAAAGCGCCTTGCAGAGAAAGTTGGAGATCTTAAACAACACAGGCTAACCTGGCTCTATTTTCACTACCCAAGTGTATAATAATTGAGGATTTAAGAGAGTGCCCTTAGGAAAAGAAGGAAGATCATTACCGCTTGACTTAAGCTCTTTATTACAATGATTGAGGCTCTCCCCTTAGGGAAGGCCGGAGGTGCCACTCAGCGTGTACACCCATTTAACAACACCTTGTCAAAAGCCATTTGGAAATCCTAATAGTTTATGCCTACTGTCTCAAAACCCTCTGCTTTCTATATTATCTCCTACATTCTCTCTCTCTTTTTTCCCACCACATTTGTCAAACAAGATTTACCCTTTACGAAACCACAATGGCTAGTTTTTGTCAGTTCATATTTCTCCAGATGTTTTGTGATCTCATTCCTTCTTAACGTCTCTCAGATCTGCCTACCTCTGAGGTTAGGCTGGACGGTCTATAATTTCTCATCCCCTGCCACTCTAAATGGGTCCCTGGCTAAGCAACAGCCCTCTTCAGTGAGGTCAGCCAGAGAAAGTCATACATATCGTAAACATGCCTTGAGCTATTCAGCAATAACATTCAGTAGAGTTTGCTTTAGTTCAGAGGCCAAGGGGATTTGGCAGAAAAAAATACACAAAAGGCTGTTCTATTGGAGTAAGCTTGACAAAGCCAAATACTAAAGAAAACTAGAGCCAGACTTTGGCATCTAGAAAGGGAAGAAAAGATATTCTCCCCATCCAGTTCTTTGAGGTGCCCAGAATAAGAAAATAGATATTATATGCGGTTGCCTGTGCTTTCATTAGGATTTCACTCTTCCCAGGATTAAACCACAGTGTCAAAACCAAGTTCAGAGGCTGGGAAGAAGTAGAGAGGAGAGGGGGCAATAAAGAGAGGTTGGTTAATGGACACAAAAATACAGTTAGGAGTAAGTTATAGTGTTTGATAGCACAGAAGAGTGATTGTAGTTCACAAATATGTGTTGTGTATTTTAAAGTATCTAGAAAAGAAGATCTGCAATGTTCCCAAAACAAAGAAATAATAAATGTTTGAAGAGACAGATATCCTAATTACACATTAGATGTATGTATCAAAATATCACATGAGCCCATAAATATGTACAATTATTATGTATCAGTTAAAAATCATTTTTAAGAGCCCAAGGTCAGCAATGACCTGACCCAGAAGTATGGGTTTACCTGCTGGAAGCACAATTTGCCCTAGTCTCTGTGAATGGATCTGCCCCGTCCATACAAACGCTGATGGAAATGTACAAAATTCCAGGGTGAGGGTATATAAGGAAAAGGCAGTCCGTAGGGCTGTGCCATCATTTCGCTCCTGCTCACTGTTTCCCATTTTCATCTTCTTACCTCTGAGACATGAACCCAGCCTGACAATACCCCATGGCTCCCAAACTTTGAATCAGATCTCTTTGCTCTTACAACTTTGGTTCTAACCTTCACCTTCTAACCCTACATGACACTATTGTGGCTAAAGGGCCCTCTTACTTTCCAATCCAACCCCAGAGAGCAAGGCCAGCCAGGCCAGCCCCACCTACTCTTTTTCACAGAATTGGAGGAGTGGGAAAATCAGTTACCAGCAGTTCAAATATAAGATCTCAGGGATGAAAGGAAATGTACATCCCTAAGCGGACCCAACTCCAGAAGATTGCATCAGGTCCAAACCCTGAGAGCCTGTGCAGTGTCAAAGGGCATTAGTAAAAATAGTTGGAAGTCTGCTTCAGGGAAGTAATCTAGTATAAAGGAAACCCTAAGAGATTGGATATCAAGGCTGGAAAACCAACCTCAGGTATACAGTGGCAGTAAGGTCAGAAAGGAATCATTAGCTGGACTGAGTGCCAACCAAGACAGAGCTGCCAAAATGCAGCTTCTTTTATTTCCCTGATCCACAGCCAGGTGGGTCATTGGGAATACAGAGCAACAGAGAGCAAATTGGAGCAAGCAGGAAATGACCTTTAGTCTTCCTTTGCCTTGTATTCAAATGATTGGAAAGCTCCTTCTTGCTTCAGCTGCATGAAAAAATTTGAAGTATAAGGGCTTTCTTCCATGCTTGCTCCAAAGTGTTCAAGGATGAGTAACTCCACCTTCTGAGCCCTGGCCAAAACGAAACCAGTGCGGAGGTGGTCCTGGGGGATGGGGGGTGAATAGGGAGCAGAATGGGGGCCATGTGGACCAGTAGCCCCTTCACTGTTTTGAATGTTATCCTCAGCATTCTCAGCTTTCTCTTTATAGCAGAACGCATTTCCTTCCCAGACGCCAATCAGTGTGGAAAGAATGTGGGATGAAGATCCTCTGTCAGAGGAGCATGTGAAATAAGTGACTTCATCCAGGGAGACAAAGAGTTTGTCTCTAGTTATTAGCATTCTGGTCCTACAAGCACCTCACTGGCTGGCCTGGCCCTAGATTGAAAGTATAGCCCAGGGCCATGAAAAAAATGTTGACTGATTCACACTAAAATTGAATCCACAAACAAACTGTGGCCCACACCACTAAGCAACAATAATTAAAGATGGCCTTTAAATACATACCCCCCATACCATCACCCTGACATGTAATGGAGTGCCAGTGTCTTCTGCCTCTAAGGAGGGACTTGGACATTAACAAAAATCAAGTTGTTTATGGTCAGCAGCCAACAGAAGGAAGCGAATATTCAAGGAGTTCAGGAAAGAGCTTCATTCTCATTAGCCCTAGGTAGTTTGAATATCCTTCACATAAATGAACGTTTTCTCTATCTGGGAGAGAAAGAGGAAGCTAAAAGGACTGAGTCTTCTTAGGCTGGTAAAAGAGCAGGGACTTAGGCCCATGGATTGCTGTTTGGGAAGCTGTCATTTTGTGTTCAAAATCCTACTGGTAGAGAAGAGTCCTCCAAATCAGAGTTGAGAATTCCAGAGCTGATGATTTCTTTTTTTTTTTCTGAGACAGAGTTTTGCTCTTGTTACCCAGGCTGGAGTGCAATGGCGCGATCTCGGCTCACCACAACCACCGCCTCCTGGGTTCAGGCAATTCTCCTGCCTCAGCCTCCTGAGTAGCTGGGATTACAGGCATGCGCCACTGTGCCCAGAAAATTTTTTGTATTTTTAGTAGAGATGGGGTTTCACCATGTTGACCAGAATGGTCTCGATCTCTTGACCTCGTGATTCACCCGCCTCGGCCTCCCAAAGTGCTGGGATTACAGGCGTGAGCCACCGCGCCTGGCCTGATGATTTCTTTACAATCACCAGCCACCAGATTCTAAAGACTCCTTTAGAAATTACTTGAGTCAGCTGAATTTCCAGCAGTGAGAAAGTCGTAAATAATATTCAGAGCTAGAAAGAACCTCAGGGATAACTGAAGGGATCTAGAAAACTAGATATTTGGTAGATAAAGAGACTGAGAACAAAAGACGTGAGAGGACTAGTTCCACATCTCACAGCTAGTTACCGAAAGAACAAGAACTAGAAAGAAGGTTTAGGACACCCAGGTTCCATTATGTCCTGTGACTTTAAGATTTCCTTAGGAACACACACACACACACACACACACACACACACACACACAAACACACACTCCCACCTCTGGGCTTCCTCATGAAAGAAGGAGCGATTGGTACAGCAGAAAGGGCATGGGCCTAAACAATTCAGCCTATGGAATTCAAACTCAACTCTGGCCAGCAGGATGAGTGACTTGATGCACATAATATCACCCATGTGTACATCTGTGGTCAGCAGTCCCTTGTGCAGCCGCTGAGAGCTCTGGATCCCTTCCCTAACTCCAGATATTATAGGCATGTGACACTCCCCAAAAGAGCAACAGAACACCCAGGGTGTGCTTGGCTAACAGACTCACTTGGAGTTCTCTCCTCACTCTGTCCAAATAAAGGCAACCGCTCTCTGACCATCTTTTGTCAATAGCATTTTTGTGCTATCATCCCCGGGGTCACTGCTTGTTTGTTCTTGGACTGGATTCTGGGAAGCTTTTTTACTGCCACACTGAGTCTTTGCAATGACAGAATGCTTCACAGAGGAAAAAAAAAACGTGGGTGAGGAAAATTGCAATATTAAGCTGGTAGATGCCAAATTGTATAATGGCAAAACTGGAAAAATAGAATTGTGGTTTCTTTTGGCTCCAAAACCCCCTGTTACTAAGGTAGAACAGAGCAGGTCAGAAGCTCAAATCTTTGTAGGCTAAACCAAGAGTAAGTCTTTGAATGTAAAATCCTCTTTCTTGGCATATATTCAACTCAACCAATATGCATTGGGTGCTACCCTAAGTTGAGCCAGACATTGTGTTAGGGGCTACAAGAGACATAAAGGTGGGGATGCCCTATCCCTGCCTTCAAGGAGATTATGATCTGGTGAGATTGAGGGTAGGTGAAAACAGCATAGGAATCTACTAATTACAATACTGAGCAGAACATAAATTATCAATTTATTTCATTTGTGGGCTCTTTTATTCTACAGACATTTATTGGAGTATCTGCTATGTGTCAATCACTGAGCATTTTTTTTTAAACAGAGTCTCATTCTGTCACCAGGCTGGAGTGCAATGGTGCTATCTCAGCTCACTGCAACCTCTGACTCCCTGGTTCAAGTGATTCTCCTGTCTCAGTCTTCTGAGTAGCTGGAATTATAGGCATGCAGCACCATGCCCAGCTAATTTTTGTATATTTAATAGTGACGGTGTTTCACCAAGTTGGCCGGGATGGTCTTGATCTCCTGACATTGTGGTTTGCCTCCATGGGCCTCCCAAAGTGCTGGGATTACAGGCATGAGCAACCGTGCCTGGCCAAGCAATGAGAATTTAAAGACTAAATAAGCCGGGATCTGAGCCTTCTAGGAAATATGGAAGTGTCTATGCCATGGAAATACAGATATGCCTATGCCATGAGACAGAGCCATAGGAGTTCAGAGAAAGAACAACTTTCATTATGAGCTGATGAGACCAGCCCCTAAAGAGAGGTGGCATTTAAGGGAGGGCTTACACATTTCCTGATCCAGACCTGAAATCAGCCATGTTCCCAAGGACATCTAAAGACATATTAATAGAGACAGATGAAAGGTAATCCAAGTAAAGGAAGAGCATGAACAAAAGTACAGAGGTAGGGAAATAAGAGACAGGGTCGTGAAACAACTCGTGGGTCCATTTGGCCAGTACATGATAGGGTGAGGAGGGGAGAAGCAAAGCTGCAGCTAGGACTTCAGGTTGGGCCAGGCTGAGAAGCACATTTGGAATGACCAGCTGATGGACCTGGTATATCAGAGAGGCCAGAGAAAATGGCTACATGCAAGTGGGACCTGACTAGTTCTGAAGGATCTGGCAGCAAAAACAGCACAGTTGCAGTCTGTAGGAATCAGAAGCCAAGAGGTCAAGTTTGCTATAATGTGGAGGTTCAAAATAAAGAAGAACCCTAGTAGTCAAACAGTGGTCTTGAAGTATATTTTCCACTAAAAGAAATCAACAGTCCTTGGAAAGGTGGCTGGCTTCAAGACCCGAGCAGAAGATAAAGAAGATGCGTCTAGAATATCTTGTTATGTCAAATAACAAGGCTGACTGGTTTTTGTACAAAGAACCCAGAGCCAACTTGGAAAAATGACCACAGGCTAAATGCAGGGAAATTTAAATATCAGATCAGTACATTAACTGCAGTGGATTGAAATACATCAAATATATTAAATCCACAATTTCACAGTGATGTTAAAACGAAAGATGCTGATTGGTCATTCCAGGAAGATGCTAGGAAACCGACTGATAAAGTGAGGAAAAGAATCATACATTTATCTTATCTTTCCTCTGTGAAATGTACCAGTAAGGACCCAACTGTTAAATGAAGAGGACTTTATCTTTATAGATGTATTCCTGCCAATAAATGAATAAGGAATGATAGAACTAGGTTATCACTGTTTGACTACTCTTTACGAATGAACAGTTCTAAGCATCAATAACTATTAGAAGAGAGACAAGTCCATGTTGTACCTTCTATGCCACCATGAGGTAGTCTTGCCAAAAAAAAAAAAAATTTATTCTATGGATCAAATCTATAGGTCTACCAACCAATTTACATGAAATACAATGGACAGTGGAATATTTCCACTGACACCACAGGGTTACAATTAACAAGGCTGAGATTGTAGGGGAATAATCTAAGAAGAAAAGACCTCGTTTCTTTAACAAATAAATTACAAGGGAAACAAAAAAGAATGGATGCAGGATGTATAGTTTAAAAGACACTTAAAATTACAATCAACTAATCACATATGTGATTTGATTTGGATTTCGGTCAAAATAAATCATGAACAATAAAACCATTTATGAGATTTAGATATGTGATACTACTAAGCAACCAGTATTTCTTTATTTGAGCTAAAAATAATACATTGCAGTTATGTTTCTTAAAATTTCCTAACCTTATAAACGTGAGTAGGATTTGAGTCGGTTTTATACTAATGGGTGGGAATACAGAATTGACTATCAATGAGCCTGTGATGGGTGTGTGGGAGTTCATTAGATCATCTACTTTTGTATGTGTTTTTAATGTTTCACAATAAATCATAATGAAATCAAAACAATAATAAAGCAACGAAGGATTGAACAGGGAACTGGTGAGCAAGAGGCAAGGACAAATGCCAGAGACCTATCTGTGTAAGCCTGTGGGGAAACTGTCCTCTGGCAGAGCGCCCAGCTGGGGAGGTGGTCAGGTCCTGACAGCTCTTGGCTGCTTCCCTTCTCTTGCCTTGGCTCAAACTCTCCTTTGTTTAAATTTTCTTCCCTCTTTTTAAAAGTCTTTCCACCTTTAACATTCTAATCAAGCTTCACCTCCTCTTTGCAGTCTTTTCTGAGCACTGCCCGTCCCCAACATAGCTGACCATGCCCTCCCTGGAGCCCCAGCCACTCACCACACTTCTACACTGCCACGTGTACCTCCTCCTAATCTTTAAAGTCAAGGGCTGTGTGGATGCATAT
Source organism: Callithrix jacchus (assembly GCF_049354715.1). Lineage (NCBI taxonomy): Eukaryota > Metazoa > Chordata > Mammalia > Primates > Cebidae > Callithrix > Callithrix jacchus. The sequence continues at coordinate 96,843,072 of NC_133507.1, read as the reverse complement.
TTGTATTCTCCAATCCTAGCACAATGCTTGTCACACAATGGATGTTGAAATAGCTGAATGAAACAAGAGCCGGTGATTCTGATCCTTGAGTGCCCAGGGCAAGGGTGGAGCCGTTCATAAAAGATACCTGGGAAGTTAAACTGACAGGTGCATGATGCCTTTGGTTTCAGACACACTGAGCCTAAAACTCAAAGGACTCAGACACAGAAAGGGAAGTTACAGCCAGATCTACATATTCGGATGCCCCCTTTGCAGAGAAGGTAATTTAAGCCATTGGAAAGGATAAATACTTGATGACAACACTACTGAGGACAGACTTGGGACTAAGGGGACACAACCAAAGAAAAGCATTTTGAAAGCAAGAGAGAAGAGAATGATTCAAATTTATCTCAAAGAGGAGTGGTGTAGGACAGAATTAAAGATGAGTACTCAGAGAAAGCAGCTCTGCCAATGGACTAAACTGTGCCAGAAAAAGAGGCGTTTGGTGTCCTAAAGGCTCGGGAAAGTGGGGCAGTGAGTGGCAGCAGGCAGCAAGCTAGCAGCCAGACTCAACGGTCAATGGAGTCAGAAACCATCAAAAAGAAGTGTAACTGTAACTCCCTTTCCATGAATAGCTGATGACAAAGACATAAAGAAAGGTAGTAGCAACATGGGATATTTTTTCCTGACATTGCAAGACAGAGGGGACTATGATGAAAAACACTCCTGGGAGAGACGTGGTAAGAATGAGGAACTTATAACTTCCAACCTCTGAATATCTATGTTCTTTGTTTTGCTTTCATTTCTGATGGAGTCAATAAAAGGTTATTATTGGTTCTCAGAGATAGGAACAAAATTATATAAAAATAAATAAGATTTATGCAGCAATTACGATGTGCTACGTCATCCTAGGTGCTTTACATCAGCCAGTTGAGTCTTCCCAGCCCAATCCTATGGGCATGGTGCTGGTACTATCATCTCGTGCTACAGATGAAGAAACCAAGGTACCAAGAGTTTAAGTAACTTGTGCAAGGTCAGCTTGTGAAAGGCAGAACCCAGTGGTCTGGCTTCAATGTCTTTGTTCTTAACCACCACACCCTATGTTCTCTAATGTGAGGTGAAGTCAATTTTATTACAACCATTTATAGAGGAGAAAACCAGTTCAGTGAAGACAAGTCACTTGCCAAGCAGTCACAGGCAGAGCCAAGATTCAAATCGACATCCCCTTGTGCCAAACCCAAGGTATTTTTCATCACCTATTGTTAGTTCTTCTTGGTAAAGGAGGCAAAGGTGTTATCCATGAAGAGCGAGAGAAGGTTCTGGGGGAACTGGGCACCTATATTTAAAACACTTTTTTAAAACAAAAAAGCCTGAAACAGCTTTTGTGAGTAATATGATAATGAATCAAGAATAGGTACAATTTTGATGTATATCTTATAACCAAAATGCAAATTCCAACAGAAATAAAGATTAATAAATATTTGTTGAATAAATGAATGAATGAAACTGATAGAGACAGCTCCTCCATTGGCTCCCAGAAAAATCACCTAAAATAAGCTCTGTCAGTAGACATGGTAGTTAGCATTTGCTGAAGGTTTTTATGTTCCCAGCACTGTGCCAAGCACGTTACGTGCATAATCTCAGTTAATCTTTGTGACAATGCTATTAAGTACAATACTATTATTATCACACCAATTTTACAGAGATGACATATGTATACCTAATGGTATATATAAGGAAACATGGCAAGCAAATTGTTGACAATTTTAGGCCCTACTTTGGCAGGCTCCAGAGGTTGTATTCTTAATCACTAAAGATGCCAGTCATTGTTTGCCCTGCCCACAGGGCTTCTAGGAGACTTGGCCCCAGCCTTAAATGTCTATGTCACACGGTTCTTATTGCCTAATCCCAGCCCCTAAAAATAACTGATGGCTTGGAGGTGGGCATTCAACCCACCGTTTTCTACTAGAGGCTGACCTCCTACCTATGATTGGACATGAAAATGTAAGCCGAAACAATTAGATTTCTCTTGTGGGAAATTAGATGTGAGTAACTGAGACACTTAGCAGGAAGAGAAATAAAGTTGTATGAGCATGAGTTGGACTGAAGCAGGGAGCCCTTGTAGGACTATGTACAAGCCAACTGATGAAACAAAGAGAGCAAGTCCACGGAGTAAAACTAGAAGAGGATGGAAGAGACGCGCAAAAAGTAGCAGCGATGCCACGAAGAAAAGACCAAACAGTCCCTCCAGGGGGTCCATAAAGAAGCAGATTTGGCATTTTACAGTCTTCTAGTTCTAGTTGCAGAGGTCTCGATGTTGTTCAGTTCATTTCTCTGGTAACTAGCCTTCAAGATGGCACCAACGATTTCCCTACCTTTATGGAGCCTCTGCCCACGGGGCTGGTATGAATGATAAGTAGAGTATGGCAGAAGCGATGGTGTGATACTTTAGGGATTAGGTTACAGAAGACTGTTGGATTGTAAGACTAGGCTTCGGTTACAAAAGATTGTGGCTTCTCTCCTGAGTTGTCTCTTTTGAATTACTCACTCGGGCAGGCAAGCGTCCATGTCCTGAGGACACTCAGGTGGTCTATGAAGAAGTTCACCAGGAGGAAAAGAAGTTTTTAGCCAACAGTCAGCAAGGAACTAAAGCCTTCCAACAACCCCGTGAGCGGATTTAGAAGCAAATCCTACTAGTGGAGCCTGGAGATGATTGCTTGACAGCAACTTCAAGAGAAAGCTCAAGCTAGAGCTATCCAGTTAAGCTGCTCTTAGATGTCTGAACCACAGAAACTGTAAGATAATAAATGTTTATTGTTTCTAAATTACTAAGTTTTGAGGTAATTTGTTACACAGCATTAGACAACTAATATACTTTTCTTAGCTCCTGGGAGATCTCTGTTTCATTCAATGCCCCATAAGCTTCCTTTCAAAAAGCCTCCACTTCCTTAGAACAAATTTTAATATGCCTTTGTTTCTTCTGGTTGAAAAGACCAGACCTAAACCGATGCCACTACACTCAATCCTTAGGGATAACACTCCCTGGAACCCAGACAACTCACCTGAATTCCCAACGCTGTTTTCATCCCATCTGTTCTGCTCAAATAATTGCCTAGATTCATTTTCTTTTCTACATTGTATCTGCATCCACCAGGCTCCAGGCCATTCACCTAACTTTAAGCTACTGACAGGCTGTGTGCTTGACTCTTACTCCCCTGAGCTGACTGTCCAGACACTTCCCTGGCCAGCTGGGATCCAATGCTTACCTAACCCTCCAGTCTTATTTTTGAATCTCACAGGACTAACTTCAAATGTGTCACCATTTCCACTGTTAAGAAAGTCTCAGCCATAAGAACTACTTATACTTTTGTTCTCCACATTGATTTAAGCCTGCCTTGTAGCAAGAACTGATAATGTTTTGTCCAAGAGTAAATATGCCACTAAAATTCACTGGCATATTCACCACTGGACAAATCATTAGCAGCACTTGTATAAGGCAGGCTTTGTGCTAGTTGTTGGGGATACAGAGATGAAATAAGATACAACTCTGCTCAACAAGAAAGTTTCAGTGTCGTTGGGGAAACAGACAGGTAAGTAAATAATAATTTAATGTCACAACTGGTACCATACAGATATGTGCACAGTGATAAGCGGATACAAAGTTGGTAGCAGTTAATTCCGCCTGGAGAAGTCAAGAAAAATTTCCATAGAGGTGGTGACATTAGGAGGTTTTGGGAAAACTATCAAGGAATTCTCTAATTAAAGAACAGAGGAAGGGTTCCAGGCAAAGGGAGAAAAATTTTGCATTAAATGAAAACGGAAAACTCCTTAGAGTTTCGAATGATTAGTTACTCAGAAAGTAGTTATTTCATACACGGATTACTTTGACCAAGTAATTCTAAGAAACGACTTTATAGTTACTCTCGGCCTAAACAGCACTTTATCTTTTCGTCCATTTTGTTTTGTTTGAGACAGAGTGTCACTCTGTCACCCAGGCTGGAGGGTAGTGGCGTGATCTTGGTTCACTGCAACCTCTGCTTCCCAAGTTCAATCAATTCTTATGGTTCAGCCTCCCAAGCAGCTGGAATTATAGGCATGTGCCACTATGCCCAGCTAATTTTTTGTATTTTTAATAGAGATGCAGTTTCACCATGTTGCCCAGGCTGGTCTTAAACTCCTGAGCTTAGGTGAACTGCCTGCCTTGGCCTCCCAAAGTACTGGGACTACAGGAGTGAGCCAGCACACCCAGCCTAAAAATTTATTTTGTGGATACATTTACATGAAGACTATTTGTATATATTTTGTATATACAAATATATACAAATATATTTGTAAAATATAGTATATATTTTACATGGAGACATAAATACATAGATATCACTATAACTTGTCTTCAATAGAGAAAGGAAAGACACAACCAAAATCCCCATAATTAGTGGATCTGTAGAAACAGATGATGGACATTCATACAATGGAATTTAGGCAATTGCTGACAGAATAAAGCAACTCTGTAGATATAGCTGTAAAATATGTTAAATAAACAAATAAAATACAGAGTAGTGTATGCAGTACACTACCGTGTGTGAGTGTGTGTGTGTGTGTGTGTTTGCATTTCTGCTTATTTATCTAAGAAATATTATTTGAGCTCCTTGTACATGTCCAGCACTATTCTGGAAGCTGGAGGTATGGTACTGAACAAGGAAAAAAAAAAAAAGAACAAGGACATGGACATGGAGTTTACATTTCAGTGCATTCTATGTGCACAGACTACCTTTGCAATGACCAAATGAATCAGGCAGCAATTACTTCTTGGGACAGGTGCACCACAAGGTTGAGGGACCAGAGTGTGAAACTTCACTTGCACTCTATCTTTTGTTACTATGCTCAAAAATTTTCTAGCCCCCATCCCTAATTTTTAATTAGGAAAACACAATAGACATTTCATGTCATTAAACCACTTCTATTAAGACAGATTTAATGCTCCTTCAAAGCACGCTCATTCTACACTGTCATTCAGTCTTTTCTATATAAACTCATGCCAAGAAATGATCCTGGAAACATATTTCAGACTGATGGTTTCTGATCTGAGTTTATCTCAAGACTAGAAAAGGGTCAACTATAATCAAAGTGTGTGATTTTTTAAGAAATTTCATCCTAAAGCCACAAAGAGAAATAAATTGATTTTTATGATAGGCTCTAAGTTGGTTACTAACACAGAGTCCCTCATGTGAAAGAAATAACAGCGCTGGACATGATTAGTATCATTCTAGTACATTGCCACGACAGAACTTTACAAATGATTCCCAGCAACGAGTTAGAAAGAATGCGCCAAGATTCCAGTAGCAGCCTTAATGGCCGGGTTTTGCAGTGGTTGAATGTGTGTGGGGAGGGGCACTTGCTGAAATATTAGATATCATGTTTTCATTCAGGTCCTATGAGAACACGCGTGCTCCCTCCTCCAGCTGGTTAGCCTGCTGACAATATATTACCTTCATCTCCAACCAACATAATTCACTAATAACATTGCAGATCGAAAGCTAAGTTTAGGCATGTGTTTGAATTAGGTGTGACCTGTGATGACAAAGGCTCCTAACCAAGCACGAATAACAAGGATAGATTTATGCAGGTAAGGACGCTCACTGTGATTGTTTATCACAATGACGTCATTTGTTTGGGGGTGGGGAAAGGGGAAATGAGAATCTTATAAACTGAGCCTCTGGACACATGGAACTGGTTCCAGCCATCACAGAGGCACAGAGCACTGTTTCAGTGGCCCCCCTGTCTTTGTCAGGGTTCTCTCAACATCCTACATCATCCTGGTTGGCCCTGTCGGACATCTGTTTTTAAACAGAGGCTGCCATTCAGACCTCGCCAGATGAGAGTCTTGTGATACCTATCCATGTCTCTCCAGAGCAAAATGAGGTCACTAAGTCCCTGGGAGTGTCACCTCTACTTAGAGGCAACAATCTGACCAAAGATTCCAGAATTTGAGCCTTTATCTGTCAGACTCCATTGAAACTCCCTCTGAGTTATACTGACTTCAATGTCTCTTTTTGTTCTTTTTTTACTAAATTTTATGGGCAGCGGATTCCCCTCCCTGTTGGATACGAGGTGTTGTGGACTCTCTGGGCCAAAATCCACTCTTGGCCCAGAAAGCTCATATTTGGCTTTCAGACAAGCCTGGCAGACACCGCCAAGGAGTTGGCTCAGGGCCTGCTCTACAGACTTTTTAAAGCAATGGGACCAAAACAAGGAGACCTTAGAATGCAACAGCTAAGCATTGCAGGTTCACTTCACCCCATTCAAATGATGGGAGACGTAATCCAGCCAACGTTAACTGCATACATCCATGTGTCATGTACATACTCTGAGGGTCTATAGCATTCTGGAATCCTGGATGTCTTCCCTGGATTTCACACAGCATCTGAAGCCTCCATAGAGGCACCCTCATGATAGGATGAACCTCGGTCTAGGAGAGGGGAGGCTCGCCGGGTCAGTCAGTATCGACAGCATAATCAGACCCCGGCTCTGTGTCAGGGCCTCTGGGATGAGACTGGCACAGGCATGAGGATGCGCACTTGGGACTCCTCCTTGCCGTGCACTCCCGGAGGGTGTACAGGCATGAGACTCCTCACAACAAGCCTGCATAAACAGCATATAGAAAATATCACATTCCTCTTTTATCCAGGGAATCCCAGTTGGTGCAAAAGTAATTGCGGTTTTGCCATTAAAAGTAATTGCAGACCAGGCACAGTGGCTCACGTCTGTAATCCCAGCACCTTGGGAGGCTGAGGGAGGCAGATCACCTGACGTCAGGAGTTTGAGACCAGCCTGGCCAATGCGGTAAAATCCCATCACTACTAAAAATACAAAAATTAGCCAGGCATAGTGGTGGGTGCCTGCAATCCCAGCTACTCATCAGGCTGAGGCAGGAGAATTGCTTGAACCAGGAGGCAGAGGTTGCAGTGATCGTGCCATTGTACTCCAGTCTGGGCAACAAGAAAAAAAAAAGGAACTGCAAAACCACAATTAGTTTTGCACCAACCTAATACATACAAAAAAAGCTAAGAAGAAATAATTGACTTAGTCAAAGCCGCAGAGCTGGAAACTCACAGAGGTGGGATCTGAACTTGTTCTCTTGGCCCCAGAGGACCTGCTTATCCCTATGGCCTTCCTGATTCTAGTGTTTGTAGAGCAGTTGAGTGTGTGTCTTGTATACAGCACTGCATGAGCAACTAACCTGTACAATTACACTCACAAACCCAGGCACTGATCTTCATTTCCCCCCGAGTCACTGACCAATTCACCACCTCTACTCTATCCACCCCCCAAAAGAAAACCTAGGGAAGAAAATAATAAGAATTCAGAAAAGACGGGTTTCAAAATAACTAATGGACAGAAAAGTCACAGAAGCTAGGATGGTTTCATTTTGAAATGGAGAAGTTTACAATTATATAATAAATAATTTTCAATTAAATCAAGTGTCAAGACGTATGTCACCCAAAAGTGAGAGTTGCCAAAAGGTCCCTCCAGTCCAAATTTCTTCCTGGAAGGATCTGCCACCAATGCTCCCAATTCCATATTCTGGAGCCCATGATTGGCATTCACTTGTGATACCTTATGAATCTTTAATACCTTGTCACAGATTAAAATCCACCACTCACAGGTAGAATCGTGGCCCTAGAGAGTAAGGCCATGTGGAAAGAGGAGGCTGAGTGGCTTCGCTTTAGACAGAGAAAGGCAGCGAGGCCTGGGGACAGAGGGCAGCTAAGAGCAAGCGGGAGGGCAGCAGGGGTGGGACAGGCCAGTGGCAGTTGTGGTAGTAGCAAAGTGGTGGTGACGTTAGTGGAGGCAGGACAAGGGAATTAGGGGCCAACACGGACCCTGTAGCACGTGGATGCTGCATATGTGGAGTGCAAGAAGACTATTCGGATGGAACTCTGTGCATGAATGTGTCTGCACTCGTTTTAACATACTTAACAAAAATTATTGCCAGTAGAGCAAGGCTGTCATTTTACAGATACTACTGCTTTCAAACAAGGGCAGATTTTTTTAAAAAGTGATCTGGAGAAGAAGAAGAGGAAGAGGAGAAGGATGGGGAAGGAAAAAAAGGAGGAGGAGGAGGAGAAAAAGATAAATATATTTTTTATTGCCACTGAACTATACACTTAAAATGATAAAGATGGTAAATTACTTATGTATATTTTACATCAATACAAAAACAAATAAATAAAATTGATTTGGTGGAAAATACTAAGTTAAATTACAAGGGGGTCTTCAGACATGACAAACATTGGGAAGGTGGCATCCAAAGGGCGGAAGTTTTAAAAACCCTTATTTAGAGCCTAATATTTTCTCAGCCAACACTGACTAAGCGCCTGCTTTGTGCCAAGCACCATGTCCCACATAGGGGTGCCCACCCTCTAGTTTACAGTCTCAGGAAAAGAATATCCCATGGCCACAGTAGACACAAGGGGCAAGGGACCCACCAGGCCAGAGGACACGGGGAAGCTGCCCAGAAAAGGAAGTGTGGCATGAGTCTAGGACTTGGACACCAGGGCGGAAGATAGTGTTCCAAGCAGAGTACCCTGCATCAAGCCTCAGGAGCACCCACAAAGCAACTGCTCCTTACAGCCTCCGCTGCCGCTGTGAGCCACTGCTTCTCTAGAGCATGCTTGAAGAACACAGCAGGTAGTCAAGAAGGCAAAAGTGCAAATTCACCTGCCCACCAAGGAGACCAGGTCCAGCAGAGAGTCAAGGCCCATGGAGACTCTCTCAGTTGGTCCAATTTTAAGTACCCACATAGCTCCAGCCCTTGAGCCTGGGCTCTGACAGTTCCCAGGTACCCTGAGTGCTGACCTTCAGATGTCCTGACCCCTGCCTTTCCAGTGTTCAGAGGCTTCCCTAGAAACACCAATTCTGATGTTCCCAGCACCCCCCATGCCTACTTCTAGATTGCTTGAATGTTTGATTACAACACAGATTTTGTCCTTGACCTTGGACTCTATCAAAAATATGATAACTCTCCCTCCTGTGGCTTAAAAGTCAGGGGTCAAATTCCCTCCGTTAGCGCTTCCTAAAAGTAGTGTGTGCAGATGACCCACAAAACAGCCCACTCTAGATGGAACAGCTGGTGGCTGATTTTCCTTTTCCAAAACCAACGCTCTTCATTTCAGAAACCCTGGAGAACTTGCACAATTAAAAAGTGCAATTAATTAGAACACTTAAAACCCACCAGCAGCCACATTCAAAACAGCAGCCGCATGTAAAGCAGCCACCGCCTCTGATGCTGCTGCTGCCTCTCACTAGTCTGCAGGGCACTGCCAGCTTAAAGAGTTAGGCCCGGACAGCACCCAGGAGGCCACTAAAGGACCATGTGCGGCCTTGAGATGCTGGAGGAAACACCACGCCATTATAGGCTGACTCATTTGGCAATGATGTAATTGGATACCTTTAATGAGCACCCAATAAACTTTTTAAAAATTTTACAATCGTGCCTTTCTTACCACTTAAACACTATTAATGATGTGTTTATTGTAAACTTTTCTAAAATTTTACAATTATGCCTTTCTTACCACTGGTTTTCTATATTTCTCCACCTTTAAAAACGGAAAAAAGGAAAATAATCATGTAATAAAAATACTAAAAAGCATATTTATGAACCTTTGCATCTTTTTCGCTCTTTGGTAGAAGAAATAAAAGAGGGGGGGGCCTCAAACAGTACCTGGTATGTAACAAGTACTCAGTAAACACTAATCTTATAAGGTTATGTACCCAAAGAATGAAAAAGTATATTCACTCCAATGCTGAGATGAATATTTCCCTAGAGACGCTGATAGGAAGCATGTGAATAACATTGGTAATGTCTATCACAGCATTTTATAAAGATGATCATCATCTTTGTTTCACCTTCTTCCCTTCTCAGAGTGTTTCTGTTTATATTTTCTATTCCACAGCCATGTGGTTGGGACATCAGGTAATACTACTTCCATTTCACAGATCAAGAAATGAAGACTGAGAGGACAGGATGCGTCACGGTCTTGTAGCCGGGTGAGGCAGAAGTTGTGGCTCTCTGTTAGCTCCTCTCTTGCACTTCACCTCCACTAACAATTGTGCCTCAACCCCTGGTTCTCAACCGCAACACTCCACACTGGTTTTCTAAATGTGAGCTACCAGGAAGAAACAAATTAGAAAAAAACATTACCCTGAATCTTGTTTCTAAATAAAATATTTTTGAGATGGAGTCTTACTCTGTTGCCCCGGCTGGAGTAGAGTGGCATAATCTCAGTTTACTGCAACCTCCACCTCCCAGATTCAGGCAATTCTTCTGCCTCAGCCTCCCCAGCTGGAATTAGAGTCACCCACCACCACAACCAGCTAATTTTTCTATTTTTAGTAGGGACAGGGTTTCACCATGTTAGCCAGACTGGCTTCAAACTCCTGACCTCAAGTGATCCAACCGCGTCCACCCAGCAAAGTGCTGTGATTGCAGGTGTGAGCCACCACACCTGGCCAAAAAAGGCTATTTTACAAAGAGTCACTGAGCACGCAACCGACTCCTCAATCCTGAGCAAGTGCTTCTATGTGTAAGGCATCATGGTTTTAAAAAGTGAGGGTCAGAAGGGAAAAAGAAACGACTGAGATTTCCTCAGTGGTGAGCAATAAATACTAATAATTCTTTTTTTTTTAGATAATACTTTTAATTTTTTCTTTTTGTTTTTTGTTTATGTCATTGTGTGTGTGTTTTTTGTTGTTGTTGTTGTTTTGCGGGTTCAAGACCGGCCCGACCAACATGGTGAAACCCTGCTTTATTTTTTTTTTAAAGAAAGTAAGAAAGAGAAAGAGAAAAGGGGGAGAGAGAACAGGAGTCTTGCTCTATTGCCCAGGCTGGAATACAATCTAGAAATAGGTATTAAGAACCTTTTTTATGCTGATGATTGTGCTTAACAGCGGAGACAGGACAGAATAAGGGAAGAAAATAAACAAACAGCCAACCAATATTTTGTTTAAATCTGTGAAATGCTGTGCAAGTGCTGAAGAGTGATTTGCTTCCATTTACGTGGTCACTTTCAAAATAGATGTAATGTGATACTAAAAAAAAAACGTATGTTCTGTGGACCTGGGGTGAAGAATTCTATAAATATTCACTGAGTTTACTTGTTCCAGGTCTGAGTTCAAATCATAAATGTCTGTTAATTTTCTATCTCATTGATCCATCGAATATTAACAATGTGGTGTCCAAGTCTCCCGCTAGTAGTGTGGGAGTCCAAGTCTCTTTATAAGTCATTGAAAACTTGTCTTATATATCTGGGTGCCCCTATATTGGGTGCATATATATTTATGATCATTGACTTTTATTGTTGCATTGATCCTTTTATCATTATGTAATGTCCTTTGTTTCTTTTTGTCTTGGTTACTATTGTAGTCTATTTTGTCAGAGACGAAAGTTACAACTCCTGTTTTTTTTTTGTTTGTTTGTTTTGTTTTTCTTTCCTCTCCATTTGATTGGTGAGTCTTCCTCCAACCTTTTCTTTTGAGTCTTTGTCTGTCCTTGCTTACGAGATGGATCTGGATACAGAGTGCCAATGTGTTTTGACTTTTTAATTCAGTTTGCGTGTCTGTGTCTTTGATTGGGGCATTTAATCCATTTAAATTCAGGATTAATATTGATATTTGTGAGTTTAATATTGTCATTTAATGCTAGCTGGATATTTTGCCCATTAGTTGATATAAATACTTCATTATGGAGATACTCTTTATCTTTTGGTAAGTTTTTGGGATGACTGATACTGGTTGTTCCTTTCTGTGTATAGTACTTCTTTCAGAAGCTCTTGTAAAGCAGGCCTGGTGGTGATGAAATCTCTGAGTGCTTGCTTGTTTGTGAAAAATTTTATTTTTCCTTCATTGATAAAGCTTAGTTTGGCTGGATATGAGATTCTGGGTTGAAAATTCTTTTCTTTGAGGATATTGAATATTAACCCCCACTCTCTTCTAGCTTGTAGGGTTTCTGCTGAGAGATCTGCTGTAAGTCTGATAGGCTTCCCTTTATGGGTAACCTGATCTTTCTCTCTAGCTGCCCTTAGAATTTTCTCTTTTATTTCAACCCTGGTGAATCTAACAATTATGTGTCTTGGGGTTGCTCTATTTGAGGAATATCTTTGTGGTGTTCTCTGTATTACCTGGAGATGAGTATTGTCCCACCTTACTAGGTTAGGGAAGTTTTCCTGAATAATATCCTGAAGAATACTTTCCAGCTTGGATTCATTCTCTTCATGACATTCAGGTACACCTATCAAACGTAAATTAGGTCTTTTCACATAGTCCCATATTTCCTGCAAACTTTGCTCATTCCTTTTTACTTTTTCTTCTCTAATCTTGTCTTCTCGTTTCATTTCATTAAGTTGGTCTTCAACCTCTGATATCCTTTCTTCTGCTTGATCAATTCGAGTGTTAAAACCTGTGCATACTTCTCGGAGTTCCCGTATTGTATTCTTCAGTTCCATTAATTCACTTATATTCCTCTCTAAATTGTCTATGATTCCGTCAAATCTTTTTTCAGAGTTCTTAGTTTCTTTACATTGGGCTAGAACATGTTTTTTTAACTCACAGAAGTTTCTTATTATCCATCTTCTGAAGCCTAATTCTGTTATTGGAATGCACTCATTTTCCATCAGGCCTTGTTCCCCTGTTGATGAGGAACTGTGATCCTCTGTAGAGGGAGAGGCATTCTGATTTTGAGTATTCTCAGCCTTTTTATGCTGGTTTCTTCCCATCATTGTAAATTTATCCACCTGTTGTCTTTGTAATTATCAACTTTCAAATTAGGTCTCTTAGTGGACGTCCAACTTGTTAATTCCCAGGGCCAAAATGTGAGCAACCCTCTGCGCTGGCTAAAACAGGGCATCAAGATTCTTGGTACTTTTCTGTCCGGGAGTCTCCCGTCTGGCTTCCCTCCTGAATCCCTTCTTCAATCAGCTCCAAACATCAGCCAAAAGGGGAACCAGTCCTGTTTACTCTGCACCAAGAACCGCTGCGCCGGGGCACTGGCAAAACCGCAAAGCCGGCTGCAAGAGTCGCGCTGGCGACCCTTGAGGCTCCTCCGCTGGGAATCTCCTGGTATTTGTGCAAGAAAGATTCGTCTGAAAGTGTGGCATCCTCTCATTCTCTGCACTTTCACTGGGAGCTACAAGCCTGAGCTGCTAGTGGTCAGCCATCTTGGATCGCTCTCCAATACAATCGCTCAAATACTAATAATTCTAAAAGTAAATTGGCATCCACAAAACAAGATAGATTTCACCCTAAAGTCGTATTCAATTTTTTTGTATGGTCAAAATGAAACTCTGTAATTTCAACAGGACATCTCCTCCTATCTGCTCTTCTCTTCATGGCTGAATCTTCAAGAAGTGCCATTTTTATCCCAGCACAGTTTCCCCAAAATGCCATCCTCCCAGCCTTCACCAAACCATGCCTCTCCCCTCCATTTTATCTAATGTGAAATTCATTCACCCTCTGCCATTTTTCATGTTTCCTTTTAGTCAGGTTAAAATGTAGCCTACTAGCAACAGGTACGCTCTATACTTTGCCCTAAATTAAGTGACATATACTTCTGTATATCTGACCACATTTTCCTTGTAGAGGGTGATGCTTTCTCTCCTTAGAACGTAAATTCTCAAGGGCAGAAACCAGAGATTCATCTTTTCTCCAATGACTTTCTCATTTTTCTGCCCCAAAATATCTAACTCATTTGGAAATGCTATTGATTCTCTTTTCCTCTCCTCATACTCTCTCATTGTAGTGATTTTCTCATCTAGAAACAACTTTATCTGGCAATTGTCAAGATAACAACTCAATAGGCAGTTCCCACACATTGAATGAAACCAATGTAATAAAAAAAAGTACTAATGGTTTAATGATACTTTATGTATTTAAAATTACTTTTGCAATTATAATCTTGTTTCACAAATCCCAGGTGCTGTTTCTGACCCAATTCCCTGTATCCAAAAGGGAAACCATAAAAGAAAGTAACTTTAATTGCTTAATTCATTCCAGCTATTTAGGTATTACTCTAATCCACACCATTTTGTTGGTATCACTTACTGGCAATTTTTAAAAATAAGTTAAAAATAAGTTCAAAGTTTCATTTGCCCAGGTAGCAACATTATATTTCAGGATTAGAAGGTGAGGGGGAAGGAGTAGGGGTGAAAAAAATAGTCACTGCTTTATTAACTATTATTAAGTTACTAATGCAGTAACTTCACTCTTTTCAGAGGAATTTTACCAATCTTCTGCTTGCTGGCTAATCATCTTACTGGGAATTTTAAAAACGCAGAAAAGGTTTAAATTGTTCCATCCACCAACTGTTTCTAAAAGCTCTTAATTTAATCCTGGGAGGTACCTTTTCACACCAAGTAATCCTGCTGAGAAACTTCTTTGTATTATTTTGTGAGCTGCTCTCATTCTTATAAATCGATGATGAATCTAAATCTATGGGTACAGCGCTATCTAGCGGTAGGAATGGGTAGACCAGGAGCCTTGAAGCAAGTTGCTCCTGGTTGACTTTTGAGACCAGTCCTGTTTGCCTGCAGCTGAGCCAGGAAGCAAAAGAAAGCCTCCTGTTCTCTTACGCTGAAGTATACTATATTGTTAGAGCCTCTAAGGATCAGCAAATTCTTAATGGCAAGAGCTTCTTTTATCTGTCTGGCCCCCTCACCCATTAAGTCTGCCTCTCCAACTATAGAGACGAGCCTTAAAGGTGTAGGTTGAGAGTTGGTCAGGAAAAGGCAAATAAGAATATAAGAAGAGAAACTAGACATTCCCAATGAGACACTGTAAATTTGTAAACAAAAACAATTTATGAACCAAAAAATGATGTTCACCATATTCGGTTTCTAGTACCCATGGATTATAATTTATATATATGTATATATTTGTGTGTGTGTGTGTGTGTGTGTGCGCGCGCACGTATATATATATTTGCACTTTAGGTTCTGGGGTACATGTGAAGAACATGCAGGATTGTTGCATAGGTACACACATGGCAATGTGGTTTGCTGCCTCCATCCCCATCACCTTATATCTGGCATTTCTCCCCATGTTATGCTTCCCCAACTCCCTACCCCCCACTGTTCCTCCCCTAGTCCCCCCACCCCCACAGACCTCAATGTGTAATGCTCCCCTCCCTGTGTCCATGTGTTCTCATTGTTCAACACCCACCTATGAGTGAGGACATGCGGTGTTTGATTTTCTGTTCTTGTGTCAGTTTGCCGAGAATGATGGTTTCCAGGTTCATCCATGTCCCTACAAAGGAAATAAACTCATAATTTTTTATGGCTGCATAGTATTCCATGGTGTATATGTACCACATTTTCCCCATCCAGTCTATCATCAATGGCCATTTGGGTTGTTCCAAGTCTTTGCTAAACAGTGCTGCAATGAACATACTTGTGCACGTGTCTTTATAACAGAATGATTTATAATCCTTTGGACATTAACCCAGTAATGGGATTGCTGGGTCAAATGGAATTTCTATTTCTAGGTCCTTGAGGAATCGCCACACTGTCTTCCACAATGGTTGAACTAATTTACACTCCCACCAACAGTGTAAAAGTGTTCCTATTTCTCCACATCCTCGCCAGCATCTGTTGTCTCCAGATTTTTTAATGATTGCCATTCTAACTGGCGTGAGATGGTATCTCAATGTAGTTTTGATTTGCATTTCTCTAATGACCAGTGATGATGAGCATTTTTTCTTATGTTTGTTGGCCTCATATATGTCTTCTTTTGAAAAGTGTCTGTTCCTATCCTTTGCCCACTTTTGAATGGGTTTGTTTGTTTTTTTTCTTGTTAATCTGTTTTAGTTTCTTGTAGATCCTGGATATAAGTCCTTTGTTGATTGTGGATATAAGTCCTTTGTCAGATGGGTAGATTGCAAAATTTTTTCCCATTCTGTTGGTTGCCAGTTCACTCTAATGATCATTTCTTTTGCTGTGCAGAAGCTGTGGAGTTTAATTAGATCCCATTTGTCTATTTTGGCTTTTGTTGCCAATGCTTTTGGTGTTTTAGTCATGAAGTCTTTGCCTATGTCTATGTCCTGAATGGTTTTGCCTAGGTTTTCTTCTAGGGTTTTTATTGTATTAGGTCTAATGTTTAAGTCTTTAATCCATCTGGAGTTAATTTTAGTGTAAGGCATCAAGAAGGGGTCCAGTTTCTGCTTTCTGCACATGGCTAGCCAGTTTTCCCAATACCATTTATTAAACAGGGACTCCTTTCCCCATTGCTTGTTTTTGTCAGATTTGTCAAAGTTCACATGGTTGTAGATGTGTGGCATTGCCTCTGAGGCCTCTGTTCTGTTCCATTGGTCTATGTCTCTGTTTTAATACCAGTACCATGCTCTAGAGCCTTGTAGTATAGTTTGAAGTCAGGTAGCGTGTTAAGTGAAGACATGGACACAGATAACCTGCTTCCCCAGTCCATGAACTTTCCAGTCTATCATATGGTCACCCAATAGCTGCAAGCTTTATTTCTAGTTTTTAAAATTACTTCTATATTATCATCAGCTCACCCAAAGATGGGTTTATCTGTAGCAATAAGATGCCCTCAAGAAATGACTCTACTTCTGGCCTCAAGACTTCTGATGCCCATGGAAAATTCTGTGCTGCTAAACATAGCCATTAAATAACAACACATCATGGAGTTAAACCCAGCAAGTTGGAAGAATTTTCCATTTCTGTGCAAATCCATTGTCTAATGATGTTCAAAAATAAAAACCCAGGCGATCAGTGGTCGCATTGTGGCAGTATCAGTTCTGGCAGAAAGGTTTATATTTTTGGATTTAAACGTATTTCAAAGGGCACTGAAATGTTTCAAAAACTCTGGGAAACTGGGGAAGCAGTTCTGGATAACAAATGTCCATTCAGGAACTGAGAATAAAGCACTGATAGATGGCTTAGTTTTGGTGCCCAGTAAAGATAAAGGAATAAAAGGAAACCTTTAGCTTGCATTAGGCTTTATGGTGGGCAACTAAAGCTTAATTGAAACACAGTGAGCGACAGTAAAAGATGTATATCATATAATAAAAGCTTAATGAATAGGCGTCACCAATAAGAGAGAAAAGGAAATAAAAGTAACTTTTAGTACTGACAGACCTCCTGACTTTCAGATCTTTTTATTTTCCTGCAAGATAAGAATGCATGTTTGGGGCCGGGCAGTGGCTCACGCCGGTAATCCCAGCACTTTGGGAGGCCAAGGCGGGTGGATCACAAGGTCAAAAGATCGAGACCATCCTGGTCAACATGGTGAAACCCCGTCTCTACTAAAGATACAAAAAATTAGCTGGGCATGGTGGCGCGTGCCTGTAATCCCAACTACTCAGGAGGCTGAGGCCGGAGAATTGCCTGAACCCAGGAGGGGGAGGTTGTGGTGAGCCGAGATCGCACCATTGCACTCCAGCCTGGGTAACAAGAGCAAAACACCTTCTTGAAAAAAATAAATAAATAAAAAGAATGTATGTTTGATTCTTGGTGTTGCTTCTTGTTTTTAAGTTGGTGCCCAACATTTTTATTAAGTATGTCTCTGCACCTGTCACATATTCAGTTTCCAATATTGAAATGTTCTCAATGGTTCAACATTTCATTTCACTCCCCTTTTTAATGAATTATTTTCCACTTAATAAAAATATTTTGCCACTTTGCCACTGGTTAAAATATCAGATATGTATTGCCAAATACAGTTCTGCTGAACATTTTCATCTTTGACCTAGAAGATGAGAATAAAAAACAGGTTCATTGAACACAGGGAAATAGTAAATGCAGTGGGGAGGTCGAGGCAGGCAGATCACAAGGTCAGTAGTTCAAGGCCAGCCTGGCCAATATAGTGAAACCCCATCTCTAATAAAAATACAAAAATTATGGCTGGGCGCGGTGGCTCACGCCTGTAATCCCAGCACTTTGGGAGGCGAAGGCGGGTGGATCACGAGGTCAAGAGATCGAGATCATCCTGGTCAACATGGGGAAACCCCGTCTCTATCAAAAATACAAAAAAATTAGCTGGGCATGGTGGCGCGTGCCTGTAATCCCAGCTACTTGGGAGGCTGAGGCAGTAGAATTGCCTGAACCCAGGAGGCGGAGGTTGCAGTGAGCCGAGATCGCGCCATTGCATTCCAGCCGGGGTAACAAGAGCGAAACTTCGTCTCAAAAAAAAAAAAAAAAAAATACAAAAATTAGCTGGGCATAGTGGTGTGCGCCGCCTGTAATCCCAACTATTCGGGAGTCTGAGGCAGGAGAATTGCTTGAACCCAGGAGGTGAAGGTTGCAGTGAGCCAAGATCGTGCCACTGCACTCCAGCCTAGGTGACAGAGTGAGACTCCATCTCAAAAAGAAAAAAAAGCAATTGGAATATCTTAAGTACTCAACACCAAATTGGTCTGGCAAAATAAAATATGGTTTATAAGAAGTCACTTTATATAACACATGAAATGCAGGAAAAGGTTACTGTATGGTTAAAATCAAACTAAGATCAATATTAAGTAATAATATTAGCAAGCACTGCGTGCCCACAACACAATTCTAAGATAAAATATATATTACTATGCAAATACTAATTTATATATATTTTATTCACAAACACTTTTTGAGGAATGTACTAATATTATACCCATTTTGCAGATAGAGAAACTGGGGCACAGAGAGACTGAATAACTTGCCTCCATTCCTACAGATAGAGTGTGTCAGAGCTGGGATTTAAACCGAAGAAGTCTGGCTCCAGGGTCCATACTTCTAATCACTTTTAATCAGCCAGTAAATATTTCATGAGTACTTCACAAGTACTGTTTTCTGTACTTTGTAGACCATATTAGTCAGTTTTTACTGTGTTCAGACAACCCCCATTTCCCAGTGGTTTACTGCGATGTTTATTTCTTGCCCACATTACATAAGGGCTGTGAGTTGACTATGCTTCTGATCAGCCCTTCTGGGCTCAGCTTGGCTCACCACAGCCCAGCAATGCCTCTCTTCTCGTAGAACCAGTATCCTTCATCTGGGAACTCCTCTCTGGGACTTGCAGTGGGAAGGAATTCGAGAGCAGTAAAGACAAGCTTAGCAGAACACACGTATGTACAGCCTCCACTTGAACACAGCAAATGTTTATTCTGTTCACCTCTCATAAGCCAAAGCAAGTCACATGGCAAGCCCAAGGTCAACTGGGGGAGGCAGCCTAAATCTCCCTTAGGTACACAGGCTAGTCATGCAGAGGGAGTGAATGGTCAGGGCCAATAATCCAATAGATCAAAGTCTCTTCACACCACCCAGGTAATCTCAAAATTAAATTAATAAAATAAGACTAGCATAAAAACAATTAGAGAATCCTATCAGATACAGGCCATCCTCTCTTTGCATGGTACCACATTAAGTGAAACTTGTGCACATAGGAATTGAATCCTTGCTTTGCAAGATTCTATGGTAACTGAGATTTGATCCTATAGTGCCATGTAAAGCAAGCATTGCTTTATATAATAAACATAATAATAATACTTGATGACAAATGCCCAACTGTGAAATGGGGCCCTTAGTACAAGTTCTTCTCAGGGCATTTAAAATGACACTGGAAACATTGCCTGTAAGGCCTTATGTCAACTGGCCTTGAGCCACTTCAGCCCTCATCCCCAGCTCTTCCCCTTTTCACTGCACTCTAGCCCCAGGGTCTTTGTGCCAAGTTCATTCCTGCCCAGACCTTTTGTACATGCCATTCTCTCTGCCTAGAGTCATGTCCTCCAGATTTTCAGAAGACTGACTCCTTGTAGGCATTGAAGCCTCAAGTGTAAGCAGACCTCTTCAGAAAGACCTTCCCTGACCAGTCACGCTCAGTTAGCTCACCACCACTCCTCCACTTCAGGTCCACTACCCTGATCTGCTTTCTAAACAGGTCCTATGACTCTTTGAGAATCTTTTATCAATACATGTGTTTATATGTGATTTATAATGGCTTATCCCTTCCACCAGAATGTAAGCTACAAAGAGCAAGAAACTCATGTGACTTATCGTTCTGTCCTTACCGCTTAAGACATTTGCCTGGCACATGTAGGATTTACAATAAATACAATTAAATGAATATTCCAGACCACCTAGGGCCTGGAAGCCATGGTTTAGATTTTATCCCAAATGTACTGGGAAGCACTGGTACAATTTGATAGTTATAAGCAACCAAAATGGTGATTATTAAAAAAGTCAGGAAACAACAGATGCTGGCTAGGCTATGGAGAAATAGGAATGCTTTTACACTGTTGGTGGGAGTGTACATTAGTTCAACCATTGTGGAAGACAGTGTGGTGATTCCTCAAGGATCTAGAAGCAGAAATACCATTTGACCCAGCAATCCCATTACAGGGTACATACCCAAAGGATTATAAATCATTCTACTATAAGGACACATGCACACGTATGTTTGTGGCAGCACTATTCCCAATAGCAAAGACTTGGAACCAACCCAAATGCCCACCAATGATAGACTGGATAAAGAAAATGTGGCACATATACACCATGGAGTACTATACAGCCATGAAAAAGTATGAGTTCATGTACTTTGTGGGGATGTGGATGAAGCTGGAAGCCATCATTCTCAGCAAACTAACACAAACAAATAAACACCACATGTTCTCACTTACAAGTGGGATTTGAACAAAGAGAACACATGGACACAGGGAGGGGAACATCACACACAGGGGCCTGTTGGGGGGTGGGGGCCAAGGGGAGGGAGAGCATTAGGACAAATACTTAATGCATACAGGGCTTAAAACCTAGATGACAGGTAGATAGGTACAGCAAACCACCATGGCACATGTATACCTATGCATGTTCTGCACATGAATCTCAGAACTTAAAGTAAAAGGAAAAAAGAAAGAAAAATTAAAAAATAAACAACCACGTGTGGGTTATCTAACTGTCTCTTTAGCTTCCTTAACCTGTGTCATTGTGGGGAAAGGATCACCATTCCAATCAACAAGTATCAGTCTTGGCTACATTTTGAAATCAGATGAGGGGTGAGGGGAGAAATACTGCCATTCCAGCTTCTAAAAATTCTGATGTAACAAGTCTGAGCTGAGGTCTGGACAGAAAAACTTTAATGACTGCCCAATGTTTCTCATATCGAGACAATATTTAAATCTGCTGATCGCAGTGGGACTGACAGTATAACAAAGCTTCTGGAAATGCATGTGCCCTCATTATGTGCTGCTGATTTGAAACTGACTCCATTTTGCCATTGTCTGACATGTAATAGGTCTCAGTCTACATGTGTTAACTGACTTCCTGGTAAATACTTGATGAATGAATAAATTAATAAATAGTTGATGATTTAACCAAAGTATTTAGAAGATTAGAGGCAGCAGAGGTCAGCATGGATTGGTTTAGATAGGCAGATGGTATAAGCTGGTCTGAGGTCAACTTCTCCTTGTTATAGAATGTTATGGAATCATGGAACACCCAGGCTGGAATGGCCTATAGAGACTGTCCAATACAATGGTTCATAATATTTTCCTGCTCACAGATCCTTTAGAATTTGATGAAAGTTTTGAACACTCATCCCTCCCCTCCAACAAAATCTATAGTTATGTATTTGAGTGGGTTCAGAAGGCACCTGGACATTGGTTTCCCAAGCTAAACTCCTAAGGTCCAGCTCAACATGCCCTTTGATAGGAAATGCAACTGAGGCCCAGAGACACTGAGTCAGAAAGTAGCTGGGCTAGATCCTGGTCCTCTTGATGCTGAATGCAATTACCCATACTCCTTTACACACCTACCAAGGATAAAGTTAAGAGGATGAATTCATAGCTAATTATTTTGTGTTTTCTGCTCTAGTCCCTTGATTTCTTTTTTTTTGAAACGGAGTTTCGCTCTTGTTATCCAGGCTGGAGTGCAATGGCGCGATCTCGGTTCACCGCAACCTCCGCCTCCTGGGTTCAGGCAAT
Organism: Callithrix jacchus; assembly: GCF_049354715.1. Taxonomy (NCBI): domain Eukaryota; kingdom Metazoa; phylum Chordata; class Mammalia; order Primates; family Cebidae; genus Callithrix; species Callithrix jacchus. The sequence goes on along the minus strand of NC_133507.1, from coordinate 96,821,135 downwards.
TCTCCTGCCTCAGCCTCCTGAGTAGCTGGGATTGATTACAGGCACGCGCCACCATGCCCAGCTAATTTTTTGTATTTTTAGTAGAGATGGGGTTTCACCATGTTGACCCTTGATCTCTTAAGCCTCACACACATAAAATTTCAACAGCTAATCTAATGCCACAGCTGGGCCACTTCATTAAAAAGTAGAAATTGAAATTCTAGAACCACCAAGTCTTCCAAATCTGCCATGTTTTCATGCCAACTTCTAAGAATAGAGTGGTGGGAAATGGTCTCACATAAATCAGAGAAACCCTGAAATGAAGTCCAGCCTATGGTCAGTCCCCACCATGGCCGTCTCAACTGGCCCACATTTGTGAACACACACAGCTGAAGGCAAAATCTGAATTCCATCCTCCCAGATGTCACGATGAGTGTCACAAAGAACAGCTGTGGCAGTTAGCTGGGTAGCAGGTGGTCAGGACAGTATCTGGGCTCAGAAAACAATGGGGACAGATGAGATCAAAGAATTCACGGATTTTAGGAGGAGGAGAATAAACTGTTGTCTGCCTACCAGGCTAGGTGCAAGTCTTCTAGCCTCATAGCAGAGCGAACTCTTTAAGAAAGGCTGCTTAATCTTGAAGGCGGCTTATTAACCACCTCAATGAAAGTCAGGCTCATTTCTGTCACAAAAAGGACACTGCAGAGCAGGTTCCCTGTGCACTGATTGCCACCTCACCTGAGTTCAGTGAGATAGAAAATTACCATACACAACAACTTAAGCAAAGTGAGTTTATTACTTGCAAATAGGCAGCAAAGGATAAAACAAGCCTAGGAGCCATTGTATGCTGGCCCTGCAAGGCTCAAGAAGGCGTCCAGGGCAGACAGAGTCTCAGTGCATGTGTCCCGCTTGCACCACAGCTGAGTGCTCCTGAAAGGAACCCTGCCCTGGGTTACAAACCTCAGGGGAGACCAGACTCATTAGGTAAGTCTTCGAAGGTCATCCTGCTTTCCAGCAAGACAGCAACAAAGTTGGAGGTATCCTGGGCAGTTCCTGGCTAACTCAAGATGTTACATTCCCTAGGAGGAACAGCCCAAACTTTTTCAGACATTCCCCAAGTCAAGATGCTGCATTCCCAACACATTCTACAGTTATTCTGGAGAACTATGAACACGACAGTGGGGAGAGCTGGGTCAGTCCAAGGCCACGTGGAGAACTGTCCTGCAGACACAGATGCAATGTTTGAAGGATACAGAAGGGAATCCGCTAGCATCTGTTTCTTTTTCCTCCTCCTCTCTTCTGCTGCTCTTCTAGGAGGTCCTCCCTGTTACCAGAACCTCCTACAGAGACCAAGGAAAAGGAGGAAATCTGATTTAATCATTAAGCTTTCTTTTTTTTTTTTTTTTTTTTGAGACGGAGTTTCGCTCTTGTTACCCAGGCTGGAGTGCAATGGCGCAATCTCGGCTCACCGCAATCTCCGCCTCCTGGGTTCAGGCAATTCTCCTGCCTCAGCCTCCCGAGCAGCTGGGATTACAGGCACGCGCCACCATGCCCAGCTAATTTTTTGTAATTTTTGTAGAGACGGGGTTTCACCATGTTGACCAAGATGGTCTCGATCTGTTGACCTCGTGATCCACCCGCCTCGGCCTCCCAAAGTGCTGGGATTACAGGCTTGAGCCACCGCGCCCGGCCAATCATTAAGCTTTCTATGAGAGCTATGAGAAAGAATTTTTTCGTTCATCCAAATTGGTACTTGAGAACCTTAGGCTTATCTGACTTAAGAATGTCAGATAAACATGTCTTCTCCTAATTACTAACATATCCATATGTGTATCCATATATATCTGTATAGATATCTATTTTAAATCACTGTGTATGGCATTAAGACCCAAAATACAAAATCAAATGATCAGACCCATGGTCTATATTGTCCATCCTGCCCAGGAAAGAGTCTGCAAAGTGTTTAGAAGGAATATGGCAGATGCTGCATTAGTAACTTTGTGTCCTGAATGCCTGTAACCATTCAGTTATGCCACTAATTATCTGAGATCTCCATTTACTATCTTCAACCCTATTCTTAAGTTTTTCTACTTACTACTTTCAACATTTATACCTTTTGAATAATTAGTTCCACAGATTTGTTGTCCTGTCTCACTTCCTTAATCACATGAAACTTGAGTCTGGATTAATTAATAGTACACAGTATTTAATGCACTAGGGAAACTCAATATAACATCAGGTACTTCTAGCCACCCTGCAGGGTGGACAGGTGTCTCAGCTTATGACTAAGTATACCCTTCATTTGAAATGGCTGGGTTCCTAAACATAGCAGTTAGATAAAGTAGATATTTGTCATATGTTTTAAACATGAAAATTGTTTCTGCCAACTTGTGTATGTATACAGACTATTTCCCTCCACTGGGCATCAAAAGGTTATGCCAAGATTCAGGAAGAAGGGCAAGTGGAGAGATGCATGGCCTAGTGGGAGCCCAGCAAATGCGAATTACAACCACACTTCACCTCTCAGCATCAAAGCCTTATCTCATCACTCGGTAAATGTATGGCACTTTACTAAGAGATGTTAAATAATGCTGGTTAAGGCACCCAAGAACCTGACGTATCTAAGCTTTCATCAATCACCTACCACCGCCAGAGCCAACCCCTCTCTACAGGCCTAAGGCATCCCAGGCAAGTTCTTGGCTTTGTAAACACTAGCCAGGGATTCGGAGCCAAAGCTCAGCTTGATGTCTACCTGGTAAGCTGCCTATACATGCAAGATGTGAGGAGGGAACAGTTTCCCTAGATTAGTGGGGGCTCTCAGAAGCCTGCCCTACGCCTGGTTCCCTCTCAGCCCCAACCCAGTTCCTTTCCATCTTTGCAAGGGTAAGGTTATCACACCAACTACACCAAAACGCACCACGAGGAAGAGAATTCCAAGAAAGCATTTACCCCTCATGGTTTCACATATATTTCCTTTCTTCCTCCATTTTGTAAAATGCCTCCCCCTGAAAGGTGGCTTCATATGCATCCCTAAGCATTGATTCTTGTCCTTAACCCATATCAGAGCCCCTCTCCATGATGAAGATCCTGGAGTGGGTAGCTGTCACTGACAGTGACCCTCCATACAAAGATTTGCAGTTAAAAAAAAAAATGAGTAAAATTTGAAAATGAATAAAATTTGCTTCCCCAAAACATGACTAGTAGCTGCACTTTTAAACCAGCCTTCACAAACAAAACAATTGAAGAGGTTGAGGAGTTTACTGAGAACTAATTGTTTTACACTTTTAAAATTAGTTTCCAGAAGGCACAGCAGAAAGAAACAAATCAGCAAATTAGCCATAATCATAGATTTTTCAAATCTCTGCACATTGATATCTAGCCTTCAGGCTGAGAAGTATTCTGCAAAAAAGCAGCCATTCTAGTAATCTTCTTTGCATAAAGAGTCTGATTCATCCACAAATAATAACAGGTGGGTATTTTTCAGTCTAATTTTCTCATCCATTGGAGAGAGTTCCAAAACCTTCCTTTTACCAAAGTGTTTCTCCCTGATATTTATCTGATGTGAATGTAATAGACTAATTAATGTAGGCACCTCAAGGAGATCTCAAGGGGTGAAAATAGCTGAAATGTCTGAGGCTCCTGCTGGCTGCCCTGCCTGATAAGGATGCTAAGAGCGTGTTTGCGACAAGCATCATTAGACATTCCTCACTTTGAGTCATTTTCATTCAGGCAGATGCAGAGGACCTTTCAGAAGGACAGACCACTGATTCCCTGTAATTTAAAGGAGAGAGCCACATTATACAGCTCTCTCATTTGAATTATATAAGACTCAGAGATAAGCATTTTCTCTCTGAGATAAGAGTAGAGGCCCATAATAGCCATAGAACTATTTTCCTGAAAGTGTTCTCATTTGCACACTTAGCAGCTGCTAGGAAACACATGAGTGGCTGTCTGGGGTCTAAAGTGAGCCAGACTCCCAAGCTTACAGGAAAGGCTTGAAGGCACAGCCACTGGGAAGGCTGGCCACTTATTAGACACCAACATTAGTTATGCTGCTGATCTCCAGTCTTGACCTGTTCATTGCAGGATCCTGCTAAGACCCGAATGAAGCAGGATGGGAACATTCTTAAGCATGCAATCCAAGAGGAAGAGTCACAAATATGAGTCATACAGGGTGACAAACTTTACCCTTGAAAACCAGAGCAGCTAGCAGAAAGGAAATTATTTTGAAATGACATCAGATGCGTAAGGCCATCTGACTTGGGAGTAAAGTAGCTTCTTCACTTGTGCACCAGCCAGGACTTCAGTGTGTCTCCTGGGTACTCAGGTGCAGAGTTCCTGAGAGAGCCTGAGGTACTCAGTACCCAGCATCACAGCAGCAGAGTTACCAAGAGGCCAAGTTATACTCTTTCCTTTTCTTCCTTTTTTTCCTGTCTGCCCTCTAGTAGGAAAAGAACAGAGTTGACCCCTGGCAGAATATAAAGAACAAGTGTGGGTATTGAAGGAGAGAAGAGCCTGCCAAAATATTGGCTAGGAGGCACCAATCAGAGATGGGTCCACAGGAAATAATATGAAATGGGCAAAGAGCAAGGAGAACTGGGGCATGGAGAGAAATCAAGTCCATGCATAGTATAGACGAACACGAAGTGGGGAAGCCAAAGTCAGTCTTGATGCGCCAAGGGCAAGAGCTAGCAGGGACCCAAGAACAAGAAATAACAGAAATAGAAGCAAGAAACATTATGAGCAGAGGCAAAGAGAGAGAGAGACCTAGGCAGAGACACTGCAGGGAGGACCAAGCGGGGTGTTCATGGATACCTCAGGCTGCTGTTCCCATACAGCATGTGGGAAGATAATATAAGACAGCTCGGGTGACTGTAAAGAAATACCTAAAATCCCTGAACAATGTGAAAGGAAAAGGTTGGGATTAGAAAGAAGTAGTTTCTCATTAGTCTGAACATTCATTCAATAGCTAGGCATTTTATGTTTTTACAAAGTGCTACATTAATTATCCTTTTTGATTCTCATAAACAAGGTATATGTGAGAAGACAATTGTAATGGTTAATTTATGTGTTTACTTTCATGGGTCACAAGCTGCCCACATATTTGGTCATATGTGTTTCAGGGGGGATGTTTTTACATGAGTAAAGGGGACTGGCTCCCTAGTGTAGGTGGGCCTTAGTCTATCACTTGAAGGCAGAAGTAGTAAGTATAAAAGGCCAACTCTCCCCCAAATAAGAAGGAATTTCTGGGGCCTGTTTTCAAACTGGGATATTGGTTTTTTCCTTCTTCAGACTTGAACTGAAGAACTGGCTTTCCTGGCTGAGCTTAGGATAAGATCATGGATAGGAGCTGGGTGTGGTGGCTCACATCTCTAATCCCAACACTTTGGGAGGCCAAGGTGGGCGGATGACCTGAGGTTAGGAGTTTGAGACCAGCCTGACCAACATGGTGAAATCCTGTCTCTACTAAAAATACAAAATTACCTGGGTGTGGTGGTGGGCACTTGTAATATCAGCCACTTGGGAGGCTGAGGAAGGAGAATAGCTTGAACCCAGGAGGCAGAGGTTGCAGTGAGCCAAGATCATGCCATTGCACTCCAGCCTGGGCAACAAGATCAAAACTCCACCTCCAAAAAAAAAAATAAAAAATCATGGATAGACCTAGAGTCATAGCTTTATTTTTTTGCTTAATAGACTTCGCTTTTTAAAATAGCTTTAGATTTGCACAAAAATTAAACAGACAACACAAAGAGTTCCCTTATATGCCGCAACACAGTTTCCTTGATCATGAACATTTTACATTAGTATGGGGCATTTGCTAAAAGTAATGAACAATAAAGATATATTATTAACTAAAACTTCATACTTCAGATTTTCTTAGTTTTTACCTAACTTCCCTATTCTATTCTCAGAACTCATATAGGATATCACATTACATTCACTGTTGTGTCTCCTCAGGATTTTCTTGGCTTTGATGGTTTCTCAGACTCTGTTTTTGATGACCTTTGAGGCGTAATGGCCGGGTACACTGTACACTGCGCTTCTACTGGATGTTTTTCTGGTATTTTCTCATGACGTGGAATCTGCGTTTTCGAGGAGATTAGAGTTAAAATGCCATTTTCAGCACATTATATGAAGAGTGCAAACTATTGACATGATTTATGGCTGCTGAGGTTGACAATGGTCATCTGGCTGAGATGTTTGTCATGGTTCTTCACTGCACATTTAGTCCTTTTTCCTCCCTTTTCATGCTGTACACTTTGAAAGGAAGTCTCTGTGTGCAGCCCACACCCCTCCACCTTTAGGTTGGAGTACTTCCATAATTTATTTGAAATTATTCTGTATAAAAGAACAGTCTCTTCTCCCCATTTACTAATGCATTCAATCTTTGATTTATATCAATATATGTACAAATGGATATTTATATGATATTCTGGGTTATAAGCCAGCACTATGCTTTAAGTTTATTGCTTTGGTGATTGGGAGATTTTTCCGCTGGTTCCTGTGCCCCTTTGACATACTACATGAATGAGTTGTTGGTTTTGATCACTTCCTTAATTTCTGATATTACAAGATGCTCAGGATTTACCTTGTATATTTTCTGTTCCGCTCTTAGAATCAGCCATTTCTCCAAGGAGACCTGGTTCCTTTTTGCTACTAGTGTATTTCTTTTGGAACCTCTCAGCTAACAGAAGAAATAAATTTATGTGTATTACTATCGATAAATATTTCCATATGTAAACATCGGTATCTATATCAAGTTAAACATTATAGCTCACTGATGTCTCCAACTTTAATCCATTACCCTACCTGGATCATTCTAATCTCCTTATCTTGCTTATCTGTAAATTCCCACAGCAGCAGTGAGAAACCTGGATCTCACCCTCCATCATCCACTTATTTAATTGCTCACTTTTAGTATACATGCATAGCAGTATCAGAATTGTTAACCTGCAACCCCATAAGAAACAACTTTATCCGCTAAAGTGCAGTGCTTATGTACAATACCTTTTGTCCTTAGTCTTAGTCTCCACTCACTTTCAAAATTACTTAGGTCAGCACCTTTATCACCCCCTCCTTCACTGAGGTTGTGTTATGCATTTGTAATATGGCCGCATTCTCTTGTCACGGTATACATTCTTTCCTGGAATCCCCTAGCCATGTACATTACTTCTTAATTGTATGCATTAAGGTTCACTCTTTCTATTCAAAATTCTGTGGGTTTGATAAATGTATAATGTCATATCCAACATTACAGTACCATACAGAATAGTTCACCTGCCCCCCAAGAAAGTCACCTATGCTTCACCCATTTATCCCTCCCCCATTCCCCACTGGCAACTACTGATCTTTTTAATGTCTGTATATTTTCGCCTTTTTCAGAGTGTTACATAGTTAGAATCAAGAGTTTGTTACCTTATTAGACTGGCTTCTTTCCCTTAGCAAAACACATTTAAGGTTTTACAGTGTCTTCACTGCTTGAGATCTCATTTTAATCGATGAATAATATTCTGTTTTATGGATATACCACAGTTTGTCTATTCACTTACTGCAAATCATCTTGATCACTTCCAGTTTGGGGCAATTATAAATGAAGCTACTATAAACATTTGTGTGCAGGTTTTTATGTGGACAAAATTTAACTCAGATAAATGCCTAGGATCAAGATTGTGGGATCACATAGTAAGAATATTTTTAGCTTTGTAATAAACTACTAATCTAGCTTCCGAAGCAGCTGTATTATTTTGCACTCTCGCCAGCAATGAATGAGAGTCTCTGTTGCTCCACATCCTCACCAGCATTTGGTATTGTCAGTTTTCTGAATTTTAGCCATTCTAGCAGATATGTCATGGTATATTAATGTGTTTTAGTTTGAAATTCCCTAACAACAAATGATATCAAACATAAGATTTATTTGTATATTGTGAGTAGAAGTTCTGTACCAGATGTGTGTTTTGCAAATATTTTCTTCCAGTTTGTGCTTTGTGTTTTTTCTCTTAACAATGTCTTGAAAAAGAGCAAAGTCTTTAAATTTTAGTAAAGTCCAACATCTTTTTTTTATAGATTGTGCTTTTTGTGCTGTATCTAAAAACTTAATGCCAAACTCAAAGCCACACAGATTTCCTCCATGCTATCTTCCAGAAGTTTTTAAATTTTGCTTTTATACTGAGGTATATGGTTTATTTTAAATTAATTGTTGTGAAAGATATAAAGTCTGTGTCTATATTTTTTATTTTTTTGTTTATGAATATCTAATTGTTCTAACATCATTTGCTGTTGAGTAAATGATTTTTTTCTCCATTGAATTTCTTTGCTACTTTGTCAAGCAACAGTTGACTGTATTTGTGTGGCTCTCTTTCTGCACACTCTGTTCTCTTTCATTTACCTATTTATCTATTGTTTTGCAATAACATGCCATCCTAATTATTATAGCTTTATAATAGGACTTGAAGTCAAAGACTGTTGGTCTTCCAACTTTTTTTTTCAGCTTTATTAAGGTATAATTAACAACAAAAAAAACCCTGTATCTATTCAAAGAGTTTAACAGGATGTTTTCATATACACATATATTGTGCAATTGTTACCACAATTAAGCTAATTAATATATACATTACTTCACAGTCCTTTTTATTTATGTATATCATGTTAATACTTAAGATCAACTCTCAGCAAATTCCAAGTATACAAAAATTAACTATAGTCATCATGCTGTATATTAGCGCTCCAGAAGATACTCATCTCATAAAAGCAAGTTTGTACCCTTTGGTGCAAATCTCCCCATTTTCCCTAACCACCAACCCCTGGTAGTCACCTTTCTAGTCTCTGTTCGAAGTGCTACTTTTTTAGATTCCACATATAAGTGAGATCATGCAGTATTTGTCTTTCTATGCCTGGCTTATTTTTCATAGCACAATGTTCTCCAAGGTTCATCCGTATTATTGCAAATGACAGGAATTTGTTTTCTTTTTCAGGGCTAAACAGTTATATATTTATGGCCTATGTGAGATACATATGTCTTTTCTTTCTCCATTTATCCAATGACAGACATGTAAGCTGTTTTTATGTATTGGCTATTGTGACTAATGCTGCAATAAACATGGGAGTGCAAATAGCTCTTCAACATACTGATTTCATATCTTTTGGATATATGCCTAGTGTGGAATTACTGGATCATATAGTTTTTTTTTTTATGAGTCTCCATACTGTTTTTCATAATAGCTATAACAACTTACATTCCCAACAACGTTTAAGAGTTCTCTTTTTTCTACATTCCTCACCAACACTTCTTATCTTATGACTTTTTTTCTATAATAACCATCTTAACAAGAGTGGCTTTGATTTGCATTTCTTGGATGATTAGTGATGTGAGTGCCTTTTTTGTATACCTGTTAGCCATTTCTGTGAAATGAAAATGTCTAATATGGTTCTTTGCCCATTTTAAAATCGAGGCATTTGTTTCAGGCAGGGGTTTTGGTTTGCGTTTTTGTTTTTTGGTTTTTCTTCTATTGAGCTGCATGAGTTCCTTATATATTTTGGGTACTAACCCTCCATTGGGTATATGTTTGCAAGTATTTTCTTTCATTCTGTTTGCTGCCTTTGCACTTTCTTGACTATTGTCTTTGCCATGCAGAAGTTTGTTTGTCTGATGTGGTCCCACTTGTTTAGTTTTGCTTTTGGTGTCTGGTTTTTGTCATATTAAAAGAAAAAATCATTGCCAAGACCAATTTCATGGAGCTTTTCCCCAGTTCTCTCTTAGGAATTTTATAGTTTCAGATCTTATGTTTAAATCTTTAATTCATTCTGAGTCAATTATTATATATAGTATAAGATAAAGATCCAATTTCACTTTTTTTGCAAATGGATATTCAGTTTTCCTAATACTTTGTTGGAGATACTATCCTATCCCCCACTGTCTATTTTTGCAGACTTTGTTGACTACTAATTGACCATATATGCATGGGTTTATTTCTGAGCTCTCTATCCCATTTGTCTAAGTATATGACTTTACGCCAATATCATACTGTTTTGACTACTACAGCTCTGCAACATAATTTAAAGTCAAGAAGTGTGAGGCCTCTAGCTTTGTTCTTCTTGCTCAATATTGATTTAGCTATTCAGGATCTTTTGTGGTTCCATATGAATTTTAGGATTTATTAATCTATTTCTGTGAAAAATGCCATTGAAACTTTGACCAGGGATTGCATTACATCTGTAGATGACTTAGGGTAGTATTTTGGCAATATTGATTTTTCTGATATCTTTCCATTTGTGTCAGCTTCTATTTATTTCATCAATGGTTGATAGTTTGAAGTGCACAGATCTTTCACCAGCTTGATTACATTTATTACTAAGTATCTTATTCTTTGTGGTACTGTGTAAATAATATTGTTCATTTAATGTCTTTTTCAGATTGTATAGTTAGTATATAAAAAAGCAACTTATTTTTGTGTGATTTTTTTAATCCTGTAACTTTATTGAATTTGTTTATTAGTTCTAACAGTTTTTTGGTAGCATATTTAGGATTTTCTACAAATCAAATTATGTCAGGTGCAAACAGAGACCATTTTACTTCTTCCTTTCTGATTGGCATGCCTTTTATTTCTATTTCTTGCCTAATTGTTCTTACTAGGACTCCAGTACTATGTTGAATAGAAGTGATGAGAGTGGACATTTTTGTCTCGTTATTGTTCTTAAAGGAAAAGCTTTCAACTTTTCACTATTGAGTATGATTCTATTTTTTCTTTAGTATTGTGTGGCTATTCTGAGCTTTTGCCTTTCTATATAAACTTTAGAATCCATTTATCAATATCCACAAAATACCTTTGTTGGATTTTGACTGAAATTGCCTTAAATCCATAGATCAAGTTGGAAAGAACTTACATCTTAATAATATAGAGTATTCTAATCTATAATCACAGAATACTTATTTAGGTCTTCTTTTATTTCTTACCAGTGTTTATAGTTTTGTTTCATACCTAGATGTTTCTTTCTCTCTTTTGGCACTAATGTAAATAATGTGTTTTGAAATTTCAATTTCCAGTTGTTCATTGTTGACATATAGGAAGTCAACTGACACTTGTATATTAACCCCGTACCTTGCGACCCTTGCTATAATTGCTTATTAGTTGCAGGAGTATTTTGTTGTTGTTGTTGACTCTTTGGGGATTTTCTATGCAGACAGTCATGTCATCTGTGAACAAAGACCATTTTATTTCTTCCTTCCCAATCTTTATGCCTTTTATTTCCTTTTCTTGTTGTATTACATTAGCTACAACTTCTGGTAGATGTTGAACTGAAGTAGTAAGAGGGGACCCTCTCTTCTTGTTCTCAATTTTAGTGTGAAAGCACCCCAGTTTTTTACCACCAACTATGATTTAGCTGTAGTTTTTCATCAAGTTGAGAAACTTCCCCTCTATTCCTAGTTTGCTGAAATTTCTTAACAAGAATGGGTGTCGGATTTTGTCAAGAACTTTTGTGGGATCAATTGATGTGAACATATGATTCTTCTTTAGTCTGTTGATGTGGTAGATTATTCTTAATTTCAAATGTTGAACTAGCCTTATGTGCCTGGAACAAATCCCAGTTGATTGTGGCACACATTTCTTTTTATACACACTGGATTTGAGATTCTATGGCTTTTTCAGACAGACTCAGATAATAGTGACTAGTCTCATTCTTTCAGGTACTAGAATATTCAGGTTAGTATCACTTAAAACTTTTTTTCTTTTAGTATTACAATATTAAAACTTCAATTGTTCATCGTATTGGAAACTTGTCTCCCCGGTTTGTACCTGCCCCGGACTGAGAGGTCAGCAGTAGGGAGGAGAGGGCTGGTAAGAAATGTTGTGTTCTCCCCATCACCTCCTTCTTTACCCACTAGCTGAAATTCAAGGCCACTCCTAGGTTGGCCTCGGGGAGGGAGAAAGAAAGAAAGCACATTTTAACTGGCTTTGGCAGCTGTGATGGGCCTGGAGCTTTCTGGATGTTTCACATTGACCAAATGCTGATTCTTTCGCTCACGAGGCATTTTGAGGGTTCTTCAGAGAACAAATTCTCTGCTAGGAGGTCTCCTACCTGCAAGTGCTTTGCTATGGATATCTCCTCTGACAATCCACTTCTGATGCCCCCTCAGCCCCTAGGTCCCTATGGTCTTTTCTTCCCTTGGGGTTGCCTCATCCCTCCTCATGGTCCCCTTGAGTGGGATCCTTTTTAAGGAGACTGCTGCTGCTTCCCTCCTCATTGGTCCACACCAGGCCTGCAGGAAATATGTCTGTACCTATCTTTGCTCCACCAAACTTCAGGGTGTTTCCAATACAACCTCTACTTTCACTTATGGGGTTCAACTGTTTTATCAGGTCTGATTTAGGTGTCTTCTCTTATATCTCCTGATTTCAAGGGGAAATATGACAAGTTTTCCAAGCACCTTTTTAAAGTTTGACTTAAGGTGAGGCGAAGCCCATACCCACCTTTTACCCCATCTCATCTACTTTCAGCTAAGATGTGGGGTCTGTAGGAGGCATGCTGACGACTCTCTCCTCATGAATTCCTAGCTTCCCCTTGCATGGCTTAGAGTTATATGATGAGCTAATGAATGCAAATTCTCCTTTCATCATCTCCATTAAGTATCTCCTATCCCCAAACTGACACTCTCCAAACCTCAGAAGTAGGGGGTGGGGAAGTGACAATGAGAATCCAAAAACAGATGCTGCAAGGTGGGGATGGTTTTCCCCTAAGGAAAGTAAATATTCCTACCATCAACCTTTCTTTTTATTATTATTATTATTATTATTTTTTGAGACAGAGTCTCACTTTGTCGCCAGGCGTCAGGCTGTAGTGCAGTGGCGTGATCTCGGCTCCCTGCAACCTCCGCCTCCCAGGTTCAAGCAATTCTCCTGCCTCAGCCTCCTGAGTAGCTGGGACTACAGGCACACGCCACCATGCCCCGCTAATTTTTGTATTTTTAGTAGAGATGGGGTTTCACCCTGTTGGCCAAGATGGTCTTGATCTCTTGACCTCGTGATCCACCTGCCTCGTCCTCCCAAAGAAGTCAGTTCTGTGGCAGGAAATGAAGACTCCTAAAGTGGAACTTAGGCTGGGGGAAGGGCAAAAATTTGCTCTCTGGGCTTCAGGGCTGTTAGAACTGGAACTTTTCAGTGCAGACACCACAGAACACATTAGGAGGGCCAGCAGCTGGGCCATGGAGGGCCTTGCTCACCTGTGGAAAAGTTGGTCTCTGTTTATAGACCCTCCAAGAGGGACTCCATCTGCTAAGAGCTCCTAGTGATGACTGAGTTGATGACCATTCTAAATACCGTATCTAAGCCTCCAATTATCAAAAGTAACCTGGCCTTGGCTGTGCAGCGGGGAAGCCAGAGAAGGACCTACCCTATGCTTGGAAAAAGATGGTAGCAAGGAAAGCAATGACCCCTCTCTGCTCACTACCCCATCATCTCAGATGGGTGGTGGTAGCAGGGGATACTCTGGAGGCAGCAGCAGCAAAGACATGGATGGGCAGCCCGAGAAGAGCCACAGTTGTGGACACAGCAAGCAGCAACCTGTTTCTGAAGTATCATGAGACAAGGCCGGGAAAGATTCTCAGGAATCACCGTGAAGGTGTGGCTGGCACTCAATCTTCGTAGGCATATAACTAATGGAAATGTAGCCTCGCTTATGTGCAAATGAGGACCTAATAGTTAAAGGAATACAGTAGTCAGAAACTATAGGCCAGAGTCACAGACATACTCCAAAATGACATAGACCCGATTAAGTTTGAAATTTCCCCAGGGAAATTATTATCAACTACTGTCCATCTTTTCTGTGGCGATTAGCAGTAAAGCTCTAAAAGAAAAAACAGCTTCTGGGGTGGTCTTTGGTGTGGCAATAAAAGGGAAAGGGAAAATTGAGGAGCCATCATATGGGTATTCATCAGTTTTGCAGAGAAAAGAATTCCAAGGGGGACGGGGAGCAGCAACATCATCACAGAAGAAAGGAAGGTAGCTGTCCTTAAGGCAGAGATGGAGAGCCTGAAGAGGGCCAGGGCCTGAAGAAACATCCTGTATCCTCCAAATAGAAGCAAAACAAACACCCTCACTCCTCCCCCAACATTCTGAGTTTGTAATCTAACACTCCAGAGTTAGTAACCTGCGGGGATTATTACCTGTGTGGCTTCTGGTAGTTTCCTTCTGAGCCTCAGATTCCTCATCTTTGAAATGCAGCTCACATTCTGTCTACCTACCATTGGCTTATTCCAGAATTAAATGAGATAAAATATGTAAAACACCCAGAACAATGTGCACACTCAGCAAAAGGTAGTTTTTTAAAGAAAATCTTATTCAGTATGCCCTGGAGATAACATTTATTTCCAAACAGTGCATTAATCCATGCTATTAATGACGATCCTGAGATATCAAGAAAGAGTTAGAAGCTTTAAAGGTTGGCACTTAAAGGAATCTGAGCTGGGTGCGGTGCCTCATGCCTGTAAACCCAGCACTTTGGGAGGCCGAGGCAGGCAGATCACTTGAGGTCAGGAGTTTGAGACCAGCCTGGCCAACATGGTGAAACCCCATCTCCACTAAAAATACAAGTATTAGCCAGGCATGGTGACAGGTGCCTGTAATCTCAGCTACTCAGGAGTCTGAGGCAGGAGAATTGCTTGAACCCAGGAGGTGGAGGTTGCGGTGAGCCGAGATCGCACCATTGCACTCCAGCCTGGGCAACACAGTGAGATGCTGTACCCCTCCGAAAAAAGAAGTCTCCTACAGATTTCCAGAAAACACACTCATTTTAGAGGTGTTTTAAATGGTGACAAATTCATCAAGAGGTGGGCCTATGTGCCCCACTCCTTGTGTCTTTGCAGGCGTATAATTACTTGAACAAAGTCTAGTGGAGGTGATGCTATATGGCTATATGCCTATGAGGCTCACACATCAAAGGCCATGCAGCTTCTGCCTACTCCTCTTGGAATACTCACTATGGGAGAAGTCGGCCAATATGCAAGAAGCCCAGCTGTCCTGAAACTACTATGCTGGAGAGACCACTTATAGGCAGCACTGTCATAGCAGTAACAAGAACACTGTGTAGAACATCTCATTTGCCTACAGTGGGGGATAGACTTCATGTGGCCTGATGAGTATTCTCATAAGACTGTAATAAAAAACCGCCTGCAAGATTAAGAAACCCATGAACCCCATGTTTCTAGATTCTTCCCACATTTCCCTAACCCCCATTTGTTCAGCGAATTCAGAATCCAAAAAATAAAACAAGCCTCTTCTTCATCCCGATATCTGTCACCTGCTCAACTGTTTTGATGTCAATGAGCAATAATTCTATGTTTCTCAAGTTCCTCCAAGTGTGATGAGTGGCTCTCATCCTTCAAACCAGGACAGAGCACCTGTGCCCATGGCAGGTGGGACTGTCATCTGCAGGAGCCCTGTGGCCTGGCAATCACAGGCCTCCCTCCATCAGCGCTGCAGCCCCTCTGTCAGCATCCTTCTGCATAGAAAAAGGATCATTGTAGGGAGAATTCATGAGCCACAAATTTGTCAATAGTCATGCCTTTGAAAGGGGGAAGGTAAGGGCGGGGAGAAGAAACACAAATCCCATTTTTTAATCCACTGGGGTTTGATGTCTGTTTCACTGCTAAGATTTTTGAGAGATAGAGAGTGCCTGAGAAAAATACAATTGCAGAGGGAGAAGAGCCCAATCAGTTTCCATAGCAACTTCACAGATAAGTGCAGTGGTTCTACCCAGCCTGGAGGGAGAGGTAGTAAGACTGGAATGGGCTCAAAATAAGCAATTTTATAACTTTATCTTTTCCTTAAGTGTTTAATTTTAATGTAACTTGCACTTGCTTGTTGCACATATTCTAACTCTTACCATGAGGAGTGATTCGTCGAGATCACCTGTTTTTGGGGACCTCATGAAATGCAAAACTATACTCTCATGCCTAATATATTCTATTCTATTAAAAGAGAGGAGCATAAAATTTAAAGTGTAAGTGCATCTTGGGGAGTCTAGACCCAAGAGTCAAAGTGACTTGCTTTGTCATTCTTGAATGAGTACTTGAAAGCTGAGTGTGCTCACTTCACCTAACTGAAAAATGGGTCAGTTGATATCCTCCTGCTTCGTGGAGCTGTTGCAAAGAATGAGGAAAGTATGTTAAAAATATTTGTAAAGTACCAAACACTGCCGATCTAAAGTACAGAAGTAGTGGTAACAGTAGCAGCATCGGTAGTAATAGGAGCTATATGATTATTCATACTGGCAGAACGAGCATCTAGGTCTCCTGAATTTACCACTCACACGGGTTTCTTTGTACCACTCCCCTCAATACTGAAGTCAAGTCCTCTTAATAAAACTTGAAGGCCACAGAACCCATCCAACCAAAGACTTAGTTTTTCCCAGTGAGATCTGCTCAGGGGTAAGACAAAGTGACAAAGAGTAAAGGAATCAAAGTACAGTAGAACACTGCCCACCTCTACTGCCATTTATTGTTCTCAGAATCTTTTCTGTTGTTAACAGTACTTATCTCTACTCAAAGTGTGCTTTAAACATGGCAGCTGTTATGACCCGAAGAACACTCAACAGAATGGGAGTGGGGCGGAGGGAGAAAGCAAATAGGGACGAACAGGAAGTTGAGGCCGCATGTGTTCAGCCAACACTGAACACCAAAATTTCATGTAAAAATACATATACATATATATGTGCTATGTCTACAAATACATGTCTTTTTCTTTAGGTTTTTCCACTAGAATTCATACAATGTCAGACTTCAAAGTTATCACCATGGGAGGCTATGGTCTGAAACTTGAACTTCAGTGTTGCTATTTTAAAATAGTTTTAGTTCTGACTTCAGAACTAAAAATTAAATTCCATTTCTTTGGAATTTAAAACTGATAATGACCAAAATGGTCATCTCTCCTATTCCTCAAATCAGTCACCAAATGTGGCTTTGAACCACTTGTGATTGTTTACAGAAATCACACTCTTCCTCAACCGATGAAAAATCATCGTCACTGGAGATTAGAAGAAACATGTGCCCTGAATGCAACTAATTCCTACAGGAGCCTCAAAGTGCCATGGGCAATAAGAATATTATGGGAATAAATCCAAATTGATTACTCTGAAGTAGAGAAAACTCATTCGGATGTAAAAGTCTCAGGATATTTGTGTTTAAAAATTAATTATACTACTTCATAGTGAGAAGTCCACTCATTCACTTACTTATCAATTTGTTCATTCAACAAATACTTTATATCCCCTACTCTACTGGAATATATAAACAAGGCTTACCTTTATGCTGATGATTTTCAAAGTTTTACGTTCATTTTCAACTTATATTTTAGGTCGATATTTCTATCTGCCTCTGCCATCTCCATCTTGATGTTCCATAGACACTTCAGATTTTATATGTGAAACTTTACATACAGCCTCATCAACTTTGGGACAAAAGGGTTCTTTTTGTTTGTTTTAATCAATGGAGTGTCAATCTGATCTATCAATAGGAAGTTGAGATGTTCTCTCTAAAGACCAGCATTTACCATGATTCTTGGAGATTCTGAACGTACTTGTGGGTTCTCACACTGCTATAAATAAATACCTGAGACTGGGTAATTTATTCAAAAAGGTTTAATTGGCTCATAGGTCCACAGGCTGTACAGGAAGGATGGTGGCATCTTCTTCTGGGGAGGCCTCAGGGAGCTTTTACTCATGGCAAAAGGCAACGCGGGAGCAGGCACTGAACATGGTGGAAACAGGGGCAAAGAGAAGAACTCACTATCATGAGAAAAGCACCAAGGGGATGGTACTAAACCATTCACAAGAAATCCACCTGCATGATCCAGTCCCCTCTTACCAGGCCCCACCTCCAACACCAGTAATTACAAATTCAACCTGAGATTTAGATGGAGACACACATCTCAGCTCTATCACTGAGGCCTTTGTCAGACCCAAGGAATCAATGTGACTTCCAAACGCCAAGTAGAAGGAACTCAAAGATCTGATTTGCCCTCACCCACCACTGCTTATCTGACAGCCACAGCGCTGGTCAGACCCCTCTCACTTGCTAGCAAAGCCACAGAACGAATGCTGATTCCATGCAGGTCAGTGGGGATTTGCCTTGAGGGGTGTTCTTGAGCATCCTGATTGCATCCTATACACCAAAGTGGGGTTCTTGGCTTAAATCAGGGTTCCAGCCTGCCTTACTGTGTCCTCCCACATTCAATAAGTAGCTAAAATGAGACTTATCTTAGCATGGCCTGCCAAGGTCTCTTGGCCTCAGCCACTCTATGCAGCCCAGACCCCTGGCTCTTGTGGTGTTTCTCTCCAATGTGCTGTCACTGTGTCCTTCACCACCCTCTCTTTCGGACTCAAGAGGCATCTTTAAAATGCTAGTTGTATGTCAGTGCCCTGACCTACACATTTCCTCACTGCACTCAGAACTCAGGGTTTTGAGCACTTGCTCTATAGCAGGCACAATCACTCTGATAAATAAAATTGAATCACTACCATCAAGAAGCCTAGAGTTCAGAGGATATACTGATAACTTAAACAGTAAACAAGCATGCTAGGCACTTCAGCAAAGAAGCCGCTGGAAGAACCAGAGGAAGGATGCCTATAATATTTCAACTACCCAAGTGTTTTCCTCAGGTCTGACTTTATTGCTCCTCTTTTGGTTCAAACCTTTAGGCTTGTGGTCTTGGAACAAAGCAATTGAGGAAAATTATCAGATACATCAGAGTTGTTTCCCTAAACCAGAAAACTTATAGCCTTCCTGTAGCCTTCAGGAGAGGAAAACCACTGCTGTGACCTTGCTTTTCCCTTTCCCGGAGCCTTCCACATTCCCCTCCCTAGCTCTTTTCCTTGCCCTGTGAAATAATTTAATTGTATATGAGCAAAAGTGACTTGTCAAAACCTAGCCCACATAGGGCTGATAGCTCCTGTGGGAGATTTGACATGGGCAAAAGAGCTACTGGTTAGATACAGTGAGCAGATTAAATTTCTGTAGCCATAAGCAATCTTTGCATCAGCAAATTTTGAACCATCAGCTGACAGGTGGCAGAATGCTAGTTAATTGGGTGGATGCAAATATCTGAAAAATGAACTTGATTCCCATGGACATGAGGTTGATACCATTTTAGAAAAAAAAAGTATATTTTAATTTTTTTCTCTATATTCTGAACCTGCTTCTTTGGTCACATTCAAATTTTTAGAATGAGGGGAGCTCAGGCCTGATACACATGCACAAATATATACAGCCTCTCCCACAGCATCTTCAGAGATACCAGAAGATCGTATCCAACATCTTCAGGAAGGTAGGGAACACCAGCCCCATTCACCAAGACACAACAAGAGAAGCTCAATTCAAAATACCATGTCCCAGGCCCCTACCATGGTTTGGGAAATATTGCAGGGATAAGAAAGGTAGCAGAAAAGGGAAGATGGACAATCAGATTGGAGAAGAGTAAAATCAAAGATGCACCATAATAAGGCAATGTAAGTGGCTGATCATGGCAGGTCATTTAAGAGACAACTTGACCAGAAACACTACTCAACAACTGAATGTTGCTGAAGAGGAAACAGAGGATTTTCATTGCATTGGATTGACACCCTCATTAGAAAATAAAGACACATGTCTGCAAAATTGCCAGTGCGGAGTAGCATATGATCCAATCGTTGGAACTATTGCATCGCTCTGGGTTGGAATATCAAATTACCCTGCTGGTCACCTTGCGAGACCTTGAAAAAGCAACAAAGCACATAGAAAAGATTTTGAGAAAGGGAGGTGACAGCTAAGACCTAGAAAATGGTATACAGAGGGGGCGATGACTCTGTGGGGTCAATTCTCATTCAGTCTCTTATTCATCCAGCAAACATTTCCTGATGTCTTACCAGGTCCCAGGCACTATGGATGGGAATGTAAAAATGAACAAAGCTCTTAATGAAGGTACAAGCATAAGTGTGTGTGCATGAAATGCACAAATATATAAGGGAGAAAGCAGACCCCTTAACGTCCAGATGCATTGCAATGTGAAAGGTACCATCACATGAGAATATACCTACAGCAAAGGCATCAGAGACACAGGAATAGTTCATTTTGCCTTGAGAAGAGGAATGGGGCATAAGTCTCTGAAGATGTCACTGACAGAAAAAAGTTACTTCAGTGCCAAGAAGGTTGGGGCAGTGGATTGAAAGGACCAAACTCGGAGGGCTCTTTGGATAAATCCTTGGCACCCTCCCCACACATAGAAAAATGCTTTTTTCTCAACAGATTCCCAGTCAGAAGCACATCTACCAGTCTCGCCTTTGTGTTCACAGCTCCATCTTCCAGCTGCAGCATAGCAGAAAACCTCAGGCTGACTGAGACTGGGGAGGTACCAAGCCAAAGCCACCTGGCCGTCAGCTCCTGGGCAGGCTGGTGGCCAAAGAAGCCCATGCAGGGCCCTGTCCTGTGAGCCCCATGCTGCAGTGGCTTGCAGGCTCTTAGTCACTCTCTTCATTCTTGCCCCTCAGTTTCTATAGACTATGCCCCAAATCTGATGTTTCCATAGACTCTGAGCAGCCATATAGCTGTGTTTTCTGACTTTGGATGACTTAACTGTCTACTGCCTGCTACCTCAAATGGGGAGCAGCCCTTTCAGCATCCCAACAGTTCCCTTTGCTCATTGCTAACCTGGACTCTGCCTAATAAAAAGACTCTTCTGGGAGCACAGCAGGAAAGCTTTCATGCTACCTGCCTTCCCTCGGTCCTTCCAGATCCTCCTCCACAACCTGAACCAGATATTCTGCTCCAGAGGGGGCAGTTTGTTTCCAGAAAAAAATTCAGGATAAAATTCTAATAATTTTTTCTCCTGATAAACTCTTTCCCTCGCCTCTGTGTAAGAAGATACAGTCTACCCTGTGCTGACTGCTTTAAAGACAGTATGTGCCAGAAAGGAAATGCTTGGTGAATCTCAGAGGATTTTGATCATAAGCAAGATGTTTTGGAGAAGCATCATTAAACGAAAGGTTTCCTCTTTCCCCAAGGCCTCTGGGGACAAGTGACCAGGAAGGTGATACAGAGTAAAGGAGCCAATAGAGTGGGCTGAGCTGGACATGAGGACCTTTGAAGGGAGCAAATGATATTCAACTGTACCCAATCATGAAAAAATGTAAACCCAGCATCACCTCTTCTTCCACTGTTCAAGAGCAGCTAGAAAGCAGACTCTTTATATAAAATCTTCTGATTTTTCTAACGCTGACAATGAATTCAAAAGTTTTTGTGCAACACTGTTCCAGCGAAACACAATGTATCTGTGGGCTACCTTTGTTTTTGGCCAGACTTAGCCTGTTGGCTACAAGTTTGCCCCTTTTACTTTACAGAGAGATGAAATTCACACAGAAACATGGAGATCTAAAACCCCTCATTGGCCTCAACCCATCTAGTTAACCCAGATAGTCTGCTACAAGGAGAAACACTGTACAAGACACATTTTCAGAAGAAAGGCAGGAAAGTGGTGGCATCTCATATCTGAAGTGCTGCAGCTCGGAATAGACAGAAAGCACAGAACTATGAAAAGACCCACCTCATGCTGGGTGCAGTGGCTCACACTCATAATCCCAGCACTTTGGGAGACTGAGGCAGGTGGATCACCTGAGCTCAGGAGTTCGAGACCAGCCTGGCCAACATGGTGAAACCCTATCTCTACCAAAAATACAAAAATTAGCCGGGTGTAGTGGCAGGTGCCTATAGTCCCAGCTACTAGGGAGACTGAAGTAAAAGAATCACTTCAACACGAGAGGCAGAGGCTGCAGTGAGTCAAGATTGTATCACTGCACTCCAGCCTGGGCTGGGAGTGAGACTCTGTCCCCCCCCCCAAAAAAAAGACCAATTACTTCAACTCTGTGGCCAACACAGGCATTTAGAAGCCACTGGGAAAAGACAAAGCAATTCTCTTACCTATAATCTAGAGAGATGTGGATCCTATGTACCCACCCACTGCACAGCGGATGGAGTTCAAGCCAATTTCATCTGAAATACAAAGAAAGTGTAACTCAACTATCAAGTAGACTGCCTAAGATGAAGGCATTGGAGCTCAGAGAGATGGAGTAACCTGCCGGGTTCCACACCGGTAAAAGGTGCTGGATACAGGACTTGAATGCTGGTCTCACTTGAATACTGGAAAGCAAATGCTCTTTAAGAATCCCATTCCTAACTCCAGAGTGATCAAAGCTTATCTACTGCAGAAGATGAAGATGAAGAAGAAGACACAGTGGCAGCTGATGACAAGACAGAGATGGGGAGTGGGGAGGAAGGAAAGAAAAGGAAGTCAGAAAAGTGAGAGATGGGAAAAATAAAAGAGAAGGTGGAAGAAAATAGACATAAGGGAAGCAGGAAAAGGAAGCAAAACATGGAAGAAAAATAAGGAAAAAAAGGAAGCAAAAGAGAGAAGCAAAATATGCAAGTGAGCAAACAGAAGAAAACATGGAAGCAGGAAAAGGGAAGGAAGACATAAAATTGAGCAAGGGAAGTGAGTAAAGGGAAGAAAAAATAAGAGCAAAAAAGAAAAATGGGAAAAAGAAGGAAGAAAAAAGAATCAGGAAAAGGTAGTTGAAAAAAAGTGAAAATAGAAGAGAGAAAGAAACAAGAAAAGGGAAGCAAACAGGGACTATGGAAGAGAAGCAAGAAAAGAAGAAAAAAAGCAGGGGAAGAAAGGGGAAATGAAAGAAAAGCAAGTAAAGGAAAGTGAGGAAAAAGAAATGAATGCTTAAAATGTGAGAAAAAGAGGAAGAAAATGATTAAAATTGGCAAGTAAAAGAGGGAAGCATGAAAGAGAAGAAAGGGAAGGAAGAAAGGAAAGTGAAAAGATGGACTGAGAAAAAAGGAGTAAAAAAGAGAAACAGTGAAAGTGAAGTGAGAAAAGGGAGAGAGGGAAAGAGGCAACAAGAGGGAAGAAAAACAGGAACGGAAAATGAGAAGCAATGAAAAGGGAGTGAGAAAGATGAAACAAGAAGTGGGAAGCAAAACAGGGAAATAAGAATAGGAAGCAAGACAACGGATTTAGTTCAGTGTGGTGCACGCCTGTGGTCCCGGCTACTAGGGAGGCTGGGGCAGGAGGGCTGCTCAAGTATGGGGGTTTGACGCCAGACTAAGAAATAAAACGATATCCTGTTTCAAAGACAAAGAAAGAAAAGAGTTATGAGAAAGAGATGCAAGGAAACAGAAGTGAAACTGAGAATGCAAGAGGTAAAGCAAGAAAAGGAGAGTGAGAACTGTAGGAAAGGGAAGAGGAAAGGAAAGGGAAAACCAGAAGAATGAGGAAAAGAGAGAGAAGCAAGAAGAGGGAACACAGCAGGAAAGAACTGAAGGTACAGAAGAGGAGACAAAATGGGGGGGTAAGAAAAAGGAGAAAGGGACATACAGAAAGAAGTGAGAACAGGAAGTGAGAAAATGGAAAATATAGACAGTG
Organism: Callithrix jacchus; assembly: GCF_049354715.1. NCBI lineage: Eukaryota > Metazoa > Chordata > Mammalia > Primates > Cebidae > Callithrix > Callithrix jacchus. Next base: position 96,797,709 of record NC_133507.1, on the reverse strand, counting down.
AGGAAGAAAAGCAAAAAGAGCAAAACAGAATAGGAAACAAGGAAGAGGAAGTGAGAATTTGGAAGCCAAGAAAGGGAAGGAGAAAAGGGAAATGTGCAAAGGAACCTAGAAAGACGAGAAGTGAGACTGGGAACTGAGCAAACGGTGATGAAAGGGAATGAGAAAAGGGAAGTGAGGAAGGGGAAGTAAAACCGCAGGCAGGAAGGAAATGAAAATCGGGAAATGGGAAGCAGGACGAGAAAGCGGAATAAGGAGAACAACAACAGAAGTGAGAAAAGGAAAGCAAGAAAAGCAGAGGAATAAGAAGGGGAGAAGAAAGAAGGAACAGGAAATGGAAAAGAGAGCAAGAAAGAAGAGAGAATGAAGGAACCCAAATAGGAACATAGAGTAGGAAAGCAAGAGAAAGGGAGCAAAGGAAGAAAAGTGTATGAAAAGGAAGGAAGCAAAATGTAGAAGGAAAATGGAGACATAAGAAAGAGGAGTGGGAAAGGGAATAAGAATGGGGGGGGCGAAAATATGAAAGCAAAAAAAGAGAGAGAGAAAAAGGACACAAGAAAGGGAAATCTGTGATGAGTAACCGGAAAGGGAAGCAAGGAAGAACAGAAAAATGGAGAACAAAGACAGAAAAATGGAGCATTGAGAAACCAAAAGAGAAAAGCAGGCAAAGAAAGGGAAGAAAGGGAATGGGGGAAGGAAAAGGAAAGCAGGAAAGGAAGTAAAAAAGAGGAAGCAGAATAGGAGAACAGGGAAGCAAGAATAAGGAAGTAAAAAATGAAAGCGAAAAAGAGCAGTGAGGGAAAAGCTCAAAGGAGAAAGGAGAAAAGAGCAAGAAAGGGGAGCTAGAAAAAATAATCAAGAAGGAAAAGCAGGAAAGGGAAGCACAATATAGAAAATGAGAAAAAGAAAGCAAGCAGAAAACAGAGAGAAAAGGGATGAAAAATTAAGACTAAGAAAGAGATGCAAGAATAGGGAAGCAAGATGGGAAAGTGAGAAATGGTAGTCAGCAAAAGGGTAAGAAAGAAATTGAGGAAAGGTAGCAAGACAAGGAAGGCAGAAGAGGGAAATGAGAAAGAGAAGTGAGAAAAAGGGGGCAAGAAAGGAAAATGAGAAAAGGGAGCAGGTAAACAAAAGAATAAAAGAGAACAAAAAAGGCACAAGAAAAGTGAAGGAATAAAGGGGAAGAAAGACACATTAGAATACAAGATTTTTTTAAGGAAGGGATAAGAAAGGATGAAAAATGGAATCAATAGAAGGTGAGGAAAATAGAAAAGTAAGGAAGAAAATAAAATGAACACAAAATAATGAAGCAAGAATTGAAAAAGAAAGGAAAGAGAAAACCAGAAATCAGAAAAGAAAATCAAAGTAGGCAAGTAAAAAGAAAACCAAGAAAAGAAAAGAAGAAAAAAAGAAGCAATAAAAGGAACTATAATAGGGAAATAAGAAGAGGAACTGAAGAAAAACAGTTACAGAAGGGAAGAGAGAAAAGAGTTAAATCAAAGCAAAATAGAGAAGCATGAAAGAGAAGAAAAGGGAATGAGGAAACTAAAGCAGGAAATGAGAAAATGGAAGTAAGAAAGAAGGGAGGATAAGGAAGCAGAACGCAATCACGGAAAGGGAACCAAGAAAAGAGAAGCAATGGATCAAAAGCTAAAAAAAAGTCAGAAAAGAGAAGAGAGAATAGGGAAGCATAAAAGAATGAGAACAGGGAAAGGAAGTAAGAAACTAGGTAAGTAAGAATGAGAAGAAAAGGGAAGCCAGAAACTTGAAGCAAAGAAAAGAGGAGGTTAAAAAAAAGCAGGGGAGTGAAAAGGAAACAAGAGAAGCTAAATGAACAAAGAGAAGTAAAATAAGAAAGTCAGACACATACACACCTATGTTTGTTGTGGCACTGTTTACAATAGCAAAGACGTGGAACCAACCCAAATGCCCATCAATGATAGACTGGATAAAGAAAATGTGGCACATATATGCCACAGAATACTATGCAGCCATTAAAAAGATGAGTTCATGTCCTTTGCAGGGACATGAATGAAGCTGGAAACCATCATTCTCAGCAAACTGACACAAAAACAGAAAACCAAACACTGCATGTTCTCACTCATAAGTGAGTACTGAACAATGAAAACCCATGGAGGGGAACATTGCACACCAGTCCATGTTGTGGGGTGGGAGGTTAGGGGAGGGATAGCAGGGGTGCAGGGACTGGGGAGAGATAGCATTAGGAGAAATACCTAATGTAGATGATGGGGGAATGGATGCAGTAAACCACGACAGCATGTGTTACCCAAGTAACAATCCTGCACAACCTGCACATGCACCCCAGAACTTAAATTATAATAAATAAATAAATAGGAATGGGAAGAAGGAACGGGGAAGCACAAAACAGGAGCAAGAAGGAGGAGGCAAGAAAAGAGAAATAAGAAAAGGGAAGTGAGAAAGGGAAGTAAAAAAAAAAAACAAGAAGAAAGCAGAAGCATGAAGAAAGATGCATGGAAGGGCAGCAGGAAGCAAGAAAAGGAGGGAAGAACGGCAGCAAGTATGAACATAAAGGGTCACAAGAAAGGGGAGAAAAAAAGGAGAACAATAAAGGAAATAACAAGAGAAAGGAAGAAAAGGGAAGACAGTAAGGAAGGGAGGAAAGGAGAAAGGGAGGAAACCTTTCAGATGCACACGAAGAGTCAAGTGATGGCAGCCATTTACATATTCAGTTCTAAAAGGGGGTTCTTCCCAGACTCAAAGAGTATTTTGGCCCAAGCTCCACTACACAAGAAATTAGACAGAAATCCAAGCAGAGGAGGCAAGAACAGAAGGAAAGACAAAAATGCTTTGCTTTTTGTGCTCAGGGCAGCGTGAGGAATGAGCAGGTGCTGGCGGGGGCCAAAGGGAAGTCTTGTTGAACGAAGTGGTTTTGAATGACAGCCTGATCTGGCAACTCCACACAGTGAAATCTTTGTTTTCCAAAGCATGAAAGAATGAAGGAATTTACTGTATTCATTCATATTTCTCCAGGTGGGTGATGCTCTGGTCATCTGCCCCAATTTCAGAAGATGCATAGGGTCTAGCTACACTGGTCAAGCTTTGCAAGTAGATCATTTATTATTTACTCTAAAGCTGTGGTGGCTTATGGAGAGAGTTTTGAAGGGTTCCAGAGGATGTGCAAGGTAGGTTTGGTATTATTTCTGCTCTAGTATTAAGCACTTAGCTACTTCCTACCATTACCATCTACATGGAAAGGAATAAAAAACAAATGCAAAGAACCATTTTGCACAGTACCCAGCTCATAGCAAATGCCCCAAAAGTGTGAGGAAGTAGACAGAATGTTAATCTCCTTTTAATTTTAAGATCTCATACTATCAAAGGATGACAAAGAAATCAGCTGTAGTTTCTGGTAATCTCTCAAATGTTCTGCCTTACTGCTTTCCGATCTAGGAAGTGAGGACAGCATCTATCAATCTGAAGATGAGCCAAAACATTATCTTCTGTTTATTAAAAAAAAAAAAAAGAATGCATGAAAACTATCATTTCTTAAGTACAGCATGGAGATTTTTAATGACCTTATTCTTAAGGATAAATGAGCATCTTGTACTCCTCTAAAATGCCAAAATTCTAACAGAAAATTTGTGGGTTACAGAGGTCTGCTCAGTATTGAAGCAGTAGGGTACATGGGAAAGTGCCTTGGACTGGGATATGTTTTTCCTCTGCTTTGACAACAGTTAAAGGTGAGTCACCAGGTTAGTCACTGAACTACTCTCGTTGTCAATTTCCTTGTCGGAAAAATGAAAGAACCTGTTGAGTTTAGGGTTCTCAAACTAACAGTCCTCGAACTGAATCTAGATGATAGAACTGCTGTGTCTGTGGCAAGTGCCGTCTCACCTGGCTCTGGACCTGTTTGTAGGCATCGCTTAGGCTGGTCAGTCTGAAGCTCTTTACTGTAACAATGCAGTACCTATTCCCCCAAGTGAAAAACTAGCAAGGTGCACTCCCTCTTCCTATCCCTTGCATCTCTGATCTTCTTTCCCAATCTCCTTTGAGGGTTTTTCTTCTGTCCAGCTCGTGTGTTGGGAGTCCTTTGGGATCCCCTTCATCCCGGTCTACACACCTCACCCTGGGAACTCATTTCAACACCCAGTGCTTACAGGGCTGAGTGGTCATGACTCCCCTGACCTGCAGTTTTAATCTCAATCTGTTCCTTTCTCTGGACATGAATTTTCCACTTTTCCTGGGCATCTCTACTTGGATATTCCAAAAACACCTCAATCTCAACATGTCCAAAAATTAAACCACATGTTCTTTCTCTCTCTACCACTCCATACTCCACACCTAGTTGCCCTCACTGTTACAGAAAAGGGGTCCCGATCCAGACCCCAAGAGGGGTTTATTGGATCTCACACAAGAAAGAATTCAGGGTGAGTCCATAAAGTGAAAGTAAGTTTATTAGGAAAATAAAGGAATAAGAGAATGGCCACTCCATAGACAGAGCAGCCTTAAGGGCTGCTGGTTGCCCATTTGTACAGTAATTTCTTGATTATAAGCTAAACAAGGGATGGGTTATTCATGCCTCCCCCTTTTAGACCATGCAGGGTAACTTCTTGATGCTGCCATGGCATTTGTAAACAGTCATGGAGCTGTGGGAGTGCAGCAGTGAGGAAGACCAGAGGTCACTCTCGTGTCCATCTTGGTTTTGGTGAGATTTAGCTGGCTTCTTTACCGCAAACTGTTTTATCAGCGAGGTCTCTATGACTAGTATTATGTGCCAACCTCCTGTCTTGTCCTGTGACTTGGATGCCTTAACTGTCTAGGAATGCAGCCCAGCAGGTTTCAGCCTTATTTTACCCAGCTCCTATTCAGATGGAGTTGCTCTGGTTTACATACCTCTGACATCACCACTGCTCCAACCTCTGACCTTTGTTATTTTATTGGCTTGGAATAAAGCCAACACTTCTACCTCTCTATTCTCTGGCAAACTCCTTCTCATCCATCAGATACCAGCTTCAAAGAAGAGCTCTCCTTGACCACCAAGACTGTGCTTCTCTGTGCGCTTGCACAGATTTTTTACCTGGATTTTTTACCTCTCTCACGGCCCGATTTGTGCAGTCATAATTTATTCACTTGTTTACCGTGAGCTCCTTAAAGACAGGCACAATGTTATCTTGTTCACTATTGTTTCATCTTTGTCTGACACACTGTACCTAGCCCAGTAAATAACTGTTGAATAAGAAAATCGAATCAAAAGATTGGAAGGCTTCAAGATCGCTGACTAGAGGCATCCAGCACTCATCTTCCCCACAAAGAAAAAGCAAATAGTGAATAATTACAAATAATCACATTTTGAATAAAGCACTTAAGAGAGAACACTGGAATTCAACAGAGAAGGGACATGAATCCCCCGAGGCATGGAAGGAGAGGGAAGTGAGTTCGTTGGCTCAGCTGCGACCAGCTGGGAGCCCAGAGAGGCTCCGCAGTGCATGTAAAGGGTAATAGAGAGAGCCCCAGTGGTCCACATTCCCCATGCAGAATTCTGCAACAATACCCACAAGAGAGCCCCTCTACCCTCGTGGGCCCTGAGACTAGCATAGGCAGCTGGCTGGAGACCGCAGGACAGCATTGCTCCAGAGAGGAAACTCATGCTGGGTCCCATATACCCCAAAGACCTAAGCAGCTATAGCCAGGTGCCATATAGAGTGGCCAGCCCTGACCAGAATGACTCCTTTCTGGTGACCCAATATCCCCTGCATCTCCACACCCTGGAGCCCCAATGACAGCCCCTGCATCTATCTGGAGGGCTTTAGCAGTGTGACATCAGTTGGACCCAGCAAAGCAGCAGGGTCTCCAGCACTCTAGCAGACACTGTGCCATGCACCCCAGGAATGGACGGTGCAGTGCCCTGAAGAGGCTGCCTTCAGGACAAAGAGAGCCAAAGTGAATGCTCCCCAGAGCCTGAAATCCACCTGCCTATGGCTGCTGCCACTGACAATGATCCCATCCTCCTCCAGCAGTAGGGCCATCACACCCTTGCATGCACCCTGAAAACAAGCTTTCCCTGCTGCTGCCCCTGCTGTTGGGGGTCAAAGCACATGTCCCTGGCAATGACCCTCTCCCCCTCCAGCAGCAGGGTCACTGTGAACTCGCATGCACCCCAAGAATTGGCTTTCCCTGCTGCTGCCACTGCTCCTGGGGGCCAAAGTGCATGCCACTGGCAATGATCCTGCCTCCCTCCAGCAGCAGGGTCACTGTGAATTTGCAGGCACCCTGAGGACTGGCTTTCCTTCCTGCTGCCACTGCTGCTGGGGGTCAAAGCACATGGCCCTGGCAATGACCCTGTCCCCCACCAGCAGCAGGATCATCGCACCCTGGGGGCTGGATTTCCCTGCTGGTTCCCCTGCCACCACTGCTGGAACTAAAGCATGCACTCCTCAGAGCCTGAGACCCACCTGCCTATGGCTGCTGTCACTGGCAGAGACCCCACCCCATTCACTCAGCAGCAGGACCACCATGCATTTCTACACACCCTGAGGACTGACTTTTTCTGTTTCTGCCACCAAAGTAGTCTGCTGGGGGGCCTGGGATCACCTCACCCTGTCCACCACAGCCAGCACCCATGTTGCACCACCAGGAGGCCTGAGGACAGGCCCTCCCAGCTTGTTACCACCCCCCTAGTGCACAAGTGTGCTGCCTGAGGCCTGGGAGTAACCCCACCCCATCCACTACTGCTGGCATCTGTGCACTCCTTCCAGGGACCTGAGGTCAGGACCACCCATCTGCCATGAGCACATTCAGCACCTATGCTCATGAATCAGAAATATGAATATTGTTAAACTGACTATACTACCCAAAACAATCTGCAGATTTGATGTAATCCCTATCAAAATACCAGTGACATTCTTCACAGAAATAGAGAAAACAACCTTAAAATTTACATGGAATCCAAAAAAGAGCATGAATAGCCAAATCAATCCTGAGCAAAAAGAACAAATTTGAAGGTATCATACTATCTTACCTCAAAATATATTACAAGGCTACCGTAGCTGAAATAACATGATGTTGGTATAAACAGACCAATGGAACAGAATAGAGAACCCAGAAATAAATCCATACATTTCAACATAAGACCTGAAACTACAAAACTATTAGAAGAAAAAAATCGGGAAAGCCCTCTTGGACATTTTTCTAGGCAAAGATTTTATGGCTTAGATCTAAAAAGCCAGGTAACAAAACAAAAAATATACAAATGGAAATATATAATATTAGATTAAAAAGCTTCTGTATAGCAAAATAAGCAGTCAACTGAGTGAAAAGACAACCTGTTGAAATGGAGAAAATATTTGCAAACTTTTCATCTAACAAGAGGCAAATACAGAGAATGTACAAGAAACTCAAACAACACAACAGCAAAAACAATAATAATCCCATCAAAAAGTGGGTAAAGTATATGAATACACCTTCCTCATAAAAAAGATATCCAAATGGTTTACAGGTATATGAAAAAAAAGTTCAATATAACTAATCATCAGTGAAAGCCAGATCAAAACCACAGTAAGATATAATCGTATTCCAGTTAGAAGGACTACTTTAAGAAAATAATAAATGACATGCTGGCAAGGATTTGGAGAAAAGGGCATGTTGGTGGAAATGTAAATTAGTGCAACCATTACAGAAAACAGTATGGAGCTTTCTCAAAAAACTGAAAGTAAACTACTGTCCAATTTAGCAATCTCACTACTGGATATTTATCCAAAGGAAAGGAAATCAGTATATCAAAGGAATTCCTGCACCCCCATGTTTACTGTAGCTTTATTCACAGTTGCAAAGAAATGAAATCAACCCATGGGCCCAACAGCAATGAATGAAGACAGAAAATGTGGTATATATACACAATGGAATACTATTTGGCCATAAAAAAGAATAAAATTCTGTAATTTGCAGCAACATGGATACAACTGGAGATTATTATGCTAAGTGAAATATGCCGGGCACAGAAAGTTAAATATCACATGTTCTCACTCATATGTGGGAGCTAAAAATGTTGATTTAATGGAGATAGAGAATAGAAAGATACCAGAGGCTGAGAGGATGTGGAGGTGTAGGAGGTGGATGAAGAGAGGTAAGTTCATTGGTACAAACACAGTTCAGTAGAATTAAGTTCTAATATTTGATAGCAGAGTACGGTGAGTATAGTTAACAATGTATTGTATCTTTCAAAATAGCTAGAAGAGAGGGCTCATTGTTACCAACACAAAGAAAGGATAAATATTTGAGCTGATGGATACACTAAGTACCCTGACTTGATCATTACACATTCTATGTGTGTAACAAAATATCACACGTACCCCATAAATCTGTACAAATATTATGTGTCAATTAAAACAAAAAACTTGAAGAAAGCCAAATTAATGACAAACTCATTCATCTTGCCTAAACATGTATAATCAACCTCTGATGATCCTTTATCTTCATTTTCTTCTCTTAAGTGTAGCTCATAAATCAATGATATGCCACGATACATTCTTTTCCAGTTATTATCCAGTGATGTAATTTGCGCACTGAAGCAAAAACTCTTGTCGGTGTGGATTCTCTTGCACTTAAGTCACTGCCTCTCTGATATCGGGCTGACCACTAAAACAGAAATGCTTATCTAGGAAGGGAGTAAAAGTTTGCCATTTAATTCAACATTGAGTAGATCTGGTAGAAACAAATTCCACAGGAAATTACACCTCCCTTGCTAGGAAGTCCCTTCTGTGCCTGGTTACCCTGCAGGACGTTCCTGATGTGACTCAGAGTGGGTCCATTTTGCACATTTGTGAAGAATAGACCTTTATCCCCCTCATCTCTGCTGACCCTCAACATTCATTGCCACTTCAAACAACACTGATGTGGGCACTGTGCTCTGTGTGCATAATGACATATTTGCAATTCACCTGCATCCTCACCTTGACCTTGGCAACAGGACTAGGTAGTTGAGGTGAAGATTAATGAGACAATTATTTGGACAAGGAATATAAACAGCCTGACTCTGCTGTGTTAACAGCATCCATGACAGTCATTTCTCCTAAGCATTGAGATTTTGCTCCTTGAATTCTGAGCAGTGGAAAGTCAATGTAAAGTGTTCTTTGATGTAATCACCTATGACGGGAAAAGATAAACGAAGATAAGGATTGATATCATTACAACAAACGCTGTTAACACTGCAGTCTCTTGAAAGAAAAAGAGGGGGGTAGAGAGGGAAAACCTCAGCACAGGCCATAGTTGTGATATTCATACAAACCATTTAAAGGCTGAGCCTCGGTTTCTTCATCTGTAAAATGGAAATACTTACTAGAAAGAAAGAAAGAAAATTGGTATTTAACATAAGAACCAGCTGCAGCCACTTTTATATAATTTAGAATTCAAATCTGGAGATATTTCTTTTCGTATAGAATACCTTAATGAGCTTCTTTGAGAATAAAAGGTGAAAACCTCCAGATCATGTTCTGGAAAGAAGCTTTAAAAAAAAAAAAAAAAAAAGGCAGGGATAAAGGAATTGTTCTGCCCATCAAAGTGAGAAAAAAAATTAAGCCCCAAAGAAAGGGATTGAGAGTCATCAGAAGTGAGAGAAAGAAAAAACACAGACCAGATAGGCAGCAAGAAGGCTCCCACAACATGGGAGCAGGTAAGTAAGAAATTCCCTGTGGAGAAAAGTGCTTAGTAGATTTCTATGAACAAGAACATCTGAATGGAATTGGAAGTGGTTTTCTGCCTGTGGTGTAATTACCTTCCATTCTCCCCAAAATATCAATAAAGTCTGCAACACACAACAGGTATAAGAGATGAATTATCACCATGAAGAAAGGCTGCTGATGGGACAGCAGGTAGGAGAGGCGCAAGCAATTCTAAGGACCAGGCAGTGTCTTGGGAGCATATGATAGCAGCATAGGCTGCTGTGGGGGCTGTAAGCCTCCTTAAAGGGCCCAGAACAGAACTTATCAATCCTCCATCCCCAGTATCAAACTTGTCTCCCTTGGAAATTCATGCAACCACTGGGTGGGTCTGCCTGCAACCTATGGAAGAGAGATTGGAACCCTCTGATTTGGATATCCCAGTGAAAGTGACACTGCAAGTCTGGATGGTCTGTACACATCTGGGTCTCGTTGCTGTGCTGACCACCTTGCTGAGAAAGGCGATCTTTTGTAAAGACTCTCCCAATCACCTCTCAGGTGCATGGGAATGGGCCCTGGGCCCAGAATACCTCCTTACCAAGAGATGGAGTCCTCACAGCCTGAGCTGGGCTTGTGGGAGTATCTTTCCCTGTTTTGGACTCAATGATACCCCTTTGTTCTGCACAGGCATGTAGATTATATGGCACTTGGCCAACCCCACTGCTATTTCTGTCCCACTTTGGGTAAGGAATCAATTCTTCCTCCACAGCACAAGATGAGTGCATGCAGGCCAATGGGCCTTCATGGGCTGCTGGAGGGTCCTACTACCATGGGGAACTGATGCCCTCTATTGAAGCTGCTCTTTCTCTGTCTCTTCTCTGTATGAGTATCACATGTGCCATCCAGGGCTTGACTGCATTGTGCTTCCCTTGGCAACTCCAATACGGAGACACTGGCGGAAGTGTTCAGACTCCTATCCTGATAACAGGCAACAGATGCTACTCGACCGACACACCTGAGAGATGCACTGGGGACCATGTAAAATAACAGATGTGAAAGTAATTAGCAAGCTTCACAATAACATACAAAGTAAGGCACTCATGGAATAACAAATGGGCCTTTACATCTCAGGCTGTAACCTACTTCTTCCCGGCAAACGTAAAGCAAGATTTGTAGCTCACTAGAGTTCATTTTAAAGAGCTTTAGTAAGTTACATCTTACAGTTATGATATTCAAACAACCTTGCAAGTGGCTTTCAACATATCCTATTAATCAAATAATCAGTGAGGATTCGTCACGTAACTGATATTTTGGAGGGATTCATACAGAAAAAGCATTAATATGTGGTTACTGAACACAGAGATTACAATAAAGAAGTAAATCGACAGAAACTAAGAGGACAATAAAGAGATTACAATAAAGAAGTAAATCGACAGCAACTAAGAGGACAGAAAGAGTCTGTGAGATCTGGTTTCCAAGCCCAGCTCTGGCATCAACTAACCGTAACCCTAAACAACCACTTAGCCTCTTTGTGCTTGTTTCAGCCATGAAATAATACACATGTCTGCTCCATCCTATCTCTATGAAGACTTTTTTTTTCTTTTTGAGACAGGGTCTCACTCTGTTGCCCAGGCTGGGGTGCAGTGGCATGATCTCAGCTCACTTCAATCTCTATCTCCTGGATTCAAGCAATTCTCCTGCCTCAGCCTCTGGAGTAGCTGGATTACAGGCACCCACTACCATGCCTAGCTAATTTTTGTACTTTTATTGGAGATGGGGTTTCACCACGTTAGCCAGGCTGGTTTTGAACTCCTGACATCAAATGATCTGCCTGCCTTGACGTCCCAAAGTGCTAGGATTACAGGGATGAGCCACCACATCCAGCCAAAGACTTGCTTGAATTTTATTTCTTTGCTGTTTTATGTTTGGTATTAGGTAAACTCTGCATCTCATCTGCATAAAATGTCTGGTCTCTTTTAAAATGCTCAGTGAATAAATCATTCACCCAGCATCTTCCAAGTGAGTTGGTTCTGCTTCCCTCCCATATACTGGAGAACAGAAGGGCAGAGAGCAGCCAGCCTGGAGGGAGAAGTGATTCAGCTCAGGATCGCTCTCATTGTTTTTATGTGGGTGAGAAATGGAAGAGAATACAAAATACCAGAAAATGTAACTGCACATGGGTTAGCATAGTGAGAATGCAGGTGTCTTCAATATCGTTTTTATGTCTTCGATGTTTCCTTTTTTATAGTGGTAATGCTCTTGTGCAAGAAATAAAATAAGAAGAGAAACACTGTCCAGTTCACAGAGCATTTTCACATTGAGTAACTTGATTCTTACTTTGGCTCCAGGAAGTCAAGAGGGCACTGTTACTGACCCCATTTTACAGCGATAGAAACCAAGGCTTGGAGAGATAACACCAGCTCCAGAGTCAATACGTTCCTTCCATTACTGGCTCTACCTCCCAGATGAAAAGGAGATGCTGCTATAGGAGAAACTAATAGGAGCAGTGTGATTAAGCAAAAGGTTCCTCAGAAGGTTTTTCTAGGAAGAACCAAATGAAGCTATGACTGAGACATGAATGCTTCAAATTCCAAAAGCAGAGAGAGTAAGATTACACTCATCTTGCCTGTGAGAAGCATTCCTTGAAAGTTTATGAACGCACACGGAAACCGCAGGCCTCTCCTCCCAAGAAGAGAGTCAAGCTCCAATAGGAATGGTGGTGGGAGGGGTAGGTGGGAGCACTGGGCTTTCCCAGATAAAAGTTCCTGGACGCCACAACATTTTGATTGTAATTTATTGACTTTAAAATGAGTCTAGATTTTATAGAAGAGACAATTATTCAAGAAAAGTTACCATGAACAAATAATATTAACAAGCTGGCCGGCACAGTGTTTATCCCTGCAATCCCGGCATTTTGGGAGGCTAAGGCAGGAGGATTATTTGAGACTGGGTATTCAAAACCAGCCTAGGCAACATAGGGAAACTCTCCAACTCTACAAAAAAACTTAACAATTAATAACCAAACACTGCATGTTTTCACTCATAGGTGGGTGATGAACAATGAGAACACTTGGGCACAGGGAAGGGAACATCACTCACCGGGCTAGGTGGGGGTTGGAGGGGAGGGAAGGGGATGTACAGCAAAGGGAGGAAGGGAGGATGGGGAGGGATAGCACAGGGAGAAATGCCTGATGTGGGGGGCGGGGGTGATGGAGATAGCAAACCACCATGGCATATATGTACCTCTGCAACAATCCTGCAGGATATAGGATGTGCACATGTACCCCAGAGCCCAAAGTACAATTTAAAAAAACTTAACTAGACATGGTGATGTGCACCTGTAGTCCCAGCTATTCAGAAGGCTGAGGCAGGAGGACCACTTGAGCCCAGGAGCTTGATATTATAATTAACCATAATTGCCTCACTGCATTCCAGCCTGGGAGACAGAGAGGAACCCCATTTCTAAAATAAAATAAAGAACCAGCACCTTCAAGGTCAGCAGATCTAAATAGCAGCCAGCAAGTACCTCACCTCTAGGACCATAACGACACTGAGGGGACAGAAAGGCTGGGCCATTCTGAGAAACAAGACCAGGGCTATGGCAGAGTTAAAAACCAACAGCCCATAAACCAACCCCTACTCTTGGAGGTGCTATTCAGGGTCCCTAGAGCTATCGTAGATGTTGTTATTTCAATGTGAATTAGTTGCTAGCATTTTAATACTGTGAAATTTAACATAAAATCTCCATTTCTAACTTCTCTCAAAAGTAGCAAAAGCTCTGGCTTCCTGGGCCCAGGATTCCAACATGGCAGCAATTGGCTAGAGCCTCAAAGGTTAGTGGCGCTCTCTTCTCCCTGGGTACCTACAGCCCATGGCCCTCATCTGTTTTATCTGGGTGGTCCCTGAGTGCAGCCGAGTTTGGGACTGCTCCTCTAGTGCTGAAGCAATGATTTGGAGGCTAAGCCAAGACACACACACAAAGGTGACAACAGCCAGCAAACCGACATTGGCCATTGCCCAGGCTTGTATTTCCTCAGTTCCTCCCTGACCTTCCTGCGAAGACATACAGATGTAAGCGTTGTCCCACTCCCTTCCTGAGAAGCAGCAGGTACCAAAGCATATCCATAGGGCAGGAGTGACGTCAGGGCCAGGCCTCAGGAATGGCTACAAGGAAATCCCAAGCAGCAGCAATGGGCAGTCAGGGTCAAAAATCATCAAGGACAAAGGCAAGCAGCAGCTGTGAGGGCTCGGCTAGGAGAATAACCTCCCTTACATTGGGGAATTTGCCTTTTGAAGTCTCTACATCTGCTTACATGGAGGCACTCTCCACCGTAAAACCAAAAACGGAGGTGTCTGAAACCAGTGCCTAAGGATGGGGAGGGTGAGGTCCCCAACAAGCCTGCTGCCTCCATCAAACTCAGTTCCATGTGTCGCACTGAAGACCCTCAATCAGTTATTCACAGACAGGATGAGTGGATCAAGTGTATGCATTTGCCACAGACTGCTTGAAGGGCTGCAAACTGGTACAACTCCAAAAGGGGGCAACTTGACCATAGCTGGCAAAACTGCCAGAGAATCTGTGTTTTCGCCCGTGAGTCCTAGTTCTTAGAATTTATTTCATAGGTGTCACCACACAGGTACCATATGGCATGGAGACAGGTTTATCCACTGCAGTTCTCTTCACACTAGAAAAAGATTGGAAATAATCTAATGTTTCTGAAGAAATCATCTGTGGTACAAAGAATGGAATGCTATGTTATTTTTAAAAAATGAGTAAGAAACAATGTGGTGTTTTGTATGTAAAATATGGGGAAAATCAAAAAATTAAGTGAAAAAAGTAAGGTACAGAACAGTATAGCAGAAAAAAACAAAACCTTTACTCATGTTTGCTCCATTTGTTTTTGTTTGTTTTTCTTTTCGTTTCCTTTTTTGTTTGTTTGTTTTTCTTTTGAGACTGAGTCTCGCTCTGTCGCCCAGGCTGGAGTACAGTGGCACAATCTCAGCTCACTGCAACTCCGCTTCCCGGGTTCAAGCAATTCTCCTGCTTTGGCCTCCTGAGTAGCTGGGATTACAGGTGCCCACCTCCACACCCAGCTAATTTTTGCATTTTTAGTAAAGTTAGGGTTTTACCATGTTGGCCAGGCTAGTATCAAACTCCTGACCCCAGGTGATCCGCCCACCTCAGCCTCCCAAAGGCCCACCTCAGATTACAGGCATGAGCCACCATGTCTGGCCTTTATTTTGTTTTCTAAAACTCTGGAAGGTCTCTCATGTATACAGGAAAAAGCAATAATGGTTACCTAGGTGGGATGCCGTTGGGCCATGAGAGAGATGGAGGCCAGGTGAGAGAAGGCCTGTCCCTTTGTGGTCTGGCATTTTGAACCCTGTGAATGGGTTATGATGTAAAACACGAGTATATTTCTTTGTAAACATCAGGTCGAGAAGTGAAGGCATCAGTGTGCCTGGACCCTAAGAAGAGCTCGGACAGAGGCAGCGGGCACACAGTGGGACCTGACAGTACATCACTACCGTGTCTTCTCAAGACCTCTGGTTCTCAGGTATAAGAGACATACAAGATGCCTTCTATGAGACTCAGCAGCAGTTCACATGGAGGTACCTGAAGGAAACACAAGGGCTTAGGAGAGAGTTTAACAAACTCCTGAGACACTGAACATACAGATGACCTTGGGTATACCACATATAAATGTCAACAACTGACCCACAACCCGCAGCAACCAGCCCAAGAAACCAACCTATTATCTAGCTACAGATAGCCAGCCTGAGTCTGTAAGTCAGATTGCTGTCTCTAGGTACTAGTCCAGGAAGCCAAGCAACAAATCCTGTAACAGTTGGCCCAAAATAGCCAGGCCTTGATTAATAACTGACAGCTTCCCTAATTTTTGTCCCTACTTCCAAATTAAGGCCAACCAGAGAAAGTCATATATGTACCCCTAAAAAATCACATAGGCTGCTCTGCCTCTAGTTAGGCAGCCTGCAGCTTCCACACACCAACAGCCCAATTAGCACACACCTGAAGCTTTCTCACTCCGCCTGCCTTTCAGTCTCTGCCAAAAAGCAAGTGACAGTGGCTGACTCCCCTGCTACAGCAGGCTCTGAATAGTCTTTGCCTGTTTGCATTTGGCTGGACTTTATTAATTTCCACATTCCTTTTGGACATCCCTGTTGCCCCTAACTTGGAATATCACAATGAAAGAAGATGAAATTCCATAAGTATTAAAATATAACTAATTATTTATAACACTGACATTAACACTCACACAAACAATTTCATCAAATTCAAAGAAAACAGAAGAGATGACATTGAAGATGTCATGTGTTTGTGCAATAAATATAATTGGATGTGTGAAAAAGAGAATTTTATGTTTATAATTTCATGTATATTTCTCATCCTATGACTCTCCCTACCCTGAGGCTTGCAGACAACTGGTCTCAGAGATTCAGGGAGAAGTTAGTTCCCAATGGAGCAAAGTCAGTATAGTTTCTTGTTTGACAAAATGTTTAAAAGTCCAATGTTATTCAGGAGAAAAGGAGCACCTACATTTGTGTTAGCATATCCAGAATGAAGACTGACAGACTCAGGGGACAGAATTTCCTCAGCGGTTGTGGGGAAGAGGGATGCTGAGTTTAATCTCAGGGTCTTCATTTTTTGTACTTCTCTGGAAGAGGCTGGCAGTTTAGAAACATCCAGATAGGTATGGAGGAGGCAGGGAGCTGTGTTGAAGTTCTAACCCTCTGTGTGACTTAACTTGGAAATAAGGCCTTTAAAGTGGTAACTGAGGTTAAATGAGATCATAAGGGTAGGCCCTAATTCAATAGTACTGGTGTCCTTCTTAGAAGAGGAAGGGGCACCAGGAGTGTGCCTGCAGAGACGAGGCCAGGTGAGGACATGGCAAGAAGATGGCCAAATGCAAGCCAAGAGAGAGGTCTCTCCCCAGAAACCAACCCTGCTGACACTTTGATCTTGGACTTCCAGCCTCCACAACAGTGAGAAAATGAATTTCTGTTGTTTAAGTCTCCCAGTCTCTTGTATTTTGTTATGGCAGCCTGAGCTGATGAATAGACCCCCAATGTCACCTTGGACCATTGCTGGGTGTGCTGTCCCAGCACCAGCAGCCCGAGTCAGCTTTGTGGGTTCCCCTGGCATGGCATGCAGGGCCCCAGAGGTTGCCATCTTCCCCAGTAAGGGGACTCTGAGGTACTGCAAGTCCTAGTGGCCCAGAAGAAGCCTGGGGTCCTTAAGGAAGGGAAAAACTTTGAGACCAGATTCAAAAAGTGGGAGCCAGTGTCTGCAGCAGTGATACCAACCGGTGAAACCATGTGGACACCTCATTGGTTCCACTTTCACACATACTAGTCCTGTCGCACTGTACCAGTGTCCAGGGAGTCCCCAGAGGCTGCCTGTGGATGCAAGGACCCAGTCTTCCCTCCACCAACCTGAGCAGCTGAGCAGCATCACTCCCTGCACACACATGAGGGATATATTGTTAAAGAGAAAGGAAGTAGGCAGGGAGGGACAGAAATAGGAAAGGCAGCATTTCACCCAAAGAAACACAATTACTCAGATAAAGTGTTCAACTTATTGGCCCAGGATACAAATATTAATTGGACTACATTAAGTCCCTTCTGGGGCTTCCTACTTCCCATAGGAATGGGTGTCATAAGGGAAATCATATCAGTAACAGACAAAATAAGAAAAACAAATTCTTCTGCAATCTGAGTGGAATAAGAGTAATCCATTGCTCTCCTAGATCTTTTATGAGCACATATGTATATGTTTACACACATATATTTTGTGTTAGATCATCTAAGGCACCAGTTGGTCTAACACAAAATATATGTATACATATAGTATATGTATGTAAATGTCTAGTTTTCTCTCTGATTTAGAATTGTTCAGGGAAGCCTCTGATAGCCCCTTTTCATCTGTATCCAAAACATTTACCACCTGCTCTCATGTCTTGATCACATACAGCACTAGAATGCCACTCACCCGCGAACATGGCAAAGCTTATTCTCTCATCTCTGTCCCCTTTTCACCCCTTTCCAATGGATCATCTCCCTCTCCCAGGGCCATAATGTCCATATACTGAAGACAAAGGAATGAAATCATTTACCTTATTATTTACCTTTTCCACAAATCCCTATACTGTTACTAGACACAGAGACTGTGAAGGTTCATGAAACTCACTGCAGGTCAAAGAAAACAGAGAGAAGAAGACAAATTGGATGGGCAGCTTAGATTATCATGTTGCCATTTGGTTTTGCTTTCTCAAAGCAACTGTGCCCAGTTTACAGCTGAGAAGCAATTAAAAACAAAAGAAAACATAATGTATTTTTAAAATAGGTTCTTGTCAACATTAAGCACTCCACAAAAACCGATGGTTTCCTGTGTTTCATGAAGGAGGGGGACAATTCCAGGACACCAGACCTCGCCTCGGCAGGATCTGCCCCAGGTTGGATCAGGAGGACACCAGTGTTCATGCTAAAAAGGTTGGTTGCTGGAAGTACAACAGGGAAGTCCCAAGCTACCAGAAACCAGAGGGAGGTCTTCACATGGAACTGAGGGAGAGTCAAAGCAAGGAGACATCAGTGAGAGAACAGGATATCAGAGCAGGAAAATACAGGGGTTCTAGAAAGCAAGGAGAAATGGGCTAGGCACAGTGGCTTACAACTGTAATCCCAGCACTTGGCTCCCAAAGTGACTTACGAGGTGGGCAGAACACCTCCCAAAGTGCCTTACAAGGCAAGACCAGCCTGGCCAACATGGTGAAAACCCATCACTACTAAAAGCAGAAAAATTAGCCAGGCATGGTGGTGCACGCCTGTAATCCTAGCTACTTGGGAGGCTGAGGCAGGAAAATCGCTTGAACACAGGAGGCAGAGGTTGCAGCGAGGCAAGATAGCACCACTGCACTCCAGCCTGGGCAATAGAGCAAGACTCCATCTTAAAAAAAAAAAAAAAGAAAAGAAAGCACGAAGAAATGGAAGTAAAGTAGGAATGGATGAGGGTATGCAGCAGGTCACGGTGAGTGCAGGATGAATTTCATAGACCTGGGGCTTGTGGTGTTTTTGCTTTGTTTTTGCCTGGGTTGGTTCTTCCTCTTTGCTGGGATTGGACTTTCCAGTGGCCAGATGGTGCCATGAATTTACAGTCTTGTGAGGATACAGAATGTTGACCTGCAGGGTGAAAGTTAACTCTGCATGGCAGCAGACACAAAGCACCTAGAAAAGAGCACAGGTAATTTTAGGTAACCAGAAAAAGAAAGTGAGTCCAGGGAAGGCTTTGTGACTAGACGCTTGGGCGGGGCTGGAAAGACTTGAAAGACGGAAGCCAGTGGTCTCACGGCAATACTGCTTCTCGTGGCCTGGAGAGGACTGAGGCTCAGCTAGGTGTCCTCGGCCAAGCTCAGAACACCTTGGTCCTCCGACATCTCCTCCACAGAATAGCCCAAACCTGCTGTGTCCAATAAAGTAAACACTAGCCACATATGCAATTGAAATTGAAATTTATTAAAATGTAATTACATTTAAAACCCAGTTTTGCAGGTGACTAGATGCTACCTGTTAGACAGCCCACACAGAGCACATTTCCATCAGCATAAAAGCTCCGTTGGACAGAACTGGTCCAAACAAAATATTTCATTGTCGCTGGCAATCCAGTAACTATCGGTTTGGGCCCAGAGTATATTGAAACATTGGGTTGAGAAAATATATATCTTAATTCCTAAAAATCTTAAATAATATTTTAAATTACTAAATAATAACCTAAAGGAATATTCCAAGCTATTTCAAGTCCAGAACTGGTGTGCTCACAAATTCAGATATTACCTAATATTCTAAAGATTTATATTGATTTTCCTTGATTCTTTTCTGCTAAGGTGTATGACAAATAGGAGGAAAAAATTGCATTTTAAATGGTTTACAGGAATCACAAAAACAGCATCCTACGCACCAAGGAAATTTCGAATATTTATACTTTTTTGTCTCCACTCACACAGTTACTTTGTGTAGAGAACACAGCTGTTCATTTGTAAATGATTACTGGTATTTGGATGACCTCTGGGGTGGTCTACAGACATCATCCCCACTAATTCTAACATTTTGATAGATATCTGAGTGGGTTCACTGTTAGAGCAGGCGGAGACATCCTGTGGCCCTTAATAAAGACCTACAATGTACTTGTCATATTTAACATTCATAAATCAGCCAAAATGGTTTCAAAACTTCCACCTTGGAGTTGGCAAACTACATAACAAAGGATGATAAATGACCACATGACTGTTCAGAAAGCCACCTGCACCTATCAGTAGCATCAGAAACCAACACTTCAAAGAACAGCCCTGCCAACCTCAGATCAAAGAAGGAAAGGCAGAAGAAAAAACCCAGACAAATCTTTCACTCCATTGTCTGCTGACTTCCTTTAAAATTTTCCCAAAAGAAACCCCAACACTAACTTATCCACTGACATTGTGACAATACATTCCGCTCTGAGTCACTTTACAGGGCTCCTCTGCAGTCCTTCAGTCACTAGCTCCCTGGCTTGTATATGTTTCTCCCATGAATGAAGTGATTTATATCTTTTTGAACATGATTCTTTCCCCTTGTTGTGAACATGCAGAATAATGACTGATTGTGAACTCTAGGTCTGGGTTAGCTGGGCATTTTTGTTGCAGCTCCACAGCGAAAAACAGCAAAAACATTTGGACATACTCACTTGGAATTCCCCACAGGATGGTGGTGATTATAAGTAACTAAGTTATTAACTGCTTACCATGTGCCTGGCACTATGTGGAGCCCTTTTCATGTGTGTTCCCATTTAATCCTCATGACAAACCCAGCAGAGAGGTGCCATTATTATCCACATTTGGAGAAGGAGGAGGAAACTGAGGCAAGAGAGGTGACGTCATACAGTGGCAGAGCTAAACGCGAACCAAGTATGCCAGGTTTCAAGTCTGGTCTCTTTCCCACCAAACTGTGCTAATCTCAGTGAAATTGGGACATATTCCCTTCCCAGAGAAGAGGGGAGAGAAGAGAATGAAAGAAAACCAGTCTGGTTGCTCCCAAGGAAGCATGGGAGAGTGTTCCCTTTGTATTTCAGTAGAGATGATGTCCGTCAGGGCTTGGGGGTTTTCTTGTTGTTACATAACATATCAAGTAGTTCACCTTTTATTAACCTCTGTCTCTTTCTCTATGGCTTAGGAGAAACCAAAATGGATTTTATTATAAATTGTTTTATAATTGTTTTGAAAACAACAGGATGGAAGAGAAAGAAAAATGTTGCATTCCTACATGTTCTCACTCATTTGTGGGTTTAAAAATCAAAACAATTGAACTGATGGACATAGAAAGTGGAAGGAGGGTTACCAGAGGCTGGGAAGGGTAGGGGGTGCTGTGGGGGAGGTGGGGATGGTTAATAGGTAGAGAAAATATATAAAGAATGAATAAGACTTACTATTTGGTAGCACAACAGGGTGACTATAGTCAATAATAACTTAATGGTATATTTTAAAATCACTTAGGGAATGTAATTGGATTATTGGTAATACAAAGGATAAATGCTTCAGGGGATGGATATTCCATTCTCCATGATGTGCTTATTTCACATTGCATGTCTGGATCAAAACATCTCAGGTACCCCTGAGATGTATGCAAATATGTATGCCTACTATGTACCCACAAAATCTTTTAAAAAAAGAAAAATGTTGCATTCTCTATGGCACTTTCATAAAGGGAGGCTGGGCCACATGCCAAGGGCCTGCAGAAGAAAAGAGGAGTGGGAAGGAGTGAGCCCCTCAGAGGGGCCTTGGGGGCCAGAGCAGCTGTGTAGACTCACACTTCCCAACGGCACTCATCTGGGTAGAGTGAATTTGCAATAGTGTCAGCATCTTCTAGCTCAAACCCACTTTGGTCGGTTGATTTCTTCAACTAACTTGGCGATGCCTGTAATGCCACTATGAAGGCTTTCCATTTAGTGTAAGACTTTGCTTCTTATTAAAATAAAAATATGGCAGGCAGGATAAGATTTTAGGCCAAGAACAGTGAAAGGACTAGCTGGTATGTCCATAAATAGATCTAAAATAAAACAAATTTCGGTACAAATTTTGCCTCCACCACTTAATCAATCTGGGATTAAAGGCAAGATATTTAGTGTTTTAGAGCTTCGATATTTCCCATCTGTAACTGGGGATTTTCCCTATACTTCAACATTTGAGAATTAACGAGCGAATATATTGAAAACTCCTGGTCCATTGCAGTTACTGTTATTGTTTTGGCAGGGGAAGAAACACGCATTAATTAAAAACCTACTATGTGCCATATCCTTTTACAAAAGTATTCTTCCTTAATCTTCACAGCAACCCATTTCTCTATGAAAGATAGGGGTTTACAGAGGTTGCATAATTTTCCTAAAAATTATAAAGCAAATTAGTTGTGGGAGCAAAATTCAAACCCATATTTTCACTTCTAGTTGAATGCTCGTTTTACTTTAGTATATAATCTATCAAGAAGATAAAAAGTTAAAATAATAATAATAAGGCAAAATAGTCCTTACTGTTGGTCTTATCGAACCACACCATATATGCAGCCATGCTCTCTGCCTACATGGAGAAGTGATTCTACTACAGAAGCTTTTGTCATGCTGCAGACTGGATGACCTCTTGAGTTTCTCTGTATCTCATAGAACCTCTGATGGCATGCCAGACGGGCAGTATTGATTACATCATTACAAGATAACAAGCAGATCCATCGAGCAAGCACCAGAGCTAATTGGGCCTGGTTTGCTATAGATTCAAGTTTTCTGGATGAGCAACTTGTGAATTAAATTAAACCAAAGGCATGTGACATTTCTGGCTTCCATCTCTGGCTTCCTTGAGTCCTGAGAGTTGGCATGATTTTTGAGACCCTTCTCTGGGAATTCTGGGTCATGAGTCAAAGAGCTGAAATGCCCAGTGCCTATTACAATGACCTTTCCCACTAATACAAGGAGGGAGGGGCACTAGCAGGGAGGAGACAGTGGGAGAAGAAAATTAATATTGATTGGATGCCGTTCATGTGTAAGGCACCACATTAGGTACTTTATATCATTTTTCTTTATCATAAGCACCATATGTAGTCATGCTTAGGACACTCTTTTACATGGTAAGTTGGAACATTGGTATTTCTAAATCAGCCTTTGTTCTTGTCAAATGAGTCTCCTTTTGTCAAATGTGGAAGGGGGTTCAGAGTGACTTTTAGCTGGGATTTAGAGAGGACTATCCATCCGGCAAGTCGGATCTGCCAGGAGCCCTTTTTTTAGCAGACTTTCAGAAACTTCCTAGAAAAGAATTCACGCTAAGGGTGTTGAGGCAGAACAGGCATATGTTTGCTGAGTAATTAATATCCATGTCCACCTCTTTGTTACTAAAAGAACACAGATATTGGTAGGTTCTTGTCATGTCAATATGCCTTCTTGAAAATGTTTTGCCAGCTTTCTTCAAAAGTAGGAGTGGTCACTTTACTGAGTTCTAGCCGATAAGACGTAAACAGAAATCTGCACAGAGAGATTCTGGGAAAATGTCTATTTTTCCAAGTAAAAGGGGAAAGATGGAAGTGGTGTAACCATCTCTTCTCCATTTTCCTTCTGCCTTACATATGGATATGATGTCTAGAGTGGCAGCAGCCACTTTGTGACTATGAGGCAGCAGCATGATGGAAGAAGGCCAAGCATGACTAGCAGGATGGCAGAGAAGTTGGCCTGATATTATCGCTCCCCTCATTGGCACCAACACCTACCTACAGACTCCCCACTACATGGCAAAATTAAATCCTCATTGGTTTAAGCTATTACTGGGGTTTTCTATCAGACAATCCCAAGAAAAAACATCAGATAGTAATGGTGGCAGAAATAAGCTTTGGGGGGAACACATGTAAGACATTATTAACCTGATGTCTTGTATTAGAAGAGAGAAGCTAAAGCCTATGTTGTCTGGTTTGTCTATTAATATGACTCCATTCTTCCTCCCAGGCCAGTAAGAATAATCAATGAGATCATCATCCAACTATGGACTGCCTACCATGTGCAGGGTAGCCAGTGGGCTGGCTGATTGTACGGGAATCAAAGACTAGAAGGCATAGCAGACCCCCAAAGTTTTACAAATATATTTATCCAAACCTAGCTAATAATGCAAAGCAAAACATGTGGAAAAGTGGTAGTAGTTATCCAGAAAAGGAAATACTAGTGAAGGCTGAGCATGTCAAGGAAGAATCCATGAAGAAAGAACGAATATTCAGAGTCTAATAAAAGTCAAAAGAATACCCCTCTACAAATCAAAACTTTCCTCTTGTAGTTTCTGCTCTCCCAGTACCTCCAAGCCAAAAGTGCAAAGGCCATGTCTGACTTTCCAAAATGTACCTGCTCCTCAGGGATAACCCAGCAGGGGCAGGTGGGAGCCCTCCATGTGAGACCTGCAAAGACAGAGCTAATGGCCTGGGTGGGCTGAAACCATCCCCCTGCCCCCACCACCCCAGTGAGGTAGAAAGGCCCCTGAAGGTCACACAGGGAATATACACAGCCAGTTTGCAGGCCTCTTGCTCTCCTCTGATGTGATAGAATAAACAGTAGCCACAGAAGGAGAAAGGCAGGCCATGACTCAAAGGGCACGTGGGGCCAAGGGGAGGATGTTTTGTTTTCTCAAGTTGGAGAAGACATGGGCATGCTCACTGCTGAGGAAAAGGTACTGATTCCAGAGTCAGGCATGTCCACACGAGAAGGAGAACTGATTAAAGGAGGATCCCTGAAGAGGCTGGAAGGTGAGGCCAGCAGCCTGGAGAAGGACTGGCTTCAGACTAAGGAGGGGATACCTGAGTAACTCCCTTGAACCGGAAAGCAGCTCGGGTTGGCCCAGCCAGAGCCTCAATGGTCAAGAGCAGGGGTTCCAGAGCCCAAAAGAGCAGGGTTCAAATCCCTGGTCACCACTTCTAAGCCAGGTGACCTTGGGTTCTGTTTTTTCATTCAAAAGATAAAAATTCTGTACTTCCATGGTGAGTTGTCTTAAGTATTATAGAAAGCTTAGCCTGATAGTCAAGAGTCTAATGTAAACCCTGTACATGTCTATTGTGTCCTACTCAGTAGCAATTTTAAAAAATGAGGTAGATCTTTACACACAAGCATGAAAAGATCTCCAAAACAAACTTCTGAGTTTTTTAAACAGGAAATCACAAAGCGAAACATATATACACTACATAATTGTGATGGATCGAAAAGCATGATATACATATAAATACTTGAGCTCCTCAGGATACTAAAAGAAATCTAATAAGACAAGAAGACACTCAAGAACACTAGGGAAACCAATTCATTTTGAAAGCAGGTAAATAAACAATCAAATCAAACACTTCTTCCTATCTCTATGCGAACTGTACTTTGAGTAACCGAAGAGTTGTTAAGGGGAAGCATCTTAAAATGTTCTAGCTAACAGAGAAGAAATAACGGAATTTGAATATTATCATTTAGCAACCCCCAGTAACAGATCTGAACATGAAGCTTCAATCGGTGACAGCATCACAAAAAGAAAGACAACTGGAAATTAGGCACCCACTGATGGGAAAACACTGCACCTGTGAAGGAATCTTAAAACACATTACATCTGGATCTGGTCCCACTTCCAGAGGTAAACACCAATTCACAAGGAAAACAACGACAGAAAACTGTGTCCATTAGTAACACCAAGAAAAATCTAGATTCTGGAAATCTCTTGGAACAGTCTTGTTTTTCAAAAACAAAACATCACCCATCACCAAAATAAAATAAAATAAAAACAAAAAAACAAAAACAAAACTGCAATGGAAAAAAAGAGGTACCTAAAGATTAAAAGGGATTTTAAACATGATCCCATCAATATGGATAAACCACATACTGATCCTAATTCAAGCAAGCAAATTATTAAAAGAAACAAGGAAACACTGGAGAAATTGCAATGCAGACTAAATATTTAACATATTTTAAAACCCTTATTGATTTTTTAGGTGCCTGCCTGGGGTCCCTGGAGGCAGCCTCTGAGGTGAGAATTCATGTGCCAGTGATCTATTAAGGTAGTGTCTCTAGAAAAATCTTGTAAGGAAGTGAGGAAAGAAAAGAAAATCAGGCAAGGGTGCAATTTGAGGCAAAGTCCCAGCCTCAGCCTGACCCTGCAGGGAGCTCTGGAGTGGAAATTACACTATAGAATTTGACTCGCCCAGAGGCAAAGGATCTGGGCTTTCATAGCCAGGCACCAGTCCCTGGCTACAGGAGAAAGGTGGGACATGGAGGCACTTCTGGCTTTTGGTGGATGTTCTACATCACCTACAGGAGAGCACACTCTTAATTTAAATGTGGAAAAGCCAACAATTGCCTTCAAACCTAGGGCTCTTTATGCAAATCAGCCCTTGGAGAAGGCAAGAAATGGCCCAAGCTCATTGAAGGGTTCTTGCAAATCCTTCAATGCTAAAAGTGACATTTCTTTGAGGAAATGTTTCTAAAATGTTTCACATCACAGAACTAAAGCCAACAAAGAAATTATACCTAATACAATACAAGCTCTTCTAAATGACTTAAGGTAACCTAAAATATGTTCTATAGAATACAAGTTCCAGAGAATGCTACAGGAGCTACAGAGGGGATTCTCTGGTCAACTAAGTCTGGAAGAAGAGGACTCATCCAAAGTCCAAAAAGCAAGTGCTTCTATGACAGTATTTCTCAGAGTTGGAAAATGAATACTGTAGATCTCCAGGAAATAGGTTTCCCAAACCAGTAATGGATGTCATTGATTCTAAGGTGCACATTTATTTTGCCATTTTAGCATCTCTGAAATCCAGATGCATCTTATAATGCATCTGATAAAACAGAGATATGCCAGATATTGTGGCTCACACCTGTAATCTCAACACTGTGGGAGGATTACTTGAATCCAGGACTTCAAGGTCAGCCTAGGCAACGCAGTGAGACCCTATCTCCATACTTTTTTTTTATTAGCCAGGCAAGGCAGTAAGCACCTGTCATCTCTGCTATTCAGGAGGCTGAGGCAGGAGGATGGCATAAGCCCAGGAGTTTGAGGCTACAGTGAGCTATCATGTCACCACTGCATTCTAGCCTGAGTGACAGAGCAAGACCCTGTCTCTAAAACTTAGAGCTGGAGTAACTGCAGAACTATAACATTTCATGCCGAGTCTAAGTCCATTCTAAGCAAGTTCAGAACGAACAGAAAAGAAACTGAAACTGAAGGCCTGATATGTGTCCCACATCAGGCTTGGTTTTCAGAGTGGCTTCCACTAGATTCAGAGGCACTGTTCTCCCCTCCATAAGAAATTTGAAGTTCATGTGACCTAGTGGTGCCAGATGTGGAGGGAAAACCTAAGCTCCGTGGCCACCTTAGTCCAGCACACAATCACCTGCCTAGGAAAGCAGCTTCTCCCACCCGGTGGCTGCTGCTGGAACACACCTTGGCCTTCACCCACAGCCCACCCAGGGGCCCGTGTGGTTTATGACTTAGTGAAGCTTTCCAGTGACTGTGACTTCTGCTGCCTGCCAACTGTTCCTTTTCCTTCTGGATTCCTTTTGTCCTGCTTTATAGCTCATTGATTTTCAACTGCTGCAGGCTGAGTCACACACCCAAGGCTGCTAGGATAGAGGCTGAACTATGAATAATTCTGAGGCAAGGTCTGAGGTCATTCTCAGGGTCCTAGACTTGCTTGGGCTTCACAGTGTGAGCAGTGGGGAGGCAAAGGCAGGAGTGATGGAGCTGGGGCCAGGAGACCTGATCTCACTTTCAGGCTGGACCCCGAGGGGTATCTATATGTAGTCACCCAAAAGGGTACCGTGAAGTTGGTCTTCATTCAGGCAGATGCTCCTGGATATGGCACTCCTGTCCAGGGGTGGGGCTCAGTGATAAGAAAATCCAGGCAATAGGGGATTCCTGAGGTCTTTCTGGGAAGTGCAGCAGGGTCTGAGTGGTCAGAAGCTCAGCACCCACCCATAGCTGGAGAGCCAGGGAGGACAGGAGGAGGAGCCTCTGGTAGAACAGGGGCAGAGAACAGTCCCTAAAGGGTGCTAGGGGATAAACAGCAAAAGCAGAGGCCACATCTTGTGGTTTGGGTGTGCTCAGCTGTTGCTCAGTGAGTAGCACACAAGTTTTAGGGTCTCTTCCACGCACAGGTGGAAATCCTAAAGGTCCACAGATCCAGTCCCCAGAGCATCGGGCAGGAATTCAGGTGACAGGGAATGGCTAGGAGAGTAAGCCCAGCTCCCAATGCTCATGCCCAAGTCTTGCCAAACCGAAGTCTAAAAAGTACTCTGTTGGCCAAACACAATGGATCTGGGAGTCAATATCACCTAAAGCTGGCAGATTCCAGATACAAGGGCCCCAGGACTCATCCTGAGGTGGCATGGGATGAGCTGCAGCCCTTGCTCAGGCCATCCTCTTAAGAGGCTGACTCCTCCAGAACAGGGCTTCTCCTCTGCTCGGCGGCCAGCAGCATGCACCCCGCAGCATCCCCCCAGTGAGGAGCGTGATGGCTGAGAGTTGCGCTTCACCAGCTTTCCCACCAGCCGACGCCCATTCCTCACATGCTGAGCCAGAGGCCACCTGAGACTCGGATCTGGATTTTAGTGTCATGTTGCACTGGGGGATTGTCTCCCCCGAGGTAATCCTGGAGTTGAAGTGACAAGGAGGGAGATAGGATGAGACAGACGTTTGATCCAGTCATTTGACCCTCATCCAACTGGCAGAGCTCTCTTCAAAGAAAGCCTGTGTTAACTCTCTCTCTCTTTTCTGCCCTTCCACTCCACTGAAAGAAGGTGCACAGGCATCTATCTCCATTCACTCCTCTGTCCTGGGCCAGGCAGCACAGAGCCCCGACTGCGGGCTGCTCCCCTGCTCACACTTCCTGTGTGGCTGTAACACTCCCAGCAGCAAGGGCACACCAGCATGCTGCACCACACTCACCTGTTTAGTTAGGAAACAAACGTGGCTTACCACACACCAGGCACCAGTTTAAGTACATGATAAACACTAACACATTTAATCCTTATCATAATTCTCTGAGACAGGGACTATGACTCCTCCCATTTTACAAATGAGGAAACTGAGGCATAGAGAGGTTAATTTGCCCAAATTTCCTCAAAAGCCACATCTTAATATGCTCCGAGTCCTCATGGATGATCAACCAAACTGAAATCTTATGGATTGTGCATGTGTATTTGCATATATGAGAGGGGGAACTCACATATAACTGCTGCTATGTTACTGCAAGCAAAGCTGAGGGTGTGCATAGAGCTTCTCACAGTAGGCAATGCTCAAAGGGATCCCACGTCTCTCCATGGGGTCTCACCTGCTTAATGAGAGGTGGATAAGCCTTGAGGACGGGCTTGCTTAAAGCAAGAGACAGACCAGGTAAGACAATGAGGACTGTTCGAAAAGCTATTTATTGAGAATACACCATGTGCCAAGCACACTAGTACCACTTTTCCTGAGTACTTCATATAAACCTCTCAACAAACCAGTGAGACAAGTTTTCATAATGCCCATTTTAAAGGTGAGGAAACAGACTCATGGGGAGTCACATGACTTGTCCAGGGTCCCATCAATGTGGTCCATCTGCCTGTAGACTCCACACCCCAAGCCCTTCATGTTAGACAGTGAGGTGGTAAAGAGAGGGGTTCATTGCCCTTGTGGGCAAACATTAAATTCACTTACCAAACTGGCCAAGATGGAAAATAATTCCCAACTGTTTGAAAGAGTTTGAAGAAATAGTTCCTCAAATCCTTCTTTGGAGACTATAAAGTAGTACACATTTTCTGGAGTGCAATTCAACATAAAAGCCTTTTTAAAAGTTACTCTGTTTTAATTCTGTAATCTCATTTCTAGGCATTTTGCCTAAGAATATAATTGGACAATTATATGAACATATGTGCAAAGCCATTTGTTATAGATGTTATTTCAATGGCAAAAATCTAGGAAAAGCAACCAGGAATAGGTGCTTGGATAAACAATGTAAGGAGTGACAAAATGCTTACACATTTATAGAAAATGGTGCTATAAACCAATTTACTGACAAGGAATGACATACTTTTTGTTTTCAGCTGAAATGTGCAGGTTACATGCCAAAAATAAGCTTTCTCATAAAAAAAAAAAAAAAAGAAAGAAAGAAAGAAAAAGAAAAACCACCTACCCAAAATGCTAATAATGGTTTTTTCTGTTTAGGAACATGTTAAATATTTCTCTTGCTTGGCTGTATTTTTTGCTATAAAAATAGTAATGGGCAGATCACCTGAGGTCAGGAGTTCAAGACCAGCCTGGCCAACATGGTGAAACACCGTCTCTACAAAAATACAAAAATGAGCTGAGCATGATAGAGGTTGCCTGTAGTCTTAGCCACTCAGGAGACTGAGGCAGGAAAATCATTTGAACCCAGGAGGCAGAGGTTTACAGTGAGCCGAGATCACACCACTGCACTCCAGCCTAAGCGACAGAGCGAGACTCCGTTTCAAAAGAAAAAAAAGAAAGAAAAATAATAATTGTGCATAGAAGAAGAAATTGCTGATGTGGGCTTGAGGAGTAAACAGCAGGGTGTTATGGCCTGAGTCACACCAGGAAATCCCCTATCCCACGCAAGCTCATTGCCACCAAGACCCACCCTGGCTTGCAAGTCAAGTTCTGAGGAAAATGGGTAAGAAAATCCTTTTTTTAAAAAAAGACAAATTTACCCAGGAATCAAGAAATTCTTGATATTCAACTAATTGTGAAAGCAAATGTAGCAAAAATCATTTGAGAGGTCTGTCGGGAGGCCCAGCCAACAGGAATGGGGATCAGAGACGGTGTCACCTTCAGAGTCTCAGGTCAAAGAACCAGTGCCCACGACAGACAGACCAGTGGGAATCATCCTGCCTTCACCAATCAGCCTGGGCTCTTAGGTGGCCTCAGCACCTGTGAGTGGCCAACAGCCCCACCCCATCCCCTTGGGAGGGGAGCTCTTGGCAGCTGTCAGTGCTCACCTGGGATACTGGGGGGGATTAGACTCCAAGAACGCCAAGATCCCGTCGAGCTTCCAGAGAAAGAGTTCATTTCACATCTTGGCAGCAGAAATGTGAATGGTGGCAGCTTTTTTGCAAAGCTATCTACAAACATCTATCAAGATTAACGGCATCTGTGTGTCCCCCAGCCCAGCCGTTTTACTCTTGGAATCCTTCCCATAGAAATAACAGCACCAGCTCAGGAACACGCATCCCAGTG
The DNA here is from genome assembly GCF_049354715.1 of Callithrix jacchus. Classification (NCBI taxonomy): domain Eukaryota; kingdom Metazoa; phylum Chordata; class Mammalia; order Primates; family Cebidae; genus Callithrix; species Callithrix jacchus. The sequence continues at coordinate 96,766,814 of NC_133507.1, read as the reverse complement.
GGTCGGGTGCAATGTTTAAAATGTGCACAACAACCATATTCCTAATTTCTAGATGTTTCAGACCTTAGAATATTTGTAAGATAACAGTAAAAAAAAAAAACCTAGGGGAGGGATGGTCATTCCAAGTGGGAAGTCAGGAAGGGCAGGAAGTCTCATACAAGACAGGAAGCTTGGTGAACAGTGGGTTCGAGGAGTGTGGTCCCAGCCAGGGAGAGGAGGGCTGGTGTTTTAAAATGCACCCGGATTAATTTTGTTGGGTGTTGTAAGACAAAACATATGGAAATGACTGTCATGCACGGAGAAGGGTGTTCAAAGACCCCCCAAACAAAAGAGGTACGGCACAGCACACCACGCAGGTCACATGACAAGCACCAGGGTTGGTCAGGGGAGAGAGGGAGTAAGAGGGAAACATGAGCACAAGCCCATACCGTGGTTTCCATGAGATGGAACAGGTGAGGCAGCCTGAATAGGCTGAGGACTGGTTAGTTTAAATCATTTGGGGAGGCTGTGGGTTATAGGGGCTGTCCCAAGTCATCTAGTACCTGGCCCTAGGGTGATTATTGGTCCAGAGTGTAAGAACCTGATAGAGGAGGCATAGGATACAGTCTCTGGACCGATTGTTTTGCCTATGAAAGGCACACTTGTAGGAGAGTTCCTTACTTTCGGAACTGGCTAGCTGGGAGGGAAATCTCTCCAGCGTCAGCAAGACCTAAATGTTAAAACATTAAAATCAAAAGACTGCCTTTTTTTTTTTTTTTTTGAGACAGAGTCTCACTTTGTCACCCAGGCTGCAGTGCAGTGACACAATAATGGCTCACTGTAGCTTTGAACTCCCAGGCTCAAGCTGTCCTCCCACCTCAGCTCCCAGAGTAGCTAGGACTACAAGTGTGCGCCACCACACCCAGGTAATTTAAGAGATGAGTGTCTCACTATGTTGCCCAGGTGGGTCTTGAACTCCTGGCCTCAAGCAGTTCTTTCACCTTGGCCTCCCAAAGTGCTAGAATTACAGGTGTGAACTACCACATCCTGCTTAAAAGACATGCTTAATACAATGGCCAGGCCCCAGGCATTCAGATGTCTGCAGTTAGGTCCAGAGAACCCCCCCAGGGTTCAGATGTCTGCAGTTAGATCCAGAGAACCAGGTTGGCCAACCAATCAGCCTGCAAAGACAGAATCATGGCAAGGTTCCATCCAACGGAGAATGCCAGCTCCGCAAGGGGAAGGAAAGCAGGGTGAGGCCGGCTGGCTTCTGAAGGATAAAATCGTGCACTGGAAACTCAGTGGCACACAGAAGACACTCAGACTGGGACCTTAACTTCAGGATTTGGGATTGGGACTTCATTCCAAGGCCCAACATGCCTGACAGAGGCCCAAGGGGACATGCTTCCATTTTCTCTGAGGATTATATTTCTTTCTGGGTTTATCCTGCAAATAGAAACTCCAGTCCAATGAGTAACTGAGGCCCACATGGGAATAAAAGTCAATAAGGGAGAGAAATACTTTTTCTTCTCCTTGTGCCAAAAGTAAATTCCAAGGACTTGGGTGGCCTTGGAGACTCAGGGGTGGGTCAGGAAACAAAGCATGCTCTGAAAGGGAAGCCTGACTCCCAGTGACATGTGCATATGTGAGGAAAGAAAGGATCATTGCTTCCAGCCAAATACCATTCACCTGCACTGCCCCCACCACATCTAGGAGAGCAGGCCTCCCTGGTTGGTAGCACCCCTCTCAACTCCAGTTATTCCCTCAACAGTGCAAATTAATATTGCTCAGATTTTAAAAGGGAAACCAGACCAAGAGACACTATTTACGGCACTAGGTTGGGAACTTAACTGAGAAGGAATGTGTTTTCATCTCAGCCAAAAACTGGATCTTCCTTAAAAGCACTTCCAATATTTGCATAGAAACAGATACTGATCTGGCTCTGTTATGTAACTGACATTTGTGAGGGTCAGGAAAAGAATGGGAATGGCTCCTTTGGGACAACTATAGCCTATTTATTATGCACAAAAGTCTCTTATCTTCAACGGCTGTACATCTGCACACTGTCTCCATCTGCCATCCAACCTAGCCAGCCAAATTGCTCCACTTGGCAGGGAGAGTCCCTTGGGAGAGACCCGGGGCACAGTCTGAGGCAACACCTGGGTCCCCTCAACCATGGATAAGTCCTTCGTATGTCTGAACATTGCCTGAAAAGGCTGGATGCTTCCAGTTCAGAATGTCTGCCCCATTCCTGTCTAAAGAGATGTCATGTAATTCTAGGTGAGCTTCCGCTGCCCAAATGTGTCTGTGCTGAGACTTTACTGCCTTCCTGCCACCTCTCCCTGCAGGGCACTTCACACCCACCACTTGCTCGTCCCAAGAGCTATTTTCTCCACATGTCCCCTGTCCACACCTCTAGCCATAAAATGGCACAAATACATAGCCCCAGCCCATTATTGCCCAGTGGAATGTGCTGATCCCCACCAACCAGCCCCTCCCTCCACAAAGGAAAGAAAGGAACAGAGACATAGTCCCCAATGAGCAGGAATAATGTGCCCACCTAGGAGACAGAGCCCAGCTCTCTGGTTCCACCCTCTCCTTCCCCAGGTATTGAGGAGCATACCTGGGGAAGGAGCATAAAGCTAGAGCATAAAGCAGTTGGTGCTCAGACTCTGAAGAACCCACAGATCCTCTGAGGATTATGTTAAAATGCAGAATTCTGATGCCGCGGGTCTGCGGTGAGGCTCAAAATGATGCAAGTCCAACAAGCTCCCCAGTGCTGCTGATGCAGCCAGTCCAGGGACCACACTTTGAGTAGCAAGGGTACATACCGTTCTCAGCTTCAAATGCACTCACACACACAGGCGTGCAGACACAAGCAACAGCAGCTTAAAATGAGACGCTGTAAAAATGGCCTGCTTGTCTGTTTCTGAATTGGACTGCTTTGAAGAAGGTTAAGTTCTCTACATGGCACCAAGCTGCACGCCGCTGTCATTTTGATAACATTTATAAACACATCTTTAAAAAAATAACTCTTACACTCATATTCAATTCAAAACACCTTTGACAGGGGAAATGGAGACACCTGCGGGAAACAGCATTCACTTCCGGCCATTAGGGAACTCCCCGGTGACTCAAGGCCTCAGGTGAAAGCACTGATTTATGGATGTGGAATTGAACTGAAAGGGCTCCAGAACTAAGGGGAGGTGGCTGACATCACCCAGCAGCTCCCGGAACCCCGCCCTGGGCTGACAGCAGGCCCCATCTTGTGCTCATGCAGCCGGCCATCCCCAGCAAACTCACAGGGAGGGCGAAGGCAAAGGGGACCACCACCTAGGTTTTGTTGCCAGTGGTCTGGGAGGATAAATGTTAGAGAAATTTGCCAGAAAAAAAGAAGACTGATGTAGAGGTGGGTGCTTGCTTTTTCTCCCCCCCCCACCCCCCCCACCCCCCAGTTTTGCCTTAGGAAGAGAACCTCTTTGCGCTTGTTCACAATCCTGTGGCTTTTGTGGGCCTCCTACTCTTCTTACAGATGAAACACTTAGCTCATGTATGAAATCGCTGGGAGATGTCACAGAAGGGTCCACGTCCTTACCAACGTGAGTCGTTTTCTAACTATCCAGCGGTCAATGTCTCCATTCTCAGAAGCCAGCCTCACCTTTAAAGCGTCAAGCCCCTTCCCAAACATGTTTCACATCGCAAGTCATCTGGATCCTTAGAGGGCTGCACGTCTCAGCCCGCCTGCACCTCCCCAGAGGTCCCCGAGTGGATGGAAAATGCCTCTCCGCCTTCGGTGCCCGGATCTCGGCTAAGATTTCTCCTCCTTGTCCTGCAACCCGAGCACTGTGCCCAGTTCCCTTTGAGCACGTGCGCCCCTGGCTGGAACTGATTCTAAGCTATCTGGTGCCATCTGCTGGACAACTGCAGCCATGGCCAAAGAGCCGTTTGCCAGAGTCCCAGGGAAGCAGAGAAAACACCTCCCCGGATTATTTTAATTCTCTTCAATTCCAACCTACTCCTTTTTGCACTAAAAGGATTCCAGATATGTTATGAGATGTGCATCATGTGGTGAGAAGAATTCGGGACTATGAACTAGCCCTAATTAAGTTAAGCCCCCTAGCATTGTGTCTTAGGCACATCACCCATACTGTTTCCCCATTTGTAAAAGAGCAATGACCAACTGGCTTGGAGGTTGGTTACCTGGAGTAAATGTGTTAATGCATGCACAGCTCCTAAATGTAGTCAACCCCAAAGATGGGAGACAATTTTATTTCTATGACTCTGTCATTCATAGTGTCATTAAATTCAATCTAAAGTCTGGTTATCATGATGACTGCACCACCTCAAAAATTACTGCTCTATCACATGTGGGTCCATTTCTTCTTTCTGCCCTAGAATTGTGTCTGCCCAGCACAAAGGACTTAGTTCCACCCACATTCCAACCCCAATCTGGCTGTAGTAAAGACAGACGGCAGCTCAACGGTCTCTAGAATGATCACTCCTATTTTGTATTTGTCCAGAGGATGGGCGGTAAGGAGAACCCCCTGGACATTTTCCATCCTAGCCTGGCTCTTTAGGGGTGTGAATGTCCACCAGCCACTTAGAGGTCATACGATTCTAGAAAGAACCTTTAGTGGTCCTGGAGCCATCCAGCCAGATGTTCACTGAGCTGTCAAATTATATGAGCTTGAACTCTCAGATGGCATGTAAGTGTAGAAAGGTCATGAGGGACCCAAAGATGCTGTGTCTATCTTATGCTACTACCTGGCCTCCATGTGTTCCTCAAACCACACTGTGTAGGCGGTCTGCCTATGCCTGCCCCAGCCTTCCCCCACCTTCCAGAGTTACCAGAGTGACTAAGCTGGAAACAGTAAACTAAACCTCAAAGACCTGCGGCAGGCTCACATGTCCCTTTAGACATGACAGTAAACATATTTCCTCAGTCATCTTGGCATCTGGGGTGAATATGTTATACGAATCTAGCCAATGAGAAGCAAGAGGAAGGTAATAGGTGGGAGTGATGGGTAAGTTCCATAAAAGAGAGCCAACTCAGCCAGTATGTTCCTTTCAGCCCTTGGCCATTGCCTTCCTCCTGCTAGGAATGTGTATAAAAGGGTTGGAGGTTAGCAACCATCTCATGCCCATGAGACAAGCATGCACTAACGATCATGGAAGACAGCAGAAAGACAGAAGTAGTCCGCATCCCTGATGATATTGTGAAGCTGCTCTTCTAAGTCCTGGACTGACCACATCCAGGCTTCACATTATGCAAGAAAAATAAAACCTTTCATTGGAAAAAGTCACCATTTTCTTAATGTCTAGTACTTACAGTTGAAAGTAAGTCCTAAATGATATAGGATAGTTATTATGGAATAATCAACTACCTAGTAAGTGATGGAGGAAGGGTGGGGTTTTTTTTTTCTCATTTTCTTAATCAGTGCTCTTCTAGGTTCTGAGTAGGACTATTTGGTACTTAGTACGCATCCAGTATTTACCTACCAATTCCAGCTGCAAAGAAGACAACGTGAATGGTCTACATAACATCTAAATTGTATTTCCTGGATCCAATTTCACCCTTGTACTTTCTATGACAATTCGAATCATGAAAATTGAGTGAGATAAAATATGTAGAAAGCTTAGCACAATGTGTGGCACATTCAATGTGTTCCTCATTGAACACAGGAAATGCATTCTCTGCACTGGAGAGCTAACCAAATCTGTGCAGGAAGGGGAGCTTATATGATTAGACTTCATAGAGATATGTTCCTGATATCCTAACTTATGACATATTACTAAGAATTATGGGTTTAATTATGTATAGTATAAATAAACTTGGATAAATAGAAATATGACATATTATAAAAGGTATACCAATTTTTAAAATTAAATTTGACACTCTGGGAGGTCAAGGCAGTCAGATTTCGAGGTCAAGACGTCAAGACCATCCTGGCCAACATGGCGAAACCCTGTCTCTACTAAAAATACAAAAATTAGCCAGGTGTGGTGGTGCACATCTGTAGTCCCACCTACTTGGGAGGCTGAGGCAGGAGAATCACTTCAATCCGGGAGACAAAGATTGCAGTGAGCTGAGATAGTGCCACTGTACCCCAGCCTGGTGACAGAGTGAGACACCGTCTCAAAAAAAAAAATTAAATTTGACAAGTTATATGCTTATTTGGAAACTAGATGGCCTCAACATAACCAGTGTATCCCCATGGTAGCAAGTGTCAGTTGTCATTTACTGATGGATAATCACGAGACATAACAGACTCCACCGAAGTGTGGCCCCCAGCAAGGGTGCGAAACTGTCCTTGTGGACTTTACACACTAATGCCTCGCTCTTTCTGCCATTAAAGGGCTTGGTGGCACATACTTCCAATAAAAGGCAGGTTACCCACAATGCAGATAAACTGGCAGTGTGGATACCAGGCTCAAGGAGCCCCTGGAGCGCCGGGCCGTCCAAACACAGCTTGCTGGTCGGCACTGCCTGTCTGTGTCCCCTTTTACACCGTGAGGTTGCTGCAGTGTGTCAGTCTGTCAAAACAACCAGTTCTGGATCCAGAGAGAGATTTTTGTTCATGGACCTTTTTTTTTGTTGTTCTTGGAGGTGGTTGAAGAGTTCCTCCGATATCTCTCAGATAAAGAGCTGCTGACACTGCCTTACAGCTGTGCTGGCGGCTGCCATTGCAAGGTCTAGAGAACAACGTCCTGTGCATTTTACCACCCAGCTTGATCCTATCTGTTGCATTTCTTTGAGAGTCTCAGGCCCTTAACTGCCACAGCTTCGTTTGTTTTTTTTCCTGCCACTCATCATGGGCTAAAGCGATTTTCTAGAACATGAAATAAATGGCAAAAAGAGAGGCGACAGAAGAATTAACGACCCTCTTAGTGGAATAGATTCAACTCAAGAGAGTGAGGGTACAGGCTCATTGGCAGAGTTTGCCTCGCATGGTGCCAGCTCTCACTGTCTAAGAGTGTGCAGCACCATTTCCACTCTCGCGGTTTTTGAGCAGTATACAAGAGCACTTGAAACATGGGGATAAATATATAACAGTAAACTGCAATGGATTTTTTCATACATGCACACATACATCTTCTTAGGGAAAAAGTTCAGAAACAACGTAATAAATTAGTATAGTACAGTGCAGATTTCATTACATGGAATATATATGTACTGAATCCAAAAAGTTACTCATTTCTCTCCCTTCGTAACAAATAAACACTATGTTCTTTCTTTCAAAAACATTTGTTAAGGTTTTGTCTTGTGCCAGGCCTATTGTTAGAAATTGGACATTAAAAATGAATAGAACATAAGGGCTACTCTTATCCAACAGCACCGTGGTTAAGACTCTGGAGCCTGACTGCCAAGGTGTGAATAGCAGCTCTTTCATTTATGATACCTGTGGCTGCAGGCAATTACGTAACCTCTTTGGGACTCAGTATTCTCGTCTGCAAAATGGGCATGACAATAATGCCTAACCTTATATGGTTGATATGAAGATTAAATGAGTTAATATTTATCCTAACTTGCAAGAGTTAGGACATACTATGCATTTTTAAATAGGCAAAATAAAGGAATATGTGGTTCAGGAGGAAAAAATAGGTATGTAACATGGTAATTCAAGCAATGTGAAAGTGTTGGGGTAAACATGTATTCCAGAAGCCCAAAGAGGGCAGAGACCAGCCCCTAACAGGGAGATCAGGAAGAGCGTCTTAGACAAGATTGGAGACATGGTCCTATAACTGCATCTTGCAGGATAAGCAGGAGTTCTCCAGAGGGACAGAGAAAGAAGCAGATATCCTGGAATATCCAGGCACTTAATTTGGTTTGGGTTTTTTTTTTCTTGTTTGTTTTGTTTTGTTTTTCTTGTCTGGGGACTGACTCTACCTTCTTCCAGGTTCTCGAGGGCCCTGTGGGAAAGACAAGCCCTAACACAACAAGAGCCTTTTGCTGGAATGGAGCAGGAGTGCAGGGAGCCTCCCTTTTGAAACCTTGGCCCCGACTTCTCAGTCCTCAATCAGCCGGGCTCCCAGCTGTCATCACACCTCACGTAACTGGTATGACTGACCCAATTTCTACCTTAATGTGCGACAATGGAGATTCCCCCATGGAGGCATCAGCACAGCTGTGCTTCCCCTAAGTCTGGAGAGCCCTAAATTTAGAGAAAAAGAGGAGAGCAGCTCCCAGGGAGGACCGGGGAGGAGAAAAAGGGGCTCACAGTAAATTCCAGCCTTCATTGGCTGTCTCTGAGATTCCTCCCAAAAAACCCAGCCTCAAAGAGAACCAGGTCTGATTTCTATAGAAAAGTAAGGATCAGCAAAACCTCCCCTTTTACTCCAGTCTCCTAGCTGTATGTGAGTGTGTGAAGAGACTTTTCAGGAGCTCGCCAAAAGCCATATCTCATGAAATTCACATCCTGAAGGCTTACGGGTTGGAAGACTCCAAACTTCTTCCCTTAGAGCTGATTTTAAATATAAGAACTCCTGTAGGCAGCAGCCCTGGACTGACTCTCTCGCCTACCATCTTTCCCTTTTAGCCAAGTGTGTTCTTCTGTGACAATCCTTGCACCAATAATTAATGTCCCAGAGGGGATATGAGGGAGGAGAGGCAGGGAAGGGGGTTAGAGAGGTGGGTCAGTTATAAACAAAGCAAAACAAAAGTCAGTACACCACTGCTTGTTTCATCTTCCAAAGACCAGCTCCCAGAGTTCCATAGTTGACACCCATAAAAAAGCAGCAATGCTGGATGAATTACAACATACTCACCTGGAACTCGGTCATTACATAGCTGCAGGTTGGTACCTGCTAACTGTACTTAAGGAGCATTTATCTTGGGAGCTGCAGATTCATAGGATTCCCACAACTAGAGAGGCTGTTTCACAGCCAACCTTATTCATGGAGTTCCGCAAATATGTGTACCACAAGAACTCCACAACCATGGCATTAAAACCTTGGTTCTGGGTAACCCTGGGTGTCATATGCCAACCCCGATAGACTGTTCTCAGCCACACGTTGTCTGACAGCACTTGGGCGGGGAGAACCTCAAAGTAGATTGTAACCATCAGTGAAGGCAACGTTATCAAGTTCACACTAAAATCAAAATGGTGATACTGGCCCCACTCTGTGACCAATAACATTTCTGAAAATATCTAATTTTTAGGTGGTTTTTGATTTTTGTTTTTTAGCAACAGGGTTTTTGCCATATTGCCCAGGCTGGTCTCAAACTCCTGGGCTCAAATGATCCTCCTGCCTTGGTCTCCCACATCACTGGGATTACAGGCATGAGCCACTGCACCCAGCCCCCGATTTTCAGTCTCTACAGCCTCCTTTCTTCCCCTCCCCTCATAACAGAAGGTGTGTTCCTAAAATACTCTGGTCAATGCTAGCAAAGGGATTGATCTAATAGGGGAGAAGCTAGGAGAGCGTTCTTCCCAGGAGTTCTCAGACTAGATTTGGGAGAAGAAAGTTCTTTTCTTCTCTGACTGTGAAGACCGAAGGATAGGAACTAAGGGCTTATGGAGAAGACAGCAGCCTATTTCCCCACCAGGTAGAGATGCTGAGCTGAAAAGGTGAGAAACTCTTTCACTATAGAGAGACCCAGAGGCCAGAGATGAAGAAGCAAGAACCCTGGCAAGCCCTCACCCGACTCCCCTCTCGCCTTAGATGAACATTGCCCTAGAGTTTGATTTTGATGGATGACGGAGGTTGCAGTGAGCCGAGATCGCGCCATTGCACTCTAGCCTGGGTAACAAGAGTGAAACTCTGCCTCAAAAAAAAAAAAAAAAGAAAGTTAACTTTCTTAAACTTTGAGTTGGATTGGATTCCTGTCATTGGGTTCTGCAGCTACCACAGTCTTGACTACTATGATTGCTCCACAACGGCTGTGATTAGACTTCATAGAGAAAGGTTCCTGAAATCCGAACTTATTACACATTACTGAGAATTATGGGTTGAATTATTTAAACTATAGTATAAATAAACTTGGATTAATAGGAAGATTATATATTATAAAAGGTATACTAATTTTAAAAATTAAATTTGGAAAGTTACATGCTTATTTGGGAACTGCGTGGCCCAACATAACAAATAATAGGGAAGGGAAAGGATCTCTAGACCAGAAATATAATTATCAAGAAAATTATAAACTGATGAGTCTAGACCACTATACTAGAAACATAGGTTTTGAGTACCATATATAAACTACCAATGATGGAAAAAGTGTAAATAGACTTGTAGTGTCTTCTCATTGATTTGTGTATTAGAACAAACCAGGTTATCTTATAGTAACAACCCCCAAATTCAGTGGCTTAATGCAACAGAGGGTTTTGAGCAATCCAGGTGTTTCCTCAAGGCATCTTTCCCCCATGTTGTGGCTCAGGGCTCCCAGTTGCTTTAATCTTGCAGTTCTGTCCCTATACCAAAGCTTACTCCATGATCACAGAGAGAAGGTGTGGGCTTTGTGCTGCCTCTACTCACAGATGTCCAGAACCAGGCACATGGCCCTGTCCTCATGCAAGGGGGTCCTGTCTTCTATAGGCCTGAAAGAGGAAAATAACTGGACACTCATAATATTAGAACTTGTAATGTCTGCTGCATTGTGCAGTGTGTCTTTCCATAGCACAAAAGGGAGCTTAGCCAATACAAAAGCCAACTACAGCTTAGAGGAGGACTGAACAAGGAATACTTTTTAATAGCCTGGGCACAGCATGCACATAATAAATAACGTCATTTCCATTCCCAGACATCTATTAAACACAGATCCATGACGTCATGGTTCTCAGCACAGGTCTTTTCAAGTTTTATTATGATTGCCTCCACCATTAGCAGGAGACTAATATAAGCTGATGGATACAGATGAAAAGGGTATGTGTGAAAGATGACAGACTGAATTCATACATTAGTAAAAACCAGAAATGGAAACAAAGACCAAACAGGCAGTGAAACGTTCCCTATACCTGCCTTCTGATCTCATTCTACTCTCTCCAGCTCCATCTTCTACCCTCTCTTGCTTTATCCCACTTGGATATTGCTGACTGAAAGATAACATTGCTCAAAACCCAGAAAGATAAGGGCCTCGGACTCCTTCCTGTGCTCACCTCACCCTCCAACCCCCTGATCTGTCTGGCACATGGTTTCTTTCAAACATAGTTACTGATACCTGAAAATCTATTGTGTCACAGGCACTCAAGCAAGAGCTTTACATGTATCATCTTACTTAATACCACAACATATAAGGATGATACTGTTGTGCCCATTTTGCAGATGAGAAAACAGAATAATCTAAGCTAAGTAGCTCCAGTTCAAGGTTACACATTAACAAATGTCAATGCTAGAACCCATACTCAGGTCTGGGGACTCCAGAGTCATGCTATGTTATATCTATGGTGCTGTACTCCCTTCCTGATTGATATGGATTGGTCATGTCTTCACCAAAATATCATCTTAAATTGTAACTCCACAATTCCCATGTGTTCTGGGAGTAACCCAGTGGGAGATGACTGAATTATGGGGGTGGGTCTTTCCTGTACTGTTCTCATGACAGTGGATGAGTCTCATGAGATCTGATGGTTTTAAAACAGGAGTTTCCCTGCACAAGCACTCTTGTTTGCCACAGTGAGATGTGCCTTTCAACCTCCACCACAATTGTGAGACCACCCCAATCACATGGAACTGGGAATACAATAAACCTCTTTCTTTTGTAAATTGCCCAGTCTTGGGTATGTCTTTATCAGCAGCATGAGAAGAGACTAATACAGTAAATTGGTACCAGTAGAGTATTTGTTGCTGAAAGGATACCTGAAAATGTGGAAGCGACTTTGGAACTGGGTAACAGACGGAAGTTGGAACAATTTGGAGGGCTCAGAAGACAGGAAAATGTGGGAAAGTTTGGAACTCCCTAGAGACTCGTTGACCAAAATGCTGATAATAACATCAACAATGAAATCTAGGCTGAGGTGGTCTCAGATGGAGATAAAGAACTTGTTGGGAACTGGAGCAAAGGTGACTCTTGTTATGTTTTAGCAAAGAGACTGGTGACATTTCCACATCCTAGAGATTTGTAGCACTTTGAACTTGAGAGAGATAATTTAGAGTCCCTGGGAAGAAATTTCTAAGCAGCAAAGCATTCAAGAGGTGGCTTTGGTGCTGTTAATGGTATTCAGTTTTAAAAGGAAAACAGAGCATAAAAGTTTTGAAAATTTGCAGCCTATGTGACAGAAAAGAAAAACCCATTTTCTGAGGAGAACAAGCAGCCTGCAGAAATTTGCATAAGTAACAAGAAGCCAAATGTTAATCCACAAAACAATGGGGAAAAAGTCTCTGGGGCTTGTCAGAGGTCTTCACAGCAGCCCCTCCCATCACAGGCCTGGAGGCCCAGGAGGAAAAAGTGGTTTTGTGGGCCAGGGCCCCTGTGCTGTGTGTAGCCTAGGGACAGGTGCCCTGTGTCCCAGCTGCTCCAGCCATGTCTGAAAGGGGCCAATGTAGAGCTTGGGCCATGGCTTCAGAGAGTGCAAGCACCAAGCCTTGGCAGCTTCCATATGGTATTGAGCCTGTGCGTGCACAGAAGTCAAGAACTGAGGTTTGGGAACTTCCACGTAGATTTCAGCAGATGTATGGAAATGCCTGAATGTCCAGGCAGAAGTTTCCTTCCTGGTCATTCAGGCATTTCCATACATCTGCTGAATCTCATGGAGAACCTCTGGGATCTCATGGAGAACCTCTACTAGGGCAATGCAGAACTGTAAGTTCCCAGCCATGTGGAACTGTAAGTCTGTTAAACCTCTTTCTTTCATAAATGGCCCAGTCTCTGGTATGTCTACATCAGCACCATGAAAATGGACTAATACACTAATCATTGCTTTTGTTTTCATTTATCAAGCATTCAAAAAATGCCTACAACATGTTCTATACAACTGTAAGAATAAACAAGGCCGGGTACAGCAGCTTATGCCTATAATCCCCACACTTTGGGAGGCTGAGGCAGGAGGATCACTTGAGCACAAAAGTTTGAGCCCAGTCTGGGCAACACAGTGAGACCCCATCTCTAAAAAAAAAAAAAAAATTGTATAAATATTAGCCATGTGTGGTGGTATGTGCCTGTAGATCCACCTACTCAGGAGGCTGGCCTAGGAGTTTGAGGTTACAGTGAGCTACAATTTTACCGCAGCACTACAGCTCCCATCTCTGAAAAAAAAAAAATGTGAAGACAGATCTGCCTTTACAGTCTAAATCAATACCATACATGTAGTGGCAATGATCTGCCTACAAGGCTCAGTATTCTGGAAGTGAAAGGTGTAATCTTCCTGGAGGGAGACTTCAGAGAGGAGCTGACATTCACTGCTCTGAGGAAGAAAACTTGGTGGCCAGAGGGTGGCTAAGAGGGAGAGTTTTCCCTGTGCACCCTTTCATGTCTTTTGGATATCAGGCCTCCAGTGGGATGATACCACTATATGGAGAGGTGGGTGAGAGCCCCATTGGAAGGGGTCACACATGCTCCCTGCTGCCCACAGCCACCACCACACCCCAGCATTTGTGCAGTCCTTGGTTTTCAGCCAGCAAGCTCAGGCATTGGGACTTTGGCCAGGATTAACTCTTTTTGAACAAGTGGCTGCTATGAAGATGTGGCCAAGCATGTTGAGAAAGGATGAGATCGGTCCCTACAGGGGCTTTGGGTGTCCTTGCAAGCTCCCAGGTGAAAGTCAGCTATAAGACTTTCCTTGAAGTAGAGGAAGGCTGGTTCTAGACACAGACGAATAATCTAGTGCAGTGGTTTCAAGGCGTGCTGTCAGAACCAGCAGCAGCATCACCCCCTGGATATTTGTTAGAATGCAGATTCTTGGGCTCCACTCCAGATCTACTGAATCAGAGACTCGGTATCAGTATTTAATCTATGAAGGAATTCTACTCTAGAAATGCTATTTCTCTTCCCAAAAGAAGAATGGGACCTTGAAGGACCTACTGGGGCAAGTCATTCAACCTTGGTGTGGGCCTACCCCTCCTGCCCACTTCTCTAGGACCAGCCTGGGCCACCCCGTGAGAACTACAGAAATGCATGCCTTTAGGAATGCCATCACATGCTGTACAGGGAGTTTCAATGGAAAAAGGAAGAGGGGTTGAGTGTGCTGACACAGAGTAACAGGCTGTTTGTTTAGGCGAAAAGGTAAAAGAAGGTGAGCGTTCATTGGATCCTGAAAAGAGAAGGAGAGAAGATGGTCTCTCCTGGAGCAGAGACTAGAAAGGCACTTATGAGGGGTGCCAGGAGAGCACAAGTAGGCTCTGGGCAGAAGACAGAAAATTCAGGAATGCCCCGCGATAGAGCAGTTAGACAACACAGGACTTAGTTTAGCATACTGTTTCTGGAGTACCTGCTGTGGCCTAGGCCCACAGGAAAGCAGAGGCAAGGTTGAGACGTGGTAAGAATGTAGACTCTGCAGCCCGACTGCTTGGGCTTGGATCCCCACTTCGGGTGGGCTTAGCCAGCAGCACCTGCAGAGCCAAGCCAGCTGTGTTCACAGGCTGCATCTGCTCTGACTGGTCACAGCCTCTGTTGGATGGTGCCTGGATCATCCTGGTTATGTCACTAGTGTTATAGCAATATCACCCCAGTTGTCACTTACTGGTAGAGTGAACTTAGGTTTTTTTAGCCTCTCCACACCTCCACTTCCTTATCTGTAAATTGGGAAAGGTAACAGTACGTACCTCAAGGCTTTTGAGGGCTAAACAAGTTATCATAACGGCTGTGCTTGGAACAGTGCCTCGAGCCTACCGCTACCAGGTTCCCAGTAAATATTAGCTACAATCATTCTTTTCTCTCAAAGTGCTAACCATGCTTGAGGAAAAGTCAGCTTCCCAGAGTTCAGATAGCCAGAGTGGCCGGAGTTGCTAAAGGCAGAATCTTGATTCCCACAGCACTTTAATTACTGGGCTTGGCCCCCACCAAGCACTCAGAGCAGCAGGAGGCAGCTGAATGGCTATAGTCAGTGGGGTGGGGATGAGGACCCCATTGCCCATCTTTAGCCAGGACAAAGCCATTGCACACATAGACAAGCTTGGTCTCCTCCAGAACACGCAGGTGTTCCAGCCACAGTGCTGGAGCCGGCCTGTTGGAGCTCATTCAAATGTGGAGAAATATTTAGATCCAATCAAAACCACTCCAGATTGTTGGCTTTTATTTTAGACAAACAGGATAAGCAAACTTGGCCTGATTGTGAACTGGTAAAAAATATCCTTTTCCTGTCTTTCTAATTATTCAAAGCCAAATGCTCTGAGTCTAAACG
The DNA here is from genome assembly GCF_049354715.1 of Callithrix jacchus. Taxonomy (NCBI): domain Eukaryota; kingdom Metazoa; phylum Chordata; class Mammalia; order Primates; family Cebidae; genus Callithrix; species Callithrix jacchus. Next base: position 96,751,560 of record NC_133507.1, on the reverse strand, counting down.
TCTCATGGGAAATGTCTGAAGGGTTTCTGGAGTGTTTGTTTGGTTAATAACAAAAAGTTTTTGTATTGCTCAGGCGTCTCACATATATGTGATGCTCATGATATGGCAGAGAGGAAAATGGGACAAGTGGCCACAACCTCACATTAGACAGTTATGAACCAAGACCTGTGAGTGCTGGTGATTTGTCTGGAGGGTCCAAAATATTTCTGGGGAAAAAGGTGTGAAATCTCAGTCTAGAAATGGACTCCTCCTATTCGCTGACCAGGTGGAGCCCGCCTTCAGTACACGTGGCTCCCCAACTCAGCCCATCACAGACTTTCTTAAAGCTGCTCACATGTGCACCCAACCACACCCACATCAACAACCACTGTCTGGCTTCTCACAGCAAAAGTGGGAGGCCCCTGCTTAGTCCTGGGCCATCGCCACCTTCCTTCAGCACAAATCATTGTTAAGTTGGTTCTACACATGTTCTCATCTTCTCGACACAAGAGAGATTTAGGTACGTGTCTCCTACATCCTAAAATGGGCATTTCGGGTTGAGACAGAATGGAAAATTAAAAATAAGCACATTTAAAGGAACCACATGCGTCTCTATAGCAAGACAGTCAACTTCATATACCTGCAGGACAATATACAAGTATTATTTTAATACTTGCAAACAAATTGATATGCTAACTTGCCATTTTTCAAGCAGACCTACCCAAGAAAAAAAGAGATCACTTGCAACCATGAAGAATGAACCATATAAAATATCCTATATCATGCAGTCAGTAGCTGCAAACATGCCATACAGTCAATATATTATGGGGCTCCAGAATACCAAAGCATATCCTTACCAGTTTAAAAAAAAGAAACACCCTTACTGGTTAAAAACAAAAACAAAAGAAACAAACTTTCCATCTGGAACAGACATGAAATCAGCTGAAGGGCACTAAAGCACTTTAATCTTGTAACAGTCGTTTACATTCAGGCCTAATAGATGCTGCCACACTGTGTTAGTGACTTAGACCAGGGGTCCCCAACCCCAGGCCATGGACCGGGGCTGATCCATTGCTGTTAGAAACTGGGCTGCACAGCAGGTGGTGAGCAGCAAGAGAGCAGGCATCACCACCTGAGCTCCACCTGCTGTCAGATCAGCGACAACAGTAGATTCAGGTAGAAGCTCGAACCCTATTGTAACTGCACATGAGAGGGGTCTAGGTTGCACGTTCCTTATGAGAATGTAATGCCTGATCATTTGAGGTGGAGCAGTTTCATCCTGAAACTATCCCCACCCCTCCCCTGCTATCTGTGGAAAAATCTTCCACGAAACCAGTGCCTGGGGCTAAAAAGGTTGGGGACCACTGACTCGGACAGTGATTTCATACATGGCACCTACTATGTGTATCTTTACTTGTTTCTCCATTGAGGTGGAGAGGGAAGGGCCAAAGAGTGACATAGCACATGTGTCACCATGAGCAGTCCAACCAGGCATCCCACCACAGCCCATGGTGATAGCCTGAGAACAAGGAATGTCACCAAGGACTGTCAAGTCAGCTTCCAGACATGTGTAACTTTTTCTTGGTCTTCTGATACTGCTCTTAATCGTAATGCAGGCCCACCATCATCTCTCTCTCCTGTCTCCAGCTTCCAGCCTTTTCTTCTTCTGTTACTTTGAATATAATTTGGCCAGATTAATTTTCCTATGCCCTTACAAAAGATGTGCAAACCAGTGGTGGCAGCAAAGCTTCTCAGGCGTAAGGAATCACCTGCTACCTTCAACCACACCAACTGTCTCCCCCTAGAATCCTCTCTGTAGCCAGAATACCTTAACTTGATGCCTCTACTTAATCCTCCCAGGAATTCCCTCCCCTCCTTCTCCCCACCTTTTCCAATTTCTTCAAAATCTAACTCAAATTCCTTCACTTCTATAAAGTCTTCTTCCCTGATTCCTCTAGTCTGAAGGGTTCTTCTTTCTCAACAGAATTTGCTGTGGCTCTATTTGCCATGACACAGAGAAATACAGTGCAAGAGAGTAAGGCCACTGTAGAGAAAGAGAAGCTGAGATAGGAGGTGTGGTTTTATGTCTAAGAACCTTTCAATTTTTTCTGAAGTAGAGTAATGGAAAAATAAATCAATGTTTATATAACTCACCAGCCAGAATGGCTTTGTTTTTTTAATTAAAGAAAACGACAAAAGCAATGTTGACAAGAATGTAAAGCAAGTAGAACTCTTTACTCCTCTAGAGTATGCTCTCTACTCACAGACTACTTGCAGAAGGGTGAATTGGTTGATCACTGGAGTGTACAACATGAGTGTACACTAACAGAGATAAGTAGCTTACTCAATAAGCCAGCAATTCCAGCAAAGTCATGTACACATGTGCACCAGACAGACACACTGGAATGTCCATAGCTGCACTGATTGTAAGAGCCAAATACTAGAAACAATCCAGATGTTTACTAACTACAGAAATAATAGATAAGGTGAATGAATCAATACAGCGATTTAAAATGCAGCACTGTAAATGAATAGACTCAAGTACTTACAACAATGTGGATACATCTCACAAAGGTAAAACTGAATGAAAGAAGCCAATCACAAAAGAAATAGCAAAATGTGTAGGAAGGGACACACAGTGGTTTTGAGATTCTGGTCTTGTCTGTTAATTGCTCGGGAGGTTAGTTACATGAGTGTATCTGTTTTGTGAAAATCTATCAAGCTGTGCATTTCTGTTAAGTGCAATTTCTCTTATGCATGTTACCCATGTATTACATTTAAGAAGGGGTGTGAAAGTGTGACAGCGAGAGAGAGAGAGAGAGAGAGAGAGAGAGATATGCTCCCAACTGGAGAATAAATACAGAAGGAAAATACTAAGACCTTAAGTAATATCTTTAAGCATAGAGTGGGCTGGCTTCACGGCACACAAGCTGTGCAGTGACACAGGACCCCATACTTACAGGGTCTTGACCTTTGTTCAATGTTCTTAATTTTTGAACCTGGGACCTGCATTTTCTTTTTACACTGGGCCCTGCAAATTATGTAGCCAATCCTGAGTATCGGTTTATTGCCAATTCCCTAGTATCTGGAATCCAAAACTCCTGCAATAGATCAGAGAGCAAGTCACTGAACTGAATAGACTCAACCTCCAAAACACTCTAGGATGCCTTTTTCTGTAAACTAGAATAGCAACTACCTTTCTTGCCCTAAAGTCCTAGAAAAGCCAGTTGATTTCAAAGATCATAGTAAATTCACTCAGGGTGGAACAGGGGAGGAGTAGGGGGAGGTGCTACCCACCGGGTTCTCTGAGTGTATATTCCTGAATGAATCAGAAAAAGCACTTAGTTCAGCAGGATACTAGAGGAGAGCATTGTTTTCCTCCCTCTGCTGGCTACCACATTTCTAGCCTCTTTTCCTGTCCAGGGACAGACTGATAAATGTGAGAGCAATTGGCCTGCTTATCTCAGCTTCTCCTTCTGCCCTGTAGGGAATGAGCTGCCCTAGGAAAGCTTGATTTCTGCTGCTCCTCTTGGGTCACGGTCCATCTAGCATGGGGAGGGTGGGCCCACCTTTTCAGGCAACCTCAGTTGTCAGGGGCTTCGGGGAGGGATGACGGCACCCAATTCTGAGCTAGTCATAGACCTAAAGCCATGCCTTCCATCCTGACTTCTATTGGTACTAAAGTGACTTTTAGCTTCTATCTGCTTCTCCTTTGTCTTAGTTCCCAAACCATTCAGAATCTGGGTAGGGAAAGAGGAGCTGACCAGGTTTCTGATCTTCCGGAAAATTACTGCGCTTTGCCTTCTCTTGAAAAATGGCAGCAGACTCTTAAGAGCACCTGCAAAGGGTTCCATAACTATCCCCAACTGAAGAAGGCCCTGCGCCTCAGAGAAAACAACCTTCTCCCACCAGACACTAACGAGCTTGCTTCTCCTCCCCTCTCCTCTCTTCTGCAGCTGGCTGCCTTTGGAGAGAGGGATACAACCGTCTTTTCTGGACAGCCAGTCCACCAAGGTTACTAACTCTCCTTCAGTCTTGAGAGTCCAACCACGTGGGCCTCTCACCCAGAACAATATTTTCTGCTGAATTAAATCCAATTCCACTCCCTGCGTTGCACAGCTGACCCATCGCCTCTATTTTCTCCCTGAATTTTGCTCACAACTAATCTGCTAAGGGCCCAGGATGTTTTCTGGGGTTATTTCACATGAAGGGAAGAGAGCTCTTATTTTCAACTGAGGATAGATGAAATTCCCAGGGGACACCTCAGTCAGCCAACCATTCACGCTGACTTCGGGTAACCGGCATGGTGACTGCATTCAATTTCAGTTAGCCCCAAGGAAACCTTCTCTTCTTATGTGACAGCAGCAATAACTTTTTTTCCTTCACATGCTATCAACCATCAGAGTTTCAAATACAAGCCATGCATTTCTGTGGCTTGTTCATCTTTGGAGAACCTGTCCCTTGGTGACCGAGTCTATCAAAGGGAGTGTTCACCCAAATAATTTTATATCACCTTGTACTCATGCATTCATTCCTTATTTGCTTACTCACTCAGTAAAGCACTAGGCAGACATTCATTCCCCTAACCCTACCAATTCCTCCACAATCTTTTCTTCATGCTTTTCAATGCCTTGTTCACAGCACATCTTCCGCAACGTCTTCCTAGATAAAATCCATCCTTCTCTGACCAGAGCCCTCTGAGCTGATCAGTTCACTCAGTAATATGCTTGGTCTGAACCGAACCTCCTAGCACTAACCCCCATGGCTCCCCACACACATATCTTAAGCTGTAGTTGAGTCTAGTGATTTTTCAAATGGGAAGGAGAATTGGTGATGAATCACAATCTTTTTTATTTTATTTTTTGATATGGAGTTTCGCTCTTGTTGCCCAGGCTGGAGTGCAATGGCACAATCTCGGCTCACTGCAACCTCTGCCTCCTGGGTTCAAGCAATTCTCCTGCTTTACAGGAACCCACGACCATACGCAGCTAATTTTTTGTATTTTTAGTCAAGATGGGGTTTCACTATGTTGGCCAGGCTGGTCTCAAACGCCTGAGCTCAGGTGATCCACCCACCTCAGACTCCCAAAGTGCTGGGATTATAGACGTGAGCCACCACACCCAGCCTGAATCACACTCTTAAGAGAGCCATTTATAGTTTATAAAATAATACCCAATATTATATTTCACATATTCATATTGATTTTTGCAACAAATTGTAAAAAGTACAGCTTGATAAAATATTCTTGAATTAGAGGGATATAACAAAAACGCAGTGATTCTCAATGAAGATGTGTCCCTGTGGGAGATGATCAACCCCTGAGCTGAAGGGTACACCTTTTCTCTTAGTCTGCCTTAGAAGTATTAATCTTTCTCCCCAGAACAAGGTCCATGTTTTTCTCTTTAAAATCTTTGTTTATTGATAGAGATGGGGTCACACTATATTGCCCAGGCTGTAGGGCAGTGGTTTGATCATAGCTCACTGCAGCCTCCAACTCCTAAACTGAAAGATCTTCCTGCCACAGCCTCCCAAGTAGTGGGATTACAGGTGGACACCACCATGCTTGGCTAATTTTAATACTTTTTATAGAGATGGGGTCTTCCTATGTTTCCGAGGCTAGTCTCAAACTCCAGGACTCAAGCTATGCTCCTGCCTCAGCCTCCCAAGTCACTGGGATTACAGGCAGGAGCTACCACACCAAACCAGAGCCCATGTTTCATAACACTTTGTTCAAACTCTTTTTCCTATCTAGTATACCCTCCCCTTGCCTGTATGAGATCCCACCTCTTCTTTTCTTCCTCTTCTTTTTGAAACAGGGCCTTGCTTTGTCACCCAGGCTGGAGTACAGTAGCGCAATATTGGCTCACTGCAACCTCCTCCTCCCAGGTTCAAGTGATTCTCTTGCCTCAACCTCCTGAGTAGCTGGGATTACAGGCACCCACCACCACACCTGGCTAATTTTACTATTTTTAGTAGAGATAGGGTTTCACCATGTTGGCCAGGCTGGTCTTGAACTCCTGACCTCAGGTGATTCACCCGCCTCAGCCTCTCAAAGCACTGGATTACAGGTGTGGGCCACCGCACCTGGTTCCCACCTGCTCTTAATGAGCAATTCTAAATACCACCTCATCCCCTTTCCTGGTTCTTCCAGCTGGAAGTGGCCTTTTCTTCTAAATGCGCCAATAAGATATCTCATCTATGGCACTAATTGTACTATGGTAAATATGAACACATTTTTATCCACTCACCTTCCTAACAATAAGTTTCCTGAGGGTAAAAAACAAACACAACAGGTACGACTTTTACTCCTGAACTCTAAGATACAACAAAACGCACTTCAATCATTCTTCAAACTAAATTAAATAGGTTCTAAGCCCTATCACCCAGCAGGAGAAATGTTAAATTTCAGCCATTTGGGCTGCCTGCTTGTATCTCCCCTCTCACCACCATGAGACTACATAAGAATACTGTGTCAGGTTCAAGTCCAGGCTCCAGCCCATGCTGAGGTCTGAAGGGAGTGGGTGGATGAATGGCAGACAGCTAAAAGAACACTCGAGGAGGGGTGGGGTGTGGGTGTAGGTAGGTGAAATACAGCTTCAGTAGCTCTCTTATACAGTCTGCTCTGTCTTGGTTGCTTGGTCTGGCCACTCCCATGCACAGCTGCACAGCCAGCTCTCCCTTCAGGGTCAGCAGCTTAACTCTCTCTCTCTGGGCACAAGCGTGCCTATACAGTGTCAGCAAGGCAATTATACCATCTACAGACAACAGTGGCTTAGAGCCCATTAATGAGCCTTCCCATGTTAGGACTACATGGCTGTGATAACAAGTGGAGTTATACATCTGCGCTCTAAACTCACTGAGTCACAAAGGATGTTTACCTTGGCCTATGCACGGTTGGCCATGGTGCAGCCATGTTCCTTACAACTGGGCTTATGCAGGACCAGAAAACAGACAGGGTCTCTTCCTTTGAGTAGAGTGGAGTCAGCTCAGATGCTCACTGTCCAAGCCCATATGGTCAGTTTAAAGCACAGGGCTCCATCCCTTCCTGCCTATACCCAATGTCCAGTACAAAGCCTGCTCTCAGTGAGGCCTCTCCAGCCCTTCTATTGGGACAGATGTTTGTCTCTGCTGAATCCCATCTCTTCACCCCACATTTGACATTAACTGCCTCTAGCCTCTGTCTTGGATTCTATTTGGTACACACTTACCCTCCCCCCACCCCAGCATAGCCATGCCCCAATCTTCACAGGAAAAACCATCTGCGTCACATTTGCATCTCCTACCAGTGGCTAATGTAGTATTTATATATTAAGGTATTGAACAACTGGTTAATCATCTCCTGTCCTTTCCTCTTCAAGCCTGGAAGGACTTCCTATAGAACTCAGCCTAAATATTTCTTTCTCAGGGAAGCTGCCCTCTGTGGGAACAGGAGAGTTCCCTGACCCCCGACTTGCAGGACCTGTGAAAAGGGTATGGCCCATCTGTTTGGCCCGCAGTATGCATTCAAACCCCTTGCAGGAGGGGGAGCACACAGACTGGCTGGTGTAGGAGCCAGGGTGAGCACTCTTGGGCTCCAGCCCTATGGTAGCCTCTGGGGGTGGATGCCTATGACCCCCAAAGCCCCAGGGGGCATGCTGCAGTCCTCTTTTAGTTCTGCCATCCACAGACAAGTTAAGTGTTAACCAGCTCAGTATCCTCTTAGTACCCAGGTTCTTGTCCAGTATCCAGGAAGAATTGGGTCACACATGAAGTTGAAGAAGGGTGAATGCAGGGGTTTCTATTGAGTGGTAGAGGTGGCTTTCAGCAGGATGGTTGGGGAGCTGGAAAGGAGATGGAATTAGAAGGTGATCTTACCTTGGAGTATGGCCATATTGCAGCAAATCTCCTTCCCAACCATCCCCCAGCTGAACTCCTCTTGACGTTTGATGCTCCTTCTGTTTTCTCCTGCTCTGCCATGCTGTTCTGCCACTCTTCTGTTCATCTGTTTGTGGATCCTGGGGCCTGGTGTTTATATGGGTACAGGATGGGGGGCATGGCAGGCCAGAAGTCAACTTTTGGGTCCAAAAACAGGAATGCATATTCCCATTTAGGGCTATGGGTTTCCAGGCTTGAGAGTGGGGCTTTTGCTTGGGAAGTGCCCTCTTCTACCCAGTATTTCCCTGTCTCCTGTCTGGATCATTACCAGACACTATCATACCACACAGTAACTTTTCCTACCATTATCACAGCCGTTTGTGTCATTATTCCTCACGCTGGTCTGCATCACCAGATGACATGCTCCCTGAGGGCAACGGTGGCCTCCCTTTCAGCTCACTCTCCATCTTTCCTGACTAGAGGCCTGTTACCAGGCAGCTATTCTAATGAATTTGACTCAAGAAAAACCTTGCTCCCCTTACCATAGAGCTGTTTCTCTTCCAGCTATGCCTGTGTTTTTGAAGTGGTGAGGTATGTTGGAAGCCATGGGGTGATCATTCTCCCCTAAGGTAAAAGCAGAGGTTCCTGTTTTGAGACACAACTCATAAGAATCTAGGTCCTTGTCCACATTCTTCATCCGCAGTCTGAGGACCCTACCTCACCCTCATGCCTCAGATCCTGTTAGAAAAATCCTTGTCACTTTCCATTTTTCCTTCTTCACAAGAGATCTGTACAAACCTGAGAATAAATTAAAATCCCCTCAAATATCCAAATAAAAGCCCTTTATGGGTCATTTTCATTTGGGTCCTTTTTTAAATATGAATTATTTTTTAAACAGATAGGGTCTCACTCAGTCTCCCAGGCTGGAGTGCAGTGGCATGATCAGGGCTTATTGTAGCACTGATCTCCTGGGCTCAAGTGATTCTCCCACTCCAGCCTCCAGAAAGCTGAGACTACAGATGCCACATGCCTGGCTAATTTTTTTAACTTTTTTGTAGAGATGGGATCTCAGTATGTTGCCTAGGCTGGTCTCAAACTCCTGGCCTCAGACAATCCTCCCACCTCAGCCTTAAGTACACTTTCCTACCACTAAGGCATACACCAATAGGGGATTTTAATATTTTTGGTTGAAAATAGCAAAGAATTTAATATTTTGGACACTCAAGAGCTGACACTACATACAGTAATTCTAAGTGAAAGTGGGTTGATGAGATTTGTCAACTAGCCTATAGGACTGTGAAGAACCTAGCACCTAATCCTGATTGAAGATATGATATTATAGCTATTTAAAGTAGAAACAGACGTCACATACATACCTTCTAGTAGGGTCGCGATTGAACTGTCTAATATAGTAGCTACTAGCTACCAGTGGCTCTTTCAATTTAAATCCAATTTTAAAAATTTAAGTTTCTCAGTATCACTAGTCACAATTAAAGTGTTACCATATTGCACATTGCTACGTAGCATTTCTATTAATATAGAAAGTTCTAAGGAACAGCTCTACTCTAGGTGCCTTGAACACACACCAAGCTGATAAATGGTCTCAGTAGGAGGACTTGTGCTTAAACAAGATCCATTCCATAAATAAGCACTCTTTGTACTAAGTGCCAGACTCTGTTGTACCTGCTTCACACCAAATGTCTCAGTTAATCCTCACAAGTTGGAAGGTTGGTAGTACATTATGACCCTCTGTGTTAGTCTGCTGGGGCTGCAAACAAAGTACCACAGACTGGGTGGCTTAAACAGCAGTTTTGGAGGCTGGAAGTCCAAGATCAATGTTTCTGCAGAAGTGGTTTTTTCTAAGGACTCTTTCCTCAGCTTGTCAGTGACTGTCTTCTCCCTATGTCTTCAGATGGTCCTTGAGCATCTCTGTCCTCACTTCTTATAAGGACATGAGTCATAGTGGATTAGGGCCCTACCCAGTAACCTAACTTAATTACCTCTTTAAAGACCTCCATCTCCAAATGCAGTCAGACTTTTTTCTAAGCTACTGTGGGTTGAGAAGACAATTTATCCCATAACACCCTAATTTTTTGTGGATGAAAAAACAGACACAGATAAATTAAACGTATCAGCAGTGCAACCCAAAAGATCTGAGTTACCTGCATGCAACATTACAGTCCAATGATTCCTATCTATCACTTGTGACCAAGAGCACCCATCTGAGAATTGGCTGGTAGAGCAGTAGATCCAGAAAAACTGACTTGCTCACTTATGATCAAATCTGACCCATATCCCTGAGCACCAACTACACTCGAACCAGCTGAGCAAGCCACATACGGCTGATGCTGGCAGTTCCCTGCCCTCCCCAACTTGACACACTGGTGGCAGTGCACACCTGCACCACTCTTGAGTAAGCACAAAAGACTTCCCCACAACATTCATAGTCTGTCAATTACCTCATAGGGTTAAACTGGCCAGATCAGCAACTTTTTGACAACATGTAGCCTCTAAATATAAACAAGGTAAGCATATACTGAATAGTATGGCACATTTAGTCACTCCATTTCTTAAAGTCTCTGGACCCATTTATTCTGCCTACTGCTGCTCTGTCCCTTGATGAGATCAATACTGCCAATGGGATTAGAGGAGGGTGAGAGTCAGGGCTACCTGACCATCACCCCAGATTGCTTTCTTTCCCTAGAACCAGCAGTCATCCAGTGCTGATAGAAACAGACCAATGAAACAAGTCAAATGACTGATGCCACTCACCCACATGCTTTTCTTTCTCTTTGTCCTCTTGGCCCTTTGGGCATAAATGTCTCATGATAGGATGGGCTATAACTTAAAACCCAGAGAGATGGCAATGTGAGTTAGAAATTCCTCCTAGAATCATGCCTGAGAGGGCAGCTTCCTGGATTGGGAATGAGCACCCATCTCACTATTGCGTATGCTTGGATTAAAACAATACAGGAATGCCATTGTCATCTAGTGGGATTTTTGGCATTGAAATACACTAATTACCAAACCAATATGATGGGCAATGTAAAGCACCATTCTCCCTACAAACATAAAGGTAACATCCAGCCAGTTCTCTGTTAACCATAGAAACTGGAGCAGGAAGAGCATAGGCAATTTACAGATAATTCCAAAGCTTTTCACCAGCAAGTGACAGCAAATGAGCTCATTTTCAGAGGTTTCAAGGCCAATTCTAATATAATAAACAGAGATAGGAATTGTGTGAATGCCACACACACACACTCAGCCTGACTTAGGAGGAACCAATGGAAAGCAGCCCAGATACCCATTCAGGCTTGACACACTGCCACCAAGCCCTCACACTTCATGTTCATAAACTCACTGCTCATTCAAGACCTTTGGGCTTAATGCAAATTAATTAAACTGCCATGCAGCTCATTTGACTATTATTGAGGTTTTAAAATAATTAAGAGTGAAGGCAACTGATTAAACCCTTTCCAAGTTGCTGTGGTAGTTTATGAATTATATAAGTTCCACGTTAGTGTGACTCCTCTGTGACTGCAGATTAGCTGGAGGATATTCATTAAGATGGAATAAAAGGGCAAGAGGAGCTGTAACAGCCTTTTGTTTCTTATTCCTGACAGCTTTCCAGGGAACAAGAAAGCTTTCACATTTCCTCAATGTAAAAGCATAAAAACAATATACTTTAATTTCTATAGCATTTTACAAATAGGATAATATGTTTTTTATCCCATTTTATCCTCCCACTAATCCGGAGAGCTTGGCAAGGCTGGTGTTGTTCTCTTTGTCTTATGAGGAAAGAAACAGAGCTCAAATAAGTTAAGTGCCTCATATAGATAATAAGGGAGAGAATGTAGTCTAATACCCAGGCCTGCTGACTCCGAATCCACCATCCTTCCCACATGCCATGGTTTCTCTCCTTCTTAAGAACCATGTGTCTCCCAAAACAGTTCCTTCATTCTTCCATCCCAGATGTCTGAAATTTCCAGAGAAAAAGTTTCATTACTTTGGCTTAAGGCTAAGATTCCTGTACTAAAACAGAGAAGTATTTTTCCCAAGAGATAGAATAGAAATATTTTTGCTGTACTCTCTTCTTACAACTCCATTAAAACCCATTAAAATGTTTTCCCCATTATATTGGTTTGGTACTTAGCATACTTCAATGCAAAACGTACATACAAAAAAAGATCAAGAAAAACTTACCATTTTCAATAAAATAAAGAAACAAGCACAAGTCCAAAACAAACTATGAAGCACGCCTGCCCAAAACTGTCAGATCTGAGGCTAGTTGAGGGAATGTAGTGAGAGCTAGACTTCATAGAATATGCACATTTTCCCAAAAGCAAGTATCACTAGGCAAGAAATAACATCAGTCTTCCATAAACGCTTCCAGAGATTTTTCAAAATAATGAGTACTTCCTAGCTCATTTTATAAGGTCTTGATATCAAGACCTGATAAGGGACATTACATGAAAATTCTTTACTAAAGTTACTCATGAATCCTAAACATAATGTTAGAATTCAAAAACCCACAACAAAATATGATCAAAAAGAATTCAACAATATATGAAAAACATAATACATTATGACCAGTTAATTCCAGAAATACAAGGGTAGTTTAACTTTTAAACTAAAATGATTCATTGTATTTACATAAAAAGAAAAAATTATTTTTTCAATGGATGAAGAAAAAGGTTGATAAAATTTAACATTTATTCATAATAAAATCTTAGCAAACTAGGAAGAGAGGTGAACTTCATGATATGATACATGCTGTTCATATCATGAAAATGGGCATGGTGGCACGTGCCTGTAATCCCAGCTACTCAGGAGGCTGAGGCAGGAGAATTGCCTGAACCCAGGAGGCAGAGGTTGTGGTGAGCCAAGATCGTGCCATTGCACTCCAGCCTGGGTAAGAGTGAAACTCCATCTCAAAAAAGAAAGAAAATAGGAATGAAACAAGATTGGAACTTATTAACTACACTAATATAATAAGCCCATTAGGTTTACGGTTTACACTGTACTGTATTAATCTAATAAGTCCAGTCTAATAAGGCAAGAAAAAAATTAGAAAGAAGAAAAGCTACTGTTATTTGCAGGAGACATATAGTATATGTAGACATACAAAATAAACTATAGATAAATTATTAGATTAATACATGGGCTTAGCAAGTAGGCTAGAAAATTATCAACATATGAAAAATTATATTTCTACATGCTAGAAAAAAAATTAGAAAATTTTAAATGTTTTAATTATACTATTTGTAATGACATCAAAAAATCAAATGCCTAAGAAATAAATCTTGACAGAATTATGTGCAAGATCTCTACACAGAAAACTCTAAAGCATTCTTGAGAGAAACTAAATAAAACTGAAATAAGTTGAAATACTATGCTCCTGAATTAGAAGTTTCAGTATTATAAATGTGTCAGTTCTCCCCAGAGTGATCTATAGATTCAATCTCATCAAAATCTCAACAAGACTTGTGTGTGTGCATGTGTGTGTATGTGTGTATGTGTAATTTGATAAACTGTTTCTAAAACTGATAAGGTAGTGTCAAGTACCAAGAATACCCATGACAAATTCAAAGAAGAGCAAAAAAGAAATATTTACTTTTGAAGATGTCAGGACTTATAATAAAGCTATAGAAATTAAATCAGTGTGGTACTCATGCATGCTTATAGCAGCACTAATTGCAATTGGAAAAATATGGAACCAGCCCAAATGTCCATCAATCAACAAGTAGATAAAGAAATTGTGGTATACATATATATCACGGAATACTACTCACCCATAAAAGGGAACAAAATAATGACATTCACAGCAACCTGAACGGAACTAGAGACCATTATTCTAAGTGAAGTAACTCAGGAATGGAACACCAAACATCATATGTTCTCACCTATAAGTGTGAGCTAAGCTATGAGGACACAAAGACATAAGAATGATACAGTGGACTTTGGAGACTCATGAGAAAGGGTGAGAGTGGAGTGAGGGATAAAAGACCATACACTGGGTGAAGTATACACTGCTCAAGTGACGGGTGCACCAAAATCTCAGAAATACCACTGAAGAACTTATCCCTGTAACCAAACATCACCTGTTCCTGAAAACCTATTGAAGAAAACAGCATATGCAAAGAAAAATACTATCTGGAAGCACAAGTGGCAAAATAAAAAATTAAATATTAACTAAAATACATCAATGTGGTACCAGTACAATAAAATACAGATAAATAAAATGGAATAGAAAGTCCAGAAACAGACCCATGCAGTATGGACACTTGATTCATGATAAATGGGGCACTGAAAGCATGGTAAAAGATAATCTCATCAATAGGTACTGCTGATCAATTAGATAGCCATCCATATATGAAGATATGAAATCCGATTCCTACCTCACACCATACAAAACAGTTAATACCACACAGATTGTATATATACATATGAAATATAAAATGATTAATCTTCTAAAAGATAATGAATATCTTTGACCTTGGAGTAGGCAGAGATTTCTGAAAGGGACACAAAATGTATTAACATAAAGGAAAAGGTGATAAATTAGACTAAATTAAAAATAAAAATGTGCATTTATCAAAAGATACTATTAGGAGTGTAAAAGGACAACCAAAAAAATGGGAGATTTTTATAATAACTAGAAGGGACACATATCTAGACAATATGAAAACTCCTACCAATAAATAAGAAAAAGACAATCTTATATAGAAATAGACAAGACATTTGAATGAGAACTTCACTTAAATGAATATTTAAATGACCAATCAACATATAAAAATGTGGCCAGATTCATTAAAGAAAATGCACATTACAACTACAATAAGCGACCACTGGTATAACTTTCAACATGGTTGAATTAAAAAACCAAACAAAACCAAGTGTAGACAACAATGTAGAGCAATAGATGCTGGAAAAACATTTTGCAGTATCAACACCCACTTATGATGAAAAAAGAGTTTCAACAAACTAGAAACAGAAGTGAACTTCCTTAATCTCATAAAGGGCATCTGTGAAAAGTCCAACATCATACTTAATGTTTAAAGACTAAGACCATTCCCACAAGATACAGAACAAGACAAGGATGTCTACTCTCACCACTTATATTTGATATTGTACTATAGGTTCTAACCGAGGTAGCTAGGCAGACACATGTTTTCAATTATTTTGGATACATGCTTAGGAGTGGAATATTGGATCATATGACAACGCTGTGTGTAAGCTTTTGAGAAAAACTGCCAAACTGCTTTCCAGAGAGGCTGAACCATTTTATATTTCTATCAGCAACATATGGGGGTTCTGATTTCTCCACGTTTTTGCCAACTTATGCTATTTTCTCTCATTCTAGCCATCCTAATGTGTGACTCATTATAGTTTAATTTGCATTTCCCTAGTGACTAACAGGTACAACTTTTCATTTGTTATTTGGACATCTGCATATCTTCTTTAAAGGAATATCTATTCAAATCCTTTGCGTTTTTCATGGGAGACCAGAGTTTTATTATTACTCAAATCAATCTCCCTAAGCATTCAGGGATCAGAGTTTTTTAGGATAATTTTGTGGGTGGGGGAAGGCTAGTGGGTCAAAATTGCTGACTGGTTGGGTTGCAAATGAAATCACAGGGAACTGAAGCTGTCCTCTTACACTGAGTCTATTTTTGGGTGGGGGGTGCCACAGGATCATATGAGCCAGTTTAATCAACCTGGGTGGTGCCAGCTGATCCATCTAGTGTAGGGTCTGCAAAATATCTTAAGCACTGATCGGAGCAGTCTAGGGAGGGTCAGAATCTTATAGTCTTATGGCTAATTTGTTAGTTCTACTAAGGCAGTGTAGTCCACAGGCAAGAAGGGGATTTTGGAAAAGGGCTGTTATTTGTCTTTGTTTGTTTTTTAAGAAGGAGTCTTGCTCTGTTGCCCAGGCAGGAGTGCAGTGGCATAATCTCAGCTTGCTGCAGCTTCCACCTCCCAGGCTCAAGTGATTCTCCTGCCTCAGTCTCCTGAGTAGCTGGGATTACAGGTGCCCACCACAACACCAGGCTAATTTTTGAATTTTTAGTAGAGACAGGTTTCACTGTGTCAGCCAGGCTGGTCTCAAACTCCTGACCTTAAATGATCCACCCATCTCGGCTTCCCAAAGTGCTGAGGATTACAGATGTTAGCTTCCACATCTGGCTCCTCGTATTTGCTTTAAACTGTAATAAACTTAGAAACTAAGTTCCTCCCAAAATTAGTTCAGCCTATGCCCAGGAATGAACAAGGACAGTTTGGAGGTTAGAAGCAAGATGGAGTCAGTTAGGTCAGATCTCTTTCACAAATAGTTTCTAAATTCTGGATAAATCAGGTAAAGAGAAACAAATATGCTCCAAATTTTGTTCACAGAGGTGTATTTTACTCAATTCTTAAAAGCTGTAAATAGCTCAAAGAAAAGTTTTTCCAGCTCTGGAAAACAAAAGGATCAGCAAGGTTTTAAGCATAAAAGTCAAAAAAAGATTACTTCAGTTTTCTATTACTTCGGATTAGTTCAGTCCATTCTGTTCACTCCTGTTCTGCTTGATATTCATTAATATTTCAGGTTTCCATGAGAGTCTATTCTAAAATCACATTCTCCAAAATTATTAGAAATCTTCATTCAAGAGCATCTGTCAAAGTCCTATTGCTGATGACAAACCACTTCTGAAAAGGATCAAAAGAAGACAATTGTCTGTGTATGACAAAAAAGTATTAGGACAACCACTGTTAAAGCCACAATTGACTAGGAGTTTTGGTTACTTCTGTGGCCAAAGTCATATCAAAATTCTAGGCATTTCCCATAATTTTGGAACACATACCAATAACATATTTATATAAATACAGTCCAAAGAAAGCTGCAACATTCCATATTTGGCAATTCTTCATGTATGATTTTTATACCAAATAAGCCAGATGTGTCATTTTTGGACTTTATGGGGCATATTATCTAAAAACTTAGGTCAGAAAAAGATATTTTATAATTTGATTTTGGAAAGTTTGTCAGATATCAAAAGTTTAAAACACTGGATATCACAAAGTAGATTCCCAGGTAACTATAGTCATTCATTTGGTCAAAATTTAAAAAAATAAAAACCTTTATTATGATAGAGGACTTAACTTTCCAAACAAGACTCGAAGATAGCATGGGGCCAACTTAATCTGTCTCTTTTTTCTCCCCTTGATTTTCGTGTGTGTGTGTGTGTGTGTGTGTGTGTGTGAGAGAGAGAGAGAGAGAGTATGTGTGTGTGTGTGGTTTACTCAAAAGGCAAACAAAAATCTTTCACTGTTTCTCAGTATTACATGAAAATCTTTTTCACAAGAGGAAACAAAATTTCATGTTCGTATTAGTGCATCTTTAGTGCTAAAGCTAGCTTTTAAATAAAATTTTGTAAATCTGTCCAGTTTTAATTCGCTTGACCATAAGGCAAGATTTTCATAAACTTTTTAGAGTCCAGTACAATTTTCTGTTTAAACAACAGATTAATTTTCTAAGAAAACCTGTTATTTGGGCACCTGGACCCAGACTGTGGCCCCACATCAGTATGCTTTCATTTGAATGTTCAACCTACAGGAAAAAAAAAAGCTAAATAATCCCCTTCAAATCTTAGCCAACTTGCTCATAGCCACATAACTTTCTGTACAAGATCAACCCTCCATGAACCCTTTAACTTGCCTAAGCCTTCAGTTTTAACTTAAAACAATCCTTTAACCCTGTAAACTAGACAAAAAAGTATTGCCTTCTTATAATCTTTTGCCAAAACACATTCTACTTTGCTTATCCACCTTGTGTGTAAAACTGTTTCTCCAGTAGTCTCTATTATATATTACAACATTAACTCTTAGCAACTCTTATTTTTGGTGAAAACCTGAAAAGTAAGCAATTTTTAATTAGGTACTAGATATGGAGCCTAGGATATCAGAAGTGCAGGTAAGGTCTGACTCTAGCATAGCTAGGAGTATGGCTAACCCCACATGTTCCCAGACCTTATCTAGAATCTCATGCTCCAAAATAGGTAAACTGAACTATTTTCAAAAATCAAAGTAGTTTATGATCTTAAACCATTTAGCAAATCTGATACCGACCTAAATTTAGGCCCAATGTCTAAATTTTGAAGATCACTTTATTTACCAATAATCATTAAAAATGTACTTCTGAACAATTACTAAAGTCATATGAACGAAAGGCATTAGTGTTTCTATTTTTCTGACAAAATATGATTTAAGTGCTTATTTTTCTAAGCCAATTAATCAGAGCTCTTTTATATGGAAGCATCATATACACAGCACGTATAAACACACAGAAGATCTAGTTGTAGTAAGATTTTTCATTTGCCAGTTTCTTAATTGGATTACTGGTTTCAGAGTGAAGCCCTTGGAGGAACAGTCAGGAAAGCATGCTGTTTCTAGAGCCTAATGAAGCACAACTGGAAGACAAACACAGATCTCCAAAATTAAGGGTGTCATTTCATACTGGATCCTGGATCCCCAAAAAGGTGGGAAACACTACTGGAAAAGATAGTGTCCTGCTTCTACCATGCATATCATTGCAAGGCAACTTGAAGTCAATCAGCCCATTTTGTAATCAGCCCATACCGTACGGAGTCTGTTTCTCAGTGGGTAATGGGGATGTTTCCACACCTTCCAGATGGCCTAGAGCATGCTTCTCTGAACCAAGTGTGCAAAGATTCAAGTATCCCTCTATAACTGCCATTAGCCATCCCTTAAAGTGTATTTCCTATCGAGTTATTACACACCAAGGCTAAAAGCTCTCCCATAATGCAAAGTCAATTTTTGATACCCCCAAAAGTCAAAATCATCACATTGCAAAACAGAACAGAGCCTTAGATTTTGAGAGGGCTCCGTTTTCTTTCAATTCCTGAGGTTCCATGAGGAAACAAAGGTTTTTCCAGAATGGGGTCTGTGGTGCCGCCTCTGCTTTTCCCCAGGAGTCTCAGGCTGTTGGTAATTACCTTAGGTTCTCCCATGTGGGTAGCAACAGTAGCAAGAAGACAACAATGGAGAAAAACAATTGTCGATTAAGAAGAAAAATTTTTCAGAAAAACCTGATTCAAGAAGAGGAAAAGGATACAGCCCTTTTAAATACATATAGTTTGGATATCTGTTTTTAATTAAGCTGCTTTTAACCATAGGGTTCCTTTGTTTATATATATATGAATCTCTTATTACCAGATTCTATCCAGGATAGCCAATATTTCTGGCTTTTGAGTTCTATGACAGGTAATGTCCCAAAATTGAAAAGTTTTAACCAAGTTTATAATTTAACCATAGACACATAAGCTATGTGTGTCTCAAAGAGATGATAAACAGTTAAAAAAAAAGAGAGAGAGAGATTTAGAATCTCCCCAAGTGTAATTCAGAGAAAGGAAAATTCAAGACAGGAAACCAGAAGCTCTCCATGGTGGGCATGACGGGGAACTCTCAATAAATGTCAGTTACACAAATAACTAACCAGAAAGGAATCATTCAGAAGCCAAGAATTGAACCCAGGCTGCCATTGTCAAAAGACAAAGCCTTAGCTACTGAGCTACACAGCATTGAGCAGCTTATATTGCTCTTTCCAGAAGTCTAAGGCAGGCAATTTCAAGCTTGCAAAGGCTTTAACTCCTCAAGATAATTTTTAGGATTATGACATGAACCCCAAAATTCCTGTCCTCTGGATGGCAGGAACCAAGAGAAAGTATTCCCACATGGTCACAAGGTTAAGCTCTTAAGGACACAAGACAGAGAAATTTCCACCCAGTATTGGTTTCAGGGACCCCTAGAACATTTGTAACTGACCAGCCTTCTGGGCTGGCTTGAAAAGCGGGTTTATAGGGGTTCTAAACCCACATTTTATCCTGTGATATTCCTCTCTCATTACGGAACAAAGACAAATTCTTAGCACAAAGTACACCAGATTTGCTACACCCTAAGACTAGTCTCACAAATCCTTTTCTCTATTAATAGAACCCTTGCAGAAGAGAAAAATAGTGACATTTACCATTTACACACACACACACACAGAGAGAGAGAGAGAGAGAGAGAGAGAGAGAGAGAGAGAGAGAGAGAGAGAGAGAGAGCGCGACCAAAAACTTGGCTGATAAGAATGTATTACCCTTTTTGCTGGCATACTGGGTTCTGGGTTCCCTTTCTCTGTAGCTTCCAGAAGAACAAAGTAGCTTTTGATGACCCTGCTCATTGTATGGTAGCTGTGGGGGTCAAGCTACTTTACAAAACCCTTTTCTATTTTATAGAACCATAGGCAAAAGATTCCCAATTTTGCAAGATATTCCCCAACGGGCTGCATGTGGAACTGAATTAACTTTTTCCATCCCAGCAAAATAAACATAAAATAGATACTAGTCACCTTGTTCAGCACCCAATATCAACCTGGCAAAGCTCAAAATTTCTCTCTGTTGGTCCCTGTTGTTTTTTATCTACTCCAGGTGGGGAGGGTCACCTCTGAATAGCAATTCACAATGGGTGGTCTCTGGGTAAGACAAAGAGCAGATAGTCACCCCAAAAGAGGACGGGCTTCTTGAGCTTTCTTCATGGCTCACTGAATGTGACCAGACAAATAAGGAGAGTTCTCTAAGTTAGGCCTGCTGGACTTGTGTCAGCAATTCCTTCTGTAATCTCCTCCACATCTACAAACACACACAAAGATGAGACAGACAGAAGGCCTTCCAAATCAGATCCCTAACCAAGAACGCCAAGAGTATCCCCTCCAAACTCTCCTCCTATTCTCCATCTGAGAAATCTCTCCAAAATATTCCTGATTGAGAA
Organism: Callithrix jacchus; assembly: GCF_049354715.1. NCBI lineage: Eukaryota > Metazoa > Chordata > Mammalia > Primates > Cebidae > Callithrix > Callithrix jacchus. The sequence continues at coordinate 96,730,917 of NC_133507.1, read as the reverse complement.
GTCTCCTGAACTAAGACTCTTTATACTAGTTAGGGAGAGCTAACCAAGACTCCCCAGGAGCCAAACTGAGACAGATAGCCCATGGTGGAGCTACAGAAAGACACCCCACCATGGAGCTATGGAACCAGCGAGGAGAAGGAAGGATACATACATGGTGCCTAGGATACTCACCAACCCAGATACCCCGCAATGGTGTTACAGGCAGACACCCTGTGCCAGGGCTCCAGTTATGCAACGTCTCCCAGGACTATTTCCCTATTGCATTTAAATCCACACACATTGGTTAGGTCAACAGCACCCCACAAGTAGAGAGAATACCAGAGTCTGCCCCCAGTCTGAGGGAACTAGGGAACTTGGGCTGGCATCTGGCTCCATCACCAGAAGGGGGCTACTGAACCATGGGCAGCTAGCCACAAGGGCAATAGCAGACAAGCACCCAAATGTGTAACATCCTAATGGGTTCACCTTGCCTGCTGACTAGACAGAGCCAATTTATCAGGACAGAGGAATTGCAATAGAGAAAGAGTAATTCATACAGAGCCAGCTGTGTGGCAGACCAGAGATTTATCATTACTCAAATCAGTCTCCCCTTTGCCCAATTATTGCTGAGTTGTAGGAGTGTTTCATATAGTCTGATATAAGCCCCTTGTCCAGTTATATAATATGCAAATATGTCCCCCATTCTGTGGGTTGGTTTTCACTTTCTTGAAAAGAGTTCTTTGAAACACAATAGCTTCTAATTTTGATGGAGTCTCGTTCATCTACATTTTCTTTTGTTGCTTATGCTTTTGTGTCATTTCTAATAAGCTATTGCATGATACAAGCTCATAAAAGTTTATTCCTGTGTTTTCTTGTAAGAGTTGCACGGTTTTGACTCTCACATTTAGGCCTATGATCTATTTTGAATTAATTTTTTATTCAGTATAAGGTAATTTTTGTCCTTTATTCTATTAATACATTGATTAATTTTTGTATCCTAAACAAACCTGGCATTCCTGGGATAAATCCCAGTTGGTCATGATGTGTAAATTTTTTTCATATTGCTAGTATGATTTGCTAGTATTTTATAGAGTATTTTTGGTCTATATTTATAAGGGATGGTTTTTTTGTAAGACTTTGTGAAAGACAGTATTAGCTTTCCTTTAAATGTTTGGTAGAATTCATCTGTGAAACCATCTGGTCCTGAGCTTTTCTTTTGGAGAATGTTTTTGATTACTAATTCAATCTCATTATTTGTTATAGTTCTGTTCAGATGTTCCATTGTTTCTTGAGTCAAGTTTTGGTAGTTTTGTTCTTTCCAGGATTTTTCCTATTTTATTATAGTTTTCTAATTTGTAGAAAATTTTAATTTGCAATTTATAAAATTTTAATTTTCAGAATTTTAATTTGCAAAATACTAATTTGCGATCATAACTTTATAATGCCTTTTATTTCCATAAAGTCAGTAGTAATGTCCTCTCTTTCATTCCTGATTTTAGTAATTTGAGTCATTACTATTTTTCTTTGTCTAGCCAAAGGTTTGTCTATTTTGTTGATCTTTTCAAAGAGCCACCAGCATAAACAAGAAGGAAGATTTACTGACTCACATTGCAAGAATATCCAATGCAGACAGGCTCTGAGTGAGTTAACTCAGCAGCTGAGATGTCATGGAGAATCCAGGTCACTGTTGTGTGTCTACCTTGTGATTATCTTGTTGGCTTGGTCCTTGCTTACCTCCTCCCCGTGGCTGCCACAACTGCAAGAATCTATGTGGATGTGATAGTGTCCAGTAGAATGCGAGTAAAAATAAAATAAAATAAGACTCTACTGCAGGCCCTCCCTCACATTTTATTGCCAGAACTGATTTACACGCTCACTCTTAATCCAATCTCTAACTACGTGGATGAGACTATCTTAATGGTTGCAAATTCATTAGTACACATAGAGGAGGGAGACACCTGAACACAATTCTAACAAGAAAGGCATCAATAGACACAGCCTGAAGTTGAAACAGTTAATTAAACATAATGACACTCATTCCTGACAGTTTTTTCTGATATTCTTTGTGAATTTAAAAAGGCTTTTCAAGGCAACAATATTTCAATATCTCATGCTGAAAGAAATATTTAGCTAAAGTTCAGCAATTATTTGAGATTTTTTCTTCATTCATATCAATAATGATACTTTTTAGCTTAACAGCATGTAAACTATAATATCAAGTTTGTAAAAAGAAATTCAAATGGTAGAAATTTTTACTAAAACATAAAGGAGAAGAAATTATATAAATGTAAACTGTCTATTATTTATATCATTACCTTTGCCCACCAATCCTTTTGTCTAGATTTGCCAAGTTAGTGTATCTGTCACATTGGAAAACAAAAGGGCACAGTTTGGCAAGAAAGGAGAGTTCAGAAAGTTTACAGAACCGAAAGGGATGTAGTGGTTGGGAGGAGGTGCAGGAGATCCCAAGCAGCTCTCAAGAGGCAGGGCAAGTCTTGGAGCCATGCGGGAGGGTCACATGACAGCTGCACAGATGATTTCCTATAGCCCTCCCTACTAAATGCACAGAAAGGCTCTTGTTAAACACTCAAGGTCTGAACCAGAGTGTCTATTTAATATTGATGATGTGGCCTTGGGACCAAAGTTGATGATACAAAGATGAGTGCAACTCAGTCCCTGCCTTGAAGCATTCACAGTCTAATGGGAGAGATGAACTCATAAAAAGCAATTTCAAGCGCAACAACAGCAGTGCAATGGTATGAGCTACAGCAGTTGCCCAAAGCTGTGAGTGATTAATTCAGTTTGCAAAGTCAGAGACAACGCTAGAGGAAAAAAGTAAAAATCAAAGGATGTCTTTGAGTTCACCAAATATATGACAGAGGAAAGGAGTCTTCAGAAACTGAGAAGTTTGAAGTAGTGTGGCCCAGTTGGGGACCCACAAGATGACTGATGCTAATAATGTGGGAGTGGGGGAAATAAAGCTGGAGGAGAAGCCAGGAACTAGACCTCAGAGGACCCTGCTCGCCTCACAAGGGAGAATGAAGTTTGTCCAGTGAATGATGAGAGCCGCTACAATTTAAGGAAAGAGATGTCCTGATTAGTGTTTTTAGAAATGGACCTTGAGGGTTCCATGGAGAACGTATTGTCAAGATGGAAGGTCGAAGGCTTATCAGGGGTGTGATGCAGGTAGTAGATACCAGAGCCTGAACCAGGGCAGTAACAAGAAGAAGAGGCAAAAGTAAGAAAATAGTCATTGACTGTCTTTGAATGTTGGTGAAAAAAAGCAGTAAAAAGGGATATGCGGGTCTCTGGATTGAGCAGCTGGGTAGGTAGATGCAGGATGCGAGCTTAGTCCAAGGCAGTTGAACCTGAGGTATCAGTGGGACACCTCAGTAAGGATGTACGTTTGGCAGCTGGACATAGATCTCATCCAGAAATAAAGATTTAGGAGTCTCCTAAAGCTATAGGACTAGGTCTAATTGCCGGGGAGAGGGGAGCAAATATGAAGGGAAAATAGAGGAGCCTTATAATTCAGGAATGAAGGAATCAGTCCACAGAGGAGGCTGAGCAGGAAGAGTAGAGAGGTAGGAGGAGAGACAAGAAAAATCAGTGCATTCAAATCCAGAGGATGAAATAATCTTAGAAGGGAATAACCATCTCTGAAAAAAAAAATTAAATGCAAATCAAAACCACAATGAGATACTATCTCACACCAGTTAGAATGGCAATCATTAAACAGTCAGGAAACAGATGCTGGAGAGGATGTGGCGAAATAGGAACACTTTTACACTGTTGGTGGGAGTGTACATTAGTTCAACCACTGTGGAAGACAGTGTGGCGATTCCTCAAGGACCTAGAACCAGAAATACCATTTGCCCCAGCAATCCCATTAGTCAGTGTATACCCAAAAGATTATAAATCATTCTACTATGAAGACACATGTACACATATGTTTATTGCAGCACTGTTCACAACAGCAAAGACTTGGAACCAACCCAAATGCCCATCAATGATAGACTAAATAAAGAAAATGTGGCACATGTATACCATGGAATACTATGCAGCCATAAAAAAAGAATGAGTTCGTGTCCTTTTCAGGAACATGGATGAAGCTGGAAACCATCATTCTCAGCAAACTGACACAGAAACAGAAAACCGAACACTGCATGTTCTCACTCGTAAAGTGTGAGCTGAACAATGAGAACGCATGGACACAGGGAGGGGAACATCACACACCAAGGCCTGTAAGAGGGTGGGGTGCTAGGGGAGGGATAGCATTAGGAGAAATACCTAATGTAGATGATAGGTTGATGGACACAGCAAACCACCATGGCCCATGTATACCTATCTAACAAACCTGTATGTTCTGTACATGTATCCCAGAACTTAAAGTATTTTTTTAAAAAGAATTAAGAGAAGGAAGGAGAAGAGGAGGAGGAAGAAGAGCAGAAGAAGGAAGAGCAGGAGGAGAAGAAGAGGAGGAAGTAGGAGGAGGAAGAAGAGAAAGGAGGGGATGGGAAGGAAGAAGGAGAGGAAAATGAATTCATGACACATCAGCAGAGAATGATCTGTACCTGTCTAGGAACACTGCAGCTGGTGTCCCCGCCTTTTCTCCAAAGAAGGATGGGAAACAGTCAGATGAGATCCATGAATCCAGGGTGCTGGAGAGGGGGCAGCAGAAACCTGTACCACTTCTAGTGACCCTTCCTCCCTCATCCACCTGGCTTAGAACAGGCGCACTTTCCCAATCAGCTTTGTGCTGAGTTCAATCCCAAATGGAAATTTCTGGCAACTAAATATTAGGCCTCATGAGTAGTTATTTTCCTCCACTCTGACATTTCAGGAGGAAGAAACTGGGGACACTCTGAGAGGCAACTTGGAAACCCAAGCAATTGCATTCGCTGTGGTTTCACTCAGCCTTGGGCTGGAGACCAGAAATGGCCAGACCCCTACAGCCTGAAACCCAGCCTCTTGCCCTGCTCCCTTGAAATCTGAAGATGAACAATTCTGTTTCCAGATCCACACATATAGCATATTTGCAATGAGGATACAATCCTGATCACCTCTGCAGGAAACAGAAAACATGAACTTTTACCGAAAGCCAATTCAGTGCAAGGTGCTGAGCTGCAGCTCTGCACCTGTTGTCTCATCATGCAGCCCCTTGAGGTATATAGTTTCACACTCATCAATGCAACTCAGATTTGCATCTTCCCTAAGACTACGTGACTATTTGTAAATGACAGAGAGAGGGTTTGATACCCTGTCTGCATACTCCAAAGTCCACAGTTTTTCCCTTTCTGAAGAGAGGCAGTTTCTATACTCTTTTTTTTTTTAATGATTCCCTGTACTTCAGATTCCAATATGCAGATGAGCTCTAGATAAGAAAGACATGTGTTCCTGTAATGTTGTATACAAACAGGTTTTGTAGCTCAGATCATATTTCAATTCTATTAAATTTTATGACAAATCCTTTTTCTACATCAAAGAACCCTTTCACAGAGCAAAGAGCCAGTCCCTAATTTATCTGCAGTTTCATGTGTAGAGTTTCCTTAAAGTGGAGCTCACATCTGCCACTAAGGAAACTGAACACCCTAAAAAAAAAAAAAAAAAAAAAAAAACCAAGTCCAAAGTCTCGCTTTGTTTTCAGTGAGAGCCAAGAGGCAAGCTGGGGAAACACCAGAGCAGCCCCGTAGAGACTCCAGTTTCACATCTGGAGTCCGCAGGCACGTTCTTCACCAATGAGCCAAAAAGACTCCAATCCCTTCTCGTGGGCCCATTCTGTCTGGGCATAGTAGCTTTTGCTCCTCTACATTCTTGGAGCTTGTTGGGGAGGCAGGTAGAGCCTGGGTTGGCACAAAGTTGCCCATTCTCCCTGGTTACCTGAACCGCTCCAGCAGACAAAGTTTCAGGGGGAAGCTGAGTGCATCCCTTGGATGTGGCCATGAAACTCCTCTGCCCATTCTGAACCTATCTTAAACCTGTGAATGGGCTTCTCCCTCCCTTACCTCACCCTGCCCCCTAGGAATCAAATAGGTGCATTTAATGGCAAGACAGACACCCACAGTCTCCCTGTCTGCATCTCTCCTGAATTTATGAAGTTGGCACAAATTCCTGCAATGCTAAAATGGACTAAACCAGGGGTTACCTGAACAGAGATGCTCTTCTCCCAAGTTGGACTTGAACTCTATAGCAGGTTCATCTGTGAGCTGGTCATCTGTGTCATCTACCAAATATTTCCAGGTCTTCTTCTGGGCACAGGTACAATTACACTTCTCTAGCCCCTTTAAAGATAGAAATGGCTGGCTGGGCGCAGTGGCTCACGCCTGTAATCCCAGTACTTTGGGAGGCCGAGGTGGGCAGATCATGAGGTCAAGAGATCAAGATTGTCTTGGCCAACATGGTGAAACCTTGTCTCTACTAAAAATAAAAATAAAATTAGCCAGGCATGGTGGTGCACGCCTGTAGTCCCAGCTACTTGAGAGGCTAAGGCAGGGGAATCTCTGGAACCCAGGAGGCGGAGGTTGCAGTGAGCCAAGATCGTGCCACTGCACTCCAGCCTGATGACAGAGCAAGACTCATCTCAGGAAAAAAAAAAAAAAAAAGATAGGAATGGCCATGTGGCTTGCTTTGATCAATATGATGTGAGCAGAGAACCAGGCATGGTGGTACCATGCCTGTAATCCCAGCTACTCAGGAAGCTGAGGCAGGATGATTGCTTGAGCCCAGAAGTTTGAGACTACCCCGAGCAACATAGCTAGACCCTCACTTCTTTAAAGTTATTTTTAATTAGCCACTGTGTACCTGTAATCCCAGCTGTAATCTCCACACAAGAGGTGGGAGAACAGCTTGAGCCCAGCCTGGACAACATAGAAAGACCCCCCATCTCATTCAAAAATAAGTAAATCATGAGAAGGGATGTGTGTCATTCCTAGCTGGAGGCTTTAGGTGTCAGTATTGTGCTAGAAACAAATACTAAAGTAACCCTTTTATAGGCCTGGGTCCTGAAGACATAAGGAGGAACAGAGCTGCCTGCGAGCCTTCAGCGGACACATAGCCAACCCAGCAGCTATGGACTCCCTCTGAGGGGGACCTAGCAGAACTCCTAGAGAAGGGGAGGCTGGTCAGGAAACATTCCCAAAAGAGGCTGTGCTGGTGCTGAGTGGAAGTGGAGGTTGAGTGGGTGATGAGGACACACAGGTGGTAACGAGTGGGAAGGATGCCGTCTAGGAAGAGGTAGAAGGGAGGGAAGGAGGAGAGTGAAGTCCCCATTAGAGGCCACACAGAACCAAAGACCTGGCAAACCCAGGAACTCCTTTCCTGGAAAACCTGCTGCCACTTCAAGTCTCACCAGAAAAAAGAAGAAAGCCTGGGTAGGGGACAGGGGAAAAAAATATAGTCCAGAGAATGAGAAAAACAGAAAGTGGGTTTAAGGAAAAGAGGACTAGAAAAGAGCAGGAAATCTAGTAAATTCAGACTAGGGGAGGAAATAAGAAATAAGATGCACTAAATCCTGGCCCCGCAAAACGTCAAGTCCTCATCCCTGGAACTTGTAGATGTGACTTTATTTGGGGAAAGAGTCTTTGCAGACGTGAAGTTAAGGGTTTCATGAGACAGTCACCCTATGGGCCCCACATCATTGTGTAGGAGTAATGAGAAAGCCGTATGATTTCAGAGGGAGAGGCTGGAACCACATGGCCGCAAGCCACAGAACACCCAGTACTACCAGAAGCTGAACGAGGCAAGAATATATTCTCAGGAGAGACTGGTGGAACAGGGCCCTGCCAGCAGCTTGGTTTTGGACTTCTGTCTCCAGAACTGTGAAAGAAGACATTTCTATTGTTCTAAGCCACCCAGTTTGCAGTCATTTGTTACAGCAGCCCCAGGAAACGATCCCACACAATGACTAGGAAAGACTCACCATTCTAGTTGACAGGCACTCCCTGACCTCCCTTGCCTAGACTCCGCCTCCCATCCGCATTAGTCTCCTGCCTGGGTACTCTTGCCACCACACATCCCTCGCCTTTCTTTCCTTTCCTTCTATCCAGCCAGGCCCTGCTCCAGTGCTCCAGGGCTGAGCTGGCTGGCTGGAAAGAATGTTCCAAAGGTAAAGTTCCTTCTTTGCCCACCTCCCCAGCCTCTTCCGCCCTCCTCCTCCATGCCTCTGGCCTCTGTGCCAGACAGAACTACTGTTGGTTGGCTATGTTTCTCCACTTGGATGAATTCCAAGCCCTTGGAGGCTAAAGCCTATTACTAACCCCAAGTGTTTTGTTCTATGCCAGGCTCAAAACAAATATTTGAATACATAAAAGGGAACTGACAAATATTTGCTAATAATTTTGGATTGGCTATTACTATAACAACCATTGATAAAGGATGTGCCAGCCACTATACCAGAAACAGCGAAGAATCAGAATGATAGTAATAGCCATTTTAACTAATATAACTAATGAGCAGTTATCCTGTGCGAGGTACTATGCTAAGCACTAGAAGTGTATTAATCCTCACCATCATATTTTCTTCTTTTTATAAACAAATAAGCTAGGCTAAGAGACATTACAGTACTTGCTAGTGTCATCCTGCTAGCAAGCCCCCGAGCAAGAGTGCAAGTCCAAATCAGACAAGCTCTCCAAACTGTGCTCCAAGTAAGGCATTTTGTGTGTGGGGGTGGGGGGCGGGAATCAAACTCTTCTAGATGGTCATTTTCTTGGCCATTGTCTTAAGGCACCTCAGGTTCTCAAACATTTGGGGATTTCCTTAAACAATGAGTTTACCAGTTGAACGTCTGAAGAGTCACCATTCCAGGACCCGAAATCAACCTAATTGACCACTGGGTGGCGCCAAAAAATGTGTTGAGACACAAAAGCCAGCCTGCCCGGGTGGTTTCCAGCTCCGTGGGGTTTCTAAAGGTGAGCTGTGTGCAAAGGAGGAAGCAGAACCGCCCAGAAGGAATCAAGCCTAGATTCAAAGAAAGGGATTAGAGAACACGTTCCCTCGGGTGTCTGATGCCGATAGAAAAAGGTAGCAGCAAACCCGCATGCCTGTATGTCAGGTAGAAATCTTAATCCCAAGGAATGCAGACTATTTACATCTGTTTACCAGGAGCACAGAAATCCCCGCGGGCGCCCCAAGGAAAGAAAAATTACAGGCACAACTGCCAACAGCGAGGATGTCCAAACACCTTAACAAGTCCTTGTTGAAACGGCAGCTCTTAAATGATTCAGCTCCCTCTTAGCCAAAACGCATAGCAACAGCCATAAATAACGCTATAATTAACATCACACACAGAGCAAGGGAGACTTTGAAAATATTTCACTTAACATCTCAAAGGAATCAGATATGCTGCCCGGTGAATGAAGACATTGTCAAATTATTTATATCGAGCCAGCTGCGAATTCTCCGCATTGTAAAACATCTGCAGATTGTTATGTGCTTAATAGGAAGAATGATGGCTAACGCTGATGGGGTAGCGGCATTCATGGGGCTGGAGACACTGCTATAGTGCAAGTTGCCACGTCCTGCACCACTGCTGCCCTGAGTGTGGACCACCCAACACTGCGCATTGCAACCTGTGTGCTACCGCTCCACAAGTAGACAAGTGCGGAATGTGAAGATGATCATCGGAAATGTGTAAGCAATTCGACATTGCCATGATATCCAGGGCTGTGACTTGTTCAACAGAGGGTGGACCCACCTGGATGTTGCAGACTTGCTGGTGATTCATTTATGGCAAGGGCTGTGAACGAGTCCTGCCCGGCAAACACTTATCACTCTGAAACAGATCAGAAATTCAGTCAAACTGGCATTCCGCCATAGGAGTTTGAGAAACACTAGCCTAGGAATGGAAGGCAGGTGATTCCAACCTTGTCCATCCAGTTCCACGGACTTAGACCAAGAGTTTAGGAGCTACTGGTATGGGCCGAGCAGACAGGGAGAAGGAGATCCAATCTCCTCTGTTAATTACCCGCTGTATAGACTCAGGCACATTACCTAAACTTCTAGGTCTGTACAAAAATGTGGCTAACAGAATTTACTTTATAGAGGCTGTGAGAATAATCGGAAACGAGATGGGTGTGAGACAGAGCTCAGATGGTTTTCATACCTTTCTCACAATCTCCCTCCTTCAATCTCTCTCTATATATATACAACTTTAGAGGATTTTAAAAATAAAGCCTGCTTTACCCTCAAGAAAATAGTGTTGTCAGTACTGTCATGGGGTCCTTTATGCCTGAGATTCTGGATTTAATCAGTCATCAAGTTCTCTTATGAAGAGAGGAAAGAATTCTAGAATAACAAAAGAGAGAAAAGAGAAAGGGAGGTGGTGAGGGGAGAGTTAAAAAGGAAGGACGGATTCGTCTTGGACAAAAGGACAAAAAGAAGTCTTGAGGCCAGTGTGGTGGCTCACGTCTGTAATCCCAACACTTTGGGAGGCCAAGGCGGGCAGATTGCTTGAGCCCAGGAATTTAAGCCCAACCTGGGCAACCTAGCAAGACCCCATCTCAGAAAAACTGACCAACCAATGAACAAACAAAAAAATCTTGAGACCTGACAGAAGCAGCAGCAAAGGACAAGTGAAGGGCATGGAGGGCAAAGGGACTAGAGCTCGATGCCCATTCTAGAGGAAGGTTCTAGTAGAAGATGCCCTCTCACACCAGAAGAGCAGCCAGAGTGCACAGGCCTGGAGCTCCCGGGAGCAGTTCAGCGGAGTGCTCAGAGCCAGGGGCACCTACTTCTCCTCACTTGCCCAGGGCTGTGCAAATAATCCCTCTCTCTGTTCTTGAAGAGACCCTGACTTTGGCAGCAGTGAAGTCCTGTGTAGATGAGGTTTGTCCAGACACAGCACCTGCTGTCTCTATCTGATGCTGTCATTCAATCAATGATTGATAGTTAAATACCGACTATGTGTCCGGCACTGTTCCAACGCTGGCGATCCGGCAGGCAACACAGCATAATCTCTGCTGCCCTGAGGTTCATCATCATCTAGAGGTAGTGGGGTAGAAAATGCCAGATAAATGACACTTCCCCCTCCCGGGAACATACTGTACCTTGCTTCAGCATAGACACCGTGCTGTATAAATATTTAATGTCACACTCCAGGGCAGGGCTTCTTATGCTGAGGCCTGCAGAGAGCATTCGGGGGAGTTCATGAACTTGGAGGAGAGAAAGAATTATGTACTTATTTTTACTCACCTCTAACTAAGATTTAGCATTTCCTTCAAATATGAATGCAGAAAGCCACAGAAGTTCCTGTGACTTTAAGAAATAGAAATTACAGATTTTTACATATCACATTACAACTGCTGAGGATTTGTTGAAATATTTATGCTCATCAGTACTCCAAATTTATGGTAGCTCTGAGGCCTGCCACCAAACCTTAATGTTTAATACGTTCATAAAGAAACACATGTATTATCACATCACATGTATTTGTTTTTCAAAATTTTGATGGCTACTGCGTGTTTCAATATAATTCGTTTCCTCTTATGTATTTTTAATTCCTTTACAAACAGTATTCTGGGAAGGCATCTGTGGGTTTTACTAGCAGTCCAAAGGGGTCCAGGCACAGAAAAGATTAAGAACTTCCATTCTAGAATCTGCTGTTAACATCTGAAGGGCTTAATCAGAAATTCACCCTCCCAGAACTGTTAGCATATGCAAGACTCCAATTAGGCACTCCCGCCCCAGAGCACTGGCAGCTCTTCCAACCTGACTATCCTGATCAGTGCTAGAGGGCTGAAAAGTTAGCAGCAGGGATAATAAAAGCCATTTTTCATTGGTGACAAGAGTGGTGTTCCATATACCTAGAAAGGACAGAAATATTGAATATAGGCGTGCACATCCTTACATGAACAGAATACAAGAAACTAGTAAGCCCAGCAGCTAAACCCTCTCTCTCGAGTGGAGCACTAGGCCTGGCACTCCGATTTGACCCTGTGTTCTGTTACTTATAGCAGGATTCCACGAGGACAGCTCAGCTATCTCGGCACTCCTGTTTAGAATGGCACTTCATCTATTTCCAGTTAAAGTTTTCGTGTAAGGTATTATGGAAGCTCTTGAGAAACTGAGGATGGGGCTCCCACAAACCAACAGAACAAGTGGGAATGACCATTTCTGTGCATGCTTTGCCGCTCAATACTTGTCTATGTGGCAGAATTCTACCTGAGACCTGCTTTCCTTGTAGCATACTAGCTGGTAGCCAGGTGGTGGGGAGGAGATTGTGAAACTAAACAGAAACCACCCAAATGAGAACATGCGGAGACCATTTATTCAGACCTTGCTAGAACAAGGGAGGCAGCTTCCATCGCTTGTGTTTGCCAAGGTAGGCAGGGCAGTAAGCAAGCTTCAGAGTAGAAAAAAGTCCATGCTTCAGTGCGCTCTGATTACTGGGAAGCTGGGGACAGGCTTGCTAGAAATGGGGCTTCCTGTGGGATTGGTTCGAGGAGCATATTTGACTCTCAACAAGGAAAAAAAATAGAGAAGCTGGCAGTCATTGAACATGCCCTGACCATGCTGGGCTGATTATTACAGAGGGGTTGGTTTGGCTCCCAGGATGATTGCAGCAGAGGTTGTGGGTCAGAGTCATATTGTCATATACGGCTAGGCCATTGTCTGTCTGTATATTCAGTCTGTCAGGACCTACAGATCTCAGCCACGTCTTACAGTGAGATGTGAAGGATGTCTACCAAAAACAACCCCAGAGAGGCCCAGATGGCAAAGATCCATTCACAAAAGGCACACTCGCACATGGGTATCTCCAGCCTAATAAAGGTCTCGGGTACCTTGCAGGGGGGAGTTGTGCCAGCTCCTCATACTTGCACCTGGAGCAGCTGTAGTCAATATGCTTATTCCCCTGAGGTGATGCTGTGGCTGATGATACCTCCTCTCACAGGTGACACCGGCACAGTGCCTGGCCCATTGCAAGCACTCAGTAAAACACAGCTATTGGTTTTGAGTGATTTTTTTTAAAGATTTACGAAGAGGTAGAATTTTGCCAAGGGAATAGGACCTATGCCCATGCTTCTCAACCAGAAACAGTTCTGTCCTCCAGGGAACATTTGACAATGACTAGAGACATTTGTTTGGTTGTTGCAGCTGGGGCTCACGATGCTGCTACATCTAGTGGGCAGAGGCCAGGGATGCTACCAAACATCCTACAATGTACATCTTCCAAAGTCCCCCGAACGAAGAATTATCCAGCCCCAAATGCCAATCTTGCCCAGGTTGCCTATCCTTGGAAATGAATGGAGGAGGAAGTGGGTAACAGAAGGATTCTCTGGTGTCAGGATAGCATAGTGATTCAGAGAGTAAATCTGGATTAAGAGCAGGACTTGGACCCTGGCTCTGCCACTTCCTGATGAACAGGACCAAGTTATGAAGACTTAACACCTCTAACAGTGATACCTCATTCATGGGATCTACCGTGAGCTGACCTAAGTCAGTTTCATCATACACATTTTCTTAGGTTTTTTTGGGTAGACCTGGGTAACTTCAGAAGGTTGAGGTGGGTGAGAGGTGGGCAACCCTTCTCTACAAGCTGGTTACCAGGTTAAAAAGGAAAGAAATTTCAAAATTCTGCCACGTGTATAGACATGTATCAGCAAGCAAACCCAAAAGGAATCACAGTACCTGTTCTTTAAGCTCCACCATGTCCCAGTATTCTGCCCTTTGACTGTCTGAAGCCTCGTCTACATGGGAGACTCCTGGGAGGCAGACAACAGCGACCACAAGGCAGGATTCTGCTAATGTTACAACTGGCGTCCAACACCAGACCCGCTTGCTTACTCCTGGCTGGACACCAGGTAGGTAACAGAGTTCACCTCGTGAGTTATTTCCATGGAATCAGGCCATAGGTGACTCTGGATCTTTATACCCAATTCATGAAAGGGTAGAGAGTATTTCTAAAATGTTTTATCCAGACCAAATATCTTGAAGATCTTTATCTCACCATTAAAAACCCATTTCCAGTGTTGCCATGCTATTTAACAAGACACTGATTTTCACCAACCCAGAAATATTTCTGACATTCTCTAAGCTGACTGGCAATGTATCTGATGTTAATAGAAATGCAGATAACAGACGCCTGTTTTAGCCTTCAGGAGAACGTTTCTTGATTAGAATGCTCGCTGGCTACTCCCGCACGTTCCACCCACATAAGACTGCCAGCTGCACCTGGGCTGTTGCTTCACTGAAATCACACACACCCAGGAACACATCATCTGGTTCAAAGACTTAGTAAATCACGGGCACCATAACAGAGCTGTGAAAAATATTCAGAGATCCCATGCGCAATGCCCCCTAGCACTGTTTCTGGCACACTAGTAAATACAGAATAAATGCTCGCTGTTACCATAATTCCTTTTTTAGAAGCCCTCCTCTATCTCCTTGAAGAAAGGAAAGAAATTTTTAATGTCTAAGGGTGGTACGGAAAAGGAAGGTTGTGGAATTTGTTGAGCAAATCTGGGGTGCCAGGCATTTCATGTGCTTTACGGCATTTAACTGACGTTAACCCCACCGACTCCCATATGAGAAACCCAGGCTCAGACCACATAAGCACCTCACCTACTGCCCACAGCCAATGATGCAGGAGCCAAGACTGAAACTCCTGCATGGGAAAGTCTGACACAGAAGCCCAGCTGCCTCCCCAGCATTGCACTTTGCATTCTCAACGAAGGAGAGATAGCAGAATTTGGAGCAGAAGGCAGGTAGGCAGTATAAGGCACAGCATCACGGCTGGAGACACAGCCAGCTCACCTTGGGGAGTGCAGGGATGTGGTCTGACCAGAGAGGGCTAACTGGGTATTAGCACCTCAGGGTTGTCACGGGGTGAATTCTCCCAGAACAAGACCGCAAGTGAAACAATAGAGATGGGATGGGGAGTAAGTGACTTTTACACATCCACACAGTTGGGTGTGGGCTGCGACTCCATGAGTTTAAGGCAGTCCTGAAACTAGTCAGGCTATTCGGACTCCTGATGTTCTCCCTGGAGAGGGCAGTTAGCGCTCTCTGCTCAGACCACATCCCTGCACTCCCCGAGGCGAGCCGGCTGCGGCTCCAGCCATGACTCTGTGCCTTGTACTGCCCATCTGCCTTCTGCAGAGACTTGGATCTTCCTAATACCTCTAAATTCTATGTCCCCATCATTGGGAATGCGAAGTGCAATGCTGGGGTCCCAGTGCCCTTGGGCCATCCTCTGCAGGCACCTGGAGCTGGTCACAGGAGCCCAGAGCCTCTAGGCAGGGCTCCAGGAGTGTGCTCCACACTAGTCACTGCCAGCAACCAGAAGAGTTCATCTTCCAAAATCCAGTAAAACCTAGTCCTTCCCTGGCCCCAGTGAAGGCTCCTAACTGCCCCTGCCAGCCTGAAAAACCCAGGTCTCCTCTCCTGCCTCCCCTGTTCATCTTTAGCCACTCTGGCCTCCAGAATCCCCACACACTCCAGCCACAGGCCTGTGCCATCGCTAGTCTCTGCTCAGGACCCTGTTCCCTGCAGACTTTCCTCCCTCCATCCAGACCTCACCCCAGATGTCACCTTCTCTGAGATACTTGGATCACCCTTTTAAGAGTAACACCTCTCATGCCTGTAATCCCAACACTTCAGGAGGCCAAGGTGGCAGGATCGTGTGAGCCATGGGCGAGTGACAGAGCAAGACTCTCAAAGAAAAAAGAAAGAGCACTTATGCCCCTCTTCCCTTCACCCTGCCCCCCTTTTCCTCATCACTGCCTGGCACCACATTGCACATACTCTTTGTGAATCCATTTATTGTCTGCCTGAGACAAATGTAAGCACCAGGAGGAAAGGGACCTCCATCCCTTTTGATCACTGCTATCTTCAGTGCCCACTACAGAGTAGAGGTGAATAAATGATTGCTGAATGAAGGAAGTAAGTTCATCAGTCAATCCACCAGTTAGTCCACAATATGTTCCCTAAGGCACTACCAGAAGTAAATCCAAGGACCACTTGGGTCACAGTTCCTTGTAGGCCTTATTATAAATGCAGATTCCTGGCTGGGAAGGAGATGGTGTTTTCATGGTTCTGTCACCAGCATCCACCCCCAGCCCCTCCCCCATCCTGCTTGTAGAGGCCTCCAAAGGAAGGCAAGAGGCAAGGTGAAGGGAATGACTGCTTGGCCACCCAGGAGGCTGGGTACTTGGCATCAGGGTTCCCAGCCCTCCCCATCACCCAGCCCATCCGGGTTCCCAGGCACCAAGCATGGCTAAGAAGCAACAGAGCTGTCAGCTTTGCAGGGATACCTGTGAGCTCAGAATATGTGGCTATCAGCAGCAAGTGTGGCAGACAGGATACTTGAGGCCCCTCCCCAGTTTCCAGACACAATCTAGCTCTTCTTCAATCTGCAACCCCTGGGAAGGGGGTGATCTCCAGTATTGGCTGAGACTGAGGCTTAGAGTCAGCTTATTTTTAATGAGAAACATATGATTTTTGAAAATTGTTTTTACCACTTACCATAAAGTAGGTAAATTATATCAACATCATTTTAACCTTTTTATAATATGCATTCTTTAGTTTCTCAGTAGTTTTAATGATATCTAATATTTATTCAGTATTAAATTCAAATTATGGTCAAGAACTATTAAATCATACTTTGAAACTCATTAAAACATATTTAAATGAAAATTGAAGTCAGACTGTTTCTGTCTCTGGAATCATATTTGATTTGATTCAGAGAAAACAGATTGATAGAGAAATCTCTTTAAATGCAGATTCCTGGGACCCATCCCAGGTCTACTGAATCAGAATCTGATGACAGAGACTTGGTGTTTGCATTCTTACCAGGCTCCACTCAAAACTTTCAGTTCTTGTCCCCTCAAACCTGTGAGGTTTGAGATGTCCTGTGATGTCTGCCCTCGGTTAAGTGGGAATGTTAGAAGACCCAGAGTGGGAGGGGTAAGACCTGGGCCCCCAGCCTCCCCATGCTCCAAGGTACTTGGTAAGGGACAGCGTACAGGACCTTGTCTCCAACGGCCTGCCAAAGTCAAACCAGGTGGAGACAGAGAGGCTCGATTTGATGAGGAAAAAAGGGATGGAGAAGAAACAAGAAGAAAAATATAGGGTTAACAAATAATGAAGGTTAACAACAGCTAAGAATGATGCACAGGCTTCTTTAACACATTGCGGAAAGAGGAAAAAAAGAGAGAAGCTAAGCAGGCTGCCCAAGAACTGGATGCAGTGAGCATTTCTGTGGATTCAGGTAAAGAACACTTGTCCCTGATAGAGATGACTTGGCCACTCCTCTTTGTTTTTCTGGGATGATCTAGGATTTTTCACCTGTTAAGAGCTGTGCATCATTGTCTATGCCTTCCCCTTGACATTTTGGAGAGGGGCTGGTCGAGTCCATACATGAGAGAAAACTCCCCCCAGGAACAATTCTTGCCCACACCAGCACTCCAAAGGATGAAGCAGAAACAGCTCCAACCCTGTCGACTTCTTGTTTGCCCACACCGAGTGCATGACCACTAAGACTCTGAATTTGCTCTAACCCTACCTGGACCGGTCTTTCTCTTCACCTCCACACTGAACCTGCTGTCCTTTCTTTGCCTGGAATGTTCTTTTCATCTCCACATGCTACCTTCTCATCATTCAGATCTAGGCTTTACTATCACCACTTCAGAGACACCTTCCCCGGCCTCCTTATCTGATATTGTCTCCTCCCCTTCCCACTCGATCACATCATCTTCTACCTTTGTCTGAGTACTTATCACTCTAAAACGATCTAATTTGTTCACAAGTGTCATGAGAGTTCCTTCAGAGAAGAAGCCTTTTCCTGTGAGGACATTCCCTGAAATACAGGGGACATCCATAAATATCCAAGAATGAATGAATGAATTCCTTGAGTTGCCTGCTGTCAGTGAGTTGCCAGCAGGTTCAGTGTGCCAGCAGGTTCTTGGTCCACCTGCTGTCTACTCTATTCTCAGTTCTCCCCTTGATTCTTTTGGTCTTTTTATCTCTACAACTTCCCCGCTTTGTCATCCAGGGCCCTGAGTCTGAATGTGTTTCCCCAACATGATGCTGGAATGGAAGATTTTAGGCCCTTCCATTTCTCCTGGAGGATATTGGCTTGAAATAATCCAGCCTGGGCAGGAATCATTGAAGATAAGATAACCAACCATTCTCTAGTGAAAAGACCTAGTGCTGATACATTATTAAGTAGACATCTCATCAAAGAGGGCCTTCTGGCCACCCAGTTTGGGAAGACAGGGAAAGGGACATGAAGAGTAAAACTGCCTCCTGCTATACTAACCCACAGGCATTGGTGGGATAGATGAGAGCCCAGAGTGAAATGCCCTCCAGGGAACTGAAAAAGAAGGACAATAAGATTGCTCTTAGGTTAACAGGAAACACAGCAACCTTGGATCAGGGCGGCAAGCTTGGCCAAATCTCAGGTGGAGGCATGAGTGTATCTAAAGGAAGGATCTCTCCTTCAAAGGAGTCGGCCGGCCCTGGAATTACGTAATGTTTGTTTAGCCTCCTTACTTGCCAAACATCTTGTGGAGAGATCTCCTTGCATCACCTCCGGTAATCCTCCCAACAGCCTTTATTTTGCTACCACTGATCTTATTAGAATAGGATTCCTAAACCTATGGGCATAGGAACTACGTCTTTTCTCTTTTTTTTCTTAATATTTTGTCCAAATATCACAGCATAGAACTCAGTTCTGGGAGGAAGAGTCATCGTTTGATTGATTCTTCCACGCTGAGATTTTCCTCCCTTCTGAAAATATTCTCCTTCCTTATTAGCTTCTATATCTGCAGCAGCTACATAGCCCATTCCTTGCCCTAATCTTTGGATTTCCTGTTCTGCGAGGAACGCCTCTGTTACATTTCCTTGATGGTCATTACTTATTTCAACACAATACGGTCTGGTGGCTGGGCAAATGGATTTTGAAAATAAGAGACCCATAGGGTATGGTGGCTCACACCTGTAATCTTGGCACTTTGGGAGGCTAAGGCAGGAGGATTTGAGCCCAGGAGTTCAAGACCAGCCTGGGTAACACAGTGAGGCCCTATCTCTACAAATAACTTTTAAAAAACTAGCCAGGCATGGTAGCCCATGCCTGTGGTTCCAGCTACTTGGGAGGGTGAGGTGGGAGGATCGTTTGAGCCAGGAGGTCAAGGCTACAGCAAGCCATGATCATGCCACTGAGCTCCAGCCTGGGAGACACAGCAAGACCCTGTCTCAAAAAAAAAAAATTGCTGAATAGGAACAGCTCTGGTCCACGGTTCCCAACAAGAGCAAGCCAGAAGGCAGGTGATCTCCACATTTCCAACTGAAGTACCAGGTTCATCTTGTTGGGACTGGTTAGACAGTGGGTGCAGCCCAAGAAGGGCAAGTCAAAGCAGGGTGGGGCATTGCCTCAACCAGGAAGTACGAGGGGCTGGAGAACTCCCTCTCCTAGCCAACGGAGGCCATTATGGACTTTTCTAGACCCTCTGGTACTCTGACTCAGACACTGCACTTTTCCCACGGTCTCCACAATCTACAGGCCAGGAGATTCCCTCCAGTGCCTACACCAGTGCCGCAGGTTTCCAGCACAAAACTTAAGTGGCCATTTTAGCTGAAGCAGCTTTTTTTTTTTCCCCTCATAACCCAGTGGCTCCTGGAATGCCCGTGAGACAGAAACAGTCATTAGCCTGAGAAAAAGGGGGCGGAAGCCAGGCAGCCAAGTGATCTGGTTTAGCAGGTCCCACCCCCACAAAGACCAGCAAACTAAGATCCACTGGCTTGAAATTTTCACAGCCAGCACAGCTGTATGAGCTCGACCTGGGACATTCAAGCTCAGTGGAGGGAGGGGCGTCCACCATTGCTGAGGCTCTGGTAGGCAGTTTAAACCTCACTTGCATAAACAAAGTCACCCAGAGGTTTACACAGCAACTGGGCAGAGCCCACAGCAGCTCAGCAAGACCTCTACAGGCAGACTGTGGCTAGACTCCCTTCTTGCTGGGCAGGGCATCTCTGAATAAAGGCAGCGGCCCATCAGGGACTTATAAAGCCCCCACTTTCCTGGGACAGAGCACCTGGGAAAAGGGGTGGTCCAGGACCAGACAGTTCATAGCTGAATTCTACCAGAGGTACAAGAGGAGAGAGTGCCATTCCTTCTGAAACTATTTCAAATAATACAAAAAGAGGGGATCCTCCCTAACTCATTTTATGAGGCCAGAATCATCTGGATACCAAAACCTGGCAGAGACACAACAAAAAAAAGACAATTTCAGACCAATATCCCTGATGAACATCAATGCAAAAATCCTCAATAAAATACTGGCAAACTGAATCCAGCAGCACATCAGAAAGCTTATCCATCATGATCAAGTCAGCTTCATCCCTGGGATGCAAGGCTGGTTCAACATACACAAATCTATAAACATAAGCCATCACATAAACAGAACCAAAGACAAAAACCACATGATTATCTCAATTGATGCAGAGAAGGCCTTTAACAAAATTCAACAGCCCTTTATGCTAAAAACTCTCAATAAACTAGGTATTAACTGAACATATCTCAAAATAATAAGAGTTATTTATGACAAACATACAGCCAATATCCTACTAAATGGCAAAAAATGGAAGCATTCCCTTTGAAAACTGGCACAAGACAAGGATGCCCTCTCTCATCACTGCTATTCAACACAGTATTGGAACTTCTGGCCAGGGCAATCAGACAAGAAAAAGAAATAAAGGATATTCAATTAGGAAAAAAGGAAGTCAAATTGTTTCTATTTGCAGATGACATGACTGTATATTTAGAAGACCCCATCATCTCAGCCCCAAATCTCCTTAAGCTGACAGGCAACTTCAGCAAAGTCTCAGGATACAAAAACAACGTGCAAAAGTCACAAGCATTCCTATACACCAACGACAGACAAACAGCCAAATCAAAAATGAACTCACATTCACAATTGCTACAAAGAGAATAAAATACCTAGGAATACAATTAAAAAGGATTGTGAAGGACTTCAAGAAGAACTACAAACCACTGCTCAAGAAAATGAGAGAGAACACAAACAGATGGAAAAACATCCCATGCTCATGGTTAGGAAGAATCAATATTGTGAAAATGGTCATACTGCCCAAAGTAATTTACAGATTCAATGCTATCCCCATCAAGCTACCATTGACTTTCTTCACGGAATTGGAAAAAAAAAAACACCTTAAACTTCATATGGAACCCAAAAAGAGCCCACACAGCCAAGACAATCCTAAGCAAAAAAAAAAAAAAAAAAAAAAACAAAAACTGGAGGCATCAGGCTACCTGACTCAAACTATACTACAAAGCTACAGTCATAAAAATGGCATGGTATTGGTACCAAAACAGAGAGATAGACCAGTGGAAAAGAACAGAGGCCTCAGAAATAATGCCACACATCTACAACCATCTCATCTTTGACAAACCTGACAAAAACAAGCAATGGGGAAAGGATTTCCTATTTAATAAATGGTGTTGGGAAAACTAGCTAGCCATATGCAGAAAGCTAAAACTGGATTCCTTCTTTACACCTCACACAAAAATTAACTCCAGATGGATTAAAGCTTTAAATATAAGACCTTACACCATAAAAACCCTACAAGAAAACCTAGGCAATACCATTCAGGATATAGGCATAGGCAAGGACCTCATGACTAAAACACCAAAAGCAATGGCAACAAAAGCCAAAATAGACAAATGGGATCTAATTAAACTTAAGAGCTTCTGTACAGCAAAAGAAACAATCACCAGAGGGAACTGGCAACCAACAGAATGGGAAAAAAATTTTGCAATCTACCCACCTGACAAAGGGCTAATATCCAGAATCTATAAAGGACTTAAACAAATTTACAAGAAAAAAAAATCCCATCAAAAAGTAGGCAAAGGATATAAACAGACACTTCTCAAAAGAAGTCATTTATGCAGGCAACAAGCATAGGACAAAAAGCTTACCATCACTGGTTATTAGAGAAATGCAAATCAAAACCACATTGAGACACCATCTCACGCCAGTTAGAATGGCAATCATTAAAAAATCAGGAGATGACAGATGCTGGAGAAAATGTGGAGAAATAGGAACACTTTTACATCATTGGTGGGAATGTAAATTAGTTCAACATTGTGGAAGACAGGATGTAGAAATAAAAATACCATTTGACCCAGCAATCTCATTACTGAATATATACCCGAAGGATTATAAATTATTCTATTATAAAAACACATGCACACATACATTTATTGTGGCACTGTTCACAATAGCAAAGACTTGGAACCAACACAAATGCCCATCAATGATAGACTGGATAGAGAAAACATGGCACATATATACCATGGAATACTATGCAACCATAAAAAATAATGCGTTCATGTCCTTTGCAGGGACATGGATGAAGCTGGAAACCATCATTCTCAGCAAACTGACACAAGAACAGAAAACCAAACACCGCATGTTCTCACTCATAAGTGGGTGTTGAACAATGAGAAGACATGGACACAGGTAGGGAAACATCACACACCAGGGCCTGAGGGGCTTGGGGAGGGATAGCAGGTGGTAGAGGGATTGGGGGGAGGATAACATTAGAAGAAAAACCTAATGTAGATGACGGGGGGATGGATGCAGCAAACCACAATGGAAGGTGTATACCTATGTAAGAAACCTGCACATTCTGCTCATGTACCCCAGAACTGAAAGTATAATAAAAAAAAAAATAAAATTTAAAAGATAAATAAAAATAAATGATCAAAGTTAATATCACAGAAAACAAGACAAATCAACAGTGGATGTGCTACTATAATGCAGTAAGAAGAACACGTCAGCTCTGTGACTTCCCTGTCAAAAAAGAGGTGTGATCAACAGCCACATAAGAAAACAGGAGACAAGGCCAGGCGCAGTGGCTCAAGCCTGTAATCCCAGCACTTTGGGAGGCCGAGGCGGGTGGATCACGAGGTCAAGAGATCGAGACCATCCTGGTCGACATGGTGAAACACCGTCTCTACTAAAAATACAAAAAATTAGCTGGGCATGGTGACACGTGCCTGTAATCCCAGCTACTCAGGAGGCTGAGGCAGGAGAATTGCCTGAACCCAGGAGGCGGAAGTTGCCATGAGCCAAGATTGAGCCATTGCACTCCAGCCTGGGTAACAAGAGCAAAACTCCGTCTCAAAAAAAAAAAAAACAAAGAAAACAGCAGACAAACACAAATTGAGGGTCATTCTACAAAATAAGTATCCTGTACTCTTCAAAACTGTCACAGTCATGAAAGACCAAAAAACTTTATCTCAGATTAAAGGAAATTAAAGATTTGCCATAGCTACAGAAAAAAAGCTAATCACTACAAACAACAACAACAAAAAACTAATCACTACCCAAAAAAAACCTTACAACGAGTTAGAATTGAATTCAGATGCCACCACCAACTAGCTATGTAACATTGGGCCAGTTAACCTCTTTGTGTCTGATTTCTGTCAGTGAAATGGGCTTAAACATAGTTAACCTTAGGATTATTGTCACAGTTACTGTCAAGAGTCACAGTGTAAAGAGTAAATTATTATGCAGCATTGAAATGTAATGAAAACACACTGCACAATATCTGGACGGGAAAGTCAAGCTGGAGAGAATATTTGGGAAAGATGGGAAGTGCTGAGCAAATGATAGCTGGTAAGGTTTTTTGACTGCGAGTAAAAAAATTGCATTTGGCTAACCAAAGCAAAAAAAAAAGTTCATCATGAAGATACTGGGTTACTAATTGGCTCCAGGTAATCAGAACAATCGATTTAGGAAGGATAGGCCCACAGGGAATCCAGCCTTCAAGAGGACCCTTATCCCGAGTGTTGCTGGGGCGATCCAGCTCCAATGGCCTTATGTTCTGACTCTGGTCTCAGAATATCCGCGTCATGTCTTCTCTTTAGGGGAATGGAGAGTCAGCATTGTGATGAATACTTCCACCAAGACTATACTGAATGGGGCAGGAATTGAAATGTATTAATTTTGTATTGCTACTACAACAAAATACCACACACTTCAAACAACACAAATTTATTGTTTTACAGTTGTGGTAGTCAGAAGCCCACAATTAAAATCTCAGTGGGCTAACATCAAGGTACTGGCAAGGCTGCATTCCTACAGGCTGCTATGACAGGCTCACCTAACATGGTAATCACAGTGTTATCACATCACCTCCGCCAATATAGGGTAACCTAATATATGGCACGATATCCCATCGTATTCACAGGGCCTAGCCACACTCAACGGATGGGGACTGTACACCCAGTTGAATGTCTAAGATATGCCTTTTAGCAAGGTGGACAGACAGGTAACAGACAGTGTTGGAGGTGCTGTCACAAAGGCATGTGGGAGACCTTCTGGACAACTACGAGTGAAAGGGAAAGAGAGAAAGAAAATGGGGTCCTGGGCAGAGAATAGGGTGTTCAGAAAGATGAATTCTGAGCTATATTTTGAAGGATGAAGATGGGAGCTGTGCATGTAAACCAAGAGAAAACTAAACTCAGGTTTCTAGTTAAAAGGTTAATGCTTTAATTTAGACCACAGTTAAATCCTAAAGAGCCAGAAGTTAAATCCAGGCAGAATTAATCATTTAATCAGCCAGTCAAGCCAGCTTGATCTGCTCTGGCAATTTAAGGGAGCTTAGATAGTGCATATAAACCCCATTTCTAAAGCTTGCTGCGTCTTGAAATTCTTCTTAGCTGAGGATTTGTAGTGAATTCTCAGAGTTTGTTTGCTTTTAAAAAAAAAAAAGTCATAAAGAAAAGCAGTCATATATGGAGTTGCTGGGAGGAAAAATAGTCATAATATTGTCGAGACAGTTCGGTGGTTGAATTCACCATTCAGCCAGTTGCCCTGGGCTTATTAGTTTATTTTTAATCTTACACTGCAATATAGAACTGCAGGATGGCGTGAAATGTGAAAAAGAAAAGAAGCAGGGGAGGAAGGAAACATGATTAAAGTACACACAAAACAGAAAGAAAGCAAGTGGAGAGCGGTCCCTCAAGTTCCAGCTGGCTAGTGGTGATTGATCACAGCTCCATTTGCTGTGAGGTTTGTGGAGGTGGTGGGGTGGGTATTCTCTTGATATTCCTTTTTTCCTCAGTTCTAGGGTTGGCTCAGCCTAGAATAAACTAGTCTGGAAATTTAGGATATTCAAAGATTTTATTTTTGTGTAAGTTTTATCCAAGTAACTCATGCATTTCCTTAAGATCAGGTTTTACACAGGGACTTCTAGTGAAAGACAGCAATTTCAATTGTTTGGGTAACTATCTACAAACAATGTAATTACATTATCTACAAATACATAATGTAGATACATTAGCTACAAATAATGTATTTGTGTTTCTCAAATACCCAAATACATTAGTGTGGATTTGCACATCAAAGCTTCTGTAATAATGAATTTATGTCACTTTCACTTTGTGTATTAATTTGAGAGATCTCCTGACTTCCTTTGGATCAGTTTCACTCACGTAAATTATCACACCAACCCCTACCCCCAGTATAGTTTTATCACTATTTATATCACAATTATTTAGTAATATCTATTATTTGGTGGTCACTATTATGTAGTGACTATTATTTTTTGTAACTTTAGATGATATGCTATCACCTTTGTTTTCTATTCCATCGTTCATAAACACTAGTGCCTCTTTTTCTTCCCTTCATTAAAGGATTAAAAAAAAACCAGGGATGTTGACAGGTGAAAATAGTTGCACCTGAGGTTAATAAATGGTTTGTAACATTTAAGACATCCTGTATAAATGAAATAGAACAAATTTCTCTATAATGGAGCAATTCAGAAGCTTTGAAGTGCAAATCCCCAGTGTGAAACTTCAAAAGGATGTGCAGTGTACAGCGTTTCACAAACTTTTGATCATAGAAACATGTTTGGTTGGTTTCTTTCTCCTGCAGAGCATCTATTCACATTTTAGGGAAATGCTTCTAAAATGGTAGGGGAGTCAGTGTTCCGTTTCCTGTGATGTCAGGAGTACCAAAAATCTTTTTTTTTTTTTCTAAAATGGTGTGCCCTTTTTGAGCACTTGCAAAGTACCTAAGTGGTACTGAATGCTAACACATAGCATCCCATGAGCAATGTGCTAGTAGTGTCTTCACTTTACAAATAGGAAGATCAAGACATAGAAATTGCAAATCATGTTGTCCAGCATCCTGCAGTTAGCTAAGTGGCCAAGTCAGGATTCTAATCACTTTAGAGCTCCCTAAATATAGTATACTACTTCTCCCACTGGCTGTCACACTGCCCAGAATGAAAGCATTACAAGGGCACTGTTTATAGTTAGACATTTTCAGGCTTAGTCATTTCTATAATCATGATGCTGTCTCTATCTCTACACTAGAATGCATCATACACCAACAGCACGTGCATCCATTATCTCAGTTGAGTCCCGTTAGACAGTACAGCCGGCAATAATACACAGGGTGTATGCTAAATCAAGCTAATTAACATAAGGGCTACCTCATATTTATCTTGTTGTGGGTCGGATCCCATCATAGTCCATTTTGTGCTGCTATCACAGAATACCTGAGACTGGGTATAAACAACAGAAACTTACCTTCTCATAGTTCTGGAGGCTGGAAAGTCTGAGAAGGAGGTGCTGGCAGGTTACCTTGTCCGATGGGGGCTGCTTTCCAAGATGGCAGCTTGATGCTCTGTCCTCCAGAGGGGAGAAACGCTGAGTCTCTACGCGGCAGAAGGCGGAAGAGCAAGGGAGCTGAATGCTGTATGAAGCCTCTTTTATAGAGGCCTTAATTTCATCACAGGGAGAAGCCCTCATGGCCTAATTGCCTTCTAAAGGCCCCACCTCTTAACACTATCACATTGCCAACACCTGAATTTTGAAGGGAACACATTCAAACTATGGCAAACACTTCAAATCTACTTTCTTAGTAATTTTAAAGTATATAATACAGTGTTATTAACCATAGTTACCATGTTGTACAATAGATTTCTTGACCTTATTCCTCCTGCTTAACTGTAATTTTATTTTCTTTGATCAATATCTCCCCAATTTTCCCAACATTAGCCTCTGGTAACCACCATTCTAGTCTCTGCTTCTATGAGTTCAACTTTTTTAGATTTCACATATAAGAGAGATCATGTGGTATTAGTCTCTCTGTGTCTGACTTATTTCATTTAATACAATATCCTCCAGGTTTATCGATGTTGTCACAAATGACAGGATTTCCTTTGTTTAAAGGTTGAACAGTATTTCGATGTATATATATATATATATATATATATATATATATATATATACATCACATTTTTTCTATCCATTCATCAGTTAGTTAATGGACATTTAGTTTAATTCTATAATTTGGCTATTGAGAAAACACTGCAATTAATATAGAAATGTAGATATTTCTTCAATATACTTTTTCATTTCCTTTGTAACTCCAAATTTCTATTTCTTATATATCAGTTAATTGTTCCTTTGTAGCTGATGGTGCTCTAACAATCCATTTAATTTCCTGGCAAATGTTTCACCACGCATGTTCTATAAATTAGAGCTGCATTGTTATTTTCAAATACTTGATATGCAAAAGATGGCTTGCATTTCAATTCTGTTTGCATTGTTACCAAATAAAATTTAACATAGCATTTGTCAATAAAAAAATAGCGATTAAAGTCTTTAAATATAACTTTAACTCTCACAAATGTTTGAATGATTATAAAAATGCTTTTAAATATTTTATCACCTCTGTGTGAAACTTTTCAATGATGATGATCAAGAATTTGAAGAGAGCACATTAAAAAGTCAATTAGAATTGCATTGTACCCACTTCAACATAAAGCCCAACATACAAAAAGCTATGTTGAATTTCACTTCCACTAGAGATGTAGAAAGTCAAGAGAATATTACACCCATCCTAACCACAAGAATAAACCAGATAATCTACAAAATCATAATTTGTAAAAGCCTGTAAAAGAGCTCAGGTTGTAAAGAAACCTAATGAACCAAAATTGAGAAAAACGGTAAAAAACCTCCTAGGAGTGAGAAGACCCCATAGCTGCTTTTATCTTTGGTCACACAGTGAATAGAAGAGGAAGCTGCTGTAGATACAGATAAGAAAAAAAACAGCTGAACTTATTGTAGAGAGAGAGTATAGCCTGCATGATCATTTAGAATCCCCAGGAATCTCAGACACCAGGTAGTCTCCACTTACCCACAGACTCTTCTATAGGCTTTCACTTAGTGCTCTCAAGAAACCCCAAGACACAGGTTTTCAGAGCCTCTGAAGTCTAAGCAGGAGAACTGAAGGAAACCCCATGGGCACTCTGGTTGTGGTAATTATAAGGCAGCAGCTCTCTACCACTGGGGGAGGAACAGGTGAGCTGAGTGCACAGTGAGCACAGCACATGGGGTCTGCTGAAGTCCAAAGGCAGAGGGGAGAGCTGGGAAACTCCACTGGCCCTCTAGACATTACGTTGCACACTAGACAGTGGCCATCTACTACTGGAGAGATGCTGGAGAGCTGAGAAAAATATCCCCTCTCTCCAAGCACAAGTTTACCAAGCCTTCTGGAGTCTAAGAAGAACTACAGGAAACCCCGCAGACACTATGGTCCTTACCTAATAAGGTAAAGACCGTCTACCTATTGTAGGAAGGGCCAGAAAGCAAAGAAAGACATCTCACCCCAAACCTAAGTGCACAGGTATTGCTGAAGTTCAGGGTTACAACAAGAACATTAAGAGAAATCCCAGATACTCCATTCCTTGCCCTAAGTATGTGGCAGAAGCCATCTGCACTTGGGACAGGATAGGAGAGCTGAGACAGGTATGAAGCAAAGGCAAACAGGGCTGGCTAAAGTACTAGGGCAGGAAAGAAGGACTGATTAACTCCCTCAGGCACTCATACCCCAAGTCCTGCTAAAAGGAAGGTTCTGATTTCTCCATTGAACAATGTGAAGCCTGTGGTGAATGGAATCTAACTAAAGCAACAACAATTTCAAACCTATATAAACTAAACTAAATTATATAAAAAATTCTAATGTGAAAATAAGCTATGGCCTGCCAGAATAAAAATGCCTGCCCTTTTCTGAGTATGATTATTCTTTTCTTCAGACTCTACTGTTCATTTACAATTCATCAAAAATTATAAGGCACATGAACGAGTTAAGAAAATGACTCTTCCTCAAGAGAGACAACAGCAAATAGAACCAGAGCCACAGAATTACTGGAATTATCAGACGGGGACTGTAAAATAATAACAATGTATAAAAGGACTGAGTGGAAAAGTGAGCAACATCTTTAGACAGATGGACAATTTCAGAGACAAATAAAGATGCCAGAAATGAAAAATAGTTCATTTTATAAACAATTATTTCAATGCATCGTTAGCACACTAGACACAGAAAAGGAAAGAACAGTGAAAGTGAAGACAATTTGTTTTGAACACTCTATTTGCATTCAAGATATCTGATACATATAAAACAGCCAAACAAACACATACTTTGAGTACTAGAAAAAATTTAAATGACCTAGAATTTTCTAAAATATGTGAAAAACATCAACCCAAGATTCAATAAGTTCTGCAAACCCAAAGAACGAATTCAAAGAAATACCAGGAAAAGCACCCACAGACACATCAGAATCAAACAGATGAATCCCAAACATAAAGAAAAATCTGATAAATTGACAGAGAAAACAAGACATTACATCCAGGAGAGTAACAACAGAAATTATAGCTTCTCACTGAAAACAATGGAGACCAGGAGACAGTGAAATGACATTTTAAAGTGTTGA
The DNA here is from genome assembly GCF_049354715.1 of Callithrix jacchus. Lineage (NCBI taxonomy): Eukaryota > Metazoa > Chordata > Mammalia > Primates > Cebidae > Callithrix > Callithrix jacchus. Next base: position 96,701,190 of record NC_133507.1, on the reverse strand, counting down.
AAGGAAAAACAAAATCAATCTAGAATTCTATGCCAGTGAAATATTTTCCAAAAATGAAAGCAGACAAGATAAACATATTTTCAAGAAAACAAAAGTGAAACAAATTGCCTTGAGCATATCTCAACTACCAGGAAATACTCAAATTATTTAGGCCAATAGGAAACAATATTAGGAACCAAGTTCTTTAGGAAGGAGTGAGAACTTTGGAAAGAGAAAGCATGTTAGTAAATACAAAAGACACTACAACACACACATAAATATTTTAAAGACTATTGGCTTCTAAAAGTAAAACTAACAACAGTATAGTTATTTGACATTGTTCTGACATATTTCAAAGTAAGCAGTATGACAAGAGTATAGAGGGTAGGAGAATGGCAATTAAAATATATTAAGAGTTTTATATTGTTTTGAAGTAGTCAAATAATTTTTGTTGTTGATGTGATAAATTAGAGATGCATATAGTAATAGCTATATTAGAAATGACAGAGACATAAAAGCAACTAATGATAACTAACAGAAAATAACAGAAATTAATGTCTAACAATTCTTAATTCACACTAAAAAGAAACAAAATGGGGAGCAAAAACAAAGAGCAGGTGGAATAACACAAACATCAGTGAGTATGTATAGACTAAACAATGAACTAAAAGGCAGACAATGTAAGATTGGTTTAAAAAGCAAGACCAAAGTATATGTTGTTGACAAGGAATACAATTTAAGAATAAAAACACAGAAAAGTTGAAAGTAAAAGGATGGAAAATGGAAAAACATACCACACAAACATTAATTATAAGAAATCTGCCAGAGGGGCATGGTGGCTTATGTCCACAATCCTAGTACTTTGGGTGGCTGAGGCAGGCAGATCACAAGGTCAAGAGATCAAGACCATCCTGGCCAACATGGTGAATCCAACTCTCTTCTAAAAATACAAAAATTAGCTGGGCATGGTGATGCATGCCTATAGTCCCAGCTACTTGGGAGGCTGAGGCAGGAGAATTGCTTACACCCCAGAGGTGGAGGTTGCAGTGAGCTGAAATCATGTCACTACACTCTAGCCTGGCAACAGAGTAAGACTCCACCCCCCCCGCCTCCGCAAATAAAAGGAAATCTGCCACAACTATGTTATGTGATAGAAAGGAGACTTCAGCAAAAAGAGTATTTCATACTGATATAAAGACAGGCATTTCATAATGATAAATGAATTACATGATGAAGAAAACATAACCGTTTTAAATGTGACAGAACAAAAGGAAAATACAGATGATAAGTCCATCATTATTTTGAAGAATTGAATACCACTCTCTCAGCAGTTGATACAACAACTAGGCAAAAAAAATTAAACAAAGATAGAGAAGATATAACTCGACTTAACTGATAGTACTAGAGCACGATGCCCAACAACAGAAAAAGACTGAGTAATCTGAGGTGCACACAAAACATTCACCAAGGTAGACTATTTTCCGGATCATAAAACGAGTCTCCAAACATCTCAAAGGTCAGAAGTCATACAGAATATACTCTCTGACCACAACAGTATTAAATTAGAAATCGATAACAATAAAATATTTTAATAAGATTTTCTGCAATGATGGAAATATCTGTGCTGCCCAAGATGGTAGTCTGGTAGCCATATCCATGTATGACTATTGAGCACTTGAAATTTAGCTAAATCATCTTAGCAATTGAGTTTTTAATTTTAATTCATTGTAATTTTAATTTTAATATCCACATATAGCCAGTGGCTACTGTATTAAACAGCACAAATCTAGACAATCTCTAGATATTCAGAAGTTAAACAGCACATTTCTAATAATTCATTACATATGTGTGTGTCCATATATACATATATACATATACACATGCACGTATATACACACCACAAGGGAAATCAGAAAATATTATAAACAGAATGATAATAAAGCACATCATTTCAGAATTCATGTGATACAGATAAAGCAGTACTTAGAGGGAACTTCATGGTTATGAATGTCTATATTTAAGAGGAGGAATGTTGTAAAATCAATATTCAAACCGTGTACTTTAAGAAGCAAGAAAACCCAGAGCAAATTAAACCCAAAATAAGAAAAAGAAACAAAATAAAATTGGAGCCCAGGGAAACGGAAAACAATAGAGAAAATCAACAAACCTAAAGTCCTTGTAAGGATCAAAAAGATTACTGAACCTCTAGCATCAAGAAAAAAGAAAATACAAATTGCTATCATCAGCGATGTAAGAGAGGACAAAAACAGGTTCTGTAGACATTAGCATGACAATAAGGGAATACTATGAACAGTTTCGTAGTAATAAAGTTGACAAGTCAGAATAAATGGACATAGTTTTTGAAAAGCACAACTTACCCAAGCTGACACAACAAAAAAGAAAAATACATAAATAGCTTTATGTCCATTAAATGATTTTATTTGTAAGAGTATACTGAGACAGCCAGGTGGGAAGGGGTTGCGTGAGAAACTCCAACCAGCCAGCGCACTGGGAGGAGTGCGGACTGCGAGGAGTCTGGGGAAGTTCCCGCTGTTTGCAGCAGGGAGGAGCCTGGCCCCTCCTCTTCCTGAGTGGAACGTGGGATTCAATCTGCGAGGCAGGAAGCACACTAGCAGCATTCTGGCTTTGTAGAGGGTTCCTGTTTCCCTTCCCCCCGCCCCCTTTTTGCTCAATAAATTCAATTTATTCTCATTCTTCAAATTGCATGCGAGGCTAATGTTTCATGGCTGTGACAAGGACCCGTCTTTAGCTGAACTAAGGAGTTCTGGAGCAGTACAAATTCAATATTTAATATCTCCTACAATGTGTGATTTTTTTCTTGTAATTATTCTATATATAAAAAGGATTTTTTCACCAAGCCTTACCTAAATGTTCCAGAATACTCTGCTGTTTGTTGCAGTGTGCCGTACGAATGTTACACTTTTCTCTGTGAGCCATAGCATGAAAACACTGGGAGGCGCTTCTCTACCTGGAGTTGAAGTGGAGGTGAAGGGAATTGGGAAGAAAGATAGGTTTGGGCAGCACAAAAAAATGTGATGGGATCTCTATGTCATGGGCTGTTGTCAGGATTACAATGACGAGATCATGCATCTGATGCTCTTGGCACAATGCCTGCTTGATAACAAGTGCTCAGTAAATATTATTCCCCCTCCTCTCTAGGGTGCCATTATTTGAGGCAAGTGGGGTTTTTGTCTTTCTGTATACAAACCTACAGGTTATATTTGGGGAAATGGGGCTCCTTCCATACTTTTATTTTCTGTAAAGGACAGTTGGAATAGTCAAGGGATCCAGCGTTGGCTGCTCTTCAGAAATGAGCTGTTTTATAAAAAAGAATATTCTGGGTCTTCATAGTGATGTCCTTACACTGTATGCAAACAAGAAATTCAACACTTATTAATTGATCTTTATGCAATTGCTAAGTTGTGAAAGAGTTGGTATTCCTACAAAAAGAAATACTTCGTCGTAATTCAGATGACAGTAGGGAGCTTTTTGGAACTATAAAAGGACTTTCTTCTAGACAATAGCCAAATAATTAAAATACCAATGTTAGAAATTCATTTACTTATGGAGATACTGAGTGTTCAAGAAGATTAAATTTTTTTTTCCAAACAATCCTTAAGACTGTGCCTCTCAAAATAATTAAGGAAGAGTATGTCAGTGTTTGATAAACATGCCTTTCAAGGCAGTTTTAAGCCACTAAAACTTAAATAAAAGGTTATTTTTTAACTAGTACTACTGTACTTGGATAGTTATCAAAATAATTCCCTGTTATTTCATGCCTCGAATAGGAGGCCTGGAAAGCTAGGCTTCTTTTTTGGCCATAATGTATCCTGTGTTTCTCTTTTATATAATTTAAAAGTTAACACTTAACTTTGAAATTGTTAAAAGATTTTTTAATGTTTGAAGACATTTATGGAGCACGACAATACATCATGGCAAACACATTCCCACATTTCATTTCACAGCACTCCTAATTCCCATTTTACAGACAGTGGCATCATGGGGTAACAGCGTGGTTCGTTTATTTGCATGGAGCCCACACCTGACAGAAAACTGAGCCGAGATTGCACACAACAGTCTACTGCAAAGCCATGGCATGCCTGTTATTTAATTCCAAGATCAACGGTCTTCTGGCATGATTTTTAACTAGTTTAAATCATTTTTCTTAAGAGCTGTCTAATGTCTTGGCTAACTTAGGAATTAATGGTTAAGACAATTCCTGAGGAAAGCAGTCAACAGGGACCAATAAATTTTTGCGTTTCAATCTTGGTGTTGAAGACATTTTGGCCATTCCTCCACAGAGTCCTGGGCAAAGCTCATCTCTATCCTAACGTGTAGCTTTACCTTTAACCCTGATGTTGATTTTACAAAATGGAAAATGGGGATTTGGAAACAATTTCCTGAAGAGAACAACATTATTGCAATTAAGACTACTTAACTATACTTTTCTGATAGGTTAATATTTAGCTGCAGTTATCTGCGACTTCATTGTAGAGCCTTTAGTATACACTTGAGTCATACCATTCTTTTTGGGTGACAATATATTGGGGACCAGACACTTTACCTAGAGTTCTCTAATTATTACACTGACACCATAACATAGATATCATTTTCCCATTTTACTAATAAGTTAACCAAGACACAGAGAGGCTAAATAACAATGAAAACAATAATAAGAAAGGTTAACATTTAGTAAGCACCCACTAGATAGGAAGTACTGTGCAAAGTACTGTGTATACACTTTATAAACAATACCTCTCATTTCCTCTTTAGAATAACACAAGGAGACTGATAGTGTTATTATCCCACCTCACAGACAGAAGTTAGAGAAGATAAGGAACTTGCCCAAGGTCACACGGTTAGTGAGTACCAGAACGGGGACTTGGACACAAGTCAGAGTGACAGCAAAGTTCATGTTCAGTCATTCCACTTGAGAGGCCACCTTAGAGTTTGGATTCCAACTCAAGGCTAACTACAGAGGATATACACACTCCACTACCATGTTTCCTAACAATAAATACCAATCTCAGGGAGTCACTCCCACAGATGGTTTGAGCAGTTCAACTATTTCCATCTGCCCTGTCCTATAACAACTCCATCTAGACAACAACCTTTAGTGTTGGGAGCATAAGCTTGTTTGCCAGACCCATTTCTACTCTGCCTCTTATTGGCTAGGTGACCTCGTAGATGGTACTCAACTTGTCTGAGGCTTCATTCTGTGATTCCTTAAATGAGAACATAATAGCACTCACCTTGGAAGGTAGTTGTAGGAATTAGATGAGAAACTGTTGGGGAACTTGTGTGGCATTTTGGCAGGTGATTATACACAGCAGCTACTATTCTAAGATATTACATATGCAATAAGGATAAGATCTATCAAAAGGCATATTTAGGAGCCGAATATCACCCATTCCTTCAATCACACTTGTGCCTTTACCTAGCTGTGTAACCTTGGATAAATTACATGAGATTTCTTGAGATTTGGTTAACTGATAAGGTAAGAACCAGATTTTCCAGTTGCCTTCAAACACTAATATTTGATCATGCTACCAATGTGTATGAAATTGCTTTGTAATGTGTAAATTACTATAAAAAGGTACCATATTATTATCACCAGGGTGACCTTTTTTAATCATGGAGTTGGGAAAGAGAAGAGTGGAACTGATACTTACTGACAGGGACCTCACTGACCCCTTTGTGTGTCTTATGCCATTTCTTCCTGGCATTCTCCCTAAGAGGTTGGTATTTTATGCATATTATGAAAGCTTTAAAACAAGTGTTATGAAAGAACCCAAGATTCAAAGAGACAAAATGAATTACCTAAGTTCACCCAGCTAGACAAGAGAGAATGGCTCTCAAATTCACACCCATCTATCAAAAACTTCATGTACCACCTTGGAAGGGCCCTCTGAAGACTTGCTAAACTCACCAGAAATTTGAGGAACCAAAAAAATGGATCTTGAGGCCCGAACAGGCCCCTCACCATGGACGGGGCCTTCCATACCTTGCACCTTTCCATGGGTCTCAGCCATGGGGACAGAAGGAACCACCAGGGAAAGAAAAGGGATATGGGAATTGGGAATCTCCACTACCCACCTCAGGTAACCAAAAAGGCAGCACCCTAAGCTGTAGTAAGCAGGAGCACCCACACAAAAAGGAGAGCGAAAATATTCTTTGAAAGAATTTGCTGGCTGGGTGCAGTGGTTCTGCCTGTAATCCCAGCACTTTGAGAGGCCAAAGTGAGCAGATCACTTGAAGTCAGGAGTTTCAGACTAGCCTGGCCAATGTAACAAAACCCTTTTTCTGATTTTAGAAAATATATACAAAAATTAGCCAGGCATCATGGTGGGTGCCTGCAATCACAGCTACTTGGGAGGCTAAGGCCCGAGAATCGCTTGAGCCCAGGAGGCAGAGGCTGCAGTGAGCTGAGATCGCACCACTGCATTCCAGCATGGGCAATGGAACAAGACTCCATCTCAAAAAAAAAAAAAAAAAAAGAATTTGCTATTTCCTCCCAAAACCAGATGGCATCATTTAGGAATTTTTTTTTTTCTTTTTTTTTTTTTTTTTATACAAAGTCTTGCTCAGTCACCAGGCTGGAGTGCAGTGGCTGCAATCTCAACTCACTGCAACCTCCACCTCCCAGGTTCAAGCAATTCTTCCGCCTCAGCCTCCCGAGTAACTGGGACCAGAGGCACATGCCACCATGCCTGGCTAATTTTTGTATTTTTAGTGGAGATGCGGTTTCACCATGTTAGCCAGGATGGTCTCAATCTCTTGAGCTCGTGATCGGTCCACCTCAGCCTCCCAAAGTGCTGGGATTACAGGCATGAGCCACCATGCCTGGCCCATTTAGGAAATTTTTTAAAAATAATTTTAATAGAGACTGGGAAGATGGCGCTGTAGGACCAACTCAGGATTGTAGCTCCCAGTGAATCCACAGAGGGTGAGTGGATGCCACATTTCCATACGGATCTTTATTGCCCACAGACCAGGAGATTCCCAGGTGTAAGAGCCCCATGGGCTGCCAGAGTGGCAGTTTGGGCCGGTGCGGCTGTTTGGACCAGTGCGGCTATTTGGGCCAAGGCCGCAGAGCAGCGACACTCCATACAAAATACACTGGTTTGGTTGCCCTGTTAAACCGGCAATTGGAGATTTCGGAAGACAGATTAGCACATTCATCTGATTAAATGGGACTTAAACAGAAAGCCAGGCCAGGAGATTCCCAGGCAGCAACGTGGTTTGAGCCAGTGCAGTGGGTCGCTGCATGGGAAATCACACAGATCCCGGCGCTGTTGCAGCAGGCGACTGGAACACCTGGGAGAGAGTCAACCCGCTCAACTTAAAAAAAAAAAAAAGGGCTCTGAGGCAGGGAGCCAGGTGATTAGGCTCAGCGGGTCCCACCCCCACAAAAACAAACCAAACAGCAATTGGAAATGCTCGGGGTTGAGAGTCTCACAGCAAGCACAGCTGAACCCAGGACAGTACAGCTCGGTGGCGGAGGGGCATCCACCACTACCGAGGCATGCGACCCCTACAGAGGTACTCTGCCATTGCTGACACAGCCTGCCATTGCCGAGGCAACCCGCCATAACAGAGAGAGTCCATCACTACAGAGGCGGGCCACAATCGCCACTGCAGTTCTAACCACACCCATATAAACAGGACTACAGGGAATTACATATGGCAGCAGGGTGGAGCCCACGACAGCAGGGCGGAGCCCATGCCAGCAGGGCAGAGCCCACAGCAACAGGGCAGAGCCCATGGCAACAGGGCGGAGCCCACGGCAGCTCATCGTAGCCACTACAGGCAGGTAGTGACTAGACTGCCTCCTCACTGGGCAGGAAAGTGCAATGGATACCCATAAAGAAAGCCCTAACTCCCCGGGACAGAGCACCTGAGGGAAAAAAAAGGGGCTTTATGAGTTCTGCAGCAGCAGACTTAAATGTACCTGCCTAGCAGCCCTGAATGAACAACGAAGCTCACAGCTCAGTACTAAGCTCCTATAAAATACAGACTGTCTCCTCAAGCAGCTCCCTGACCCCTGTATATCCAAAGAGTCACCTCACAAAGGACTGATCAGACTGACATTTGGTGGGCATCATTCAGGGACAAAGATAACAAAAGAAGGATCTGGTAGCAACCCTCACGGTTCTGCAGCTGCTACAGGAGTTCCCCAGACAAGCAGCACCTGGAGTAGACCTCAGCAGTCCTACAGCAGTGGGGCCAGACTGTTAGAAGGAAAATGAAGAAACAGAAATACTTCATCATCAACAATCTGGACATCCACTCAGAGACCCAGTCGGAAAATCAGCAAACACTCAGATGACAGGTGGATAAACCAACAAAGATGGGAAGAAACCAGCTCAAAAAGGAGGAAAACACCTGAAACCAGAATACCTCGCCTCCTACAAAGGACCAAAACTCCTCAACAACAAGGGAACAAAGCTGGATGGAGAATGAGAGTGATGAAATGATGGAATCAGACTTCAGAAGGTGGGTAATGAGAAACTTCCATGAGCTAAAAGAACATGTTCTAAATCAATGCAAAAAAGCTAAGAACCTTGAAAAAAGATTTGAGGAAATATAACAAGAATGGACAACTTAGAGAGGAATATGAGTGAATTGAAGGAGCTGAAAAACACAAACGAGAACTTCGCGAAGCATCCAAAAGTTTCAACAGCCGAATTGACCAAGCAGAAGAAAGAATATCAGAGGCCGAATATCAACTCAATGAAATAAAATAAGAAGCCAAAATTAGAGAAAAAAGTGCAAAAAGGAATGAACAAAGTCTCCAAGAAATGTGGGACTATGTGAAGAGACCTAATCTACGGTTGATAGGTGTACCAGAATGTGATGAAGAGAATGAATCCAAGCTGGAAAACACTCTTCAGGATATTATCCAGGAAAATTTCCCCAATCTAGCAAGGCAGACCAATATTCAAGTCCAGGAAATACAGAGAACACCACAAAGATATTCCACAAGAAGAGCAACCCCAAGGCACATAATCGTCAGATTCACCAGGGTTGAAATGAAGGAGAAAATGCTAAGGGCAGCCAGAGAGAAAGATCAGGTCACCCACAAAGGGAAGCCCATCAGACTCACAGCAGATCTCTCACCAGAATCCCTACAAGCCAGAAGAGAGTGGGGGCCAATACTCAATATCCTTAAAGAAAAGAACTTTCAACCCAGAATTTCATATCCAGCCAAACTGAGCTTCATAAGTGAAGGAAAAATAAAATCCTTTGCAAACAAGCAAGTACTCAGAGATTTTGTCACCACCAGGTCTGCTTTACAAGAGCTCCTGAAAGAGGCACTACACATAGAAAGGAACAACCAGTACCAGCCATTCCAAAAACATATCAAATGCTAAAGAGCATCAACAAAATGAAGAATCTGCATCAACTAATGGGCAAAACAGCCAGCTAGCATCAAAACGGCAGTATCAAATGCACACATAACAATATTAATCCTAAATGTAAATGGGCTAAATGCACCAATCAAAAGACACAGACTGGCAAATTGGATAAAAAGCCAAAACCCATTGGTGTGCTGTATCCAGGAAACCCATCTCACATGCAAGGATACACAAAGGCCCAAAATAAAGGGATGGAGGAAGATTTACCAAGCAAATGGAGAGCAAAAAAAAAGCAGGAGTTGCAATTCTCATCTCTGATAAAATAGAATTTAAAGCAACAAAGATCAAAAGAGACAAAGAAGGACATTACATAATGATAAAAGGATCGATACAACAAAAAGAGCTAATGATCCTAAATATATATGGACCCAATACAGGAGCACCCAGATATATAAGGCAAGTTCTTAACAACTTACAAAGAGACTTAGACTCCCACACAATACTACTGGGAGACTTTAACACTCCACTGTCAATATTAGACAGATCAACCAGACAGAAAATTAACAAGGATATCCAGGGCTTGAACTCAGACCCGGAACAAGCAAACCTGATAGACATTTACAGAACTCTCCACCCCAAATCCACAGAATATACATTCTTCTCAGCACCACATCACACCTACTCTAAAATTGACCACATAATTGGAAGTAAAGCACTCCTCAGCAAATGCAAAACAACTGAAATCATAACAAACAGTCTCTCAGACCATAGTGCAATCAAGTTAGAACTCAGAATTCAGAAACTAACCCAGAACCACACAGCTTCATGGAAACTGAACAACTGGCTCTTGAATGTTGATTGGATAAACAATGAAATGAAGGCAGAAATAAAGAAGTTCTTCAAAACCAACGAGAATGAAGACACAACATACCAGAATCTCTGGGACACATTTAAAGCAGTCTCTAGAGGAAAATATATAGCAATAGGTGCCCACATGAGAAGAGTGGAGAGATCCAAAATTGACGCCCTATCATCAAAATTGAAAGAGCCAGAGGAGCAAGATCAAAAAAACTCAAAATCTTGCAGAAGACAAGAAACCACTAAGATCAGAGCAGAACTGAAGGAGATAGAGACATGAAAAACCCTTCAAAAAAATCAATAAATCCAAGAGCTTGTTTTTTGAAAAGATCAACAAAATAGACCACTAGCCAGACTGATAAAAAAGAAAAGAGAGAATAACCAAATAGATGCAGTAAAAAACGATAAAGGGGAAATCACCACAGATTGCACAGAAATTCAAACCATCATCAGAGAATATTACAAACAACTCTATGCACATAAACTAGTAAACCTGGAAGAAATAGATAAATTCCCGGACACTTGTGTCCTCCAAAGCCTAAACCAGGAGGAAGCCAAAACTATGAATAGACCAATAACAAGGTCTGAAATTGAGGCAGCAATTAAGAGCCTACCACACAAAAAAAGCCCAGGTCCAGATGGGTTCACAGCCAAATTCTACCAGACACACAAAGAGGAGCTGGTACCATTCCTTCTAAAACCATTCCAAACAATCCAAAAAGAGGGAATCCTTCCCAAATCATTTTATGAGAACAACATCATCCTGATACCAAAATCAGGCAGAGACTCAATAAGAAAAGAAAACTTCAGGCCAATATCTATAATGAACATAGATGCAAAAATCTTCAATAAAATACTGGCAAGCTGATTGCAACAGCACATCGAAAAGCTTATCCATCATGATCAAGTAAGATTCATTCCAGGGATGCAAAGCTGGTTCAACATACGCAAGTCTAGAAATGTAATTCACCACATAAACAGAACCATGTTTATCTCAATTGACGCAGAGAAGGCCTTTGACAAAATTCAACAGCCCTTTATGCTAAAAACCCTCAATAAACTAGGTATTATTGGAACATACCTCAAAATAATAAAAGCTATTTATGACAAACCACAGCCAATATTATACTGAATGGATAAAAACTGGAAGCATTCCCTTTGAAATCTGGCACTAGACAAGGATGCCCTCTCTCACCATTCCTATTCAATACAGTACTGGAATTTCTAGCCAGAGCAATCAGGCAAGAAAAAGAAATAAAGGGTATTCAAATAGGAAAGGAGGAAGCCAAACTGTCTCTATTTGCAGACGACATGATAGTATATCTAGAAGACCCCATTGTCTCAGCCCAAAAACTCCTGAAACTGATAAGCAACTTCAGCAAAGTCTCAGGATATAAAATCAATGTGCAAAAATCACAAGCATTCCTATACACCAATAACAGACTTAAAGAGAGGCAAATCAAGAATGAACTGCCATTTACAATTGCTACAAAGAGAATAAAATACCTAGGAATACAACTTACAAGGAATGTAAGGGACCTCTTCAAGGAAAACTACAAACCACTGCTCAACGAAATAAGAGAGGACACAGACGGATGGAGAAACATTCCATGTTTATGGTTAGAAAGAATCAATATCGTGAAAATGGCCATACTGCCCAAAGTAATTTACAGATTCAACGCTATCCCCATCAAGCTACCATTGACTTTCTTCACAGAACTGGAAAAAGCCACCTTGAACTTCATATGGAACCGAAAGAGAACCCACATAGCCAAGTCAATTCTAAGCAAAAAGAACACAGCGGGAGGCATCACCCTACCGGACTTCAAACTATACTACAAGGCTTCAGTAATCAAAACAGCATGGTACTGGTACCAAAACAGAGATATAGACCAATGGAACAGAAAAGAGGCATCAGAGGCAACACAACATATCTACAACCATACAATCTTTGATAAATCTGACAAAAACAAGCAATGGGGAAAGGACTCCCTATTTAATAAATGATGTTGGGAAAACTGGCTAGCCATGTGCAGAAAGCAGAAACTGGACTCCTTCATGACACCTTACACTAAAATTAACTCCAGATGGATTAAAGACTTAAACATAAGACCTGGCACCATAAAAACCCTAGAAGGAAATCTAGGCAAAACCATCCAGGACATAGGAGTAGGCAAGGACTTCATGACCAAAACACCAAAAGCATTGGCAACAAAAGCCATCATAGACAAATGGGACCTAATTAAACTCCACAGCTTCTGCACAGCTTCTGCTGAGTGAATTGGCAACCAACAGAATAAGAATAAATTTTTGCAGTTTACCCATCTGACAAAGGGCTGATATCCAGAATTTACAAAGAACTCAAACAGATTTACAAGAAAATAAACAAACAAACCCATTCAAAAATGGGCAAAGGATATGAACAGACACTTTACAAAAGAAGACATACATGAGGCCAACAAACATATGAAGAAATGCTCATCATCACTGGTCATTATAGAGATGCAAATCAAAACCACATTGAGATACTATCTCACTCCAGTTAGAATGGCAATCATTTAAAAATCTGGAGACAACAGATGCTGGAGAGAATGTGAAGAAATAGTAACAGTTTTACACTGCTGGTGGGAGTGTAAATTAGTTCAACCATTGTGGAAGACAGTGTGGTGATTCCTCAAGGACCTAGAAATAGAAATTCCATTTGACCCAGCAATCCCATTACTGGGCATATATCCAAAGGACTATAAATCGATCTACTACTATAAGGACACATGCACACGAATGTTCATTGCAGCACTGTTTACAATAGCAAAGACCTGGAACCAACCCAAATGCCCATCAATGATAGACTGGACTGGGAAAATGCGGCACATATACACCATGGAATATTATGCAGCAATAAAAATAATGAGTTTGTGTCCTTTGTAGGGACATGGATGAATCTGGAGAACATCATTCTCAGCAAATTGACACAAGAACAGAAAATGAAATACCACATATTCTCACTCATAGGCGGGTGATGAACAATGAGAACACATGGACACAGGGAAGGGAGCACTACACACTGGAGTCTATTTGGGGGAATAGGGGAGGGACAGCAGGAGGGAGCTGGGGAGGGATAGCATGGGGAGAAATGCCAAATGTGGGTGAAGGGGAGGAAGGCAGCAAAACACACTGCCACGTGTGTACCTATGCAACTATCTTGCATGTTCTGCACATGTACCTCAAAACCTAAAATGCAATAAACTATATATATATATATATATATATATATATATATATATATATATATAAATTTAATTTAGTATTGTACCAATTTTGAGTTATATATGAAGGATATGGGGGGCACCATAAACTTTTTTTTCATAGACTTTGTTTTTTAGATTCAAAGCAAAATTGAGCAAAACGTACAGAGAATTCTCCCATACTTCTTACTTTCACACATGCAGAGGCTCCCCGTTATCTACATCCCCCACCGAAGTGATACATTTTTACAATTGCTCAACCTACTCTGACATATTATCACCCAAAGTCCATTGTTTACAGTATGATCCATTCTTGTGTTGTATATTCTGTGGGTTTGAGGAAATATGTAATGATACATATGATATAGGATCATACAGAGTATTTTCGCTGCCTAAAAATCCTCCGAGTTCCACCTGTTCATGCCCCCACTCCACCCCTGGCAATCGCTGATCTTTCTCCTGTCTGAATAGTTTTTCCTTTTCCAGGGTGTCATATAGACAGTCCCCGACTTATGATGGTTTGACTCACTATTTTTCAACTTTGCCATTGGGCAAAAGTGATATGCATTCAGTAGAATCTGTACTTCACATTCTGAATTCTGATCTTTTCCTGGGCTGGCGATACATGATAGCAGACTCTGTGTTGCTGCTCTTGCCATACTGGAAAACAGCAGTGAGCAGTAGCTCCCAGTCAGCCATGCTGTCATGAGGGCAAACAATTGATGCTCTACAGTGTACTGTCTTGCCAGCATTTTTTGGATATTGTGTCTTGTGATTTCCCATCCCATCATGTCTAACAAAAACACCCATCTTTGACTTAGGATGTTTTCAATTTACAATGGGTTTATTGGGAAGTAGCCCTAGAGTAAGTAGAGGAGCATCTGTAGTTGGCATCATACAGTATGCAGCCTTTTCAGACTGGCTTCTTTCATTTAGTAATTAATTCACTTATGCATTTAAATTTCTCTATGTCTTTTCATGACGTGACAGCTTATTTCTTTTTGGCACTGAATAATTTCCTACTGTCTGGATGCACCAGAGTTTATTTACCCATTGACCTGCCGAAGGACATCTTGGTTGCCTTTGAGTTTGGGCAACTACAAATAAAGCTTCTATAAACATCCACGTTCACATTTTTGTGTGGACATAAGTTTCCAACTCTTTTGTGTAAATACCAAGTAGTGTGATTGCTGGATCATATGGTAAGAGTATGTTTAGTTTTGTAAGACATTGCCCAACTGTCTTCCAAAGTGATGTACCATTTTGTATTTCCACCAGCAATGAATGAGAATTCCTGTTGCTCCACATCCTTGTCAACATTTGGTTTTATCAGCATTCTGGATATTGGCCATTCTAATAGGTGCATAGTGATATCTTTTTGTCATTTAAATTTTCATTTCCCTGATAACATAAAATGTAGACCATCTTTTCATATGCTTATTTTCCATCTGAATATATTCTTCAGTGAGGTGTGTATTCTTACTGTTGAGTTTTAAGAGGTTTTTTTTGTATATTTTGTACAATAGTTCTTTATCATATATGTCTTTGGCAGACATTTTCTCCCATAGCTCAGCCTAAATACTATCTCCACTATGCCTGAGGCTAGGAGACTACAAGGAAAATATCGTTAACATTGATGACTTCCATCAATGTTCTCCAAATACCAAATGTGTTAATCCAAACAATTACCTGAAATTTAGATACTATGCCAAGAGCTTTCAAGCAGTAATAACATACACAGCTAACCTTGGCCATCTTAAGTGTGCTTCTGTAAGAGCTTTGGGAGGAACATGTGAGCAGACAGCTGACTCAAGTGAAGAATCTTGCTATGGACGTACTGTTACATTACATCAGGAGTTTAATCTGGGCCATAGGCCTGATGGTAGCTGTTCCTAGGATTACAGGTTAGGACACTCTGAAGAACAGTTCCACTTGGCAAATAAGCATTCATATTCTATCATTATAATATTTATCAGGTGACCATCATATATATGATACAATATGAGTTATGAAGACATACAAATTTCTCAAGCTAGTTAAAATCTTGTAGGAACTATATGGCATGTATATATAATACAAATTGCCTCTCAGCTGAGACAGACAATAAATCTTGAGAATCACTGTGGTTTAATGTATTTTTAAAGTATTATATTAAGGAGCGACCTTAAAGTTTATTTCACTTAATCATCCTCCCATAACAAAGATCCAAAAAGCCTAGAATAGAATTCTGGTTCCAATTTATTTGACTTGTGATCTTAGACAAATTATCTGACAGCCTTAGGGCTTTGTCTTCTGTAACATAAGTATCCTAGACTTCTGGTTAGACATGTCTGATGGAACACACACGTATGTCTTCACTTTCTCCTGAAACCTTTCTAAAATTATAGCAATTAATTTTTTATCCATAAGGAACAAGAGAAGTCGAGCAAGAGAGAAATCTTGGGCAAAAAAAAAATGCTATTAAGTAGAAGAAAATGTCTTTCAGTGGCCAAGCTTGGAAACTAACGAATTCACAAGATAGAACCCTAAAGTGGCTCAAAATTGGGAGGACATGACACTCCTAAAGATGGGGAAATAGAATGGGACAAAAAACAGAAGAGTTGATTAAGAAGGAGATAAACCTCAAGGTTTCCTCCTTGGTCACATGCAATTAGACTATGGCCTTCCTTGCAATAGCAGAAGACTGGAAGAGAAATTGAGTCAAGGGAGTCTAAACACCAGGAGTAGCAAAAGATGGGCTTCTGTCTTAAAAACAAAGAAATTATGGAAAAATCTGCTTTTTGGATAGTGAAACCTCCAAATCCCCTTGTAATAGGCAGAATAAATGTTGCCCCCAAATGTTCATATCCTAATCTTCAGAATCTGTGAATGTGTCACATTACATAGCAAAGACAAATTAAGGGACCAGGTGAAACTGAGGTTGTTAGTCTGTTGCCATTATAATAGGAAGATTGAGCTGATGTATTCAGTGAGCCCAATGTAATCACGAAGGCACTCAAAAGTGGAAGAGGAGGCAGAGTCAGTCAGAGGATGTGACCACAAAAGAAAAGCACAGTGATGCAATTATGATGGCTTTCAAGATGGATGAAGGGGACCATGAGGCAAGGAATGTGGATGGCCTCTAGAAGCTAGAAAAGGCAAGGAAATGGATTCTGCCCTGGAGTATCCAAGAAAGAACACAACAGAAACCTTAATTTTAGCCCAGTGCAACCCACGTGGGGCTTCTACTCTCTAGAACCGTAAGTCCGCACAGTTTAAGCTGTCAAGTTTGTAGTAACTGGTTACAGAAGTGACAGAAAACTAATACAACCCCTTACAAAGCAATAATGTAGAGCAAGTGTATGATTCCAATGCAGTGACTATATAGCTATTCATTTGCTATATGTATTTTAAATATTGTCTAAAACATTTTTAAGGGGCTACTTCCTCATGAACAATATATTTTATGAGGAACCAATATACTTAAAAAGTGACTCGTAAGGAATAAATGTAAGTGATGGCAATGCCATCTTGCTTAGTTAATGGTGAAGCTAACATCCTGCCCTCACTTGATTCCTTTCTAAGACAGTGGCCACTTTGACAATAGCAGTACTCAACTGCATGCACACACATATATGCTTCACATGTGTGTGAACACGTGTCATAAACACATACTGCAGCAGATCTGTGTTAACTCACTTCACTTGTGTTAATAAAACATCTTGGAATACTCCTAAGGTCATTACTTTCTGGGAAAGGTCAAAGTTCATGGCCAGCTTATTTACTATAGCTGGTTATAAAGGCACCAACCTAAATTTGAGCTATGAGATCTTTCAAAACAAGAGATACAATATATTTTATAAGAAATTCGATTTCTACTTTAACCCATTTTAGGAAACATTGGTTATTTTAATTATTGACTCTCTTTAGGGAGATGGAAACACTAAAGCATAATTAAAGGATTTTTTTCTCTAGCTGGCATTATAAATACTAGCATTTGTCTTAAGAATTACTTCTGAAAAGAAATTTTACAAACTGCAATAACATTTCCCTTCTGTATAGACGTGAATGAATGACTTAATTTCAGTCTTACTTGATTTCAAACACTTTTCACATGCTTTCATTAAATAAGTAAATTTTATCCAAATGAGAACTGGTATCTCCAACTCTATCTTTGTATCTCATGAACACGTATTCTTTGGTTAGGTCAACTGAACCACCTGGTGCTGAATATTTAAATTGAAGGGAATCTCTGGCATCTGGCATTCACTATCAGGCTCTCTGCATTTGGCTTAGCCATGATCTCTGTATATTTATGTTTAGTCTCTTTACTAACATTTTATAGAGATAAAGAACATGGGACACACTAGGAAAAAGAATAAACAAAATAAGGCAACAGTCATGCATAATTTTTACAGTATCTGGTAAAAAAAAATGCAGAATTAAACAAAGTTTTAGAAAGCATTTTAAAGCTCAAGATCACATAGTTTAGAATTCAACGAGATACATAAGAATTCTTTATTTTATAAAGAATATCATAGGTCAGACTAGATATCAAATTTGGGTTATCTTTCCAAAGAAATAATTTGTTCAGTTTGATGTTAAGCAAACCCTTGAGTGTTGTTTTTTGGAATTTTTATGGAGCAGATAATATTAAGGATTTGGGGATGGAGATCAACAGCAAAATAGAAGATATTACTCCTGGTCTTACCCATCTACGAAAGATAAAATAATTAAACTTCACAGCCAGAGAATTTAAGATGATAAAAGTTGGTTTTCCTGCTACATAATAAAGAAAAGGACATTATGCACTATAATCAGAAAAAAATATTGAAGCAATTGAGTAAATATAACTGAGTAAATAATCATAGTGGAAATGAAAATGTGGTAGCTTGTATTAGTTGAAAATCTAAAGGAGCCACTATATCCTATAGAATTGAGTCAAAATTGAGAATTATTCATTAATTTAAAATATTCATCAGTCAATGAATGGATAAAGAAAACATGGCAAAAAATATACAATGGAATACTATTCAGCCATAAAAAATAAAATCCTGTCATTTGCAGCAACATGGATGGAACTGGAGGTCATTATGTTAAATGAAATAAACCAGTCACAGAAAGACACATGTGACATGTTCTCATTCATATGTGAGAACTAAAATAGTTGCTCTCATGGAGGTAGAGGGTAGAATGATAGTTACCAGAGCCTGGAAAGTGTGTGTGTGTGTGTGTGTGTGTGTGTGTGTGTGTGTGTGAGTGGGGGTGTTGCTGGAGAATGAAAAGAGGTCTATTAATGAGAACTGATATACAGTTAAAGAAAAGGAAGAAGTTCTAATATTCAATAGAAGACTAGGGTGATTACAGTTAACAACAATGTATTGTATATTTCAAAATAGCCAGAAGAGAAGTTTTGAAATGTTTCCAACACATAGAAATGATAAATGCTTGAGTTAATAAACACCCAAACCCTGATTTGATCATTACACATTCTATGTATGTAATAAAATACCACACATACTCCATAAATATGCATAAAAATTATGTATTAATAAAATAATTTAAAACGTAAAAGTAGCAACAATGCCATGAAATGGTAAAATTACAAATACTATAAAGGCTGAAATCAACTGTAGCATAATTCTACGATTGAAGCATAACAAATTATTTTATTAATTTGACATTTAAAATTACCAAAATATTGTTCTATATATAATATTTGATAACTATCATTAAATGTATAAGATAGATCTATTCATATGATTATTTTGAAGGTGAGTACATTTATATAAATCATATGTCAAGCACAGTGTTTCACACATAGAAAGCCTTTGATAAAGGACAGCTATTAGTAGTCATCTATTCATCAAACTCCCAAAAAAATGTATATCTAAGTTCTGACCCAAGCTTCCATTGACAGAGACCTTAATCCTTCACCAGGTCATCCATTCCTTTATTGGATAAGTCTAATACTGAAAAAAAAATTTTCATATCTAGTCAAAATCTTCATCCCAACTTTTGACTATTGGTATCGGTTTTGTCTGTTGGAGCAACATAGAGCATCTACTGTTACTTATACATGGCAACCCTTGAAACATTTCTAAACAGCTACCTCCTCTTCCTCAGAGACGCTGTCTCTTGACCATCATAGTCAGAAAGTTGAGACTGGAAATGAGCACACTGAGCACATTAGTGTGGCCAGAGCAAAGTTTAGATTTGGCCACTGGGAGATTTAGTGTTATGATTATCCCACCCTTATTCAGGGCACTACAGCTGGAGCTTAAGTCATGTTCCAAAACTTGGAACATTTTGCTTTGCAAATGACAGAAACTTAATTAGCTTGAGTTGAAAAGGAAGATATGAGGATCTATTAGGCTATTAGAATACAGTTATACTGAAGGAAGAGAAATGCAGCTGAGCCACAGGAACAACTGACCAACGGGAACCCTTATGTAGACAGGAGTCTCTTTCCATCTTTCATGTCTACCCTGCCCTCCAAAGACTAGATTCCTCTGCCACCCCAGTGGTTGGGGACATGGCTGCCTATAAATCTAAAGCTTTACTTCTTAAGAGTCCAGGCTTTCAAAGACAGGCCAGCTTACCATTCTTGGTTCTGATTTTCAAATAAACAGAACAGATCCTTATTCTTAGGCTGAGTATCAATTTTTGGACTTTTCAGCTGCAGCCAGGAACCAGGTCATGTTGTGACTTCAGTGCTTTTTTCAACCATCTGGACAAGGAGAAGGGGCAACTTCTAGAAAAGGTAAACTGGGCACACAGGTCTGCAAGTGTTCACTACAGAATATGTTGTTTTCGTTTTTGACCAGCAGTTAATTGAACTGCAGTGTAATCTCATGTATTCTGTTCACACTTATCTCAACGCCTGCCTATGACATCATTTATACCTAGTGAATTTTAGCACATCTTTGCAGCCTATTAATTTTTGTGCCACAATTTCTCACCCAACATACATTACTAATACCCTCTAATTGTCTGTCTGAAGTCTGGCTTTCACATCTTCATGATGGAATGATAAAATGGAGAGGGTCACGGGCAAAACTTTATTGCAGTCCTGGTTTTGGGGTTGACATGGATCCTTTATTAAACACCTGGGGATACAATCATTCTGTCAGCCATGATGGCTTAGAAATGAGTCTTTACAGAAGCACATGGATCTAAATGTCAGCAACACCGAGGTTAGAAAATTCATCATCTCCACATCCCGTGAGCAGAAACTATTTAGGGAGTAGTGTTCTTACAAGACCAAAAAAGAGAAATTCTTAGAAAATGACTTGAAACACTATTTCTCCCTTCAGACAGGAGGTAGTGCCTGAAATACTCCGCCACATCACTAGACCATTATCCCAACAAATTCTTTTTCTCATGAAAAGAGCTAATAGAGAAGTTTCCAAAAAGCACCAGTCTGACAGCAAGAAGAAAGGCTCAAAAGTCCCAAGTGGAAGGAGTTGGGCAGGCACTCTCAGTATGATGTGGAGATGCTGGCCCCAGGATAGCTACTCATCTAAACCAGCTTCACCCTGTGCCTTGAGATTCCTTTAGCCTTCAAAAGCAAAGTCACACTTGGAACACTCTGATTTTCCTGAATATATTCTCAATTGGCTTGCCTGGTACCATCTCGTTTTCTAGGTGCGTCTCAGTTTTTTAACTAGTGTGTCAAATTAAACCTTATTGTGTTATCAGTGGACTAAATGAACTATGCCGTCCATAAACTGTTACTTTCAACAAATTTTGATGCTAACCAATTGGTTCATTCATTTATCCTTTCAATCATTCAACAGGTATTAATCAAGCAATTAATTTGTGTTGAGCACTGGAGATAACTCAATTCACAAAACAGTCTCTGACTTCTTGGAACTTAAAAACCCTCTACGTCAGCCAAACAAGTCTGCTCACTGACCAATGAGCCTTCCAACACTTTCTTGATCTCCTCCATTCCCCCCAAACTCAGAGTTCTTTCCACATCATGGACTCCTATTTAATCCCATTTCATTTCTCAAAGAAGTTAAAACAGAACTACCAATTGACCCGGCAAACCCATTACTGGGTATATCCAAAAGAAAACAAATCTTCTTTTTTTGAGATAGAGTCTTGCGCTATTGCCCAGGCTGGAGTACAGTGGTGCAATTTCACCTCACTGCAACCTCTGCCTCCTGGGTTCAAGTGATTCTCCTGCCTCAGCCTCCTGAGTAGCTGGTACTATAGGGGTGTGCCACCACGCCCAGCTAATGTTTTGTATTTTTAGTAGAGATGGGGTTTCACTATGTTGGCCAGGTTGGTCTTGAACTCCTGACCTCGTGCTCCACCCACCTCAGCCTCCCAAAATGCTGGGATGACAGGCATGAGCCAATGCACCCAGCCACAAGTCTTTCTACCAAAAAGACACATGCACTGACATGTTCATTATGGCACTTTCACAATAGCAAAGACATGGAATCAACCTAAATGCCCATCAGTGGTGGACTGGGTAAAGAAACTGTGGCATACATACACTACAGACTACTATGCAGCCATAAAAAGAATAAAATTTAGAATAAAATTATGTTCTTTACCAGACAAATATGTAGCATGAATTATATATATAAACTCTAAATAATATATTAACAAATAAAATTCTTTGATATACGAATGGAGAATTTTATATTTGTTAATATAAAATTATGTTCTTTACAGCAACATTATTATCATAATGAAGAAGCAGTTATCCCTATCACGCTCCTAGTCACACGAAGAAAGTTTTCAATAATTCAGCATCAAATTGACTTCCTGGTTTGCTAAGAGTTTTTATCGCAAATTAATACTGTGTTTTATCAAAAGTGTTTGTGTAATCATTATGATAATAATTTTGTCTATCTCAACTCTTCTGCATATGTGGTGAACTATATTGATTATTTATTCATAAATCATTAGCATTTCTGAAATAAACTTCATTTGGTTGTGATACCTTCTCCATTGGTAATTTTCCTTTCTTACAATTTTCTTGACTAATTCATCTATCAAGATTACGCTGGTCCCATAGAAAGTCTGGGAAGGGTATCTTCTTTTTTATTTTCTGGAAGAGTATATAAAAATCAGAGTTATCATTTCATATTCACTACAAATCACCAAAGAAACCATCCGGACCAGGAGTAGACTTTGTGTAGAGGTTTTTAATAAAACATATAAATTCCTTAGTAGATATATAAAATTCTGATTACTCTTTCTTATTGTGTCAATGTTGGCAAGTTACATTTTTCAAGGAATTTCTTTCACTGAAATTGACATATTATTTGTAATGTCCTTTTCTCTCTTAAATGTCTATAGCATCTACACTAAGATCTCTTTAATTTGTTACTGGTATTGGTAATTTGCTGTCCTTCACCTCAGTGTTGTCATAGCTTTATCAATTTAATGTCTCTTTTTCAAGAAATTAGGGGTTTTTTATTGTATTAATCCTTGCTTTCTACTTGTTTTATTTCTGCTTTTATTTTTACTATTACCTTCCTACTATTTTCTTTGGACTACTTTGTTGTGTGTGGTGATATTTAAAATTATGTTTCATTTTGACATGAAAACTTAGATTATTGATATGTCACATTCAATGTTTTTCTAATTTATACATTCGAGAATATAAATTTTCCTCTAGGCATTGCATGATTTCTCCTGGTTTTTGCTAATCTGATGATATATTTATTTCACCTTCCTATTTGAATAATACTTTTATTATTATAGAACTCTAGGTTGGCAGTTATTTCCTTGAGCACCATTTAGCGATTTTCCACGTTTTGATATGCCATGCCTCCACTATCATTTAGTTCAAAATATTTTCTAGTTTCTATTGTGTTTCCTTCTTTGATTCATGAGTTATTTGTAATTTTATAGCTTACTTTTAAAGCAGTTGGTGATTTTTTGGTTTGCTTTTGTTATGGATTTCTAGCATAACTCTACTGTACTCAAAAAAGCATATTCTGAATGATTTCACTCCCTTGAAATACAATGCAGCTTCATTTATGACACAGCATGTGCTAAACTCTAGTAAACCTTCCATAAGCATTTGGAAAACACAATGCAATTTGTCATTGTTGGATGTAGTGTTCTATATCAGACATTTAGAATATCTTCAATTTTTCTTTTCCTTTTTTTTGCTATTATAATAAATTATACAATATATATTCTACTGTATATATAACTTTTTATCTGTGCTGAGTTATTTCATTTTCTTAAATTCTCAGGAGTGGCATTACTAGGACTGAGAGTTAAAGATATCTTTATTCTTTTCCTATTTATACAATATTGCTAACTAAAAGTATTGTATCTAATTGCAATGTCAGTCATGGTGCATGAAATCACCAAATTTCCCACAGTATTGAGTGTTGTAATTGTTTTGTTCATAGAGTGGATACTAAATTGTAACTTGAAGTTAACAGTAATTTCCATGCCTTTAATAACTAGACAAGATAAACATTTTTCCTAGGTATTCATTTGCTATTTCAATTTTCTCTCATTTAAATTGCCTATTCGTCTGTTTAACAATCTACTGGGATCTTGATAATTTTGGAATAAGTTTGAATATCAGCAATTTGCCTTTGGCTTACATACATGATGCAAATGTTTTCCCAGTCTATTATCTTTTTAATTTTAGCTTTGCTGTTCTTCACCATGCAATCATGTTCAATTCGTGAAGATCTGAATCTATTTCTTTGTTGCTGACTACTTTAAACTCTAACAATGTTTCATTCTTTTTCAGCTGTATATTTCTTTATTTTATTTTCTTCTCATAAATTTTTTTGTTAATGGATGGTACAGAGCAGGACTGTCCAACAGGGATATAGTGTGAGCCACAAATGTGATTTAAATTTTCCTATTAATTTGAAAAGTAAAAAGAAACAGGTAAAAATAATAATTACGTACTTTAACCCAGTATCCAAAAATACAGGCATACTTAGCTTTGCAGGTTCCAATATGCATAAATTCCAGTTAGCACCACTTAATTAAATAACACTAATCTTCCAACAACATGGTTCAAATTTCAGTTACTGTGGTATATTAACTGCAGTATATTAACTGTACATTATGCTTAACTACACTTTATTGCATAAAATACAGTTAACATACAGTTTTACTTTATGGCATTAAGTAAAAATTTGGCTCTTAGACTTCCAGTCCCAAAATCACTACATAAACGTGTGCATCAACAGCAGTGACCAATCAGGCCATTTCTTTTGAAGTCTATCAGCGATTGGTCACTATGCATCTGTTATTCAGCCCAGGCACAGACAGTGAAGCATGGAGTTGTGTTGATTCCTTGTCTCCCAATCATAAACCCACATGACATCTTACAGAAATGAATAATCTAAAGAGGGAATGGCCAACAAAGATGGAAATGCAGCAAGAAACAAAAAGTGATATTGTTGGAAGTGAATTCAGATGTGATTAGAACACAGATCACTGTAGGGATTGTTGACGCTACTGCCGTTTGAGAGTCTCAAGATACGCAGCCGGAGGAACTTAGTGAAGGCAAATGCCTTCACTAAGGCATTTGCACACAAATGCAGAACATGACTGTCACAAAAAGGATGATGTCCCAGAGGAAGGGACACCAGCAAAACACTTCACATTGGGCCAGGAACTGTGGCTCATGCCTGTAATCTCAGCACTTTGGGACACCAAGGCAGGCAGATCGCATGAGTCCAGAAGTTCAAGACCAGCCTGGGCAACATGGCAAAATCCCATCTCTATAAAAAAATACAAAAATTATTTGGGGTTGGTGGTGTGTGCCTGTAGTCCCAGCTACTACAGTGGCTGAGGTCAGGGCATGGTCTTTTGAGCCAGGGAGTTTGAGGCTGCAGTGAGAACCACTGCACTCCACCTGGGTGACAGAATGAGACCCTGTCTCAAAAAAAAAAAAAAAGCAAGACTTCCCACTGGAAAATCAGATTTCACAACATTGGGAAAGCAAGGATAAAATGTTGGAAGCTGATCTTAGAAAGTAATATGACAATTTGGCAAAGCTTAGAAAAGATGGTCTCTCTATACTACAAGTTATAGGACAGTGAGAAGGCAAGCTCTGTTCAAACTACTCACAAAGAAGAAAAAGAGTACTTAATTCTCAGTGTTTCTATCCTTTGGAATTACCGTGTACTAAATAGGTTAGTTTTCCCACTTTTAAATTTCTGCATATGTTTACAGCTGATGGTAAGAATGTTTAAAGTTTAGACAAAAATTTTTTAAAGGTTGCATAATAATCATAACTTTCACCCACTGTTAATCAAGGTCACTTGTATCATTTCAGCTTGCAAGATCATTTACATGGTTCTGCACCAGCACACAAAGCAAGGACTGCCTCTATGACCATTACAACATGTAACCAATATAAAAGTTGGGGGATATATTACATTCTTTTTTTCACATTAAGTCACTGAAATGCAGTATATATTTCATACTTACAGAACGTCTTAATTCAGACTAGCCACATTCCAAATGCTAATAGCTGCATCCTAGGCTAGTGGCTATGGTATTTGGAAGCCCCAATATAAGTGCCTTTCCTCTTCAAATTAGAGATGAAAAGTGTTGCTGTTGGTGGGAATACAAGTACCTGCCTGGAAACTCTCTTGTCCAAATAAATAAAAGTTTAATACAGGGAACAATACAGAGATGCACTTTCTCCCTCTGTAGGTAGTAATGAAGGAACTGACATTACTTCAGCTCCCTCTGGAAAACAGGCTGAGAAAATAAGCCCTAAATTGTTCTCATAAACTCACTGGAATTAGCCTCGTTGGAACAATAAGAGACAAGAAAGAAGAACTAGTCAGTCTTCCTACGAAAACACTGACAACTCCACCCCCAATGGGAGCTGAAGCAGCTTGGCTCATCTGAGCTCTGGGGAGATTTTTCAGAGCTTTTGGGTTACCACGTCTTCTCTGAAATATAGCATACAGGTTCTCAGGGCCACTCAAGAGTAAGTCATCCACTTGGAGCTTTGAACATACTTTTGCCAGTTAGAGGAGTCAGCAAACTATTTATTTGATTTCCTCCTCAGCCTCACAGTCTGAGAATTCCCATCGGCCTAATAGGAATGGCAACAACACCTGCTTGGCTGACAGTTTGCAGGCATCCTTCTTCCCAATATTCCCCAAATAATTACCCTACCTATTGTCCTAATGTCTCTAGATTTTTCTTGGGTGAACAAGATTATAATGTTTCTACATTCTTGTCTCAGCTCTCCCTGACAATTGGCCCATAAATATTTGTACACAGTTAAATCTTAAGTTAGGGGTGTGTGTGTGTGTGTGCATGCTATGCCTAACAAATTCCTCATTCCTTAGAAGAAGAATATACTGAAATGTTAAAAGCACAATCTTCAAAAGCAAACTAAGTGAGCTCAAATTTCAGCGCTCTCACTTACTAGCTATATAACATTGAACATATGTTACTCAACCTTTTTGTGCCTCCGTTTCTTTATATAGTTTACATAGGGATTAAATGAGATAATATATATAAAATGTTTAGTCAATGTCTGGCACATTGTAACTGCTAAAACAGTAGCCATTCTTCATTATTATCATTATTTTGCTACATGTTATTATTACAACTTTTGCCTAACAAGAGCCTTGCTTCTGGTGTCTTAGTTGTCTCTGAGCGAAGCACATAACAAAGGAAAAAGAATCCAGCTTCAAAAGTGGCATTAAGGAGTAAAGGTTTTCTTGGACAAAAGGGATGCTGGCAAAAGTCTATACAGGACCCCAACAGTCTGCAAAACTTCTCAAAAGTCCTCCTCAGACGTATTTCCCAATAGTCCCTCTCAGGACAAACCCCTCCTGCCTCTTCACAAAGGTCCAGCTCACACCAGCATCTTCACTTACCTACTTTCTACTCTTTGACTCCTGCCTTTCATATCTTTTTATTTTTATTTTACTGACTTTTTGGCTTATTGATTGCTTCATATGATACAAAATATTAAAAACATAAAAAATCATTTATCATTCTCCCATTTATATCCCCAGATATCCGGATCCCCAGAAGTAACCACTGTAACCAGGAATATTCTATACACAGATAGCAGATAGAAACACACGTACACACACGCACCATTTTACGCCACTGCACTTTGCTTCTTTTTCCTTTTTTTGTGAGACAGAGTCTGGCTCTGTCACCACGCACCAGGCTGGAGTACAGTGGCACGATCTCAGCTCACTGTAACCTCCATCTCCTGGTTTCAGGCAATTCTCCTGCCTCAGCCTCCCAAGTAGCTGACACTACAAGCATGCGCCACCATGCCCAGCTAATTTTTGTATTTTTTAGTAGAGACAGCATTTCCCCACGTTGGCCAGGATGGTCTCTGTCTCTTGACCTTGTGATCCACCCGTCTTGGCCTCCCAAAGTGTTGGGATTACAGGTGTGAACCACCGCACCCAACCTGCACTTTGCTTTTACATTTAATAAAAGCTGGAGATTGGACCAAACCGTTATCTATAGAGTTTCCTCCTTCTTAACGCACTGCACTGTTTTCCATTGGATACATAAGCCATAATTTATTTCTCTATTCCCGCATTAATAGGCATTTAAATTGAATTAATAATTTGTTATCCTAAAAATTGCTGCAATAAGTAACGGTTCGTATGTGGTTTTAAATATGTGCAAGATAAATTTCTATAAATTTAATCATTGGATCAAAGGGTAAGTGAATTTTTAATTTTTGTAGATTTAGCCGAACTGTCTTCCCCATGGCTTATGCTAACTTACCTGTTAGTAAGGTCAAGGGGTGTTAGCTTTTTACACAGGTTAGGTTTTCTAATATTTTCCATTCTCTTTCTTATGCAGAGTAATCTCAGCCTCTTCAATCCTGCATCTCTAGCTTCTGTCCTGATGGAAGAATGTTTTTGTCCCTTCTACATTTCCCCTCAGTTAAATAGTTGTAAACTACCTCTGGCCTCAACCCTTCTTTTCTTCCTCCATGATAGTCCTGGGGCCTGCATTGTCTGGGGTCAGCTTGCCTGGGGCTGGGAAACCTCAAATTGGCCTGAGAGCAAATGTCTTGGTTCGGGGTGAGACATCCATTCCCCATCCAGAGTGTAAAACACCTACCAAGGGAGGTAGATGATGTCGAGCAAATCCTTTTCCTTCATGATTCTCCATATACCCTTGACTAAATCATATCACATGTGTACAGAAGAATACCGCACACCCCAAAAGGGAATACATTTACAACTGTCTGCATTAGCATAGGTGGATCTCAGGAACATATGTCCAGCATAAAAGCAAGCCACAGAAAACAAGTGCAGCAGCATACCAGGTCATTGAGGTCTAAAATGAGCAGACTAAATTTTTACAAATACATGTATGCATGGCGAAACTGCATAAATTGTAAGAGAATGATAAACACACAATTCAGGATCAAGGGATCCTGGGGTAAGTGAAGAAGACAGGCTGATGTGATCAGGTAGGGTCACACGGAAGCCTCCCATGGTGTGGTAATTTTCTATTGCTTAAGTTGCATGATGGGTTCCTGAGTGACCATTTTATTATTCTTCTTAATTATTTCTATCCTATTTATATTGCATTATACATACCAACTATTTTATAATTTTTTTCATAAAAAGCTACAAAAGAAGTATGAACTAGAAAGATGGTTATGCTATATTAAGTAAGAAAAAAACAGATAAAATTGTGAATACAACATGATTCTGCTTTGATTTAAAATACACACACACACACACACACACACACAGACACTCCAGATTGATATTCACCAGATGGTAATAATGGCTATCTAGGTTGTTGAATTATAATATTTAAAAAACTTTTCTTATCTTTCTGATGTATATTTTCCAATTTTTCAACAATAATTTTTTTTTTACTTTTGTAATGAGAAAACATGTTTAAATATTTTTTTTTAATCATGTGCTAAGTACTACTACCAGGCAGTTACATATAGCTAACACTTACTGAACTTCCTCTGAGCCAGGTTCTCGGCCAAGTGCATTGCATGTATATTGTAATTGTAAGTATCATTTCCATTACACAGAGGAGAAACCAGAAGGGCAGAGACATTAAATAACTTGCTCAAAATCAGATAGAGAATGGTAGAGCCAGGACTCAAATCCATCTGTCTTCCTACCAAGCATGTGCTCTTAACCAAGCTGCTATGCAATATTCAACAGCCTACAGTAGCCCAAAGGAGCCATACAGCATCAAGAAAAAAAAAAGAAGTGTTAAGGGTTTGCCTTACTTTTTAAGCTAATAAGCTAGGCTGTTATTTTTCATGGATGTTGGCAGAAGACACAAGACCCCTCAGTCAGAGGCAAAAGTCTTTACTAATCACAGCCAAGTAACAGCATGAACATGCTGTGGGTTTGCATCTGTTCCTCATGCCCTCAAGTCCTACGGGGACAACACAGTGGGGGTGTAGATGACTGCATGCACCCAGGATGAGTTGCAGGAAAGGAGCACTGAACATGGGAGACTCACTGCTTTTATAGCAAGCAGATGCAAGCCTGCTCTTCGTGAGAGAGGTTACTTCATCCTGCAGCATTTCTCCCTGTAAACAAAATTGTGAGAAAGGTCTTAGGAAAGAGCAGGCAGGGTCTAAACTTGGTGTATGCTGCAAAAATGTGCAGGGCCCACGGCAGACTGTGCTCCCAGCATATAGCCAAGACTCTTTGAGCTGCAAATCACAAAAACCCAGCTTAAACTTAATTAAACAAGAAAAGGGGAGGAATGGCAAAAAATGTACTGACCCATGAAACTCCTCTCTGCCCATCTCCCTCTGTGTGTCTCTCTCTCTCGCTCTCTCTCTCTCTCTCTCTCTCTCTCTCTCTCTCTCCCCCCCCCATCCTCTCTGTGGTCTCCATTCACAGACGGGCACTCCCCTGTGATCATAAGAGAGCTGCCTGTAGTACCCAATGGAGCATAACAGGCCTTTTCTCACTCCTCAAATAGAAGTCCTAGAATCAAGTCTCAGTGGCTATGTCTGGCCTTGATTGGGTCATCTGTCCATCCTAAACCAAACCTTGGGACCACGGGATAAAGTAATCGCCCATCCATGGGTTACCTGCCCCCTTCTGGAACCAGGATTGGCATCAGTCCCACCCCAAGCACGTACATTAGAGTGGGATTTTCTTCCCCACAGAATCAGAATGCTGGTAAGAGAAGATAAGGCAGTCAGCACTCAGCAGACAAAACAAACATTGTGCTGTGCCCAGAGAGAGATTATCTCTAAGACATCACATACAACAAACAGTGAGCTAGTTGGACTGACAAGATGAAATGCGATGTATTCCAATAAGATTTGCAAAGTTCCACAAATCTCAGTGGTAGTTCCGTGGCTGACTGCTGGCACTCCCTATGACTTCTGACAAGTGAGGCAGTTATCAGAGGGCTGGAGCAGCTTGACTGCACCCACTTGCAATGTGCATGGTGATTTGCCAATAGAGAAAGAGGAAAAAAAAAAAAGAACAAGAACAAGGAAACCTTTTTGAGCTAATTAGTATATAATTGATTTCAATGTCCTCCTTCAATCTGATGGATTCTTTTTTTCTGAACTTACCTAAAATTAAAAACCAGAACCAGGAGCAACATTCCAGTATGCCACACCCAGAGGAAAAATCAATTTGCAAGGAAATATCTGAAGTTCCCAGTGTTGCCATTGTTAACACACAATGTTTCAGATGAGAAGGGAATGTATCCTCACAGTGGTCTGGGTGTCCTGGGATATAAGTTACAGAACCAAAAAGATTGCGCCACTCTCAATGTGTGGCCTGAGTCAGTGCTTTTCAGAAGAAAAGCCATTTCTCCTTCACAGCCACCTCCACTACCACCCTGTTCTATTTTTCAGTGAGGTTGTCTTTAAATTTGTTTCAACTGTAACGATGACAGATGAGAATCACCTCATGTTTCAGTGGCCCCACCTCACAGAAAGGGTAATGACTAAGAAAGTCACAGGCTATCCCAGCAAAATGCCCTCAATAAAAGGTGATTCAGTAGAGGCTGGGGCAGAGCATCCATGAGTATGTGAGAGAACAGCACACAGGTACAGAGCGGCTACCCCAGAAGCAGTTGTTGATTTGAGCTAAATTCACTAAACAGCCCTGCTCTCTTACATCTACCATTGGATGCTACTCTGCTTACTTCCACCAATCCACTGAGTTAAAATGGAAATGTCGTCATTTTAGGAATTAAGCTTTGTAATTAAAGAGAATGTGTCGGCCACAGGAAACCAATCCCAGACCTCACAGGCATTATTGCCTATTCAGCATCCTGGGTCTCATCTCCTATTCTTACTGCCTAAAGCCTAATTAACAGAATCCATGCCATTATGCCTAGCTCTCCAATCTTTATTACCATGGATGCTCTTTTCAAAGAAATTCTCATCCTAGAGCAAGAGCTCCTGGTGGGCAAGGACCATGTACTGATTATCTCTTGCTGCATAATGAATAACTCCAAAACACAGCAACTTAAAACAGAAATATTTGTTTTCTCATAGATTCTGAGGGTCAGGAATCCAGGAGGCTTAACTGGGTGCCTCTGGCTCAGAGACTCTCCCAAGGCTGCTAAGTACCAAACAGAACCAAAGTCATCTCAAGGTTCAACACATGAACAAGCCGAGCTCCCCAGCAGGGCTATTGGTGGAACCAGGTCCTCAGTTCTGAAGATATCAGGTTCCTTTTCTCTGGACTTATTCTTTGGGTAGTTTGCAGTATGGCAGCTGGCTTCTCTCTGAACCAGCCAGAGAAAGAATGAACAAGAGGAAAGCCACAGTCTAATTGTAATCTAATCTTATTGGTTTGCCTATTCTGTTTGCTGAAAGTAAGTAACTAGAGTCAGCCCATATTCAAGTGGAGAGCATTCACGAGGTCAAGAACACCGGGAGGTGCGGCTCATGAGGGCCTTCGAGGCTGCCTACCCCCAACTACTTCTCATTCACATGGCTTTTCCTGGCACCTAATAGAGGAGCAGGCAAATGGCAAGTTTGACAAAGACCTGTAGTGCCATATTTAATCCAGTCTGAAAGACCCACCAAGTCACATCAACTAGAGTGGAACATATAGAAGGAATAGACAAAGAATGGTGTGGTGGGTATGAATTTTATTCCACCAACTCGAATGTGTAAAAAATACAAAATTTTCTATAATGCCTTCAAATTGTTATTTGAGCCCTCTTCCTGCTAGGGTGGCAAAAACGTAATCTCAGTCCATGGGAATTCACTTCCCCTTTGTCCAGGGTAGTTCACCAATTCAAGAGAGAGGAGTTAATACCAAGTCACGGGGTACAGGAGAGGGCATCTCCCAAGCCTCAGTTACAGGTGTTGGCTAAATTGTACCTTATCCCATTTTCTCCTCTATCACTTGTCTACATGCTGTGACTCCTGCCCATGTGAGCCCTTCAGGGCTGTACTTCTCTGTGCTATTTATGACCCATTGCTTCTGGGCCAGAATAGGGCACAAGAGTGTCAGCCAAGCTCTCTGTGGCCCATCTTGCTAGATGTCCTGCTCAGACATAGCCCATCTAGGCTTTTGCAACCTCCCTGGACTATGGCCAGGGAAGGGGGCTGACAAACCTCTCTGTTCTCTAGCCCTCCAACCCCGCCACAGTGACATGGGCCCCGAGGCCCTGTATTTGAAGCAGATTGCACCATGGCCCACTCAGGCCTGACTTTCTGCTCTTCTTGCTGCTTCTCTGTTTCTCTCTCTCCTCCTCCTCACTCTGAACCCGCCTTCAGCCTGAAGGACATTTCTCTGGTCCAAGAGCAGGAAAGTAGGGACAGAAGGTCTTCTGTGTTGACCTTAAGCATTGCCCTCAGAGGCACACCAGTTCCCTCATCTTCACACTTTCCTATTATACCACGCCCCATCCAGGGCACCTCACTGCTACCCATCATGGGCCAGCCTCCAGAAACAGGAAGCCAATCATTAGCAGTTTACCCCACCTTGTCAGGCTCCTCCCCAAGGCAATGAACACACATGGGAATCTAGCCTGCAGAGCAAGGAGGGTAATAAGAAGGGAAGGGGGAATTATTAGAGGGGTTTTATTTAAATGGTGAATGTTTCAATATTTAGTTTTTCCAAAGGCAAATCATCTGCACCAAGCCAGAGGCCTAGAAAATGTTTAACACTAAAACAGAAAGGATAACACAGGGTCAAAAAACACACATGAAGACACAAGTCATGCTAGTTACATGGATAGGTGGGAAATGGGAAGGGAGGAAAAGAAGTGCTATGTTCATCTCTCTGTCTGGTGACTTCCTTGACTGCTCTTCCTACTGTCTGGGTCTCACTTTACACAGGCCCACTTTTGCCATCAGGAAGAAACTGCTGGGCGTTGGGGGCTGCTGAGTCCTCTCTGCATGATTTGGGCACACACTGAAGAGGGGCATAGTCTCCACTTGCTCCAGCAGGAAGGGAAGCTTGCAGGGACCCATGCCTCACCTGAAAAACGTGGTCCTCTAGAAGGAGGTTGGGAATCTCAGGAGGTGGTGGGTGCGTTATTTTTCTTGCAAAAATAGCACACGAGTAATTAAAAAACATAAGAATTGAATTATTTCACTACTTTACTGTCTTCAATTTTCTCCTTACTTCTCACATTCAAAAGTTAGCTATTACTAACTCTATTTAATTGGTAAAGAAACTGAGGTCAGCAAGACAGGGATTTGGGACTTGAGTTCAGATATTCTGATTCTCGCATCAGTGACCTTTCTATGACAATATGGCAAAATGGATGTTTCTAAGTAGAAGAGAATACAAATCTGAACAATTTTCTGGACTGGTGTAAGCAATCAATTTATTTTATTCTTTTCTTCACTAGAGCATCTTGACTGAGGGAAAAAAGGGCAATTTTTTATTTCTGCACTTTGTTCCAAATACAAAGAAAGGTGTTGCCAGCAGGAAAGATTCGAATGTTCTCATAAGATTTCTGTTTGCTTGCTTTCTTTTCTTTTTTTAATAAAAACTTGTAATTGAAGGTGCCAAAGAAAAATCTTAGAGGTATTTCTGTGACTGAATTTGTTCATCTGAACATACTGCCAATTATTAACTCAATTGGCAGAGCATCTGGGAAGCAAAGTTTCCCAGGCCAGGTGAGGCACAGTCAGCTTTAGACAACAGGGGAAGCAGCTCAGGATACAATTTCCTTCCCTCACAAGAAAGTCAACTCTTTAAAAGCACCAGATTGATGGTGAGCTACTTGGCATCTTTATTCAGTATACGAAGGCCAGGCCTGCTCAGGCTTCCCTGTTCTGTGGCTGAGGCACTGTGGATGGAAAGATAGACCTGCTTTAGAAGAAGAGTTTTCTTGCTAACTGGAAGTTCCCAAAGTGGAAGCTGGTGTTTTTTTTTTTGCAAACTGGACAATAACTCCATAAATATACCAAGCAGTGGCTGAAGACGGAATATTTAACGTTTCTTCACATTTTGCTCTATAATTTCTGAAGTGTATATAGACACTATAATGGAATTAATAAAATACAAATTCACTTAAAAGCATTCTCTAGTTTATAATAGTTTTTGGTCTTATGTACTTTGGCAATAAAATGATGCTTTTAATAGAAAAGTAAAAGTTTTATTTTTTAGAAGTCAGTAATAATGGTTTACATTATAAAAGAAACTTAACCCTCAAAAATGCTAGGAATCATTGATATAAGTTCCCCAGATGATCCACACTCAAAACATCTTGGAAACAAAAAGATTAAAACTGATCTTGGAATACTCCCCAGCTGATCTTGCAAATCAATGCATTCCTTGTCAAAATCCCAGCTGGCTTTTTTTTTTGTTGCATAAATTGACAAAGTTATCCCAAAATTCATACGGAAATGCAAGGAATCCAAAATAGCCAAAACAATTTTGAAAAGGAAGAGCAAAGTTGGAGGACTCACACTTCCCAATTTCAAAACCTACTACAAAGTTTCAGTAATTAAGATTGTGTGGTACTGGCATAAAGACAGACATACAGATCAGTGGAATAGAACTGAGAATCCAGAAATAAATCTTCACATTTACAGTCGATTGATTTTGATGAAGGGTGTGAAGAATGGGGAAAGAACAGACTTTTCAACAAGTGGTACTGGGACAACTGGATACTCACATGCAAAAGGATTTTTCAGACCCCTACCTTACACTATACATAAAAATTAACTCAAAATGGATGATAAATCTAAACATAAAAGCTAAAACTGTAAAACTCTTAGAAAAAAACATAGGAGTACATCTTTGTGGCCTTGGGTTAGGCAATGGATTCTTAGCTTAGTCATCAAAAGCACAAGCAACAAAATAAAAAGTAAGTAAATGGGACATCATCAAGGTTACAAACTTTTTTTTACTTCCAGGGACACCATCAAAAAGGTGAAAAAACAACTCACAAAAGGGGAGGACATGCCACATATTATCTGATAGCGGACTAGAATTCAGGATATATAACGAACTCTTACAATTTAAATCAAAAAGCAAATAACCTAATTTTTAAATGGGCAAAGGTTTTGATAGACATTTCTTCAGTGAAGATATACAGATAGCTAACGAGCACAAGCAAAAATAGTCAACATCATTAGCCTTGAGGGAAACACAAATCAAAACCACAATGAGGGACTGCCTTACACTCACTAGGACACCGGAACCAAAAAGACAGACAGTAACAAGTATTAGCAAGAATGTCGAGAAATGGAAAACTTCATGCGCTGCTGGTAGGATTGCAAAACAGCATAGCTGCTTTGGGAAGCAGTTGGCCAGTCCTTCAAAATGTTAAATGCAGTTATCCTATGACCCAGCAATTTCATGCCTACGTATGTATCCAAGAGAATCAAAAGCACATATCCTCACAAAACTTGTACACAAATATTCATAGTAACATTAACTATAATAGCCCAAAAGTAGAAATAACCCAAATATTCATCAGCTGAGGAACAGATAAACCAAATACGGTATATACCCATAATGGAATGTTATTAGGCAATCAAAAGACAGGAAGCACTGATGCATGTTAAAATATGAATGAACCTTTAAAACAGTAATGCAAGTGAAAGAAGCCAGTCACAAAAGGCCACATTTTGTATTACTCCACATTTATGAAATGTCAGGCAAATCCATAAAGATAGAGAGTAGATTGGTGGTTATCAAGGGCTGGGGCTGACTGCTAATGGATATGAGATGTCTCCTGGGGTGAGGAAAATGTTCTGACATGTGATAAGTGGTAATGGTCGCATAATTCTATAAATATGCCAAAAATTACTAAGCTGTACAGAGGTGAGAAATCATTTTCTGTGAAGGGTCAGTTAGTAGATATTTTAGGCTTTTGGGCCCGTATGATCTTATTAGACCTACTCTGCCATTGTAGAAGAAAAGCAGACCTAGATGATATCTCCATGAGGGTGCATGGTTGTGTTTGAATAAAACTTTATTTACAATAGGCAGCATCTTCACCCCACAGGTATAGTTTGCCGATCCTTACTGTAAACAATGAACACTTCTGAGGCAGAGGCCATGCTTTATTCATTTCTATGTCTCTAATGGCCTAGCCAGTGGGAAGAACTCAACATATGCTTATTTGAACTGGACTGGAATGACTTTGCACCATCTCCCACCCTCGGGCAAAGGAAGGTACCATTATTTCTCATTCCTCTCAGCCTTTGGCATCACCTACGGCTGTAGTGACCGGCTGTATGCTGGTGGGCTGTGGAAGAAGTCCTGGTGCCTCAGAGAGCTGAGCCTAAGATTGCAAACAAGGGGATAGACATAGAGTAAGTTCAAGTGCTAAAGATTAAAACGTGGAGCCCATTTAACACTTGAATTGCCTCATTCCTAGAAGAGCAGAGCTGGGGTCTAAGTGTCCCAAGAACTACCCTGCCTAGAGCTGTAACCTTAGTATGGAGCCAGCCATCCCAAACAGATCTACCACATCAAGTAGAAACAGAGTCTGTGGTTCTTGTCTGAGAAAAGGCTTCAACCTACTGTTCTAAACCTAGTTAATAAAGGCTCTGCTACAGTCCTTACCTAAGAAGCTCATCTGCAATATCTGTTCAACTTCTCCA
This sequence comes from Callithrix jacchus, assembly GCF_049354715.1. Taxonomy (NCBI): domain Eukaryota; kingdom Metazoa; phylum Chordata; class Mammalia; order Primates; family Cebidae; genus Callithrix; species Callithrix jacchus. Next base: position 96,663,739 of record NC_133507.1, on the reverse strand, counting down.
AGGAGGGAGCATGGATAAATTACAGCATTTGCCATCTGACTTAATGGGGTTACTTCAGATTGTGCATGTTCTAAAACTATTTGCTCCAGCACAGGCTAAAAAGAGAGATGGAGTGATAAGATTTGTGTTACATTAAGAGCAGTGAGGGAAAATAGGGCATATTTTCCCTCTCTGGGTTTTCCCTGCAATGGATGACGGGGATGCTCCATTGATCATTTCTGCTCTTGCATTTGCATGTCTCGGCTGTCCCCAAATAACACAGCCCTGCTGCCCTCCCTTTGGGAAGATATCACAGCATGAGCAATAAGGACAAGCTTTCAGCGTTCTTCCAGTGGTGGGGATGGATACAAGTCTTCCATACCCTCTGGCCTATTTAGAGTTTAGTGACCTAAGTACATTGGCTTATTATAGACACAGCTGAAGCTGAAAATAATTACAGATATATAACTACTCATTTCTATAACACTGTGTTCCAGTTGTCGGATACTCAAGTGGCGAATATGATGGGAGGTATAATAAGGGAGCTTGTTAAGGAGTCTTCTACGCAGCAGCACATGTCAGATAAAAAAGGTGTTGCAGATATGCTTTCTTTTCTTTGCATGAGGCTAATTTATATGTTTATAATGTCTAGAAAAACAGAGTATGTGGTTTGGAAGATATAGTTACTCAATGAATCGATCTGAGTGGTTTTTTTTTAGAGTTTCGCTCTTGTTACCCAGGCTGGAGTGCAATGGCGCGATCTCGGCTCACTGCAACCTCTGCCTCCTGGGTTCAGACAATTCTCCTGCCTCAGCCTCCTGAGTAGCTGGGATTACAGGCATGTGCCACCATGCCCAGCTAATTTTTTGTCTTTTTAGTAGAGACGGGGTTTCACCATGTTGACGAGGATGGTCTCGATCTCTTGACCTCGTGATCCACCTGCCTTGGCCTCCCAAAGTGCTGGGATTACAGGCTTGAGCCACTGCGCCCAGCAAGTGGTTTTTATTGTCTTTTCAAAATTTCAAATATCAGAGGGAAAAACCCATTGAGCTAGAAGGGACATGAGAAGTATCCGTATCTGGTATCCTTTATAAAGCCCCCTGGGAACAAAGATAAATAGGTCACAAGCTGACAACTGGAACCAAAAAGCCTGTCTTAGTTCTAGACGAGTACACATAACTCAGTAATTCTTCATGGCTGTGATGTTCTATAATTACCAACTGGACTCCTGGCTGCATCCCAGTGGACAGTATTTCAGAAACTGGTACTTAAGAGATCAGGTAAGTAGAAGCCATGGACACAAGGATAGTCTTTCCCCACTGAAGCTGTTAAGCGCCTTGCTAACATTTTTACTTATAGAATTTCCAGCCTCAAAAAAATGTCATTATGTGAATTTGCCTCAATAAATTAAAAACAAAAGGCTGTGGGATATGGTCAGGCTTTGTGTCCCTACCCAAATCTCATCTTGAATTGTAATCCCCATCATCCCCAATATCCCCACAGGTCAAGGGAGAGACCAGGTGGAGGTAATTGAATCATGGGGGTGATTTCCCCCATGCTGTTGTTCTCTCGATAGTGAGCGAGTCCTCACAAGATCTGATGGTTTCATAAGGAGCTCTTCCCTGCTTTGCTCAGCACTTCTCCTTCCTGCCGCCTTGTGAAGAAGTCCCTTGCTTCCTCTTTGCCTTCCACCGTGATTGTAAGTTTCCTGAGGCCTCCCCAACCATGCTAAACTGTGAGTCAATTAAACCTATTTCCTCTATAAATTACCCAGACTCAGGCAGTTCTCTATAGCAGTGTGAAAATGGACTAATACAATGTGTCATTAGGACACTTTCAGCTGCAAGAAACTGAACTTACTGAGAAGTTTAAACAATAATTTATCAGTTCATATAACAAGTATACTAGAGGTAGGAAGGGGACCAGGCATGCTGTATTATAGTCCCAGCTTCATAGCTCTGCAATTCCTTCCATTAATTCCTGTGCTGGCTTCCTCCACAGGCTTGTAGTAAGATGGAGACAGCTAGTCAAGGCATCCTCTGGCAATCTCAAAGTTCAAAGGGCATAGGTCCAATATGCAAGTGCCTATCAGGCCTCTAACTTATCCCTATCTAATCTGCTCATGTCATTAGCCAAAGCAAGTTACCTTGCCAAGCCCAGAGTCCAATATGAGAGATGCTGCAAAAGAGTGTGAATATTGAGAGACATGGTCCCTTGGGGGCCATGAATGAAAAAGTCTACCACCCTAAAAATGTGTCATCCTGTAGTCCCCTCTGGCCCTAATTCTGTGTCCCAGTTCTTCTCATAATGCTTGTGTCATCTCCAGTTAACTGTCACCTTCAGCAGCTTTCTTGATACCCACAACCTAGACCACAGATAACCCACAAAAGGCAGCCACACTATGGTCTCTTCAGTCCAGGACTTTTTTTCAGATTCTACCTCCTTCATTTTTCTTTGAAGTTCTCCTCTCTCATCTGATTGTCCTTCTTTCTATCTGTAAATGTTACCATGTTCGCCCTTTCTGCCTGGCCTCTTCCAAATTACAGCTGCTACTCAGAACAAGCTGGTTGATTTTTATTATTGGGCTTCAACCCAAATTCTGCCCCTTAGATTGCTTTTTTCATTTCTGTGCATCAAAGATGACTTGTAAGTGATGCCTACCCCTGGGCCCCAACTGGGCTTTTGGGTTCACCACCCTTGACTCTGCTTGCTGAGGAAAGTACTCAGGCATCTATATTTGACTCATGGTCTTGAGTCCTTGGCTTGGAACTCATTTGGGACCCCAGTTCCTCTAGAACTGTAAGTTTCTCCTCCTCTCTCCAAAAGACTTGAGTTCCATCCTGAAGTGAAGAGTCTGCTATAGACTGACAAACTCCCCCAGCACTAAGATGCCCAACATTCCAGATGCTAGACCCCATCACTTTCCACTGTCTGCTTAGGACACCCTGACACTTCTTGTGTGGACAAGACACTCAAACCAGCTTAAGCAGGAGACAGGGATTCATGGGCTCACATAATCAAACCATGGAAAGGGAGACTGGTCTCCGAAATGGTGGACACAGGAACTGGAACAGAGCTAGGCCTGCTTTCCAGCCTTGCCTCTCTACATGGCTGTTTATAAAGTTTGGCTTCACCTCCACTCTCTAAAGACAGTTTTCTCCAGTGACAGGAACCATAGCTACCAACAGCTCTAGAATGTCCAGTAGATATGAATTTCAACAGCTGAATAAAAAGCCCTTAAGTTTCCACCAGAGCAGATGATTTTATGCCAAACCATTTAGCAATAAAGAGAGAAGAAAGACAGAGGTTTATAGTGAGAAAGGAAAGAAACTTTCTATCTGAGGAATGTGAGCCTCCTTTAAATCATCAGGCCCAGCAAGGCATGAGAATGAGGCCACAGTCACATCCCACTTCCCCTCCTGAACTAGGTAATCATCTCTTGAATATGCTTGCTATGTGGACTCTAGGCTTATTTTCATAAGTAGCTCACAATTAACATAATGACACCACATGCTGGATACCATGAAGTCATAATCTATACTTCAACAATGTATAGCCAATAACTAATTAATGACATTTCTGTAAACCAAAGATGATTCCTGACAAGCAACTTTGTGTCATCTCCCCACATGTCTCCCTGCTTTTGCCTTTAAAAACCTGCTTGTAACAAAGAGAACTCACATCCAAGGTCACTTGGGCCTGAATCTTCTGAGCAGCTGTCCTCACCTTGGCCCAAATAAATTCCTTACTTATGTTAATTTTACCTCAGTTTCTTCCTTTAGGTTGACAGTAGCTTCTTTAAAAACATTAATTTTTGCTTTCTCTTCCCACACTGTTTTGACCTGTAGAAGAGAAGGGAGCACAGAAACAGGAGGGTGAATAACAAGCAGGCGAAGCCCACAGGACACCCAAGTTCCTGGGCAAACAAGCCCACAGGTCTCAATGTGCTCTTCACCGATTTCACAGGTGGCAGGGCAAGACCCATGAAGCTGTCTCCACCTTAAGAAGGCTAGGGAGATGCTTTTACACCCTTGTTTGGGTGCATAAATCCAAAAGCCCTTATCCATGGCCTTTGGAATCAGATGAGTTTAAGCACTTTTCAGATTTTTAAAACAAAATACAGGGTAGTATACAAGAGATACACCCCATGGGGTATAGAGCAGCCCCCATAGTCAAATTCATTAAATATTTTATGGTAAAAGTATATAAATATTCACACTTTTTAGGATAAATAATGATTATATAGACACTCCTGTTCGTTTAGGTCAGGGCAGGTTCTGCTACTAAATGCCTAATATAAAAAGTTGGTTTTCAGAGTTTGGAGATTAGAGAATGATGGTTAAGAGACTGTGGGTCTATGCTAAAGATGTAGAAAGTGATAACTAAAAGCCTGGATTATTGGTTCCTAGGGTTAGAGACCAACTCTGACCAGAGCTGGGGTCTGTGATTGATTGAGCCATGTGTCTGCTCCTGTGTCCTGTGCCCCTACCGCCAGCCAAGCCTCCACCACTCAGAGCACTGCAGAGCAACCCTTCCCCATCCTTCCCACCTCACTGTCACCACCTAAGAACCTACTTCTAAGAAGGATGAAACCATCCCAATTGTCCCATAGAACTTAAGTTTATGGTCTTTTTGATCAAACATAGAAATTGACCCTTTCAGTCTTAAAGCTTAAAACTTAACATTTGTCTTATCTGAGTTCCTTCCTCAGGAAACCAACCCTCAGACCTGGTAGCATCAAAGAACTGAAATTCACCAAATCACCCATCTAGACAATTCAGTGCCAGAACCTTCATTCCTTTTGATTGCTTCTTGACCCCTTCCTAACTCTTCCCTCCCCACCATCCCCACCACTCTACACACCACAGGTAGCTACATTCTTTCCTTGCTACATAAACCACCAATTTCAGTTGGTTGGAGGGACAAATTTGAGACTTACCTCCCATCTCCTCAGCAGTCACACCCAAATAAAGCCTTCTTCCCTGGCAATACTGTCTCAGTGATTGGCTTTCTGTACATCAAGCAATGGAACCTAGATCAGACCCCTGGCATTTTGATAATAGAACCTACACTTAAAATTGTGAACCTGAAATAATCAAAAGGATCAGAATCAAGTTTTAAAGAATTTATTCACACAAAAATCTGAGAATATCCATCCTAAAAACACAGACTCCAGAGTAATGGGGTCAGTGCTTCAGAGTTAAAAGGTCTTGCTTACATAGGTAGAAAACAAAGAAATTTAGTAGGATTTTAACATTTTCTACACAAGATTGGTTTATGAATTACAACTTACAGTTTGTTGTCCTTTTCATACAGCTTATTTCCAATTTAAAAGAGTGTACCTACCATTCCATCTTAGACAACTAAGTAACGAAGTCCTTATGTGAGAAAGGTAAGAGAGAAGTTAATCTCTAATGACAATCAACAGTTGGAAAAGAAGTCTTCCCTGGGGCCCTTTAGTCATTTACAACATTTTACAAACAATATAGGTAAGGAAAAAGGCTAATCTATAATCAGAGAAAGTTTATAACTCCCTGTTTACCTGACTCAGGTCCCATAATCACATTCTCTTAAGGTTCAGAATATTTTAAGATTCCAACAGCTTAAATTTTGAATTACCTATTTTGACATAGTAGATCATTCACCTCCTGGTAGGAAGCCATCAGTCTCACTGTCACCTGGCCCTACACTTTTGTTTCCCTAGATCCTTACAAGATGTCCACAACCGCAGATCTTTCCTCTCCACCTAGACTCTCACCCTTACAAAGTTCTGAACATCTCATAATAGAACCCAGCTTTCTACCCATTCAAACTGTCAGGCCTTCATGTGCAAGCCCGGACTCAGAAAGTCTAAAGTCCTGCCTGCCTCAGCTAATCAACCCCTACCCCACGCCCGTCCCCCCACCCCCACACCCCCGCCTGTATTTGCCATTATCCCTGATTGCCCTGTGGAGCTTCCCCCAACATAAGCTTCCCCTCACCCCACCCTGCCATCTTAACTACTCTTACGCCTTACCCCACCTGCCACTGTAACTGAACTTACGGTAATGGATACTCCTTGCTCCTACCCCCACCACTGTAACTGATCTTTCTCTGTGTAACTTTCCCCTGCCCACCCCAAACCTACAAAACCAACTCCTATCCCACTGCCCTTTGCTAATGCCCTTTGTGGCCTTAGCCCACCTGCACCCAGGTGAAGCCATGTTGCTCACACAAAGCCTGTTTGGGGGGGTCTCTTTATTCAAAGTGTGCATTTTAACATGAACTATTTCACTGTGAATTCTGGAACTCGTGGCCTATCATCAGCAAAATGCCATCCGTCCTTAACCTCTTTTCTGAATGCTCACTTCCAGTATGAAGGAGGAGAGCTTTATCCTCTTCTCCGAGTGTTTCCCTCTATTTCTTTCTCTGCTGAAGCCAGGCTCTTCCCTGAGGACACTTCTACCCACTGGATACTCCCACACAGCCCCCTCAAGATTTGTTTTATCTCACTCGTCTTGTACCAATGAGCTTGTGGGTGGGAAGGTGTCCCACTTCTCATTTCTACTTTCAGAACTCCATTCCTCCCCTATAAACTATTATAATAATATTTATAATAAGAAATGCATATTTGGTCTTCACCTCTGTTTCTTGAAACACAGCTCCTAAAACTCTTGGAGTCTCCAAAGTGATGTTTCTTTTTATATGTCAATGAGTGGACTGATGGATGGAAGTTCCTGGGTAGCCTCAGAGTGAAGCTAGCTGTCCAGGAAACTAACCATGTGATAAGAGGTTTGAAACTTTCAATGCCATTCCTCCACCTCCAGGGAGGAGATGGGCTGAAGGTTGGACTGATCACCAATGGCCAGTGGTTTAGTCAATCATGTGTATGTAATGAAGCCTCCACAAAAACCCAAAAGAAACAGGATTTAGAGAGATCGTAGGTTGCTGAAAGTATGAAGGTTCTGGGAGAGGGCACAGAAGCTCTGCCCCTTCCCCTATACCTTGCCCTATATACCTCTTAATCTATACCCTTTGTAACATCCTTTATAATAAATGAGTAAACATAAGTGAAGTATTTCCCTGAGTTCTGTGATCTGCCATGGCAAATAAATCAACCCCTAAGAGGTTCTTGGGAATGTCCAATGTATACACTGTTGGTCAGCAGTGCAGGTCTCAACTTGGGACTTAACAACTGGCATCTGGAGTAGGGGGCAGTCTTTGTGGGATGACGTCCTCAATCTGTAGGATCTGTGCTGCCTCCAGGTAGGTAGTGTCAGAACTGAATTAAATTGGAGGATGCCCAGCTGGTGTCCACTGAAGAACTGGTTTGGGGTTGGGAGAAACTCCTGCAGATTTTGGTACTTAGAGGTGGAATATTCTGTGTTGAGTACTGAGTGAGTGTGGAGGCAGGTGGATCACCTGAGGTCAGGAGTTCGAGACAAGCCTGGCCAACATGGTGAAACCCTATCTCTACTAAAAATACCAAAAATTAGCTGGATATAGTGGCAGGCACCTGTAATCCCAGCTACCCCAGGAGGTTGAGACAGGAGTATCACTTGAACCCAGGAGCCGGAGGTTACAGTGAGCTGAGATCACGCCATTACACTCTGGCCTGGGCAACAAAAGCAAAACTCCATCTCAAAAAAAAAAAAAAAAAGAATAAGAAAAACAATTTAGTTCCCACCCACCCCACACAGAGCTTCTGTGAAGCTTGTACACTGTTCGATCCCTCTACTGCTCCTTTTTGTAGGAGACATTTAAAGGTCTCCAAGCGACTCCACTCCATTTCCCTCTCTCTCCAAGACCACTCTTGTACTAACACTTGATGATTTCAATATTCACGCAGTTTCTTGATCTTCTCATCTCCAATTACTTTGTCCACCCTACCTTTGCTCTCCCCCACCTTATTCCACGGGATTACCACTTATTGCACTCCACAATCTGTGTTTCACACATCCCATTTTCCCAACATCATCCTTTCTCTCTCCAGCGTATTCCCTCTGCACTGGAACACCAGTGACTCTTATCCCAGACCAGGATGTTTAACACTGCCATCATTGCACTGTCTGCTTGTACCCTGACCTCTCTTACTAGGCTCAGTGGTCCATTGTTATCACCAGTCCTTTGAAGACACAATCAACATCTTTGACCCTCTCTTCCTCTGTCACACTCAACTGGCAGAAAACCCAGCCCTGGTTAAATTTGCCTTTCTGCCTGTGCCACACCCACAGAGCTGAAAGTGTCCAGAGAAAAAGCATGTAGCTAGGACGACTTGTCTCCATGTAAACTCATGACAGAAACCTCTAGTGGGCCAGTAGTGCCGTTTGTTACCCCGACCACATTCCCTGAATCAATTCATGCCTCTACTCCATGATGAGTAATTCACGTCCTCTCTCTTCTCAAATTGCCCACCCTCTTCCCATTCCTACTCTCCACCAAAGACTTTGCCTTTTATGTCACAGAGAAAATAGAAACAAGCCGAAGAGAACTTTCACGTGCTTCCATGTGTTTTTCTCACCCTCGCTTGCTCATACTCACGCTCTCCTTCATTCCATGTGGTCTCTCATTTCAGCCTTCCTCTGGGTGTTTAATTGAAACTTCTCCTTCTGAAGATCATCAATCTCATCTCACTTTTTCTGACTACCAGGAGTTCCATTACAGTCATCCCACAGGGGTAGCTTCAGCCCCCAAGACCACCTGACTTGTTTCTCAGGGCTCCAACTCCAAATTCCCAGTATAAAAAATCTGACTGGCCCAGTTCAGGTCATGGGTTCATCTCCAATCAATCAGCTGTGGCCATTGCACAAGAAGGCCTTAGGAAGTGGCCGTGCTCTGAATGGGGGGTATAGGGCAGAAGGAAATAGAGGGCAGCAACTGGCCAAAAAACGAACAGAACAGAAACCCCTCCAAAAGTCTGTCTGCTACTGGGGAAAACGACACGAATACAACATGGCACATATAAATTTAGAGAACAAAGCATTTCAGAAACTACTGGGAACAAAGAGTTGTCATTACAAAAGGCATCTGAGGAAAGCGCAGCTATAATGTATTTTGGTCTGTGTCCCCTAGACTGTGTCTCAGAGCCCAGAACTGGCCCTATTGATCTTTATAATCCAGTATATTACATGGTAGCCAGCATTCAATATTTGCTGGATTGAACGGAATCCCCTAGAAGGTAATGAAAAAATAAATGACAGCATGATAGGCACTGCAATTCTGCTCGTCTATAAAAAGAAAGAATTCAAGTTTTCCCGGAGAACTGAACTTTTCTCTAGCACTGAATATTGTGAGGGACTGTGAAGAGAAATCTTTATTTGGGTGACATTTGGTCACATAATGGACAATGGCCTCATCTCAGGCTTTGCAAAAGATTCAGAAATGCCTTTCAACTGCCTGTTTCTTCTATTATCTCTCTCTAGAAGCCAAGGACATATAACACTACCTCATAACTCCAGGATGGCATTTCCATAGAGAGATGAGCTAAGCCAGCAGAGGAGGCTGCTTTTTGACCAAACACAGAAATAGAGCTGAGGAATCCCAGAGACGTAGCTTTGAGCCATGGGTGGGGGCTGGGAGGCAGAAAGGTATGTCTGAATTTTTCAAGAATTTTTCAAGATATGAATCATCCCTCCAGAGTGACTCTAAAATCACCTGGTCCCTGAAATAAAGGTAAAGAGAGGATCAGAAGATTCCTGGCATATATGTTTTGAAAAATACCATTCTCTCCCTCTCCCTCCCCCTCACTCTCTTGAATACCAATGACCCTGAGTGATGCATGTGTTTGATAAGTCTTTCTCAAATATCAGCATATATTTTATGTATGCATTTATATGCCATCTCATTCCAGAAAGGATGGCAGATGGCGCACAAGGATGTATAAAATACAAAAAAGGAGCATAAAAAATAGAAACAAAATGCCAAAGAGGAAAAAAAATTGGAAATTCAAATGCTAGTAGCCCTAAGTGCACTTTCATGAAGTTCAGCTGGTGTGAATTCAAGAAAGGCTGTGCTCACTGAGAAGGGACACCAAGCCAGGTGTTCAAGGAGCATGAGCTTCAGGCACTGGAACATCTGCTGGGGAAGCTGACCATTTTTCACAAGGATGAAGACCTCTGAATTAAGTTCTCTCCAGAAGGAAGCAACCCAACTTGAAAGGGAGGTGGGCAGCGAGGGTCCCACTTTGTAAAATGTGAGCATAGAAGGGTCCCCATGAGAGGGCCTAGGCAAGATAGCATTTGGAACTTCAGGAATTCACAGGGAAGGTAGAGTGTTATTTAGAGTGTTATTAGGTCTTCTTACTACTCATCTCCTTCCTGGAGAGAAGCCCCAGGTTGAGGCACCTGGAATGCAGGTGCCTTTTATACTCAGCTTCCATCTTGACCAGGAGCTGAATTACAGATTAGATGTCTAGGTCTTCCAAATCCTGTTTCTATTTAATTAAGGCTGTCTTCCTATCCACACAACAATTTATACCTGGAATGTGGCCAGGCATTTATGTAAGATCCCATGAAAGGACTGAAAACACTGGGGTCTGTGTGGAGGGTGCTGGGGTGTCAGGTGGAAGTGGGCAGACAATCAACTGATGCCACCCCAGGATAGTAATAAGTACTGCTCATTTTACTGACAACTTTTAAGATGCTGGGTGCCTTAAATGCATTATCTCATTTAAGCATTTTGTCCACCACCCTAGGAGCATTCTATCATCATCTTCATGTTACAGATGAGGAGATGGAGGCTCAGAGAGATTACGTGTCTCACCCAGAACAGTTCACTTCTAAGTCATCGAGGCAGGACCCAAGCCCAGTAGTCAGGCTGGTGACGCAAGGCCACACGGGGCAGGCGAGAGTGGATATGGACTCTAGTTCATGGAACCATGTCTTTAACAACCAACCTTCAGTTATTCTCTGAAGGCCAATGAACCCAGTTCTTTTGAACCAGTGAAAAGGTAGACATCCATGGAAAAATCTATTTTTTCAATTTCCCTTTCACACACTGAGCCCTGAGTGAAGTCAAAGTAAAATTTCTGCTAATAACTTAGCAGTCATCCTGGTTTGTCTCGGCCAATGGTGAGGAGTAGGGAAGGCAGAGATGGGGCCGATGACATGTCATTCTTGGGGTAACAGAGTTATACCGTCAGTCCTGAATTCTTCATTACCATTTTTTAACTCATGCCTTTTGAGGAATTTTTTGCCCATCGCCCCAAGAATTATTGATGGGCAAGGATCTGTTTCCTTTGACATATTCCTCAGAGTCAGGGAGATTTTATTCTTCATTTTATCTAGTCAGAAATTACAAAAAGCTTTTTTTTTGGCTTGTTTTCCAAATATTAGTTTTGTTACAATTTAAATATGAGTTTTAAATCCACCCGTGCACATTCTCTTTGAGAGACCCCACCCTCCCAGCACCTTTGATGATCCCTGAGTGCTACTAGAAGCTTCTTTCTGAACATATTTTTTTCTGAAATGCTCACTAGAGTTCAAAAGCAATTTGAGAAGTCTCTAAACTGGTTTCTGCCTCAGCCCCGGGTTTTACAAGTTCTCATGTACCTCACTGGATTAGCAAAATCACCCAATCTGCAGGAATTTGGACACATCATTCCTTTCAATGTCTTAAAAATGATATTCCCAGATATTTTCCTCATGTTTCTTTTCTTTCTGTCTTTTTCTTTCTTTTTTTCTGAGATGGAGTCTTGCTCTGTCACTAGGCTGGAGTGCAGTGCCATGATCTTGGCTCAATGCAACCTCCGCCTCTTGGGTTCAAGCAATTCTCCTGCCTCAGCCTCCCAAGTAGCTTGGACTACAAGCATGCACCACCATGCCCAACTAATTTTTGTATTTTTAGTAGAAATAGGATTTCACCATGTTGGCCAGGATGGTCTTGATCTCTTGACCTCGTGATCTGCCCACCTCAGCCTCCCAAAGTGCTAGGATTACAGATGTGAACCACCACGCCCAGCCTCTGTTTTTGTTTTTGTTTTTTTTAATCTGAGACAAGGCCTCATTCTGTTGCTCAGGCTGTAGTGCAGTGGTTCGATGACAGCTCACTGCAGCTCCACCCTCCTGGGCTCAAGCCATCCCCCTGCTTCAATCCCATGATGGGCTGGGACTACAGGCACTCCCACCACACCTGGCTAATTTTTCAATTTTTTGTAGAAACAGGGTCTCTTCCTTTGTTGCCCAGGCTGGTCTGAAACTCCTAGGCTCAAGCGATCTGCCTACCTCAGCCTTGCAAAGTGCTAGGATTACAAGCGGGACCCACTGCATCTGGCTTCATGTTTATTTTACTTTGTTCGACGTACAAAATTATAGTGTATGCTCCAGGTGCTTATATAGGATTTTATCTAACACTTAGGCCATAAACACATAACAAGTAGTTAAACTTTGAGGTTTCTAAGGCAAATGTGTGCACACATGTGTGATCCCGAACTCACACAGGCTACTGAGGAGTTTTTGTTAAGATCCTCCATTCATCATTAAATGGGACAGAATGATGTTTCTCACAGCTTTCAATTCTGGGGATTTTAAACCACAGGTTTGCAGTTCCTTGCAGGTTTAATTAGTTACTCTAAGTAGCTGGAGCTGTTCTCTAAATGTACAGCTGGATCCTGAAACGCTGACCTTTCCATTAACCTTGCAGCCCTTAGGCCGGAGCAGCTCCTGCAGTAAGACTTTCTTTAAGAAACACCTTTTCCTAATGATGGACAGAAGGATATCCAAGGACAGGCACAGAGACAGGCTTTGGAGCCAGGAGATCTGCTTTTGGTTTACTTTGTTTTGTGTAACATTTTATTCTGAAATAATTTAAGAGTCACAAGAAGTTGCAAAAACTGTACAGAGTTCCCATGTACCTTTCACTCAGCTTCCCCCAATGTCAATACATAAACACAGGATATCAGGAGATCTGCGTTCACTAGCAAACACTTACTGAGCACATGTACAATGCACAGGAACTGTTCTACAGGCTTTAAAGCGGTAACTGCTTTCATCCTCACAGCAAACCTTTGGGATAGCCATAGTAGCCTTCGTTTCACAGCTGAGGAAACCAAGGCACAAAAAGATTAAATAAAATGCAACCCAGCCTCCCTGGCTCTGAACCTGTGCTTTGAAGCACTACACTACCCTGGATTTTTTTTCTATGTGACCTTGGCTAAGTTACTTGTGCCACCCTCTGTTTACTTACAAAAATTAAGTTGTTTTGAAGATTTTTTTAAATTAGGAAATAAAATACCACATACAGGGTCCAGTATTGAGTGGACTGTTCTTCCCCTGTGCTCACATCTCTAGTGAAAAGCACTAGAAAAAAAACTAGTTTTCTAGTTTTCTAATTTCCATGAATGGTGCAAATCATTCACTGGTCAAGCAGCGTTTGCACTGAGGTTTATACTGGAATAAAGTGGTCATGGGTGTGCTTCGATATTTCAGACACAGCACCGTCCAATCTGCTCTGGGGTTTCAGATATTTCAGATAGTTATCTGAAGAAATGGCAAATGGCTATAATCTGCTGACTGCACAAAATTCAGGATATGTAGAAAGAAATTAACAAACTTAAAGCAAGAAAGCTCTCAAATATATTCAAACTAAAAGGATGAAAATGGATTTTACTCCCTTAGTTAGGTCTAATGATAAGAATACATGCTAACTATGTATTACATGTCTGCAATGTGCCAAGTTCTTTATAGTCTCTCTAATCCTCACAATTTACATAAAGCACTAAGCTATTCTAAGAGGAGGAAGCTGAAGAGCTATCTACTCTTCCTACCAAGAGGAAGAAGTAGGGATAGAATACAAGTGACAATGGCATCCTTTCCCAACTCTGTCATCTGCTCATCTCAATACTGAAAACCAAGAAGGAGCTAACAATACAAGGAAAAGCTAATTCAGAAGAAAGTTGGCTGCCTTGCTGGTCAGGAGATCTTCCTGACCAGTCTCAGGGCCCCTCCAGAATGTATGTCATGATGTAAATGGTGACCAGTAAGTTCATTAAATCTTCTTGAATCTTTAGTCTAGCTTTCTCAGCCACTCCCTCTCCACTCTTGCCTTAGTTCAAGAGGAAGGAGTACGAACTTGGATCAGGACAAATTTACTAATGAGGGCGCACTGAGCAGAGAGTCTGTATTCCATGCTTTGATTCAAGATGGGAAGAGCTCAAACACTTGCTTGGTTGGTTAACTGAAATATGTATCAAAGGTGGTAACAGTAAATGACATCACAATGCTGTAACTTCTTAGTGTACTATAAAGACAAGTATTCGATGACCTAAGGAGATTAAAATGCTAGAATAAAGTGATGATGCAAGATCTGCTCATCCATTCTGGAAGGATCCAGAGGACACGCCCTTTGCCAAGACTGATAAATTCCTGAGGTGACCCCTGCCTCAGCATCCTTGTGCTTGTTCATCTCTGTAGGTCAGAAATTATGGCATCGACTATGATTGAATTAAGACTCCCGAATGCAATGAAGGTGATAGACTCTAGGGTTGCAGAGGTCAAGCGACATCAGAATCAAAGCAGTAATAAAATAGTCTGATTCACAGAAATCACTGGCATTGACTCAGCTGATCATACTGTCCCTAGAACTAAAATAGATAGGTAGTTTGTTAAGTCTTCTTTACCTGTGTGAGTAGAAAAGCTCTAAGTCTAGTGAGCAGAAGTTCTGAATTAAGTCGCTAAATGAGAGTCACAGCCTCTCAATCAATTCCCAGACTTGAACTGATTCACGAACACAGAGTTGCTGAATCCTTGAAGAAAGACCCTGACATACTGTGAAAAATGTATAAATGTGTGTCTGCCTCCCAATCTTTTCCGAAAGATCTGTGGCCATTTACCAGGGTAGTTGTGCCTTGGGGAAAGAAAAACAATTAGACTTTTTCAGGAATTATAGGAATACCTAAAATGTTACTGCAATCCACCAATCAGAGTAGGCACTTATGAAGGTCAAATGATTAACAGAGTTTGGGGTTGGTTTCATCTCACAGTAGGCCCAGTGGGGCCTGAAACCATCCTGTGGTCATTTTCCAAGTTTTGGGGTACATTCGTCAGCATGGACATTCTGAGCAGAATCCCCACATTGGTTCCCTAACCTACAGAGGAACATGGGCTATCATGGTAGGAAAGACCAAGTGGAAGTCACTAGTACTGTTCTCTCCCTAGAAAAATAGTAAACCAAAGGCAATACCATATTCCTGTAAAGATTAGTGTCACCACCAAGAACTTGAAAGATTCAGGTATAGTGATGACTACCCCATCCCCACATAACTGGCCTTAATAGTTGGCCTGTGTAGGAGACAGAGGGAGCTTGTAGAATGACAGCAGATTATCCTGAAGTTAATTAGGTGGTGACTTCAATGGCAGCTGCTCTTCCAGATGTGGCTATTGTTGGAACAAAGCAACACATCCCCTCTATGCATGCAGCTTGTATGACACCTTGCGTGTAGCTATTGATGCAGCAAGTGCCTGTTGATAAGACCATCAGAAGCTCTTTTCTTTCAGTTGGCAATGCCAGCAATACACCTTCACTGTTCTACCTCAAGGCTAGGGAAACTCCAGCTCCATGCCATAATCTAGTCCACAGGGACACCACCACATTTCCATGCCATATGACACCATGCTGGCCCATTACACTGATGAGATGATGCTGACAGACCTAATAAGCAACTACTTTAGGCACATTGAAATAATATTTGCATCAGGGTAAGAGAAATAAACTCCACAAAAACCTTCAGAAAATGTCATGGTCTATCTCAAGGTAAAGGACAAGTTGCAACATTGGGCCCATATTATCTAGGAAAGAGGCACAATGCATAGTAGGTTTCTCTGGATTTTACAGGTAACATCTGCCCATTTGCCAAGTGACCCAAAAATCTGCCAGTTTTGAGTTGACCCAGAAAAAGTGAAGGCTTTGAAGCAGGTTCAGACTGCAATGCACATTGCTCTACCACTTCGACCATATAGCCCACAGATAAAACCATGCATGGAGAGTCAGTAGCTGATAGTGATGATCTATGGAGGCTTTGGTAGGCAATATATGTGAATTATAATGCAGACTCCAGATTTTGGAGCAAAGCCATGCTATCCTCTGCAGATAACCACTATCCCTTTAAGAAACAACAGCTTTTGGCTTGCTTCTGGGCCTTAGTAGAGAGAAAATGGCCATGGGACCCCAAGTTATTATGTGCCCTGAGCTACCCAGCATAAACTGGGGTTGTCTGACCCATTGAGCCATAAATGTCAGCATGCACAGTCCCACTGCATCATGAAATGAAAGTGGTATACATGAGATCAAGCTTGAGCAGGTCCTGAGGACACAGATTGAATGAGGAAGTAGCCCAGATCCCCAAAGCCTCTGTACTTGCTACTCTAACTTCTCTCTTTCCACCTATACCTCTAGACTCCTGGAGTTCCCTAAAACCAGTGTATTGAGCAGGAGAAAAATAAAGCTTTGTGCAGGGTTTACAGACGATTCTGCACATGAAAGTGGATGGCGGCAGCACCGCAGCTCCATGTGGGGATGACCAGGACAGTGATAAATGGGAATACTCCTAATGAGTAGAACTTGGAGTAGGCACCTGATTGTTTGCTAGGAGATATGCCAGAAGTGTGGGTCTAAACGGCTTCATGGGTGGTAGCTCATGGTTTGGCTGAATGGTCATGGACTTAGAAGGAACAAGACTGGAAAATGAATGGCAAGGAGAGCTAGGGGGAGGTATGTGGATGGACCAGTCCACATGGAAATGGGGTGCGAAGATATTGGTTCTTCATGTACAAGCTTACTTAGGGTGACCTCATCAGAGGAGGAATTTAACAATCAAGTGGATAGGAAGACCCATTCTATGGATACCACTCTACCTGTTTCCCCAGCCACTCCTGTCATTGGCCAATGGGCTCATGAATAAAGCAGCCCTGTGGCTCTGGAACGTGGACTGCTATTTGCCAAGGCCAGTTTGGTTTCAGCCACGGTGCTTCCTGTCCCCTCAGCTTTAGGTTCTACTGGGCTAGTGGTCTTCTTTCTGAAGAGAGAAATTCTACTAACAGCACAACAATGGTTCCACTGAATTGGAATTGGAGACCATTTTCGGCTCCTTGTGCCTGTGAATCAATAGGCTGAAAAGGTGGTTGCTGAGAGAATCACTCCTGCCTATCAGGGCAAAAGTGAGTTGTTATCCACACAAAGTGCATAGGGGGCGTATGTCTGGAATGGACCTGTGTTAGTATTCCCATGCCCTGTGACTAAATTCAACTACCTAGGTGAGGCAGGACTAGCAATGCCCATACCCTTCAGCAGTGAAGGTCTGGGTTACCCACTAGGCAAGGAGCCATGACCAGCTTAGGTGTTTGGCAAAGGGAAGGAATGTGGAATGGGTAGTAAAAGAAGGTAGTTACAAATACCAGTTATGACCCTGTGACCAGGTGCATAGAAGACTATAGTAGTCATGAATATTTATTCCTTGTTTAGATGTGAATGTTTATGTATTAGGTAAATATTTGTTTCGTTGCCTCTCTCTTCCCTCTTCTCTCATCATATATAAAAATATGCTAACAGATGTTAAGCGTATATTTCAGTATTTAAAGTAGGATGCGTGAACCTCTCAGAAGAATGAACATTACTCAGACATAAAAAGGACTATGTATCTTCTTTTGGAAAAAGATTTAGGGTGATTCTGTTTGTACCTCAGATGGTTGTATCATGTCTTTATTTAGAGATTATGTCTGGTTTCAGGAGATATGTATGAGTGACAGGGATCAAGAAGACTGTAGCAGTTTGTAATATGTCAGCTTGGTTAGGCTGAATTACAGTTCGTAGAATTTCCTTTCCTATATGTTTCTGATTAAAATGAGCCACAAGAGAGATTCTTATGGGAATTTTGTGAGTATGGGGAAGCACCAGGTGTTTTGGAGTGGATGAGGAGAGTTTCGGTTTGTTTTTGAGAAAGGATCTCACTCTGTCACCCAGGCTGGAGTGCAGAGGTGCCATCACAGTTCACTACAGCCTCAACCTCCTTGGCTCAAGCAATCCTCCTGCCTTAACCTTCCAGTTAGCTGGGACTATGAGCATGTACCCCAACACCTGGCTAATTTGATGTTTTGCAGAGATGAAGTCTTACTATGTTGCCCAGGCTGGTCTCAAACTCCTGGCCTCAAGTGATCCTCCCACAATGGCTTCACGAAGTGCTGAGATTACAAGTGTGAGCCTCTGCACCTGGCCAGCAGGAGTTTTGTAGCTCACACATGTTCACATATGTCTGCCGCATAGGTGTGAGGGAGTGGTCAGGCCTGTGACTGCTCTGCCTTCTCTAGACCTTTCTTCAGCCACTGCAACTCCTGTCCATGTGTGTTTCACAGTTGATGAAGAGCCTCAACTTCTGTGGAATGTCCATGTCACCCACCCACCCTGGCCAGAGACAATAGGGACTGACAGGGGGCTCAGCTCATCCTGTGGGCTCTGGCTTGTTCTTTCCAGCCTGTTCTTATTCTCTTCTACTTCATACATAAACAATGTATTACAGGGATTCAGCCTTACTAAAAATTGAAGGAACTGTCTCACTCTGTAAATATATAATGTAATAATATTAAATTATATATACACATATATTTATATAAATTGGCTGCAGGGATTTGACCTTACCAATAGCAGAAACTCTCTAAATATAAATACATAATAATACTATATCATATTATATATGATATACATACACAATTGGTTTCAGGGAGAGAGAGAGAGAGTGAGTGTGTGTGTGTGTGTGTGTGTGTGTGTGTGTGTGTCCCAGTACTTCTACTTCTCTGAATCCTAACTGATAACAGCTCGAAGTTTTGGAGACTTGTGACCACCAGGCACATGTTCCATGAGCCTTTGAAGAGGTCCCATCCCATCCCATCCTGGGCACCTGCCATTGTAAACTTCCAGCTCTGTGTCTGAAGGAGAAGCCTTTGTGCCTTCATGGTTTCTTTTCCTTCTCAACTGATCCTTTTCCCCATTGCACATCTCCAGGAGGAATTTATATAGGGATTATCCCAGAGCAAGGAATGCTTGGGGAAATGAGAAATGGCTGCTGAAACCCTTGTATTGCATCCCTGGCCTGGAATACTAACACATCAGTTGTGTTCCTCAGGAACCCAAGATTCTTCCCTATCTCTGATTTTAGAAGGATGTGATTTCCTGCTCATTCTCAGTGAACCATGAACCCTCTCCAGGCTTTCACCAAGAAGCACATTTTCCCATCACGTGAAACAGCACATCACATATCTGCTCTCATGCAAGACGCTCTGTGAGCTCCCATTCTAGAATCCTCAGTCCTGTAATCTCTTTTTTCTATTGCTTTCTTTTTTCCAGTGACCTGACCTTTCCAAGAGGGTGAATAATACTATCCCCCACCTTTAATCATAATAACATCACATTTTTGTGTTCCGAAGCTATTTGTTCTACTATGACTCAGGAGCAGAGACAAAGATGGAAACTCTCCTTCAGGGGAGAAGGGCTCACTTCCTCTCCTTTCCCCCTATGCCTACCTCCCCTACACCCCACACCCCAGCCACCCCCAACCCTGGGTGTTCACAGTGGGGAATGATGGGAACCCCCTCTACCCTCAGGCCATTTTTGCAACTCTGAGTTCCTCAAAACTTCTCCTTTTTCTTGGAAAATACTACCACTGAGGCATGACTAGGGGGATCTGGGGCTCAGTGATCCTCACTGCAAACTGCACCCAACCCCAAAGCAGCTTGAGAGACTGACTGAGAGAGAGGCAGAAGCAGGAGGCGAGGCGAGACCAAAGCAAAGAGCTCTATTTGGAAGCTGAATTCTTAATACCAACGTGCTTAGCATCCAAGAGCCATTAAAAATACTCCAACTTCTCAGAGATAAAGAAGTACATATTAGAATGTCCATTTCAGCATTCCTTAGAATACTAAAACTGCCGAACGACGCGGGTGTTCAATCGTAGAATGTTGAGTAGCTATGAAGAATCAAGTGTTCACTATTTTTAGTAAAAAAATAAATGCCCACAAAATGCTAAATCTTTTTTAAGAGCAAGTGGCATATAAGCCCATTTGTTTATTTGCTCTAAAATTTGAATTCCTGACTATGCCCAGAAACAACAACAACAATGAAATCTCAAGCTGTTAGCCGCGATTTCTTCTGGGGAGTGAAACTGGAGTACAGGGAATATTTCTGAATCCTTTGATTTAGTTACAGTAATTATTATTTTTGCAATTAGAAAATAAGAATTTTCAAATCATATTTTTGAAGTCTCGTAAATGACAGAAAAATTGTTCATAATAAAAGGTGAATTTTTAACAACAGGACATAGAATATATAAGAACTAAAACACCGCAAAATGATATCTCAAAAAAAGACACTGAAAAGAAGAAAATCCTTTGATATGCAAAAGTTGATATTTTCTGGGAGTTAAGATTACAGATAACTTATGTCCTTCAGGATACATCTTATATTCTCAGAAATTCTAAATTGTGAATTAATAAGAAAAAATAGACATTATTACTTTTTTATACTCAGCCTTTATATTAGTATCCTGTGACATGCTAGGCCACAG
Source organism: Callithrix jacchus (assembly GCF_049354715.1). Classification (NCBI taxonomy): domain Eukaryota; kingdom Metazoa; phylum Chordata; class Mammalia; order Primates; family Cebidae; genus Callithrix; species Callithrix jacchus. The sequence goes on along the minus strand of NC_133507.1, from coordinate 96,643,236 downwards.
GATTCACATTTTCTTATTATTTTTCCCCAAACAGAGATCCTATGGGGGGATTTTTTTCTCACAAAGGCTGCAACATCTGTATTCCTGTGAAGAATGTTACTAAACTTGGACCCCACTGAATGGATATCCTAAACACCCCAGCTTCATCACTACACATTCCATGCATGTACCAAAATCTCACATGCATCTCAATATACAAATAAATATACAACTATGATATACATTGTACAAATACAATATATTGTACAATATCCAAGTACAAAAATGTACAAATATTACATATCGACTAAAAATTCCTCAATCAAAATAAAAAAGAAAAACTTGGATGCCTCCCTCCCTAGAATCAGCTCTGCAGGCCTCCCATGCTCTCCGCTGCCCACCACATCCACTGTGTGTTCTCTCTTGGCCACTGCCTCCGGCTTGTGAAGACTGGTTATGAATTAACCTTCCTCTTAAAACACTTTTTGTACTCAATTCTCTAACCCACATCTGCTGTCAAGCACCATTTCTTTCATTTGCCAACAATAAAAAATGAGCTGAGATTATTTAACTCACTGCCAAAAGAACCTGTTCAATAGCAGGGCCAGAACCAGACAGCCAGCTCCATTATTCTCACATGTATTCAAGCTCCTAGTGACTGCCAGTCATTGCTGACACTAAGGATGGCAAGCCACAATTGCATAGTCCTTGTCCTTCGGGTGCTCAAACCAGGCAGGTCAGGGCAGAGCACCAGGAAGGAGGAAGAAACAGGTTTAAAATTAATGAGACTCAGCAATCGTGATGTGATTGAACAAAGGAAAAACCAAGGCCATTGCCATAGAGATAGCCAGAAAGCGTAAGAGAACAGCAGTTCAGGAAAGCCAGGCCCGAGCTTGACCACTGTCCGAGAGCTGGGGTTCTCAAAGTGTGGTCCCCAGACCGGCAGTCGCAGCATGTCCTAGGGTCTTACTAGAAACGCACAGTCTTGGGACTGAGCCCCACGCCAAGCCTCCTGGGTATCCACAACTCCAGTGGGGGCCGAGCCATCTGCATTTTAATACATCCTTGTCTTCCCTCCCCCTCTTAATCCCCCTAGTGATTCATTCGGGTTGCTGAAGCTGCAGGCGTGCTGAGCTAAAGTCCAGTGAGTGGCAGATCAAGAATAACTCGGGGAGATGAGCACAGCAGGAAACCTGGCATGGGCGAGTCACTGGAGCCTCCTGCAAAGACTAGAAAAGGGGCCCCTAACAGAGGATCACCCAGGATGAGCCCCCAAAACTGTCCTGTCTCAGTTGCAAGTTAGGATTGAGGGCTGTTTACGATGCCAGTTCCAAATGTAAGTAAGTTAAATGCGTATTCAAACACTGGGGGAGGACTCATATCCTTATTTCAGCTATTCCAAGGAGTGTCACATGAGAGGAAATCACCCAACAACCACCAAATTCCATGAATCTAGACAATCATGTAAATACGACACAGTACAGGTGTTAGGATGTGATAAGTGCCTTATTAGAGATTTGCACAATGCCACAGAGCACACAGGAAGCAACCGCTGCTGCTGGCTGCAGATAGTTAGAAGGAAGTTTTACCAAACAGACCACATTGAATCTGGAGCTTGAATTTCAAGTAGAATTTTGCCAGCTAGGGAAAAGAGCAGGAGCAAAAGAAAGGCCTCTTGGAAGGGGAGAAGAATGGGAAGGCAGACTCAGTGCGGGGAGAACAGAGAGCCCCACTGCCAGGCTGAGGAAGACCTGCTTCATTCTGCAGAAAGGGAACTCATGGGAGGTTTGGAAACAGAGGACAGGTGTGATGAAATTGACAAATACAAAGATCGCTATGTGAGTGGAAAGAGCAGACTGGAGAGGGGGCCAGTTTCAGATTCCAAGTGATTTCTAATTTTCATTTACAGTCATGTATTGCTCAACTAAAGGCAAACATTCCACTCTGAGAAACCCATCATTAGACAGTTTCATTGTGTGAACATCACAGTGTGCTCACACAAACCTAGGTGGTATGGTACATACCTGGGCTACACGGTATCCTATTGCTCCTAGGCTACAGATCTTGATCTGCATAGCAGGTTATTGCACTGGTTTTTGTAGGCAATGGTGTCATGCTGCTATTTATCTACCTAAATATATCAAAAAAAATAGAAAATGTACAGTACAAATACAGTGTTCTTATGAGTTTACCATCATACAAGTGGTCTGTCTTGGTCAAAATGTTGTTACATGGCTAATGACTGTATTTGTGCTTTTTTTCCACCAGGAACGTGTTCTACTCAGCACTTTCTTTGCAATTACGAAGTACAACTTTGAAGGGAAGGAGCCACATGGGACAGGGACACCCTGGAGAAGAGACATAAGAAACGAGAAGAGCAGGGTACATGCCTCCTGCACTGGCATGCAGGAGGGGCTGTTTGTCCTCTGAGACAGAAAAGAAGGGGCTAAGAATTCATGAGACACAAATGTGTGATGTCGAAGAGAAAAGGGATCATCTCCACCAGAGGCCTCCATTTTCTCAATAATGAACATGTCAACATCGTGGCCTGAGAACTCAGGGTCAGGGCTAAGGGTGGGAATTCAAGAAGTGCCACCAAGGTTTGGAACAAACAGCAGCTAATACCCCTAGGATGTGTGTTCTATTTCAGCCGCTGTACATGCATACTCACTGAATCCTGGCAACACCACCAAAAAATCAGTGCTATCATTATCATACCCATTCCACAGAAGGGAAAACTGAGGCACAGTGCAATTACAATGACATAGGTAGTCAGTGGCAAAGCTGTGATTTGAGCCCAAGCAGTCACCAGCCAAGGTGAGGATTCAGGGAAGGAATGCCCCAGGGATGGGTAAAAGATCCTACAGTACACTATTTACAATAGCAAAGAGTTGGAACCAACCCAAGTGTCCATCAGTGGTAGACTGGATAAAGAAAATATGGTACAATCACACCATGGAATACTATGCAGCCATAAAAAAGGATGTATTCATGTCCTTTGTAGGGATGTGGATGAAGTTGGAAACCATCATTCTCAGTAAACTGACACAAGAACAGAAAACCACACTGCATGTTCTCACTCATAAGTGGGTGTTGAACAATGAGAACACATGGAAACAGGGAGAGGAACATCACACACCAAGGCCGGGGGGTGGGAGAGCTAGGGGAGGGATAGCAGGGGTTGGAGGGATTGGGAAGGGATAGCATTAGGAGATATACCTAATGTAGATGATGGGGGGATGGATGCAGCAAACCACCATAGCATTCGTACACCTATGTAACAAACCTGCACGATCTGCACATGTATCTCAGAACTTAAAGTATAATAATTTTTTTAAAAATCCTAAAGTAGTGTTGAAAGCTCTGCTGATTTTAGAAGCCATATGTTTTCTGTGAAGTCAATCAGAAGGCTTGCCCTTGCCCACGCCTGCAAAGAGACCCTTAGAAGAAATATTGCATGTTTTTGAAGGGAACACTAGAAGTCTAAAAGGGCCACCTCAAAATGCTGGTGAGCACTGCATTCACAGAAGGTGACCTGGGCTCTGACATCATGCATCTGTTGGAGGGTGTGTGGAGAACGCCAATTGTGGGCCAGCAGGTGCCCTGTTGAGTCTAAGGCCCCGCATCCTCGTAAAGCGGGGATGCTACAGGGGGAAGAGGATGAGTCTTTGCCTCATCCGACTGTGGAACTGGAATTTCTTCAAGTATCTGGGGGAAAAGCAGCTGCCAACAAAGCTGAATCAAAGGGCTTAAAAACAGTTAAAGAAAACACAAAGACAGAATGTGCAATTCAGATTATTTGGGAAGCCAAGCCAAACTTAGAAAAACTACAAGATAGGTGGGGAGCAAGGAAACAGCCCTTTGCCTCACTCTCTGGCAATAATTACACCCCTAACTACTGTCTATGTGCTCAGCAGCCCTCTCTCACACTGTCCCTTCATGGGGAAACTGTCTCAGGTCTTTACATCGAAGCATCCAGATCAGGTAAGCAAACCACCTTGTCTAACAACATGCTCCTACCAAACCAAATCCTAGCACAGAGAGAGGGCCCCTACACCATTTCCTGCCATCCATGGGATGGGTCTGCTTTTCATGCAGGGGAAATAATTGTGAAATCTCAAGTGTCTCCAAAATGTAATCAGCCCCCTGGTCCTTACATATGACATTTTGAGGTGGGTAGAGGAAACCCAGCCAAGATTTTGGTCCGTTAGGATATGTTTTGCTGCCACATCAGAAAACCCTCCAAAACAGCAACTTCACCCATAGGAATATTTTTTAGAGTGTAATTTGGGAAAAAGTACTTCCAAGGTCAGTTCAATAGTTCCACATCAGCAGGGCATCAGTCAGTGCAACTGGCAGGGAGGGGTGGTGGGGGGGACCATCGTCAGTGTCTCCCACCAGATTATGTAGAGAGAGTCCCTTGCTGCTCAGGCTGGTGTCTTGATGCCCTGCCCTTTCCAGAGGAAGGTAACATGTTTCCCACAGAGGGCCTGTGTTAGCCTCCCATGCCTTTTCTAGCTTCTAGGGCAACTGCTCTCCTTGGCTTGCAGTCCCTTCTTCCATCTTCCAAATGCCTCACTACAGCCTCTGCTCTCATCATCACATCTCACACCCTCTCCTTCTGATCTTCCTGCCTCTCTCCTATAAGAGCGCTCTCCTATAAGGGTGGGCTATATTAGGCCCAGACAGACCATCCAGGACAATCTCAACTCAAGATCCTTAGGCTCAGCACATCTGCAAAGTCCCCTTTGCCATGCAGGGTAACATAGTCACAGGTTCTGGGCATTAAGATGTGGACATCCTTGGGAACCATTCATTATCCAGCCAATCACAGGCCCTCAAAGAAGGATCTTTGCCTACGTCCTCTATGTCCTCACTGACTCTAAGGAAATAAGCCACTCCCCCTAAAGATTTCTATCAGATATTTCTGGAAAGTTCCAAATGTGTTCTTCAAACATCGTTTTTGGCTATCCTATGGCAGTTACCATTTTTCCTTTAATTTGGTCCCTATGGTTCCATTGATGCAGGCAAACCTAAAATCAGGGCTCAGCTTCAGGGGGTGCTTGGCTTCACTTAGAAAGGAATCAAGAGCAAGCTGACAGCAAAGGAAAGCAAATTGACTAGGGCAACATTGTGCAGCAAAAAAGCTGCTCCACAGACAGAACAGGGCTGTCCTTTTGGCAGAGTGGCACTCATGGACTGCAGGCTGGCTATATTTATACCCACTCTTAATTATATGCTAAATAAAGGGAGGATTATTCAAAAACTTTCTGGAAATGGGGCGGGGAGTTCTTGGAACCATATAAGGTAACTTTCAGGCATTGGTATGGCATTTGTAAATGGTCGTGGTGCTGGTGGGAGTGTCTTATGCAAATGTATTATAATTTATAGCCCTAGCTGGTTTGGGCCCCCTTCTTTGCTACATCCTATTTTGATGAACAGTCATGAAAACAAGTCCTGCTGATCTCCTGCCTCACCATGGTGATGCCTCTTGAGAGTGTGAATTGATCAGGGTTCTACAGAGAAACACTGGAAGATGCACATATATGTTACATAAGTAAATATATATACATGAGATTTATTATAATGAATTGGCTGGCAAGATTATGGAGGTTGACAAATCTAAAATCTGCCTAGCCTATGTCTCAAAACTGGAATTTTCTGTAGAATCAGGAAGAGCTGATGTCCAAGTTCAAAGGCAGTCAGGCAAAAAAACCTCTCTTACTTGGGGGAAGGCCAGCCTTTCATTGTATTCACGCCTTCAACTGATTGCACAAGGCCCACCCATATTAGGGAGAGCAATCTGCTTTACCCAGTCTCCTGATTCCAATGTTCATCTCACCCAAAAACACCCTCACAGACACACCCAGAATCACATTTGACCAACTTTCTGGGTACCCTGTGGCCCAGCCAAGTTGACACATGAAATTCACCATCACACAGGGCCAGTGGCAGAGGTGGTAGCTGCACTGCTTGTGCCCAGCTGAGCCCCCTGGAACAGGTGTCACTGAGCACTGACATGGTTGCCGGTGCCCACTGCAACCTGCACTGCAGGGGTCCAGAGGCCCAGCACCATCACCCATCACCGCACAATCACACACACATACACATCCTGGAACCAGGGGGCTGAGGTGGTGCAGCCCCAGATCCCAGTAAGAATGCTGTCACATAGCTTGTGTTGTTTGCACCACACCCTTTACTGTGGCTACCTTCCCTGACAGAGGGCATGCAGCATGCCCCACCTCACCTTTATCCCTTTCCCTACACTTCCCCACTCTTTCAACCAAACTGATGCCCTTCAGCTTTCTCTTCCCTTAACACAACTCTCTCCCCACCCCAGCCCTTTATTTTCCATATAAACAGCCCCCCAGCAGGTCTATCACGTGTCCTCTTCCCCCATCAGCCTTCCACCTGGTCACACAAGCCTGAACCCTTGGATGAGTACAATTCAAAATGTAAATCCAAACTAGAACCCAATTTCAGAAGCCTGCTGAAAATCTCACAAGTCTTCAAAACAAAACCAATGAGTCATCAGTGTCCTGAGACTCTGCAAGCAGAGAAGCAGCAGGAAGTTTAGGGGACATGGGATATGACTGGGGAACCTCAAATTGTATGAGATAAGCCCTATCTCCTGGCTGGACAGTTTTCTTGAGAATAATCCAGTTTCCATGCTGCCATCTTCAGAACCTGTCCCTGGACAGCCTTTCTGGTCCTAAGCTGCCTTTGAACACAAAGATGCTGTAGCCAGAATTTCTCTCCCTTCCCGCTTGATAAAGCGCAAAGCAGTGGAATAAGAGAGTGGTTCTTCTCAGCCTGGCTGTCAATCAGGCCAGCTGATCTGAACAGACACAGACTTTCCAAGGCCTTAGGAGAAAGCATCCATATTTCATGGGAACCTAATTTAGTTGAACATGTGGAGTTTGGGGGAAGAAACACCTAGTAGGTGTTTCCCTCCCAGCTGGACAGGCAGGACCAGCACTGTCCAGTGAGTTGGAAACTGAGAGCTTGAAGGCCCCACGAGGGAGCCTGATCTTCTTAGGCCCAGCCTACAGAGGCAGGGAACAGCAGAGTCATTGATCAGGCTTCAGGTTCAGGGAGCACGAGCTGCTCAGGGGGTCTTGATAGAAATCCTTTCTGCAGAGTCAGAAAAGAAGCTGACTTTTAGCTCTGTTCCAAGAGGCTCCTGTAGAGCAGTACCAGTTAGTAGCTAAGGGCACACTTTGGAATCAGACAGTCCTGGACTTTAGCTCCCATTCTGTCCCCTTTTAAGAGCTGTGCTGGTTAATTTATCTGAGTTATAATTCTTTATCTATAAAGACCTCTGTTATATGCCATTATGAAGTCAATGACAGCATCATTAACAGCTCTGCTGTGTCTGGCTTCTATCTTTCTATTCCATCTTCCCAGTATGTGCCTTTTATTCTCAAGGTCACCTAATGGTCCAAGATGCCCTTCAAGCTTCCGAATTTCAGGCTGGAAAGACGAGAAAAGTCAAGATAGAAATGGCAAAACAAGCCTTCTCTCAGATTAGTCAGCTCCTCCCCCCGCCCCCTCCTCCTTCGTCTTTTTTTTTGGAGATGGAGTCTGCCTCTGTCTCCAAGAGTACTCCCAGGCTGGAGTACAATGGCACGAGCTCAGCTTACTGCAACCTCCACCTCCTGGGTTCAAGCCATTCTCCTGCCTCAGCCTCCCAGGTAGCTGGGACTACAGCCATGTGCCACCATGCCTGGCTAATTTTTATATACATATATATTTTTAGTAGAGATGGGGTTTCACCATGCTGGCCAGGCTGGTCTTGAACTCCTGACCTCAAGTGATCCACCTGCCTCAGCCTCCCAAAGTGCTGGGATTACTAGTCATCTCTTTCTAAGCAGCCTTCCCTGCCCACACAGTACACACTCTGATTCTTTCACACATGGCCACACTAGGCTGGGAGACTGCCTGGGAAATCAACTTTTAGATGATTTTATTAAAATCAGTTCATGCTCACCCCTTCTAAATTAATTTGAGCATCTGTTACTAAGGAAGAGAAATGAAGGCTGCTTCAAGAGCCTCTGTCTTCCCAAGTCCCCTTCTAGGGCCTTCCCCATCACAGGCATCTCTTCTCTCAATGAGGACCAGAGACAGGACTAGGGCAGGACTTCGGCTAGGGGACAAAATCTAAGGACGGGCTCACACTCAGTTTCCTGCAATTGCTGGCCCTTCACCTACGTGAAGCTGAGCGTGAGCGCCTCCTTTCATTTTTGCATCCCAGGCACCCTGCTTATCCCATCCTAGTCCCATTCCTGCCTTAGCATTGCAAAACGCTAACCCCATGGTCCCCTTCCCCACATTGTACAGGGCAGTTTGTTCCCATTACATCTGGTTTTCCAAAATGGGGAAACCTCCTATGTCAGCCTCAAAATTTAGATCCGTTTAGGGTTCACCAACATCCTCAGATCTCTGCATGGTCTGGGGTCTTCAGACCCTGCAGAACACCCAGGCTGTACCCTCACAGCCACAGTCCCCTGCCCCTCTGAAAGCAGGCAAAACAGGTCTGGATGGATGGTCAGTCTGGAGGGCCACTTTACCGGGAAGGGCAAAGTCCGTCAGCATCACGGTACAACTTCTTGTTGCTTTAGGTTTCAGGACTGCAGCAGAAGAAAGGGCTACAGCCGGCACTGTTCCCCAGCCCCCACCCCTGCCTGAGTTCTTCCAGGAACACGCCAACCATGCTAACACTCGAGTTTCACAAACCAGCCAGCCTGAAATAAGTTTGGATACATGTGTGTTCCATGCACAATGGGTTAATTTCTAGTCCAATTATACTCATGGTAATAATTGGCCACACTCGGGAGAGCTGGCAATTACCACCATTTTTAACCAGTTAAACCACCACTAAGGCAAATGGTTTTACGGTGAGCTGGGTCACAGAGGGCTGAGTTTTCTCCAGCTGGGAAAATTGTAGCCGAGTCACTGCCCATCCCTGATTCCTTTGAGGTTCTTCTTCTAACGTGGTATCACCTGCAAGTCCCAGGCTCATGGGACCACTAGCCCATTCCTCCCTTTATGCCCTTCCTTCCCAACGAGTTCTCCAAACCAGCAGAGATTCGATTCATCACATCCCCATCTGCGGATACCCAGTGGCTCTTAAACCCTGATGGCCTATCTTACCCCACCATTCCCAAATGAAATATGTATTTCTAGTTTTATTTTGACAACGCTCTCTCTGAACCCAGCGTAGGCCTGCCGGCTCTTGGTGGCGCCATCACGGGCTTGATCTCTCTCTCGAAACCTCTGCAGAGAGAGGTGCTGATGTTGGGACACCAGAGGGACTGTGCCTACTGGGAAGCAGGAGGGAGGGGACAAGGCAAAGAAACACTCCCTACCTCTCATCTCTTGCCCCATGGAGCGATTTCTTGCAAACAGCCGAGAAAGACTTAAGAGCAGACCAAAGCTCTGGGGAAGCATGACCCCTGCTTTGCACTGTTTCTTTCTGTGGCTCCCACTCTGCCTGTCCTCTCTCTCCCCATCTTTACTGTGAGCCCATCAAGGCAGAGCCTGTTTATCTTGCTATTGTCGCCCAGCACAGTGTCTGACACCATAAGCACCTGTTAAATGAACAAATAGAAATGGGCACTTCTATAGCCTGGATATGTTCAGTCCTCACCAATCTGGGGTTCAAGGAAAGTCACACTAATATTAATAATTGTCCCCTGGTCACATTACCCATTATTCTGGTCCATTGCAAAAGTCTCCCTGCCCACCAGACGAATTAAGGGATCCTCCAAGTAGGGTTTTCAGTGCCCCCCAGCCAGTCTGGGTCATTGCTGGGTGGCACAGCTGTTATTGGACAGTTGGTGACTCTGTTGTCATCTCTGCCATGATGCTCCTCAGCCCACCCTTGATGTCGTTGTTATTTAAGTGGCTGAGCTGGAGCTGTGCTGATGGTACTTCCATCCCTGCTTCTAAGACTGCTTTGTCCCCTGAGGTTCAGATCCCACTGGTTCTTTCTCCCCAGCTGGCGTCAGCAGAGCAACCCCTGATGGAGTGAGGACAAACACGCTCACCTGTTGGGGGAGGGTTGCTGGACTCTCAAAACGTCACAGCATTTAATACATTAATTGTTAAATCCAGTGGTTGGGTCAGGGCAGCAAGTTCAACACCACTGCCTTCTCCTCTGTTGCAAATGCAGCCAGATCTCTCTTCATTTAGAATTAATTATCTCTCAAAGGGGGGATAACTTCACTATTATTACATAGCAAACTCCCACAAACTTAGCAGCTGTTATCCTGAGCAAATAGTACAGGACCGGCCCACGCGAGGTGTCACATGGGGTTCTGATTAGCACCACAGTCTCACATCAATCACAGTCTCACATCAATCAGCTCACAGTCCTGTGGCTCAGAGGTGCAGATGGGCTCAACTGGGTTCCCTGCTGAGAGTCTCGCTTGCCGAAGTCATGGTATCTACTGGGCTGGGCTCCTGTCTGGAGGCTCTGAGGAAGGATCTACTTCCCCTCACTCGAGTGGGTGGCAGGACTCAGTCCCTTGGGAGTGTGGGACTGAGGTCCCTGTTTCCTTGCTGTCAGTTTCTCAAGGCCAACAGCCTTGACCTCATGGGGCCCCTCCATCCTCAAGCCAGCAACAGCGAGTCGAATTCCCTTCATGCTTCCACTTTCTCTGCCTTCCTCATCTGCCAGCAACTGGAGAAAACTCTGGCTTTAAGGCTTGTGTGACTAGATCCGGCCCATCTGGATACTCACTAAGGTCAGTGTTGCCATGTAACATAATCACAGGAGTGCTGTCTCATCGTATTCACAGGCTCCGGAAGTTAGGATGAGATACTGGGGGTAGGGAGTAGGTGTTTTACAGATATTTCCTGACACAGGGGCCGTCACCCACCCTTCATCATTGCATCTTCCAGACCCCTTTCTCCTTCACCCATCTTTCACATATCTGAACCCTGAATGTGGATGATATCAAGGAGACCTCATTGCAATCTTTGTGATCAATAGATTCTTTAGAGAAGGGTGCCAAAGGGTGCCACTCTCTGGATGTGTCTGAATCTCTCTGGCCAGTAGGGTCCCGTGTCGCACCTGGCTTGGGCCCGTCCCATGCTGAGTGCTTTACATCTATCATCTCCAACTATCCTAACAACTGTCCTCTGAGCGGGTGTCACTGTCCCTGATGGTGAGATGAAGAAACCAAAGCCCAGAAGGGTAAAGTAAGGAGCTCAAGTCCACTCTGCTAGGAAGAGGCAGAGCCAGGATTTGAACTCAGATCTGACTGATTTTTTTTTTTTTTTTGCATTTTAAAGTGTAAAAATGCCCTCTCAATATTTTATTATGAAAATATTTCAACATACAGGAGACATTAAAATAGTAAACTGAACATCTGCATGTTTTTTATTTCAACAGTTGTTGATATTTTCCCATATGTGCTTTCTCTGTCTACATCTATATAGCACACGTTTATAAGGATATTTTTTTGCCAAACCATTTGAAATTAAGTTGAAGACCCTATGATGCATGACCCCTCGATTTTCCTGCATACATCTCCTAGGAATAAAGGTCAGTCTCTCACAAAACCATAATACACCATGACTAAGAAAACTGCAAGCAATCCGCAACACCCTCCAGTATCCAGTCCATACGCAGTTTTCCTTGAGTGTCAAGAGTGTCTTTTGTGGCTGTTTTGTTGTGTTGTGCTTTGCCACACACAGTCGCCATGTTCTGTCCCTCCATATCAGAGCAAGATAGTTGGGCTGGAGGTGAGATGAGAAGGAAGGCCCAGCACCAGCGGGCAATGAGTGGGTCCTGGGAGCACTCTCCACTGGGCCTTTAGGCTGTTTGGACCATTGACAGGCTCTGGGGGAAGAAAGCTCACATCACTAGGCCTCCGTCCAAAGCAAAGGGGTGGAGAAAGAACCTCCTCCTTGAGCTCCATAGTGATCGCTTTGGTCACTGACCTCCTGAGCTGACAGGTCCTGCTGTCTGTCACCCCATGGTTGTCACAGATCTGGACATGGCCATGCCCTGTCCCTAACACTGGGTTGAGTTACTGTTTCTGTGTATCCCTGTCATTCTGCATGCCAGCCTTGTCCTTCTCCCCTCTGATTGATTGTGGTTTATTACTGAACACAGGCTTGGAAGGAACAGCGCCTGTGAGTGCCTCAGGTAGAGGCACTGTCCCCAAGGATCAGGCAGGACATGGGCCAGAAGCCCAGCAGATGTGAATTAATGACGAAAGGAGCCAATCAACAGAGGAAGCCTGAACATGCCCGAGAAAGCCAAGCTCCTTGAGGGCAAGGTCCATGCTTACTAATGCTGTGCTAGACCCTGGAACAGAAGGGCCCCAGGCAGAAATTTAATGACAATTAAGTCAGTAATTCTCAAAATTGGCTGTATATGAGAATCATCTGGAAAGGGTTAAATCAATCCTGATTCCAACGGCATCCTCCACGTTCTTAATTAATTGGTCTAGGGCAGAATATTGGTTTTAGCTTTTGCATCTCTCCAGGTGATTCAAATAGGCTCGGTTGAGCTCAATTGTGTTAAATACACGAATAAAAATAAGCAGCACAGAAAGACACTGTCTTACCTGCCTATTTCAGCCTCTGTGTAGGACAGGAGTCTTCCCACCACTCTTAGGAGAAAGTCCAAAGCCCTTTGCACAGCCACCAAAGCCCTGTGTAAGCTCCCAGCAGAGCATGTCCTCTCCCCTGTGCCCTTGACTCAGGCCCCCCAGGCCTTCTGTGAATGCCTGTGTTGTGCTGTGGTGCTTCCTCCAGCGAGGCCCTGCACCTGCTCTCTGCCTGGCATGCCCTTTGCCTCACGATCTTTGCACAGCCAACTCGGAGTCCATTGCCCTTCATGCTCCCCAGAAGCCATTCAGATCTTACTTCAGACCGGGTCAAGTCTAATCTTCCAATTCCCACAGCACCAGCTGCCTCAGAGGCCCTTACCACGATTTTAACATCTGTGCACCATTTGTTGGGTGTCCAACTTACTGAACTTTTGGCTCCACCAAGGGAGAGGCCACGACGTGCCCCTTCACTGTCATGGTACTGATATTCCTCATAGGTCCCACACAGAGGAATGAAACAACTCTGTGAAATGAATGACTGTTGAAACAACGAAAGGCATTGTTATTTTTGCAGATACTGCTTGTTTTTAACATGGTTATAGTCATACTATATAAACACTTTTCTAATTAGCTCTACAGCTAAAACATTTAACAAGCTATATTTTTATAAATTTCATTTTCAATGGCTGCATAATAGCCCAATGAGAAGATATGTCATCATTTACTTAACCTTCCTCTATGGTGTGACTTTCAGTTGCTTCTAGATTTTACTAAAAATAATGCTTTTCTGGGAGAAAATTCCCCTTCATATTTAGAATTATTCCTTTGGGTTAACTCTCAGGCCTATGAATCCTCTGATTCCCACTGTCTTTTTAACTTTTCTCAACCTATTACATATCATCTAAATTTTGTATACCATTCATATATCACATGTATCATATCAAAGAGCCTATAGATAATTTTCCTCTGTGTATCCCTCACTGTGTGGTTACGATGGAGAAATTACAGGACAGGACTAGCGTTAGGGTAAAGAGAGCAAGGCACTCAACTTAGGTGCAAAAGTTAAGGGGGCACCAAAATATCAGTAATTAAGAGAAGTAATATTGTCATGCAATTGTACCTTTTTAGGGCTACTATAAAGAAGTACAGTAGTCCCCCTTATTCATGGGGGATTGCATTCCAAAACCCCCAGAAGATGCCTGAAACCACATTGTACTGAACCCAAAGGCACGTTTTTTTCCTATACATACATAACTATGATCAAGTTTAATTTATAAATCAGGCACACTAAGAGATTAAAAACAATAACTATTCAAATAGAACAATTGTAACAATATACTGTAATAAAAGCTATGTGAGTATGGTCTCTCTTTCTCTCTCTCTCAATATCTTACTGTACTGCACTCACCCCTCTTCTTGTGATGTGAGATGATGCAATGCCTACATGATGAGGTGAAGGGAGGTGAATGATCCAGGCATTGTGATGTAGCATTGGGCCACTCCTGACTTTCTGATGATGTCAGAAGGGAGGATCATCTGCCTTAGAGTGATCCTGGATCCCCAAGTCATGATGGTGTCCAGGATTGGATGTCAGGAGCGGATGATGTCAATGACAAAGGGATGACCCACGTCCGGGGCAGGATGACACAAGATTTCATCATGCTGCAGCCAATTATTATTTTAGAGAGACAATTTAACAACCACCTGCCTATCACCTTAGAGTTGCCTAGCATTCTTGGGGAGGGGGGTTCTCAGAATGGTGTGAGGTTTGAAACTTTTGAAGTGTTTATTCCTGGAATTTTCCAAGTTGACTGCTGAACTGAACCCTAAAGCAAAACCTTGGATAAGAGGGGACTATTCTATCACAAGCTCAGTAGCTTAAAACAACGGACATTTATCCTGCCATAGTTCTAAAGGCTACACATCAGAGGTCGAGGTGTCAGCAGGGCCATGCTCCCTCTGAAGGCCAAGGAAGAACCCTTCCTTTCCTCTGCTAGCTCTGCTGGCTCCTGGCTGTCCTCGGTGCTCCTGGCTTGTAGCTGCATCACTCCAATTGCTGCCTCTGTCTTCACATTGACCACCTTCCCGTTGGGTCTCTGTGTGTTTGCATGGCCTCCTACGAAGGACAGCAGTCTTTGGATTTAGACTCCACTCTAATCCAGAATGACTTCATCATAACCGATTATATCTGCAAAGACTCTATTTCCAAATAAGCTCACATCCTGAGGTTTGGGAAGGACATGAATTTTGGAGAGATCCTATTCAACCCAATAGAGCAATCCATTTTTTAAAAAATCAAAATCGATGCAAAAAATCCATGAGGAACAAACTTTCAAAATTCTAAATAAAGACAGAATCCAACCCTGCACAAGCATGACTCACCTCATTGGCCTCTCACTAGCCCCAGCCTCAGCTTTCATGACATAAGCTCTTTAAAAAGCCTCCAGGACAGTGTTGGGTAGCTATTAATAGAAAGACATGGTAAACATTGGTTGCTTTCTCTTCCTTGTCCATATCTTTATGGGTTTAATCAATTTCCTCTACCACTTTGCTTTATGTATAGTTTCATGAGGAACTCTTATCTATTTCTGGAGTTTGGGCATTTTCGGTGTCAATCAATGTCTGTTGCCCATTTTGCATCAATTTGGTCACAAAGGATTTGTAAACAGGCACTGCTGGAAACACTTCTTTTTCCCCTTGTATCAGCTGTCCATACAGAGATGACTCTATTCTTAATGGGGGGAAATATCCATTTCTAGAAAAGAGATGGAGCCAGTGTTTTATGCCAGGTGAGATCTGATTGCTACCAGTGAGTATCAGAGACAGAATCAACATCAATGGGGACAACAAGAACCCTCCCCAAGGCTCCAACCCCATGCAGAATCCTAGCAAAACCCCTTCTTATCATTCCTGTAGTTTGTGCTATAAACTTGGAAAGGCTTCTAGAATTTCCAGAAGAGCCTACCTCCACCTTTACAGAAAAATACACAACCTCTGCTTGTACCTTGGTTTCTCGGCAAAAGAACATAAGAAATTGTGCAGCCTGGGCTGCAGTGATTCAAAAACTAGGTCATAAATATCCTTGAATCCAATTACTGGGGCTAACGGCTGGCAGAGGACGCGACAGCAAGCAGGTTCTACATGGTTGATTTTTCTTTCTTTTCTGGAGTCATAGATACAAAAAGCACTGAAGTCTGCATGTTCCTCTCACCCCAAAAAAAGAAAGGGCAGAGAATTCAATATTATTAATATCTACAGATTTTTTTCATATATAAAAAGTTGTGTGCACTTTCTAAATGTAATTTCTGTGAAATCAAACTGACAAGGTTGATATTGAATCATCCTTGGTTTTGAAACTAGTCAAGTCTGAGAGAGATATGTGACCTGCTCAGCATGTTCCCACCCAAATGGGTGATTGTGCCATCAAACACTGGAATTCTCCATCTGGTTCAGGGACTACATGCAAAGTAGCAGTTCTAGCAGAATCAGGACTATTCTTCCTGGGGAGTTTAAAGACTTAAAATTGTTCTGTATCACCAGTGTTTAAGATGGGC
The DNA here is from genome assembly GCF_049354715.1 of Callithrix jacchus. Lineage (NCBI taxonomy): Eukaryota > Metazoa > Chordata > Mammalia > Primates > Cebidae > Callithrix > Callithrix jacchus. The sequence goes on along the minus strand of NC_133507.1, from coordinate 96,627,137 downwards.
ATAGTCATCGCCATGCAATTCCTCTATTAGAAATTTGCCCCAAGGAAGCAACCAATAATACACCCAAAACTTTAATCTGTAAAGCTACTTATAGCAGTGTTCTAAATAGCGGGAGGTGGGAAATGATACCCAAATAAACGATGGTTAAATAAATTAAAATATACTTATTGTTCAAGTACCCCAGGTTTTCCAGCCTTCTGTAATCACCCAAATGCACCATATTCCAATAAAATAACTGAACTACCCATTCTTTATGACACAGGGATTTTTGAATATTTCTAAAAATTTGCAGGGAGTAGCTGTCGCCTCTAGTGTTCGTGTTGCTTTTGGCTTCTCATATCTTTTGGCCATATTTTTATTCTCTCTCTGGTTTACTAGACACATGGAAACAGTCTCCTTCATTAATTTCTCAAGGCATCACTTAGATTTGTAAATAAAAATCTGCAAGTCAGCCCTCAGTTCTGCTAAATCCATCTCTCATACTTTAATGCAAGTTGCTTCCGTTAACAGCAGCAAAATCGTAAAGACCTGCAGCAACTCAATTCTCGCCTCTTCAGCGGAAATAATTCATCCACAGGGCATAAAGCTGAGTGAGAGAGTAAAGCAAGTTTTAGAGCAGGAGTGAAAGTTTATTAAAAAGTTATAGAGCAGGAATGAAAGGAAGTAAAGTACACTTGGAAGAGGGTCAAGCGGGTGACTTGAGAGATTTGAGTGCCTGTTTGACCTTTGACTTGGGGTTTTATTTGCTTACATGCTTCCGAGATTTTGCATCTCCCCTTCCTTGATTTTTCCTTGGGCCAGACTGTCCACTTGCACAGCAGCCTGCTAGCAGCTGGGAGGGGCTACATGTGCAGTGCATTTATTGAAGTTGTGCACATGCTCACTTGAGGCATTTTCCCCTTGCCAGTTGAGCTTTCCTAGAGGACGGTCACAGACCAGTTAAACTCAGCCGTTTTGCCTCGTAGTGCGCATGCCTGGGCCCATTCTCCCAACTTCTGAGATCTTACCGGGAAGCGGCTGATTACCAGCTTCAGGTGTTTTCTATCTATTGGGAGGCTGCCGTTCCCTGGCACCAGCTGCAACCAGTTATTATTTTAGCCAGACAATTTAACAACCACCTGATCTTCATCGCTTGACGGTTGCCTAGCATTCTTGAAGCGGGGACGCTCTCCTGCCCTGCTCCTTTCTGCCTGGCTACCTGCTCACAGACTTCTTGCTGATCATCTAGCACCTGTTTGTCCTGGCCCACCTGCCCCTGGTAGAATCCACTCTTACATGTATCCAAGTTCTTCTCAGGTGCCTGGGTCCTAGGGCTGTAATCCCTGACTCACAGTCCCCACAGGAAGCCGAAACTCTGCAATTGCCAGAACAACTCGCTGCCATGGAGTCTTGCTTCTTTGCCCAGGCCGTAGTGCAATGGTGTGATTTCAGCTCACTGCAACCTCCGCCTCTCGGGTTCAAGCAATTCTCCTGCCTCAGCTTCCCTAGTAGCTGGGATTACAGGCATGTGCAACTACACCCAGCTAATTTTTGTAATTTTAGTAGAGATGGGGTTTCACTATGTTGGCTGGCTGGTCTCAAACTCCTGACCTCAAGTGATCCACCCACCTCAGCCTCCCAAAGTGCTGGGATTACAGGTGTGAGCCACCGCACCCGGCCTGCCGTCTCCCTTTTTGTCTCAAACTACAGCTCTAGTGCAGACATTGGTCCCTGCCTTTGCATATTCAAAAGGCCCACGGAAGTGTTTCTTTTATCCCAGTAAAAACAACAAAAAGTCTCCCTCAAATGAAGTTTGCCACCACACCCTAGAGAAAGCAAGACAAACTGCCAAAAGGTTTTAAAATAGCAATTTATTTTCCTTCCCACCACACATTTAATTGAATTCCTCTGAGCCATTAAAAGTCATGTTGTAGAAAAGTATTTAATGACATGGAAACAGTGCTCATGGCATATGGATAAGTGACAAAAAAAAGACCTATCTAAAAGTACGTGCAGTAGAATCCAAATTATATAAAAATTGTGTATATATTTGATTATGAAAAGAGGGGAAGATTTGGAAACATATTGTTGTGTTTTCCTATTTTACCATCCTACATCCATCTGCCTCAGGGCAAGGCATCATTACAGATGCCAAGAGAAAGAATTGCTGTTTCGTTTTTGACATTTACAATAGGATTTTACCCCTGAGATAGGCTTGAAAGCTGGGAACTGGTGAAAACGGGCCAGTCAATACATCAGTGGCTTTGCTTAAGAGATTAGAGGGAAGATAAACGGAGAAAGAGTGGGGAAGATGTTCAGGGAGAAGAAACTGTGTCCCAAGAGCTCAGGGGATCATTGAGGTAGACAGGACTTTCCCCTCCTTTCCCCTTGGGGCTCAGAGAAAGGACTGTTGTGCAAAGCACGCTATGAAGCATGACTTGACCCCAGCTTGGCTAAGAAGGCAGAAAGTCACAGCTGATTGGCATAAGCATCGTGGGCAGGGACCTTGAACTAAGACCTGGACAGGGAGCAGCCTAAGTGGACCAACTGGGTCAAGAGCAAGTGGAAGACATGGCAGAAACCCAGGGTCTGCAGTACCCATGGGAACTAGGAGAAGACCTAGGTAGCAGGGGGAGGCCTCTGGATCCTGAACGAGCTGAGGGAGAGAACAGGACACCTGCCAGCAGTCCACAGATGCCTGGGAAAATGCCAGCAGAATGTCTAAAGATGAGCCCAGGGAAGCTGTATCTCAGCAACAGCGGGCAGCACCCCTGGAGGCGCCGGCACAAGACAGGGGTCCATCTAGCCATGTGGACATATCAGGTTCATCCCCTAAACTCTCAAATGTCATTTTGAGAGGAGATGGGTAAGGCAGGTGGGGAAAGGATCTAAAAGCCTGAGCAATTGCCCCAAGCAAATGAAGTTGAATCCATAACGACTGTATAAATTGTGGGCTTGAATTAAGCTTAAATTCAACTGAGCTAAATTGAGGCTGTCTTCTAGCAATCCCTCATAGCAGATGCGGTAGGGGTCAAGAGGGTCACTGGTTCAGACGGTCAGATTCATTACAGAGCTGTGATTCTCAGACTTCGGTGTGCATTAGAATCACCTAGAGAGCCTCTCTGATCACAGATTGCTGGGCTCACCCCTAAAGTTTCTGATTCCCAGGAGATCTGAGATGGGGCCCAAGAATTTGCATTTCTAACAAGTCCCAAACGATGCCAATGCTGCTAGTTCAGGGATGACACCTTGAGGACCACTCTCCTAGAGTTAAGGAGCTGTAAGAACTGCATTATCTCCACCCAGCTAAATGGAGTGATGTTGAGGCTCGTCCATCTATGGATCCGTCTCTGATCAGAAGCAGAAGTATCCAACGGCAGCAGTGGTTCTAACTAGCTGGCAGGATGATGAATGACTCATATTTTTTATTTTGTGCATTCTGGTTACCTAAAATGAGCAGGTATTACTTTGAAAATCTGAAGAAAAGTATGTGACAGAATTGTTACCCAAAAAGATAAAGAGCCTCGCTAGCTGGGATCCAGCTAACAACAGCCCAAGAAAATGAGATCAACCAAACTGCTGGGCTCTCACCTTCTTTTCAGGCCTGGGCTGGTCCCTCCAGTTCCTGAACTTTTTGCTGTTGATGTTTTACTCTGAAGACCAGTCCTTTTTATATACAAAGAAAGTAGTCACAAAACAGGTATGATTTGAGAGATATAGAAAATCCCACAGGTCCTTAAATATCTCCCTTACCCACCTGCTATACCACGTGAAAAATTGCTCAATAGACTAATTCCTAAAGTGCTTTAGAAGATGTGCGTTGTCACTGACCTGAACGTCTAAGTTATCTGGTAGGGACATGGTCAACTTTTCAATCAGGGAAAGCGGTGATATCATGCGACACCTTCATTGACCTCAGGTCTCTAGGAGTGAGCAGAAATCTAAGAGGTTGGGACAAGTGATAGGTAGATTTTGACAGCAGGCTCAGTATCAGAAGTTCCAGATCACATGACCCAGCCTGGAGGAAAGAGGGGGCCCAGCTGTGTGCATCCAGAGGTCAGCCCAGGAAAGGGAACCTGGAGAGAGGGAGTTAAGACAGACTTAAAGAAATAACACAAAGATCAAGAGCCTGCAGGCCCCAGCCTAGCAACAGCGCTGCCAGGATGCACTGCAGCTCCAAGCTGGCCCTGCCCTGCCCTCTCTGCACAGTGACCCTGCATGGGGCCTTAGTGGGGGTCCTACCTCAAAGGCCAAATGCCCAATACAGGTGGAAATCGTTCATTTCACACTCAATGACACTTTAAAAACAGCTCAACTGCTTGTTGAAAATTGTCTTCTGAATGTCCTGAGACATCTTACTTTCCAAAGACAAAATTTTCTGGACAACAGTTGGTACTGGGAGCCCAAGTCTGGCTCATAATGAAACTCAGAGAATGCATAGATTCCTTTTAAAAAGAAACCTCAAGTCTTGCAGAGATCCAGCTTACCTCCTGAAAAAGATGTGGCAAGCACCCACACCCCATTATTTCCTATCTACTACCTTGCTTATAAAAATCACTCAAGTATAGATTTTCTGAATTCTGTTTTGAGAATGTCCCAGGCTTACAGTCCAGGCAGGCTGACTTACAGCTCTGTGCCAACCAAAAGGCTCCATATATTTAGAGGTATGGAAATCCATCTTCTTGGCCATAACACTCTGCTGAGGAAAACAAATCTTCTGAGGGCAATGTTAACAACCTGTGGTGTAGTTCTCTTGAATTCTGCTGCAGGCCTGACAATCCATGGCCTTGTATATAAGGGGACATGCACAGACCAGCCAGCTAACTGTGGAGCATGTCTCTGTTCCATTCCCTTGCTATTCTCCCTACTTGGTTGTGACTTAAACATGAATGCCTAGCACTATCCCTTGTGCGTGATAGGATATTAATGTTTGTTGAATGGATAAATGAATGATTTAACAAATATGTAATAATTATCATGGCTCCCACTGAGAAAGCATTAACTATGAATTCAACAGTATGCTAAGCAATCTAGATTTTATTATTTAATCTAATTGCCTGTATAAACCATTTTACAGATAAGAAATGGGAGGAGGAAGAATGAATGGGAAAAGAAAAGAAGGATGAAGGGAGGGAATGGGAGGGCAGCCAAGGGGAAGAGAAGAATAAAAGAGAAAGGGGATGGAAGGAGAGAGGAAAGAAGAGAGGGGTGGGATAGAATAGAGAGAAGAGGAAGGTGGGGAAAGGAGTGATGAGGACAGACAAGATGGGGAGAAAGATACCAGAAAGAGACAGGGAGAGCGCTAGGGAGGGAGGGATTTAGAGAGGGACCAGCTGGTATCTACGGGTAGCTTTTTCCTAAGTGAAGCCCAGTCTAGCAGACGGTGCTGAGGACCGCAGTGGAGCCAGCAGAGCACACCATCCGGAGGGGCTGACAGAGGAGCCTGGTGCAACAGCAAGACAGGAGCTGGCCCCAAAGATCTGACAAGAGTCACCTGCTGCACAGGCCTTGGTAAAAGAACTCTCAATGCAGGCCGGATATTAACCCAGCAGGCAGGCTTGATAAGTCTGTCAGCAAGTACTGAAGCTAGAGACACTGGATTCGAAACCAGAGACTGGGTCTAATCCAAGGTTACAAACAGAGACTTAGAGAACACAGGGCAGGAATCCAGTTATAGAACAGAAGCACAGCGGAGGCCCAAGCAGGGCGCCTCTGGTTGGATTGAGGGACGATTTAACATGTAATAGCAAAGTATTTGCATATTGGTTTGTTTTTAAAGCAAGGACTTTATTGTATTGGGGTGGGGGAAATAGTGATCATAACAAAATAAAATTAAGCAATACAAAATGGAACAAAGTAAAATAAAATTCATTAAATTGCATTACTAGGAATAAGCCTCATTACTGCTGGTAGATTTCATTTCTAATAATTCTAAGCACATATATAGAGAAAAACACACAGATGGACCCTCAGACACAGAGCTAGATTTTACTAACTGGTATTTTTTAAGTATTAAGATTAAGTTTAAAATGTACTTAAATTTGTGGCCCAAATTTATACTTCCTCATGTTTTGTAAAACCTCAAGGGAAAAACAGGCTTTCAAATCATCCCAGACTGTGATATTGCCTTAAGGTACATAGCAGAAGCAATTCAAATTTCTCTCTGGAGGACATACCTTCCACCCAGCTCCCAGAGAATTCCTACATATCAAGTTCTAAGGAGCAGCTTAGAATTTAACGTCACAAAACACCCAGGAAAACAAGGGCCATGTTTAAGAGTAAGCCGAAACAAGAAAGGGTGGAAACAAAATGAAACATTTCAGATTTAGGATTACCCACAAATACCATTTAAAATTATGTTTACTATACTTGGCTGGGTGCGGTGGCTCACACCTGTAATTCCAGCACTTTAGGAGGCGGAGGTGGGTGGATTGCCTGAAGTCAGGAATTCGAGACCAACCTGGCTGACATGGTAAAGCCTGTCTCTACTAAAGATATAAAAAATAAGTCAGGCAGGTACCTGTAATTCCAGCTACTCAGGAGGCTGAGGCATGAGAATCACTTGAACCTGGGAGGTGAGGTTGCAGTGAGCCGAGATCACACCACTACATTCCGGCCAGGGCAACAGAGTGGGACTCTGCCCCAAAAAGTAAAAATAAATAAAATTATGTTTACTATGCCTAAAGAATAGAGGGAACACTTGAAAATGAACAGAGAACTAAAAATATGAAGCGTACCCAAACATTTCAAAAACAACCAAACAAAACTTCTAGAATTTTTTTTAAAAAGTAATAACTGAGATTAAAACATTAATGATTGACTGCAAAGCAGACTAGTCATCGCTGAAGAGACACATAGTGAACTAGAAATGAGAAGTAAAGAGATTATTACAATTTGCCACAAATAGATGAAGAGATGGAAAAAGACAAAAAAGAAGTCAAGAGGCATGAACGATGGCATAGGAAGATACAACACTTTGCGGTCGGAATTCCAAGAAGAAGAGAAGGAGAACCAGGCAGAAGCAATCTTTGAAAAAAAAAAAAGAGGTAAGCATTTTCTAGAACAGATTAAGTACTCTAACTCACAGATTTCAGAAGAAAGAGGATAGAGAAATACATTCTGAGATACGTCATAATCCAACTAGAAAATGCCAAAAACCAAGGGCATCTTATAAAAGTAACCAGGAAGAAAAGACAAATTAATATCAAAGGAGCAAAAATGATATTACAAGTCTCTTCTCAGCGTAAACCAGAATACAGTGGGATGACATCTTCACTAATGGAAATTAGAATCTACAAGTGTCTGTGATGTGCCTAGAAGTGTTTATTTACATTAACTCTTAATCTTCAAAATCATGATGAGGTGGACATTACTATTATTCACATTTTACACACAGAAAACTGAAGCAGAAAGCTTAAATAATTTTCCCATACAGCTGGTGAGTGTCTTCAGAATTCAAACCAAGTAGGTCTTGTTTCAGAGACTATGTTCTTAACTACTATCGTCAACTAATTCTCTGTACTGAGAGAAATCATGTCAGCCTGAATTTTTTTTTGCACAGTATTTTTCTGTAACAAGGCCTCAGTTTCCTTTTTCAGTAATGTCAGACTATATAATTCAATTAAAAATGTGAATCTGTAATTTAAAACCTTCCCACAAGGAAAACTTCAGGCCCAGATGGACTCACTCACAAATTCTACCAAATATTTAAGAAAAATATTAAGCCAATATTATACAAACTCTCCCAGAGGGCAGGGTGGGGGCAGGGAAAGAACATCACAAATTCCCTTTTGGAGGCAAACATAATCCTGATACACAAACTGACCAAAAAAAAAAAAAAAAAAAAAAACCAATTGTAAGAAAGCAAACTTATAAATCAATCTCACTCATGCACATAGATGCAAAATTTTTGTATCAAAGTATTAGCAAACCAAATCCACAAGGACAATTTGGCAAAATCTGTGCATTTAAAAAGGCATTTACCCTGTGGCCTGGCAACCATAATTCTGGGAATTCATTTCACAGATTTAACTGCCCTCCTAGAAACTGACCAATGTTTACTATAATATAGAGTATTCATTATATCATTGTTTGCAATAGAAAAAGATTGGAGACAACCCAAGTTTTCAACAATAAAAGCCTTATTAAATAAATTATTGTACATCCATATAATGGAATATTGTTATATAAAAATGAATGATAACAATCCTATATATTGATGTGAAAGATCACTGAGATATACTGTTAAATTTAAAAAATCAAAGTACAGAAGTGTTTGCATTATGCTGACTGTTGTATTTGAAAGTAGAAAAATAAGAATTCATATTCATAGTTGTGTGAATACTAAGAAATATCAGAGGATTACATAAGGCTTCTGTGTGGTGAGGTGGTAGTAGTGGGAGAAAGAATTTTTGATTGAATTTTCACATCATATATTGTATTGTGGTTTTTGAACCATGGAAGTATACTACAAAACCTAATAAATAAATATCAGAAAATAATAATGTCTTAGGAGGAGAAAGTAAAACAAAATACAGTGCAAACGTATGACAGAAACAGCCTATAAGGAAAGAAGGGCATAAGTGAAATGATGGGTGTCCCAGGGTCCTTCATTGTTTGGGATGGCAAACATATTGGTTAACTTGAGAAGTTAAGCATTAATGTCATAATTCACTTAATTGATATGTAGGATTCTAATAACATAGGCTTGAAGTTTATAAAACAAAGTTCAGCAGAACTACTAGGAGAAATAAATGTTTCTCAATCACAGTGGGAGATTTCAAGACGCCTGTCTCAGAAATGTATGGTTTCAAGACCAAAAAAAGTTAATTAAATTAAAAAGTAAGGATATAGAAAATGTGAACAACATAATAAACAGGCTTCATTTAATAGCCATGTATATAAAACTCTGGAATCAATAATTAGAGCGAGCAGATGAGATGCAAATGAAGCATTTGTAAAAATTGCCTCTGTACCAGCCCATAAAATAAATCTCAGTCAATTTTAAACCACTGGCAACATCAGACTTTGTTTTTACTACTACACTATCAATACAGAAGCTCACAATTAAAACATGTGTTACATGACAACATTTTAAAAAATTATTTCCAATCTTGGCCAGGCACGGGATTACGGCTCATACCTGTAATCCCGGCACTTTGGGAGGCTGAGGTGGGTGGATCACCTGAGGTCAGGAGTTCAAAACAAGCCTGAACAACATGGTGAAACCCCATCTCTACTAAAAATACAAAAATTAGCTAGGTATGGTGGCATGTGCCTGTAATCCCAGCTACCCAGGAGGCTGAGGCAGGAGAATCACTTGAACGCAGGAGTTAGAGGTTGCAGTGAGCCGAGATTGCACCACTGCACTCCAGCATAGGTAACAGAGAGAGAGACTCTGTCTAAAGAAAAAAAAATTAGTTCTAATCTTAAACCATAGAACATATTATGAGGCAAACATAACCTTAATTTGAAAACAAGACAAAGACATTATTAGAAAGTAGCATTACAGTCTAACCTCATTCATGAATATCATGCAAAATCCCTACATGAACTATTGTGTTTTTTTCTACTGGCAAAGCAGGAGGGGCTAGAAATCAGTAGAAATACTGAGACCAGAATAAAAGATGGCACAGAAACAGCAGTGGTCTTGAGGAAAAAGGCCACTATAGCTCCTGCTTGGCATTAGAGAATTTTAGTTCTGTTTCGCAACAGTTCTGTGTCTGAGCACCAAATGCAAATTTTAACAAGTGTGTGTTGGGAGACAGGGAGAGAGTCCTCCCCTTTCTAGCAGAAAATCAACTTGCCTATAAAATGCTTGTCACACTCTTTACCTCAGACCTTTCTGGGTGTTATCTCACTGTGTTTTTACACGTGTTGATCCACTTGATTGGTTTGGTTTGGTTTGGTTTGGTTTGGTTTGGTTTGGTTTGGTTTGGTTTGGTTTGGTTTGGTTTGGTTTGGTTTGGTTTGGTTTGGTTTGGTTTGGTTTGGTTTGGTTTGGTTTGGTTTGGTTTGGTTTGGTTTGGTTTGGTTTGGTTTGGTTTGGTTTGGTTTGGTTTGGTTTGGTTTGGTTTGGTTTGGTTTGGTTTGGTTTGGTTTGGTTTGGTTTGGTTTGGTTTGGTTTGGTTTGGTTTCCTAAGGCCTCTCTGATTATCTCTTTGTTTACTGGAATTTTACCATAAAGTAGTTGATTTATTTGCTTCCAGAATGGCTCTAAAGTAATTATTCCCTGATTTTTTTATGTTTGATAATTGCTGATTTTTTTTGTTTGATTTCATACTTTCTCTAATAATTACAGACTGCTCCATTGACTAGACTGTTGCTGTGGAAAATCTCATAATAATCTGACCCTTATTCAAAAGACTTGGTTATTCTGCATAACGAGCTAAAGAATGATTATCTTTTTCTTTCTCCAATAAATTTAAAGGGATACATTGCAGAGTCTACCATCTGGACCAATTTTGTTCTGCAATATATATTATCTTTTATATCAAATTCAGATATTCATTCCAGAAGAATTTTTCTTCTATGAAATCCTTTAACAACTTTTCTATTGAGTTCTTTACTTCATGTTTATCAGCATTTGGTTATTATCTCTATTCCATAGCCATTATCATCTTTTTCTCTATTTCCCTCATTCTTTTTTATAAATCATCTATGTTTTGGCCGGGCATGGTGGCTTATGCCTGTAATCCCAGCATTTTAAGAGGCAGAGGAGGGTGAATCACTTGAGTCCACGAATTTGAGACCAGCCTTGGCAACATGGCAAAACCCCTCTAAAAAAAAATCAGCTGGGTGTGATGGTGCATGCCTATTGTCCCAGCTATTCAGGAGGCTGAGGTGGGAGGTCACCTGAGCCTGAGAATCGGAGGTTGTGGAAGCTGAGATCACACTACTGGCTGACGGAGTGAGACCCTGTCTCCAAAATAAATAAATAAATAAATCATCTAAGTTGTTTTGTTTTGTTTTGTTAAGACAGGGTCTCTGTCACCCAGGCTGGAGTGCAGTGGTATGATCACAGCTCACTGCAGCCTCAACCCCCTGGGTCAAGCTATCCTCCCACCTGAGCCCTCTGAGTAGCTGAGAGTGTAGGTGGTGTCACCATGCCCAGCTAATTTTCGCATTTTTTTGTAGAGACAGTGTTTACCATGTTGCACAGGCTACTCTTGGACTCCTGTGATTTATATGTCAGCCTCCCAAGGTGCTGGGATTACAGGTATGAGCCACTGCACCCAGCCTATGTTTAATATAGTTATCTTTAGCTTTTCCTGAATTTCAGTGATTACATTTTCAGCCATGATTATTCTACTCCTTTCTGTTTTTAATTTATTACTCTTACAGTGGCAGTGCTTTATTCCTTATTTTCTTTCTTTCTTTTTTTTGAGACAGAGTTTCGCTCGTTACCCAGGCTGAAGTGCAATGGCGCAATCTCGGCTCACTGCAACCTCCGCCTCCTGGGTTCAGGCAATTCTCCTGCCTCAGCCTTCTGAGTAGCTGGGACTACATGCACACGCCACCATGCCCAGCTGATTTTTTGTATTTTTAGTAGAGACGGGGTTTCACCATGTTGACCAGGATGGTCTCGATCTCTTGACCTCGTGATCCACCCGCCTCGGCCTCCCAAAGTGCTGGGATTACAGGCTTGAGCCATGGCACCCAGCCTATTCCTTATTTTCTTTCTTTAGCTCTGCAACCTCCAATTCCACCGAATTCAGATGTTTTATCATCTAATTTCTGAGCTCCTTTAAAGATTTAATCAAGTTCTTCTTAAACTGTTGCATAGCATGAAATACAGTCAGCCCTCTATATCCACACACTGGGTACCTCAGATTCAGCCAATGTCCAGTCAAAAATAACCAAGAAAAAAGAATTTTAAAAGATAAATAATACCAGTTTTAAAAATACAGTATAACAACTATGTATTTACATAATATTTATGTTGGTATTATTAGAAATCTAGAGATGATTTAAAGTACATGGGAGGACATAGATAGGTTATATGCAACTACTAGGTTATTTTGTATATAGGACTTGAGCAGATTATGAAATACAGTATTTATGGTCATTTTATTGTTATTACATATTTAATCAATTTGTAATTACATATTTAATCAATTTGTAATTACAAATTTAATCAGTCATTTTATTGTTATCTCATATTTAATCGATGTGTGTGTGTATACATATATATATATGTCTATCTTAGTCCATTTTGTTCCGCTGGTAAAAAATACTTCATATAAAGCAAAGAAATGTATTTGGTGCTTAGTTCTGGAGTCTGGGGAATCTAAGCACATGGTACCAGCATCAGGTGAGGGCCTCTCTGCTGATTTATGTCATGATGGAAGGCAGAAGGGCAAGTGGGAGGGACAGAGATAGGAAGTTGGGCCACACTTATCCCTCTTATCAGAAACCCATTCCCATGATAACTCACCCACTTCAGTGGATAATGGCATTAATCAACCCATGGTAGCAGAACCCTCAGGATCTAAGCACCTCTTAAACGTCACACTTCTTAATACTATTACACTGGCAATTACATTGCAACATGAGTTTTGGAGAGGACGTTTAAACCATAATAATATCTGTATATCAACATATAAAGTATAATATACAAATATATAAATTTTTAAAAAAATACATAAAGGTACATGCCAAATGTTAATACTGGTGTTCCCCAAAAGAATAATTCTCACTTTCTTCTTTATATCTGTCTACATTTCATAAACTTTCTATAATAAACATGTATTTTTTTCAAGACATGTTATTATGTTATTTTGTTGGTTTTATTTATAGCCTGCCTTTTTCCAAAATGTATTTGATGTTGTTTTCAGCAGAAAAAATACATAACAAAATTAATGAAATAGAAAATCAGAACCAAGGGGAAGACAAAGAAAATAAATAAGGAAAGTTGAGAGAAACAAAGGAGCTGCAAGGACAACCTGACTCTGTAGAAAAATATGGTGCTGCCGTGTCCCTGCCACGTCCAGCCTGGATGAGCCCAAAATCCTGTTGTATGTCTGTGGGTTCCAGTAAGGAAAAAGGAAGTCAGATGGGGCAGGGGTGAAGCAGAGATGGACCCACACCTGCTCTACAGACTGAAGGGTTATTTCTTCACATATCCCAGCCCAGAAGTGGAACATGCACCCTGTCATAAAGAAGCTGCTGTTTACAGCTAGAACCAGCCCAGCCACTACCATCAAACAAAACATCTACAGGCTGGGTGTGGTGGGTCACACCTATAATCCCAGTGCTTTGGGAGGCTAACACCAGAGATTCACTGGAGCCCAGCAGTTTGAGACCACCCTGGGAAACACAGCAAGACCCTATCTCTACCAAAAAAAAAAAAGTTAAAATTATCTGGACATGGTGACATGCACCTGTAGTCCCAGCTACTCAGGAGGCTGAGGTGAGAGGATCGCAAAAGCCTCGGAATTCAAGACTGTAGTGAGCTATGATTGTGCCACTGCACTCCAGCTTGAGTGACTATGGGAGCCTATCTCCAAAAAGAAGGAAAAAAAAAAGAAATATCTGTAAATGTGCTTATGGGGTGATTTAAATAAACCAACATTTGGAACATTAAATTGGATATTAAAATTAAAAGCTAACATGGGGTCAATTCTGAAATTGGCTAATTGCTCTCCTCTGTGGGAGAGTGCTTTCACATGCTCATTCACAGTGTCTGAGGGAGTAGCCATCCAGGGCTGCTGGCTGACGGGTGACCCAGCTGCCCTTCCTGCCTAGACTGCTCTTTGTTTGATGCTGCCCCATTTTTGTTAAGCAGGGCAGAGTCCATTTCATCAGCTACTGCCTGCCCAGCCCCCATCCTAATGCCTCTTCATTGTCTCCTGGATAAAATACAAACTCCACAAACTGATGTTCAAAGCTCTCAACAATCAAGTCACATCCTGTCCACATATATTAATTCCAACTCAAATTAGCAAAGATGTACTCAGCCTAACAGTTGAGGGTGCTTGACTGCATAAACTTCCCACTAAAATCTGACTGTCTAGCAGGAGAGACAGATATACAAACCAAACTGGTAATACAATGTGGAATGGCATTTATAATGGAACCCAAATAAGGGAATAACTTATTCTTTTCTATAGGCTGAGTGGCTACAGAAAATCCTAAAAGGTCATGGAGTTGCCTGAGCTAGCTCTTGGAGTAAAGAAGAATGTTGCCAGTGATTAAACTAAGGAAGTCTGTTGAGAAAACAGTGAAAAGGTGTGAACACTTTATTTTCAGAGAACCAAGAGCATTCCAGAGCTGCTGGAGAATAACTGGGCTATTTTGCTGCAAAACTCCAGTGGCACGATGGGATTGCCATTCATATAGAAATATCATGTGAATGGCACCCCACCCTACTGTGCTATACAGCACTGGCCCCTGGTCATCAATGTGAACATGTGATGAGAAAGATGGGCTTGGGCTAGGAAGGACTTTGAATTCTAAAAGAGTTATACTTTATTCTGTGAAAATTAAGAGAGCTATCAGGAATTTTAAAGCCTTGGAATGACTCAATCTTGTATGAGTATTCAGAGATGTGTGTTTATTTTAGCTACTTTCGTGTATCAGAAAGACATTTATTTTAAAATATCACTTTTATTTTTATTTTATGTTTTGAGCTTGAGTGTCACTCTGTCACCCAGGCTGGAGTGCAGTGGCGTAATTTCAGCTCATTGCAGCCTCAGCCTCCCAAGTAAGTGGGATTAAGGCATGTGCCACCACACCTGGCTAATTTTTGTATTTTTTGTAGAGATGGGGTTTCACCATGTTGCCCAGGCTGGTCTTGACCTCCTGACCTTGTGATCCACCCACCTCAGCCTCCCAAAGTGCAGCGATTATAGGCATGAGCCTCCATGCCTGGTCAAAAGATCACTTTGAAAGTAGTGAGGAAAATAATGTGAGGAGAGGGAGAGAGAAACCGAGACTAGGGCTCAGCTCGGAAGAGATTGCAATTGTTCTGACCAGGGAGTGTGAGGACCTTTAGCAGCACAGTGGCAGGGGAATCAAGGTAGTGAGATATAAGAGGTTTTCCAAGACAGAGTTCACTGAAATTAGTAACTCATTGATGTGTGAGAGAGAAAGAGTCAACAAGTTCAGGGACTGGTTGGGTGGGAATGGCATTCACCAAGACACGAAATTCCAGGTAGCAGTTGGTTTACAAGGAAAGATAATGTGCATCTCAGATATGCACATTCAAGAGGCTTATGAAACATCAGGACAACAGAGATAAAGGTCTGGGATTCATTAGCCAAGTTCTGGCTCAAAATAAAAATAGGAGAATTGTTACTCTGCAGATAGTAATTGAAAGTTTCGGGACTGTGTCTCTAGCTTTCAATGATGATGTGGACAGTTGCAATGGGTCATCACACTCACTATAACAACTAGGAAAAGCATAAATAAACTAAAAATCATTGTATTTTTTTATTGTACTTTAAGTCCTGGGGTACATGTGCAGATCGTGCAGGACTGTTGCATAGATGCACACATGCCAGGGTAGTTTGCTGTCTCCATCCTCCTGTCACCTACATCAGCCATTTCTCCCAGCGTTATTCCCCCAAACCTCTCCACCTCCCTCTGTCCCTCCCCTGGCCCCCTGGCACCACAACAGACCCCAGTGTGTGATGTTCCCCTCCCTGTGCCCATGTGTTCTCATTGTTCAATACCTGCCTATGAGTGTGAACATGCAGTGTTTGGTTTTCCGTTCTTGTGTCAGTTTGCTGAGAATGATGGTTTCCAGATTCATCCATGTCCCTACAAAGGACACGAACTCATTGTTTTTTATAGCTGCATAGTATTCCATGGTGTATATGTGCCACATTTTCCTTGCCCATCATTGATGGACATTTGGGTTGGTTCCAGGTCTTTGCTATTGTAAACAGTGCCACAATGAACATACATGTGCATGTGTGTTTGTGATAGAATGATTTATAGTTCTTTGAGTATATACCCAGTAATGGGATTGCTGGGTCAAGTGGAATCTCTATTTCTAGGTCCTTGAGGAATCACCACACTATCTTCCACAATGAAAACCATTGTATATTTTTTAATGACATCAGAGAGTTGTGGAAGCAAAGAAGTATAAAGGAACAGAGTGCTGGTGGACAAGGCCCTTGTAGGTGAAAAGAGGTCAGAGGCTGCTCTCCTTCCTAGAAGGCTCTGTTGAGTATGTGGAGAATCCAGCCTGCTGTAGGCACAGGGACTTTACAAAAATGAGGAAAAACTAGCCAAGCTTAGAACAGCCTGTGGGCTGGCAAGAGAGACTGGAATCTATAACAGCATTAAGCGCAGAGCTAATTCTCTGTGTCAGCCACATCTGCTGGCTGTGCAGTCACAGCAGCGAGAGAAGCTGGGCCAGGCTGGAGAGTTGGAGACACCACAGCACAAGGAGCTCAAAGTCCAGAGCCCTGCTAGAGGCAGGGCCTAGAACCTACACAGGATGGAATCTTGGCCCTTATTTCTCACCATATGCAAAAGTTAATTTGAGATAGATATGTGAAATGTGAAAGCTGCAATTATATTTTTAATTGATAAATTGAACTTGGTTAAAATGAAAAACTTTTGTCCATGAGAAGATACCATTAAAAGATTTAAAAGATAAGCCACAGGCTGAGAGAAAATATTCACCCTAAATATATATATATATACATACATCATGTAACTTGTATCCAAAATATGTAAAGAACTCTTAGAAATCAATAACAGAAATCATACTGCCCAATTAACACAATGGACAAAACACTTGGGAAGGCATTTCACAAAAAAAGCTATCTAGGTGACTAAAAAGCTAATAGGAAGATGTTTAAAATTAATCAGGGAAATGCAAATGAAATCCACAAAAAGATGCTACTATATTATCAGCAGAATTAGCTAAAATAAGAAGTCTGACTACTGCAAACATTGGTTAGGATACAGAGCCATTAGAATTCTCATAAACACCTGTTATGAGTGTAAAATGGTAAAAGCACTTTTGGAAACTATTTAGCACTTCCTTAGAAATATAAACATAAGTTTTCTGTATGGTCTAGCAATTCGACTCCAACCTTGGAGTAGATATATAAAGATACATAAAATATATATCCACAAAAGCCTTGTAAAGTGTTTTTTATAAAAAATTTATTTATAATGACCAAAAACTGAAAACACTCTCCAGCCAAAGGAAAATGGATAAGCGAACTGCAGTGTATTCATGCAATGGAATAATACTAAATGGCAGAGGAAAAAATCGAGCTGCGGATCTACACATCAACATAGTAGAAACTCAAAAACATTACATTAGATGAAAGAGGTAAGACAGGCTGGGCACGGTGGCTTATGCCTGTAATCCCAGCACTTTGGGAGGCCAAGGTGGGTGGATGACCTGAGGTCAGGAGTTCAAGACCAGCCTGGCCAACATGATGAAATCCCATCTCATAAAGAGGTAAGACATAAAATGAATTATACAGTCAGTATTATTTTATGTCTTACCTCTTTATTTTTTTTCTGAGACAGTCTTGCTTTGTTGCCCAGGCTGGAGTGCAGTGGTGCAATCTCGGTTCACTGCAACCTCTGCCTCCCAGGTTCAAGTGATTCTTCTGCCTCAGCCTCCTAAGTAGCTGGGATTACAGGCACACACCACCACACCTGGCTAATTTTTGTATTTTCAGCAGGAGGAGTTTCAGACCAGCCTGGGCAATATAGTAACACCTCAACTTTACAAAAGATTAAAAAATTAGCCAGGCATGGGGGTACACACCTATAGTCCCAGCTATTTGGAAGGCTGAGATGGGAGGATCATGGGAGCCCAGTTGAGGCTGCAGTGAGCCATGATCACACCACTGCACTCCAGCCTGGATAATACAGCGAGACCACATCTGAAAAAATAATAATAATAATAATAAATAAATAACCAAAATAAGAGAAATCTAGGTAGATTTTCTTCTAATTGCACTTTTTTTTTTTTTTTTTTTTGAGACAGAGTCTCACTCTGTCACCAGGCTGGAGTGCAGTGGCGCGATCTCAGCTTACTGCAACCTCTGACTCCCTGGTCCAAGTGATTCTCCTGCCTCAGCCTCCCGAGTAGCTGGGATTACAGGCACGCACCACCACGCCCAGCTAATTTTTGTATTTTTAGTAGAGACAGTGTTTCTGCTGAAGATTTTCAGTAGAGACAGGGTTTCACCATGTTGGCCAGGATGGTCTCAATCTCCTGACCTCATGATCTGCCCAGTTCGACCTCCCAAAGTGCTGGGATTATAGGCGTGAGCCACCACACCTGGCCTCATTGTACTATTTTTAATTTTACAAATTTTTGTAAATTTGAAATTATTTCCAAGTAAAGTTTTTTTCAAAAAACAAAAACATTTCTAAATGCTTATATTGAGAAAACAGCAGACTACAGATCGCTGCTCATTAAATGATCATCCCAAATTAACCGTTATTTCTGGAGGCTTATGCGGACTATGAGGTGATGGGGGTAAGCATTAAATTTTTTTATATTATTTGGCATTTTCCTACTTTAAATATTATTGGAGGAAAGATTATTTCAATTTTTTTAAATACAAAACAACCATCAAAATGTGACTTTATTTATTTATTTATTTATTTTGGTAGTTCAGGCTTCAACCAAAAGGCAAAACTTAAAACATCTAAGTCCTATGAAACCTTTCAGACTCAGGTCAAACCCGCTCCGGAAAGCCTTCCAATCTAGAAAAGAGTCTTTTGGTTAGTTGCAACTTTAATAAGTATCACAAGTGAATATATTGGCCAAAGAAATACACGGAAGATGCAAACAAGCAAAACCAAAAAAGGGAGAAGCTATAGCTAGGCTGCAGAAACAACTGCGGCTATGGAGTAAAAGGTTCCCAGACGCTCCATCTCCTAACCCTTTCTTCACTTCAGCTCCATTCTCTCTCACTGCAGCCCATTGTATTCTGTGAATGTTGTCAGAAGCAAAATAGAGTTCGTTATATTAAAAAATCTGACACACAGAGCCAAGGAAGGTCATGAAGGGAGGGTTCTCACGCATGAATGCCCGATGACAAGAACTATCACAAAAGACTCTGTAAAAACCTCAACTTTGCACAAAGGCCATCACAACCTTACACACACACACACACACACACACACACAAACAAATACTTCTGCAAGGACGTTGTCCAGCAGATACCTGTCCACCCTAGGTCTAGTATCACTCTTGTTATTCATCCTTGTAGCCAAAGATAGTATCTCAGAACTATTATGTAATCTTCCTCATTTTTCCTTTAAAATCCTTTGTCTTCCTTTATCTCCCTGAAAGTGCACATACTTTTCCATGGCACACATATCCCCATTGCAATGCCTATTCCCAAACATAATTTTCTTTTAGAAAGTCTCCCTCTCTGTTGTTTAGATTGACACTTCCATGTGGCAGGTAATATGGCTGCCTACAGCTCCTTAGAACTTTGCCTCTTAAAATGTGCAGTCCTAGGAAGAAACAGACCTCTTAATTGTATTCTGAAATATTCTCAGAGAAGAAAGCAGATTGGTCAAGTTAGGATCAGCCTCCTTCCCTAGATCAATCAACTAAAGCTGGAGGGTATGCATCAGCTTGAATACTGTTCACACCACTGGACCAAGAATTGAAATTGTATACAGACATGGAAGTTCCTTCAGAAACCACAGACAAAGAAGGAAATGTTATACTCTCCCATAATTCTTAGTTTCCAGCTTTTCAACCAGTGCCATGGCTACTCGTGTGCTTGCCATAAATCTTCAGGAGACTGGAAGTTCCTTGGGAGTCGGAATTATATTCTTTGCTCAGTGGATAGTCACAGTGCTTTCCACATACTATAAGTCCCAAATGGAGAGATTGAGCCACCATTTTCACTGAACCTTGAACCATGACTGGGACATGGTAGACACTCAATAAATATTTGTTAAGTAAAGAAATAATATGTAAGGCTGGGCATGGTGGCTCATGTCTATAATCCCACCACTTTGGGATGCCGAAGCAGGAGGATCGCTTGAGCCTGGGAGTTCCAGACCAGCCTCCTTGAAACATGGAGAAGCCCCATTTCTACCAAAAAAAAATACACACACACACACACACACACTAGCCAGGCATGGTGGTGCACACTTGTAGTCCCAGCTACTTGGGAGACTGAGGTGGGAGAATCAATTAAGCCTGGGAGGTCTAGGCTGCAGTGAGTCATGATTGTGCCACTGCACTTCAATCTGGGAAATGGAATGAGACCCTGTCTCAAGGCAGGACAGGCAGGCAGGCAGGAAGGAAGGAAGGAAAGAAGGGAGGCAGGGAGGGAGGGAGGGAGGGAATATAATCAATCTATATAAGATGGATAGATGGACATTTTCCTCTAGTAAAGGTAAATTTGTCCTTGGGAAACCAAGGCATGCTTTCTGAGCTTACTCGGCTAGGTTGGTGAAGCTGACTATGGCCATCAAATAAGCACAGTTAGCTAACTAATATTTGAGGTGATCCTTCCCGGGTCTTGGCTTCATTACCTGTAACCTGTTCATTGAAACCTTGGAATTGTGAGTGAAACAGAGGCTAAATCAGTCTTCTACAGCTTTGCCTTTGTGGAAGATGAAAAGATACCTAAAAACCCAGCTTAGGAAGGTTGATGTATGGCTGCGTATGGTGGTTCACGCCTGGAATCCCAGCACTTTGGGAGGCCAAGGCAGGCCTGATCACTTGAGGTCAGGAGTTCAAGACCAGCTTGGCCAACATGGTGAAACCCTGTCTCTACTAATAGTACAAAAATTAACCATAGCATGTACCTGTTATCCCAGCTGCTTGGGAGGTTGACACACAAGAATCACTTGAACCTGGGAGCCAGAGTTTGCAATGAGCCAAGATCGTGCCACTGCAATCCACCCTGGGTGACACGAGACTGTCTCAAACAAACCAAAAAAAAAAGGTTGACGTATGTATGTATTCAATCAGCAAATGCTTGAATATCCACCTTAGGCCTAATGCTATTCAGTTTGAGGGCCTGACAGGAGGCAGAAATAAATGTGTCAGTGTTGTGAAGGAAAAGAGCAAAGTGCTACCAAGGTTTATAACCAAAAGACCCATGTGGAAAGGTATTTCTTTACCCTTGAGGTCAGGAAGGCTCCTGGAAGAACTGACATCCTAAGCTTGGACTTGAAGGAAGAAATAAAGGTCAACTAAGTAAAGAGCCTGGAAGCCAAAGAGCTCCAGGCAGAATGCATGCAAGCCCACAGCTTGGAACTTAAGAGGAACTTAAAAATAATCGAGTAAATGGAGCAAGACTTATCTTTA
The DNA here is from genome assembly GCF_049354715.1 of Callithrix jacchus. NCBI lineage: Eukaryota > Metazoa > Chordata > Mammalia > Primates > Cebidae > Callithrix > Callithrix jacchus. The sequence continues at coordinate 96,605,887 of NC_133507.1, read as the reverse complement.
AGGATGTTTCTTATGGTATTATTTATGGAGAATGAAATATAAAAATAACCCAGGCATCTACAAACAGAGAAGTTATTAAATAAAGCTGTGTGATATGAAGATAGAACCAGCAAGCCATTAAATATAATAGCGCAGTTGACAGGGCTCAAGGTATATTACATTTTTAAAACAGGATGTAAATATAAATATAGCAAATTTATATTTTATTTTATAAAATATGTTATATTTTATGCATGCATTGAATTGGTTCAGGCTGATTACCCCAAAATTCTACCTGTAGTTGTATCTGGGTCATGGAAGGAATGACAGATAATCATTTTCTACTTTGTGCTTTTCAGTATTTTCCCAAAAAACATTTGTTTACAATGACCATGTAACACTTTTGCGGTAGCAAAAAAAAAAAAAAAAAAAAAATTTAAGGAAGAAGCAGCCTTGCTTTTTCAGTCCAGCATTTTTTGCTCAGTGTGTTCTCCAGGGTGGAAATCATCAGGGAGCCTGACAAAGGCCCCTGGGTTGTGCGAATTGGCAAATCCACCCCCTCAGGTCTCACATTCAGAGCTACCTGGGCCTGTGACTTTGCTGTCCCTGCCTCCTCTTGCATGGGAGTTTTCCTCCCTCGGGAGGGTTTATTTTGCCTTCATTATGCAAGGGCTGCTGCTCTGAAAGGAGCTTCACTCCAGGGCTTGAAGGCACTGGCGACACAGAAGATGGAGCCATGCTGCTTTTAGCAAGTAGCCCAGGGAAAGCCCGCTCACCCCTGGTGGCCTCAGCACCAGAAACAAGCATGCCTGAGGTTGTTTGTGACCGATACAGGCCTGCGGCTTCCCAGCCAACCATTGCCACCTGCCCACCAGATGCAGAAGTAGCCACCTCTGCCCAAAAACAATGGACTCCTTCCAACCTGGGAAGACTCCACGAGTGAGGCAAGAATAGGAAGCGCTTCTGTGGACTTGAGCACAGGCATTTCATGGTTTCAAGCATTGGTCTCAGCCTTGGCCACAAGCTGGGATCAATCACTTGGAGAGCTTTCGAAAATACTGATACCTTGTTGCCTTCACCAATTACTTTAGTTAAAAATGGCTGCAGCTGTGAGAACCCTTGTCTGATATATTTGCAACTATGCTCCCATTTATAAATGTACCAGATTCTAATGCTCAGTTGCCAGATTCCAATGCAAAGTCGGCGTGGACTCCCTTTGTGTGGGTGGAGTTTGTGGGTGGTGGTGTAGGACCAATATCAGAAAAATGCCTTCAAGTGTACTAATTTATTAATAAACATTAGGAGTTTGTTAAAAGAGAGAGAGAGAGAGAGAGCAAATACTGATGCTTGGGGCCATGCGCAGAGATCAGTTTCACCTGTGTGGGCAGTGACCTGAGCATGGGGTCTAAGGAGCTTTCATTCTGTCTTCCAAGCTCTATTGCTGCACTGCATGTTCCCTCTGAGTCATTCCCTAAGCAAGAGTGCCCTTCCCATTCCATGTCCTACCACCCTCTCTCCTTTCTTTTAAACCAGTGCTGAAATTCTATATTAAAGAACCGGAGCCCAAGCCCTATGGTCTTACGCAGTTCTCTTGGGCTTCATTTCTTTACTCACTCAAGTGAAAATGGGCCACAGCTTTCCTGCACTTGCAGGCCTCCCCTTTCTAAGAGACATCAGCAGCAGCCAACAGTGGTCCCTCCTCGTGAGTTTTGTTTTTTTAAGCGGAGTCTTGCTCTGTTGCCCAGGCTGGAGTGCAGTGGTACAATCTTGGCTCACTGCAACCTCTGCCTCCCAGGTTCAAGCAATTCTTCTGCCTCAGCCTCCCGAGTACCTGGGACTACAGGTGTGTGCCACCATGCCTCACTAATTTTTGTATTTTTAGTAGAGACGGGGTTTCACCATGTTAGCCAGGATGGTCTCAAACTCCTGACCTCAGGTGATCTGCCCACCTCGGCTTCCCAAAGTCCTGGGATTAGAGGTGTGAACCACCACACTCGGCTGATTTTTGTATTTTTAGTGGAGATGGGGTTTCACCACATTGGCCAGGCTGGTCTCGAACTCCTGACCTCGTGATCTGTCCACATTGGCCTTCCAAAGTGTTGGGATTACAGGCGTGAGCCACCGCGCCCAGCTGTTGTCTGAGTTTTAACTCCTCCAAGCTTCTAAGTTTTAGAAGGTGTTTCCAGGCCTGTGTCTTTGTTCACGCAGACCTGGAGGTAAAAGCTGCTTTCTACAGGCACTACCTCCTTGATACCTCGGTACTGAGCAGGGGTCAGCAAACCTCTCTGGCAAAGAGCTAGAGAGATAATAGATATTTTAGAATCTGGAAGCCATATAATCTCTGTTGAGACTGTTTAACTCTGTCATGACAGCACAAAAGCAGGCATAATATGTAAACAAATGAGCATGGCTGTGTTCTAATAAAACTTTATTTACAAAAACAGGTGCAGGCCAGATTTGGCCCAAGGGTTGTGGTTTGCAGACCCTGCCTTCTGGTTATCCTTCTACCATTCCAGTTACGTCCTTAACAACTTTGGACCTAGTTAATAATTCTGTAGATTTAATTGTCTATGTTTGAATAACTGTAGTTATTTCTGTCCCCTAACTGGGATCTGTCTGATACCATTTCTCTGATGTACTTTTATTAGGGGGAAGAAACAATTTTAAATAATCTCTTCAATGCTTCTGTATTGTTTGAATTTTTTATAAGCACATACTTTTCAAAAATGTGTTGTCCTTTAATAAGCACTTAGTAATGCCTTTTCTCTTCCTTAGTAGCGAGGGGAGATTATGCGTTAAACATTTCATTTCTTTAAATATTCCCTCTGAGTATTGAATAGTTGTATTCTTCTCAGAAATACTACTTATTATTCCATATTGAATTTTGAGTTTTAAATATATATATATATATTTTAGAAGAAGCAGCAAAAGAATAATAGCTGCATTCCCAACCCCAGGGTGGCTGTGAAAAACAAATCAGATAATGGATGGAAAAATGCTTTGAGAAGTTAAAAGTGCTGCACTGATAGGAAGAGGTGGAAGGAATCACCCCTTTTAGCCTTCCTGCTACAGGCTCTTAACACATCTTAGGGAAAATATTTAATCTACTGTTTCCTGGTCTTTAAGTGCATTTCTCTTATAAGCAGATATTCGTTGTGTGTTTTTAATGAGTCACCTCGTTATGAGCATGCAAGACCGCAAGCAGGAGCCCGAACTCGACCTACCACAGGCCAGCACCATGGTCCATGGAGCCATTGGTAAAAATAAATGCCTTGGCGGCAGGGCGCGGTGGCTCAAGCCTGTAATCCCAGCACTTTGGGAGGCGGGTGGATCACGAGGTCAGGAGATCGAGACCATCCCGGTCAACATGGTGAAACCCCATCTCTACTAAAAATACAAAAAATTAGCTGGGCGTGGTGGCACGTGCCTGTAATCCCAGCTACTCAGGAGGCTGAGGCAGGAGAACTGCCCGAACCCAGGAGGCAGAGGTTGTAGTGAGCCGATATCACGCCATTGCACTCCAGCCTGGGTAACAAGAGTGAAACTCCGTTTCAAAAAAATAAATAAATAAAAATAAATAAATGAATGCCTTGGCATTGAGAGTTGGCAGGAGACCAGGTCCCCCAGGACTATCCACTCACATGGAAGCATTGCCGCTCAATGTAATATTTGCTAGAGACTTAACACAGGGAAGGAGGAAATTTATATTATCCCTAGATAAAGTAGAAGTTCTTTATCTAGGGTCTGTGACCCTGGTTGGACAAAAATACTAAAGTTAAGCACTTCCTTCTGATATTAAGGGAGGCAACCGTGAGAGCTGTAGCTGTAGCTCTCTCAGCAACAGAAACCATAGGGTTTTTACAAATATCATATTACAGTTGTTGCATCTGGAAATATGTCATCTACGTTCACCACTACTTCAAAGTATGTGGTGGCTATTAGACCCACTGCTAGATCTTTTTACATAAAGTGTTAATAACAAAGTGCATATGCTATTGTATCTCAAATTTGTTTCCTTTTATATTTTGATAACTGTATTTCAATGTCATGTTTGCTTTGTAAACCTATGTATTTTATTTTCTGCGTGGAAAGGGATATGTAGGTTTACCAGGCTGCCAAATGGTGACAAGGCACATAAAAGGTTAAAATTGGGAGGCCAAGGCCGGTGGATCACCTGAGGTCAAAAGTTCAAGACCAGCCTGGCCAACATGGTGAAACCTTGTCTCTACTAAAAATACAAAAACGATCAGCTGGGTGTGGTTACACACACCTGTAGTCCCAGCTACTCAGGGAGGCTGAGGCAGGAGAAACTCTTGAACTCAGGAGACAGAGGTTGCAGTGAGCCAAGATCATTACACTGCACTCCAGCCTGGGTGACAGAAAGAGACTCGATCTCAAAAAAAAAAAGAAAAGGTTAAGAGCCTTCACAGCAGGATAGTAAATATGTAAATATATTCTCCCAAGGTTTGATTGTTTTTGTTTCCTAATCTATATCTTGATCCTCACTGGTTCTTCTGTCTTCACTCCCAGATTCTCATACAGACCCCTCTTTTCTAGCCCCTTTCCACTATACAGAGCAATTCACCTCAGCTACCTTGTAGGGCAAAATGAGGGTCTCTTCAGTCACAAAACTCATCCTCCTTTGAAGGGGGTTTGCAGATTACATTTTTTCCCTTGAAGACCTTGAGGTCTTAGCCTCTATGTTATGGGCTTATTAAACTTCTCTTCTCAAGAAGAATTTTGATGAATTGTTACAGAAAAGCCTGGTGGTTGTAAGACCTCAGACACCAGACTTTGAGGAATACCTTGTTATTGACTAAAAAACCTCCTACAGGAAAGAACAAAGCAAGGATATGCTATACAGGATCTCTACAATTTGTACACTCAGTTCCTTGACTGGCTTTTCTAGACACACAATTTAATGGAAATGAAACAATGGATTCTTTTAGGTACACTGAATTAAGCAGCAAGGTGATTATAGCAAAATGTTAAAACAGGACAAGATGCTCTGTGATGTTCTCTTAAAATAGAACCTAAGTTAGCAGTTTCTAACAAGCCGTTTGTAAAGCCCACTTATGACTGACTTTTGAGAAGGGTCACAGTATTTGTTCAGGCTAAGTAAAACATAATTCTTACTTGTTTTCCAAGTTTTGGATCAACAGTACCTGTGACATTTATCTTTATTATTGGGGGATGAGGAGGGCAGGCACATTTTTTCTGCAGGATGATATCTCTCCATCTTAGCACATCAAGTTTACAGTGCTCTCTGAATAACACAGGGAAAAGTCACATGGGAACCATCTATCTGTCAAGGACATGCAGAGTGAGAGGAAGCATTTTTTCCTGGCAAGTGATAACAAGCTACAAGAGCAAGCAAAGATCATTGAGAAATGTACAGGACATACTAAAACTCAATGGCCTCCCAGTCCACAATATGAGGCCTGAGATATTTGGCCTGCATCTCTGTGTGGTTCTTTAGGACTTCCTTATAGCCTGCACTACATCTCTAGTAGATGCCAAAAGTAATACCCCTTTATTTTGCCCTCATACTTAAAAGATATTTTCACTGTGTACAAAATTCTAATTTCTTCCACCACACTGAGGATATGTTTTTTTGCCCTCCATATTTGCTGTTGAGAAGTCCGCTGTCAGTCTACCTGCAGCTCCTTTGATAGTGATCAGTCTTGGCTCTTGGTCTGCTTTTAAGTCATTTCTTTGTCATTAGTTTTCTGTAGATGTGTTTCTTTCCTTTCTTTTTAATCTTGAGGTTTTTTTTTGTATTTCTTGAATCAGCAGGTTGGTGTCTCATCTGTTGGGCAATAGTCTCAAGAATTATCTCTTACAACATTGCCTCCATCCCATTCTCCACTGCCTCTATTTCTGGAAGTCCAATTACATGTGTGTTAGACCTTATCACTCTATCCTCCAAGTATCTTAATTACTTTTTCATATTTACCATCTCTCTGTCTCTTTCTGCTGCCTTCTATACTTTTTTCTCACTGAGATTTTGGCCTGAAAATTATTTATTCCCACATTGGCTCTTTAGTGCTTTTAAGAATATTTTTAAATTATATTTTGTATAACATTTCTGGTGGTTTTCATTGGTATGATTGTTTTAAGTATTTAGTCAAGCACATTCCAACCATGTCTATAGTTGAAATTTGATGAGTAAAGCCACTTAAGTGTTGGATAATTTTCCACTAAAATGGGAACTTTGGTCTATGAAATTAGTTGGAATTCTTACACATGTCAATACCTTTTCTCTCTAATACTAAATACCTTAGAATTTGATCAATTCTTACATTCTTTTATACCCCCAACTACTTTACTATTGTTATTGACATTTATAATTATATCCAATTGAACATCAAACATTTTCTACAGCTTTCTCTGACTTAAAGTCACAATCTATGACATCATCCTACCAATGGAAAGTAAAAAAAAAGGTCTGTGTGCGTCTGTGTGTATTAAGTTTCATACTGGATTATATAGTAATAGCTTATATTAACATATCAAAAATCTTATTCCTAGAAAAAATAATTTACTTATTTGCTTTAACTGACAATGAAGAAATTTCAAAATAGGAATACCACTATTAATACGAACAGGGATCCTACTCAGGGAAGTTCAATAGAGTAACTGCTCTACTTGTTACCCTTAGAACATATCTCACTAAGAGTGGCAGTCCCGTTCATCTGTATTCTGCTGTATTCCCAAAACTCTTTCTATTTGTTTTCAATAAATACTGTTGAATTAATGAATTTTTAAATCACTCATTACCCCACATTTTTTATGGCTTTTTAAAGTGCTTATCTGGGTTACTGTAGTCCCATTATTTCCCTTTATTTTTCAACAAAGGTGTTGATATTCTAACAGATGGTAATTCTAAGTTTTCAAAAGAGTAGTTTTGACTACTATTAGTAGTATTTTCTCAGGAGCAATATTCAGCTAGTACAGTAAAGTAGAAAGTAGTTCTGTCCCACCACTTCAAGAGATATGTGGAAAGTCATCTATGAGAGTTTAGGCTTCTCTGGGCCATCCACAGTTAGTAAATGCAGGGTTATATCTGAAGAGTCATGAATGTAAGATCCTGATAGGCAAACCCATTCTGCATTCTATTGTTCAATTGCTATCAATATAGGAAATTGCATATTCAATAAAAATTTTACTTTATGGAATTCTGATCTGATATTAGAACTTTTATATTGTCTTTATACCTTTTCTTAACTAAGTTTCCTCTTTATGTAATAAGCAATAAATATTTCCTTATCTAAAAAAATTACATCAAATATTATTATACTAAAATTTATAGTTCATAAATCAAAATCATTCTCCTAATTAGTGTTATTTTGGATCAGCACCAGTTAAAGTCTTTAATTTTTCTTCTGGGCATTTTACAGAGAATCATAGTGTTTGGAATTTCGTGTGATAACCAAGGAAGGATACATGCAAACACAAGTTATTATGATTATGTATGAGAGTATAATAGAGTATATCAGGCATGTATTACTAGGAAGCCTACTTGTTTTGCGACAGAGTCTCACTCCGTTGCCCCGGCCGGAGTGCAGTGGTAGCATGATCACTGCCCGGTGCAGCCTGGCCCCTCCCAGGGTGAAGTGATCCTTACACCTCAGCCTCCTAAGTAGCTGAGACTCTAGGCATGCACCACTGCACCCAGCTAATTGGAAATCTTATTTTAAATGAAAGGCAATCCTAGTATGGAATGCCAAATTCAAAAAAGCCTTTAAATAAATATGTTTAGTCTTCTAATATCATGCAAGTTTAGACTTCTAAGAACAATTTAAGAATATTAGGAAATACAACAAAGTATAACCAGATAAAACACATTGCTTAGTAAACAGATATTAGAAAAATACTGACAGATATTACACCTTAAAATTTTACTCAGAACAAGAGAGAGAACTTCCTATAAATAAAAATCATTGCTTAAGAGAAAATATGCAAAGCCTACACATGAAATTTTTTAAATGTTCCTAAAGGCACAATAGCAAAAGATTGGAAACACATAAGATCTGGCAACACGATCAGTTGAAGAGGTCACTGTAGGCACACAACGGAGTACTGTAGGATTCGAGAAGGAATGTGGAGGCTCTCCGTATACGACAAAGAAAAATCTACAGTTAAATAGTAAGTGAAGAAAGCAAAGTATCTCACAGTGCCTTTACTACGCTCCCTTTTATATGAGGAGAAGCAGAGAAATAAGAATAAATCTTCATATCTCCTGTATTTGCAAAAAGAAACACTAAGATAATAAACATGAAATTAATACAAATGATTACCTCTGGGAACCAATGGGAGTGGATGAAAACAGGAGTGAGAGCAAATGTTTTACTGCATGGCTTTTGGTATTGTTTTGATTTTATTTAACCATGAAACTGTATTACCTATTCAAATAAAATAAAATGTATACAAAATGTTCTAGTGGAAACATTTCTCTAGATGCATATATTTTTCAGATTATTAGGGTTTGGCTAGCACCAATTCACAAAAGAGATCATTTCTTACCATTGCAACTAGCATAACACGATTACAATATATTCCATTTGAAATCCCATCTTGCATTACATTTGCATAAAGCAATTTTTCTTTCCCTATGGAGAAAAAACAGCAAATCACATTCTTAACATTAAAGTGTTAAATTTATCATTTTTATTATATAAATGTTTTTTTGCCACCTTTTGAAGTTGAAAAGGGATTGTATACAAAGGTCTCCCTATTTGAAAAATATATTTTAGAGAAATAAGATATACAAATGACTTTTTAAACCAAAAAAGCAAGCTCTATATCGTATTTTTGCTATTTCTAGAACATGGAATGTTTTATTCCTTGGCTTGTGTTCTCTTATTAACAGATCAAAATCTTTTGAATATATGACCAAGCTGGAGAAATCAAATTCTTTTTTTTAAAGCAGTTTAATTCATAATTTTTAATTTTAGATTTTAAAATCCTCACATTTTTTATGGTTACAAAAGCACACAGACATTAGAAAAAATGTTTTCAAGCAGAAGTACTTTATAGCTTTATCAATGAAAGCTTCATATTTGAAACGTGTATTTTTAATTGTTTGCTTGGAAAGTGTTCCAAGTAGTCAGTCATTCTTGAGGACCTGCAGTCACAAAATATTAATTTTATTCAGTATTCAAAAAAATCTGTGTTTGTTTTGCTACATGTTTGTGTCTTTGGAGAATTTGCTATGATTCAGTATTCCTACAAGAATGTCGGGCTGCACTTTTGCCACCAAGCTGGTGGTTGGTTTATGTCAGTCCTGTGAAGCTCCAGGGGCCTGTATGTGATCACATTGATGGATATGCAGCATCTTGCTAAGCACTGTACCAGCTCTGTTCTGGAGGACTTCACCCATCCCTGCTCCAAGATGAAATATTTGTAGTAAGGCCACAAAGAGATCACTCACCACCATCACAAGGAACGTACACACAAACTCAGCACTAACTCTTTTTCTAGTTCAGCTGCTGAGCTTAAGAGAACTGGTTACTAACCCATTTTCTGGTGTATTATGTGAAGATGAGTAAGAGTGCCAGTGAGCAATAGTGCAGAGACACTGAGAACAGAGGGACATGGCCGTAGGCCAAGAGAAAGCGACTTTTTGGCAGACATGGCTAATTGCAATGACAGTTAATAATCCGATGGGAATATTAAAGCCTAGAATTTTTTAGCCCACACTCCAAGTCCTGAGATCACTGGGCCTGCATCTCCTAAGGGTTGTTAATGGCTTCTTTGTCAGCTTCGCTCATGCAAATGGATACCACAATATAGTCCCTTCCCTCTTGAGTCAGCAAAAGTTTCCTGTAAAGGACCAGATAGTAAATATTTTAGGCTCTGTTGGCCAGACCAGCTCTGTTGCAAATAACTCTGCCATAGACAACACAAAAACAGTAGAAATGGCTGTGTGCTAATAAAATTGTGTGTACTAATAAAACTGTCATTGCAATTGGCTGTTATTTGAATTTCACATAATTTTCATGTTCATGAAACAGTCATTTTTTTGGCAACCATTTAAAATGTGAAGATCATTCTTTGCTTGCAGGCCACACAAATACAGGGAGCAGGCCAGGTTTGACCTGCGGGCCAGTTGGATGAAACGGCTGGAAGTAAGCTAAAACCCCCCTCGGATCATCCCCTTACAATTTCATTTAAACTGAGCTTTTGGCTACAGAACTACATGTCGTTATGATAATTAATAATGTTTGGGGACACTTAAGGTCTTTATTGAAAAGTCTTCTTAATTCTAGCTTAATGTCATAATTATTGCTCTCCACCTTGCAAAAGCTTTCAAGCTTATGGGTTGTGTGGTCAGATTTAATGTTTAAGCTATTACATAAAAATTGGAAGACTTGCCCCATAGCATTGGAGATTTAATCTGAGCTGAGGAA